>NC_046284.1:4753925-6044281 GCF_004115265.2 Rhinolophus ferrumequinum | reverse complement strand
ACGAAAGTGAGAGTGAGAACAGAAAGGAGAGGGAGAGAGAGAGAGAGAGAGAGAGAGAGGAAGGGGGGGGAGAGAGAGAGAGAGAGAGAGAGAGAGGGGGAGAGAGGGACAGAGAGAGAGAGAGCAAGGGAGAGAGACACAGAGAGAGCGAGAGGAAGGGCGAGAGAGACAGACAGAGGAGAGAGGCGAGGGAGACGAGAGAGAGAGGGGAGAGAGGAGAGAAAATGGAGAGGAGACCGAGAGAGAAGCAAAAAGTTTTTTGAGAGAGAGAAGGGAGGAGAGGAGCGACACAGAGAGAGAGAGAGGAAGGGAGGACCCCGAGAGAGAGAGAGATGAGAGGAGAAGAGAGGAGTGGGGGGGGGGTTGGGGGAGGAGAGAGAGAGAGAGAGAGAGAGAGAGCTATCAGAGTGTGGGCGAACTCTGATGTCTTCTTGTAAGGACACTACTCTTACAGGACCAGGGCCCCATTCTCATGACCTCATTTAACCTTAATTGCGTCCTCCAAGGCCACATCTCTAAAGACAACTACACTGGGTTTTAGGGCTTTAATATATGAATTTGGGGTGTGGAAGGAACACAAACTTTCAGTGCAAAACACTAATGAACTAATACATATGGTCAGCCCAGTTCCCTGGTAAATTTCAAATGAACTGTATGTGAGACCTGGCAGTGTCAAGTCCTCTTATTTGAGGACCAGTTATATATATCTTGAGGACATGTAATGAGTTCTATCTGCTTCCTATGCAAAAGGGTGAGATGCCTTTGCCTTTGGAATCTCTTAGCACGTTGCCTGTGATGTACATCACATTCTGGTGCAATGGTTACTCAATGTAAAACCCTGTTTTTCTTCAAACTTTGTGGAGTCGTTTTCTGGGTTGGCAGAAGATTTTGTTCTATTTTTTAAAATTTCTTGGCTACCAAAATACCTGAGAAGAGCCCTCTTCATAGTTGAGTAGACAGGGAGGAGGCAGGGAAACAGTATCACCATTGTACATCCATTTCAAGGAGGGTCACATGAGGTTTCAAGATGCCAAAGGACCAGGGACTACAGGAAAGCCAGTGGAAAGCCAGTGTTGCGTTTCTTATCAACCGTCTCTTCTCCTCCACTTTTCTTACATTTGTCCATTCCTGCATTTTCAATAGTCACGTGGATGTTCCCTGGAGCCATCAGAAGGAAAAGCACTATCCCAGCCTCCTGGTGGCTCCACATTGCCGTGCTGAATTTAGTGTGATATTGTGGCTAAGAGAGTGAGTACTTGAATGAAATAGACCTAGATTCAAATCCAGCCTCTGCCACTTCCAGCTGAGTGACCTTGAGAAAATTACTTAGCTCGTCTGAGCCTCAATTCTTCACCTAAAAAAGGTATAATGATAGTAGCACGTAGCTCACTGGGTTGTTGTGAGAGCTATATATGATGATGTAGGTAAAGTGCATAGCATACACCTGCACACAGATGATTTTGTTTAGAATTATATTTTTCCAAGGCTACACTACGTTGCCCCCTCTCCCCACAGAACTCGTAACATGTTACCCCAGCACTTTCCTTTTCTGATCTGAAACAAAGCCAGTAAAGCACAAACTTCTTATTCTAGTGTTTCTGGATTCTTTTCTCTGCTCACGCAGGAGCTGGCACAGATTCAGAGCACCGAACCACAAGCAGCAAAGACAGAATTAAACAGAAGACCCCCTGTCAACCCAACATCAAAGCCAGTGAAAAGGTCATCGCAGTACCCATGGTTCTCCTTTTCTTTCCTTCCTACCCCACTGCCAAGACCCCTGCCTGTCCTTGTCTGGCACAAAGCCTCTCCTCCGCCCACACCCCTTTATAGATCCACCCTTCCCATGCATCTTCCATCCACTGCCTCCAAACTGATGTCCTTATGGACTCATTCTCTTTCCCTACCAGTCAAGGAAGACAGTGGCGAACATCAAATTAGCCCTTCCACCGAGTTCAAGGAAACCAAAGAAAACAAAAAGCCTACAAGCATCACTCTGATACCGCAGACGGTATGTAAAGACGAATCCAAATAAGGCAGCCCAAAACCAGAGAGCACAGACAACGTGGCCTCTGCCAGCAACGGCCTATGTGTAGTAGAGCCCAGAGAGCTGCAACCACCCTCTGTGTCTCCTGGGCAGGCTGCGCAGAAACAGCCAGTCCAGAGAGACTTGATCTCACACTGAAAGGTAAACTGATGGTGACAACAAAATCAACTAGTTTTGAAAACGATATGTGTGCATGGGTCCTTGAGGGCTGTCTGATGGTAGGGAGGGAGGAAGAAAGGGAGGAGGCAGCTGTGAGAAGAAAGGGAGGTGGAGTCCAGCAGAGCTGGGGATCAGACTGGCTGGTCGGCAGTTACACAGACATTGGGTCCAAGGCCTGGCTCATGACTGAGCACTGACGACAGATTTCCCTCCTTGACAATTTAACCCACAGGCAGAGACAAATAAAACTTGGTGTTTTTGTGGAAGGAGGGATTGGAAAGAGAAAGGAGGGGGTGACATCGGGGTTCAGATTACCAGAACCCAGATGGGAAGCGAGGAGAATGCCAACCTCACCTCCCCACCCTGAAGGACGTGAGCAGCATCTTTCTCCAGTGGGCCAGTGATGTCCTCAGGAGACGGCTGGGTTTCAGTCAAAGCCAGAGATAGATGAAGGCTGAGAAAAGACGCTGAGCTGTGGGGGAGCCTGTTGGTGATGCAAAGGCATGGTTGAGACTAAGTGAACTTAGTCTGTTTCATTCCAAGGTGCAGAAAGGAAAAGGGAGAGAAAGACCAATGTCATGAAGTCCTTTCGGTCACAGATGGTGGGAACATTCAGCAAGGCTTGTGGTAGAAGAAATTCAAGCCTCAGGTGAGGTATTCTTAGTGGCTCCTTCCAGCCCTAGTATTCTATAATTCTAAGTCAAGTCCTTAAGCGTCAACTTGACTTCTGTCTTCTCAAATGAGTAGAATGATTGTCATCCAGGGTTAGACAAATTTGACTCATGACGAAAAGGGAGGCCTGAGCAGACCTGGTCAGAAGTCTGACATGTGCCCACAGACCGATCCAGTGTGATCACCGTGCCCCAGGGTCCGTCCTCAGTAGGGCCGTTTCAGAAGTCCAGCTGCATCACAGCTGTAGCAGTCCAGACAACTTTCATCAGATTGAACAACTGACTCATGCAACCGAGTTCATGGGCCCTGATGTATAAAGCCCAGGTAGCAAATAGCAATAGCCATGAGAACAGTAACTTTGTCAGGTAGACCTGCTGGTCAGCTGACTATGGTAGAACTGTTACAGGGGCCTCAGGGAGGCCCTTGGAGTGACTTGGCAGCCTCTCTTCAGTTACCTTCTAACCTAGAAACTAAATCACCACTTGCCTGAAACATTGAATTCACCTGGGAAATGGGCCCCACTCTACCTGCCATACTTTCCTATTATCTGAGGTCTCATTCCTTGAGGGCCCCAGAGGTTCCTCCTTTGTTTGGCTCTCTCTCGCATCATCCTTCCCCAAAGTGTTTCTCCAATGTATTAGGCTGCTGCTTTCTTCCCGAGACTCATGACAAGTGTCCTTGAGGGAAAAAAGAAGGGGAGGTGGTCTTCCTGAATTTGGGGAGACAGATGAAGTAGATTCTCATTCTTTTTTCCCTTGAAAGCCCCTATTTAAGCTCCATGTTCCCGTGTTCAGTGGCTGCCTGCACCCCTGAAACCCAAAAGTGTCACTGGTTGGATGGGATCACCATGGATGGAGGAAAGCAGTGCTCTGATTGGTCAGGCTCACCCCTGGAATCAGAGGTGCAGTCAACCCCATCAGAAGCATAACTGCTGAGGGGAGGGGAAAAGGACATGTCACGGAGGAAATAAGGATACTGGTACCAGGGGTAGGGGAATGGATGCTGGGGGACAAAACCAGCAGATGTCTCCCACTGTGGTGCGGACATTTCATCGCATTTAATATCCAATTCCAATCTTGAGAAGAATAAGATAGGAAAATGTATTCCTTAATCTAATAGAGCCAAACTATTTCCACATAATTTGCTAGAATCCCAGAACAAAGCTCAAGAATATGTTTGGGAACACAAGTATCACCCAAGATTAAATTACACAATGTCCCGCATCCAATCTGAAATTACCAGGTATGCTATGAAGCAGGAAAATTCAATCCCAGTATGAGGAGATAAATCGATCACAAATAGGCATCCGAGCTGGAAAGGAAAACGTGCAATGGCCGTATGTGCAGACAACCTGATCATGCATGTACAAAATCTGACGTCATCCTCAGAAGAGCTACTAAAAGCATAAATGAGGTTGCCAAGGAAACAAGTTATGTTAGAGGGAGTTGACCCTTCCCCACAAATGCTGAACCAGTAGTCTCAACACTTTTCTTCATTGATCTGTAAGCCACAAAGTTCCACTTCTAGTGTTTCTGTGTTGTTTTATCTTCGCAGGCAAACTAAGCCTTTTATTCTGGCAGGAATCAGACCTACTGGCGTAAGTAGGTGGGCAAACTAGAATTCTGGTGGGAGGGCACACTTTCTGAATAGCTATTGTGTACTGTAGACTAACAGCCTTAAAAAAAATAAACAGAAATGGAAATTTCTAACTCAGTAATTCCACATTTTGGAATCTCTCTTGAGGAAATAACCATTCAGGGAAAATCAGATAGGAGAATTCCATTGATTCATGACTTATACTAGGGAAAAACAGTCAACAATTACATTATAGTACTTCTATATATCCAATTACACGTATTTACAAAAATTTTTAGAAACAGGAAGAGGTCACATGTTAAATAAAAATAACAGTAAAATTCAACCTGAAACTGTAAAAAGCATAACTTATGTATTACTGTTATGCATTTAATATACAAATGCAACTATAAAACGAAAAAAGTATTCCAATATGCAGATAGCTGTTAATGCTGGATGACAGCACGCAGTCCATTTTCTTCCATTTCCTAAATTGTCCTAATTGCCTTGTACTACTAGAATAGCTGAATCCCAGACCAGCCCTCCAAACCAGAGGTGAAGGCAAGAAAATGAGGAGGCGCAGCCGCTGGCGATAAACTCAGGCACACAGTAACAGTTCAGTTTTATTTTCTGCTGTAACAAACAACTAGGACCCCTTTCTTGCAGCAAAGGGGAAACAGTAGAGTTGAGAAAGCCCGAGGCCTCTACAAGCAAACAATTAGGACCCCAGCATAAAGTAACAACTATAGTAGGAATCAGTGCCCTAGGGAAGGATGCGCTGCCTAGGAAGGGACTTTAGGTTAGGCCTAGGCCCCTTGTCTCAGCTTAGAGGTAGAGAAAACGGGGGCACAAAGCGATCCATGATCCAAACCAACTGTGAAATCTCGTCGAGACAGGAATCGATAGAAAATTCAAGTTGGGCACGGTCTTCAGCAGTCAGTTGGCTACACGTGGGAAAAAGAAAATCAAGTTAACTCAGCACCTCTCTCTCTCTATCCCCTTAGGTGGTGACAGGCCCAGTGCACTACATGTACCTCCTTAGACCGGACCTTTGGGTGTCTCCCATTCACTATTACAATGACCCTCGGTCCGAGACAATAATAAGATAAAGGAGTCCATCACCACCAAACCAGTATTACAAGAAATGTTAAAGGAACTTCCTTGAGAAGATAGGGGAGAAGAAACAAACAAACAAACAAAAGATAAAAAATATGAATAATAAAATTGCAATAGCCATGTACCTATCAATAATTACTTTAAATGTAAATGGATTAATGTGCCAATCAAAAGACATAGGGTAGCTCAATGGACAAGAAAAGAAGTCCCATATATGTGCTCCTACAAGAAATCCACTTGAGATCGAAAGATGCACACAGACTGAAAGCAAAGGTATGGAAAAACATATTTCATGCAAATAGAATTGAAAAAAAATCTGGGTGAGCAATACTTACATCAGACAAAATAGATTTTAAAACAAAGGCAATAATATAGACAAAGTAAGACTTCATAATCATAAAGGGATGAATCCAACAAGATGATAGAACCCTTGGAAACATTTATGCACCTAACATACGAGCACCTATATATATAAAACTTATATTGAGGGACATAAAGGGTGAGATAGACAGTAATGCACTCATCATAGGGGACTTTAAAATCCCATGGACATCATCAATGAACATATCTTCCACACAGAAAATCAACAACAAACAGCAGCCTTCCATGACACATTAGACCAGATGGATTTAATTGACACTTTCAGAAAATTTCACACCAAAGCAGCAGAACATAAATTCTTTTGAATTGCACATGGAACATTTGCCAAGATAGACCACAGGTTAGGCCACAAGACATGTCTCAATAAATTTAAGAAGACTGAAATCAGATCAACCATCTTCTCTGGCCACAGTGGTATGAAACTAGAAACCAATGACAAGAAAAACACTGAAAAACATATGAACACATGGAAGCTAAATAACATGCTACTAAAAAATGAATGGGTTGATAGTGATATCAAGGAAGAAATCAAAAGATACCTTGAGACAAATGAAAATGACAACAAATCTATGTAACACAGTGAAAGGAGTTCCAAGAGAGAAATTCATAGCAATACAGTCCCACCTCAAGAACAAGAGAAGTCTCAAATATGCAATCTACCCTTACAACTAAAGGAACTAGAAAAAGAACAACGAAAGCCCAAAGTAAGTGGAAGGAAGGAAGTAATAAAGATCTGAGCAGAAACAAATGACATAGATTCTGAAAAAATCCATACAAGAGATCAATGAAACCAAGAGCTGAATCTTTGGAAATATGTATGTGTATATCTATCTATCTATCTATCTTTATACACATATACACATATATGCATATATGTATATATATACACACATATATGTGTGTGTGTGTATATCTTTGGAAATATATATGTGTATATCTATCTATCTATCTATACATATATCTATATATATTCATATATAAGTATATATGTATATATATATATACACACACATATATGTGTGTATACATATATATATACACATCCAAATATATATAAAATTGATATACATATATATATACATATATATGTGTATATATATATATAAAATTGATAAATCTTTAGCCAGACTCATTCATGAAAAAATGAGACAGGATTCAAATGAATAAAATCAGAAATGAAAGAGGAAAAGTGACAACTGACAGCACAAAAATACAAAGAAGCATAAGAAAATACTACCGACAGCTGTATGCCAACAAGTGGACAATGTGGAAGAAATGGATAATGTCCTACAAACACACAATCTGCCAAGACTGAATCAAGAAGAAAGAGAAAATGTGAACGGACCCATTACTACTGACGAAATTGAATCCATAATCAAAAGACTCCCAACAACAGAAAAACCCAGATACAAGAGAACATGATAAATGATACTATTTACGTAAGTACAACAATAGAGACATGTAGTCTGTGCCGTCAGATGTCAGGATAGTGGCTGCTTGGGGTGCTCAAGGCAGAAATGACCTGACGTGGGTCCTGGTTACCTGGGTCTTTCCAACTTGTGACAATTCATCAAGCTCTATAATTATGCATCTGTGCATGTCTCCATGTATAGGTTAAGTTGTTTTATTTTGGTTCCTTTTTTAATTGAAGTACAATTTATTAACAATGAAATGCATGGTTCCTCTTAGAAACAACTCCCAACAGATAAATGAATTCAGTAAAGTAACAGGAGACAATATTAGTGTTTAGCAACTGGTTGCATTTCTATGCACCAATAATGAACTATCAGAATATAAATTAAGAAAACAATACCATTTACAATTGCATAAAAAAATACCTAGGAGTTACTTTAACCAAGGAGGTAAAAGACCTGCACTCAGAAAATTATAAGACATTGATGAAAGAAATTGATGAAGATACAAATAAATGGAAGCACATAGCGTACTCACGCTTAGCAAGAATTAAGATTGCTAAAATGTCCATACTATGCAAAGCAATCTATGGCTTCAACGCAATCCCTATCAAAACACCAATGACATTTTTTACAGAACTAAAAGAAATAATCCCAAAATTTTTGTGGAGCCACAAACATCACGAATACTCAGGGCAATCATGAGAATGAAGAATAAAGTTGGAGGTATCACACTACTTGATATCAAACTATATTACAAGCCTATAGTAATCAAATCATCATGGTTCTGGCACACACTTAGATCAATGGAACAGAACAGAGAGCCCAGAAATAAAGCAACACCTATATGGTCATTTAGTCTATGGCAGAGGAGGCGAGGGAAAACCATGGGTTAAACACAGTCTCTTTAATAAACGGTGTCGGGAAAATTGGACAGATACATGCAAAAACATCATATCCAAGAAAAAAACTAAAAATGGATTAAAGACCTAAATGTAATACCCGAAAAAATAAAATCCTGGAAGAAAACATAGGCAGTAAACTCTCTGACATTGTTCTTAGTAATATTTTTTTCTGATACATCTCCTCGGACAATGGAAACGAGAATAAACATAAACAAACGGGACTGCATCAAACTAAAAAGCTTTTGAACAGTGAGGGAAACCATCAACAAAATGAAAAGGCAGCCTTCTGAATCGGAGAAGGTGTTTCCCAATGATATATCTGACGAGATAATATCCAAAAGGTATGCAGAACTCATATGATCCTACTCCAAAAAAACAAACAGTCCAATTAAAAATGGGCAGAGGACATGAATAGAGCTTTCTCCAAAAAGGACACACACCTGCCAATTGACAAAAAAAAAAGATGCTCAACATCCAGAATCATCAAACAAATGCAAATTAAAACCACAATGAGATACCACCTCACACCTGTCAGAACGGCTACCATCAATACATCAACAAACAAGTGTTCCTGAGGATGTGGAGAAAAGGGAACCCTCGTGCATTGTTGCTAGGATTGCAAATTGGTGCAGCCAGTATGGAAAAAAGTTTGAAGACTCCTGAAAAATTGAAAATGGAACTACCTGGAGACCCAGCAATTCCACTTCTGGGTGTTTATCTGAAGACACACAAAATACTAATTTGAAAAGATATATGCACCACTATGTTCACTGCAGTGCTATTCACAATAATCAAGATATAGAAGCAACAGAAATGCCCATCAATGGACAATTATGTAAAGAAGAGGTAATATATGTATACAACGAAATATTACACGGCCATGAAAAATGAAATCCAACCATTTGGGTCAACATGGATGGACCTAGAGGGTATTACGCTGCGTGAAATACGTCAAATCGGAAGACAAATATCATATGATCTTGTTTATATGTGCGATATAATGAACAAAGAAATGAACAAACAAAACAGATACTGGCTCACAGATACAGAGAGCAAACTGATGGTTGCCAGATGGGAGGGGGCTTGGGGAAAGGGTGAAAAAGGGGAAGGAATTAAGAAGTAGAAGTTGGTAGTTACAAAACAGTCAGGGGGATGTCAAGTAAAGCGTAGGAAATATACTCAATAATATTATAATAACTCTATATGGTGCCATGTGGGTACTAGACTTATCAAAGGAATCACATTGCAATTGTGTGAATATCTGACCCCTATGCTGTACACCTTAAACTAATATAAAATAATATTGAATGCCAACTGTAAGAACAAATTAAAAATAAATAAATAAAACACGCCACATAAAAGAGTAAGCCTTGGAAGATTGACACCAGCCGTCTGCCACCACCCCCAACCTTGGTCCTTTTTAGAACTTACACCTCTAGGAGATTGCCAAAAATCCTGAACTCCAGCTGAACCGCCCCTTGCTGTTGTTCGCCATGTGAAGCCAGGGACTGGCGGGCCATCTCTGCCTCCATGGATGACGTGAAAGGCACCCTGAGGAAGCTGGTGGACATTCAGTTAAGGCACATCCGATAGCGACTTCGCCTGCTTCGCCCCGGGCCACTCTCACCCGACTCAGTCCCCTCACATCTGCTCCCCTCCTTCCTGCTCCCTCAGGCCATCTGCCCCCACCATCTCTCCTGGCCACCACTGGCCCATGCCCCCAGCCACTGCTGGCGTCTCCCGCCTTCACTCCGTATCCCCAGGCTGAGGCCCTCTTCCCCTCTTCCCCGGCCCACTGCCTGCCCCGGGCCGTCCCCCTGGCCACCCGGCCACTCCTCAAATAGGATACTACTGTAGCTGTTCGCGTCCTGGCCCTCTGCCCTGCCCGCTCCCATCCGATGCGGCCTGTTCCCTGGGGGCTAGCACAATGCTTGTGCCCCATATTGGAGACTGGAGTGCCTGCGCGAGCAGTGAAACTGTACAGTCCGCGGTACCAGCCACTGCGTAGTGACATCTACAGGGGCCCTCGTGGCCTGCAGGGCCATCTGGGCCACTGGAGTCACTGGGACTGCTCTGGTCTTCATCACTGCTGGCCGCACTGCCTGGACTTTCGTCTGCGGCCCGCATGGCACCTCAGCCTCTACTTCCAAACTGCCGGTCCAGGCTCAACCGCTGAGGTACTGGGCCTCACTCAGGAAGCCCCGCCCATAGTGGGTGACGTCACTGAGGTGCTCCAGTGCGCCTGTGCAAACATGTCTTGCCACCACTCCACGGAGACGGCTGTTGTGAGGCTGCTGGGCACATGACTGTTCCCCGCCGAACCTGCCACATCTAGGTCCCTTCATTAGGGCCTTGCTTTAGGCACCCAGGTGGGGAGAGGGTGACAGGACCAAAGCCCTAACGTCAGCAGCAACAATTCCCATAGCCTCCCACCCTTGTGCCCAGGGTGTGACAGCCTCGGCCCTCCATGCTCTTTGTACCCCCAGCACCTATGTACTTAACATATCTACACTTCGCCGTCTGCATCTCTAATATGTGTCCCCCTGGATGTTGCCACATTATCATTAGAGTTTGCCCTGGCCTCCCTCAGGCTATGCACAAGCTGAAAGAGAGAACCTGCTTGATGGAAGGCAGATCATGTCATCGCTGTGTTCAAACTACCCACCCTCCATCCAGAGTGGCTCCAATTCCCCCACCTCCTTAAAGTCTGGCACCTCCTCCCTGTCCTGGTTCTATGTCCATCATGGGTAACATACGGGTCTCTTGTCCCCTCCACCACCCATGAATTCAGGGCGAAGGCGGGGAGCAGGGGAAGGTCCTGAGGGTTCTGGGTCAAGAGAACGGACTTTGTTGACACTCGGCTGAGAGAAACCATTTTGCTTAAAGAGCACACGTGTCTTGGCCTTCTGTGTGCCAAGCATGCCATGTTCCCAGGCTGGGAATACTGCATGGGGTTAAGGAATGCAGGGGGTGGGAGAAGTGGTATATTGTTTTAATGTGGTGGCCAGAATAGCCTCTCCGAGTGGGTAACATCTGAGAAGGACCTGAAGGAGATCAAGGAGTAAACCAGATGGATCCCCGGGAAAAGAGAATTCAAGGCAGGAAACAGCAGGTGCAAAGGCCCTGAGGCAGTCGTGGTCCTGATGCGTCTCAGAAAGGGGAGAAGGCCAAAGTGGCTGCATCAGAGTGAGCAAGGAAGGGAAAGGAGGGGAGGAGGCTGCGGAGGAACCGGCCCTGATCGCATAGGGCTCCAGTAGGCCACTGTGAAGTCTCTGGCTGTGTCTCTGAGTGAGACGGGGCCCCAGAGCGGGTTGGAAACAGAGGAGTTCCGTGACCTGACTGAGGTGTTAAAGCCACCAGCAGCTTCCGCAGTCCTTCCCTGGGGACAAGGCAGTTGATTGACTCTGGAGTTTGCCCGGCGAGGGAGAAAGGACCAGACTGAAGTCGGGGACCTAAAGCCCAGTCAGTGTACTGTAGACCAAGGGCTGCAGGCAGAGGGTCCTGGAGCTCTGCCGAGGGTCCCCTGAGCACCCAGGAGAATACTGATCGACACAGGCATGCCATCAGAGGGATCGTGTGTCACTAGTGTGGAAAACAACTCATCCTACACCAAAAGCTGCTCTGGGCCCACGGAGCAAATCTTAACAGCAAGACTCAGAAGGATCAAAGGGTTTCTAAGTTAACAACATCCCACTTAAAAAAGTTCAGGGAATTATTTAGGAATAGAAAATATAGTCAGCCCCCAAGGGAAAATATACACTGTGTTTAATACAAAGAAAATTACCAGGAATGCCACGAATTAGAAAATTCCAACCCATTATGAGGAGATAAATCATTGAAAAGAATCTATCCCAATTGAGAAGGAAGTAGTAAAACTTTCTGTGCAGACGACATAATCGTCTGTGAAGAAAATCCAATGGCTTCTACAAAAGAATGACTAGAACTAAGTAGTGAGTTTAGCAAGGTTGCACAATAAACAGTGGATTAGATGGAGCTAACCATCCCTACCCAAACTCTGAACCAACCAGCTGTCCCAGCATGTTTCCCCACTGACCTGAAACAAGTCCAGTCAGCCACAAAATTCCTATTTTAGTGGGCCTGGGTTTTTAGTCCTCTCTTGCAAACTAAGCTTTTCTTAGTGTAGGAAACAAACCCAACAGGGACGTCTTGGGAAACCAGAAATCTTGTGGGAGACATGTTTTCTGAAGAGCAAGTGTGATCCAGAGCATTGAAAAAGAAATAGAAAGTAAACATTGAGGTCACTATGTCTACCTTCAGGAAATAACCGTTCTCGGAAAGACTTAAATACAAGAATTCCACTGAATCATTAGCCACAGTAATGAAAAAATGGGCATAATTTAACTGTTAAATCATTACATTATAATGCATCTTTTGTTTATCCATTCACTAACATAGTTTTGAAGGACATTCATAGAGGTAATATTCATACGTTCAATGAAACAACTTCAGGAAAACTTAATGCTAAGCTTGCAAGGGCACTCTTATAACTAATGATCTTATACATTTAATGTGCAACCACCAGTTTAGAAGTACAAAGAGATCCAAAATGTTGACAGTACTGAATGCTGAATGTCAGGACACAATTGATTTTAATTTTCTTGCATTTAATTCCTAGTTGTCTTAAATTACTTTGTACAACTATCTGAATCCCAGAACATCCCCACCCCTCCAATGTGAAGTCAAAGGCAAGAAATTGTGCAGGCACAGTAGCTGAAGAGAAAGTCGGACACGGAACACAAGCTCAGTGTTGATTTCTGCAGTAACAGACATTTAACATCCCATTTTTCAAGCATCTGGGACACAGAATACGTGGGCCCAGAGAGCCAAATGCAAATATGGGCAAACCATGAGGCCCCAGTAAGGGGGGCACTACTCCAGGAATCTATTCCCTGTGCACTGCCTGGTGGTCACAGGGTTAGGTCCCAACCCCCTTCTTGCGGCTAATGCTTGGTGGAAGCAGGGGCCGAATGCGCTGAATATTCCGGACCACCACAGAGAGCTGTTCTAAGAAGGAATTGATGGAAACTCGGAGGAGATCAGGGTTTTCAGCAATCCATCTGCTAAACGAGGCACAAAGATCAAGTTAAAGGTGAACTCTGTCTTGCACCCAGCACTCCACACCCCCTCCTGACACCTAGCACTTGAATGTCTCCTTGTATCTCTCACGGAGCCCCTCTGGGGCTGATTGCAACTTAGGCCCTGGGCACTTGCCACCACCCCCATCTCGGCTCATTCTAGAACTCACACAGCTAGGACGTTGTCAGTCACTATGACCTCTTTTTCAACCCCCTGCCAGTGGCGTTGGGCATCTGTGTCCATGGCCAGGCGGGCCAACTCTGCCTCCAGGTAGGACTGGAAAGGCAGAGTGAGCGTGCTGAGGGACACGTGGTTAAGGTACCATCTGCTGCTGAATGTGCCAGTGCCTCAGGCTTCCTTATACCTCAGAGGCTCACCTTCACCCGGGGCTTCCCCTTAGGTCATCCACCCCCACCTTCACACACACACACCCAGTCGTGCCAGCTCAGGCCACCTGGCCTGCATCCCTCCTCACTCAGGTCATCCTGTCCCACCCCGCTCAGCTCCTTCAGGCCTGCTTCCCCACCTCCAGTCTCCTCAGATGTCTATGCCCCCTCCCACTAGGTTGCCCCAGGTTCCCGTCCCTGCTCCCATTTTTGTCTCCCCCAGGCTAACATGTAGGGTTTCCTGGTCCTACAGCCACTGCTGCTGCATCTCCACCTGGCCCTGAAGCACGTGCTGCCTGTGTGACACTGGGAGCATCTACGGCTGCTGATCCCACTGTTTCCTCGACTCCAGGTCAGCACAGGACACCAGACCCACCTTGGCTGTTGGGACCAGGGTCACCTGGCCATTGGGACTGCCAGGGCCACACTGGTTGTCGGGGCTTCCAGCGCCACTAGGGCCACAAGGGCTGCCAGGAGCACGTTGGCCTTCCAGAACACTGGGGAGACCCAGGTCTTTAGGACTGCCGGGGCTACACCCTGCATCAGTCGTACCACTTGTATCTTCATCTGTAGCCTGCACTGCAGCGGCTGTGACTGCCCTGTTGCCCACGAGTCCGTCTTGAATATGATGGCACTCTCAGCTTGTTGCTGGGTGACTGTGGCCCTCTCAGGACTTTACACCCTCTCACGGGCAATGCAACTCAAGATGTCCAGGGCGCCTGCGCAATGACTCCATTTCAGTGTGACTGCTTCCCGACAACGGTACGCAGCCACCAGACTGCTTAGCCAATGAGAACTCCCTCATGAAGCTCCGCCCACAGAAAGCTATGTGCCTCAGTGCGCCTGTGGAAAGAGACACCCACTAGCCTGTTTTCAGGCGAGAGACCCCTGCTCTAGACTTTGTTGCTGAGGCCTCTGATACGTGACTATTTCCTGCCAAGGGTGCCCCTCCCTATGCTTGCTGTGCCAGTACCAGCCTGGCCAGCCTCACATATAAGACAAGCTTGCTTACTGTTTGTCCGGTCTTCGAGTTCTGGGAGTGAGACAGGTGCCTCTGGGCCAGGCTGGCAATGCCCCTCTCTCTTGGCTCCAGAAGTGGCCCGACTCTGAGTGGGTTCGTGGGACCCAGCCCTTTGGGGATTCCCAGCAGGAGTCAGTCCTGGGCCTTTCCTGTCTTTGGCGGGACACCCTCCACCCCACCCCACCCCAGCCCAAACACTGTGGGAGCCGGGATATGTGGGCCTTGCTCCTTCAGCACCTTTTCTCACTCTGGTCACTGATCGTGCTGCCAGCCAGCCTGGGGGAGGGGGCTGGCCGCCAGCCCAACCACCTTTGCCCAGGGACTCCCAGGCTCCAGGTACACACACTGTGATGCGTTCAGGCGGCAGGAGGCTTGGATTGAGGTACCGCCCAAGTGCTTGGGAGGGACCAGCTGGTCACAAAGCCTGCAGGAGTGAGTAGCACCACCCCTGGAACGGCTCTCATTCATTTTGCCATCTGCTGGCATAGCCCTTGTGGGCTCTCCTTCCAGGAGCAGTCTTGCAATTGCCCTGAGGGCTGTTTGTGCCAGGGGCCCTCAACTGGGACAGGGCCCTGTGTCTGCTGGCCTGCTGGGTGCTGGTCTACTTCTTTGTCTGGAAGAGGGTCAAGTCAACAGGGAGGGTACAGCTGGAGACACGGAGGTCTGGGGGTAATGGCAGCAAGGGGGAGAAACATTGTCTGGGTGGTGGGGAGATCTCTGCCAGGAAACACTGTTGCAATGGGGTGGAGGGGTGAATGGACCAGGGTCTGTGCCCGAGGAGGGGGCGGGTACTTCAATCCAGGCCACTTGATCCCCACCCCATGGTGGCACAGTCCTCTCAGCCTCCAAATTCAGGTCCAGCAGCCTTCCCTCCTGAGGGGGAGAGACCCAGGCAGCAGCTGCCCCTTCCCTGTGTCGGGGGTCCTCGATCCAGCCCTTCATGCCAGATCCTCCTTATTTTCACTCACCACCTGAGTTTGTTTGGACTGTCTGGGTGGCCTGTTCTATGACTCTCTCTGTCCCCTGTCTGGCTCAGGGGGGAATCTAGACACAACCCTTCTTCCGAAGCTGACTTTCAGGTTCGGGAGACTAATGTCTGAAAAGATAAACAATAAGACAGTATGCCCAGGGCTGTGAGACCTGGCCAGGTCCCTGGAAGGCTGGCACATTCCCAGCAGGATCCACAGACCAGCCACTTCCTGAGCTGGCGGCCCCTGTCGGATAGGACGCAGTGGTCTTTGCCTGTCCCTGCAGAGGAAGGGGAGAGACCCGGCTCTCCCTGGGCAGGGAATGGGACATCCGCCTGGGAACAGGTCCTATACCTACTGTGCTCCTGACTCCACTTCACCCTCTGTGGGAAGACACGGTCCATTGTAGCTTGGATTACAAGAGGGCCAGCTAGAGACAGAGACAAAAGACAGCAGAAAACAAGCTAGTATGTGCCTGTTCGCACATGCGCACTGGGGATGCATGCCCCTCTGAGAGGCGGAGCTTCACGGAGGAGGCGTCATTGGTGATAGAATCTACAGGGTCTCTGTGTCAAGTTGGCAGGAATCAGTCACACTCCAAAGGGGTAATTTGCGCAGGCGCCTTGGAAATCCCAAGTTGCATAGCGCGTCAAACGGCCAAAATCCTGAGAGGGCCTCAGTCCCGCAGCGGTGGGCTGAGAGCTCATTCAGATTCAAGATGGACTTTGAGGGGAACGGGGCAGTTGCAGCTGCCGTGCAGGCCGAAGACGAAGGTTCCGGTGGTGCGGCTGATGCAGGAGGTAGCCCCAGCGGCCCTGAAGACCTTGGTTTCGCCAGCGTTCTGGAAGGCCAAGGTGGTCCTGGCAGCCCTTGTGGTCCTAGTGGCTCTGGTGGCCCCGAAAAGCAGAGTGGACCTTGCAGTCCTAATGGCCAGGGTGACCCTGGTCCCAACAACCAAGGTGGCCCTGGTGTTCTGGGCGGCCCGGGAGTCGAGGAAACAGCAGGATCAGCAGCCGTAGATGCTCCCAGTGTCACACAGGCAGCACGTGCTTCAGGGCCAGGTGGAGATGCAGCAGCAGTGGCTGTAGGACCAGGAAACCCACAGACCGTCTTGTATCCTTTCCAACGAGCCCCTGAGGCCTGGTGGCCAAGGGATGGGTCAGGGACATCCCACAAGGCCAGGGTCAGGTTTTGGGGACACGGTACATGTTAGCCTGGGGGAGACAAAAATGGGAGCAGGGACGGGAACCTGGGGCAACCTAGTGGGAGGGGGAGTAGACATCTGAGGAGACTGGAGGTGGGGAAGCAGGCCTGAAGGAGCTGAGCGGGGTGGGACAGGATGACCTGAGTGAGGAGGGATGCAGGCCAGGTGGCCTGAGCTGGCACGACTGGGTGTGTGTGTGAGAAGAGGGGGGGTGGATGACCTAAGGGGAAGCCCCGGGTGAAGGTGAGCCTCTGAGGTATAAGGAAGCCTGAGGCACTGGCACATTCAGCAGCGGATGGTACCTTAACCACGTGTCCCTCAGCACGCTCACTCTGCCTTTCCAGTCCTACCTGGAGGCAGAGTTGGCCCGCCTGGCCATGGACACAGATGCCCAACGCCACTGGCAGGGGGTTGAAAAAGAGGTCATAGTGACTGACAACGTCCTAGCTGTGTGAGTTCTAGAATGAGCCGAGATGGGGGTGGTGGCAAGTGCCCAGGGCCTAAGTTGCAATCAGCCCCAGAGGGGCTCCGTGAGAGATACAAGGAGACATTCAAGTGCTAGGTGTCAGGAGGGGGTGTGGAGTGCTGGGTGCCAGACAGAGTCTTCACCTTTAACTTGATCTTTGTGCCTCGTTTAGCAGGTGGATTGCTGAAGACCCTGATCTCCTTCGAGTTTCCATCAATTCCTTCTTAGAACAGCTCTCCGTGGTGGTCCGGAATATTCAGCGCATTCGACCCCTGCTTCCACCAAGCATTAGCCGCAAGAAGGGGGTTGGGACCTAACCCTGTGACCACCAGGCAGTGCACAGGGAATAGATTCCTGGAGTAGTGCCCCCCTTACTGGGGCCTCATGGTTTGCCCATATTTGCATTTGGCTCTCTGGGCCCACGTATTCTGTGTCCCAGATGCTTGAAAAATGGGATGTTAAATGTCTGTTACTGCAGAAATCAACACTGAGCTTGTGTTCCGTGTCCGACTTTCTCTTCAGCTACTGTGCCTGCACAATTTCTTGCCTTTGACTTCACATTGGAGGGGTGGGGACGTTCTGGGATTCAGATAGTTGTACAAAGTAATTTAAGACAACTAGGAATTAAATGCAAGAAAATTAAAATCAATTGTGTCCTGACATTCAGCATTCAGTACTGTCAACATTTTAGAATATGTTTGTACTTTTATACTTGTATTGATGCATTAAATGTATAAGACAGTTAGTTATAAGTATATTCTTGCAAGCTTAGCATTAAGTTTTGCTGAAGTTATTTTGTTGAATTATGAACATTACCTCTTTGAAAGTCCTTCAAAACTATGTTCGTGAATGGATGATTAAAAGATGCATTGTAGGGGCGGCCGATTAGCTCAGTTGGTTAGAGTGCACTGCTCTTAACAACAAGGTTGCCAGTTCGATCCCCACATGGGCCACTGTGAGCTGTGCCCTCCACAACTAGATTGAAACAACTAGTTGACTTGGAGCTGATGGGTCCTGGAAAAACACACTTAAAATAAAAGTGTTTTTTTTTAAAAAAGAAGCATTGTACTGTAGTGATTGAACATTTAAATTATTGCCTTTTTCTTCATTATTATGTCTGATTATTCAGTGGAATTCTTGTATTTAAATCTTTCCATGAACGGCTATTTCCTGAAGACAGATTCCAAAAGGTAGAGATGGTGACCTCAATGTTTACCTTCTATTTCTTTTTCAATGCTCTGGATCACACTTGCTCTTCAGAAAACATGCCTTCCACCAGATTTCTGGTTTCCCAACATCCTGTCCCTGTTGGGTTTGTTTCCTACTATAAGAAAAGCTTAGTTTGCATGAGAAGACTAAAAACCCAAGCCCACTGAATAGGAATTTTGTGGCAGACTGGACTTGTTTCAGGTGGGTGGGTAAACATGCTGGGACAGCTGGTTCAGAATTGGGGAAGGGGCAGTAAGCTCTGTCTAACACACAGTTTATCCTGCAGTCTTGCTAAACTCACCACTTAGTTCTAGTCATTCTTTTGTAGAAGCCATTGGATTTTCTTCACAGACGATCATGTTGTCTGCCCAGAAAGTTTTACTACTTCCTTCTCAATTGGGATAGATTCTTTTGAATGATTTATCTCCTCATAATGGGTCGGAATTTTCAGATTTGTGACATTCTTGGTAATTTGTTTTGTATTAAACACAGTGTATATTTTCCCTTGGAGGCTGAGTATTTTTTCTATTCCTAAATAATTCCCTGAACTTTTTAAATGGGATGTTGTTAACTTAGAAACCCTTTGATCCTTCTGAGTCTTGCTTTTAAGATTTGCTCCATGGGCCCAGAGCAGCTTTTGGTATAGGATGAATTGTCCACACTAGTGACACACGATCCCTCTGATGGCATGCCTGTGTTGGTCAGTATTCTCCTGGGTGCTCAGGGGACCCTCGGCAGAGCTCCAGGACCTTCTGCCTGCAGCCCTTGGTCTACAGTACACTGACTGGGCTTCAGGTTCCCGACTTCAGTCTTGTCCTTTCTCCCTCGCCGGGCAAACTCCAGAGTCAATCAACTGCCTTGTCCCCAGGGAAGGACTGCGGAAGCTGCTGGTGGCTTTAACACCTCAGTCAGGTCACGGAACTCCTCTGTTTCCAACCCGCCGTGGGCTCCCGTCTCACTCAGAGACACAGCCAGAGCCTTCACTGTGGCCTACGGAGCCCTATGCGATCAGGGCCAGTTCCTCCGCAGCCTCCTCCCCTCCCTTCTCTTCCTTGGTCACCTTGATCCAGCCACTTTGGCCTCATCCCCTTTCTGAGACACATCAGGCCCACTCCTGCCTCAGGGCCTTTGCACTGGCTGTTTCCTGCCTGGAATTCTCTTTCCTCGGAGACCCACTTGGCTGACTCCCTGACCTCCTTCAGGTCCTTCTTAGATGTTACCCCCTCCTGGAGGCTTTCCTGGACACTGCATTAAAATTTCACCCTACGTCTCCCACCCCCTGCCTTCCTTATTACCCCATGCACTATGCCCACCAGAGAACATCGCATGCCTGGCATACAGGAGTCCGAG
Organism: Rhinolophus ferrumequinum; assembly: GCF_004115265.2. Taxonomy (NCBI): domain Eukaryota; kingdom Metazoa; phylum Chordata; class Mammalia; order Chiroptera; family Rhinolophidae; genus Rhinolophus; species Rhinolophus ferrumequinum. Next base: position 6,024,316 of record NC_046284.1, on the reverse strand, counting down.
ATACACATGCTCCTTAATCACACTATGGTCTCTGTCAGCCAAAGATTTCCAAAGTGGCCCAGAACCCTCACGACCTGCCCCTGCTCCCTTTCTTCCCACTGCATTCATGGTTGGGGGAAGGCAGAAGATGCTAGTATGCTAACCATGATGGACATACAACCGGGACAGGAAGGAGGTGCCAGATGTCAAGGAGGATGGGTGCACTGGAGCCATTTTGTCTGTGTGTGTGTGTGTGTGTGTGTGTGTGTGTGTGTGTGTGTATGGCGGCATGGTATGAACACAGTGATGACATGATCTGCCTTCTGTCTTAGCAGGTTCGCTCATACTGGTTGCACATATCCTTAGGGAGTCCTTGGGAGGGCACATATTTACAAATGCAGATGGCAAAGTGGAGATAAATTATGTGTATAGGTGGTCGGTGTATAAATAGCAAGGAGGGCCGAGGCTGTCACAATCCTGGGCACAAGGGTGGGAGGCTATGGGGATTGCTGCTGTTGGTGTGGGGGCTTGGGTCTGTCACACTCTCCCCACCTGCAGGGCCCAAAACAAGGCCCTAATGAAGGGGGCCCAGCTGTATCGGGGGCATATTGGTTCGGTGATCTCATCTGTGCCACCCAATCCTGGTCTCAGCCCTGACCCCAGCCGAGAGTCGGCCCCCATCAATGGGAGGAGGACCCAGGACTGAGAAGCCCCCTCCTCATCGGTTCTGCCTGTTGCTAGTTGCTAGTCATGTAGCTAGTTGCTAGCCGCTGTTGCTAGTCATGAGGCTCACGATCTGTTCCAGCTTCTGGGCAACTTAGATGAAGTAGACAAAGTCTCTGAAAGACACAAACTACTAAAACGAAGACAAGAAGATAAACCAGTATCTGAGCAACTCTATATCAAGTAAGGAAAAAGGATTCACGACTGAAAACCTCCGCACAAATGAAACTCCAGGCCAGGTTCTACGTTTATTGCTTCTATCAAACATTTAAGGATGAAGCAATTGTGCTGGTCTCACATATTGTTTTCCAAAAACAGAGGAACGGAAACAATATTACCATGAAACAAACAACAACAAAAAAACGGACAAGTATAACAGCATGAAGACAAGTACAGACCAATATCATCTATGAGCACTGATGTGAGAAAACGACAAACCACATTCCATGATATGCTAAAAGAACTAAAAGACTGATGCACCACAATCAACTGTGGCTTATCCTAGAAATGCAAGGTTAAAGGACTAACACAGCCTAATTTCAGGACTTACTCTAAATGTACAGAAATCAAGAGGGTGTGGAACTGGTGCCGGGGGTGAGGGGCACATAGATCCATGGGACAGGATTCGAAGTCCAGAAGCGGCCCCACACATACAGGGTCACTGGATTGTCGACCGAGATGTCAAGATAATTCAATGGGGAAAGGATAACCTTTTGAACAAACGGATGACCCTCTCAGCCTCTCTACAGTACCAGGTCCCCTCCTGCCTCAGGGCCTTTGCACTGGCTCTTACCTGTCTGGAAGTCTCTTAGCCTGGGTTTCCAGCTGGCTCCCTTCCTGACTCCCTTCAGGCACTCAAATATCACTGTCTCAGAGATCCCTTCCTGGCCCCACTATTTAGACTTGCATCCTGCCTCTCGACCCCCTGTATTACTTATTGCCCCTGCAATGTCCCTAGTTCCTGCAACAGTGCCTGTCTAGCACATTACACTCACAATCACATGCCCCTTCATCGGAGCACGATCTCTAACCCAGGGCTTGTCCAATACCATTCCCTTGGCCCAGAACACTCCCTGCCTGCCCCAGTCTCTCCTTCTCCGTCCTTGAACAGATGGGGACTAAGTGTTAGGGAGCTTCACACTGAATGTGACACAACTGGGACAGTAAGGAGTTGTCAGATATGCAGGACTTGGGAAGCAATGAAGCCACTGGTGGGTCTGAACAGAGCGGGACAAGATCTACCTTCTATCTTTCTGGGATCCCAGTGCCTCCCACGCTGAGAATAGGCTGAGGGCGGGCAGGGCAGAAACGGGGAGACTGGCACCCAGGCAAGAGACAAGGGCAGCTTGGCCCCTGGTCTTGGTTGCATGCCAGCATCTCATAGGTGAGTTTTCAAACGCACAGAGAACTTTGTCAACAGTACATGTGCGATCTGACTGAGGGCGGGTGGGCTGCTCTCAAGCCAGCGGTTGATGAGAATGGGGAGGGTCTCGGAGTATACCTGAGTAGGACAGCCAACCCTTCCTGGGGTACTGCGGGAGGGAGACTTATGGGTGGGGTGGGGTGGGCTGGGAGCTGCAGGAACAGGAGACTCTGGGCACGGGCATGCGCAACTTGGTCAGGAAGCGAAGGAAGGCTCTGGGCACCTGCTTTAACCTGCACCAGGAATGCCAGCTGGTGTTTCCTCAAGGACTGGGTTGGGGAGCTGAGCAAAACTGCTTCCTTGGCAGAGGACTGGGGCTGGGTTCGTACTGAGGAAGAAGCCCAGGTGTGTGCCACGGGCTGCTGAACTGGCCCTGGTCACTCTGTGGCATGTTGGGAGGTCTCCGCGTCTGTCCTGGGAAGCCATGGCCATGAGAAGGAGCGGTCCTGTGTTCCTTGCATAGCCAGTGGAGCTGGGCCTTCCGGATGGCCCTGGACGAGGGGCTCTGGCCAACGTATGCCAAGGCTGAGCGTCCAGCTGTGTATCTCAGTGAGAAGGCCCTGGTGGCGGACGTGAGTAGCGCACGGGGTGGGAGGGAGGGAGGCTGGGGCCAAGCTTGCTAAGAGTCAGGGAGGAGCCGCGACAGGGTGTTGGGGAGGGGGCACCTGGTGAAGTCGCTGGGACCCATGGCCTGGTCCTCCCTTGTGCCAGGTCTGGAGGCAAGCTGTGTGTGAGGCACCCAGACAGGATTAGTCAGACTCTGAGCAACCGAGTCCTGTCACCAAGCTCATGGACCTCAACGTGCCACGCCCAGGTGACACGAGAAGACATGTGGTGGGGTGGACTTGGCATTGGGGACTCAGCAGTGGGTGTCAGGGTGGACACCCCCGGGTCGGGAGGGCTGGTTCCGGCAAACCTGTCCTTTTCTTTTATAGGTTCTTGTGTCTGTTTGAACCTATAGTGCAGGGCACACACTGTACACCAGACCCTGGGCCCCAGGGGTCCACCAGCTCAGCTGACTTTCCCCCTCCAGGGACCGTGTCCTCCTGCCCCTCTTCAGTGGGAACAGGCCTGGCAGCGGCTGTTTCTCCCTCCAGTGCTGCTGCTCCTGCTGCCTTCTGTCCTTCTTCAGAGGACCTTCATTCTGACGGCCTCCCATACCTGCTTGTGCTTCTAAAGCTTCTCTACCCAAACACACAGGAGGCAGGCTGTCGGCAGTGGGTTGTAGAATAATCCACGCATGTCTGTCTAGAACTATTTGAACCAGTTCCCTATGTATAGGCCTTTATACTGTTTCTCATTTTTTCAGGATTATAACCAGTGCTGGAATGAATATCCAGGCACATTTGTTTTTGTGTAATACATTTGTAGAAGGGGACTTGTTAGGTTGAAGGGTAAGCCTTTTGAAAATTATTTGACACATATCACCAAACTGACCCCCAAAAAGTTTGCTCTGATTCGAACTCTAACCAATTGTGTATGAAAGTGACCATTTTCCTACATCCCACCTCAAAGAGAGTAGGGTCGATCTTTTACGTGTTTGCAAAACCAAATACATAGAGTAACCAAAATCATATCTCAGTGTTGTTCCACTTTCCTTTTGACTTTAACGTAATTGAACAGTAATGCGTGTGACATTTGCCCAGGGGCATCTCGTCTTCTGAGAAATGTCCATTCATGTCCTTTGCCTGTTTTCTATCTGGGACATTCATATTTTTCTTATTGATTGGTAAGTGTTCTTTACATGTTTAGAATATCACATCTTTATCATAACTGGAAAATACTTTTCCTTATCAATGCTTCGTTTTCACATGGTTCACGGTCCTTTTCTACACATACGTTTAAAAATGTAAACATATTCAACTCATCCATCTTTTCTCTTTACTATTGCTGCTGGATTTTGTGTCCTATGAAAAGCTCTAGCCACAATAAAATTAGAAAACTGTTCATTCACAAGATCCTTTAGTACGTTTAATCTACTGGGACTTTATTTCGGTGATAAAGGACATTGGGATCTGACTTTGTTTTTTCTACACAGTTTTAGTTAGGTGTCCCAACACCTAATTATAAATCCCCATGTGGGTTTTTAAAAAATGTTTATATATTTTTGTAAATTTATTTTTCAGTTACAGCTGACAGACAATATTATATGAGTTTCAGGTGTACAACATAGTGATTAGACATTTATGTAACTTATGAAGTGATCACCTCGAAAAGTCTAGCACCCATCTGACACCATACGTAGTTATTACAATATTATTGACTGTGTTCCTTATGCTGTGCTTTACATCCCCATGACTAATTTTATAACTGGCAATTTGTACTTCTTTCTTTCCCACTGTGTTTATTCTTGCATATTTGTTTTCCCTGCTGATTTAGGTTGGGTGACTCCTTTATTTTATGAAACAATGGGAATGATACAGTAGTCAAGGTAAGGAACGGGTTGAGGACAGAGAGAGAGGAGAAAAGAGAGAAGAGAGAGAGAGAGAGAGAGAGAGAGAGAGAGAGAGAAACAGGGAGAGGTCTAAGCAGAGAAAACTGGTTTCTTTTGGCAATGAAGGCAATGAAGGCCAGTGATCTCTGGGTGATGCAAAAGGAGAGGTTAGCCATACATGTGCAGCAGCCGATTGCCTGGAAAGCGCGAGGGGGAGAGGAGTTTCCTGGTAGAGCCCAATGGACACCCCAAATTTAGGAGATGGAACTGAATTTCTCAGCACCTAGAACTGGTGGGGTGGAGGACCAGACAGAAGAGAGTGGCAGAAGAACAGGACCATGAACCCCCATGGACTGTCCTGGTGGAGAATTCTGCAGACCACTGATCATCACAGGCATGTGAGGAAAGTATGTGAGGCTGGGGGAAAGACCACCCGAAAGGATGAAAGGGGACGATGCCCAGTGCTTCCTATGCAAAAGGGTGAGATGTCTTTGTCTTTGGAATCTCTTAGCACATTTCCTGTGATGTACATCACATTCTGGTGCAATGGTTACTCAGTGATAAACCCTGTTTTTCTACAACCTTCATGGAGTTGTTTTCTGTGTTGGCAGAAGATTTTGTTCCATTTTTTTTCTCAGCTACTAAAAGCACCTGAGAAGATCCCTCTTCATAGTCGACGAGACAGGGAGGGGGCAGGGAAACAGTGTTACCATTGTACATCCATTTCAAGGAGGGTCACGTGAGGTTTCAAGATGCCAAAGGACCAGGGACTACAGGAAAGCCAGTGGAGAGCCAAGGTTGTGTTTCTTATCAACCGTCTCTTCTCCTCCACTTTTCTTACATTTGTCCATTCCTGCATTTTCATTAGTCACGTGGATGTTCCCTGGAGCCCTCAGAAGGAAAAGCACTATCCCAGCCTCCTGGTGGCTCCACATGGCTGTGCTGAGGTTAGTGTGATATCGTGGCTAAGAGAGTGTGTACTTGAATCAAATAGACCTAGATTTAAATCTAGCTTTTGCCCACACCAAGGCTCTTCATTGTCAAAACGGCAAAGGTTAAGGACAAAGAGAGAATTCTAAAAGTGGCAAGAAAAAGACCGCAGGTTACATACAAGGAAGTCCCATAAAGTGATCAGTTGACTTTTCTACAGAAACTTTGTAGGCCAGAAGAGAGTAGAAGGAAAAATTCAAAGTGATGAAAAGCAAAGGCCTACAATGAAGATTGCTCTACCCAGCAAGGCTATCATTTAAAATTGAAGAGAGATAAAGAGCTTCCTAGAAAAGACTAAGCTAAAGGAATTCATTATCACCAAGCCATCATTGCAGGAAATGTTAAAAAGGGCTTCTTTAAGCAGAAGAAAGGTGAAAACAAACTAACATAGGAAGACCAGAAATACGAATAACAAAATGGGAATAACTATGTACCTATCAATAATCACTTTAAACATGAATGGCCCAAATGCTCCAATCAAAAGACATAGGGTGGCTGAGGAGATAAGAAATCAAGACCCATGCATATGCTGTTTACAAGAGACTCACCTCAGATCAAAATACACACACAGACTGAAAGTAAAGGGATGGGATAAGATATTTTATGCAAATGGAAAAGAGAAAAAAAGTTGGGGTAGCAATACTTATATCAGACAAAATAGATTTTAAAATGAAGACTATAATAAAGACAAAGAAGGGCACTACATAATAGTAAAGGGATCGATCCAACAAGAGAACATAACACTAGTAAATATCTATGCAGCCAACATAGGAGCTCCTAAATATATAAAACCGATTTTGACTGACATAAAGACAGAGATCAAAAGTAACACTATCATAGTAGGGGACTTCAGCACCCCATTGACAGCAATGGACAGATCCTCCAGACAGAAAATCAACAAGGAAACAGCGGCCTTAAATGACACATTAGATCAGGGACGGCCAGATGCCTCAGTTGGTTAGAGTGTGAGCTCTCAACAACAATATTGCCAGTTTAATTCTTGCATGGGATGGTGGGCTGAGCCCCCTGCAACTAAGATTGAGGATGGCGACTGGACTTGGGGCTGAGCTGTGCCCTCCACAACTAGATTGAAGGACAATTACTTGGAGCTGATGGGCCCTGGAGGGGCACACTGTTCTCCAATATTCCCCAGTGAACATTTTTTTAAAAATGACATGTTAGACCAGTTGGATTTAATTGATATTTTTAGAGCATTTCACACCAAAGTAGCAGAATATACATTCTTCTCAAATGCCCATGGAACATTTTCCAAGGTAGACCACATGCTAGGCCACAAAACAAGTCTCAATACATTTAAGAAGATTGAAATCACATGAAGCATCTTCTCTGACCAGAGTGCTGTGAAACTAAAAATCAATTATAAGAAGAAATCTGGAAAACACATAAATACATAGAGGCTGAATAATATGTTACTAAATAATGAATGGGTCAACAACAAGATCAAGGAAGAAGTCAAAAGATACCTTGAGACAAACAAAAATGAAAACACAATGACCCAAAATCTATGGGATGCAGCAAAAGCAGTCCTGAGAGGGAAATTCATAGAAATGCATGCCTACCTAAAGAAACAAGAAAAATCTCAATCAAAAGTCTATCTTTACACCTAAGGGAACTGGAAAAAGAACAGCAAAATAAGCCCAAAGGGAGTACAAGGAAGGAAATAATGAAAGATCAGAGCAGAAATAAATGAAATAGAGACCAAAACAAACAAACAAACAAACACACAAAACAGTACAAAACATCAACAAAACTAAGAGCTGTTGTTTTGAAAAGATAAACAAAATCGATGAACATTTAGCCAGACTCACCAAGAGAAAGAGAGAGAGGACCCAAATGAATAAAATCAGAAATGAAAGAGAAGTGACAGCAGACACCACAGAAATAAAATTAAAAAAAAAAAATTGAGAAAATACTACGAGCAACTATATGCCAAAAAATTAGACAATCTGGAAGAAATGGATACATTTCTAGAAACATACAATCTTCCAAGACAGAATCAAGAAGAAACAGAAAATCTGAACAGATCGATTACTACAAATGAAATTGAATTAGTAATCAACAAGCTTACAACAAACAAAAGCCCTGGACCAGATGGCTTCACAGGTGAATTTTTGCAAGTATTGAAAAAAGAATTAACACCTATTCTCCTCAAAGTATTCCAAAAAAATTCAGAAGGAGAGAAGGCTCCCAAGCACATTTTACGAGGCCGGTATTACTCTAATCTCAAACCCAGACAAGGATATTACAAAAAAAGAAAACTATAGGCCGATATCCCTAATGAACATAGATGCAAAAATCTTCAACAAAATATTAGCAAACCGAATTCAGCAATACATTAAGAAGATCATACACCACGATCAAGTGGGTTCCATTCCTGGTATGCAATGTTGGTTTGATATCTGCAAATCAGTTAATGTGATACACCAGATTAACAAAATGAAAAAATAAAAATCAAACGGTCATGTCAATAGATTCAGAAAAAGCATTTAACAATATCCAACATCCATTTATGATAAAAATTCTTAGCAAAGTGGGAATAGAGGGATCTTATCTCAACTTAATAAAGGCCATATACAATAAACCCACAGCTAACATCATACGCAGTGGAGAAAAGCTGAAAGCATTCCCCTTAAGATCAGGAATAAGACAAGTTTGCCCACTTTCACCACTTTTATTCAACATAGTACTGGAAGTTCTAGCCATAGCAATCAGGCAAGAAAAATAAATAAAAGGCATCAAAATTGGACAGGAAGAAGTAAAATTGTCATTATATACAGATGACATGATACTATATAGAGAGAACCCCAAAGATTACACCAAAAAAACTATTACAACTGATAAATGAATTTAGTAGAGTAGCAGGATACAAAATTAATATTCAGAAATAAGTTGCATTTGTATACACCAATAACAAACTATCAGAAGGAGAAATTAAGAAAACAGTCCCATTAACAATAGCCTCAAAAACAAGGAGATACTTAGAAATAAATTTAATCAAGGAAGTAAAAGACCTGTACTCAGAAAATTATAAGACACAGAAGAGAGAAATTTAAAAAGACACAAATAAATGGAAACATATACCACACTCATGGATAGGAAGAATTAATATAGTTGACATGTCCATACTACCCAAGGCAATATATAAATTCAACACAATCCCTATCAAATTACCAATTACGTTTTTCACAGAACCAGAACAAATAATCCTAAAATTTATATGAAATAATAAAAGAACCCGAATAGCCATGGCAATCTTGAGAAATAAGAACAAAGTGTGAGGTATCACACTACCTGACATCAAATCATACTAAAAGGCTATCGTAATCAAAACAGCATGGTATTGGTATAAAAACAGATACATAGATCAACGGAACAGAATAGAAAGCCCAGAAAGAAATCCATGCCTATATGGTCATTTAATCTATGACAATGGAAGCAAGAATTTACATTGGGGTAAAGACAGTCTATTTAATAAATGGTGCTGGGAAAACTGGACAGATACATGCAAAAAAAATGAAATGGGAACCACCTTCTTACGCCATATACAAGAATAAATTCAAAATGGATTCATGACTTAAATGTAAGACCCGCAACAATAAAACTCCTAGAAGAAAAGATTGGCAGTAAATTCACAGACATTACCCATAATAATATTTTTACCAATATATCTCCTTGGGCAAGGGAAGCAAAGGAAAAAATAAACATGTGGGACTACATCAAACTGAAAAGTTTTTTCACAACAAAAGAAACCATCAATAAAACAAAAAGGCATCCTGCTGAGTGGGAGAAGATATTTGCCAATGATAAATCTGATAAGGGGTTAATATCCAAAATTTATTTAAAAAAAAACTCATACAACTCAATTCGAAAAAATAAAACAACCCTATTAAAAAATGGGCAGAGGACATGAAGAGACATTTCTCTAAAGAGGACATACAGCTGGCCAACAGACATATGAAAAAAATGCTCAATGTCACTAATCATTAGAGCAATGAAAATAAAAGCCACAATGAGATACCAACTCACTTCTGTCAGAATGGCCATCATCAACAAATCAACAAATAACAAGTGCAGGCAAGGATGTGGAGAAAAGAGAACCCTCATGCACTGTTGGTAGGATTGCTGATTGGTGCAGCCACTATGGAAAACAGAAGGAAGTACCTCAAAAAATTGAAAATGGAACTACCTTATGACCTAGCAATTCCACTCCTGGTTATCTACCCAAAGAAACTCAAAACACTAGTTCAAAAAAATATATGCACCCCTATGTTTATTGCAGCACTATTCACAATAGCTAAGATATGGAAACAACCAGTACGCCCATCGATAGACAACTGGATAAAGAAACTGTGGTACATTTATACAATGGAGTATTACTCAGCTATAAAAAAGAATGAAATCATACCATTTGCAACAATATGGATGGACCTTGAGAATATTATTCTAAGTGAAATAAGTCAGACTGAGAAAGACAAATACCATATGATCTCACTTACATGTGGAATCTAAAGAACAGATTAAATGAGCAAATAAAACAGAAATAGACTCAGAGATATAGAAAAAATAAACTGTTGGTTGTTAGATGGGAGAGGGGAGGGGATGGGGGAGAAGGTCAAGGGATTAGAAAGTGCAAATCAGTAGACACAATATAGTCATGGGGATATGAAATACAGTATGGGGAATATAATCAACAATGTTGTAAAGATTATGTAGGGTGCCAGATGGGTACTGGACTTATCAAGGGGATCACTTCATAGACTGTGTAGATGCCTGATCAATGTGTTGTACAACTGAAGCTGAAGTAGAATAATGTTGTATGTAAACTATAAGGATATATATATATATATACACACACACACACACACACACACATATATATATATATATATATATATATATATATATATATATATATATATATATTCTTGGGAGGTGGACTATAGCGTAAGGAAGATAGGAAAAAAAAATCCAGCCTCTGCCACTTCCTAGCTGAGTGACCTTGTGAAAGTCACTTAGCTTGTCTGAGCCTCAATTCTTCACCTACAAAAGGTATAATAATAGTAGTATGTATTTCACTGGGTTGTTGTGAGAGTTATATATGCTGACGTAGGTAAAGTGCATAGCACAGTGCCTGCATACAGATGATTTTGTTTAGAATTATATTTTCCCAAGACTACACTACATTACCCCTCATCCCCACTGAACTCTTAACCAGTTTTCCCATCACTTTCCTTCTCTGAAACAAGGCCAGCGAAGCACAAAATTCTTATTTTAATATTTCTGGATTCTTTGCTCTGCTCATGCAAACTGAGTTTTTTTTAATGGTGGCAGGAAACACATCCAGCAGTGACAGGGATGTGGGGAAACTTGCATTTTTTGTGGGGAGTGGCAGGCACATTTTCCGGAAGGCAATTGTGTGTTGTAGATCTAGCCCTTGGAATCTATCTTAAGAAAACAACCATTCATGCAGTGACTTATATACAAGAATACTATTGAAACATATTGTATAGTAGGGGGGAAAATGAAAGCAATTAAGTGTTGAGCCATTACATTACAATCCAGCTTCTGTGCATCCATTCAATAAGATATTTTTGAATAATTTTTATACAAAGGTAAGGCCCAGATGTTAGATGAGAAGATTTCAGGGGGAAAAAAAAAAAGAATGCTAACCTTGAAACACCTTACTCATTTATGATTGTTATATGTGCAATGTAGATCTACAAGTTTAAAACTATAAAAGTATTACAAAATGCTGACAGTAGTTAATGCTGAATGACAGGACCCAAGTAATGGTCATTTTCTTTCATTTCCTAAGTTGCCCTCAATTGCCTTGTACTACCTGAATATTTGAGCCCCAGAATCTCCCCTCCAACCCGAGGACAAAGGCGAGAAAATCTGGGTGCTGAAAAGAGACTCACATACAAAATATCAGCTCAGTTTTATTATCTGCAGTGGGCAGTATTTAAGCACAAGTCAAAACAGGTGGGCAGAGAGTGCCTAAGGGCCAGTACAGGCAAACAGTTCAGCCTCCCAAATAAAAGTGGCAACTACTGCAAATATCATGGCCCCAGGGAAGGATGCACTGCCTAGGACAGGGCATTCCTGTGGCCTCAGCCCCCTTTAGCAGGATGAGGCTCAGCAAAAAACGGGGTCACAAAGGGCTGCAAGGTCTGCACCACTATGGAAAGCTGGCTGAGCAAAGAGGCAGTAAAAATTTGCAGAAGGTCAGAGTCTTCAGCAGTTAATTGGCTAAGAGTGAGGGGAAAAGAAAATCACTTTAGAGGTGATAGCTCCTGACCTTCCTCACTCTATCCTTCCTCACAGGTGGCAATTAGAGGTACTCCTTTGTGTCTCCACTAGAGAGGTCCTCAGGCTGCGACAGACCGAGTGCCCCATGCCCTCCTTAAACCAACCCTTTGGTGTCTCCACATCTCCAATAGAACACCCCTCCCCCAGAGGTTGACCTCGCCTCCCACTGCCACTCCCACCCAGTCCCTTCTAGAACTTACCTAACCAGGTCACTGCCAGCCACTGTGAGCTCCCAATGAACGGTCCTGTGGTAGGGTTCAGCAAGTGGGATCAGGTACTGGCAGGCCACCTCCGCATCCATGCAGGACAGGAAGGGCACCGTGAAGGCAATGGTGGAGTTACGGTTAAGGCACACCAACACCGACTTTATGGTGCAGGCCCCCTCACCCGTCTGAGACCCGCCTTCCCCCAGGCCACCCTTCAGTCCACCCAAGACGCACAGGCTACCTTAGCTGCTCCCTCAGCCAGCCTGGGTCCTCATAATCCCCTTCTGTCCCCCCAGAAGGCCACACCTTCTGCCAGGCCTTGAAACCTAACCTACCCATCCTCCTGCGCAACTCCTCTTGCCCATCCCCTCATCCCCTACCTCCATGGGGTGGCGGGGGGTGGGGGGGTGGGGGTTCATGGGGGGAGGTTCCTTGGAAAGGATACAACTCCAGTAATTGGCTTCCTGGGGCTCTGTCCGAGGCTGAGGTCTCTCCAGCTTGCTCTGAGGCAAGCGATGCCCCTTCGACCTGAGGAGCTCCCCCAGCTGTAGAGCCTTCCGCTCTGGTGCTGCCCCAGGCTCCAGGGCCCATGGGGCCCCCTTGGCTACCCAGGGATCCAGTACCGCCCACCATGGCACCTGTGACACCGTCTAGGGCCTGCATGGCTACGCACAGTGGACTTCAGGGACCTCACAAGCTCGACCACATGCTCTGGCCACCACAGGGAGACTGAGTTTCCCCTGAGGAGCCCCTTCCCCCAGGGTACAGAAGGCCCATAGCGCCTGCGCACGCTGACCTCAAGGCACCTGCATTGAATTGTTTCCCGCCAAGCCCACCCTGAGGCCTACAGGCGGAGCAGGAGAGCTGGTCTCCCTCAGAAAACCCTGCCCCTCAGTGTGTTAGGCCTCGCATGCCCTCCCCACCTCCATCCTGGAAGAGGGAGGTTGGTGAAAGCCTTGGGGCACTAGGAGGCGGACCAAGTCCAGACCAAGGGAAGAGGGAAGATGGGGCGAATGTGGCAGGGGAAACTGGGTTAAGACATGGCTAGGACTTGGAGAGGTGTATCCTGAGAGAAAGAAACGGCCCATGTCTCCGTGGGCCCTCTCTATGTCTAAGTGGCCCCATGGGTAAATGGGGAGAAGCAGGTGGCTCGCTGGGGGAAACTGGGTCATTAAAGAGTCTCTGCCACAGTGGAAATGTAACGGGCTGTATGCTATGTCAGAGGGGCAGCAGATTGGGGGTGGGGGGTTATCACTTTGTGAGGGATATAAATGATAAATGTCTAACTATTACGTTGTTTTGTACACCTGAAACTAATAATAATAATAAAAAAGAATGAAATCCTACCACTTGTGACAACATGGATGGACCTTGAGGGTATTATGCTAAGTGAAATAAGTCAGAGAAAGACAAATAACATGATTTCACTTCCATGTGGAATCTAAAAAACAAAATAAACAAACAAACAAAACCAGAAACAAGCTCATAGGTACGGAGAACAAACTGATGGTTGCCAGAGGGAGGAGTATTGGGGGGGATGGGTGAACAAGGGGAAGGGATTAAGAAGCACAAATTGGTAGTTACAAAATAGTCATGGGGATGTAAAGTACAGTAAAGGGAATATAGTGAATAATATTGTAATAACTATGTATGGAGCCAGGGGGATATCAGACTTATTGGGGGATCACTTTGTAAGTTATATAAATATCTAACCACTATGCTGTACACCTGAAACTAATAAAATGTCGAATGTCAACTCTAATTGAAAAAACAAAAAAACAAAAAACAAAACAAAAAAGAGTCTCTGCCAGCCTCAAACGTTTAGGATTCTGAGATTAAAGAGTCTTTTCGGAAAACGTACTGATGAACTCCTGTTCCGCAACCAGCCAGCTCCCTCAGGCCAACCCAGAAACTCACTTCCCCTGAGGACAGGCTGTGAAAACGCCCAAGTTCCCACAGAGCTCCACGCCCCCAAATTAATTAGAACTTGCCACTCTCATGGCCTTGACTGCAGCTCCCAAGCCATACTGCTCCAGGCAATCAGGGCTACCATCTCACCCCAACAATCCCTCCAACTCTAACCCACATAAAACCAAAGATGGAACAAACACATCCTGGGAAGCATGTAACTTCCAAAAGAGGGGTTCTCCTCCAAATTGGGAGGTTAGTAGTGATGAGTGTCTTCCTGGCTGGGCACTCATACCATCGTGAAAGCCCCGCCCTCACGACCTCCTCTAAGTCTTATTGCCTCCCAAAGGCCCCGTCTCCAAATATCAAGCTGTTGGGGGTCAAGGCTTCAATATATGAATTTGGCGAGGGTTGGGTTGGGGGGGAGGACTCAAACATTCAGTCCATAGCATAGTGCTAGTCACTAACCCCATCTACAGTTACATGAATATTTTTAAGAGGGAGCCAATGATTTAAGTGAGCAAACATAGAAACATCTTTTCTGATTGATAATCCATGCTAGCTGTTGGCAGAGGCATGACAGGAGGAGGAACAAAGGTCTCACAGGTACTCCCAGCTGAGGGACAGGACAGAGAGAGTAAACTAAGATTTTGTAATAAAACATTTTTAAAGCACTTCAAATCCAAACACCCTCATTAATCTCCTGGAATCAAAGGAGTTCTTGCAGGCAAGACCTGTGATGATGGTTTTTCTACTTTCTTCCAACTTCCCCTTGGCCTGTCCCCTTCCCCTCCTTGGCTCCCTGCCTGGGGGACAGTGCTTCCCCAGCTGTCCCCATCAGTGGGCCCGTGGCATTGACTGCTCATGGTCCTGTGCCAGGCCCCACCCCTCACATCTCAGGGCCAGGAGGTGACACAGGCCATGTCTAGACTCCTCTCTGCTACTGCTGGGGCCACTCTTCTACCTGCTGTGCTGGTTACTGTCCTTCCCCAGGCCTGTTCTCTGCCCCAGAGCCTGCCCGGAGGTGGATGGCCCACACGGGAGGCTCCCTTGCTCAGGCTGCCAGTTGAGCTCAGCCAATGGAAGGAACGGACAGGAGACCAGAGGGTGGGAGGAGTGAGAACTAAAGGTATCTGCCCTCTCACACACACACCCTCTGAGCCTCCCTCCTATACAGGGAGTGGCTGCATTCCTTCAGCTCTCATCAGGATGCAGAAGCACTGACCCCTATCCATGCCCCTTTAGGCCCAGGCTTGCTATAAAGGAGATGGCTTCCCTTGGTGTCTGACCATCCCTTGGTAGCTGTGGTGTGCTGGTAAATATTTGACAGCTGGTACTCTAGGGGTGACGGACAGGGTGTTGGAAATTATGCATATACATATGTATATAAGTTTATTATAATTCTAACTCTGTTAATATCCTGACTCACATAAAGATTGCGTAGCACACAATTTACAGATAATAATAAAATGCTCGTTACTGTAAATTCCGTAGACTTCATGGATTTTCACAGATTGTTTTAGTTGACATTTGCCAAACTCATATCTGTAGCCAATTTGTGCTTGCAAGTGATGAACCAGTGGTGTGACACAAATGTTGCTTGATATTTTCATTCGTGTTAATGAGTAAGGCAAAAACAAAACACAGACAGACATCCATCAGTGACATGTGCAATTTCTTCTCTGAGTCCAATAATAGTGTTGGAATTCGGGAAAAGCATGTCCTCAAATGTTGATGCTATTCACAATAGAACAGCTACAGACATGACACAATTTTAAGTGTATTTAATCTGCATTATTAACATTTCCTCCTTCACTTTCTTAATGTGTAGCCAATCAACAAAACAATAAGCCAAGGCATGATATCAAGCAGCACACCTGGTTGTTGACTTTGCTTGGAAGGAGAAATGGCCAAATGTGTGATTATATACCAATCCATGGGCTTTGGCCAATGCTTTGGCTGGATGGTCAGTAACTTCTAAAGAACATGATTGGAAACTTGCTGATAAAGACTATTTTGGAAGAGGCATGTGGAGAGACCTATCTGAATGGGGAAAAAAATTGAAGATATCTGTGTCCCATGTGAATGCTCACTATAGCAGAGGGGCATTTTAATAATCCAGTGGATAGCATGAACTGTTTTGTGGGTTCTAGTAAGCGTCTTTCCCCAGACACTCTTGTCATCACCCAATGGGCTCGTGAATAAAGTGTGCATGGTGGCAAGGATGGAGGTGATACATGGATGCAGCAACATGGATTTCCACTCACCAAGGCCAGCCTGGTTACGGCCACCACTGAGTGTCCAATCTGCTGACAACAGAGACCAACATTGAACCCCTAAAATGGCGCCAATCCCCAGAGTGATCCGCCGGCTCTCTGATGGCAGCTTGATTGCATTGGTCCATTTCTGTTGTCAGAGGGCAGCAATCTGTTCTTACTGGAATCGACACTTATTTGAGATATGCATTTTCCTTTCCTGCGTGCAATACTTCTGCCAAAACTGCTGTCCGTGGACTTACAGAATACCTTATCCACCGTCATCGTATTCCACACAGCATTGCTTGTTATCAAAGAACTCACTTCACAGGAAAAAGAAGAGAGGCAGTGTGCCCATGGTCATAGAATCCACTGGTCTTACCATGCCCCCCTCCATCCTGAAGCAGCTGGCTTGATAGAATGGTGGGATGGCCTTTTGAAGAATCGGTGACAGGGCCGGCTAGGTGGCAATTCCTTCTAAGCCTGGAACAAGGTGCTCTAGAAGGTTGTATATGTGAATCAGTATCCAAGATATGGTCCTGATGTTCTATAGGCAGGATTCACGGGTCCAGGAATTAAGGGGTAGAAATGGGAGTGGAGCACTCACTACTACCCCTAATGACCTACTTGCAAAATTGTTCCTTTCTTTTCTTGTAACTTTATGCTCTGCTGCCCTAGAAAACACACACACACACACACACACACACACACACCCACACACACACACGCACGCACTTCTTTCCTTTTTTATTCCATTATCATGTAACATAAGATGTATTGATTTCATATCACACTATTTACGGATTGTTAATTTTACAGCATAGTATTTACGTTATGGGATATCAAAGACCCCTGCCTGTCCTTGTCTGGCACAAAGCCCCTCCTCCGCCCACACCCCTTTATAGATCCACCCTTCCCATGCATCTTCCATCCACTGCCTCCAAACTGATGTCCTTATGGACTCATTCTCTTTCCCTACCAGTCAAGGAAGACAGTGGCGAACATCAAATTAGCCCTTCCACCGAGTTCAAGGAAACCAAAGAAAACAAAAAGCCTACAAGCATCACTCTGATACCGCAGACGGTATGTAAAGACGAATCCAAATAAGGCAGCCCAAAACCAGAGAGCACAGACAACGTGGCCTCTGCCAGCAACGGCCTATGTGTAGTAGAGCCCAGAGAGCTGCAACCACCCTCTGTGTCTCCTGGGCAGGCTGCGCAGAAACAGCCAGTCCAGAGAGACTTGATCTCACACTGAAAGGTAAACTGATGGTGACAACAAAATCAACTAGTTTTGAAAACGATATGTGTGCATGGGTCCTTGAGGGCTGTCTGATGGTAGGGAGGGAGGAAGAAAGGGAGGAGGCAGCTGTGAGAAGAAAGGGAGGTGGAGTCCAGCAGAGCTGGGGATCAGACTGGCTGGTCGGCAGTTACACAGACATTGGGTCCAAGGCCTGGCTCATGACTGAGCACTGACGACAGATTTCCCTCCTTGACAATTTAACCCACAGGCAGAGACAAATAAAACTTGGTGTTTTTGTGGAAGGAGGGATTGGAAAGAGAAAGGAGGGGGTGACATCGGGGTTCAGATTACCAGAACCCAGATGGGGAGACATGTGACGTCACGGAGAGGGGGGTAATGTGTAATAAAATGTCTGACTCCATTTCTCGTTGTTTGACTGCTGACAACTTTCAAGTCCTAGTCCTCCCCCATCCTGTGCCCCACATCTGGGCAAGCTGATGAAGAACTCTGACAGAAAGTTGAACCACACGAGCCCCAGCCCACATTCAGGAACCTCACGCCAGCCCCAGGGCCTAACCACCATGAAACCCCAAGCCAGTCTCCTTTCCCAGCTCTTTCAAACCAGCCTTGGTCCTGCTTGGGAGCCAGCCCAGCTATCCGCAGAAAGCCTCATTATGTGAGTTATAAACAATTCCTTCCCTAGCGGTGCCCAAATAGCAGTATCCAAACGAAATTTAGGCCTGGGGCGTGGAGGTGGGTCCATCTGCACATTGACTACAACAAACTCACATAGTTCACAGAAGCTTAATTAATGGTGTGTGTGGGTGTGTGTGATTGTGTGTGTGTGTGTGTAATGACCCTTTAACAAAGATACCTGTATTTCAAAAAATAAGTAGTATGTGTCAGACATAGTTGTAGTCCCTGGGCTTACAGTGAAGAACAAGAAGTCAAAAAGTTCCTGCCATGAGGACCTTACCTTTTCCTGGGTGAGTACGTGGTTGAGCGCCTGTGGGTGTGTGTGTGTTTGCGGTGGTGGTGATGGGCAGCTGCTCTAGCTGGAGGTTGTGGAGAAATCTTTGAGGAGTTGACATTTGAGTTGAGACCTGAACGATGAGATGGAGTGGGCAGTGTGCGGATTTCGAGGAAGAGTATTTCTGGTGGAAGCAACAGCCAGCTGCAATGTCATGAAGTAAGACCGGGGCAGTGTGATGATGAAGAGCAAAAAGACCAGTGTGACTAGAGCCCAGTGAGAGATGGGCAGAGTGGAGAGGAACGAGTGAAACTGGAGAGGCTGGCAAAGATGAGGTCCCCCAGGGCTTCGCTACTAAATGCACACTTTCTTATTCAGCAGAAAGTGCTAAACAGAGCTACCAGACAGATAAAGAAACACTGGGCTGGACTCAAACCCAGCTCGGAAGCTTCCTGTCTACCTGGTGCCTTAAGAATGTCACTCAATTTATGTGAGCCTGCGTTCTACATTTATAGAAAGCAGATGATGTGAGCATTACAGAACTTTTAGGAGAATTAAATTAGGCACAATGACTGGCCTACAGTCAACGAATGATAGCTATGGTGGTTATTATGTGCCACTGTCTGGAATGCTTTCACCTTGAACACACTTGGGAATGCTCAGAGCCAAATCGCCTTGCGCATCATGGCTCACGTTAGTCTTAGGTCTTTGAAAGTGATTTCATGGCACAGTGCTCCTGAAGATAAAAACGACCTTTCTGGGAAGTGGGCCTCAAAGATATTACCAATCAGAGAGAGTTACTCTGACGTGAGCATCAGAGGACAGGCTAAGGTGGCTTAGATACAGCTTACTCAGAAACCCTTCCTTTTGCAGGGCAAACAAGGACGTCTGCTGGAAGCTCCTGCTTCTAGAAAACATGAAAAAGATGTTAGTTAATAAGTATGATGATTTAAGGGCAAACACGATCGACGCTCTGAATCTCCAGGAAGTACTTGGGACAAACACTTCGCTCTTTATCAGCCAGGGAAAATAATCCGAAGCCCCAACTTGAGTCCCTGACATGCCCCAAATCCTTTCAGTGGCAGCATTGGTAACCTCCAACTGAAGCCTTCCACTCAGTGCTAAGTGCCCTTATGTATCATTTCTCATTTTGATAGGAAGGGTAATAAGATGCCCCAGTGGTTATTTTATTTGACTGAGACTTAGCATTGGTCTTACTCTGTGCCAGTGATTCCTCAAGGGATTTCCACACATCAATACATTTTACCTACACTATAGCCTGAGACAAGCATACTATTATAAACACTGTTTTCTAGATGAGGACTCCGAGTCTCTATTGTTTTTACACTGTTTTAGAGTCTAGGGAAATGACGGAAACTTCTCCAGCTCACTCTTTGAAGACCCACATTCATCCTGCTGGACCTTGGCCGGCTGTTTCTCTCAAGACTCATGTCTTTATTCAATTCTGTGACTTTTTTGTTTGTCCTCCCTTTTCTCTCCGATGACCGTTAAAGGATGGATGCCGACACTTCTGGGTCTATCTTAAATGTTTCAACTTTTCTCGCATCCTTTCTGTTGGTTCACCCTTTTGTATGGCATGTTGGGAAAATCCCATAATTTGATCCCTCGGCTCGTTAAATTATGTGTCAGATGCATCCAGTTTGCTCTCTATCCTATTTATTTTATTTCTGTTTACATTTTTATTGAGATCTAATTCATACGTAGCCTTGTGTAAGTTTAGGATTTACAGTGTGATTTGATACACTTGCACGCTGGGAAATGATTATCACCACATTGTTAGCTAACACCTCTATCATGTCACATAATTAGCCTTTTTTGTAGTGAGAATATTTAATACCCTCTTAGCAACTTTCAAGCACGTAATACTGTATTATTAACAATAATCACCATAAGTCCCTAGAACTTATTCATCTTGTAACTGAAAGTTTGCACCCTTTGACAGAAATCTCTTTCTCTCACCCCTCACCCCAACTCCTGGAAATAACATTCCACTCTCTGTTTGAATGAGTTTGGCTTGTTTGGATTCTCCATATGATGCCAAACAGTATTTGTCTCTCTGACTTATATCACTTAGTATAATGGTCTCAAGGCTCATCCATGTTGTCACAAATGGCAGGATTTCCTTCTTATGCCCGGATAATATTCCATTCTGTGTCTTCTTAATCCATATACCCATAGACAAACACTTAGGTTGTTTCAATGTCTTGGCTATTGTAAATAATTCTGCAATTGTTACCAAACAGAAAGAGTCCATGCACCTGGCACTAGCAGAGCCAAACAATCAACAGTGGAGAAAATGTTTTATTTTCAGAGTGGTAAGCACGGAGAAGGGGACAGCTATTGCTCAAAAGCTCAGATTCTCTGACGCAGGTTTTTTTCTATTCCTCACTCACCTGTTTGGAAGGTCTGGATGGACCTGCTCCAGGACTGTCTCCCTCACCTGTTTGTCCGACACACGAAAAAATGATGCCAGCAAGAGACACAGTAAACAGGAGACGTATGAGTCTGTTGCCGGCATAAAAGGGCATGCTGTTTTAGAGCAGTTTTTATATAAGTAGAAAGGGTACACTTCACATTAACAGTTAAAGTATAGTATAGTAAATACATAAACCAGTAACATTGTCATTTATTATCATTATCAGGTGTTATATAAATAATTGTATGTGCTATACTGTTACATGACTGGCAGGGCAGTAAGTTTGTTTACACCAGCATCACCACCAACACGTGAGTAATTCTTTGCCTTCTCACATCAGGACAGGTATGACATCACAAGGAGATAGGAAGTATTCAACCCCACGATAATCTTAGGGCACCACTGTCATGTATGTGGTCTGAGGTTGACTTAAACGTCATTATGCAGTGTATGACTGTACGTTCTTATGGAAGCCCTAGGAAACCCATACAATTGTGAACAGAGTAGTGATATAATCTGACTTCATGCAGATTGATATTGAACTCATCTATGAAATATTTGCCTATCAAAAGGTCATAAAATCATTTTTTCTATGATTCCTTAAAGTTTTATAGTTGTAGCTTTTACACATAGAGCTATGACCATTTTAACTTAATCTTTGTGCACAGCAAGACAGTAGCCAAGGAGGTTGAAGGTTGTTCTTCCAATATGGATATTCCTGAAACATCTGTTCAAAAGGCTATTTTCCCCCATTGAATTCTGTTAACATTTTAGTCAAAAACCAATTGGCCATATATGTTTGGGGCCGCTTCTGGACTTCGAATCCTTTCCCATGGATCTAAGTGCCCCCCCTGGCACCAGTTCCACACCATCTTGATTTCTGTACATTTAGAGTAAGTCCTGAAATTAGGCTGTGTTAGTCCTTTAACCTTGCATTTCTAGAATAAGCCACAATTGATTGTGGTGCATCAGTCTTTTAGGTCTTTTAGCATATCATGGAATGTGGTTTGTTGATTTTCTCACATCAGTGCTCATAGATGATATTGGTCTGTACTTGTCTTCATGCTGTTATACTTGTCTCTGTTTTTTTTTTCTTTCATGGCAGTATTGTTTCTGTTCCTCTGTTTTTGGAAAACAGTGTGTGAGACCAGCACAATTGCTTCATCCTTAAATGTTTGATAGAAGCAATAAACGTAGAACCTGGCCTGGAGTTTCATTTGTGCGGAGGTTTTCAGTCATGAATGCCTTTTCCTTACTTGATATAGAGTTGCTCAGATATTGGTTTATCTTCTTGTCTTCGTTTTAGTAGTTTGTGTCTTTCAGAGACTTTGTCTAGTTCATCTAAGTTGCCCAAGAGCTGGAACAGATCGTGAGCCTCAGGACCAGCAACAGCGAAGGGCGGCAGAACCTGTGAGGAGGGGGCTTCTCAGTCCTGGGCCCTCCTCCCATTGATGGGAGCAGACTCTCGCCTGGAGATCAAGGCTGAGCCCAGGATTGGGTTACACGGGTGTGGTCACAGGGCCAATATGCCCCTGACACAGCTGGGCCCCCTTCATGAGGGCCTTGATTTGGGGCCTGCAGGTGGGGAGAGTGTGACAGACCCAAGCCCCCTACCCCAACAGCAGCAATCCCCATAGCCTCCCACCCTTGTGCCCAGGATTGTGACAGCCTCTGCCCTCCTTGCTATTTGTACCCGACCACCTATGTACTTAAGTTATCTCCACTTTGCCATCTGCATCTGTAAATATGTTCCCTCGAGGATGTTCCAACGTATCACCAGCCTTTTGCCCTGTCTTCCCTCAGGATATGCACAACCTGGAAGACAGATCCTGCCAGGATCTAAGGTAGATCATGTCATCGCTCTGTTCAAACAATGCCGGCACAACACACACACACACACACACACACACACACACACACACACACAATGGATTCAATTCTCCCACCTTGTTCAAGTCTGGAAACTCCTTCCTGTCCCGGTTGTATGTCCATCATGGTTAACACACCAGCCTCTTCTCCCCTCCTCCACCCATGAATGCAGGGGGAAGGAAGCCAGCAGGGGCAGGTCAGGAGGGTTCTGGGCCAAGAGAATGGCCTTTGGTGACACTCAGCTGACAGAGACCACAGTCTGATTAAAGAGAATGTGTGACTTGGATTCCTGTATGCCAGGCATACCTTGTTCTCGGGTGGGGATACTGCATGGGGTAATAAGGAATGCAGGGGGTGGGAGAGGTGGGGTGCCATTTTAATGCGGTGGCCGGCCAGAAAAGCCCCCAGGAGGGGATAACATCTGAGAAGGACCTGAAGGAGGTCAGGGAGTCAGCCAGGTGGATCCCCGGGAAAAAAGACTTCCAGACAGGAAACAGCCAGTGCAAAGGGCCTGAGGCAGGAGTGGGCCTGATGTGTCTCAGAAAGGGGACGAGATCAATGTGGCTGGAATCAGTGAGCATGCTGGAAACCGGAGTGGAGGAGGCCACAGCGGACGAGACCCAGATCGCATAGGGCTCCGTAGGCCACTGTGAAGGCTCTGGCTGTGTCTCTGAGTGAGAGCAGAGCCCAGGGCGGGTTTGGAACAGAGGAGTTCTGTGACCTGACTGAGGAGTTAAAGCCACCAGCAGCTTCCACAGTCCTTCCATGGGGACAAGGCAGTCCACTGACTCGGGTTTGCCCTGCGAGGGAGGAAGGACCAGACTGAAGTCGGGGCCCTAAAGCCCAGTAAATGTTGTAGACCAAGGGCTGCAAGCAGAGGGTCCGGGAGGTCTGCCAAGGGTCCCCTGAGCACCGAGGAGAATATTGACTGACAGAGGCATGCCATCAGAAGCATTCTGTGTCACTAGTGTGGACAATTCATCCTACATTAAAAGCTGCTCTGGACCCACGGAGCAAATCTTTTAAAATGTTTTTTTTTTTAATTGGGGAATATTGGGGAACAGTGTGTTTTTCCAGGTCCCATCAGCTCTAAGTCAAGCCATCATCTTCAATCTAGTTGTGGAGGGCGCAGCTCACCGGCCCATGTGGGAATCGAACCGGCATACTTGGTGTTATGAGCACTGCGCTCTAACCAACTGAGCCAACCAGCTGCCCCCATGGAGCAAATCTTAAAAACAAGACTCAGAAGGATCAAACCATTTCTAAGTTAATGACATCCCATTTAAAAAGTTCAGGAATATATTTAGGAATAGAAAAATACTCAGCACCCAAGGAAAAATATACACTGTGTTTAATACAAAAAAAATTACCAGGAATCAGAAAAATCCATCCCATCATGAGGTGATAAATTAATCAAAAGAAGGCATCCCAATAAAAAAGGAAGAAGTAAAACTTTCTGTGCAGATAACATGATCGCTTGTGTAGAAAATCCAATGGATTCTACAAAAGTGTGACTAGAACAAAGTAGTGAGTTTAGCAAGATTGCAGGATAAACGGTGTATTAGATGGAGCTAACTGTCCCTACCCAAATTCTGAACCAGCTGTCCAAGCATGTTTCCCCACTGACCTTAAACAAGTCCAGTCAGCCACAAAATTCTTATTTTAGTGGGCCTGGGTTTTTACTCTTCTCTGCAAACCAAGCTTTTCTTGTAGTAGAAAACCAACCCAATGGGGACAGGGATACTGGGAGGCATACTTTCTGAAGAGCAATTGTGACCCAGAGTATTGAAAAAGAAATAGGGAATAAACATTGAGTTCAACATATCTACCCTTTGTAATCTATCTCCTCCCCTCCCCTCCCCTCCCCTCCCCTCCCCTCCCCTCCCCTCATCTCCCCTCCCCTCCCCTCCCCTCATCTCCCCTCCCCTCCCCTCCCCTCATCTCCCCTCCCCTCCCCTCCCCTCTCTTCATCTCCCCTCCCCTCCCCTCCCCTCTCCTTGAGGGCACAGATCAGAGTGGCCCATGCAGGGATCAAACCAGCAACTTTGGTGTTAGCACCGCGCACCGTGCTCTAACCAACTGAGTTAACTGGCCACCCTGTAATTTATCTTAAGGAAATAACCATTCACGGAAACACTTAAATACAAGAATTACAATCAATCATTATACTATAATGGATCTTTTATTCATCCATCCATTAACATATTTTTGAAGAAATTTCGAAGAGGTAATGTTCATATGGTCAATGAAATAATTTCAGAGGAAGTCAATGCTAAGCTTGCAAGGACATTCTTGTAACTAATGATCTTATACATTTAATGTACAACTACAAGCATAAACGTACAAAGATGTTCCAAAATGTTGACAGTACTGAATGCTGAATGTCAGGACACAATTGATTTTAATTTTCTTGCATTTCCTAGTTGTCTTCAATTACTTCGTATGACTATCTGAATCCCAAAAATCCCCTCCCCTCCATCATGAGGACAAAGATAATAAATTGTACAGACCTAGTAGCTGAAGAGAAAGTCGGACATGGAACACAAGCTCAGTGTTGATTTCTACAGTAACAGACATTTAATCATCCCGTTTCTCAAGCAACAGGGACACAGAAACATGGGCCCAGAGAGCCAAATGCAAATACAAGCCAACCATGAGCGACTAAGACCCCAATAAGAGAGGGGCGCTACTTCAAGAATTAATTCCCTGTGTTTTGCTTAGTGAGGATCACAGAGTTAAGTCCCAGTCCCCTTTCAGCGGCCAAGATTCAGTGTCAAGAGGGTCCTAAAGCGCTGAAAGTTCTGGATCACCAGGGAAAGCCGTTCCAAGGAGTTGATGGAAACTCGAAGGAGATCAGTGTCTTCAGCAATCCATCTGCCACAAGCGAGTGATAAAAATCAAGTTAGGGCCGGCCGGGTGGCTCAGGCAGTTAGAGCTCCATGCTCCTAACTCTGAAGGCTGCCGGTTCGATTCCCACATGGGCCAGTGGGCTCTCAACCACAAGGTTGCCAGTTCAATTCTTCGAATCCCGCAAGGGATGGTGGGCTCCGCCCCCTGCAACTAAGATTGAACACGGCACCTTGAGCCGAGCTGCCTCCCAGATGGCTCAGTTGGTTGGAGAGTGTCCTCTCAACCACAAGGTTGCTGGTTTGACTCCTGCAAGGGATGATGGGCTGCGCCCCCTGCAACTAGCACTGGCAACGGGACCTGGAGCTGAGCTGCGCCCTCCACAACTAAGACTGAAAGGACAACAACTTGACTTGGAAAAAAGTCCTGGAAGTACACACTGTTCCCCAATAAAGTCCTGCTCCCCTTCCCCAATAAAATCTTAAAAAAAAAATCAAGTTAAAGGTGAACTCTTTCTTGCACCCAGCACACCACACCCCCTCCTGACACATAACACTTGAATGTCTCCTTGTATCTCTTACGGAGCCCCTCTGAGGCTAAGATTGGCACTTAGGACCTGGGCACTTGCCACCATCCCCATCTTGGCTCATTCTAGAACTCACACAGCCAGGATGGGACGATTCACTGTTACCTCCTTTTCAACCACCTGCCAGTGGCATTCATCATCTGCGTTCATGGCCAGGCGGGCCATCTCTGCCTCCAGGTAGGACTGGAAAGGCAGAGTGAGCGTGCTGAGGGATGCGTGGTTAAAGTACCATCCACTGCTGAATGTGCCAGTGCCTCAGGCTTCCTTATACCTTAGAGGCTCACCTTCACCTGGGGCTTCCCCTCAGGTCATCTACCCCCACCTTCACACACACACCCAGTCCTGCCAGCTCAGGCCACCTTGGCCTGTATCCCCATTAGGACTGCCAGGGCTACTCTTGCTGTCAAGGTCACCATGCCACTAGGCACACAATGGCTGGCAGGAACACCTTGACCTTCCAGAACACTGGGGAAACCCAGGACTTCAGGGCAGTCGGGGCTACTCCCTGCATCAGCTGCATCACTGGAACCTTCATCTGCAGCCGGCATGGCGGCTATGACTGCCCTGTTTACCTCAGAGTCCGTCTTGAATGTGACAGAGCTCTTAGTCTGCAGCTGAGCGAGTAAGACCATCTCAGGATGTTAGGCTGTTATACCACGATGCAACATGGGATCTCCTGGATGCCCACGCAAATTACCCCTATTTAGTGTGACGGAGTACATCCTGTATCCCCCAACCAGGCACAGAGACCCCATAGAGTGCTTAGCCAATGGGGACTCCCTCACGACCCTCCACCCCACAGAATGCTATGTAAATCTAATGCACCTGAGCAAACAAAACCTCATTTGCCTGTACTACTGGAATAGGTGAATCTCAGATCACCTCCCAATCCAGGAGACGAAAGGAAGAAAATGAGGAGTCGCAACAGGTGACAATAAACTCAGGTGCACATAACAGTTCAGTTTTATTTTTCTGCTATAACAAACAATTAGGACACCCCCTACTCGACCAAAGGGGAAACAGTAGAGTCAAGAGTGCCCGAGGTCACTACAAGCAAACAATAAGGCCTCCAGAATAAAGTTACAACTACTGTAGAAATTAATGCCCAAAGAAGAATGCACTGCCCAGGAAGGGACTATAGGTTAGCCCTAGCCCCCCTTTTCACTGCTTAGGCTTAGCGAAAAATGGGGTCATAAAATACTGTGCATTCTGAATCAACAGGGAAAGCTGGTCCTGACAGGTGGCGATAGAATTTTGGAGGAGGCCAGGGTCTTCAGCAGTCAGTCGGCTACATGAGGGAAAAAGAAAATCAAGTTACATGTGATAGATAACTCTATCTATAACATCTATCTCTCTCTACCCCCTCTGGGGGTGATAGGCCCAGTGCACCACATGTACGTCCTTAGACCTGACCTTTGGGTGTCTCCAATTCACTACTATAATGACCCTCAGTCCCAGATTAGAAAAAGCTAAAGGAGTCCATCCCCACCAAAGCAGTATTACAAGAAATGTTAAAGGGACTTCTTTAGGAAGAATGAGGGGGAGAACAGACAAACCAACAAAAGAGGATCAAAAATATGAATAATTAAATTGCAATAGCTATGTACCTATCAATAATCACTTTAAATGTAAATGGATTTAATGTGCCAATCAAAAGACATAGGTTAACTGAAGGGATAAGAAAACTGGACCCATACATATGCTGCCTACAAGAGACCCACTTTAGACTGAAAGTGACACACAGACTGAAAGTAAAGGGATGGAAAAAGACATTTCATGCAGATGGAATAAAAAAGGCTGGGGTAGTAATACTTATATCAGACAAAATAGACTTCAAAACAAAGGCTATGATACGAGACAAAGAAGGACACTTCATAATCATAAAGGGATGAATTCAACAAGTGAATATAACCCTTGTAGACATTTATCCACCCAACATTGAAGCACCGAAATATGTAAAGTGAATATTGAGAGACATGGAGGTAGAGATCGACAGCAATGCTGTCATAGTAGGGGACTTTAATACCCATCGACACCAGTGGATAGATCTTCCAGACAGAAAGTCAACAAATATAGGGAATATAGTCAATGGTATTGTAATGGTTGTGTAAGGTATCAGATGGGTGGTAGACATGTTTGGTTATCAATTTGTGAGGTGTGTAAATGTCTAATCATTATATTGTTTTGTACACTGAAACTAATAGTAATACAAAATAATAAAGTTATAACATATGTACACACACACACACACACACACACACACACAGAAAATCAACAAGGAAACAGTGGACTTAGGTGACACATTAGACCAGATGGACTTAATTGGTATTTTTAGAGCATTTCACACCAAAACAGCAGAATATACATTCTTTTCAAGTGCCCACGGGACATTTTCCAGGACAGAACACACGTTAGGCCACAAAAGAAATCTCTATAAATTTAAGAAGGTTGAAATCAGATCAAGCATCTTCTCTGCCCACAATGACATGAAACTGGAAATTAATTATAAGAAAAACACTGAAAAACCCACAAACACATGGAGGCTAAATGACATGCTACTAATTGAATAGGTTAACAATGAGCTCAAGGAAGAAGTCGAAGCTACCTTGAGAGAAATGACAGTGAAAACACAAAAACCCCAAATCTATGGGACACAATGAAAGGATGTAGAGGGAAATTCATAGCAATAAAGGCCTACCTCAAAACAACAACAACAACAAAAATTTTATATAAACAATCTAACCTTACACCTAAATGAACTAGAAAAAAAACAACAAATAAAGCCCAGGGAGTAGAAGGAAAAAAAAAACCATGAAGATCAGATCTGAAATAAAATAAAGTCTAAAAAAAAATATAAAAGATCAATGAAACCAAGAGCTGGTTCTTAGAAAAGATTTAAAAAAAAATTGATAAACCTTTAGCCACTCATCAAGAAAAAGAGAGACGTGGCCCAAAGAAATAAAATCAGAAATGAAAGAGAAGTGACAACTGACACCACAGAAATACAAAGGATTATAAGAAAATACTACAAACAGTTATATGCCATCAAACTGAACAAACCGCTTAAGAAATGGGTAAGTTCCTAGAAACATACAATCTTCTGAGAGTAATCAAGATGAAATAGAAAATTTCAAGATACCGAGTACTACTATGGAAATCGAATCCATAATCTAAAAACACCCAACAAGAAATAAACAAAAGCCACATACTAGAGAACACGATAAATGACACTATTTACATAAAGTGCAAAAACAGAGAAATCTAGTCTATTAATTCAGATGTCAGGATAGTGGTTACCTGGGGTGGTCAAGGCAGAAATGACCTGGCATGTGGGTGCTGGTTACCTGGGTTTTTCCAATTTGTGACAATTCATCCAGCTCTATAATTATGCAGCTGCACATGTCTCCAGGTATAGGATACATTGTTTTGTTTTGGTTCCTTTTTTATTGAAGTACAATTTACTTACAAGAAAATGCAGAGTTCCTCTAAAAAGAAAACTCCCAACAGTTAAATGAATTCAGTAAAGTAGCAGGATAAAAAATTAATGTTCACAAATTGGTTGCATTCCATACACCAATAATGAACTATCAGAAAGAGAAATTAAGAAAACTATCCCATTTACAATTGCATCAAAATAAATAAATAAAATCCTTAGGAGTAAAGTTAACCAAAGAGGTACAGATGTACTTGGAAAATTTTAACAAAGTGAAGATACAAATAAATGGAAGCATATATTGTGCTCACAGATAGGAACAATTAACATCATTAATATGTCCATAATACCCAAAGCAAGCTATAGATTCAATGCAATCCATATAAAATACCAATGGCATTTTTCATAGAACTAGAAGAACTAATCCTAAAATTCATAAAGAACCACAAAAGACACCAAATAGTCACAGCAATATTGAGAAAGAAGAACAAAGTTGGTGTTATCACACTATCAGATATCAAACTATACTATAAGACTATAGTAATCAAAACAGCATGGTACTGGCATGAAAAAAGACACATAGATCAGTGGAATAGAATAGATGGCCCAGAAATAAACCCAGGCTTACAGGGTCATTTAATCTAAGACAAAGGAGCCAAGAATGTCTTTATTGAAGACATTCCTTCAATAAATAGTGTTGGAAAAACTGGACAGATCCATGCAAAAAAAATTAAACTAGAACTCCTGCTTAGACCACATACAAGAAAAAAAAAACACTCAGAATGAATTCAAGACTTAAATCTAAGACCTGAAACCATAAAACTCCTTTAAGAAAACATAGGCAGTAAACTCTGTGACACTGTTCTTAGTAAGATTTTTTTCTGATCTGTCTCCTTGGGCAAGGGAAACAAAAGAAAAAATAAAGAAATAGGACTACATCAAACTAAAAACTTTTTGCACAGCAAAGGAAACCATCAACAAAATGAAAAGACAACGTACCAAATGGGAGAAGATATTTGCCAGTGATACTCCTGATGAGGGATTAATATCCAAAATTTATAAAAAACTCATACAAATCAACAACCCCACAATAAACAATCCAATTAAAAATGGGCAGAGGACCTGAACAGACATTTCTCCAAAGAGGACATACAGCTAGATGGCCAATATGAAAAGATTCTCAACGTCACTAATCATCAGAGAAATGCAAATTAAAACCACAATAAGATATCACCTCAGACCTGTCAGACTGGCTATCATTGATACATCTAAATGCACATGTTGACAAGGATGTGGAGAAAAGGGAATCCTCGTGCAGTGCAGGTGGGATTGCAGATCGGTGCAGGCACTATGGAAATCAGCATGGAGGTATCCCAAAATGCTGGAAATGGAACTACCTTATGACCCAGCAATTCCACTTCTGGGTATTTATCTGACGAAATCCAAAACACTAATTTGGAAAGATGTATGCACCTCTATGTTCACTGCAGTGCTATTCACAATAGCCAAGATATGGAAGCAACTTAAATGCCCATCAACAGACAATTAAATAAAGAAGAGGTGGTACATGTATACAAAGAAATATTACTCGGCCACAAAAAATGAAATCCAACTGTTTGCGTCAAAATGGATGGAACTAGAGGGTGTTACACTAAGTGAAATAAGTCAAACTGAGAAAGACAAATAGCATGTAATATCACTTATTCGTGGAATCCAAAGAATAAAATAAAGGAACAATCAAAACAGAAACAGACTCATAGTTAACAAAGAACAAATTGATGGTTACTAGACGGGATGGGGGTTGGGAGGCTGGGTGAGAAAGGTGAAGGGATTAAGAAGTACAAATTGATAGGTACAAAGGAGTCGGGGATGTACAGTACAGTATGGGGAATATAGTCACTAATATTGTAAAAACTATGTATAGTGTCAGATGGGTACTAGACTTATGGGGGGATCAATTCATAAATTATATAAATGCCTTACTGCTATGCTGTACACTTGAAATTAATATAATATTGAATGTCAATTATAATTTAAATAATAGTCATGGGAATATAAAGTACAGGACAAGGACTATTGTGTTTCCCTGAAAATAAGATCTAGCCAATCAGCTCTAATGCATCTTTTGGGTCAAAAATTAATATATTTATTATATTATATTACATTACAACCCGGTCTTATAGTAAAATAAGACTGGGACTTATATTAATTTTTGCTCCAAAACATGCATTAAAGCTGATTATCCAGCTAAATCTTATTTTTGGGGAAACACGGTATAGTCAACAACATTGTAATAACTACGTACAGTGTTAGATGGGTATCAGACTTACTGGGGTTATCACTTTGTTAAGTATATAAAGGTCTAATCACTATCTTGTTTTGCACACTTGAAACTAATAAAAATATTGAATGTCAAGCATAAAAAAAAAAGCAAAAAAAAAAAATAAGTAAATAGCCAAAAATAAAAATGACCCTTGGGAGATTGACCCTATAGCCACCTGCCACCACCCCCACCTTGGCCCTTTTTGAAACTAACATCACTAGGATGTTGCCAGACACTATGAACTCCTTCTGAACCGCCCCTTGCTGTTGTTCGCCATGTGAGGCCAGGGACTGGCGGGCCATCTCTGCCTCCATGGGTGATGGGAAAGGCACCCTGAGGCAGCTGGTGGACGTTCGGTTAAGGCACATCCGATAGCGACTTCGCCTGCTTCGCCCCGGCCACTCTCACCCGACTCAATCCCCTCACATCTGCTCCCCTCCTTCCTGCTCCCTCAGGCCATCTGCCCCCACCATCTCTCCTGGCCACCACTAGCCCATCCCCCCAGCCACTGCTGGCGTCTCCCGCCTTTACTCCGTACCCCCAGGCTGAGGCCCTCTTCCCCTCTTCCCCGGCCCACTGCCTCCCCTGGGTCCGTCCCCCTGGCCACCCGGCCACTCGTCAAATAGGATACTACTCGACCGGTTCGCGTCCTGGACCTCCGGCTGTGGGCCCAGCCTCTCCGCTCCGCTCCGATGCGGCCTGGTCCCCAGGGCCTGGAACGGTGTTTCCGCCCGGTATTGGGGCCTGGCGTGCCTGTGCGCCACAGGCCACGGCACCAGCCTCTCCCTCGTCGCCTCTACCGGCGCCCTCGTGGCCTGCAGGGCCATCTGGGCCACCAGAGTCACCAGGAGTGCTATGGCCTTCATCACCGCCAGCTGCACTGCCTGGGCCTTGGTCTGGGGCCTGCATGGCACCCCAGCCTCTACCTCGAAACTGCGAGCCCAGGCTCAACCGCTGAGGTACTGGGGCTCCTTCAGGAAGCCCCGCCCATAGCTGGTGACGTCACTCGGTGCGCCTGCGCAAACATGTCTTGCCACCACTCTAGAAAGATCGGTCTCGCGAGACTACTGGGCTCATAGCAGTTTCCCGCCGAGCGTGCCCCGCCCCACGCTTGCTGCTGAACCATAATCCCTGTACCGATGCCAGCCTGGCCCGCCTCACATGTGACATGCTTGCTTAGTGCTGTTCCCCGTCATAGAGTTCTGGAAACGCGTCAGGAGCGTCTGGAGGAGGCCAGACCTGCCCCTCTTTCTGTACTCCAGAGATGGCCTGAATCTGCGTGGACTGGGCATGACCCAGCCCTGGGGCTGGGGTGGGGGGTTCCAGCAGGAGGCAGTGCCTGTGCTCGGAGCCCCCCTACCCAGTCCCTGTGGGAGCCGGGATGGATGGGCCTTGCTCCTTCAGCACCATTTCTCGCTCCCGGCACGATTAGTCTTTGGTGCCAGCCAACCTGGGGGAGAAGGGATGCTGCTGCCAGTGCTGGGGTGGCCGCCAGCCCTACCACCTGTGTCTAGGGCTTTCCCAGCTCCAGGCACACACACTGTGATGCCTCCAGTCAGCAGGCTTGGACCTGGGCCGCCCCAGGTGTCTGGAGTGACCCGCTGGTCACAAGGGCTGCAGGAGTGTGAGCACCACCCCCGGGACAGCTCCTAGTCGCTTTGCCCTCTGCTAGCACATCCCTCATGGGCTTTCCCTCCCCCAGAGCAGTCTTGTAGTTGTCACGGGGGCTGGAGGTGCCAGGGCCCTCAACTGGGACGGGACCCTGTGTCTGCTGGCCTGCTGGGTGCTGGTCTACTTCTTTGTCTGCAAGAGGGTCAAGTCAACAGGAACGGTACAGCTGGAGACACGGAGGGCTGGGGGTGATGGCAGGGCTGGTGGGCAGCATTGCCTGGGGGTGGGGTCTCTTTATCCATGCTGCCTTTCTGCGCCCAAGTCGGGGGTGAGTAGATGCGGTGTTGTGTCCCAGGGATCTGGGGCTGCTCACCTGGCGTGCTCAAGCTTGCCCACACCCTGCCCCTGGGCTGGGCACAACGGCAGGGGTCTGAGGTGGGCACCAGCCAGGGAAGGGATCGGGGCTTGGCTCCCACCTGCCAGCTTAAGGCTGATGCAGTTTCCACATCTCAAGTCTTCCGTGTAGCGGCTTTACTTACCCACCTCGGTCACTCCAATCCCGAGACAGCCGGGTGGACCCTAGAAAGTCGTCCCCCACACCCTGACATCAGCTGGACGAATGAGGCTGGGTGAGGGGGTGGGGACAGCGGGGACATTCTTACTGTGCTAAAAGCCACTGCAAACATAGCAATAAAAACATGTCATTTTCCAAAGCTGGCTCCTGCTGCACCTCTGCTTGTAAGGGGGTGGGGGAAATGGGACTGGAAGTTTTCAGGGAGGCCTCCTCACCTTGAGCTGCTTCCTGGGGCAAGTATTTGTTCTGAGGGTGTGTGCCCCCACGCTGTTCCAGGACCTGGGGAAAAAACAGAGCAGGGGAAGCAGCGGCAGAAAGCATTTGCCCCACAGAGCTGACATACTTGGGGAGAAAGGACAACAGTATGGGAAAGAGGAACACGGAGCAGGGCAGGTGGGTGAAGGGATTCAAGAGAAAACACAGGAAAGAGTTGTTAGCAGGTCAAAGGCACAGATTTCCGGAAGGACTAGATGTGCAGGATGGAGAGGTGTGCTGACAGGGAGGACCTCCAGGTTCTGGCATAACTGGGTCCTACTAACATGGGGCCACCAAGGGAAAAACCAGTCTGAGCAGATGAAGAGCTTTGACCTGCTGATGAGCAACTTCCTGTGCTTTCTACAGATCTCTAGAATCTTCGTGCTTACCATCATCTGCAGTGTGCCTATTCTCACTGAGCCTCTGGGCCCCCGCACCCCTTCATGCGCTCTGACTTGGAGCTGCTGGGGTAGACACACCTGGACCCGATGCCAGCACTCCCCTCCAGCTCCTTGTCCATCCACCTTTTCCTGCCTCCATCCAGCCGCTGCACAGCATGGGCCTGGGAATGCAGGGGAGTTTGCACCCCTGGTTACAGCTCTCTGCCAATGCAGCCTAGTGTCACTGGGTAAATGCCTCTCTCTCCTATGTTTTGGAGGGACGACTCTGAGGTGGAAGTAACTGCTGGATGAATGAAATGGGAATGGAAAAATGAACACTGGTGTATTCAGCTGTTAACTATCTCAGTGACACATGGGCGGGAAGTGTGTGAAGGAATACACCTACGTCATGCTACATATTTCAATAGTATATGAATTGTTCATAATGGGAAGGCATTTGTGTATCATACACACAATAAAATCAAAACGAAAATACTAGAAGAAAATTTCAATGAACTTTATTTGATTTTAGGGTACGGACTTTTCTAAGCCTACTTACAATGGAATAATAATAACCAATGACACCCATTGAGCAAGTACCATGTTCTAGGCACTGTTCTAAATACTAAACATGAATGAGCTCGTTTCATCCTGAAACACACCAACCTTTTCATCGTGGTTATCTTTAGTAGTGAGATGATATTTATTTTGTTTTCCAAACTTATCCAAACTTTTTGACAATGAGCAGAGATTACATGTGTGAGCAGAAAATAATTACGAAAGTTTTTCAGCAGTTGTTGTTTAGAAAACAACTTCTAATGAGTTCCCAAGCGAACTACATTGCTGAAGTTTTAATTATCCTGTTCTATGCAGTGGAAGGAGATCTTCCCTTTGAAAGTGCTTCCAACTGGCACCTTTTCTTGATTCAATTAAAGGACTGTGATGAAGTCCCAGGAGTCCCCGAGCCTGGGGACCAGGCTATCGACTGCGGGGCCAGTGTGGCGCAGCCCTGTGTGTCTTCATCACTTTGAGTTGCTTTCTAAATCCCACACATAATGCTCATCCTACATGGAGAGTTATTCCTCTAGAGGGCACCTGACAGTTTGCTTCATCAGCATTTCATCAATATTGCACAAGAAAATATTTTGCCCTTGTACCCCTCCCAAGTATTCAAACATATGTTCACCTGTGCACATGGACACAGAAAGTCCATGCACACGGACACAAAAAGTCCATGCACACAATCTAGTCCATGCTAGATTCTCAGGAGGCCCTTAGCACCTCACAGCCTCTCCTCTCCACAACGCCGGCCTGAGCCTAAACACTTCTGGCTGCGGAGCCGTTAAGGCCTTTGCGTTTCTGAACCAAAGAAGACTTGTTCAGAACATAGGAAATGTAGTTAAAAACACATTAGGCAAAATATGTAGTGACTAAGGCTAAGAGGTGACAGAGCCAGGAGTATAATTTCAAGGAAGGTGATGGTTAAATCAACAAGGATCTTTTTGCCAGTTGCCAGATACTTCTCTGGGCAGATACTTCTCAGTTGTCACCATCTTTTTCAGTGACTTTGTGGCCTTGGTACTGACCAAAGTGCAAATAGGGTTGGGCGCTAAGGACAATAATCCACATGGTTCCTGTTGCACAAGATGTGCTACTCTGGTGGCTCTGAAGGACTCTGCTGTGGAAGATGGGGTCATGACCTAGGCATGACGAGGGAGGGGGGAGGAGCTGCAAATCGAGGAAAGCAGACAAGCTTGGAAATAATTGATGCTCATGGTGGTTTTTGGGTGTCAGTTAGGAATGCTTTGGGGGGTGAAACTATAAGGAACTATATTGTTGACCGAACATGAAGCCCAGAGGGACATGGTCATCAGGTTGGTTTAGTTGTCCAATGAGGGCACATCAAGGACCCAGGCGCCCCTCCTGGGACTTTTAACAGAATGTGGGTGTTCCTAGGTTTGATGTTGGGACAAATCACTTTTTCCAACGAATAGCTCCTAAGTATTGTGTTAAAAAAAAAAAAAAGTCATTTTTGTGCCTAATCCCCCAGGTTAATTTGTGAGCTCCTTGAGGCCAAGGAGTGTGTCTTATGCTTTTGTGTGTCCCCAGTGCTATGCCCAGCGCCTGGTATACGCAAGGAGCTCATTCATTTGTTCATTCATTGAAGAATCATTTCCCGCTAAGTGCCATTATTACCGGGAAAATGACGTTGAAACCCCAGCTCTTGTCTTCTTGAAGGAAAGATTTCAATCAAGAGACAGAAATGTGTGCAGCATGGACAGCAGAAGTTTATTAGTAAAAGAGAATACACTCTGAGACATGGAGTGGGCTGACGCAAGAGAGAGAGAGAAACAGCCTCGCCTTACATTGCGTAAAGGCTTGGATTTTTATGGGTAGAATTGCCTCCCCCATCTCCCTTCTCTTATCTCTCCTTCTTCCCCTAAGGTGCCTAATCCTCTGGCGTTTAGCAATGCATTTCTGTGATTTAAGGGCACGTGTAAACACATCCCCTTGGTTTCGTGGGTGAGGGGACTTACACATCCCTTTGGGGTATATGAAAACCTGGAGTCTTGTTAGGCTAGTGAGGGATTGGTGACAAACAGGATGTGTCGATAAGCAGGATGTCTTCTTCTCTGAACAATGCAATCCTTTGATTTAGGGCATCGGTAAAACATCCCCTTGGTTTTGGGGGATATGTAAACACATCCCTTTGGGGTATGTGAGAACCTGGAGTCCTGTTGGGCTATAAGATATTAGTGACAAACAGGATGTGTCCCCCTGCCCTTCTCTGACTTCTAACAACATATCTCTTTGATTTAGAGGTATGTGTAAACCTCGAGTCCTGCTGGGCAGCTGCCAGGGGTCTTGACCCAAGTAGGAGATGCAGCAAGGGGCTTTCTAACCGGGGCTAAATTTCTCCTTCTGCTGCTCATTTCCATCTACCTGCCTATCCTACCAGTATGATGGAGGAAAACACAGGGATCCTTGGCACGTAGCCCAGCCTGTGGGGCGGAAGCGAGGTCAGCAAACACTTTCTTGAGATCATTATACCTGACCTGAGCTCCTGAACCACAGAGGCTTCAGCTCAGCAGGATATTGAAGGCTTTCACTCCATTAGCAAGTTGGGTTGAAGATATGCCAAAGCTCTTGGGGGCTAACAGTTCAATTACTGCTTACTGAGTACCCATTATGCGCCAGGGGCTGGGGTGACAGAAATTAATAATAGTTCTTCAAGTAGCCTTCAAGGAACCTCCAGGCCAGTCAAGGAGACGGACACATCATTTCAGTACTGGGTGATGAGTAAACACTTGGGCCACAGTGGAGAGGTATCTCCTCAAGCCCCGCAGGTCAGGTTGGAAGAGGGGCAGTCTGCACAGGCTACCAGGAGCAAATAGCCCTTTAACCAGTGGAAGGAGAAGGAGGAGTCACCTGGCCCAGAGTCCAGAAGTGGGGCAGACCGTGAAATGCCTCAGGGAGAATGGTGAGTAGGGTGGGGGTGGAGCAGGTCACAGGTCCCCGGTTGCTGTTGGTGTTGCTGCTGCTTTGGTTTGCATTGTTGGGTCACAAGTGATCTCTAGGTCCCTTTTTGGTGATGCAGGATTCGGTTTCTGGGCTGGCTCTGCCTTTCCACCCCTTTACTTTACCTAATTTAGACGTGGGAGCTCCTTGTATTTTCATCCCCATTAACTCTTAGGCCGGAGAAGTGGCTGCTTTCATGTTTTGTTTGGGTCATCTTATGCCCTTCTTCCTGTCAGTGTTCATGTCTCTGACAGTGTTCCAGATGGTGGATGTAATTGTCCATGAGGGGACAGCAAAACACCCCAGAACTACTGCATTTTGGACAGCTTTAGGAATCGTTCCATCTCTCTGGCCACAGAGAAGAGGATGGTAAGGTTCAAGTGCCTGCAAAACCATGGAGCAGCCCTCAGAGGGAAGAGTGGAGCCACAAGGATGCAGTGAGATGACCAACTGGGTTCTTGTGAGGGGCCAGATTAGTCCTGATGGACCCCACTTTGCCCTTCACCTGGCATTGGACTGCCGCCCCATCTGGCTGTGGCTCTACAGGAGTCTCCTGAGGGCACCCTTGACTTTCCTTGTTCCTGAGACTATACAGCATGGGGTAGAGCACGGGGGTCACATTGGTGTGGATTAAGGACACGATTTGGTCCTGCTTGACTTGGGGCAAATGTAAATAAATATTGCACAGCCGTAGTGCAGAAAAGACACCAGCAGGTGCCCAGCACAGTTGGAGAAGGCTTTGCTCCTGCCCTCAGCCAAGTGCATTCTGAGGATGACAGGGACAATGAATCCATAGGGAAACAGTATCAGCAAGAAGAGGATCAACAGGATGAGCATGCAGACCAGAAAGACGGCAATCTCATTGGCTTGCATGTCCGAGCAGGCCAGGAATAGCACAGCAGGGATGTCACAGAAGAAATGATTGATCTCACGGGACCGAGAAAAGGGCAGGAGGAAGATTAGCGTGGTAAGAGTGAGTGAGAGCACAAAGCCACTGATGCATGCCAGAGCCAGCATCTGCGGACTGGGGGCCCTGGTGACAACGAATGTGTAGCGCAGGGGATTGCGGATGGCTACAAAATGGTCATAGGCCATCACGGCTAGGAGGAAACACTCTGGTCCTCCCAGGGCAATGAAGAGGTGCATTTGCAAGGCACAGCCCAGGATCAGCATCCGCTGGCTGCTGGACAGGAACTGGCCAGCATGTTGAGGACAATGACCAATATATAGCAAATTTCAATGGTGGACACATTGTGAAGGGTGTCTGGAGGCAGAAGTCAACAAGGGTGATGAGCACAATGGTTGTGTGTCATGCTAGGGTGACAAGATGCATGATTAAAAAGAGTCCAAAAAACACAATTTGCAGTTCGGCCAGATCCCCAGAGCCCAAGATAATAAACTCAGAGTTTAAGGTATACTTTTTGCGCAGTGTGGCCATCCTACATTCTCCTCTGTAGAACGCCTGGGCTGGAAAAGGCGGTTTTCTAGCAATTCTCCAACTCATGGGAGACCCTGGAGTTCTTTCCTCAGACAGGAGTGTAGCCAGCTCTCCAGGACCTCCTTTGCCAGGCTTGGCCCTGGTCTTCATTCTATGAGCTTCTTGAATTCTGCCTTCTGTGCACTGAGAATGGAGAACTGCTCACTGTGATGTCACTTTTGAGTTATTACAAAAATGAACCAACACGAGGAATGTCTACACATGGAGTTGTTTTTCGTAGACGCTAATGAGAGTTGTTCTGTCTACATTTTGAAGAGTTGTCTAAGGGTGGGGGTGGAGGGCTCAGCTTGATGTTACTAAATAGGTTTAAAGGAGACTGGACCTGCAGGGTCATTGACCTTATAGGGAGTTCCTATAAGGATATCAGTTCTGGCATGTTGATATTCAACACACTTTTGACTGTGCATTGGCTATATTGTCCCACCTTTATCCGCCATCCTCCTAAACTCCCAGGATTCCCGCAGTCAAAAGGCTGTGAACACAATGCCCAGAGAGAAAGAAGTGTAACCAGCACTAGTGGCTGCCTCTCCTGTTTCAGCCTCTCCATTGCAGGGAGGCCCCAGCTTATGTGTCACCTCCTTCCAGACATCTGCCCTGATGCCTGGCCTGAGTTAGTTCCTCCCTTAGGTATCGAGAGCACTCTGGGCCTCCCAAACCATATTACTGACCACTGAGTCTTATAATTCTTTGATTATTTCTCGGTCTACCCCAATAGCCCGTGAGCTCCATGATGGCAATAACAGTGTCTTATTTGACCTCTCAAAGAGTGGTTGGCACATGTCAGAAGCCTCAATGAATGTTTGTTGAATAAATGCCTGTTGTTTATTTCTGCATTCTCTACAGTTAGTACAGCATCAGGAATTGAGTAGCTGCCTAACATACGAGGTCAGACAATTAAGTTCGAGAACTCATCCTAGAAAAAATACTACATACATCATTGCTGAGTATCACTGTGGTCACCTTGGAAGTACTCCCCTGGGGAAGATTTGCACTGATGCCAGCGCCTAGTCCACCCTTTAAAGCAATTTTGGAACTCATTTTCTGGGATGGCCATCAGAGCTGTCATCATATTACCCTTGAGGTCCTGAATGTCATCAAAATGTCTTCCTTTCAATATTTTCTTTATCTTCAGGTAAAGAAAGAAGTCATTGGGGGCCAGATCAGGTGAGTAGGGAGGGTGTTCCAATACAGTCATTTGTTTACTGGCTAAAAACTCCCTCACAGACAGTGCGCTGTGAGCTGGTGCATTGCTGTGATGCAAGAGCCATGAATTGTTGGCGAAAAGGTCAGGTCGTCTAACTTTTACACGCGGCCTTTTCAGCACTTCCAAGTAGTAAACTTGGTTCACTGTTTGTCCAGTTGGTACAAATTCATAATGAACAATCCCTCTGATATAAAAATAGATTAGCAACATCGTTGCAACAAGTTCACAAACTTAAGTGCCAGACCTCGTATATGCTTTAATAAATGGTTGAGTAAGCAGGGAATCTTTGATGTATTGGGGATGGCTGAGGTCATGATCATCCAGGGAGGGCATAGAGTGAGAAGAACAAAGGGTACAGGATGGGCCAGGTCACAGGGTGGGAGCAAACAGGAGAGAGTCAGGGTGGGAATGAGGACTCTCAGGACAATGGGGGGGGTGGAGTGCCTGGCAGGACAGGGGCTTTGGCTGGTCTGTGTCTAGAGTGTGGGAGCAAGGCAGCTTCCCGGACTTTGGGGACATGTTTGCTGATTTGTTGCCGTGGCAGTACCCAGGTTACACGTAGGAAGCCTCAGGTTTAGCCTTCGATTTCTTCCTGTGCATCCCTCCCTTTCAGCAGAAGAGAGAAGGTTCCTAAAGATTCCGGAGAGCTAACAAATCTAGAATCCACAGGAGTTAAGGGTCCCATTGAAGGGGAGTTGTCACCTAAAGGACAGGAGCTCACTTAGGGACATACCATTTCTCCCAGGGCCACTGAGACTCAAAGCGGGTTCAGTGAAACCTGAAAAGCCATCCTGAGGATAGGTCTAGACGATCACTGTGATTCCAGTCTGTTGGCCACTTGCATGCTACATGGAGGATTGTTTTGGTTTTTATTGACTTGGGCACCTGGAGTCTTTGAGCTAGAGCGGTCCCTAGAGGCAACTTGCCCACCCCCCCTTCAGAGCAGATGGTCATGAAGTCTTCTTCCCCATCACCAGCCCTGCCCAGAAGTCACACAGCCCAGCCCAGCGGTCCTCCTCTGCCACCTGCCCACTCTCAGCCTCCCTGCAGCCAGTTCGTCCCATGATAACTGTCTATGAGTGACAGCGTGCTTTCTGGGTTCACGTTTGCCTTCTGTGGCCTTGGACCCTTTGCATTAGCTTTGCCACATCAAATCCCTTCCACTCTTTTCTCCCATGATAGAATATGCTTTCTTTCATTTGGGTCCTAAACCTTGAAAATAAAAGTAAAAGTCACACACGATCCAAACACTTGGAAAGCAAGAAGTGAAAGTCAATGTGAAATTGTCTGCTCCTTCGATCCTCCCCACTCTCCCAGAGAGAACCATTCTTAGCTGTGAGGTTCAGTTCCTTCCCTGCTTGTCCTGTGCATAGAAACACACATACCTCACACATACTCACACACACATGCACACATGCACACATTCACACATATGTACATATGCACATATACACACATGACATACACAAAATCAAATATACACACTTACACACATGAATAGGCACACACAATACACACATGCATGTATATATGAACACATACACATGCACACACATATACATACTTTCATACACTCTCAAGTGTATGTACATAAACATTCACCACCCTCACACATTAAAAAGCTTAATGTTTTCCCCTTAGTGTTTTCCCCTAAAAATATGTCTGGGGGAGGTTTTCAGTCAGTGCATGTTGGTTTACTTCATTCTTTTTAACAGCTGCATTCTACAGCATGGATGCATTATAATGTAATCAACGACAATAATAAATACATCATAACAAATGAAGTCTATAAACAGAAATGAAGAAAACAATCAAAATACATGATAATCGAATCAGTTTTCATTACATTGGCATTGAGATGATTTTTATGTGTGTCTTATCACACTCCATGGTACCAAGTGCATCCTCACATGGAACATAGGGCAGTTGCCCCTCTGGGAATATGGCTAGTGTGTCCTTCCAGCTCTTTTTTCATGGCGCCTTGAACAGCCCTGGATCTGGTGTTACCTGGGAGGGCAGATCGGTGCATGAAGTGGAAATCCCGGAAGACGCCCTGTCAGAGATTCTTCTGTTGCTGTCTGCTGTTGGTGAGTAGCCCAAGAAGGAGGAACAGCCCATCTTTAGGAGAGCAGCGGTGGGGCTGAGTGGCCTGGACCTGGCAGCACAGCTTCTCAGAACACAGAAGGCGTCTTTCCTGTGCGTCTGGACCACGGAGGGCAGCCTTCAGAAGTATTGCCTGGTGGCTATTGGGAAGGGAGTGCCCTTAGAGGAGTTGCCACGTTCTGTCACTCACGTTCAGCAGTGAAGGCAGGGCTCCAGAAGTCCTAGAGTGCAGGTCAGGAAGGAGGCCTTCCCTGTGGTCCACCCCACCGAGGGGAGCACCTTCCCCAGGTAACAGAGCTCAAACCCAATTACTTACCTTTCTTTGCAAAAAAATGCAGTGTAGGTCTTGACAATGTTCTTTAACTCAGATCTGCGGAAATTGAAGCCCCCGCTGTGCAGTCCCAGCATGTGAATGGGCCTTGAGCTGATTTTAGAAGCAGAAAAAGTACAGACTTGGCTGGATTCAATCAAGCGATCAAGCTGTGCTAGGGAGGAGCATGAAGTCGGCAGTGAAGCCCGAGACTGGAGGTCTTTTAAGGCCTCCAAACCCCAACGCTGAGGGTCTATGATTCTTCGTAATGACTACGAGGGAGCTTGGTCAGGGCTATCAGAGCCTCCATTTTTAATCTGCAAAACATGAGTTATCAAAGTAGCTTCACTGAATGAACTAGGGAATCAGACTTACGGAACCTTAAGAATGCGACTGCTCAGCTGACCAAAATTCTGTCTAATACTTCCATCTCCCCAGTTCTGGTCTAGGTGCAGCTCACAGTCTGCATCTTGGCAAACCAGGACCCCAGTTACTCCTGGGGTCCCCTGATGATACTTTGTCTGCGATCATAAAGTGACCCACACGTTGCAGCTAAGCTGGGCTGCCCACTGCAGGTCTTCCTTTTGTTCACCTCCATTGTCCACAGGGTTGCTCAGAAAAGCCTGCTTACCACCACTGGCCTTTTAACAATTACCAGCACCAGGCCAAAGCCATTGCCATGTCTCAGAATCTTCCAGTCCTCAGAGGGCCAGCACAGTGCTGGGCTCTGGTTGGCAGCAGGAAAAAGGTCCTCTTTCCAGCGTTTTGCCATACCCTGAAACAGGAAACAGGACCCCCCAAACAGCCCTGTTTGTGCTTAGAATCCCACACAATCGCCTCGAATCATTCCAGTAGTTTCTACCTCTCATCCTGCCCCCAGAGGGGCTTCTAACACTCCAAGGTGGGTGTGTGGCACTTTTCCAGCCTCTCTACCTTCCTTTTTCTCCTCTCTGGCCCATCACTCCTCTTGGCCACAGTTTCTAATACAAAAGCCCTTCTGCTTTCTAATGGAGACAAAGGCCATGCAACAGGCTTTGGGGACATCTCTTCTATGTGAGCTTGTCCTGCAAGCGTGCAAAACAAAGTCACTGAGCTTTCCTAAAGGGAGCTGACTCAGCAAAAACCGACAGACATCCCAAAGAGA
Organism: Rhinolophus ferrumequinum; assembly: GCF_004115265.2. Classification (NCBI taxonomy): domain Eukaryota; kingdom Metazoa; phylum Chordata; class Mammalia; order Chiroptera; family Rhinolophidae; genus Rhinolophus; species Rhinolophus ferrumequinum. The sequence goes on along the minus strand of NC_046284.1, from coordinate 5,979,763 downwards.
AACCTAGTCTAGAGGCAGAGGTCAAGGCTGCAGCAGCTCTTTGGCAGGGCAAATGGCCCAGGGCCGAGAGTGCCTGCTCTTTTACCGGGGAGTGCAAATATTCACTTTCGTACCAGGATTACCTAGGAATGGGGCCCAAAGGGAGGAATGGAAAGTAAGAGGTTTTAAAGATAAATATAGCACTTTGAAAGAAAGGTACCTCAAATAAGACCTAAGTAACCGGGGCTGCCATCTTTACAAATTCCTAGATGTTCTAAAGCAGTGATAGCTCAGCTACCACATCGCTCAAAATTGCCCATGTTTTCTGCATCTCTCTGCAGCTAAATATCACAGAGTCTGATAAGATCTGGGCCAACATGCCACTGAGGTCTGGGCACATCATTCTGCTGGGCCTGCAGGACCAGGGGTGGATATTTGTGTGCATCTTGTTAGCTGCCGGGACTCTTTAAAGGGGAAAATTCTGGGTAAATTGGCACTGAAATAACCTAATTGCAGAGGCCCATTCCTGTGGATGGTGGCCCAGACTGCAGACAGAGCTCTGGCTCCGCTAATCCCCCAGAACCTGAGACTCTGAGCAGAGGGGAGGTTGGAGAGAGTGATTTGGGACTTCAATTTCTTTCAACTTTAACTCACGGACTGAAAGACTTTTATTTTGGGCTTTCCTCTAATGTCTTTAAACTTCAACTTGCATGGAGAATTTTGAACGTTATCGTCTCCCCAGAAAGTTCATAGTGGGTTAATAGTCGAGGTATCTCGTACGTTGGACTTCAATTATCAGTGTATCTTATGGTTGTCATTTGATCTTGTGGCGGAAGCTCTGGTGAGATGTGTTGGGCAATGGTAGCTGGTAATAATTACGAGGAGAGTAGAATCAGGAGTGAACTTTTGGCTGTGGGTACACCATAGACTTAATAGTAAAGCCCAGTGGGTGAAGAGGTACAAAAATGTGTGAAATGTGAGGGGTGTGTGTTGGTGGGTAACTCATGTCTTCCCTGGTTTCCTCGAGGAAGGTGGTGCTGCATGGAGATGCAGTGAAATACCTTATTGCTGGGCGGCACCCGTAGGCCCACATGGCTTCACTTAGTGGTTAATTCGTCAAAGGCACTGGTCTCTTTCTTCTCTTTCCACCCAGCTGGGAGGGAGGCAGCAATATTGGAGATAGGAGCCTGTGCTGCAGACCCCAAACTTTCCTCCAATGGCTTCTTCAAGTCTAGACTGTGTGGGGTGGGGTTGTAGGGAATTAGCAAGCCCATCCAACTCTTACAGCAAGCTGTTTATCCACCAACCAGTTTTACCAGTGTGAAAGCTGTGTTGCTTCCCCTTCTGCTGGGGCTTCTGTAGTATTCCTTAATTGGCTCAGAACTCTGGCAGGGGGGACGTAAGCTATTTATTGGCCCTTCTCTGCTCCTCCAAATTCTCAACTTAAGTGCTAACATTTGCATTTAAAGTTCTTAGAAATTGCACTGTCAGGTATTCAGGAATGCTGTCCCATAGTGAGCTCCACACCGCCCTCCTTCTTCACCATATTGGCTATGGGACTGACACCTGCCTGGGGACCATCAAGAAGCCACACCCTCCGCCCCTTCGTCTGGATACTAGGGCTCTTCTCCATGGAGTCACCTGCATGTATTCCATCGGGTCAATTGTTTTCTCCTCAACAGTCTCTTCATGTTTTGAAAAGGTTAGCTGCAGATGGGTTGGTTCTCTTTATTTTCTTGCCTTGTATTTAGGTAACCACAAAGAATTCCATAGCTGGAATTACCTAAAAATGGGCAAATATTGGAGGTCTAGGCCCACCAGCAGCCCCACATTTCTTTCTGTCTATTTCCTTCCCTCAGATGCTAAGACTCCACAGATCTTGGGGCTGGAGGTGGTTTGGTCTCAGCCAGTCCAGATTTCGAAGTTTTTGGGGACACCTTATCACCTAGTTATTTTGTGGACATTTCCTGGGTTTTCTTTTTCTTTTTATTTGGGGAGGGGGTTCTATCTTAGTTTCTCTCTCTGTCTCTCTTTCCTTGGGAGGTGGGGGAGGGTTGGGAAGAGTCAGAAATGATGTAACTGCCACTGCTGCCACCTTCTCAGAGTCTGGAAGTTGTATTAATTCTGTATCAGAATAATTAAGAATAAAGATGTTTTAACTTTGATACAAAACAGAAACAATTAGAAAGTCTGGGCAAAATCGTGATTTGAGGCCATGGATCTAGGTACTCTCTCCAGAATTCTCCTGAAACGACAAATGAAATACATATTTTAGGGGGGAGCAGTTCAGCAGAAAACAGCAACATCTTCTTTCCAGAAACTCTGAGGAGCTGCTGCCAGCTGTTTGTTTAGAGCAGTGCTTTTCGACCCTCTTTGGTAAAGGACCTTTCTTTTTCTCTTTTTGAAAAAAAAAATTTCCGATCTTAATGGATCGATGATTTTGCAAAATACAATAAAATTAGTCAAGAAGTTAACTGAAGAAAATACATACCAAATACAAGCTTACTGTCACGCGGAGCGGCCTGCAGGGTCTCTGCTCCCGCACCCCACATAAGAACGCAGGACATGGTGAGGCCAAAAAGGAACACCCACGGAGCCATAGCTAGGGGAGTCATACCACTATATTCTCGCTGGCGGCTGGGTTGGACACACAGGAAGCAGGAGCCACACGATCTGCAACTTGCCGTCCGCTTTCTGCCAACCAACCAACCCCACTTGCTAACTGCAATCCACGCTTGCCAGCTCAGCCACCATCTTCTTGCTAGCCCCCATTTGCTGTTAGCGTAGCCACAGCAGTTATATTAGTGGCCAATGGCTCACTGGTTACAGCTGATGCCCAACTAGCCACAGCTGATGGCCATCCAATCTCAGTTCATGGCCATTTACTACCTGAGCCAGCACCTTTCCAGGTGAGGCCGAGAGCCTGGAAACTGCACTCCTGGCTCTGTCCCCACACTTACATTTTATTATTATTATTATTATTATTATTATTATTATTATTATTATTATTGTTATGTCCAGCAGACATAAACTCTGTCTCCATATACCCGTGATTTCTGTACTTATCACAAGCCTGGAACAGTTTGCAGAGCATCATCAAATTGAAAACAGTATTCATTTCTTAGGACTGCTGTAGGTTCCAGGTGGATATGAATTTGGGGGCACATTATTCAAGCCCCCGCACGGACCACCATCATTTTGTAAACCTCATTTTCAGTAGGTCTCATGCAGAGGGTACAAACAAGACTATTTTAAAGGCAGAGTCAACCTGTAGTTCTCTGCATAGGAAAGCAGAGCTCCTTGGGGAATTGCACCCACTAATTGAGAAAGGCCAGGGCTGGAGGTGAGGTTGGGCTGTGTGACAGTTGGAGAAAGGAGAAACCTGCCCCACCCCCTGGCACCTGTGGAAGCCCAGCCTTCTAAGAAGAAGTCTATCGGAGTCTTTATTCCCACCTGATACCGGCTGCATTTGACAATGCCAGAGAAAGGGGTGGGCACTGCCATGGAGTGACTTCCGGAGGGGAAATGTGCCCAATCTACCTACTGGTTGCCACACTAAGATAGTTAAAGAACCCCTGTGATGCGATTGTCTTGGGCTCCAGCCTCACCTCCCTCACAGTGGAGGAGAGACTATTATTCCATAATGAGATTGGTTCCTGCAGACTCCCTTTGGAGACTTGTCTGATGGTAATCAGTGTTCATTCTGACATAAACCAGTGCCTGTCCCCTGTCTCCCACGACCTACTGGTTTCAGGAACAGGCCATTGTCCTGACCTGGTCAAGCATGCAAAGTAACTGCCGTACCTGGTCTTGTTCAGGTACTTATATCTGTGACTACACCCTCCCCCTTTACCCTACTTAATTTTTTGCCACTTGTCAAGTGGCGCAGGGATCCATTTTCTCTTGCAGGCATCCAAAATTGCATCTCATGTAAATTTCCTTTAATAAACTCAATTACCAGAGCGGAGTGGCCAGCCTCTTTCTTTGGCCTTTCCCTGTCCTCTGCATATGGGGGTAGATTTTCAGTCCCGCAACCTTTCCTGGGTCTATGTGTCCTAATAACTGGCGAGCCTGCGAGGAGAGCAAAGAACTGGGTCTTGGGAAAGAGACATCTGGGCAGGAAATCCTGAGCTGGCCATCTAATTCCTAGTGGGGTATGCTAGACGCACATGGACCAGTGTTAGTACAGAGATGTCCCCAAAATGCGGGCTGGTCACATTCATTTGTTTGAGGGACTACACATTGCACACTGCGGTAAGGAAGTAGAGTGCATGGCCACAGCTGTGGGGTGGCCCGTCTTTGGGGTGATTCAGCTCCCTCTCTCCGCCTTTTATCCCTGTGGATGTGCTTCATTCTTGCTTTTCTCTGAGGACAAGTTTCCTCTGCATCTCCTATCTGAATGGTGGCAAACATGGCTACCAACAGCTCCCAAATTCACAGGTGACAGTTCCGGTGTGGGGTAACTTCAAAACCGTCCTGCTATAAAACAATCTCACGATTCTCTGTCTCGAATCTCTACTAAGAGGTCAGAAGAGCCAGCCAATGACAGCGGTAGGAGGAGATGTTGGGAATATGGGTGTCGGCCAGCACACGTGAAGTGTCAGCTCACGTGAAAGACATCGATGTCAAGATGCGGCAGCCAATGATCTTGCTTTGACCTGACTCCTCACTTCACCTTCCCCTGTGGTGTCATCTAGTGGTGAAAGCTGCCTCATTACAACACCCTCGCGCCAGGTTGCACCCCAAGGCCACCATAAAAAGAAATGAGAAGGGAGAGTCATGGCATGGAAAAACAGCCCAAGCGTAAGGAAATGACACACACAGGGTTGACCAGCCAGCATGTAATATCTTTCTTCCACTTACTTTTTCCACGCTTCCTCTGTAGAGCATGAGCTCTCAATTCTGGATAGAGCATCTATGGAGCATTTCTCTGTGTCCACCTAGTGGCTATCCTGGGAGTCTGCAATCAGGGGCAACATTCAGGCTTTGACTGAGTTAAGAGAGCAAAAGGTGCTAATATGACCTCGAGATTGAAGGACTTTGTCATCCAGACCTGAGTGTCTATCTCCAGGAAAAGATTTCCGAACACGACAGATGCTGAGCACAGGTTTGAGAGAAATGCTAAAACACCTGCAGGTTCCCTGCAGCTTGTCAGGCTGTTCCGCAGACTTGACTTGTTCTCTTTGCAGTGCACAGGGCGAGGCCAGCAGGAAGCCCTTCAACTGAGACACAGAAATAGCTGCTCGGGGAGACCTGCCTGTTATTTTGTTTCCTTCAGTACTTTCTCCCCTGGCCATCTGGACGCCCCACACACACCTCCACAATGTTGAACTGGGTGTGCAAATTTTAAATTGGAACGATGCTGCCAACTTGTCCTGCAGAGACCTGCTGCAATATACACACACCATCTTCAACAGAACATAACAATGATTCTAGCCTCCCACCCTCACTCAAATTGATGCAAGTTCTTCAAATTTTTGCCAGTTCTAGTTTGTCTTTTGAAAAAATTAGCAAGGCTGAGCATCTTTTTCTGTGTTTATTTGCCTTTGTATTTCTTTTCAGATAACCTCCTTCTTCACATTCAAAGCCAAGTTTTATATTATTGGGTTGTTTGCTTTGTCTTCAAAAAAATCTTTAACAAAATGAGCCCCTTCAAACTGAGATGAGTATTTTCCCATTTGTCTGTTGCTACACATACATTTTGGATTTTATGTAGCCACTTTATCATTATTCTCCTCTGGGATTCCTGAGCTCAGACATATTTTCAACACTCCCAGAAGATATCCACTTGTGTGTTTTCCCAGTAGTTTTAGTGTTGCATTTTTCTGTGTTTACTCTTTGGTCCACCTATGATTTATTTTGATGTGAGCAATGAGATAAGAATCCACCTCTGTGTGTGTGTGCTGGTGTTTTCAAAGAGGAAAGCCGATTGTCTAAAATGGCATGTATTGGTGCTGGAAAAATTCAAATGCCACATGCAAAAGAATTACAGTAGACTGCTATTTAACACCATATACAAAAATTAACTCAAAGTGGATTAAGACCTGAAATAATAAAAGGCATACAAGAAAACACAGGTAATGAACTTTTGGACCTTGGTCTCAGAGAGGCTTTTGTGAACTTGACCCCAAAGGCAAAGGGAGTAAAAGCAAAAAATCAATGAATGGGATTATATCAAAGCAAACAGCTTCTGCACAGCAAAAGAAACTATCAACGAAACAAAGAGGCCGCCAATGGAATGGGAGCAGATATTTGCAAATACCAACTCTGACAAGGGGCTAATATCCAAAATATATAAAAAACTCATACAACTCAACAACAAAAAAACAAACGATCCAATTAAAAAATGAGCAGATGATCTGAACAGACACTTTTTGCAAAAAGACATACAAAAGGCCAACAGATACATGAAAAGATGCTCAACATCACTAGTAATTAGGGAAATGTAAATCAAAGCCACAATGAGATAGGGGCGGCCCCACTACAGACCCTCCCACCCCCGACAACCGAACCGAGCCTCCATGCGCCAAAATCAAATCCTGAGACCAGCTGGCCAGAGAGCCTGTGATGGGCCAGAGTCCAGCCTGCAGTCAGGCCATGTTCGGTGACAGCAGCGGCCCAGGCACCTGTGGCCCCTTCCCAGCCCTCCCTGCCCAACGTGCTCAGGGCCACTGGAAGATGAGGAATGGCCACCCAACCCAAGAGGAGATACCTGTCTCCCATGGCCAACTCTGAGAGGACCTGCATCAAGGAAATTTCCATCAGAGGGGGAACATCACTGCGGGGAAGTCAACACTCGTGAATATCCTTAAAGAAGTCTGCGAGGATTGGGAAGTGTGGTTCCTGAAACTGTTGCCAGATGGTGCAATGTTCAAAGTATTCCAGATGAATTTCAGGTACCGACAATGTCTCAGAATAGTGTTGGAAATGTTTTCCAGATGACATATGAGAAACCTGAACAGTGGTCTTTTACCTTCCAGTCATATGCCAGCTTCAGTTGAATATGAGCTCAGCTCGCCTCTCTCAATGGCAAGCTCAAAGATGCCGAGAAACCTGTATTATTATTATTTTTTTGAACAATCTGTGTGTAGTGGCAGGTCTATTTCTGCATCTAATTTGTATGAAACTGACTGCATGAATGAAGTAGAGTGGACAATTTATCAAGACTGGCACGACTGGTTGAATAACCAGTTTGGCCAAAGGCTTGAACTGGGTGGAATCATTTACCTTTGAGATACTCCATAGAAATGTTTGAGTAGAATATATGCACGTGGAAGAAATGAAGAATAAGGCATTCCTCTTGAATATTTAGAGAAGCTTCACTACAAGCATGAAACCTGCCTCCTTCATAGAACACTGAAAAGTAACTTTCATTATCTACAAGAAGTGCCTGTCTTAACACTGGATGTTCATGAAGACTTGAAAGACAAACTCCACAGTCTGGTTGAAAGGGTCAAAGACTTTTTGAGCACTTTGTAATCTTGCCAAAGACTACAGGCCGGGAAATGATTCCAGATACTTCAGCTTTGTGTATCTTCATAGGCTGTATTCACACAAATCTCTTTAGAAAACTCAAGTTTTTAACCGTTTTTGTTCCAAGAAAAGAAATATTTTTTGGTGAATCCATTGCAAAAGTTTGTGACCAGTGTCTCTTCTCTTCTGTCCCTTCCCTTCTCCTTCCTCCCTCCCTCCCTCCCTCCCTCCCTCCTTTTTTCCCTCCTTCCCTCTCTCCCTCCTTTTCTTTCTTCCTTCTTTCTTTCATGGAAGTTAAACAAAGACATTGAATTATGTCTCACAACAGAAAGTGTGGAGGTAGATGTTTCCACAATCAGTATAGTGGCAAAACCACATCATCCAGGACCCACCCTTTTTCCGTCTTTCCTCTCTGTTATCCTCCTCTGCTGGTTGGCATTTTCTCCTGGGCTTCTCATCTCACTGGCGACCAGTTTCTTAACTGGAAACTTTAATGTTACATAGTAAATGGTAATGTGTCCTGTTTGAATTAGTGCAAAAAGTTGAAAGTGGAATTTAAGAAATCTCTAGAAAAAGGATTAAGAAGAGGTGACTCACCTTCCACCATAATATATGTGGCAGATAAGACCACATTTAGTATTTAATCACTTCACTGACATTATTAGTGTGTCTATAACACATTTAGAGAGAAGAAGGTTAGACTTTGTTTCCAGTTTGTAATGGCATAACCTATCTTATAAGTCATTTAATCTTTTTCGTGATTTTGTTGCTACATGTGTGCTATGTGTGAGACTTCATTCATCGTTTTGCATTGGATTTGGGATGATCAAAGAGGAAATGTTTCTGTACTTAAGAGATAAGTGAAGGTTATCACATGAGTAAAAGATTTAATTTATATGAAGCTTAAAATAGCTACCCGCTTTCTCCCTTTTGAGAGCATTCTCTTAGAATGAAATATTACTATTACAGTTAAAAGACTCGTTTAAAGTATGATTGTCTTTAACTTGGAGGTGGAAATACAGTTTTTCCTACATTTCTTCTCATTTTTATAGATAAAATGTGAGTGGCACCTAGTGAGGGATAAGTTTTCCCATTTTATTCTTTATTGACTCCGCACTGGGAATGAGTGGTCTTTTATTACCTTTGTACTTCATGAGGAGTCAAAGGAGAAACTGAAGACAAAGTAGGATTATCTTCTTAGTCGGCTTAGTCCCAACTGTTATTTCCTGCCGCATCCTGCTAGCCCCACTGTCTGGATTAATTAGGCAGCCTGCTCTTTTCAAGTCAACACATTTCTACTTGGAGAACATCATGATTATTCTTTGCTTCATAGTTTGCTTTGCTTCTCTATAGGTTAATACCTTATTTACCCTCCCACCCTTCTTTGAGAGCAATTACTGATAAAAATGATCCTGCTTCACATGTTATCTCCCTTAAAAGGATTATCATTTTTGAATGTATATTAGGAAATATATATTAATAAAGAAGACAAAAGGGTGAAGTAGTTGTAATTTTCAAAAATCTGCATGGATTCACTTTAATTCTGTATATAACTAAAGATTATTTTCAAGTGTTTTTTTTTAAACCATGATGAGATACCACCTCACACCTGTTAGAATGGCTATTATCAATAAGACTAGAAGTAACAAGTGTTGGCGAGGATGTGGGAAAAAGGGAACCCTCACCCGCTATTGGTGGGAATGTAAACTGGTACAACCACTAAGAGAAACAGTATGCAGGTTCCTCAAAAAATTAAGACTAGAGCTGTTATATGACCAGCATTCCCTCTTCTGGGTATCTACCTGAAAAACTTGAAAACATATATTTGTAAAGATATATGCACCCCTATGTTCACTGTAGCACTATTCACGGTGGCCAAGACATGGAAACAACTGAAGTGTCCTTCGTAGACGATTGGATAAAGAAGATGTGGTACATGTATACAATGGAATATTACTCAGCCATAAGAAAAGATGAAATAGTGCCATTTGTGGCAACATGGATGGATTTTGAAGTATCGTGCTAAGTGAAATAAGACAGATGGAGAAGGGCCAGAATTATATGATTTCACTCAAAGGTGGGACATAAAACAGAAAGCAACAAATGTACAAACAAAAGAAACTCGTAGACACAGACAACAGTATGGTGGCTAGCAGAGGGGAAGGGGGCTGGGGATAGGATGAAGAGAGTAAAGGGGGTCAAATATATGGTGATGGAAGGAGAACTGACTGGGTGGTGAGCACACAATGCAATATAGAGATGATATGTTATAGAATTGTACACTTGAAACTTAAATAATGTTATTAACCAATGTCACCCCAATAAATGTTATTTTTTTAATTTTTTAAAAAAATTTAAATGCCATTATTCAATGTTGTCTTTATCATTTATTATATTTCTCCTTTATCATATAGTAAACTTCCATATACATTTTTAAGTCTATTCTGGGCTCTTAATTCCATTTCATTCATCGGCCTTCTTATTTACTTAGTTATTATTTAATTTATATTTCCTAGGACACATTCTACCTAATTACATATCTTTGGCAATATTTTCCTGCCTATTCTCTGTATGCACTTTTCCATTTGTATGTTAGTATCATTATGTTGGTATTTTAATTGAGTTTGCAATGAGTTTACCAATTAGCTTAGCAAGAATTGGCATCTGTATTATTGTATGTTTTGTACCAAAAAGTGGTATAGAAGTCTATTTACTTAAGCATTCTTTGATGTCCCTCAGTAGAGTTGCACAGATTTTTAATATAGTAATTCAACAAATGCTTATTGAGCACGAGCTATATGTCAGTCACTGTGTTTGGCACTTGGGATCCAGCAGTGAACCAAACAGGTTGAGATGCCTGCTCTAGCATAGCTGTCACCCCAGTGGGGAAGAAAGAGAAGAAGCAAAGCACCAAAAAGTAAGTAATGTAGTGTTAGAAGGTGATTGGTGCTATGAAAGCCAGGTGGGCAGGGCAAAGGGGGTCGGGGTGCCTGCGAGGTGGGCCTTAGAGGGCACGCTTACACAGGGAGGTTGATAGGACATTTTGAAAAGGGGGCATTCGTTTTTTACTTATTTGTTTGTTCTGCAATGGTGTGGTCTTGGCCCTCGGTTTTATTCTTTAGTTTTGTAATCTATTTACAACTTGTTCTGAGGGATTTTCTCTTTCAAATTAATTTTCATTTAATTTACAAAAAACCCAAATCATTACACAAATGTAATTTGCAAAGTCAAATAATTCTACAGGGTGTATTATGAGAAGTGACAATCTCCTGTATCCCTTTCCCTCCTTTTCTCCTTTTCTGAAGCAACCACTAAATATAGCTAAATAGCATACTTATACTGCTGCTTCTTGATTTTCAAGTTTAGCATTATCTATTAATTTCCCACTCGGAGAAAGTTAAGAATCTAACCCTGTTTCACCACTCTCCCTTGCAACCACCACAAGCAAACACACGTGCTTCTTCCACCTCATCCACTCACTATAGTGACAACAATCAGCATTTCCATTATAATTCTAAGTGAATGTTTACAAATGCATTTCCCAGACATTCCTGGGCAATCTGACAAGTCTACCTGAGGAAATCTTCTCGAGCCTGCATGAATGTTTAGCAATGCCAGATTCGACCTAGAGTTGATCATTTCTATTGAACTTTCAGGGGATCTATTAAAGTGTAATTAATTAAAAACCTTTTGAGTGCCTGACTACTGGCTCTGCACTATCACCTGATTTTCAGCCTCCTATCTTAACTTCAGTGGAAACATTTCCTTTCGTCAGCCCAGCTCTGTCACCACCGTGCGTCCAAGAACGTCAAGCATGGGAGGCCACTCCTGAGTTGTGTATCATCATGCCTGGTCCCCAGTAACTATGCTGTCATTTCTGACTCCCGACTACCAGGGCTGTTCAGTTTTGGGTTCACACTCAGCCACCTCTCTGTCCATTGGGGTTAACATTCACCTGAGGCCTGTGTCCACCTCAGCCCTGGCGGAGAGACAAAGGAGCCTTCATGGCCAGGAAGGCTGATGCTCAACATGTTGATGCTGCCATGAGGCCATCGTGTTCTGATGTAAATGCCCTGCTGGTGGGTGGTGGTGGTGGTGGTGGTGATGCTGGACTTTTTCCTGAACGAACACCTATATTTACAGGCTAGTTACATATGTATTCTCTCAGTGAACCCCCCGAACAATGAAGTGAGATAACTACTACTTGTTCCGTGTCAAAGATGAAAAATCTAAACCTGACATTAAGTATCACAGCTCACTTCAAATCACACAGCCAGGAAGGGTTGGAGTTGAGCTTGGGACTCTGGTGGTCTGTGTGGCTCCAGCTCAAGTCCATCCTTCAGTCAAGTCCTGCCCTCAGTTTCCATTCTAAGCAGACTAGTGCTCGATTCTCATCTACTTCAAGTCTCTGTTTGGTTCCCTATTAATGTGTAAACTCTTGCACTCATAAATGAAGTTTCCCCAAGGAATAGGCAGGCAGGGGTAGTTTTAAAACATAAGTCAGACATTATGTCTTTGCAACTATTTAAACCTATCGAAAATTTCAATTATTAGTTTAAACACGTGTGTGTGTGTGTGTGTGTGTGTGTGTGTGTGACATAGTTTCACAAAACTCTTTTGGAAGAAAGTGAGTAAAACTATTTGAAGTACACTGATGAGGTAGACGGAAGCTTGGTTACGGACTTTGAGGTTGTAACCAGAACTGGCCTCAGCCCTCTCCTTTGCCCTCTCTGAGACTGGAACACAGCAAATGGATACGACAAGCCATCCCGGAGTGCCTCACAGGAAAGTGAATTCGCTTCCCAGCCTCCACTGTGAGCAACTCACTGCTGGGTCTCAGGGGCAAAGATGAAAATCGCTTCTGGGACTTCTCACTATTTTTAAAATCCAATGTCATGAAGGCATGAAAGCCTTCATGTGGGAAGTGAAAGTGAGAAATGTGAGGAACTGGAGTCACATGATGAAGATGTGGCTGAACAGCCGTGGGGAATAGCAAAGAGCGCTCATTTCCTTGACAAGACCTGGCTGTCGGAAGACTTGGGGTGTACAGAAGAGGGGTAGGGGCAAGCTGGTTTCTCTAGGACTGGGGTGAATACTTTTCTGTCTTATTCTGATGTTGGAACCCTGCAATGTTTCATAATAATCTGAGAAGCCGTCTATGTCTGTTGCTTCTCTCATTCTTGCTTTAGGACAAAAGTTGAATGGCACCAGGAAAGGAGAAATGAGTAAACACTACTCAAAGCCAGTGGTTCCTAAACTTTAGAGGCATCAGAACATGCCCCCACACACTTCAGGGCTCTACCCCCAGAGATCCTGACTAAGGAGGCCTGGGCTGGGACCTGAGAGTCTGCATCTCTACCAAGCCCCACAGGATGCTGATGCTGCTGGTCCACGGACCCCACTTTGAGAAGTGCTGCTCTAACCACAGGCATCTGACCACAGGTGACTGAGATGAGCTTGTTGTGAATCGAGCTAGTCCTTTCTAGTTTGGTGCCTCCTTCTGCCTACCTCTCCTCATCTGAGATTGGGATGGTTGGGTTTTCACACCCCATGGATAGTGAGCAGACTAATGAATTCGCCTTTGTTTCCTGTCTCTCTCCTCCTCTTCTCCGACTGTCTGTAGAAGGAACAGACTGGCTAGTTCTTGCTCCTTCTCCGCGAGACAGGAATCTCAGGAATCTGAGATGTCACTTCTTCCCTGATTAGAATTGGTTAGATACCCTTCCTGGGTGGTCTTGTAGGAGACCTTGAACCCCCTTCCCCCAATATACTTGATGTCACATCATATTAAAATTGTTTCCTTTTCTGTCACTCCCATCAGATAGTGAACGCTTTGAAGGTAGGGACTGTGTCTGGGAGGTTGCTGGTAGTGAGTCTTTGTGTGAGGTAATGAATTCTTGAACTCCAAAACTGTGGGAATAGAGAAGGGATGGGTGGGAGAGATTTTGTAAAGGAATGTCCTCCTCAGTGCCTGCTCTACAACAGGTGTCTGTAAATGCTTCTTCAACTAAATGGACATGTTAACAGAGCTTTTTTGACTGATAGGATATGGAAGGTAAGTTGGAGTAGGGATTTCACTTTTGGTGAATACCTAATATGTGCCAGACACTGATAGACAGCAAAGTCGAAAATGGCATCGACTTAGAGGGAGGTAGGGCATATCGATGAGTTTGACATTGCTCAAATGGCATTTAAGGTGGTAGCAAATACCCAAATGGAGGTGCACATCTGGAGATTTATTGATTATAAATTACAGCAGAGTAGTTAGGAGCACAGACACGGGAGGCAGACACTTGTCCGTAGTCACACCAGGATCTCAGACCTCACCAGTCCAGTGTAAGAGAGGTCAGTCCAGACCTTGCCAACCAAAGAGAATACTTGCAACAAAGTCCAGAGCAGCCAGCCTCACCCACCTGCTCACACGTACATTAGAATCAGAAGGGAACAAATAGTCACACATCAGGGCAGTCCTTAGGGCCCTCCCTTCCCTGGATATCCTGACCTTCCAACCTTCACTTTCTCCTTTCTCTCTTCTCCACGCTGAAGAGGCGGGAGGAAACCATTGCCGGTCTTTCAACCCCAGCCTCAGGGTGAGAAGGGGCACAAGACCTAACAAAATTGTCCCAAGGACATTTTCCTATGCCACTACACTGTCATCCTTCTGCGCTTGAATGACGAGGCAGTAGGTTTCCACCTGTGGTCAGGTCTCATTTAGCTCATGAGAGGCTTGGTCAGAAGGCTTGGTGGATCCTCTGCTCTGCCTTCCTCAAATACTGTGTTCACACAAGTCCAGGGCTCCCAATCCTTTTTGCTAAAGGATTACCTTTTTTATTTTCCCAACAGAGGATATAAGGATGGGGGTGGGCTGCTGAAGCTACTGGTGGCTCAGAGGCTGTAAACCTCAGGCATGAGCCTGTGTCAAAGGCTGGTGTCCTTTAACCAACCTGGTAGCATAATCAGTGCATTCCCTGTTGACAAAGAGCTGATTCATCTGCTTTCTCTTCCCACCTGTAGCTGAGAATATACAGGAAATGAATTACCAGGCAATTGGGAACCATAGCAAAGGGACTGAACTCATTCTTGTGGGACTGTCCAAGCGCCCCACATCCCAGAGGGTTCTCTTCTGGGCACTGATGTTTCTCTACATAGCAACTTCGGCAGGAAACAGTATGATCATGTTCCTGGTAGGAATCAGTTCTCAGCTCCCCACCCCGATGTACTTCTTCCTCCGCAACTTGTCTTTACTGAATCTCATCTTTTCCACCATCTCTTACAGTTCCTGTTTTGCCCAGCTCATCATCCGAGACTTAATGGCACTGGCTGAGTGTTTCCTTCTTGCCGTTATGGCTGATGACCGATTTGTGGCTACCTCAGACACCCTCAGGTACAAAGTGGTCATATCTTCTCGAGTATGCATTTTAACGTCTGTGCTTGCGTGGATGACAGCCTTCCCGCTCACTGTTACGCCCATTCTGCTCTTTCCTGTCAGTTTCTGTGGGCATAATTCAGTTAATCACTTCTCTTGCGAAGTCCAAGCCATGTTCAAATTGCTGTCCCAACACCATTTTCCTAG
Source organism: Rhinolophus ferrumequinum (assembly GCF_004115265.2). Classification (NCBI taxonomy): domain Eukaryota; kingdom Metazoa; phylum Chordata; class Mammalia; order Chiroptera; family Rhinolophidae; genus Rhinolophus; species Rhinolophus ferrumequinum. The sequence goes on along the minus strand of NC_046284.1, from coordinate 5,964,738 downwards.
AGGTTATGATGACAGTGTGTGCTGTCATTTCAATGCCAGTCCCTTTAATTTTCATCCTTATCTCTTACCTTTGTATCCTCAAGGCTGTCTTAAGAATCCACCCAACCGAGGCCAGGCTTAAAGCCTTTTCCACATGTGGGTCTCACCTGGTCGTGGTCACCATCTACTTTGGGACACTAATATATATTTATGTGAGACCCCGGACCGAAAAGTCTCAAGATGGAGACAAGATCGTATCTACAATTTACGCGGCAGTGAACCCAGTGCTATACCCCCTCATCTGCAGCCTGAGAAATAAGGATGTGGAAGTGACTTTCAGGAGAGTGACTGGTGGGGCCAAGCCCTGATGCCCCAGTCACAGGACAGCATTGTGGGTGGTAGGACAGCACCAGGATTTTATCTGCCGTGGCAACTTGGTGTGTGCGAGTGGCACTTCGGAAATGGGAAAGGAATTGCAAAGCATGCGAATAATGGAAGAGATCACATGAGCACAGAAATTTGATGGCATAAAAATATAAAACTGCCACATGTCACATGCATCTTAAATCAAAATAAAATGCAAATCACACATGAGGAGCAAGTCTTGCAGCATACATAACAGAAAAAAATCAATAGTCTTTATATATAAAACCTCCTGCAAGGCATTAAGACAGAAGATAAATACTCCAATAATAAAATGGCCAGAAGACACAAACATACAATTCAGTAAACAAAGAAACAAACATTCACACATAAGCAAGACCAAAAACGTTACTTTTCATTTATCATATCAACAAAAATGAAACACATTTACAGTATAAAGTGTTGGTGAGAGTTTGGGGAGATACCCTTAGGGGCATGTAAATTGGTACAAACTTTTGGAGGGCAGTTTTGATAGCTATAAAAAGCAGACGTTTCTCTGGGTGGTGAACACACAATGTAATTTATAGATGATGTGATACAGAATTGTACACCTGAAATCTATGTAATTTTACTAACAATTGTCACCCCAATAAGTTAAAAAAAAAAAAGCAGACGTTTCAGCAACCCATTTAGTAGGGGAGGTGGCTGAGAGCCCTCTGCCTGCACTGCTCTGAGAGCACTGGGAGGGTCTGCAAGCCTGGTAGCTCTGCAAATATCCAGAGGGACAGATGTCAATCTCCACTTTTTGCAGACTCTCACAGACTATACGTGAGGTGTTTGCCCCTGCACCCTTCCCAACTTTGGGAGAACCATGGTGAGGAGAAGGGTGGTTATTTTTTTCTCCAAAGGCAACTCCTCCATCTTTGAAACAGCCCCTCTCAGCAATTTCTGTGAGGAGGTGGTTGGTCCTGAACAGGTGGTCTTCTTTATTTAGAATGAGAAATATTTTCAAGACCTTTCTTTTCATAGCTGTGGACTTTAGTCATTGATTCCAGGAAGACATAAAAGACAAGCTGTTATGGACTGAATGTTTGCGTGTGTCCCCACCCCAATTCGTATGTTGAAGCCCGAAACCCCAATGTGATGGTACTTGGAGATGAGATTAGTGCCCTTGTAAGAAGAGGAAGAGACACCAGAGTGTTCTCTCTCTCTCTCTCTCTCTCTCTCTCTCTCTCTCTCTCTGTCTTTCTCTCCACTAGGTGCCATGTGAGGACATAGTGAGAAGGCAGCCATCTATGAGCCAGGGAGAGAGCTCCTATCAGAAAGCGAACCAGCTGGTGCCTTGGTCTTGGACTTCCCAGCACCAGAACTGTGACAAATAAATGCCTGATGTCTGTTGTTTAAGCCTCACAGTCTATGGTACTTTGTTAGGGCAGCCCGAGCTGAATAAGCCACCTGCTTTGGCATGCCACCTCGATGCATCTATGTCACCGAAATACTGAGATATGTATTGTGGGGACAGAGCCAAGAGTGCAGTTTCCAGGCTCTTGGCCTTACGTGGAAAGGTGCTGGCTCAGGTAGTAAACAGCCATCAACTCTGATTGGATGGCCGTCAGCTGTGGCTAGTTGGCCATCAGCTGGAACCAGTGAGCCATTGGCCACTAATATAAGTGCCGTGGCTATGCTGGCAGAAAAGGGGGGGTAGCAAGAAGATGGTGGCTGAGCTAGCAAGTGCGGATGGCAGTTAGCACGGCAGGTTGCAGCTAGCAAGTGAGGTTGGTTGGCAAAGAGAAGTGGACGGCAGGTTGCAGATAGTGTGCCTCCTGCTTCCTGTGTCTCCAATCCAGCCGCCATAGAGAATACGTAAGCACCTTGACTGTGAGCTGCTGTTGTTCCAGCACGGTACCCTGAGAGACCCCGCATGCCACCCTGCATGATGCATGGCGCAGTGAGCAGGGTACAGTGCCGGCCAAAGCTCTCCGAAGGGCGGTGGAGCAGTTTGTGCGTATGAACACTCAGTCTCAGGAAGACCAGGAGAAGCAGCTGCCGGAGAGCTTGACCCCCGTGCAGGGGGTCGAAAGACGTGGACAGTTCCCCAACCAGCACAGGCTGGAGAAAGCGAAGGTCATTGTGGCCCTGTAGGCTGGGAAGTGCTTGCTGAGGCCCTCATCCCCAGGTTGGGGAGGACTTGGAGCCCTCACCCTGTGGAGAGGGCACACATTGCGAGGCTAACACACAGCCCAGGTGAATGACTGTGGACTATGGGGAATGGTCTCCATCCCTAATTTAATGGACCACTTGACTGTTTGCTTGAGAACGTACCACCATGTGGTGGAACTGGCGGATGTTTGCTTTTGTGTCTCGACCAGCTGCTGTTGAGAATATGTGAAAACTCTGGCTGTGCCCAGAGAGAGTGGCAGTGCCCTGAGAGGCTCTGGCAGAGCCCAGGGAGACTGGTGGTACCTTAAGAAGCCCAGGAAGTCTGGCTGTGCCCAGAAGAACTGGTGGTGCCCTGAGAAACCCTGGCTGTGCCCAGAGAGTCTGGCTGTGTCCAGGATACTTCATTTACCTCCAGGCTCTTCGCACAGGGCCCCTCGCAGAAGATGCTCGTCAGGTAGATTGTGAGGTGAGACCCTGCAGGGGTGGAGTGTGGGGACAGAGCCAGGAGTGCAGTTTCCAAGCTATCAGCCTCACGTGGAAAGGTGCTGGCTCAGGTAGCAAATGGCCATCAACTGTGATTGGATGGCCATCAGCTGTGGCTAGTTGGCCGTCAGCTGTAACCAGTGACCCATTGGCCACTAATATAACTGCTGTGTCTACACTAGCAGGAAATGGGGGGCTAGCAAGAAGATGGTGGCTGAGCTATCAAGCGTGGATTGCAGAGAGGCACAGAGTATTGTGGTATGATTCCCCTATCTATGGCTCTGTGGGTGTTCCTTTTTGGTCTCACTATGTCCTGCGTTCTTATGTGGTGAGTGGGACCAGAGACCCCGCCTGACACCCCTCATGACATGTATGTAACACATTTGAGACAGGATGCTTGTTAAACCACTGTTTAGACTAGTGGGAAATTTTGAATAAAAATCCTAAGTGTCCATTAACTGAGTAATGTGTCATGCGGGGAAGCCTGCGGGGTCTCCGGTCTCACTCCCCACATAAGAACGCAGGATATGGTGAGGCCAAAAAGGAACACCCATGGAGCCATAGGTAGGGGAGTCATACCACTATACTCTCACTGGTGGCTGGGTTGGAGACACAGGAACCAGGAGCAACACAATTCTCAACCCTCACTGTGCCGCTTGCAGACTCAGCCACCATCTTCTTGCTAGCTCCCCCTTTTTCTTTTTGCTACTAGCCTAGCCACGGCAGTTATATTAGTGCCCAATGGCTCACTGGTTACAGCTGACGGCCAACTAGCCACAGCTGATGGCCATTTGATCACAGTCGATGGCCATTTACTACCTGAGCCAGCACCTTTCTATGTGAGGCCGAGAGCCTGGAAACTGCTTTTTGGGGCTCTGTCCCCACAAATGTTTAAATGAATTACAGTGCATTCCTACTATGGGACATTGTGCAGCTAGGGATACTCTCATTCTTCTGGGACCAGAAGGTTACCTGGCTATTGGAATATCTTTTTTTCATGACCATGGCAGAAGTGCAAGAGGGATGACCATGATACTTCCTAAGGCCTAGGATCAAATTAGTACATTGTTACTTTTGCATAGAAGAAACCATAAGTAATACAACACATTTCAATCATGGTAGAGAAATAACCAAAGAGAAATAGGGAAAAAAATAACCAACATTTTTGTGGATTTAGCTGCAGGAGGGGAAATCCATTTTGGTGAGTTTAGGGACAAAGAAGTTCATTACAGAGGCACTACGTAAGCTAATCTGATTGTTGGGAGAACTGATGAAATGGACTCCAGGCTGCTCTTCCAGAAACAAATTACCAACCAGACTCAGGCTATCAAGGTGAGATGCTGGTCGTGCTGCAACCAGGCAGCTGCCAGCACCACAACCAGCTGGTCTGTTAGGATCTTAACCAGCCACATGGCCCACACCTTGACTCTCTCCCAGTTAACTCAGTCTCAAATTAAAGTCTTGTTTGAGAGCATCTGATTAAAGGAACCTAAGTCACATCTGCAAAGCCCATCTGCAAAGCAAAGGAGTCTGGGAAGGCACACTGGAAGGAGCCTGGAGCATCCAGCACATTTCCATCATCAGAAGACACTGATGAACGTTGCTATTTATCTTCCCGCGGGTTTTGTCTACACATCAGTGCATATAGATAAACCACTGTAAAGTTGCTATTGTTCCTTTCAACAAATCCTTACCACGGAGTAACTAAGTCCAGCCCACCTTCAAAGGGAGGAAAACTGAGCTCCATGTCCCAGAGAGGGGAGTCTGAAAGAATTTGTGGACATATGTTAAAACGACTAGAGTAATTAAACATTTCAGGGGAGACATTTGGGGATATGCAACTCTTCCATTTCTCCTTAAAGTTGCACTCACTAATTTTAGCATCCACTGGTAGGTCTTGCCTGCAGCAGTTGTTAGGTATTCTGGTGTTCTGTGATTTGGTATTTCCCTTGTTCCAGTCTTTCTTGATTTTAAACACATGCATTTAAGGCTACAACTTTCTCTCTGAGAACCATTGCCTCCTGTAAGTTTTGTAGTAGTATATTGATTGCCAATCAGTTTCAAATATTTCACCGTGACTACAATTATTGACTCTTTTACCAATGAGTTATTCAGAAGTGCTTTTTAAGACTCCAAACATATGTGTGTTTGACTTTGAACTATCATTTTAAAGTTGTTTTAAATTGAATTGTATAATGGTCAGGGAACATAGTCTGTATGATGTTGCTTCTTTAACATTTGTTGAAACTTCTTTTGTGACCTAGTATGGGGTCCATTTTTATAATTGTGCTCTGCATACTTGGGGGAAAAAAAACAAACCTATATTCTCCGTGCAGTGGATGCAGGGTCTTTAAAAGTTTTTCAAATAGTTGTTTAAGTCTTCTATGTTCTTACCAATATTTTGTGCTTAATCTGAATGTTCCTGGTAGAGAGGGGTTAAATGCACTATGATTTACATTCTTCTGGGGGAGTGGAAATATTAATTTACTTTCCTTTTGCATAAAAAAACACACAAGTGTGGTCGTATTAAACATCCTGGAAGTACAATGCAGAGTTTTTAGTTTCTTTTTTGTTTTGGCTCCGCCTTTCCCCACCATCCTACGCACTTCCATTCCACCTCCATATCTCCCCTCCAACCTCACCCTCATGGAACCTATGTTAGCAACCTAGTTCACACCCTTCAATATAACGAAATACAGACATCGTCTATATCTACACTGATGGAAATATGTAGGTATCTTTGGTCATTTGTGTTTCACAAAATTGAGTTCACATTATAGACATTTGGGGCATCATTTTTCCTCACTTAGTAGCCAGGATACATCTCTCCAAGTCGATTGTCATAACTCTGGCTTATTCTTTCTAATGCCTGCCCAATATTTGTGGGTGTTGAGTGAACCATCCCCCTCTGTCTCCTGGCTGACAAGCCAATAGGTAGTGTTAAATAGCCAATCACCTGGCTGGGATAGGTAATTCTCACAGGGAGGAAAGAGGACACCTGCTTCAGGAGGGATGTCGACTGAGCAAGTGAGAGGGCACCATAAGAAAGGTGGTCACCAGGGCTGGGCCCTGTGCTATGATATGTCAAGATTCCGGGCCCCTGGCAAAATCAAGGCCAGGTGGCAGCACATACCAACCAAAAGTCAGAATGCTGCTGTTACCATAATGACTGACAAGGAGGGAGGACCAACTGAACGGGCTCAATCCACAGGGAATTGTGGAGATGGTTCATAGAGCATGGCATCCCCAGGGACAAAACAGATGGGCAGCCAGTGAACATGCTTCTTGATATATATCATCCAAAGAAGTCAAGAATGGAGGAGCAACCACCGCTATATAAAGTCCCTATCCCTGGCTCCGTTCCCAGCCCTGAGCCAATTTTTAGACCCAGAACCCACTGACTCAAGAGGTGTGTCCAGGTCTCCAGGAGGAAGGACCTTGCAATGCTGTGACAAACATACAGTATGACGATCCGATTCCCAGTCCTCCCCCAAAGGGACTTATGGCCATTGACTCAGGTGATTGTACACTGGGGAGAAGGGGCTCTACCTAGACATTTAGAGGACTATTGGGCACAGGGACTGAGTTGACATTTCTGCCCAGAGACACAAAGTGTCACCATGGTCCGCAATTAGAGGGGATGCTGATGGGGTCAGGTAATATGTGGAGTCTGACTCATAGGGGGCTCATTGTATACACCCTGTGGTCATTTCCCCAGTCCCCAAGTGTATAATGGAAATTGACATACTCGGCAGTTGGAGTGACCCACACACTGGGTCCTTGGCCTATGGGGTAAGAGCTATCACAGGAGGAAAGGCCAAGTAGAAGCCCTGAAACCGCACCCTGCCCACCTTGGTCAAGATAGTGAATCAAAGATAATATGACCATCTGGAGGAGGAGGGAAACATCCAAGCTTGGTTTGTGTATAGTTTGGCTCAGTATTTGGGTACAAGCACCGAGTGGATAGCAGCTGCATTCTAGCCACACCCAGAGTGACCCTCAAAGACAATGAGGAGGGAATATCTTCTGAATAGGCATAACAACAAGTTGTGAACCTCGTCACCCACTTAGTGGGAAACGAGAAGTGGCTGTGGGTGGGAATATCAATGTACATATGTATTTATCATCTATCTATGTCTCTATCTATCTATCTTTCTATTATCTACTACCTATCTATAATCTATCTATCTATCTATCTATCATCTATCTATTATTTGTCTATTATCTATCTATCATCTATGTATCAATTATCTATCTACCTATTATCAATCTATCTATCTACCTGTCATCTATCTACCTATTATCTATCTATCTATCTATCTATTGATTAGCTATCTACCTATCTATTATCTATCTATCTATGTATCTATCATCTGTTATCTATCTATCATCTATGTGTCTATCATCACTTATCTATCAATCATCTAATCTATCTGATTTGAATGATGGTCTCCGAAAAGGTTATGTCCCCCAAAACCTATGAATGGAACTTATTTGGAAATAGGGTCTTTGCTGATGTTATTAAGGCAAAGATGTCAAGATGAGGTCTTCCCTGATTACCCAGGTGGGCTCTAAATCCAATGATAAGTGTCCTTACAAGAGACAGAAGAGGAGAAGCCACACACACAGAGGAGAAGACCGTGTGAAAGTGGAGGCAAGGATGGGAGTGGTACAACCACAAGCCCAGGGACACCTGGGGCCTCCAGAAATTGGAAGAGGCAGGAAGGGTCCTCCCCTAGAGCTTTTGGAGGAAGCACGCACCTTGCATGCTCCTGCAGGCACCTTGATTTCAGACTTCTGGTCTCCAGCACTGGGAGAGGATGGATTTCTGTTGTTTGAAGCCACTAAATTTGCAGTAATATGTTACAGCAGCTCTGTAATATATTTTACAGATACATGTATAAATAAAACTCAGCTATATGTATATATGTAATACGTATTATTATATTATTAGGTTGGTGCAAAGTAATTGCGGTTTAAGTGGTTAAAAATAATTACAAAAAACACAAGAACTTTTGCACCAACCTAATATATATTATATTAACATATATAAATTATATCTATTTAATTTATATATGTTATCTATATTAATATATGTGGGCAGTGCCCAGTGTCTTGATCATTTGGTCAGAGGCCTGATGGGAAGGGACAGGGAGATTCAGGACATGAAAGAGGTCTGGAGTGGAGGCTTGTGGATTGATCACTGATAGTAGGCATGAAACATGAAGGTCTTGAATCGTGAGCAAGCACCGAGCAGAAAGCTTCCACCATGGAAGAGGCACTGAACAAGCAAGGAGACAAACTGATTTGGCCAGTTGATGTTAGCCATCCTTTGTCATGGGCGACCCCAAACTATCCTGTTGGGCCCATGCACCAGTGGCCCTTGAAGCCCAGATGGGGGCCCAAGAGTAAAGACTCCCACTTACCAAGGCCGATCCATGTACTGCTGCCTCTGGATGTCCAACTTGCCATTGATGCTAACCCCCGATGAAACACTATGCTTTGAAGACACCAACTGGGCACTCAGTGCCAGTCTACTACACTGGGCCCCTTCCATCCTGAAATGGCAGGCGTGTCCTCAACGGAATAGATATGATGAATAATTCATTAGATCTACATGTTATGTTATGAGACAATCTCTAAGATATATTGTGTAAAAAGCAAGGTACATGCAGAACAGTGAATACAGTCTGCTACACTTTTGCTGCTGCAAGACAGAAAAGAAAATCTACTTTGTATCTGCATGTAATAGCTTTAGAAGGATACATAGAAATCTGGTTAATGATCTGGGAAGGAGGATTGGAAGTCAAGTTTAAGAGGGAGACTTACTTTTTATTGTATACTTCTGTGCACTATTTGCATTTTTTTCCATGTAGCGCATGTCACTTCTAAAGTAAAAATTACAAAACCACTTTTGTCTCAAAGGAGAGAAAACATAGGAAGGACCCAGTTGAACAGGAGAGGGAAGGGCAGTCAGTATTGGAGGCAGCAGGAGATGGGACCGAAGGCAAGGTGAAAGGATGGGCCTGGGGTAGAAAATCACAGGCTTGCGGGTGATGGGACAGGATAGCAAGGGTGAGTGTTGGGTACCAGGAAGATGGTTGGGTACCAGGAAGATGGCGAGTCTGCAACCCTTGCTTTTAAGAGCAAGGTCTTCTGCTGAGGGAGACAAGAGGAGGGCAGCAGAGTCCCAGGCACAGAAAGAGCAGAGGAGGTGTCAAACAGCCCTTGGATTCTCTCCGAGAGAGAGGGATGGAGAGAAGGAAGGGGACCAGTGAGAAGCTTCAACTCGATCAGTAATATTTTTAAGATGAGTGCTGGGTATATGAGACTGTGCTATATCTTTCATTATCCCGTTCGATACCTCTGGCATCAAAATCATTGGGAGGCTGGGAGACAGGGAGTCAACCAGAGATGGCCAGGGCCTATGAGGGCCTGTCTGAGATGGGAGAGTGCAAATTTATGGTGCATTCAATCTGCTGTGCTGGGTATCCAACTCCAGCAGCACAGGCTTCTAGGAGCAGGCTCAGGGAAGTCAGACGTACAAGTTCCTGTGGGTAAGTGGTGTTCCTACACTCCAGTCTTCCATTCATCCAGAGCAGGATGTGCTGGGGAGAGGCAATGGAAGACAGAGAAGTTTGAAGGGGAAAGAGTGGAAGGGAAGCATGTAATGAGTGGAGGCCTGTTGCAGATGGGACATTCTAACAGTCAGAGGCCTTAGAGAAACTCAGGAAGGGGCAACTCCTCTGATGTCAGGGCACTTAGCTCCGGGAAGCTTGGGACCAGTAAGTTCAGGGAAAATATGGCAAACAATTGGCATTGTCACCCCCACTCCATCCCCTGTTGTTTCCCAGCCAGTGTTAGTTAGATGTCTGGTGCGTGTCCTTCCAGACCTTTAAAAAAATATGTTTGCTTACACGTATGTATCCACGGACAACATACAGGGCTTGTGTGGGGGGGGGGATTTTTTATTTACAAATTGTAGCTTACTCTCTAATTTTGCACCTTGCTTTACAGTCATCACGATACTTTTGAAATCTAGCTAATACAGCCTCATTCATTCTTTTTCACTGCTGCATTTTAATCTCCTGAATGAATATGCCCCTTGGCATTTATTTATCCATGTCCATACTGATGGGATATTAGAGTGTTCCCAGTTTATTTCATCACCAACACCCTCAGGCATGGGTCCTTATATGTATTGTTTACCAGCGTTTCTCTAGGAGATTTACCCGGCAGTGAATCTGCTGGTTCATAGAGAGAGTGGGCATTTTAAGTTGTAATACTTTCAGTTCAAGCCTGGGCTCTGGAGCCACAGTGCCTTGATTCAATCCTGCTGTCGGTATGACCCACAAGCTAAATGACCCCGGGCAAGCTGCAGGCCCTCTCTGTGCCTATTTCCTCACCTGTAGATGGATGGAGATGATAGTCCACACGTCAATCATAGGCTTGTTTCAGGGTTTAGCTACTAATATTTATCTACAACATTTACAAAAGTGCCAGAAACCTGAGCAAGTGCTGTATAATTTGTTGTATAGTTTCATGGATTCTGCCGGATTACTCTGCCAAGTGGCTGTCCCAATTTACATGCCCACCAGTGGTGCGCAAAACCACTGGGATTCCTCACAGCCTTGGAAAGTTTTGCAAGTCTGACGAGTGAAAAATGGTTTGTGGTTTTAGTTTGCATCTCCTGATTACTGATGGTGAGCATTAGCGTTTCCTCCCTGTAGTCACACAACAGACTAGCCAACTGTCCCCCCGTGTCTTTCCTTAAGGAAAGAAGAGTCTGTAAGACTGTGCCTTTCTGGGACTCTGTTCCATCCTTGTGTTTACACCTTATGTCTCTCTGTCTGGTCCCCAAAAGATGGTTCGCAGCCAAAGACGGGTAAGATATCTCACGGGAGATACAACCTAAGCCAGGTGGAACCGAGTGGGGACCCCTAATGAGCTGCCTTAGAGAAATATGGAAAGGGGCCTTGCCTCCCCTTCCCCCTGCCTGGGAAAGTCTGTTGCCGGCTCTGGCTTTTCCCTTGCACCTGTTTGTGAGAGAAGTCATGAGGACAACAAAGAACAGTTCTCTCACTTATCTCAATGGAGCTGTTACAATATGAGAGACTTGACCCTGAAAAGGTACATACCTTAGGTAAGACATCATGGGACCTTGTGCTTTGGCTGTTTATAGACAAAGGGTGATTGGAATAAACATTTTTCTGCTATGATGTACGAGTCTCACAGACGGTGTAAGAAACAATGTTACTTTCTTGTATTTGTATACCTATCAATAAAAACCTCCAGTCAGCCTTATTCTGGGCTCCAGTCCTCTGAGACTGAGAGACCCCTGGCCTTCTGAGAGATTTAACTGCATTAAGTCTCTGTTTATTTCTTTCTTTAAAACTTAACCCAAACCGCCCCTTCTCGCACCCTCACTGCCCTTATTGCGCTGGACATGACACCTCCCTTTTGAATAAACTCAGGGATCAATAAACTATGGCCTGTGGTCCAAATGTAGCCAGCATACTGGTTAGGGCAGCTTTCCCCACCACAACTGCAGAGGCCAGGAGTTGCAAAGGATCACATGACCTGCAAAGCTGAAACTATTTCCCGTATTGACCTGAGCATAAAAGGCCTTTCAAAGTGAGAGGCAACAAGCATTTATTTGAGATCAAAAGAATAGCTATTGAAGAAAGCACTGATTGAGGCAGAAGCCCAAACAGTGTTCCCATTAGGAGACAAAGGTTGAGGGTATTTATGTGAGAGGGAAGGGGAACAATGACATTCGTAGAGGGAAGGCATTTCTCTTGGGGCAGATAACATAATGTAAGGATGTTTATACTAAACATTTTTTTAAAAAATTTTCAGTCCAGTAGCCATCAGTCCAGTGGTCATAATGATATCTGCTGCTTGTTATGTAAGCAAACAGTTCTTTGGGGCAAAAGGTTGCTTTAGGCGAGGTCCAAAAGTTGTTTTGCCCTGTTTTAACATTCCAAAGGTTTGAGGCGTAAGACGTACAAGGCAGTTCCGCTGGGGTGGCAGCGCCATTTTCAAGTGACTCCGTTTATATTATTTTTGACACCTGTGTGACCCTTCACCGAGAAGCATTCCAACCCTGTTTACTGCCTGTTTGCACCCTCTGCCCCTTTGCCTAGTGGGCTGTTAGTCTCCTTTGGAAATACAGGCTTGCAACTATTTTCAGCCCTAGAATGTTTCACATTCGTCGTTGCATTTGGCCCTCACAAGTACAGGAAGGAGGGGCTGCGACTTCCAAGTTTTAGAGAAGAGAAACTGAGGCTCAGAGGCAGAGGAACCAGAACACACGGGGCCACAGCCTTGGAAACTGGAATTCAGCTCCCCTCTCCCCACCACCTCTTGGACAGCTGATCTCCTGGCAACCGTGCGACCTTGGCCCTCATTGGTGGGAGTCCTCAAAGGGTTAGCCACGTAGTGCCCCGCTGATTGATTGGTGGGCTGTGGCACGTGTACGGCACTGCAGTTAGGTTTACGGAACTCCACCCCCACCCGGTAGCTTCGAGGTCCGCAGGCCGCGAGGGGTGTGTCTTACCCATCTGGCTGCCGAGACTCACTTGAGACATGAGCTCCCGGGACAATGATGAGGTGTCTGTTCCGGAGAGGGCCTTGGCCCAAGCCATAGGGAGGGCGGTGGTGGGGAGGAGAACGGTCTAGGTGGGTGGGGGGTCTTGAAGGGGCAGGAGGGGAGAACGCCCTGAGTGGGGGGCCTTGGGCTGGTGGAGGTGACATTGGTATGGCTGAGCGGGTCCCCAGGGGGTGGCAGGGATGATGGCAGCCTGGGTGGAGGGTGGCCTGGATGAAGGGACTCCAAGATGGAGAGGGCAGGATGAGTGGGGTTCCCGTCCAGCCAAGAGGGTAGGGGTGAGGAGGCCTGGGTGAGGGGCCTAGGGAAGGTCAGGACTGGGGAAACTAAAAGGGAGTGACTAAAATAGATGTGAATATCACTATGGCTCTCCAGGGAACGACTTCCCAGGCCCTGCCGCCCTCAGACCCAGAGCCCTCTGACTTGTCCTCGGATGAGTTCCCTGAGACACCGCCCATTAAGGTAGCCATTGTCTTCAAACGAAGAAACCAAGTCAAATCCAGTGGCTTGGATGATTCTGAAGACATGTCCAGACAGGCCGTCCTTGATGAGCCAGGTGCTTTCCTGTCCACCGTTCCTTGTGCATTAACTGCAACCACACAAAGGCAGGTTGTTGGGGAGTTAGACATTTCTTCTCCCAAGGAGTCATCAGCTAAGAAAATGTCAAGTGGGAAGAGAGAGGGAAGGCTCAGCCACCTGCCTCAGGCCACACCTGGGAAGAAGGCACCTCAGGAAAAGAAATCTCTAGGTGGCAGTGTCTCAAAAGTTGTTCCTGAGAGAAAATTCCAGGCCTATCTCTCCAGAGGTCCCCTGGCACCAGCCACATTCCCTCCAATATCTGGCCCCCCACGGCTTGGGAACGCTGTGAAATATTCCCTGGTCCTTTTGGGGCCCAAGCACAACACCACGAAGAAACCTCTGGTGAGTAGGAAAAGGGAGGGCGGAGTGGCGGTCCAAGAAGATACCAAACCAAATAAAGAGCCAGCCCTGAAGGGCCAAGTGAGTATGCCATCTCCCTCCTTCCCTTCCCCATCCATACCCCTAACACAAACACCATTTCACCTGCTCCTTCTGATCTTTGAGGTTGTCATTAGGATGCCAAGTTGGAGTCGTTTTAATAGGGTCAAATGCTTAATATGGGCCAAGTGCTGTTTTTGGCCTCTTTCCCAGAAAGGGGGTTGAAAAAGGGATGGGGAAGAGGGGGCTAAGAGGTTAGCTTTTTACTTCTCATGTATGCCCTGCTTCATCCCAGTCCCTGCACACACACACACACACACACACACACCACACCCTTAGTCAGAAATGTGTGTTTTAGTTTCTAGCAAACAGGCCAGGGCCATCTCGCCTGTCCATGTATCGTGGAGAATACAACAGTAAGGACTCCAAGATCCAATCCTCTCAAGTTCCAGGAAACCGACAGCTTTTGGCCATGGCCCAGGGAGGAGTCAAGCCCAGAGTGCCCCCACCCTCAGGTGAGTCTAGAAGGTTGGGCTTATGGAGAGGGGGATGCGGAGGGAAGACTCTGGCCCTCGAACTCTCGGGACCTCAGGCTTGCTCCCAGACCTCTCTGCCTACCCAGACAGTTCTCCCACAGGAGACGGCCTGAAGCCATGGCTCCTGTGAAAGCCGGCCTGGAGAGAAGGGCAGAACTGCTGGACAGAGCAGGGGCAACTTGTCCACTGGATATCCTGCAAGGCCCTTCTTGCCTCTCTCCTGGGCTTGGGAACTGGATTTTATGTTCTCTTTCAGGTGACCGGGGGCCACTTCTCCATCCAGCACGACAGGAAAGGAAGCAGCCACCATCTGGAACACAGTGCTGCCCTCAAGTAATGCTCTGTAGTCTAGACAGCAGGGTCTGCGCCTAGGTTAGCGGGCTTACATTGCCCCTCCCATGCCCGTGGAGGAAAGCTACCTTCTTTCCACCGAAGGTCCCATTTCAGTCTTGCCACTGGGCTTTGGGATGTGGGGTAGATGCCAGGGAGGGAAGGGGGATGAGGAGAGAAAGGACACTAGAATATACTAATAACTTCTTTCTGCCCTGTCTGCTGGGTTAGTGTCCTGTGCTGCAGAGAGAAATCGACAACCTTAAAGATCAACTTGGTATGATCAACCTCTGGCTGGGGCAGGGGAAGACCAGGGCACCTTAGTGCAGAATGTGGGGTGGTATGGGGCTGGGGTGTAGGTGGCTTCCCAGGGTTCAACATTCCTGTGGGAGGGAGACTCTGGCAGGCCTGGTCCTGGAGCCTTCTTTGCATCTCTCTCTCTCTCTCTCTCTCTCTCTCTCTCTCTCTCTCGCTCTCGCTCTCGCTCTCGCTCTCTTGCTCTCTCTCTTCTACCCCACTCTCTTTCTTCCTCTCTCTCATCTATCTACCATCTGTCTCCATGTAGAAATACAGTGTTTGAACCACACTTTCCCACTTTGCCAGCAAGTTCGAGAGATCTTATTTTAGTTCATTGGTAGACACCACATTTCTCTTTAACTGCTGCTTGGCAGGGAGTGTACATGTTATCACAGGTTTTGAATGATTCTGATACACACCAGAGTTGCAGAACTGCTCATCCATGTCTCTGCATTTAGAAACCATGTCTACCTTTAACTCAAGTGACAGGTGGGCGGGTCAGTCCCAGGGCTGGATACTGCCAGGTTTGCATAGGGGGCTCAGGTTGCAGGGTTAGGCCTGCCCCATGGGGCTGAGGGGTGGAGGTTCTGTATCCCTGTGTCTGGAGTGTCTGGTTATGCTTTGTCTGTTTCAGTGGCCATGCAGTGCCTCATCGACAAGTTCCAGATCCTTTGAAGTGAGTGGTACATATTCCATCCCCCTTTGCACAGTCTTGGTCTGGAAGGGCTGGGGCCTGGCCCCCGCTGGGGAATGCCCCTTGATTCTGCTCTCTTTTGCAGATTGAACAGAGCTCCACCACCACCACCCTCCCCCAGCAGCAGTTGTACCTGTTCAATCCTGGATCTACAGTCACATTGGTGCCCCTGGTTCTCCTTGCCCACTTCCCACTGTGCTGCAATATCAGGGCTTCCCTCTGTCCCGAGGTTTAGCACAGCTTTTGTCCCCTGTCTGCTGCAGTTTTCAATTAAAATACTCCTCAGATCCTGTGGTATGCCTTCTCTCTGGGGGAGGCTGAGCCTAGGGGGCATGTGGCTCCACTCTTACATGCGCTGCACTGTTCTTCCTCATGCCTCTTTCTGGGGTCTCATCAGCATCCTCCCCCCCTTCTCAGCAGAAAACAGTTGCTCTCTTCCAGAGTTTCAGCCTCTCTCCCCTCTCCTCACTTGGATCACCATCCTGGTTCTCCCCGCTCCTCTTTGCCATGTGTTGGTCGGCTTCTCCTCCAAGGTCATTTCAGCAGCTATTACACAACCCAGTTGACTCGTTGTTCCCCTTCCCAGGCCCAGTCCTCTTTCCAGATTCATTGTCTCCCACTGGTACCACACATGCACGGACAACTCAGCCAGAAGCTCCGCGTTGTCTTCATTTCCTCTTTTGCTCTCACATGCCTCCTCCTCTCTCCTTAGTTTCATTAGAGGCGTGGAGGCAGAAGTCACAGCATAGTGACATGTGGCACACAAAGGGAGACATGAACCTGTTCTGCTGACTCTGGGCCAACTTGGGGGAACTGCTCACAGGCAGTTAGAAATGGATGGACAAGGGGTTAGGGTTTTCATATCCTTCGTGTCCCAGCCACCGCTGCCACCGCCAACCTGGACCCAGGCCCCATGTCACCCCTCACTGCCCCAGGAATGACAATTATGCTGCCCACTGTCTCCGTGCCTGTGGGCCTGGGCCTGCACATCTCTGTGCAGACACCAGCGTATCTCCTTTGCTCACACACATGGTCCATTGTCCCATCTGACCTGCCTTAAATAGCACAAGCTCAAATGTAAAATGATTGAGAATTTCAGACAGCAACAGCAGAGCATTGCACCAAGCGCCACAGCAGGGCCCCGTGCAAAGTTCACACACGCAGGAAGCCAGCCCTGGTCACATCGAATGACACCTAGCTATGTCCAGAGATTTGTTTCATTGATGTTATATACAGAGAACTTGTTTTTATTTAGGTTATCTTTCTCTCAATAATCCTGCTTGATTTTCATTATCTTGAAATGCTTTGTCAGAGCTGAAAAGTAGATTCTTTCTACTTTTACCCAAACAGGAAAAATATCTTCATAAAAATCTGAAAAATCTTTAAAAATCTGATTTAAACCAATTTCCAGAAGGTAAATGTGCAACTTATGGTTTATTAAGGGTAACAGGATAGTCTCCCATAGAAAATAAAAGTATGACTAAGTGGGATGAGAGCATACCACATCCAAGAAACAAGTTGGATGGTATAAGAAGAAATAATTTCAAAATTTAAACTTGAAAATATGACAGTTGAAACAAAAAAAAAGAAATATTTAAATGGGATAAATAGCAGAGTTTGGGCTCTTGAGCCATAGCTTTCCTGTTCTCCTTGCTTAGCACTCTGCCGAAAAAGTGACCCTGATTTCTCCACTGCAATTACCACTGTTTAGTGTTTGGCTCTGCTAGTCCTGGTTGGACCAACTCTTTATGTTCAGTAACAAAAATGGTGACTTAGATGGGACTTTGCCCCGAGTGTGCTTTCTGCCTGTGGTTCAACAACACCTGACAGGGTGGTCTCTCTAGGTTCCGTCCAAGAAGTTGCCTGGATTGATTGTTCCAGGGACAGACCTGCCAGTGCTTGGGGTTGACCGGGCATGGCTGACCTACGGAAGTCTCATTTTCCAGTGAGAGAAAGTGGGTTGTTGGCTTGAAAGATGTCTACTGGGCATAATAAGAAACTAGTTTTATTACTAAGGCTTTTGACTCGATCGTCATGTTTGAGAGAGATATGCATAGACTTGGATATGACCAGAAAGTTTTAAAGAATTAAGATTGACTTTGGAAGCCGGTAAATGCCCCTTGGGATAACGGCCTGGTACCTTGCTCACATGGTTCACAGCAGTCTTGCCCAGGGTACAGGTATTATCACCTGCTGCTGTCTACTACTATTGATATGGTCTCTGATTATAAATTGAACAGAATGCCCCCTTTAAGCCTCAGGAACCATCATGGAATGGGTGGGTACATGAGATTGTAAGAGCCGGATGAGAGAGGCACAATGGGCAGACAAATCTGACTCCATCTTGAAGCTAATGATCCATCTTAATTGAAGGCGGACCCGGTTGCCCTATTTCCCATAAGACTTGAGGAATGAACAACAAAAAGAGGACATTTGTTACTGCAGAACCAACTCAAAAGGGTCCTATCCTGTTTAAAAAGATACTGAGTTGCTTTTCAGAGACAACAGACCAAAACCACAAGTAATGTGGGTGGAAGCATGTGCAGAGGACAGAACTTTGACCTCCAGCTGCACCTGGAACCAAAGTCTCCCCCTGCCCCCAATGAAACCAAAGGACCAGGACATAACCAGAACTTGAACTCTGGAACCCTTTCAGAGGTGAGGAGTCCACTGTCCAGGAAGATTGGTGCTGAAACCCCTTACCATAAATGGCCAAGCTCCAAGGCCCTCCAATTAAAGCTTGCTCCACCATTGCTTCTACATACCTATTCTCCCTAACCCCTTAAAAACATGCACTAAACCCTGCATAGGGGAATTTGAGCTTTTGAGCTGTAGCTTTCCCCTTCTCCTTGCTTATCACTCTGAAAATAAAGCAAACCCAATTTCTCCACTGCAATTACCACCATTTAGTGTTTGGCTCTGCTAGTGCCAGGTGCATGGACTCTTTCTGTTTGGTAACAATTGCAGAATTATTTACAATAGCCAAGACATTGAAACAACCTAAGTGTTTGTCTATGGGTATATGGATTAAGAAGACACAGAATGGAATATTATCCGGGCATAAGAAGGAAATCCTGCCATTTGTGGCAACATGGATGGGCCTTGAGACCATTATACTAAGTGATATAAGTCAGAGAGACAAATACTGTTTGGCATCATATGGAGAATCCAAACAAGCCAAACTCATTCAAACAGAGAGTGGAATGTTATTTCCAGGAGTTGGGGTGAGGGGTGAGAGAAAGAGATTTCTGTCAAAGGGTGCAAACTTTCAGTTACAAGATGAATAAGTTCTAGGGACTTATGGTGATTATTGTTAATAATACAGTATTACGTGCTTGAAAGTTGCTAAGAGGGTATTAAATATTCTCACTACAAAAAAGGCTAATTATGTGACATGATAGAGGTGTTAGCTAACACTGTGGTGATAATCATTTCCCAGCATGCAAGTGTATCAAATCACACTGTAAATCCTAAACTTACACAAGGCTACGTATGAATTAGATCTCAATAAAAATGTAAACAAAAATAAAATAAATAGGATAGAGAGCAAACTGGATGCATCTGACACATAATTTAACGAGCCGAGGGATCAAATTATGGGATTTTCCCAACATGCCATACAAAAGGGTGAACCAACAGAAAGGATGCGAGAAAAGTTGAAACATTTAAGATAGACCCAGAAGTGTCGGCATCCATCCTTTAACGGTCATCGGAGAGAAAAGGGAGGACAAACAAAAAAGTCACAGAATTGAATAAAGACATGAGTCTTGAGAGAAACAGCCGGCCAAGGTCCAGCAGGATGAATGTGGGTCTTCAAAGAGTGAGCTGGAGAAGTTTCCGTCATTTCCCTAGACTCTAAAACAGTGTAAAAACAATAGAGACTCGGAGTCCTCATCTAGAAAACAGTGTTTATAATAGTATGCTTGTCTCAGGCTATAGTGTAGGTAAAATGTATTGATGTGTGGAAATCCCTTGAGGAATCACTGGCACAGAGTAAGACCAATGCTAAGTCTCAGTCAAATAAAATAACCACTGGGGCATCTTATTACCCTTCCTATCAAAATGAGAAATGATACATAAGGGCACTTAGCACTGAGTGGAAGGCTTCAGTTGGAGGTTACCAATGCTGCCACTGAAAGGATTTGGGGCATGTCAGGGACCCAAGTTGGGGCTTCGGATTATTTTCCCTGGCTGATAAAGAGCGAAGTGTTTGTCCCAAGTACTTCCTGGAGATTCAGAGCGTCGATCGTGTTTGCCCTTAAATCATCATACTTATTAACTAACATCTTTTTCATGTTTTCTAGAAGCAGGAGCTTCCAGCAGACGTCCTTGTTTGCCCTGCAAAAGGAAGGGTTTCTGAGTAAGCTGTATCTAAGCAACCTTAGCCTGTCCTCTGATGCTCACGTCAGAGTAACTCTCTCTGGTTGGTAATATCTTTGAGGCCCACTTCCCAGAAAGGTCGTTTTTAACTTCAGGAGCACTGTGCCATGAAATCACTTTCAAAGACCTAAGACTAACGTGAGCCATGATGCGCAAGGCGATTTGGCTCTGAGCATTCCCAAGTGTGTTCAAGGTGAAAGCATTCCAGACAGTGGCACATAATAACCACCATAGCTATCATTCGTTGACTGTAGGCCAGTCATTGTGCCTAATTTAATTCTCCTAAAAGTTCTGTGATGCTCACATCATCTGCTTTCTATAAATGTAGAACGCAGGCTCACATAAATTGAGTGACATTCTTAAGGCACCAGGTAGACAGGAAGCTTCCGAGCTGGGTTTGAGTCCAGCCCAGTGTTTCTTTATCTGTCTGGTAGCTCTGTTTAGCACTTTCTGCTGAATAAGAAAGTGTGCATTTAGTAGCGAAGCCCTGGGGGACCTCATCTTTGCCAGCCTCTCCAGTTTCACTCGTTCCTCTCCACTCTGCCCATCTCTCACTGGGCTCTAGTCACACTGGTCTTTTTGCTCTTCATCATCACACTGCCCCGGTCTTACTTCATGACATTGCAGCTGGCTGTTGCTTCCACCAGAAATACTCTTCCTCGAAATCCGCACACTGCCCACTCCATCTCATCGTTCAGGTCTCAACTCAAATGTCAACTCCTCAAAGATTTCTCCACAACCTCCAGCTAGAGCAGCTGCCCATCACCACCACCGCAAACACACACACACCCACAGGCGCTCAACCACGTACTCACCCAGGAAAAGGTAAGGTCCTCATGGCAGGAACTTTTTTTTATTTTTTTATTGGGGTGACAATTGTTAGTAAAATTACATAGATTTCAGGTGTACAATTCTGTATTACATCATCTATAAATCTCATTGTGTGTTCACCACCCGGAGTCAGTTCTCCTTCCATCACCATATATTTGATGCTACACATTCTTTATGTGAGTCAGAATAGTAACAGTTAAAATTATAATAAACTTATATACATATGTATATGCATAATTTCCAACACCCCATGCCTCCCCTCCCCAGACAACCAACTGCCTCCCCTGCTCTATTCTTCCCAGTTCCAGGAACAGTGCGGGGTGAGGAGACCCTCAGAACAAATACTTGTCCCAGGCAGAAGCTTGAGGTTGGGAGGACTCCCTGAAAACTTCCAGTGCCATCTCCCCGCCCTCCATCCAGACAAGCAAGGTGGAGCAGGAGTCAGCTTTGGAAAATTACATATTTACTGCTATGTTTGCAGTAAGAATGTCTCCGCTGTCCCCACCCCTTCACCCAGCCTCATCCGTCCAGCTGATGTCAGGGTGTGGGGGACGACTTTCTAGGGTCCACCCGGCTGTCTCGGGATTGGAGTGACCGAGGTGGGTAAGTAAAGCCGCTACACGGAAGACTTGAGATGTGGAAACTGCATCAGCCTTAAGCTGGCAGGTGGGAGCCAAGCCCCGATCCCTTCCCTGGCTGGTGCCCACCTCAGACCCCTGCCGTTGTGCCCAGCCCAGGGGCAGGGTGTGGGCAAGCTTGAGCACGCCAGGTGAGCAGCCCCAGATCCCTGGGACACAACACCGCATCTACTCACCCCCGACTTGGGCGCAGAAAGGCAGCATGGATAAAGAGACCCCACCCCCAGGCAATGCTGCCCACCAGCCCTGCCATCACCCCCAGCCCTCCGTGTCTCCAGCTGTACCGTTCCTGTTGACTTGACCCTCTTGCAGACAAAGAAGTAGACCAGCACCCAGCAGGCCAGCAGACACAGGGTCCCGTCCCAGTTGAGGGCCCTGGCACCTCCAGCCCCCGTGACAACTACAAGACTGCTCTGGGGGAGGGAAAGCCCATGAGGGATGTGCTAGCAGAGGGCAAAGCGACTAGGAGCTGTCCCGGGGGTGGTGCTCACACTCCTGCAGCCCTTGTGACCAGCGGGTCACTCCAGACACCTGGGGCGGCCCAGGTCCAAGCCTGCTGACTGGAGGCATCACAGTGTGTGTGCCTGGAGCTGGGAAAGCCCTAGACACAGGTGGTAGGGCTGGCGGCCACCCCAGCACTGGCAGCAGCATCCCTTCTCCCCCAGGTTGGCTGGCACCAAAGACTAATCGTGCCGGGAGCGAGAAATGGTGCTGAAGGAGCAAGGCCCATCCATCCCGGCTCCCACAGGGACTGGGTAGGGGGGCTCCGAGCACAGGCACTGCCTCCTGCTGGAACCCCCCACCCCAGCCCCAGGGCTGGGTCATGCCCAGTCCACGCAGATTCAGGCCATCTCTGGAGTACAGACCTCCTCCTGACGCGTTTCCAGAACTCTATGACGGGGAACAGCACCAAGCAAGCATGTCACATGTGAGGCTGGCCAGGCTGGCATTGGTACAGGGATTATGGTTCAGCAGCAAGCGTGGGCGGGGCAGGCTCGGAGGGGAACAGTCATGTGCCCAGCAGCCTCACAAGAACGGTCTTTGTGGCGTGGCGGCAAGACATGTTTGCGCAGGCGCACCAAGTGACGTCACCAGCTATGGGCGGGGCTTCCTGAAGGAGCCCCAGTACCTCAGCGGTTGAGCCTGGGCTCGCAGTTTCGAGGTAGAGGCTGAGGTACCATGCAGGCCCCAGACCAAGGCCCAGGCGGTGCAGCTGGCGGTGATGAAGGCCATGGCACTCCTGGTGACTCTGGT
Organism: Rhinolophus ferrumequinum; assembly: GCF_004115265.2. NCBI lineage: Eukaryota > Metazoa > Chordata > Mammalia > Chiroptera > Rhinolophidae > Rhinolophus > Rhinolophus ferrumequinum. The sequence continues at coordinate 5,942,226 of NC_046284.1, read as the reverse complement.
GGCCCAGATGGCCCTGCAGGCCACGAGGGCCCCGGTAGAGGCGACGAGGGAGAGGCTGGTGCCGCGGCCTGTGAAGCTCCTCAGGCCGCACAGGCACTCCAGGCCCCAATACCGGGCGGAAACACCGTTCCAGGCCCTGGGGACCAGGCCGCATCGGATCGGAGCGGGGAGCGGAGCGGGGAGGCTGGGCCCACAGCCAGAGGGCCAGGACGCCAACAGCTACAGTAGTATCCTATTTGAGGAGTGGCCGGGTGGGACGGGCCCAGGGGAGGCAGTGGGCCGGGGAAGAGGGGAAGAGGGCCTCTGCCTGGGTGTGCGGAGTGAAGGCGGGAGACACCAGCAGTGGCTGGGGGGATGGGCCAGTGGTGGCCAGGAGAGATGGTGGGGGCAGATGGCCTGAGGGAGCAGGAAGGAGGGGAGCAGATGTGAGGGGATTGAGTCGGGTGAGAGTGGCCCGGGGCGAAGCAGGCGAAGTCGCTATCGGATGTGCCTTAACTGAATGTCCACCAGCTTCCTCAGGGTGCCTTTCCCGACACCCGTGGCCGTACAGATGGCGGGTCAGTCCATGCCTCCATATGGCCAACAACAGCACGGGGTGCTTCGGATGGATTTCATAGTGCCTGGCAGTATCGTATTGATGTTAGTTCCAAAAAGGGCCAAGGTGGAGGGTGGTAGTAGGTGGCTATAGGGTCAATCTCCCAATGGTCATTTTTATTTTTGGCTAGTAACTCTACAGAGTTATTACAGTATTATTGACTATAGTCCTTGTGCAGCACTTTATATTCCCATGACTATTATTTAAATTATAGTTGGCATTCAATATTATTTTATATTAGTTTCAAGTGAACAGCATAGCAGTAAGGCATTTATATAATTTATGAAATAATCCCCACCATAAGTCTAGTACCCATCTGACACTATACATAGTTTTTACAATATTAGTGACTATATTCCCCATACTGTACTTTACATCCCCGACTCCTTTGTACCTATCAATCTGTACTTCTTAATCCCTTCACCTTTCTCACCCAGCCTCCCAACCCCCATCCCGTCTAGTAACCATCAATTTGTTCTCTGTATCTATGAGTCTGTTTCTGTTTGAGTGTTCCTTTATTTTATTTAGATTCCACGAATAAGTGATATTACATGCTATTTGTCTTTCTCAGTTTGACTTATTTCACTTAGTGTAACACCCTCTAGTTCCATCCATTTTGTCGCACAGTTGGATTTCATTTTTTGTGGCCGAGTAATATTTCTTTGTATACATGTACCACCTCCTCTTTATTTTATTGTCTGTTGATGGGCACTTAAGTTGCTTCCGTATCTTGGCTATTGTGAATAGCACTGCAGTGAACGTAGAGATGCATACATCTTTTCAAATTAGTGTTTTGGCTTTCGTCAGATAAATACCCAGAAGTGGAATTGCTGGGTCATAAGGTAGTTCTACTTCCAGCATTTTGGGATACCTCCATGCTGATTTCCATAGTGACTGCACCAATCTGCAATCCCACCAGCACTGCACGAGGATTCCCTTTTCTCCACATCCTTGTCAACATGTGCGTTTAGATGTATCAATGATAGCCAGTCTGACAGGTCTGAGGTGATATCTTATTGTGGTTTTAATTTGCATTTCTCTGATGATTAGTGACGTTGAGAATCTTTTCATATTGGCCATCTAGCTGTATGTCCTCTTTGGAGAAATGTCTGTTCAGGTCCTCTGCCCATTTTTTAATTGGATTGTTTGTTTTGGGATTGTTGATTTGTATGAGTTTTTATAAATTTTGGATATTAACCCCTCATCAGGAGTATCATTGGTAAATATCTTCTCCCATTTGGTACGGTGTCTTTTTATTTTGTTGATGGTTTCCTTTTTTTTTTTCTTGTATATGCTGTAAGAAGGTGGTGTAGTTTCATTTATTTTTCGTGAATCTGTCCAGTTTTTCCAACACTATTTATTGATGAGAATGTCTTCAATTGTATATTCTTGCCTTCTTTGTCATAGATTAAATGACCCTGTAAGCCTGGGTTTATTTCTGGGCCATCTATTCTATTCCACTGATCTATGTGTCTCTTTTTATGCCAGTAACATGCTGTTTTGATTACTATAGCCTGATAGTATAGTTTGATATCATGTAGTGTGATAATGCCAACTTTATTCTTCTTTCTCAATATTGCTGTGACTATTGGGTGTTTCTGTATGGGTTCTGTATGAATTTTAGGATTATTTCTTCTAGTTCTATGAAAAACGCCATTGGCGTTTTGTAAGGATTGCATTAAATCTATAGATTGCTTTGGGTATTATGGACATATTAACGATGTTAATTGTTCCTATCTGTGAGCACAATATATGCTTCCATTTATTTGTATCTTCACTTTGTTACAATTTTCCAAGTACATCTTTACCTCTTTACTCCTAGGGATTTTATTTATTTATTTTGATGCTATTGTAAATGTGATTGCTTTCTTAATTTCTCTTTCTGATAGTTTACTGTTGGTGTATAGAATGCAACCAATTTGTGAACATTAATATTTTATCCTGCTAGTTTACTGACTTCATTTAACTGTTGGGAGTTTTCTTTTTAGAGGAACTCTGCATTTTCTTGTAAGTAAATTGTACTTCAATAAAAAAGGAACCAAAACAAAACAATGTATCCTATACCTGGAGACATGTGCAGCTGCATAATTATAGAGCTGGATGAATTGTCACAAATTGGAAAAACCCAGGTAACCAGCACCCACATGCCCGGTCATTTCTGCCTTGACCACCCCAGGTAAACACTATTCTGACATCTGACTTCACAGTCTAGATTTCTCTGTTTTTACACTTTATGTAAATAGTGTCATTTATCGTGTTCTCTGGTATGTGGTGTTTGTTTTTCTTGTTGGGAGTTTTTTAATTATGGATTCGATTTCCTTAGTAGTACTCGATCTCTTGAAATTTTCTATTTCGTCTGGATTCAGTCTTGGAAGATTGTACGTTTCTAGGAACTTATCCATGTCTTATCCTGATTGTTCAATTTGATGGCATATAACTGTTTGTGGTGTTTTCTTATAATCCTTTGTATTTCTGTGGTGTCAGTTGTCACTTCTTTTTCATTTCTGATTTTATTTCTTTGGGCCATGTCTCCCTTTTTCTTGATGAGTGGCTAAAGGTTTATCAACTTTTTTTATCTTTTCTGAAAACCAACTCTTGATTTCATTGATCTTTTGTATTTCTTCTAGACTTTATTTTGTTTATTTCAGCTCGGATCTTTATGTTTTTTTTCTTTTCCTTCTACTCCCTATGGGCTTTGTTTGTTGTTCTTTTCCTAGTTCATTTAGTGTAAGGTTAAATTGTTTATATAAGTTTTTTGTTGTTTTTTTTTTTAGGTAGGACTCTATTGCTATGAATCTCCCTCTATATCCTTTCACTGTGTCCCATAGATAGATTTGGGGTTTTTGTGTTTTCACTGTCATTTCTCTCAAGGTAGCTTTGACTTCTTCCTTGAGCTCATTGTTAACCTATTCAATTAGTAGCATGTCATTTAGCCTCCATGTGTTTGTGGGTTTTCCAGTGTTTTTCTTATAATTAATTTCCAGTTTCATGCCATTGTGGGCGGAGAAGATGCTTGATCTGATTTAAACCTTCTTAAATTTATTGAGATTTGTTTTGCGGCCTAACGTGTGTTCTGTCCTGGAAAATGTCCTGTGGGCACTTGAAAAGAATGTATATTCTGCTCCTGTGGTGTGAAATGCTGTAAAATTATCAATTAAATCCATCTTGTCTAAAGTGTCATTTAACTCCACTGCTTCCTTGTTGATTTTCTTTTTGTGTGTGTATGCGTGTGTTATAACTTTGTCATTTTTATTACTGTTAGTTTCAGGTGTACAAAACAATATAATGATTAGACATTTACACACCTCACAAATTGATAACCAAACATGTCTACCACCCATCTGATACCTTACACAACCATTACAATACCATTGACTATATTCCCTATATTTGTTGACTTTCTGTCTGGAAGATCTATCCACTGGTGTCGATGGGTATTAAAGTCCCCTACTATGACAGCATTGCTGTCGATCTCTACCTCCATGTCTCTCAATATTCACTTTACATATTTCGGTGCTTCAATGTTGGGTGGATAAATGTCTACAAGGGTTATATTCACTTGTTGAATTCATCCCTTTATGATTATGAAGTGTCCTTCTTTGTCTCGTATCATAGCCTTTGTTTTGAAGTCTATTTTGTCTGATATAAGTATTACTACCCCAGCCTTTTTTATTCCATCTGCATGAAATGTCTTTTTCCATCCCTTTACTTTCAGTCTGTGTGTCACTTTCAGTCTAAAGTGGGTCTCTTGTAGGCAGCATATGTATGGGTCCAGTTTTCTTATCCCTTCAGTTAACCTATGTCTTTTGATTGGCACATTAAATCCATTTACATTTAAAGTGATTATTGATAGGTACATAGCTATTGCAATTTAATTATTCATATTTTTGATCCTCTTTTGTTGGTTTGTCTGTTCTCCCCCTCATTCTTCCTAAAGAAGTCCCTTTAACATTTCTTGTAATACTGCTTTGGTGGGGATGGACTCCTTTAGCTTTTTCTAATCTGGGACTGAGGGTCATTATAGTAGTGAATTGGAGACACCCAAAGGTCAGGTCTAAGGACATACATGTGGTGCACTGGGCCTATCACCCCCAGAGGGGGCAGAGAGAGATAGATGTTATAGATAGAGTTATCTATCACATGTAACTTGATTTTCTTTTTCCCTCATGTAGCCGACTGACTGCTGAAGATCCTGGCTACCTCCAAATTTCTATCACCTCCTTTCTGGACTAGCTTTCCCTGTTGATTCAGAATGCACAGTACTTTGTGACCCCATTTTTCGCTAAGCCTAAGCAGTGAAAAGGGGGACTAGGTCTAACCTATAGTCCCTTCCTTGGCTGTGCATCCTTCCTTGGGCATTAATTTCTACAGTAGTTGTAACTTTATTCTGGAGGCCTTATTGTTTGCTTATAGTGGACTCTACTGTTTCCCCTTTGGTCGAGTAGGGGATGTCCTAATTGTTACAGCAGAAAATAAAACTGAACTGTTACTGTACACCTGAGTTTCTTTTCTGTGGCAGTGCCTCCTAATTTTCTTGCCTTCACCTCTGGTTTGGAGGGGCGGTCTGGGATTCAGCTATTTCAGTAGTGCAGGCAATTGAAGACAATTTAGGAAAACGAAGAAAATGGACTCTGTGCTGTCATCCAGCATTAACAGCTATCTGCATTTTGGAATACTTCTTGCATTTTATCATTGCATTTATATATTAAATGCATAACAATAGTGCATAAGGTATACTTTTTGCAAGTTCAGAATGAATTTTACTCAATATTTTTGTTTAACATATGAGCTTTTCCTCTTTCTAAGAATTTTTGTAAATGCATGTAATTGGATGTATAAAAGTACTATAATGTAATTGTTGACCACTTTTCCCTCTTATAAGTCATGAATCATGGAATTCTCCTATATGATTTTGCCTGAATGGTTATTTCCTCTAGACAGATTCCAAAATGTGGAATTCTGAGTTAAAAATTTCCGTTTCTGTTTATTTTTTTAAGGCTGTTAGTCTACAGTACACAAGTGCTATTCAGAAAGTGTGCCCTCCCACCAGAATTCTAGTTTGCCCATCTCCTTATACCAGTAGGTCTGATTCCTGCCAAAATAAAAGGTTTAGTTTGCCTGTGAAGATAAAACAACGCAAAAACACCAGAATTGGAACTTTGTGACTTACTAACCTTGTTTCAGATCAATGAAGAAAAGTGTTGAGACTACTGGTTCAGCATTTGTCGGGAGGAGTCAACTCCCTCTAATATGTCTTGTTTCCTTGGAAAACTTGTTTATAGTTTTAGTAGCTCTTCTGAGGATGACGTCAGGTTTTCTACATACATGATCAGGTTGTCCGCACATGCAGTCATTTTACTTTTTCCTTTCCAATTTGGAGGCCTATTTGTGATCAATTTAACTCCTCATACTAGGATTGAATTTTCTTTGCTTCATTGCATACCTGGTAATTTTAGATTGGGTGCCAGACATTCTGAAATTTCACCTTGAGTAATACCTCCGTTCCCAAACATATTCTTGAGCTTTGTTCTGGGATTCTGGCAAATTACATGGAAACAGTTTGGCTCTATTAGATTAAGGAATAATCTTTTCTCCCGTGTTCTTTTCGACACTGGAATTAGATTTTAAATTTGATGGAATGTCTGCACCACAGTAGGAGACGTCTGTTGGTTTTGTCACCCAGCATCCATTCCCCTTCCCCTGGTACCAGTATCCTTATTTCCTCCTCAACAGGCCCTTTTCCCCTCCCCTCAGCATTTATGCTTCTCATGGGGTTGACTGCACCTCTGATTCCCGGGGTGAGCATGTGGCTCAGGCCTGACCAATCAGAGCACTGCTTTCCTCCAGCCATGGTGATCCCATCCAACCAGTGACACTTTTGCAGTGTCAGGGGTGCAGGCAGGCACTGAATAGAGGGGTCAAGCTGGAGCAAGAAAGGCAAATGTCAGAGAACCAAATCTTGGATCCAGACATGCCTGACGCCAGCAGCTACCCCAGGACCTTACAGTTACACTGACCCAGAAATTCTCCCTTTGGTTTAAGCCAAAGGGGATACTTGTTTTGTCTCATTTTTTTTTTTTACTAGCAATAGAAGTGTCTTGACTGTTGTACTTAGGAACCACAGTTTTATTTATTATTTAACCGATATCGTGATTTTAGAAGCTGGCCCTCCTGTTCTCCAAGGGAGAAATGGGCTCACTTTCTTGCTAAGGGGTCAACTCCTTGCTCATCAAGCCATATTGTATTTAAAAAGGCACAAATGTGTCTTCTGTGGGTAAGACTCCAAAGAAGGAGGGGAGTGACTGCCAGGGGCAGATGAAGCACAAGGAAACAAAGAGGACCATTCCTCTCCAGAAGGGCCTCCCCAAATTGGCTCAGAAGTGGACCATAACAGTGGAGATGGAGAAGCCTATCCTTCCACATTATTTGTAATGGCTGTGTAATATTCCACAGAATACATACACCATGATCATTTTAACCCATCTCATATATAGGCCTTTAGGTTATTTCTAATATTTTGATATAAATAATGGATATCCTGGTACATTTCTTTTGTGTGTAACACATTGTGTGCAATAGGTTTTTAGAAGGGGAAATGATCGTTCAAAACTTTTCTAAAGTGTTTGACACATATCACCAAATTGCCTTTCAAAAGGTTTCACCAACTTAAGTCCAAGCAATTGTGTATGAAAGCGTCCGTTTCCTTACTCCCCACCCTGTGTAGGCATGCCTTGTTTTACTGTATTTTATCGACATAGAGGCAAGACCCTCCACCAGTAATAAGATATGACTCACTGAAGGCTCACATGATGCTTAGCATTTTTTATCAATAAAATCATTGTTTTGTAGGCATAATGCTATTGCACACTTAATAGACTACAGTATAGTGTAAACATAACCTTCATTTGCACTGGGAAAACAAAAAGTTTGTGTGACTCAGTTTATTGCAGTACTTGCTTCATTTGTGGTGGTCTAACTAAATCCGCAATACGTCTGAGGTATGCCTGTATTGGTGAGCTCAGGCTGCCATATCGAAATACCACACACTAGGTGGCTTTAACAACCAGAATTCATTTTCTCACAGTTGTGGAGACTCAAAGTCCAAGATCAAGGTACCAGCAGGGTTGGTTTCCCGTGAGGCCTCCTCCTCGAGTTACAGACAGCCACCTTCTCACTGTGTCCTCACGTCCTTACCTCTCTGTGTGTGAAGACACAGAGAAAGAGGGAGGGTTCTGGTGTCTGTTCCTCTTCTTAGGACACCAGTCCTATTGGATTAGGGGCTCACCATTATGACTTCATTTAACCTTAATTACCTCCTTAAAGTCCCTATCTCCAAATATAGTTCCACTAGGGATTACAATTTCAATATATGAATTTGGTGGCAGGAAAACGCAGCTCATAAAATACCCCAAAGAAAACATGTTCAGCCTTTTCAATCTTTGCCTGTATAGTAACCAAATCTTATGTCAATATTGTTTCACTCTCTTTTGATTTCTAATGTGGCGTAACAACAATTCATATGACATTTGGCCAGTGGTGCCTCTCCTTCTGAGAATTGTCCATTCAAATCCTTTGTTTTCAATTGGATTAATCATATTTTACTTATTGATTGGTGAGTGCTCTTTATATGTGAAAGATTCCAAATCTTTTCATAATTTGAAAATACTTTCCTTCTTCATTGCTTCACTTTATTTCTGTTCATAGTTCTTTCGTATACAGAAAGTTTTTTAAAAAGTTAAATGTATTAATATTTTATTATGATTTCTGCAGTTTATGTCCGTGGACAGCCTTACCCACTGTAAAAATCATAAAATTCGTCACTCATGACATCCAGTCAATTTTAATCCATAAAGAATTTATTTTTGTGTGAAAAATTACATTGATCTAATTTTGTCCCCCTGCCCAAGGTTACTCAGTTGTCTCAACAGCATTTATTGAATAATCCATATTTCTCTCCTGAGTTAAAATATTGTCTTCACCAAATTCTAAACCCCCATTTCATGTATTCTTGCTCATTTGTCCTTTCACCTAATTTGGGTTGAGGGATGTGGGATGGCCTCTGATAATATGATCTGAAGAACATGGTAGAGAAAGTTGGGATTGGGGTGGGAGAAGACAGAGAAAGACAGAGAAAGAAAGACAGACAGATACTTGGTTAACTCTGCTTGGGTGGCATTCCCAAGGGAGAGACATGAGGACAAAAAGGAAAGGAGAGAGAGAAGGTCAGGGCGTGAATGGCTTAGCGGACTGCTACAGTGGGGGTACTTGAGCATATGCGTTTTCTCTATTTTCTTACTATTACAAACAATGCTGTAATGAATATGTCATTTAGCAAGGTTTTATATATATATATATACGTATATATATATATATATACGTATATATATATATATATAGCGAGAGAGAGAGAGAGAGTCCTTATTTATATGTATATATAAAAACGCTCTCACCACGTTTATATATATATACATATGTGTGTGTGTGTGTGTGTGTGTGTGTGTGTGTGTATATATATATATATATATATATAAATACAGAGTCTATATACGTATAAACTCTCTCACCATGTAGCTTCAGTGGTGAGAGAGTGGGAGAATTTCCAGGTTATTGAGTTTACAATTTTGCAGGAACTGCAAATTCCCTCACGACATACTTATCCAGGTCTCTGTAATTATAGCCCATTACCTGGTTAGAAAATGAGGGAACATTACTGTACCATGTAGTACAGTGAAGGATGAGGCAAAAGGCCAAGATATGTGGCTGCAATGTTGATGTCCAAAATCAAACAGAAGAGCAATTTCCTCATGGGAAGGTAGGGTTTATCAGCCACAATAGCAACAGTTGTGTAACATCCTGCAGCACCCACCTCTCCTTAGAAGCCCCCAGCATAGGCAGCCTGAGAACGGCAGGCCACATCCCCCCCACTGGACAGTGAGGTCAGAGGTCAGGAGGGAGGCCAGGGGGAAGAGCCCCCTCATACTCCTCAGAGCCATGGCTCCTCCCAAAGGAAGTCAGGTGCTCCTCTGGGGCACCAGCACCCCATGGGAAGCACATGTAACCTGAGAGGGAGGGCAGAGGCAGGGCCGTCCCGGGGCCAGGAGTGGGACATCAGCCTGGGGGCAGGCCCTACACCTCCTGTGTCCGACTCGAGATTATCCTATGCAGAGAGGTGGGGTCGTTGGTAGCTGGGATTAGAAGTGGACCAGCCAGAGACAGAGACAAGAGTGACACGGACAGCAAAGGCCTCTGCCTCCCGCCCAATGGGGCCGCTGGCTCTGGAAGCAGCTACTCTGTGGACCCTGCTGGGAATGTGCCAGCCTTCCTGGGACCTGGCCACGGCGCACGGCCCTCGGCAAACTGTCCTATTATGCATCTGTTTACACATTCGTCTCCCGAACCTGACAGGCAGCTTCTGGGGAAGGCATGTGTCTACTCCCGCCTGGGCCAGTCGGGGGACAGAGAGGGCCATAGGAGAGGTCCACCCAGACCGTCCAAACACACTCAGATAGTGAGTGAGGCATAGGAAGGAATGGGGATGGAGGGTGGGGACGGGGACCCCTGACACAGGGAAAGAGCAGCTGCTGCCTGGGTCCCTCACCCTGGGGAGGGAAGATTGTTGGGCCTGGATTTGGAGGCTGGGAGGACTGTGCAGCCATGGGGTGGGGATCAAGTGGCCTGGATTAAAGTACCCGCCCCCTCCTCGGGCACAGACCCTGGTCCGGTCACCACCCGGTGCAACACTGGTTCCCGGCAGACACCCCCCCACCGCCTCCAGCTGTACCTTTCCTGTTGACATGACCCTCTTCCAGACACAGAAGTAGACCAGCACCCAGCAGGCCAGCAGACATAGGGTCACCTCCCAGTTGAGGGCCCCTGGCACCTCCAGCCCCGGGAGAGCCTCAAGACTTTGCTCCTGAGGAGGCAGAGCCCCTGAGGGCTGTGCCAGCAGAGGGAAAAGCGACTAGGAGCTGGCCCAGGAGTGGTGCTCCCCCTCCTGCAGCCCTTGTGTCCAGCTGGTCCCTGCTCAGCACCTGCGCAGTGCCCTGGTCTATGCTTGATGCCTGAACGCATCGCAGTGTTTGTGCTTGGAGCCCTGGACTGCCTGGGTGGAGACGATGGCGCTGGTGGCCACACCTCTCCCCAAGCTGGCTGGCACCACAGAGTGACAGTGCTAAGAGGGAAAACTGCTGTTGAAGGAGCAAGGACCACATATCCCGGCTTCCACAGTGTTTGGGCTGGGGGATCCCCCAGGGGGAAGACAGGGCCCAGACTGAGTCCTGCTGGGAATCCCCTCATGGCTAGATCCAACCAACCCACTCAGAATCGGACCAGCTCTGGAGCTCAGAGAGAGGGGCAGGATCGGCCTGGCTCAGAGGCGACCGACTTACGCCCAGAACCTGATCACAGGGGCCCAGAGGTAAAAAAGCTTGTCACACGTGAGGCCGGCCAGGCTGGCACTGGCATAGAAAGCGTGGGGTGGGGCAGACTTGGCGGGAAACAGTCACGTGCCCAGCTGCCTGAGCACCCCTTCCAGAGCATTGTTCTCCGCTGAAATCAGGCGAGTTGTGGGGGGAGGGGGAGAGGTCTGTTTGCACAGGCGCACTGAGATACATAGGTTTCAGGGGGCGGGGCTTCGTGAGGGAGTTCTCATTGGCTAAGCAGTCTAACAGGAGCTGCGCGCGCAGTTGTGGGGAACTGGTCGCACTCTGTCGCACTGAAGCGGAGTCATTTGCGCAGGCGCCCTGAACATCTTCAGTTGCACGTGAGAGGGTGGAACATCTTGAGAAGGCCTCAGCCCTTCAGCAGCAGGCTGAGAGTGCCGTCGTATTCAAGATGGACTCAGAGGGGAACAGGGCAGTTGCAGCTGCCGAGCAGACCGAAGACGAAGGTTCCGGCGGTGTGGCTGATGCCGGGGGTAGCCCCGGCGGCCCTGAAGACCTGGGTCTCGCCAGCGTTCTGGAAGGCCAAGGTGGTCCTGGCAGCCCTTGTGGCCCTAATGGCGCTGGTGACCTTGACAACGAGAGTGGCCCTGGCAGTCCTAATGGCCGGGGTGGCCCTGGTCGAGGCCCAGGAGTCGAGGAAGCAGCAGGATCAGCAGCCGTAGATGCTCCCAGTGTCGCACAGGCAGCACGTGCTTCAGGGCCAGGTGGAGATGCAGCAGCAGTGGCTGTAGGACCAGGAAACCCACAGATCGTCTTGTATCCTTTCCAACGAGCCCCTGAGGCCTGGTGGCCAAGGGATGGGTCAGGGACATCCCACAAGGCCAGGGTCAGGTTTTGGGGACAGTGTGCACGGTAGCCTGGGGGAGACAAAAATGGGAGCAGGGACGGGAACCTGGGGCAACCTAGTGGGAGGGGGAGTAGACATCTGAGGAGACTGGAGGTGGGGAAGCAGGCCTGAAGGAGCTGAGGGGGGTGGGACAGGATGACCTGAGTGAGGAGGGATGCAGGCCAGGTGGCCTGAGCTGGCACGACTGGGTGTGTGTGTGAGAAGAGGGGGGGTGGATGACCTAAGGGGAAGCCCCGGGTGAAGGTGAGCCTCTGAGGTATAAGGAAGCCTGAGGCACTGGCACATTCAGCAGCGGATGGTACCTTAACCATGCGTCCCTCAGCACGCTCACTCTGCCTTTCCAGTCCTACCTGGAGGCAGAGATGGCCCGCCTGGCCATGGACGCAGATGCCCAACGCCACTGGCAGGGGGTTGAAAAGGAGGTCACAGTGACTGACAACGTCCTAGCTGTGTGAGTCCTAGAATGAGCCGAGGTGGGGATGGTCACAAGTGCCCAGGGCCTAAATTGCCATCTCAGCCCCAGAGGGGCTCCGTGAGAGATACAAGGAGACAATCAAGTGCTAGGTCTCAGGAGGGGGTGTGGAGTGCTGGGTACAAGATAGAGTCTTCACCTTTAACTTGATCTTTGTGCCTCGTTTAGCAGATGGATTGCTGAAGACCCTGATCTCCTCCGAGTTTCCATCAACTCCTTTTTGGAAAGGCTTTCCCACGTGGTCTGGAACATTCAGCGCATTCGGTCCCTCTTTCCACCAAGTCATGGCCGCTAAAAGGGGGCTGGGACCTAACCCTGTGACCCCCACCAGGCAGTGCACAGGGAATAGATTCCTGGAGTAGTGTCCCTCTTACTGGGGCCTCATGGTTTGTGTGTATTTGCATTTGGCTCTCTGGGCCCATGTGTTCTGTGTCTCTTTTGCTTCAGAAATGGGATGATTAAATGTCTGTTACTGCAGAAATCAACACTGAGCTTGTGTTCCGTGTCTGACTTTCTCTTCAGCTACTGTGCCTGTACAATTTTTTGCCTTTGTCTTCATGTTGGAGGGGTTGGGACGTTCTGAAATTCAGATAGTTGTACAAAGTAATTTAAGACAACTAGGAATTAAATGCAAGAAAATTAAAATCAATTGTGTCCTGACATTCAGCATTCAGTACTGTCAACATTTTGGAATATGTTTGTACTTTTATACTTGTATTGATGCATTAAATGTATAAGACAGTTAGTTATAAGTATATTCTTGCAAGCTTAGCATTAAGTTTTGGTGAAGTTATTTTGTTGAATGTATGAACATTACCTCTTTGAAAGTCTTTCAAAACTATGTTCATGAATGGATGATTAAAAGATGCATTGTAGGGGTGGCCGATTAGCTCAGTTGGTTAGAGTGCACTGCTCTTAACAACAAGGTTGCCAGTTCGATCCCCACATGGGCCACTGTGAGCTGCGCCCTCCACAACTAGATTGAAACAACTAGTTGACTTGGAGCTGATGGGTCCTGGAAAAACACACTTAAAATAAAAGTTTTTTTTTAAAAAAAAGAAGCATTGTACTGTAGTGATTGAACATTTAAATTATTGCCTTTTTTTTCATTATTATGTCTAATTATTCAGTGGAATTCTTGTATTTAAATCTTTCCATGAACGGCTATTTCCTGAAGACAGATTCCAAAAGGTAGAGATGGTGACCTCAATGTTTACCTTCTATTTCTTTTTCAATGCTCTGGATCACACTTGCTCTTCAGAAAACGCCTCCCACCAGGTTTCTGGTTTCCCAACATCCTGTCCCTGTTGGGTTTGTTTCCTACTATAAGAAAAGCTTAGTTTGCAAGAGAAGAGTAAAAACCCAAGCCCACTGAATAGGAATTTTGTGGCTGACTGGACTTGTTTCAGGTCGGTGGGGAAACATGCTGGGACAGCTGGTTGGTTCAGAATTTGGGTAGGGACAATAAGCTTCATCTAACCATTTATCCTGCAATTTCTAAGCTCACTACTTAGTTCTAGTCACTCTTTAGTAAATTCCATTGGATTTTCTACACAGACAATGATGTTGACTTCACAGAAAGTTTTACTTCTTCTCGATTGGTATGCTTTCTTTTAATTGATTTATCTCCTTCTGATGGGTTGGATTTCTCTGATTCTTGGCATTCTTGGTAATTTTTTTTTTTTTGGTACTAAACGCAGTGTATATTTTCCCTTGGGGGTTGGGTATTTTTTCTGTTCCTAAATAATTTCCTGAACTTTTTAAATGAGATGTTGTTAACTTACTTAGAAACACTTTGATCCTTCTGAGTCTTGCTTCTAAGATTTGCTCCGTGGGCCCAGAGCAGCTTTTGGTGTAGGATGAATTGTTTTCCACACTAGTGACACAGAATCCCTCTGATGGCATGCCTGTGTCGGTCAGTATTCTCCTGAGTGCTCAGGGGACCCTCAGCAGACCTCCAGGACCCTCTGCCTGCAGCCCTTGGTCTACAGTACACTGACTGGGCTTTAGGGCCCCGACTTCAGTCTGGTCCTTTCTCCCTCGCCAGGCAAACCCGAGTCAGTCGACTGCCTTGGCCCCAGGGAAGGACTGCGGAAGCTGCTGGTGGCTTTAATACGTCAGTCAGGTCACGGAACTCCTCTGTTCCAAACCCTCCCTGGGCTCTGCTCTCACTCAGAGACACAGCCAAAGCCTTCACAGTGGCTTAGGGAGCCCTATGGGATCAGGGCCAGTTCATCTGCGGCTTCCTCTCTTCCCTTCTCTTCCTTGCTCACTGATCCAGCCACGTTGGCCTCGTCTCCTTTCTGAGACACATCAGGCCCACTGCTGCCTCAGGGCCTTTGCACTGACTGTTTCCTGTCTGGAAGTCTCTTTCCCTGGGAACCCACCTGGCTTACTCCTTGACGTCCTTCAGGTCCTTCTCACATGTTACCCCATCCTCGAGGCTTTTCTGGCCACCACATTAAGATGGCACCCCACTTCTCCTACCCGCTGCATTCCTTATTACCCCATGCAGTATCTCCAGCTCCGAGAACATGGCATGCCTGGCATACAGGAGTCCAAGTCACACATGCTCTTTAATCTGACTGTGGTGACAGCTGAGTGTCACCAAAGGCCATTCTCTTGGCCCAGAACCCTCCTGACCTGCCCCTGCTCCCCGCTTTCACCCTGCATTCATGGGTGGGGGAGGGGAGAAGAGACAATTCATGGGTGGGGGAGGGGAGTATGTTAACAATGATGGACATACAACCAGAACAGGAAGGTGATGCCAGAGTTCAAGGAGATTGGGTGCATTGGAGTCACTGGAGGTAGGATGTGCCTTGAACACAGCGATGACATGATCTGCTTTTCATCTTAGCAGGTACTCTCCTCCAGATTGCACACAGCCTAAAGGAGGCCAGGGTTAGAGATAGTGATAGGTTGGTAATATCCTGGGGGGCACATATTTACAAATGCACATGGGGATGTGGCGATAAGTACATAGGTTGTCGGGGGAACAAATAACAACAAGGGCAGGGGCTGTCACAACCCTGGGCACAAAGGCAGGAGGCTATGGGTATTGCTGTTGCTGGGGTGGGGGCCTTAGTCCTGTTACCCTCTCCCCACCTGCAGGGCCCAGAGCAAGGCCCTAATGAAGGGGGCCCGGGTGTGTCAGGGGCATATTGGCCCTGTGACCACACCCGTGCCACCCAATGCCAGGCTCAGCCCTGAGCCCCAGGAGAGAGTCTGCCCCCATTGATGGGAGGAGGGCCGAGGAAAGAGAAGCCCCCTCCTCACAGGTTCTGCCATCTTAGCTGTTACTGGTCCTGAGGCTCACGATCTGTTCCAGCTTCTGGGCAACTTAGATGAAGTAGACAAAGTCTCTGAAAGACACAAACTACTAAAACGAAGACAGGAAGATAAACCAATATCTGAGCAACTCTATATCAAGTAAGGAAAAGGCATTCATGACTGAAAACCTCCGCACAAATGAAACTCCAGGCCAGGTTCTACGTTTATTGCTTCTATCAAACATTTAAGGAAGAAGAAATTGTGCTGGTCTCACACATTATTTTCCAAAAACAGAGGAACGGAAACAATATTACCATGAAACAAAAACAACAGACAAGTATAATAGCATGATGACAACTACAGACAAATATCACCTATGAGCACTGATGTGAGAAAATCAACAAAAATTCATAAACCAAATTCCACAATATACTAAAAGACTAATGCACCACGGTTAAGTGTAGCTTACCCTAGAAATGCAAGGTTAAGGGACTGACACAGCCAAATTTCAGGACTTATTCTAAATGTACAGAATTGAAAATGGTGGTGAACTGCTGCCAGGGTGGGCATGTAGATCCATGGGACAGGATTCGAAGTCCAGAAGCAGCCCACACATATAGGGTCACTGGATTTTCAACTAAGATGTCAAGATAATTCAATGGGGAAAGGATAGATAAACTTTTGAACAGATGTTTCTGGAATATCCATATTGGAAAAATAAGCTTCAACCTCCTTGGCCACTGTGCACAAATATTCAGTTAAAACAGTCATAGCAGGGGCGGCCAGTTAGCTCAGTTGGTTAGAGCTCAGTGCTCTTAACAACAAGGTTGCTGGTTCGATCCCCACATGGGCCACTGTGAGCGGCGCCCTCCACAACTAGATTGAAACAACTACTTAGCTTGGAGCTGATGGGTCCTGGAAAAGCACACTTAAATAAAAAAAAGTTTTTTTAAAAAATAAAAATAAATAAAATGGTCATTGCTCTACATGTAAAAGGTAAAACTACAAAACTTTGAGGAACCATAGGAGAAATGTCTTTGTGACCTTTTGGTAGGCAAATATTTCCTAGATGAAAGCAGTAACAGGAAGCATGAAGTCTGATGATATCACTACTCTGTTCATAATTGTATGGGTTTCCTAGGGCTTCCATAAGAACATACAGTCATGCACAGCATAACAATGTTTAAGTCAACAGCAGACCACATACATGACAGTGGTGCCATAAAATTACAGTGGAGCTGAAAAATTCCTATCTCCTCGTGACATCATAGCCGTCCTGACGTGAGCACACAATGAATTCCTCATGTGTTGGTGGTGATGCTGGTGTAAACAAACTTACTGCCCTGCCAGTCATGTAACAGTATAGCACATAACACGTGATAATGATAATAAATGACCATGTCACTGGTCTATGTATTTAGTATACTATACTTTAATCGTTAATGTGAAGTGTACTCTTTCTACTTATATAAAAACTGCTCTAAAACAGCATGCCCTTTTATGCCGGCAACAGCCTCATACGTCTCCTGTTTACTGTGTCTCTTGCTGGCATGATTTTCTCCTGTGCCGGACAAGCAGGTGAGGGAGACAGTCCAGGAGCAGGTCCATCCAGACCTTCCAAATAGGTGAGTGGGAAATAGAAAGAACTGGGATAGAGGGTGGAGATGGGGACCCCTGACACAGGGAAGGGGCAGCTGCTGCCTGGGTCTCTCCCCTTTGGGCGGGAAGGCGGCTGGGCCTGGATTTGGAGGCTGGGAGGACTGTGCAGCCATGGGGTGGGGACAAGTGGCCTGGATTCAAGTACCTGCCCCCTGCTTGGGCACAGACCCTGGTCCGGTCACCACCTGTTGCAACATTGGTTCCTGAGAGAGACCCCTGACCCTCAGGCAATGCTGCCCCCAGCCCTGCCATCAACCCCAGCTCTCCGTGTCTCCAGCTGTACCTTTCCTGTTGACACGACCCCCTCCCAGACACAGAAATAGACCAGCCCCCAGCAGGCCAGCAGACACAGGGTCGTGTCCCACTTGAAAGCCCCTGGCACCTCCAGCCCCTGGGACAACCACAAGACTTTGCTCCTGGGGAAAGGAGATCGCATGAGGGCTGTGCCAGCAGAGGGTAAAGCGACTGGGAGCTGTCCCAGGGGTGGTGCTCCCCCTCCTGCAGCCCTTGTGACCAGCTGATCCCTCCTCAGCACCTGGGTGGCACCCCAGTCCTTTCCTGCCCACTGGATGCATGGCAGTGTGTGTGCCTGGAGCTTGAGAGTCCCGGGGCAGAGGTGGTGGGGCTGGCAGCCACCCCCTGCCACAAGCTGGCTGGCACCATGGAGTGACAGTGCCTAGTTTGAGAAATGGTGCTGAAGGACCAAGGCCCATACATCCTGGCTCCCACTGAGACTGGGTTAGGAGCGCCTCCTAGTACGTGCAGGGCCTAGGACTGACTCCTGCTGGGAATTGCTCCCCCAATCCTGGCAGGGCCCTGCCCAACCCACTCAGAATCGGGCCAGCTCTGGAGCTCAGAGAGAGGGGCAGGATCGGCCTGGCTCAGAGGCGACCGACTTACGCCCAGAACCTTATCACAGGGGCCCAGAGGTAAAAAAGCTTGTCACACGTGAGGCCGGCCAGGCTGGCACTGGCATAGAAAGCGTGGGGTGGGGCAGACTTGGCGGGAAACAGTCACGTGCCCAGCTGCCTGAGCACCCCTTCCAGAGCATTGTTCTCCGCTGAAATCAGGCGAGTTGTGGGGGGAGGGGGAGAGGTCTGTTTGCACAGGCGCACTGAGATACATAGGTTTCAGGGGGCGGGGCTTCGTGAGGGAGTTCTCATTGGCTAAGCAGTCTAACAGGAGCTGCGCGCGCAGTTGTGGGGAACTGGTCGCACTCTGTCGCACTGAAGCGGAGTCATTTGCGCAGGCGCCCTGGACATCTTCAGTTGCACGTGAGAGGGTGGAACATCTTGAGAAGGCCTCAGCCCTTCAGCAGCAGGCTGAGAGTGCCGTCGTATTCAAGATGGACTCAGAGGGGAACAGGGCAGTTGCAGCTGCCGAGCAGGCCGAAGACGAAGGTTCCGGCGGTGTGGCTGATGCCGGGGGTAGCCCCGGCGGCCCTGAAGACCTGGGTCTCGCCAGCGTTCTGGAAGGCCAAGGTGGTCCTGGCAGCCCTTGTGGCCCTAATGGCGCTGGTGACCTTGACAACGAGAGTGGCCCTGGCAGTCCTAATGGCCGGGGTGGCCCTGCTCGAGGCCCAGGAGTCGAGGAAGCAGCAGGATCAGCAGCCGTAGATGCTCCCAGTGTCGCACAGGCAGCACGTGCTTCAGGGCCAGGTGGAGATGCAGCAGCAGTGGCTGTAGGACCAGGAAACCCACAGGTCGTCTTGTATCCTTTCCAACGAGCCCCTGAGGCCTGGTGGCCAAGGGATGGGTCAGGGACATCCCACAAGGCCAGGGTCAGGTTTTGGGGACAGTGTGCATGGTAGCCTGGGGGAGACAAAAATGGGAGCAGGGACGGGAACCTGGGGCAACCTAGTGGGAGGGGGAGTAGACATCTGAGGAGACTGGAGGTGGGGAAGCAGGCCTAAAGGAGCTGAGGGGGGTGGGACAGGATGACCTGAGTGAGGAGGGATGCAGGCCAGGTGGCCTGAGCTGGCACGACTGGGTGTGTGTGTGAGAAGGGGGGGGACTACCTGAGGGGAAGCCCCCGGGTGAAGGTGAGCCTCTGAGGTGTAAGGAAGCCTGAGGCACTGGCACATTCAGCAGCGGATGGTACCTTAACCACGTGTCCTTCAGCACGCTCACTCTGCCTTTCCAGTCCATTCTGGAGGCAGAGATAGCCCGCCTGGCCATGGACACAGATGCCCAACGCCACTGGCAGGGGTTTCAAAAGGAGGTCACAGTGACTGACAACGTCCTGGCTGTGTGAGTTCTAGAATGAGCCGAGATGGGGGTGGTGGCAAGTGGCCTATATTGCAATCTCAGCCCCAGAGGGGCTCCGTGAGAGATACAAGGAGACACTCAAGTGCTAGGTGTCAGGAGTGGGTGTGGAGTGCTGGGTGCAAGAGAGAGTCTCCACCTTTAACTTGATCTTTGTGCCTCGTTTAGCAGATGGATTGCTGAAGACCCTGGTGTCGTCCTAGATTCCATCAACTCCTTCTTGGAACGGCTTTCCGTGGTGATCCGGAACATTCAGTGCATTCGGCACCTCTTTCCACCAAGTCATGGCCGCTAAAAGGGGGCTGGGACCTAACCCTGTGACCCCCACCAGGCAGTGCACAGGGAATAGATTCCTGGAGTAGTGTCCCTCTTACTGGGGCCTCATGGTTTGTGCGTATTTGCATTTGGCTCTCTGGGCCCACGTGTTCTGTGTCCCTTTTGCTTGAGAAATGGGATGATTAAATGTCTGTTAATGCAGAAATCAACACTGAGCTTGTGTTCCGTGTCTGACTTTCTCTTCAGCTACTGTGCCTGTACAATTTTTTGCCATTGTCTTCATGTTGGAGGGGTAGGGACATTCTGGAATTCAGATAGCCGTATAAAGTAATTGAAGACAACTAGGAATTAAATGCAAGAAAATTAAAATCAATTGTGTCCTGACATTCGGCATTCAGTACCGTCAACATTTGGTATATCTTTGTACTTTTATACTGTAGTAGTACTTTAAATGTATAAGATCATTAGTTATGAGTGTCCTTGCAAGTTTAGCCTTAAGTTCTCCTGAAGTTATTTCATTGAACATATTAACATACCTTTATGAAAGTCCTTCAAAACTATGTTAGTGTATGGATAAATAAAAGATGCATTATAATGTAGTGATTGAATATTTGAATTTTTACCATTTATTTCATGATTGTGGGTAATGATTCAATGGAATTCTTGTATTTAAGTCTTTCCATGGATGGTTATTTCCTGAAGACAGATTCCAAAAGGTAGAGATGGTGACCTCAATGTTTACTTTCTGTATCTTTCCCAATGCTCTGGATCATACTTGCTCTTCAGAAAACATGCCTCCCACCAGATTTCTGGCTTCCCAACATCTTGTCCCCATTGGGTTGGTTTCCTACAAGAAAAGCTCAGTTTACATGAGAGGAGTAAAATCCAGGTCAACTAAAATAGGAATTTTGTGACTGGCTGGACTTCTTTCAGGTCAGTGGGGAAATGAGCTGGGACAGCTGGTTCAGAATTTGGGAAGGGACTGTGAGCTCCGTCTAACACACCATTTATCCTGCAATCTTGCTAAACTCACTACTTAGTTCTAGTCACTCTTTTGTAGATTCTGTTGGATTTTCTACACAGACGATCATGTTATCTGTACAGAAAGTTTTCTTCTTGATTGATATGCCTTCTTTTGATTGATTTATCTCATGAGGGGTTGGATTTGTCTGATTCTTGGCATTCCTGGTATTTTGTTGTTGTTGTTAAACACAGTGTATTTTCCCTTGTAGGCTGAATATTTTTTCTATTTCTAAATAATTTCCTGAACTTTTTAAATGGGATGTCGTTAACTTAGAAACCCTTTGATCCTTCTGAGTCTTGCTGTTAAGATTTGCTCCGTGGGCCCAGAGCAGCTTTTGGTGTAGGATGAGTTGTTTTCCACACTAGTGACACAGAATCCCTCTGATGGCATGCCTGTGTCGGTCAGTATTCTCCTGGGTACTCAGGGGACCCTCGGCAGAGCTCCAGGACCCTCTGCCTGCAGCCCTTGGTCTACAGTACACTGACTGGGCTTTAGGGCCCCGACTTCAGTCTGGTCCTTTCTCCCTCGCCAGGCAAACCCGAGTCAGTCGACTGCCTTGGCCCCATGGAAGGACTGCGGAAGCTGCTGGTGGCTTTAACACCTCAGTCAGGTCACGGAACTCCTCTGTTCCAAACCCTCCCTGGGCTCCGCTCTCACTCAGAGACACAGCCAAAGCCTTCACAGTGGCCTATGGAGCCCTATGCGATCTGGGTCTCGTCCTCTGCAGCCTCCTCCACTCCGGTTTCCAGCATGCTCACTGATTCAGCCACATTGATCTCGTCCCTTTTCTGAGACACATCAGGCCCACTGCTGCCTCAGGGCCTTTGCACTGGCTGTTTCCTGCCTGGAATTCTCTTTCCTCGGAGACCCACCCGGCTGACTCCCTGACCTCCTTCAGGTCCTTCTCAGATGTTACCCCCTCTTGGAGGCTATTATTGCCACCGCATTAAGATGGCACCCCACCTCTCCCACCCCCTGCATTCCTTATTACCCCAGGCAGTATCCCCAGCTCCGAGAACATGGCATGCCTGGCACACAGGAGGCCAAGACACATGTGCTCTTTAATCAGACTGTGGTCTCTCTCAGCTGAGTGTCACCAAAGGCCATTCTCTCGGCCCAGAACCCTCCCGACCAGCCCTTGCTCCCCGCCTTCCCACTGCATTCATGCTTGAGGGAGGGGAGAAGAGGCTGGTGTGCTAACCATTATGGACAAACAACCGGGACAGGAAGAAGGTGCCAGAGTTCAAGGACGTGGAAGAATTGAAGCCACTGGGGGTGGGACATGGTTTGAACACAGCAGTGACATGATCTGCCTTCCATCTTTGCAGGTTCTCTCTTCCAGGTTGCGCACAGCTTAAGTGAGGCCAGGGTAGACGTAACAAGGGCAGGGGCTGTCACAGCCCTGGGCACAAGGACAGAGGCTGGAGGTATTGCTGCTGCTGCGGTGGGGGGCTTGGTCCTGTAACCATCTCCCCACCTGGGGGCCAAAGCAAGGCCCTAATGAAAGGGGCCCAGGTGTGCCAGGGGCATATTGGCCCTGTGACCACACCCGTGCCACCCAATGCCAGGCTCAGCCCTGAGCCCCTGGCGAGAGTCTGCTCCCATCGATGGGAGGAGGGCCCAGGTCTGAGAAGCCCCCTCCTCACCGGTCCTGTCACCCTTAGCTGTTACTGGTCCTGAGGCTCATGATCTGTTCCAGCTTCTGGGCAACTTAGATGAAGTAGACAAAGTCTCTGAAAGACACAAACTACTAAAACGAAGACAAGAAGATAAACCAATATCTGAGCAACTCTGTGTCAAGTAAGGAAAAGGCATTCATGACTGAAAACCTCCGCACAAATGAAACTCCAGGCCAGGTTCTACGTTTATTGCTTCTATCAAACATTTAAGGATGAAGCAATTGTGCTGGTCTCACACATTGTTTTCCAAAAACAGAGGAGTGAGGACAATATTATAGTGAAACAAAAATAGACAAATACAACAGCAGGAAGACGACTACAGACCAATATCTCCTATGAGCACTGATGCGAGAAATTCAACAAAAATTCATAAACCAAATTGCACAACATACTAAAAGACTAATGCAGCACGGTCAAGTGCAGCTTACCCTAGAAAGGCAAGGTGAAAGGGCTAACACAGCTAATTTTAGGACTTTCTCTAATTGCACAGAAATCAAGGTGGTGTGGGACTGGTGCCACCACACACCACTCACTCCCTCACACACTGAGTCACTCAGAGCAACTTCCATTCCTGCAAGTTCCACTCACAGTAAGTGCCCTATGCAGGTGGACCAATTTCATGTTTCATACTGTATTTTCACAGTGTGTTTTCTATGAACTGCACATAGAAATACTTACCACTGTGTTACAGTTGCTTACAATAGTCAGAACAATAACATGCTGTACAGGTTTATAGCCTAGGAGCTATAGGCTGCACCATATACATATTGTGGCAGCTATTTCTTATATTTGAAAGAGCTCGATGAGGGGACAGAGAAAGAGAAAGGGAGGGAGGGCAAACGGAGGGAGGAGAGAGAGAGAGAGAGAGAGTGAGAGCGCTAGGCGGCTCTCAAACCACTTCCATCTCAGAGGAGCAGTAGTTTTCACAGAAGAGATGGGAGCCAAATGTGGAAGTACCAATGGGAAGGAAGGAGAATGCCAACCTCACCTCCCCACCCTGAAGGACGTGAGCAGCATCTTTCTCCAGTGGGCCAGTGATGTCCTCAGGAGACGGCTGGGTTTCAGTCAAAGCCAGAGATAGATGAAGGCTGAGAAAAGACGCTGAGCTGTGGGGGAGCCTGTTGGTGATGCAAAGGCATGGTTGAGACTAAGTGAACTTAGTCTGTTTCATTCCAAGGTGCAGAAAGGAAAAGGGAGAGAAAGACCAATGTCATGAAGTCCTTTCGGTCACAGATGGTGGGAACATTCAGCAAGGCTTGTGGTAGAAGAAATTCAAGCCTCAGGTGAGGTATTCTTAGTGGCTCCTTCCAGCCCTAGTATTCTATAATTCTAAGTCAAGTCCTTAAGCGTCAACTTGACTTCTGTCTTCTCAAATGAGTAGAATGATTGTCATCCAGGGTTAGACAAATTTGACTCATGACGAAAAGGGAGGCCTGAGCAGACCTGGTCAGAAGTCTGACATGTGCCCACAGACCGATCCAGTGTGATCACCGTGCCCCAGGGTCCGTCCTCAGAAGGGCCGTTTCAGAAGTCCAGCTGCATCACAGCTGTAGCAGTCCAGACAACTTTCATCAGATTGAACAACTGACTCATGCAACCGAGTTCATGGGCCCTGATGTATGAAGCCCAGGTAGCAAATAGCAATAGCCATGAGAACAGTAACTTTGTCAGGTAGACCTGCTGGTCAGCTGACTATGGTAGAACTGTTACAGGGGCCTCAGGGAGGCCCTTGGAGTGACTTGGCAGCCTCTCTTCAGTTACCTTCTAACCTAGAAACTAAATCACCACTTGCCTGAAACATTGAATTCACCTGGGAAATGGGCCCCACTCTACCTGCCATACTTTCCTATTATCTGAGGTCTCATTCCTTGAGGGCCCCAGAGGTTCCTCCTTTGTTTGGCTCTCTCTTGCATCATCCTTCCCCAAAGTGTTTCTCCAATGTATTAGGCTGCTGCTTTCTTCCCGAGACTCATGACAAGGGTCCTTGAGGGAAAAAAGAAGGGGAGGCAGTCTTCCTGAATTTGGGGAGACAGATGAAGTAGATTCTCATTCTTTTTTCCCTTGAAAGCCCCTATGTAACACTGAAATGGGCTGCTTACAGAGCACCACAGTAGCCAGAAGGGGCAATGGCTGAGGCCCAAGTGCAAGCACCCAAAGAGGTGAATCCCTGAGATGGGGAGAGAGGAGGAACAAAGCATTGTCCTGAGGGAGAGTCTGCATTGTTTGTAGAGAGAAGCTTGGCTGTGTAGCAATCTGTACTATACGTTTCTGAACTGGTTCCCATCTACCTATAAATAGGTCTTCCTGAAAAAAAATGTGAAAATAAAGGCAAATCTGTGTTGTCTGTGACTAACGTGTCAAAGGCAGAGGGTGACCACGGTATAGAATGGCTTGTGGCTTGAGGAAGCATCTCATTGAGCAAAGTCACCAAAGAGAATCCCAGCCTGGGGCTCAGACTGTCTCTGTGACTGTTCTCTGTCACATTCTATTGGTCAGGCAACTTTAATTTCTTAGGTATGTGCAGGAGAGACCTGCAACCAGAGAACAAGGATGCTTCAACATATGCAAATCTCCACCTGTGATAGACCATATTAATAGAAAGAAAGATAAAAATCATATGATCATCTCCATAGGTGTAGAAATAGCATTTGACAAAAATACAATATGCTATCATGATAAAAAACCTTCAACAAAGTGGGGATAGAGGGAACATACCTCACTATAATAAAGGCCAGCCATATTTGACAAACCTCACAGCTAACATACTCAGCAGTGGAAGGTTGAAAGCTTTTCCTCTAAGATCAGTAACAGGGCAAGGCTGGTCAAAATGCATACTCTGTAAGATTTTAATCTCTAAAATATTAAATTCATTGAGAATTGGTTTTTGGCCCAGCAAATGCTTTATCCTGGTGAATGTATCTTTTGTACTTAAAAAGAGTGTGTGATCTACACAGATCTAAAATTTAGATTTTGGATTTAATATTCTAAAAATATCAATTCAATCAAGGTAGTTGGTAGTATTGTTCAGATCTGTGTCAGGGGCCAACAAACTTCTAATGTGAAAGAAGTACAAATTGATAGTTACAAAACAGTCACGGGGATGTAAAGTAAAGCATAGGGAATATAGTAAAAAATATGGTAATCTCTGTGTATAGTGCTAGGTGGGTACTAGTCTAGTCAGGGGGAATCCCTTCTTAAATTATATAAACGTCTAACCACTATGCTGTACACCTGAAATTAGTATAAAGTAATATTGAATGTCAATTGTAATTGAAAAATTTTAAAGGTAAGGGAAAGGTGAAGAGGAACAAGAGCTCCAAATTTCCAGCTATAAAAAGTTCACATGTCCAGAGGACTGGACTGCAGGCCTCTCCTTGTGGCCATGGCACGAGAGCAGAGCAGGAACTGCTGCTGCCAGAGTCATGGCAGGACAGGCATGTAGAAAGTTTCTCCCCCTCTTTGACCGAGTATTAGATGAAAGGAGTGCTGCATAAACTGTAACCGAGGGAGGCATTATGCTACCAGAAAAATCTCAAGGAAAATTATTGCAAGCAACAGTTAGTAGCTGTTCAATCAGGCTCTAAAGGAAAGACTGGAGAGATTCAACCAGTTAGCATGAAAGTTAGAGATAAAGTTCTTCTTCCAGAATATGGAGGCACCAAAGTAGTTCTAGATGACAAGGATCTTATTTAGAGATGGTGACATTCTTGGAAAGTATGTAGACTAAATTCACTATTGAAATGGCTCTACTCAAGTTCTGCGGGCCTCACCTTATCACCCACTTCTTCTCAAGCTCTCCACTGCTCAAACACTCTTGTTCCAGTACGCAAGCAAATGAAATTGCCCTGTTCTTCTTCAGTTTTCTGGTGGCCCTTGCACCCTGCACCCTGGTTGTGATCTCCTATGTACACGTTGTAGCTGCTGTTCTTAGGATTCGCTCTGCAGAGGGCTGAAGAAAAGCCTTTTCCACCTGGGGCACTCACATCACTATGGTCCGTATTTTCTATATCACTTCAGTCCTGTGCTACATCCTTCCCAGCTCAGCATACTTTGGCTTGCGAGACCGGGTGTTCTCTGTGTTGTATGTGGTCCTAGCTCCCGTGCTCCACCCCATCATCTACAGCATGAGAAACAAAGAGGTGAAGAGGGCATTGTTCAAGGCCCTTGGGAAAGAAAGTGACTCCTCAGTACAAGGCCACACTCCTCCACAGTGAGGCTGGCACATGCCTGATGCTTTGGGGGTGAAGCCAATCACACAGGAATTTGGAATTTAATCTAGATGGTCTATTTGGTGAATCCTATTTTGTGTGCCAAGTTTTCCCCCATTCCAGCAAAGATCAAATATTTCTGTGGCAATTTTTAAATTCTAAAACATTGTTTTCCATTTATGAAAGTAAAACATGGTCATTGGATAAGTTGTGCAGTTATAGAAACTTATAGAATGATGAAAAAATATCCTCCACAATTTGACCATCCAGAGAGAACCACTGTGAACATTTTAATGGTTTCCTTCAGGTTTCTTTTTTAATTACAAATGTGTCTGCATGCATATTTAAAGCAGGAAAACACAATTGCAATCAGAATGGACAATTCTAAATGCTTAAATATTTTTTTATTTTTTCAACTGTAATATATGCTTATTTTAAAATCATTCATGCTTTATACAAACATGTGCTGTTAGAAAGTAAAAATTTCTCATAATCTGAGTCTCTGCACTAACCATGATGAACACTTTTATGCATTTTCTACAAGATTTTTTTTTCCCTAGGATGTATTAACCTGCACTTATAATATTTTTTTAAATAAATAGGATCATAACACATCCAAATTGGCTGCTTAGAATTCTTATTCCATGAATTCCATGCTCCTTTCATTTGTACTGATTTCTAAACATTGTTTTCATTTTACAAATATTAGCTTTAGTTTACTATTTGGGTTACTAACTTTTTCCTAACTTGTTTGTCTTTTCATTTTACTTATGGTGTTTTCTTCTATAATGGCATTTAACATTTTTGTGTACTTATGCATTGATTTTAATTTTTTTTTGTTTCTGGATTTTGAATCCTGTTATATTTACTATTTGACTTATAAAAAAGATTTCCAATTGATTCCCAATTTGATGATTTTATTGTGCTTTCTGTCAAAATACACTTAACTCTTCTTTTTATTCAGACATTTTTACTCATGCATGGCTTCTGGATTTTGTGTCATGCATAAATTACTTCATCAATGTTTTCTAATTTTATTTTTATGGCTTGCTAATTTCTACTTAACTGTGTGCTTTTATGTTTTTCCCATTTAAACTTTGATTCTTAGGAAATTTATTTTTCTGTAGAACACAAGGTCATAACCCGCTTTCTGTTTCTTCTGACTTATCGAAGTAATTTCACCCTTGCGCTTTAGGTACTTTTTGGTTTCACTCTAGCTTCCAACTCTTAATTTTATGTTTTCGTTTGTTGGTTTGGTTGTTTGTTTTTCCCAGTCACATCTCTGGTTTAGTTCCTTAGGACACAACTGCTGGTGTCCTGTCTGATAAACCTTATCTTCCCTTGAGGAAATTGCTCGTGTTTGATTTTGGACATCAACTTTGCAGCCACATAACTTGACCTTTTGCCCCATCCTTCACTCTACTACATGGTAGAGTAATGTTCCCTCATTTTCTAACTGGGCAATGTACTGTAATTACAGAGACCTGGATAAGTATGTCGTGAGGGAATTTGCAGTTCCTACAAAATTGTGAACTCAGTAACCTGAAAATTCTCCCACTCTCTCACCACTGAAACTATGACTCTGTATATGTGTGTGTGTGTGTGTGTATACAACCTTGTTAAACAACATTTTATTACAGCATTGTTTGTAATAGTAAGAAAATAGAGAAAACGCAAATGCTCAAGTACCCCCACTGTAGCAGTCCGCTAAGCCATTCACGCCCTGACCTTCTCTCTCTCCTTTCCTTTTTGTCCTCATGTCTCTCCCTTGGGAATGCCACCCAAGCAGAGTTAACCAAGTATCTGTCTGTCTTTCTTTCTCTGTCTTTCTCTGTCTTCTCCCACCCCAATCCCAACTTTCTCTACCATGTTCTTCAGATCATATTATCAGAGGCCATCCCACATCCCTCAACCCAAATTAGGTGAAAGGACAAATGAGCAAGAATACATGAAATGGGGGTTTAGAATTTGGTGAAGACAACATTTTAACTCAGGAGAGAAATATGGATTATTCAATAAATGCTGTTGAGACAACTGAGTAACCTTGGGCAGGGGGACAAAATTAGATCAATGCAATTTTTCACACAAAAATAAATTCTTTATGGATTAAAATTGACTGGATGTCATGAGTGACGAATTTTATGATTTTTACAGTGGGTAAGGCTGTCCACGGACATAAACTGCAGAAATCATAATAAAATATTAATACATTTAACTTTTTAAAAAACTTTCTGTATACGAAAGAACTATGAACAGAAATAAAGTGAAGCAATGAAGAAGGAAAGTATTTTCAAATTATGAAAAGATTTGGAATCTTTCACATATAAAGAGCACTCACCAATCAATAAGTAAAATATGATTAATCCAATTGAAAACAAAGGATTTGAATGGACAATTCTCAGAAGGAGAGGCACCACTGGCCAAATGTCATATGAATTGTTGTTAAGCCACATTAGAAATCAAAAGAGAGTGAAACAATATTGACATAAGATTTGGTTACTATACAGGCAAAGATTGAAAAGGCTGAACGTGTTTTCTTTGGGGTATTTTATGAGCTGCGTTTTCCTGCCACCAAATTCATATGTTGAAATTGTAATCCCTAGTGGAACTATATTTGGAGATAGGGACTTTAAGGAGGTAATTAAGGTTAAATGAAGTCATAATGGTGAGCCCCTAATCCAATAGGACTGGTGTCCTAAGAAGAGGAACAGACACCAGAACCCTCCCTCTTTCTCTGTGTCTTCACACACAGAGAGGTAAGGACGTGAGGACACAGTGAGAAGGTGGCTGTCTGTAACTCGAGGAGGAGGCCTCACGGGAAACCAACCCTGCTGGTACCTTGATCTTGGACTTTGAGTCTCCACAACTGTGAGAAAATGAATTCTGGTTGTTTAAGCCACCTAGTGTGTGGTATTTCGATATGGCAGCCTGAGCTCACCAATACAGGCATACCTCAGACGTATTGCGGATTTAGTTAGACCACCACAAATGAAGCAAGTACTGCAATAAACTGAGTCACACAAACTTTTTGTTTTCCCAGTGCAAATGAAGGTTATGTTTACACTATACTGTAGTCTATTAAGTGTGCAATAGCATTATGCCTACAAAACAATGTATGCACCATAATTAAAAAGATTTTATTGATAAAAAATGCTAAGCATCATGTGACTTCAGAGAGTCATATCTTATTACTGGTGGAGGGTGTTGCCTCGATGTTGATAAAGTACAGTAAAACAAGGCATGCCTACACAGGGTGGGGAGTAAGGAAACAGACACTTTCATACACAATTGCTGGACTTAAGTTGGTGAAACGTTTTGAAAGGCAATTTGGTGATATGTGTCAAACACTTTAGAAAAGTTTTGAACGATCACTTTCCCTTCTAAAAACCTATTGCACACAATGTGTTACACAAAAACAAATGGATATCCATTTCAGCATTATTTATAATATCAAAATATTAGAAATAATTTAAAGGCCTATATATGAGATGGGTTAAAATGACCATGGTGTATGTATTCTGTGAAATATTACACAGCCATTACAAATAAAGCGGAAGGCATAAGCTTTTCCACCTCCACTGTTATGGTCCACTTCTGAGCCAATTTTGGGAGCCCCTTTTGGAAAGAAATTGTCTTTCTCCTTGTGTTCCTTTCCTCCATCTACCTCTAGCAGTCACTCCCCTCCTTCTTTGGAGTCTTACCCACAAAAGACACTTTTGTGCCTTTTTCTAACACAATATAGCTTGATCAGCAAAGAACCAACCCCTTAGCAAGAAAGTAAGCACATTTCTCTTTGAAGTACAGGAGAGCCAGGTTCTAAAATCACAATACTAGGTTAAATAATAAATAAAACTGATAAGGGAGAGCCCACTCACTATAGGAATTTAAGTCTCCTTTTCACTAGTTTCTTAGATCCCTAGTCCCTGGTCTTAATCACTTTTTAAATCAGTTTCTTAATCTTAAACTAAAGATCGTTCCCAGCCTGTATCATAGAATGTCTCTTACCCCTGCTTCAGATAATTGTGCAGAGGCTTGTGATTTATGCTTGTTGATTATAATCATTGCGGCTCAGCATTCTTTCCAGGCCATTCTGGGCCCAACTCCTGGGTAAACAATGCCACCTAAATAACCAGTTAAGACCAGAGGAAAAAGCCACTGGCCCCATGAAGCTAAACGGTCTTTCACCCTCTGTCAGTAGCTTTTAGTCCTGCTCCTTGGGCCAGCACTTTTCAATCTATTAACTAAAATCTATCTCTCCTCATGTAAGGGACTTTGGGATACGAATGATGCTCCAACAAGGCTTCCAGTGCACTCCAACCAAGGAGGCAAAGGCGGTCTTCCAGGTGATGCCGAGACCCCTTCCTCTCATCAAAGATCAGATAGGGCGACAGTTCCGTGAATCCCCAATAGGCAGGGACAATGACCACATTCAGCAGGAAGCAGATACAGAAGATACCTCTTGTCCCTCAACTTCCCATAGAGATTTATGGGGATCATGGCTGTCAGGGGAAAATGAGGCAGGCAGTTGGAGATAGGAATGGAGTCTCCAAACATTCCTGCACATTCAACATGACTTACGGAATGTCACCGCCCAGAGACCTCCCCTCTACGCCAAAATTTTTCCCTTATCTGCCATAATCATTAACAATTATAAAGACACTAGAAGACACAAACTACCTAACTAGATTAGACCAGTCACTCACACCTGCGCAGTAAAGGCTACAATGACCTTCATCTCACCTTAGCCTCATTATATCATCAGTTAATATCATGCATATGTCTGGAAGTTAATTAATATCATTATAACAGACTGAATTCTAGGAAGGAACATGATGAGTCTAAAATGATGAGGCAATAGCCTCTTGTCAATCACAGGTGCCAATCAAGTGTCCCCACACCTAGAGAGGAGTAACCCATTCTAGTGTAAAGAAAATAAAACCACCAAGCTATTGCTCACCAAAGCCCTTGAGCCCCTCTTTTACTCGGGTCCACTCCTATCCCTTTGGAGTGTATTTGCGCTTCTAATAAACTGCTCTTTCACCACTGTCTTTTGGTATCCCACTCAATTCTTTGCTCGAGACACCAAGAACCTAGACACTGTGCCAAGAAGGGTCTGTTCTCCAGTAACAAAACTGTGGTTCCTAAATACAGCAATAGTCAAGACACTTCATTTGCTAGTAAAAAAACAAATGAGACAAAACAAGTATCTCCAATGGCTTAAGCCAAAGGGAGAATTTCTGGGTCAGTGTAACTGTAAGGTCCTGGGGTAGCTGCTGGCGTCAGGCATGTCTGGATCCAAGATTTGGTTCTCTGACATTTGCCTTTCTTGCTCCAGCTTGACCCCTCTATTCAGTGCCTGCCTGCACCCCCTGCCACTGCAAAAGTGTCACTGGTTGGATGGGATCACCATGGCTGGAGGAAAGCAGTGCTCTGATTGGTCAGGCCTGAGCCACATGCTCACCCCGGGAATCAGAGGTGCAGTCAACCCCATGAGAAGCATAACTGCTGAGGGGAGGGGAAAAGGGCCTGTTGAGGAGGAAATAAGGATACTGGTACCAGGGGAAGGGGAATGGATACTGGGTGACAAAACCAACAGATGTCTCCCACTGTGGTGCAGACATTTCATCGAATTTAAAATCTAATTCCAATATCGAAAAGGACACGGGAGAAAAGATTATTCCTTAATCTAATAGAGCCAAACTGTTTCCATGTAATTTGCCAGAATCCCAGAATAAAGCTCAAGAATATGTTTGGGAATCCAAGTACCACCAAAGGTGAAATTTCACAATGTCTGGCACCCAATCTGAAATTACCAGGTATGCAAAGAAGCAAGAAAATCCAACCCCAGTATGAGGAGATAAATTGATCGCAAATAGGCCTCCAAATTGGAAAGGAAAAAGTGAAATGGCTGCATGTGCAGACAACCTGATCATGTATGTACAAAATCTGACGTCATCCTCAGAAGAGCTACTAAAACTATAAACAAGTTTTCCAAGGAAACAAGACATATTAGAGGGAGTTGACTCCTCCCGACAAGTGCTGAACCAGTAGTCTCAACACTTTTCTTCATTGATCTGAAACAAGGTTAGTAAGTCACAAAGTTCCAATTCTAGTGTTTCTGTGTTGTTTTATCTTCGCAGGCAAACTAAGCCTTTTACTCTGGCAGGAATCAGACCTACTGGTAATAAGGAGGTGGGCAAACGAATTCTGGTGGGAGGGCACACTTTCTGAATAGCTATTGTGTACAGTAGAATAACAGCCAAAAACATTAACAGAAAGGGAAATTTTTAACTCAGAATTCCACCTTTTGGAATATTTCTTGAGGAAATAACCATTCAGGCAAAATCATATAGGAGAATTCCATTGAATCATGACTTATAATTGGGGAAAATGGTCAACAATTACATTATAGTACTTTTATACATCCAACTACATGTATTTACAAAAATTTTTAGAAAGAGGAAAAGCTCACGTTAAATAAAAATAACTGAGTAAAATTCATTCTGAACCTGCAAAAAGTATACCTTATATAATATTGTTATGCATCTAATAAAGAAATGCAACTATAAAATGAAAACAGTATTCCAAAATGCACATAGCTGTTAATATAGGATAACAGCACACAGTCCATTTTCTTCCTTTTCTTAAATTGTCCTCAATTGCCTTGTACTACTAGAATAGCTGAATCCCAGACCACCCCTTCAAACCAGAGGCAAAGGCAAGAAAATGAGGAGGCGCAACCGCTGAAAAAAAACTCAGGTGCACAGTAATAGTTGTTTTATTTTCTTCTGTAACAAACAATTAGGATACCTCTCTTCCAACAAAGGGGAAACAGTAGAGTTGAGAGTACCCGAGGCCTCTACAATCAAACAATTAGGAACCCAGAATAAAGTTGCAACTACTATAGAAATCAATGCTCAAGGAAGGATGCACTGCCTAAGAAGGGGCTATATGTTAATCTTAGCCCCCCTTTTTACTACTTAGGCTTAGCAAAAAATGGGGGCACAAAGCTCTGCACGGTCCGAACCAACAGGGAAAGCTGCTCAAGACAGGAGTTGACAGAAATTTGGAGTTGCGCAGGATCTTCCGCAGTCAGTCGGCTAAATGAGGGAAAAAGAAAATCAAGTTACATGTGATAACTCTGTACCTATCTCGCTCTGCCCCCTCATGTGTTTACAGACCCAGTGCACTATGTGTACCTTCTTAGACCTGACCTTGGGTGTCTCCAGTTCATTATTACAACGACCCTAGGTCTCAGACAAGAAAAAGCTAAAGGGGTTTATCACCACCAAACCAGTATTACAGTAACTGTTAAAGAGTCTTCTTTAAGAAGAAGTAGAGGAAACAAAGAACATAAACATGAACGATAATATGGCAATAACTACGTACCTATCAATAGTCATTTTAAATGTAAGTGGATTAAATACTCCAATCAAAAGACACAGGGTAGCTCAATGGATAAAAAGACGAGACCCATATATATACTGTCTAAAAGAGACCTACTTCAGATGGAAAGAAACACACAGACTGAAAGGAAAGGGATGGGAAAAGATATTTCACGCAAATGGAATGAAACAAAGAAAGCTGGGGTAGCAATATGTATATCAAACAAAATAGACTTTAAAACAAAGGCTGTAATAGACAAAGGACATTTCATAATCATAAAGGGATCAGTGAAGAAGACGATATAACCCTGAAAAACATTTATAAACCTGACATAGGAGCACTTAAAAATATAAAGTGAATATTGACAGACATAAAGGGAGAGATCGACAGTTGTAGTAGGGTACTTTAACACCCCAATTGACACCAACGGATTGATCCTCCAGAAAGAAAGTCAACAAGGAAACAGTGGCCTTAAAGGACACACTAGACCTGATGGATTTAATTGATATTTTTAAAGCATTTCACACCAAAGCAGCAGAATATACATTCTTTTCAAGTGCCCATGGATCATTTCCCAAAATAGACCACATGTTAGGCTGCAAAACAAGTCTCAATAAATTTGAGAAGATTGAAATCAGATCAAGCATCTTTTCAGATTATAATGGTATGAAACTAGAAATCAATGGCAAGGAAAAAAAACTGAACACACAAATGTATGGAGGGCAATTAACTTGCTACAAAATAATGAATGAGTTAAGAAAGAAATCAAAAGATATCTTGAGACAAATGACAGTGAAAATACAAAAACCCCAAATCTACGGGACACAGAGAAAGGATATACAAGGAATGTCAAAGCAATACAGACCAACTTCAGAAAAGAACAACAGAAGTCTTAAATAAAAAATGTAACTTTACACCCAAACAAACTAGAAAAAGAAAAACAAACAAAGCACAAAGTGAGTAGAGGGAAGGAAAAAAATAAAGATCAGAGAAGAAATAAATGAAATGCAGTCTAAAAAATTACAAAAGATCTATGAAACCAAGAGCTGGTTGTTTGAAAAGATTGGGGAAAAAATTGTGGGGTGGACGGATGGCTCAGTTGGTTAGAGCGTAAGCTCTGAACAACAGGGTTGCCTGTTCGAGTCCTACATGGGCCAGTGAGCTTTGTGCCCTCCACAACTAGATTGAAGACAATGAGCTGCCGCTGAGCTGCCAGAGGGGTGCTCAGATGGCTCACTTAGTTACAGCACAAGCTCTCAACAATAAGGTTGCCGGTTCAATTCCTGCATGGGATGGTGGGCTGTGCCCCCTGCAACTAAGATTGAAAACGACGACTGGACTTAGAGCCGAGCTGCGCCCTCCACAACTAGATTGTAAAACGACTTCACTTGGAGCTGATGTGCCCCGGAAAAACACACTGTTCCCCTATATTCCCCAATAACAAAGAAATTTAAAAAAATTGATAAACCTTTAGTCAGACTCATCAAGGGGAAAAAAAAGAGACAGGACCCAAATAAACAAAATCAGAAATGAAAACAGAGAAGTGACAACTGACACCACAGAAATACAAAGGATTATAAGAAATTACTACAAAGGATTATAAGAAATTACATGCCACCAAATTGGACTATCTGGAAGAAATGGAAAAGTTCTTAGAAACATATAATCTCCTGAGACTGCATCAAGAACAAACACAAAATCTCAACAGACTGATTCCTACTAATGAAATTGAAACCCTAATAAAAAAACTCCCAGCAGATAAAAGAATTCAGTATAGCAGCAAGATACAAAATTAATATTAAGAAATTGGTTACATTTTTATATACCAATAACAAACTATGAGAAAGGAAATTAAGAAAACAATCCCATTTACAATGGCATCAAAAAAAATATATATATATATATATATACACATATATACACATCACTACTCATCAGAGAAATGCAAATAAAAATCACAATGAGATATCACCTCACACATCATCAAGACAAACACTAACAATTGTTGGATAGGCTGTGGAGAAAAAGGAACCCTCATACTCTGTTGGTGGGAATGCAGACTGGTGCAGCCACTATAGAAGGCAGTGTGGAGGTTCCTCAAAAAATTAAGAATAGAATTACCATATGACCCAGCAATCCCTTTCCTGGGTATCTACCCAAAAAATCTGAAAACATTTATCCATAAAGATATATGTGCTCCAATGTTCGTTGCAACTTTATTTACGGTGGCCAAGACATGGAAACAACCAAAATGTCCTTCTGTAGATGAATGGATAAAGAAGTTGTGGTATATATACACAATGGAATACTATTCAGCGGTACGAAAAGATGAAATACTACCATTTGTGACAACATGGATAGATCTTGAGATTATAACGCTAAACGAAATAAGTCAGGCAGGAAAAGTAGAGAACCATATGATTTCACTGATGTGTGGTATATAAAACTGAAAACAACAAAAGAACAAGACAAACAAATGAAGGAACAAAAACTCATAGACATAGACAATAGTTTAGGGATTACCAGAGGGTAAGTGGGGGGGGGCTCTAGGAAATGGTAAACGGAGTCTAATATATGGTGATGGAAAGAGAACTGACTCTGGGTGGTAAACACACAATGTGAGATATAGATATATGTATTACAGAATTGTATACCTGAAATCTATGTAACTTTACTAACAATTGTCACCCCAATAAACTTTAAGTTAGAAAAAAAAATTATAAAGACTCATACAACTCTATACCAAAATAAAAATAAATGATCCAATTAAAAATGGGCAGAGGACCTAAATAGACATTTCTACAAGGAGCATATACAGATAGTCAATAGACATATGAAAAGATGCTCAACATCACAAATCATCAGAGAAATGCAAATTAAAACCACAATAAGCTATCACTTCACACCTGTTAGAATGGCTGCTGTTTCCCCGAAAATAAGACCTAGCCAGACAATCAGCTTTAATGTGTCTTTTAGAGCAAAAATTAATATATGAGCTGGTATTATATTATATATTATATTATATTATTATATTATATTATATGTCACATTACATTATATTATGTTATACTATATTATACTATATTGTACTATATTATACTATATTATATTATGACCCGGTCTTATATTAAAATAAGACTGGGTCTTCTATTAATTTTTGCTCCAAAAGACATATTAGACCTGATTGCCTGGCTAGGTCTTATTTTCGGGGATGTACGTTTTCATCAATAAATCAACAAACAACAAGTGTTGGGGAGGATACAGAGAAAAGGGAACCCTCGTACACTGTTGGTGGGATTGCAAATGTTGCAGCCACTGTGGAAAACAGTATGAAGTTTCCTCAAAAAATTAAAAGTACAAACTACCTTATGACCCAGCAATCCCACTTCTGGGTATTTATCTGAAGAAATCCAAAGCACTAATTTGAAAAGACGTTCACCCCTATGTTCACTGCAGTGCTATTTACAATGGCCAAAATATAGAAGCAACTTAAGGGCCCATCAATAGATGATGGGGTAGAGAAAAGGTGGTACATATATACAATGAAATATTACTGAGCCACAAAGAAATTGAAATCCAATCATTTGCAACAACATGGATGGGCCGAGAGGGTATTATGCTATGTGAAATAAGTCAAATAGGAAGATAAATACCATATAATCTCATTTATATGTGGAATCTAAAGAACAAAATAAATGAACAACAACAAAAAAAGAGACTCATAAATAGAGAACAAACTGATGATTTCCAGATGCAAGGGGGCTAGAGGGCTGGCTGAAAAAGATGAAGGGATTAAGAAGTACAAATTGGTAGTTACAAAACAGTCACATAGGTGAAAGTACACCATACGAAATACAGAGTGATATTTTAACAAATATATATGGTGCCAGATGGGTACTAGATTATCAGGGGTATCGCTTCATAAATTGTGTGAATGTCTGAGCACTGTGCAGTACACCTGAAACTAATATTATAAAAATAAAATATTAAATGTTAACTGTAAAAAAATTAAATATATAAAACAGCCAAAAAACTGAAGCAACTGACCCTTAGGAGACTAACCCTAGCCACCTGCCACCACCCCCACCTTAACCCTTTTTGGAACTAACATTTTCAGCATATTGCCAGACACGATGAGCTCCTTCCGAACCGCCCCGTCTTGAAATTGGACACGTGATGCCAAGGACCGGCGGGCCACCTCTGCCGCCACGGATGACGGGAAAGGCACTGCAAAGGAGCTGGTGGACATTCAGTTAAGGCACATCCGATAGCGACTTCGCCTGCTTCGCCCCGGGCCACTCTCACCCGACTCAGTCCCCTCACATCTGCTCCCCTCCTTCCTGCTCCCTCAGGCCATCTGCCCCCACCACCTCTCCTGGCCACCACTGGCCCA
The DNA here is from genome assembly GCF_004115265.2 of Rhinolophus ferrumequinum. Taxonomy (NCBI): domain Eukaryota; kingdom Metazoa; phylum Chordata; class Mammalia; order Chiroptera; family Rhinolophidae; genus Rhinolophus; species Rhinolophus ferrumequinum. Next base: position 5,903,711 of record NC_046284.1, on the reverse strand, counting down.
TCCCCCCAGCCACTGCTGGCGTCTCCCGCCTTCACTCCGTACCCCCAGGCTGAGGCCCTCTTCCCCTCTTCCCTGGCCCACTGCCTCCCCTGGGTCGTCGCCCTGGCCACCCGGCCACTCGTCAAATAGGATACTACTCGACCGGTTGGCGTTGGCGTCCTGACCCTCCGGCTGCGGGCCCAGCCTCCCCGCTCCGCTCCCCGCTCCGCTCCGATGCGGCCTGGTCCCCAGGGCCTTGAACGGTGTTTCCGCCCGGTATTGGGGCCTGGAGTGCCTGTGCGGCCTGAGGAGCTTCACAGGCCGCGGCACCAGCCTCTCCCTCGTCGCCTCTACCGGGGCCCTCGTGGCCTGCAGGGCCATCTGGGCCACCAGCGTCACCAGGAGTGCCATGGCCTTCATCACCGCCAGCTGCATCGTCTGGGCCTTGGTCTGGGGCCTGCATGGTACCTCAGCCTCTACCTCGAAACTGCGAGCCCAGGCTCAACCGCTGAGGTACTGGGCCTCCTTCAGGAAGCCCCGCCCACCGCTGGTGACGTCACTCGGTGCGCCTGCGCAAAAAGATCCTGCCCTCACAGAGACCTGTCTTGTGAGGTTTCTAGGCACGTGACTGTTTCCCGCCAAACCTGCCCCGCCTCATGCTTGACCATGAGCCTCTAAGCCTGTGCTGGTGCCAGCCAGGCTAGCTTCAAGTGTGGGAAGCTAACTGACCACCTTTCCTCTGTCATTTAGTTACGGGAGTCAGTCAGGAGCCTCTGGGCCTGGCCGGGCCTGCCTCTTTCTCTGGGCTGCAGACGTGGCCCAGCCCAGGGAGTATTTCCAGGAAGAGTCAGTACTGGGCCCTGCCTGCCCTCGGGGAACCCCCCACCCAGCCAAGTCCTTGTGGGAGCTGGGATATTTGGGCCTTGCTACTTCAGCACCATTTCTCACTCTGGGCACTGTCATTCTGTGGTGACAGCCAGCCTGGGGGAGGGAGATGGCTGCCATCCCCACTGCCTCTGCCCAGGGACTCCTGGGCGCCAGGCACACACATTGTGATGCTTCCAAATGGCAGGCTTGGACCAGGGCCCCATTCAGGTGCTGAGGAGGGACCCACTCGTCACAAAGGCTGCAGGAGGGGGAGCACCACCCCTGGGACAGCTCCTAGTCACTTTACCCTCTGCTGGCACAGCCCTCATGCTATCTCCTTCCCCCAGGACCAATGTCTTATGGTTGTTCAGGAGGCTGGAGGTGCCAGGGGCCCTCAACTGGGACACGACCCTGTGTCTGCTGGCCTGCTGGGGGCTGGTCTACTTCTTTGTCTGGAAGAGGGGTAATGTCAACAGGGAAGGTACAGCTGGAGACACGGAGAGCTGGGGGTGACGACTTACTAGAGCAGCATTGCCTGAGGGTGAAGGGTCTCTCCCAGGAACCAGTGTTGCAACGGATGGTGACCCGACCAGGGTCTGTGCCCGAGGAGGGGGTGGGTACTTCAATCCAGGCCACTTGATCCCCACCCCATTGCTTCATAGTCCTCCCCAGCATCCAAATCCAGGCCCAACAACCTTCCTCCCGAGGGGGAGAGACCCAGGCAGCAGCTGCCCCTTCCCTGTGTCAGGGGTCCCCATCTCCACCCTCTATCCCAGTTCTTTCTATTCCCCACTCACCTGTTTGGAAGGTCTGGATGGACCTGCTCCTGGACTGTCTCCCTCACCTGCTTTCCCGGCACACGAGAAAATGATGCCAGCAAGAGACACAGTAAACAGGAGATGTATGAGGCTGTTGCCGGCATAACAGGGCATGCTGTTTTAGAGCAGTTTTTATATAAGTAGAAAGAGTACACTTCACATTAACGATTAAAGTATAGTATAGTAAATACATAGACCAGTGACATGGTCATTTATTATCATTATCACGTGTTATGTACATAGTCGTATGTGCTATACTGTTACATGACTGGCAGGGCAGTAAGTTTGTTTACACCAGCATCACCACCAACACATGAGGAATTCATTGTGTGCTCACGTCAGGACGGCTATGATGTCACGAGGAGATAGGAATTTTTCAGCTCCACTGTAATTTTATGGCACCACTGTCATGTATGTGGTCTGCTGTTGACTTAAACATTGTTATGCTGTGCATGACTGTATGTTCTTATGGAAGCCCTAGGAAACCCATACAATTATGAACAGATAAGTAATATAATCTAACTACATGTCTGTTGATATTGCCTTCATCTAGGAAATATTTACCTACCCAAAGGTCACAAAGACATTTCTCCTACGGTTCCTTAAAGTTTTGTAGTTTTAGCTTTTACACATGAAGTTATTGTATTGGCATAGAATTAACCCCTGGTCATTTGCAGAACGTGCAACCATTCACAAGATTCTACAAGAGTAAGAAAAGACTAATTGAAAGGCAAAAATAGATAGAGAGTTCTTGCCAGGGCAGTATGATAGAAAGCTGCCGAGACAGAGGGGTAAGAGAGATATTGGCAGAAGTTTGCCAGGGCGGAGCCCAATAGGGACAGCTGCACCAACGAGAAGGAGTGCTGGGGTTTTATATTTTCCCATGCAGGATGTAGGGTGCTTGTCAACTTGTGGGGAGTGGCGGGCTGCTATTACAATCGTCTTCTCCTGGGAACTGTCCTGTTCCCATCTATGATGGGTGTCAGCTTGCAAGGGGTTGCTGTTGCAATCGGGAACTGTTTGCTCCTGTCTACGATGGGCGTTCGTTAGTGGGCAGAGGGTTGCCCTTGTGATTGGGAACTGTTCTTTTCTCACCTCTGAGGAATGTAAGGTGCTTGTCAGCTTGCAGGTGCAGTGCTAGCCAGGGGATTCAGTGCCCAGCAGTTAGTGTTTACACTCATTCCTGCCAGCATACAACCTTGCACCTGTTAACTCTGCCTGTCCCATCCTGCCAACTTACAAGCCCACTCCTGTTAACTCTTTACTTGTCTCATCTGGTATGACTGCTTTAAGTTAATCTTTGTCCACAGCAGGCAAGTAGCCAAAAAGCTTGAAGCTTACTCTACCAATATGGATATTCCAGAACCATTTCTTCAAAAGGCTAACTAGGGGGCAGCCGGTTAGCTCAATTGGTTAGAGTGCACTGCTCTTAACAACAATGTTGCCGCGTCGACCCCCGCATGGGCCACTGTGAGCTGCACCCTCCACAACTAGATTGGAACAACTACTTGACTTGGAGCTGATGGGTCCTGGAAAATACACTTAAATAAATAAATAAACATTTTTTTTAAAAAAAGGCTATCTATCCTTCCTTTATTGAATTATCTCGACATCTTTGTCGAAAATGAAGTGACCCTATATGTATGGGTCTGCTTTTCGACTTTGAATCCTGTCCCATGGATCTACGTGTCCACTCTGGAACCAGTTCCACACCATCTTGATTTCTGTACATTTAGAGTAGGTTCTGAAATAAAGCTGTGTTAGTCCCTTAACCTTGCATTTCTAGGATAAGATGCACATGATCGTGGCACATTACTCTTTTATTGTATGGTGGAATTTGGTTTATGAATTTTTTGATAATTCTCTCACATCAATGCTCAAAGGGGGTATTGATCTTCAGTTGTTTTCTTGCTGTTGTATTTGTCTGTGTTTTGTTTCACGGTAATATTGTTCACATTCCTCTATTTTTGGAAACAATGTGTGAGACCAGCACAATTTCTTCCTTAAATGTTTCACAGAAGCAATAAGCATAGTATCTGGCCTGCAGTTTTATTTGGGGGTAGGCTTTGAGTCATGAATGTCTTTTCTTTACTTGATACAGAGTTGCTCAGATACTCTTTCTTCTTCCTGATTTTTTTTCGTAGTTTGTGTCTTTCAGAGATTTTGTCTACTTCATCTAAGTTGCAACACATCATGAGCCTCATGACCAGCCACAGATAAGGGCAGCAGAACTGATGAGGAGGGGGCTTCTCAGTCCTGGACCCTCCTTCTGTTGATGGAGCTGGGGATACTGCATGGGGTAATAAGGAATGCACGGGGTGAGAGAGGTGGGGTGCCATTTTAATGTGGTGGCCAGAAAAGCCTCCAGAAGGGGATAACATCTGAGAAGGACCTGAAAGAGGTCAGGGAGTCAGCCAGGAGGATCCCCAGGGAAAGAGACATCCAGACAGGAAACAGCCAGTGCAAAGGTCCTGAGGCAGAAGAGGGCCTGATGTGTCTCAGAAAGGGAACGAGGCCAAAGTGGCTGCATCAGAGTGAGCCAGGAAGGGAAGGGAGGGGAGGAGGCCGCAGTGGACGAGACCCAGATCGCATACGGCACCGTGGGCCACTGTGAAGGCTTTGGCTGTGTCTCTGAGTGAGAGCAGAGCCCAGGGCGGGTTTGGAACAGAGGAGTTCCGTGACCTGACTGAGGTGTTAAAGCCACCAGCAGCTTTAGCAGTCCTTCCCTGGGGCCAAGGTAGTCGACTGACTCTGGAGCTTGCCCGGCGAGGGAGAAAGGACCAGACTGAAGTCGGGGCCCTAAAGCCCAGTCAGTGCACTGTAGATCAAGGGCTGCAGGCAGAAGGTCCTGGAGCTCTGCCGAGGGTCCCCTGAGCACCCAGGAGAATACTGACCGACACAGGCATGCCATCAGAGGGATCGTGTGTCACTAGTGTGGAAAACAACTCATCCTACACCAAAAGCTGCTCTGGGCCCACGGAGCAAATCTTAAAAGCAAGACTCAGAAGGATCAAAGGGTTTCTAAGTTAACAACATCCCACTTAAAAAGTTCAGGGAACTATTTAGGAACAGAAAAAATACTCAGCCCCCAAGGGAAAATACACAATGTGTTTAATACAAAAGAAAAATATTACCAGGAATGCCACAAATCAGAAAAATCCAACCCACCATGAGGAAATAAATCAAGTAAAAGAAGGCATACCAATCAAGAAGGAAGAAAAGCTTTCTGTGCAGACAACATGATCCTCTGTGTAGAACATGGCATGCCTGGCACACAGGAGGCCAAGACACATGTGCTTTTTAATCAGACTGTGGTCTCTCTCAGCTGAGTGTCACCAAAGGCCATTCTCTCGGCCCAGAACCCTCCCAACCTGCCCCTGCTCCCTGGTTTCGCCCTGAATTCATGGTTCGGGGAGGAGAGAAGAGGCTGGTATGTTAACCATGATGGACATAACAACCGGGACAGGAAGGAGGTGCCAGAGTTCAAGGAGGTTGGGTGCATTGGAGCCATTGTGTGTGTGTGTGTGTGTGTGTGTGTGTGTGTGTGTGTGTGTGTTGGGGGGGTGGTTTGAACACAGTGGTGCCGTGATCTGCCTTCCATTTAAGGAGGTTTTCTCCTCTAGCTTGTGCACAGCATGAGGGATGCCAGGGCAGAAGGCCAGTGATAGGCTGGTAACATCCCAGGGGGTATATATTTACACATGGAGATGGTGGAGATAAATTTAGTACACAGGTGGTTGGGGGTACAAATCTCAAGAAGAGCAGGGGTTGTCACAACCCTGGGCACAAGGCAGGAGGCTATGGGTGTTGCTTTTGTTGGGGTGGGGAGCTTGTCCTGTCAACCCCTCCCAACCTGGGGGCCCAAAGCAAGGCCCTAATGAAGGGGTCCAAGTGTGCCAGGCGAGCATATTGGCCCGGTGACCTCACCTGTGCCACCCAATCCCGGGCTCAGCCCTGAGCCCCAGCTGTCCCAGCATGTTTCCCCACTGACCTGAAACAAGTCCAGTCAGCCACAAAATTCCTATTTTAGTGGGCCTGGGTTTTTAGTCATCTCTTGCAAACTAAGCTTTTCTTATAGTAGGAAACAAACCCAACAGGGACAAGATGTTGGGAAACCAGAAATCTGGTGGGAGGCATGTTTTCTGAAGAGGAAGTGTGATCCAGAGCATTGAAAAAGAAATAGAAAGTAAACATTGAAGTCCGTATCTTAACCTGTTGGAATCTATCTTCAGGAAATAACCACTCATGGAAAGACTTAAATACAAGAAATCTGTTGAATCATTACCAAATAATGAAGCAAATTTAAATATACAATAATTACACTATAATGTATCTTTTATTCATTCATTTTTTAACATTTTTGAAGGACTTTCAAAGAGGTAATGTTCACACGTTTAATTAAATAACTTCAGGAGAAATTAATGTTAAGGTTGTAAGAACATAACTTATAACTAATGGTCTTATACATTTAATGCAGCAATACAAGTACAAAAGTACAAAGATATCCCAAAATGTGGACAGTACTGAATGCTGAATATCAGGACATAATTGATTTTAATTTTCTTGTATTTCTTAGTTGTCTTCAATTACTTTGTACTACTATCTGAATTCCGGAACATCCCCACCCCTCCAACATGAAGAAAAAAGAAATTGTGCAGGCACAGTAGCTGAAGGGAAAGTCAGACACGGAACACAATCTCAGTATTGATTTCTGCAGTAACAGACGTTTAATCATCCCATTTCTCAAGCAAAAGGGACACAGAACTCGTGGGCCCAGAGAGCCAAATGCAAATACGCACAAACCATGAGGCCCCAGTAAGAGGGACACTACTCCAGGAATCTATTCCCTGTGCACTGCCTAATGGGGATCACAGGGTTAGGTCCCAGCCCCCTTTTAGAGGTCGAGACTTGCTGGAAATGGTGACTGAATGCGCTGAATGGTCTGGATCACCAGGCAAAGCCGTTCCAAGAAGGAGTTGATGGAAACTCGGAGCACATCAGGGTCTTCAGCAATCCACCTGCTAAACGAGGCACAAAGATCAAGTTAAAGGTGAACTCTGTCTTGCACCCAGCACTCCACAGCCCCTCCTGACACCTAACACTTGAGTGTCTCCTTGTATCTCTTACGGAGCCCCTCTGGGGCTGAGATTTGAATTTAGGCCACTTGCCACCACCCTCATCTCGGCTCATTCTAGAACTCACACAACCAGGATATTGCCATTCACTGTGACCTCTTTTCGAACCCCCTGCCAGTGGCGTTGATCATCTGTGTCCATGACCAGGCGGGCCATCTCTGCCTCCAGGTAGGACTGGAAAGGCAGAGTGAGCGTGCTGAGGGACACATGGTTAAGGCTGAATGTGCCAGTACCTCAGGCTTCCTTACACCTCAGAGGCTCACCTTCACCCGGGGCTTCCCCTCAGGTAGTCCCCCCCCTTCTCACACACACACCCAGTCGTGCCAGCTCAGGCCACCTGGCCTGCATCCCTCCTCACTCAGGTCATCCTGTCCCACCCCGCTCAGCTCCTTCAGGCCTGCTTCCCCACCTCCAGTCTCCTCAGATGTCTACTACCCCCCCCCCCACCACACTACCCCAGGTTCCCGTCCTGCTCCCATTTTTGTCTCCCCAGGCTGCTGCGGACGTTTTCCTTAGAAGATGACCCTGGCCTTGTGGGATGTCCCTGACCCATCCCTTGGCCACCAGGCCTCAGGGGCTCGTTGGAAAGGATACAAGACGATCTGTGGGTTTCCTGGTCCTACAGCCACTGCTGCTGCATCTCCACCTGGCCCTGGAGCATGTGCTGCCTGTGCGACACTGGGAGCATCTACGGCTGCTGATCCTGCCGCTTCCTCGACTCCTGGGCCGCCCAGGGCACCAGGGCCACCCTGGTTGTTGGCACCAGGGCCACCCCGGCCATTGGGACTGCCAAGGCCACACTGGTTGTCGGGGCCACCCGCGCCATTAGGGCCACAAGGGCTGCCAGGACCACCTTGGCCTTCCAGAACGCTGGGGAGACCCAGGTCTTCAGGGCCGTCGGGGCTACCCCCGGCATCAGCCACACCGCCAGAACCTTCATATCCAGCCTGCACGGCAGCGGCTCCGACTGCCCTATTCCCCTCAGACTCCATTTTGATTACGACGGCACCCTCAGCCCGCCGCTGAAGGACTGAGGCCTTCTCAGGACGTTCCACCCTCTCACGCGCAATGCAAGTCGGGATCTCCAGAGCGCCTGCGCAGAGGAGATTCCTGCCAACCCGCAGATACACCGTAGAGTATTTAACTGATGAGTACTCCCGCATGGAGCTCTGCCGCACAGTGCTATGTAACCCCTGTACTCCTTTGCAGAGAGCCCCTACTTGACTTTTTCTTGTGGTCATTCTCACTCTTGCTTGTATCTCTTGCTGATCTACTTTTAATCCCACCTACCAAGGTCCCCACCTCTCTTCAGAGGATGACCTCGAGATTGGGGGATAGGAGGTATAAGACCTGCCCTGTGCCCGGGGACGGCCCTGCCTCTGCCCTCCCTATCAGGTTACATGTGCTTCCCATGGGGTGCTGATGCCCCAGAGGAGCACCTGACTTCCTTTGGGAGGAGCCATGGCTCTGAGGAGTATGAGGGGGCTCTTCCCCCTGGCCTCCCTCCTGACCTCTGACCTCACTGTCCAGTGGGGGGGACGTGGCCTGCCGTTCTCAGGCTGCCCATGCTGGGGGCTTCTAAGGAGAGGTGGGTGCTGTAGGGCGCCTCTGAGCACCCTCGCCGTCCAGATCGTGTACTTCACTGCTACGTTCCCCTATGTGGTCCTCGTTGTGCTGCTCGTGCGTGGAGTGCTGCTGCCTGGTGCCCTGGATGGCATCGTCTACTATCTCAAGCCTGACTGGTCCAAGCTGTGGTCACCTCAGGTGAGGTGGAGATGGCGGGGTTTAGACGGGAATACTTCACACGTACTCTTCCCTGGCCCATGTCCAGGTATGGATAGATGTCGGCACCCAGATTTTCTTTTCAATACAAATGTAGGATTTTGCTAATACAGGATGATATTTAGTTAAGAGAACAATGATTACTTTATTGAGGCTGCATCAAATGCATGTGAACCAGAACAATCTGCCATCCTCAAAGACCAAGAACCTCTGTACCTTTCCAGGCCAGATTTAACCTCCATGAACAGTCAGTGGCTAATGAAAACTACACAAAAAGACAAGACTGTCTAAAGACACATACAATATGCTGTTGAGTACACAAGAACAGTCTAAACTGAAAAACAAATCTAGGTTACTGAAGAAAGTGACATTTGTAATGGGAGTTAAATGCTTTAATAGACAAGAAACATCTTTGTTAATACCAACTTCAACAAAACTAATTGTTTTCATCCTTATCTCCAGCCTCATCTTTGTTTTCATTATCATCTTTGTCTTCTCTTTCTTCATTTTCTGCTTTTTCAGCCTTTACAGCTCAATTTTTTAAAAAATAGATTTTATTTTTAAAGCAGTTTTAGGTTAACAGCAAAACTGAGCAGAAGTTACCTAGATTTGCCACATACCCGCTGTCCACACACATACACAGCCTTACCCACTATCAATATCCTGCCCCACAGTGGTACATTTGTTGCAGTTGATGAGCCTGCATTGATACATCTTTGTCACTCAAAGTCCATAGGTTACATTAGGGTTCTCTCTTGGTGTCGTGCATCCTCAGTGTTTGGACAAATGTATAATGATATTTATCCATCATTGTAGCATCATATAGAGTATTTTCATTGCATGAAAAATCCTCTGTTCTCCACCTATCTATTCATCCCTCCCTCCCCGCAGCCCCTGGCAACCACTTGTCTTTTTCTTGTCTCCATAGTTTTGCCTTTTCCAGAATGTCATATTGTTGGAATCATACAGTATGTAGCATTTTCAGATTGGCTTCTTTCACTTAATAATATGCATTCAAGTCGCTGCCATGTTTATTCAAACTGTATGTAAGTTTATGTATCCATTCACCTACTGAAGGACATCTTGGATTCTTCCAAGTTTTGGTAATTATGAATAAAGCTGCTATAAACATCTGTGTGTAGGTTTTTATGTAGACATAAGCTTTCAAATCCTTTGGGTAAATACCAAGGAGTGGGATGCTGGATCATATGATAAGAGTATGTTTAGCCAAACTGTCTTTCAAAGTGGCTGTACCATTTTACATCCCCATCAGCAAAGAATTAGAGTTCCAGTTGCTCCACATTGTCATCAGCATCTGGTATTGTCAGTGTTTTGGATTTTGCCTGTTCTGGGTCTTTAGCCTCTCCACATAAACTTTAGAATTGTTTTGCTGATATCCACAAAACAACTTCCTGGGATTTTGATTGGGATTGCATTGAAACTATACATCAACTTGGGAAGAACTGACACCTTGTCACTATTGAGTCTTCTTATCTATGAACATGGAATATCTCTACATTTATTTACTTTTTATTTGATTTTCTTCATCATGACTTTGTAGTTTTCCTCATGTAGATTTTGTAATACTTTGTTAGTTTTATACCTAGGCATTTCATTATTGGGGAGCTAATGTAAATGGTTTTCAACCTAACATAATTTATTGTAAATGGTTTTTAAGGTGTTTTCAATTTCAACTTCCATTTGTTAATTGTCCCTATGTAGGAAAGCAATTGATTTTTTTTTTAGTATAACCTGTATCTTGCAACCTTGCTCTAATCACTTTTTTCTTTCTTTGTCAATTCTTTTGGATTTTTTACATAGACTATCATGTAATCTGCAATGACAGTTTTATTTCTTCCTTTTATCTCCTTTCCTTGTCTTACTACATTAGGTAGGACTTCCACCACAATGTTGAAAAGAAGTGAGTGAAAATCCTTTCAAGTTCTTGATCTTAGCAGGGCAGATTCTAGTTTCTCACCATTAAATATGATGTTAGGGTTTTTCCAGATGTTCTTTATAAAGTTTTGGAAGTTACCTTCTCATCCTTGTTTGCAGGGGGTTTTTTGTTGTTATTTGTTTGTTTTTTTAACATGGGGTTTTGATTTATCAAGTACTTTTTCTGTGTCTTGCTATAACATGATTTTTCTTCTTTCTCCTGTTGATGTGATGGTTACATTAATTGATTTTCAAATGTTGAGCCATCCTTACATGCCTGGGATAAATCTCACTTTGTAGTGGTATATAATTCTTTTTATACATTGTTTGATTTGACTTCATAATATTTTGTTGGGGATTTTTGCATCTATGTTCATGAGAGATATTGGTCTGTAGTTTTTATTTTATACTGTATTTGTCTGGTATTGGCATACGAGTAATGCTGGCCTTACAGGATGAGTTAGGAAGTATTCTCCGTGCTCCTATATTCTGGAAGAGATTGTAGAGAGCTGGTATATTTTTTTATAAAATAATTTCATAAAAGTTTGAGCCAAAATTTTATTGACATGCCTAGAAGCAAGACCTCAAGAATTGGTATAATTTCTTCCTTACATTTGGTATAATTTACCAGTAAACCCATTTTGGCTTGGTGTTTTCTATTTTGGATAATTTTTATTTGTTGATTCTATTTAATAGAGGCCTATGCAGATTGTTCATGTCTTCTGTGTGAGTTTTGGCAGATTGTATCTTTCAAGAAATTTGTCCATTTCACCTAGGTTATCAAATTTGTAGGCATAGAATTGTTTGTAGTATTCCATTATTATCCTCTTAATGTCCATGGGATCTGTGGTGATGTCCTCTTTCATTTCTGACATTACTAATTTGTGTCTTTTTTTTTTTTTTCTAGCTAGCCTGGCTAGAGGCTTATAGATTTTATCAATCTTTTCAAAGGACCAGATTTTGGTTTGTTAAATCTTCTCTATTGATTTACTCTTTTCAATTTTATTGATTTCTGCTCCAGTACTTATAATTTTTTCTTTGCTTATTTTGGTTTTAATTTGCTCTTATTTTTTTCTAATTTCCTAAGGAGTGTCAGCCTTAAAAATAAAACAGCCAGGTGTTTCACCAGCAAAAATGAGTTAATTCAGGAATAGAAGAGGAATTGCAATTCGTGGCATACCAACTATGGCAAACCATAGGCAAGTCTGGAGAACAAAGGAGAGAAACATTCTTTCATAGAGGAAAAAGGAGAGTTGGGAGTGGTTGCTTTGACTGCAAGTCCATGGGAGAAGAGCAAGTATTTAGGGTTGTGGCAGCTTCTGGTTGGCTGAGTTGCTGTGACTTTTCATTACCTGGGTTGTTGCTGGGCAAGGAGAAAATCTTTCTTCCTCCTGATGGGGCACGTAAAATAAGTGTGGGGACAGAGCCAGGAGTGGTTTCCAGGCTATCAGCCTCACGTGGAAAGGTGCTGGCTCACGTAGTACATGGAATTCAACCGTGATCAGATGGCCATCAGCTGTGGCTAGTTGGCTGTCAGCTGTAACCAGTGAGCCATTGGCCACTAATATTACTGCCGTGGCTACGCTAGCAGCAAATGGGAGCTAGCAAGAAGATGGTGGCTGAGCTAGCAAGCGCGGATTGCAGTTAGCACAGCGGGTTGCAGTTAGCAAGTGAGGTTGGTTGGCAGAGAGAAGTGGAAGGCAGGTTGCGGATCGTGTGGCTCCTGCTTCCTTTGTCTCCAACCCAGCCGCCAGCGAGACTATAGTGGTATGACTCCCCTGCCTATGGCTCCGTGGGTGTTCCTTTTTGGCCTCACCATGTCCTGCGTTCTTATGTGGGGAGCGGGACCAGAGACCCCGCATGACACCGTGCATGACAAACCCGTACAGTTATGACTGGGGAAAGGATGAAACAAGGCATAGGAATGGGACACCTGGTTGCAGTAGTCTAACCCGATAGGTAACATCCACGTGTTTGCGGGTGTAATTGACAGTGGGACTTGGGATTAAAATTAGTTGCAGGTATGACCAAGGGGTCTCTGACAGCACGGACAGATCAGTTTCTGGTGACAAATCCAAGAGTCAAAAAGGTTTCCCCCTTTTGTAATAGACTGCGAAATGCAGATAAGAGCATTGTCTTTCCAAGACAGAGAGGGAGAAAACAAGGTAAGAAGCCAACAGCAAGAAAAAGGTATACAGGCCTGGTCTGGTCATCTTGGGAAAGCTGTCTCCTTCAGCTGTCATCTGCTTCAATTATGGAGATCTTTAGTTTCATATCACCAGATGATGTGCAGGTCCAGTCAGAGTTTGGTGCTTTCTTTAGATGTGACACATGAATCCAACAGTCTATTCCCTGGAGCTTAGCAGAAAAAGGGTTGGTTAACAGTACCCGATAGGAGCCTTTCCAGTGAGGTTGAAGAGAATCTTTTTGGAGGTGTTTTTTGTTTGTTTGTTTGTTTGTTTGTTTCCCAATAAACAGAGTACCAAGGTTGCAAAATGTGGTGTTTGAGGTCTTTGTCTCCTGGGAGCACACTGCAAAAAGATTGTTCTACTAAAGTATGGTTATTTTCAACAGAAGCAATAAGGCTTTTACAATATTTAAGTATATGCATGTAATGCAGGGACTCAGCTCCTGTTCCCTGCACAAGAACGCAGGATATGGTGAGGCCAAAAAGGAACAACGGAGCCATAGATAGGGGAGTCATACCACTATATTTTCGATGGCGGCTGGTCGAGACACAAAAGCAAACATCCGCCAGTACCTCAACAAGGGGTCTTCCTGCACCCGTCTCACTGGCAGCCAGGTGAGACACAGGAAGTAGGATCCACATGATCCGTGTGGGGACAAAGCCAGGAGTACAGATTCCAGGCTCTCGGCCTCACGTGGAAAGGTGCTGGCTCAGGTAGTAAATGGCCATCAACTGTGATTGGATGGCCATCAGCTGTGGCTAGTTGGCCGTCAGCTGTAACCAGTGAGCCATTGGCCACTAATATAACTGCCGTGGCTACGCTAGCAGAGAATGGGGGCTAGCAAGAAGATGGTGGCTGAGCTGGCAAGAGCGGATTGCAGTTAGTACGGCGGATTGCAGCTAGCAAGTGGAAGTCGGTCGGTTGGCAGAAAAGCGGACAGCACGTCGCATGTCGTGTGAATCCAGCCTCCAGTGAGACTATACTGATATGACTCCCCTATCTATGGCTCCGTGGGTGTTCCTTTTTGGCCTCACCATGTCCTGCGTTCTTATGTGGGGAGCGGGACCAGAGACCCCGCAGGCAGCCTGCATGACAATCCGCTTCCTAACCACACTTGCTAGCCGCAATCCATGCTTGCTAGCGTAGCCGTGGCAATTAGTAGCTAATGGCTTAACTGTTTACAGCTGATGACCAGCTGATCACAGCTGATGGCATCTACTACCTGAGCCAGCACCTTTCCACGTGAGGTCGTGAGGTCAAGAGCCTGGAAACTGCTCTCTGGGGCTGTCCCTACAATGTGTATCTCCTTTAATCAGCTGCGGATCAACAGGCAGGAGCCAGGTGCATTGGGCATCCTGTGACTATCTCAGAGGGTGAGAGTTTATGAATTCCATAAACTCAAAATGGGATTGATATGACATTTAGAAGCAGCAACAGCAGAGCTTTTGTCCAAGATTATCTGGAGGATCGCTCCACAACTTTAACCAGATGGGTCTTAATGATGCCATGAGTCTGTTCAACTAACCCCAAGGATCTAGGAACCAACAGGAAATGAAAACAGATCCGATCCTGGGGGGTTGGGGGCTGAGGGATGCTTGTGTGGGGGGGCAGTGTGTTACCTGGGCCTATCAAAGTTTTTTTTTTTTCAAATAAAGGTTTTATTAGCAGTTACTCCCCTCCCACCAAAAAAGTGAAAGGTCCTAGAGGATTTGGGTGGAGCACCAACAGTGCCCTCACAGCCTACCAGAACATTACCTCCTTAGGGAAAGGGAGCTCTCTTACTCACTCATGTATCCACAGTACCTACAAGACTACCTGTTCCATAGCAGGTGGGTACTAAATATGTGTTGAATTAAATGGAATTATCGAAGGAAATAATTATTTCCTTTATTGCTTGTTTTTTGTGCCTTACTGTTAAAGGTCTTCCACACCCAAGCTAATAAAAAATTTTTCCTGTAGTTTTTTCTAATGTTTTATGGTTGTTTCTTACATTAACTTTTTAGTTCCTCTAGGGTCTTTTGTTTTTCCTTCATGCTAACTGGTTTGTTGAGGTATAATTTGCATGCAGTAAAGTGCACAAATATTAAACTTATGGATTGGTAAAATTTGACATATGTAAACACCCATATAACCAGCATAGACTAAGATACAGAATATTTCCATCATTCCATAAAGTTCTCTTGTGACCCTTTCCAATCAATAATTTCCCCAATAGAGGTAACCACTATTCTGACTTTTATCACCATAGACTATGAAAATGAATTCAAAGTCTCAAACTGAAGAACAAAATTGAAATAATTTACAATTTCAAGACAGACGTAAATCAGTTAGGTTGTGTTCTTTTACACGAAGGCAAACAAACACTAAAACTCATTAAAATAGAAGTGTTGACCATGAAACATAAACCTAAACAATAGTGGTGGATAGAAGCAAAATGGATCTGATACGGCAGACGGAACACGTCAAAGTGATTGTTCTGCCTTCCCATTGAGGTCCTTCTGCAATCAATGTTTGTGCATGGAGAGTGGGGTCAAGTTCATTACTGGCCACATGGATATCCATCCAATGACCCAACACCCTTGACTGGAAAGGCTATCACTTGACGGGGGCTCTTCAGTGCCCCCTGCGTCATAAATGAAGTGCCCACATATGTGGGCATGTGTCCCAGGTCTGCTTTCCCACTGGGCTCCGGGTCCAGCCTGCACCAATGCCACACTGTTGCAGAAAATAAAAACTAAATTTATAAAACAAATGGCACAATGAAAATAAGGATTAACAGGAAATGAAATTTAAGATCAAAGGAAATAAAGGAGAAATAGGAAGCTGGAAACTTCCTATTTGGTGTGTAGTAAAGGGACGAGGATATTAAGAGGCCTGGGGTTCAAAGACCTTTTAGTTTACGTTTCACAGCCCCTGAGTTTCAGGTCAGCCTTGTGGGCCAACATGTTTTGTGTTTTTTAAAATAATGATAAATATTTATTACATTGTGCTTTATAGTTTTCTGGACATTTTCACATAGTATTAATTATTTGATCTTTGTTAGAACCTGTGATTTGGAAAGAGGTTAAGTAGCTGGCTTAGATTCGCCAATAAATTAATGGTCAAACTGGGGTTAAAACTGAGCTTCCTGATTTTTTTGAGGTAGTTGCCCTGTTGCACATAACCATCAGATCACAAACACACAGACAGGTCAGCGTCTGCCTGCAAGGAGTTGGATCTTCTGGCATCAGACACTAGAGTATGTTTATCGGCGGAAGCTGGTGCTATTTATCAGTCAGGGATGAAAGTTTAAAAATTCTATAAGCTTTGTCATTCAAAGTATTTGACAGGAACTGTACTTAGGCACAGAGCCCAAAGTGTCCTAATCATTCAGAAAGCAATAGCTAGAAATTTAGACACAGCACCAAAGAGCTGAAATTGATGAAAATGACCTGCTCCCATAATGGAAATGCAGAAAGACAATATCATACCATGAATGTCAAGGGCAGTGATGGAATAAGAATCCACACTTTTCGTCTCTGTACCCAGGTGTCGTATACTCATTTATATATATATATATATATATATATATATATATATATATATATATATATTTCTTAAAGATTTTATTGGGAAGGGGAACAGGACTTTATTGGGGAACAGTGTGTACTTCCAGGACTTTTTTCCAAGTCAAGTTGTTGTCCTTTCAATCTTAGTTGTGGAGGGTGCCATTGAGCTTCAAGTTGTCCTTTTCAGTCTGAGTTGTGGAGGGCGCAGCTCAGCTTCAGGTCCAGTTGCCATTGCTAGTTGCAGGGGGCGCTGCCCACCATCCCTTGAGGGACTCGAGGAATTGAACTGGCAACCTTGTGGTTGAGAGCCCACTGGCCCATGTGGGAATCGAACCGTCAGCCTTCGGAGTTAGGAGCATGGAGCTCCAACTGCCTGAGCCACCGGGCCAGCTCCTACTCATTTATATTTTTAATGTATCTTTTCATCATTTCTTCTCAGGAATGTCAACATGTTCTTCTTTGGGTTAGGGGCTTGGTCTGGAGTTTGTGCCAGGTAAAATGATGGTGGCCGGCCTCATACTTCACCAAGGTGGGGAATTTCATTTAGCTTCTCTTCCTTTCAGCCTCAGGGTTTCCTGGGCCTGTGTTCTACCTTTGGCTTGTTTCCCCCAAACCCGAGCCCCCACTACTGGTTGTCTGTGCCCTGCTTCATGGCCTAGAGATGCCACTGACTCAGAATCCAGGGAAGCTGGGAGCTTCGGCCATGGATAAAAGGGAGGTGATGGCACAAGAGACCCCTGTTGGGGAGAGGAAGGCTAGGGGGTGCTGATTTCTAATGTCAGTGATGACAAGGTCATGTTACACCTGGTATCAGGGAAGGCCGTTGATTTTACTGCCAATTATTGAGGCTAGTCTCTGACGAAGAAAAATGACGTCAACATGGTTCGGCTGAGCAGAAGCAGTACTCATTATAGCCACCTGCTCAACTGTTTGCAGCAAAATATCATGGATGTAGTTCATGTCATGTGAGTCAGGTTAAGTTGGTTGTACTTCAAATGGCAATGAAGTCTATTTTCACCTACTCAGCTTTCAAAACATGTTCTATATTTATATTGAATGTCATCACTTAAAACAAATAAGAAGGAAGTTAAGTCATGGTTCCTCCTTGTAAGACTTTTATTAATGCCAGAAATAAGAGTAAAAACACAATGAAATTTTTTTAAAACCAGCCTGATTGTGGGTACAAAGATGGTATGAACAGGGGCACTGAGGAGGCCTTGAAAGGAGAAAGGCAGGCATGAGGTGAGCCTTCAGTCTCAACTCGGACCTAAAGGCCACGATTCAGTTGATCCTTGCTCCATGGTGTAGCGGACTGGACACTGACTCCCACAGGTTCACTCT
This sequence comes from Rhinolophus ferrumequinum, assembly GCF_004115265.2. NCBI lineage: Eukaryota > Metazoa > Chordata > Mammalia > Chiroptera > Rhinolophidae > Rhinolophus > Rhinolophus ferrumequinum. The sequence continues at coordinate 5,886,117 of NC_046284.1, read as the reverse complement.
ACGCCCTTGTAGCCTGGCTGTGCTGGCCCTCAGGGTTCCTCCCTCCCCAAGGAAAGCTTAACTCCCAAAGTTCCTGTGGGCTTGTGGCCTTCAGTACTCCCTTCTGTACCACACAACTCTTCGGCTGGAGGAATTTCCTAACAAAACAAGATGGAAGGAAACAAAGCAGAAAGGAACTACAGAAAACAATGTGCAATTAATTGCTGCACTGTCCTGTTACGTTGATTCTCAAATCTTCTAGAAAGGAGTGCCCTGCAGTGTAGACATGCCATGTGCACTTAACTCGGGATGGAATCTGGGATGATTTCTGTTGAAAAAAATCTCAGAAGCTGGTCAAAATCATAGACCTCTGTTACATGTGGATTATAATGCTCCGGGGAAAAAAAGATTTGGCTGGCATCATTTTGACTTATGGTGCCTTTCTCAGGAGCATATACTGCTGTCAGCTCAAAAACTACCTGTACTTTTTATCCCTGAATCATTATGCTTTTGAGTAGCCATCCATTAGCAGTTTTATCAAAGCAGGACATAAATTGCATACACCCTGAAAATGAGGGTGAAGTCTTTTTTTTTAAAATACCTAATTAATCACTTTCAAACAAGTCACACCACTGAAGTATGTATTGCTTCGTGCAGTAATTGTGTCCCTGGAAATGTTTGATAGAAATAGATTTTCTCTTTTTGTCAAACGGATGACATTTCACTATTGACATAATTTCAGCTATATTTTCTTTCCCATCCTATCTTCAATCTTGTGTAGTTCCTAACACTCGGGCATACAATTTTTCTGCACTGGTCTCTCAGGTACTCAGTGGTCTAAACACAGGTGCCCCACACATGAGGAAGCGACCACCTGTGGGAACTGGCCGTCTGCAGCCCTGCATTTTTGCCTCAGGCTCCGTGACTCTTTGCAAGTCACATAGGGAAGAAGGCAGTTCCTTACAGGCTCCAGTGTGTCTGTGTGGTGACACGGAGCTGGCCACAGAGTGCAGGGAGCCCTCTCATTGCCCTGTCCAAGCTCACTAAGGACTCAACTCAATTACAGAACTCGGCAATTTCCCCCCATCTTGCTCCAGGAAGAAAATGATGTCACCAGATCCTGCTGCTTTGGACATCAAAATTCTTCTATGATCTGAAAAACCAAGACTTTGGTATTTACTTACCTTTGGGGCAGTCTGAAGCCCCAAAACCGTGCAGCAAAGCCTACAACTGCCCTGAGTAACCCTGACTATCATAGACCTGACTGCCTATTTGATCCATTCTATTATAAGACACAGTGCCAGTGTCTTACTGGCAGGACCAGTATCTGCTTAATTCCCAGTTGTGCAGATTTGTCTTCTGGCCATAGGTGTTCAGAAGGATCAGGGAGGGGCATTAAGTAAAACCCATGCCTGACTGAGACTTTCATCTGAGTCCCCTGAACCCCAGTGCCCCATAAAGGAAGGGGTGACACGATGCCCTCACTGCAAAGAGGGAATGTTTGCACTCTCACGACCCAGTCATCAACTAAAGCAGAAGGGAAAAATTAGCCAGGAAACCTGAGAATACAACTCATTGTTTGTTTGTGTTTTTTTCCTAGTCATAACTCTTTATCACTGACAAGCTTAGGTCCAACATAGAATGGCCAGGGACAATTTGTGCTTTCCCATGGTGGCAAAAATTCTTCTGACAGCATTAGCCAGTTCACAGGAAACACAATGCTAGGGGACCACGTGATCCAAGAATGGATTTCACACTGATCATCAGGAGGTATTTCTAATGGTAATTACCGATTAAGTTAGAGTGCCCCGTTTGAACACCACTCAAAGAAACCCTGGCTTGACACACATACCTTTCAAGTATAAAAGCACCTGCTCAAAATCCTATGAAAGTGAGAGAGGAGATGATGACTCATCTCATGTCTGTACGTGTTTCCCACATGTCTCCAAGGTTGACCAAACTGATTGATTCCATCAAAATCCTCAGAGGCAGTGTGAGACAGTGGAATGAGCCCACAGTGGGCAGTCTGGCCAAGTCTATTCTAAGCCTGACTCTGTGTCTCGGCTCCATGAGTGATCCTGGGTAAAGTGCACCCTCCTCTGGTTCTGTTTTCTTTTCTTCAAAGTGGGAGAAACAATCTCTGCCAAGCCGAGCTTCCGAGGTCTTTTAGGGGAAGAGAGGAGATGATGCATGTGAAAGCATGCTGGAAAAAAGCCAACAGCAACAGAATACCCAGCCACAGGTAGCTGCTTAACCATGATGTCCTTAGAGCCACCGGTGCCATCTGATATGCTCATCATGCAGCCCGAGACCCATTGCCCCTGTCACTTGAATTGTCTTTCTTTGGGGGATAGAAATGATTTTTCTGCTGGAGTCTTTGGAGTAAGGAGTGCAGATTCTCCTACCATCGCTGGGCTTGATCTCCTCAACCATGTCTTTGGGGCTGGGACAAACAAGATGGTCTCCAGGGGCTTCTCTGTTAGTAAAATTTACAATTTCAACGGAAGCACAGGAGAGAGGTCAATTTCAGGTATTGGAGTCAAACGATGTCTTCCTGTCAGTTAGCAATACTGGCTTCAATCTGCACTCCAAATTCTCCATTGGAGAGATTTTTAACCAAACTGTGGGAAAAATATTCTCCCAAGTCTTGTTTTTATCGTTCCTACCCTGCCTGAAAGAATGGAGTTTTCTAATCCCAGTCCGTGGCTGTGGAATCCTCCCATCTCTGCCTCTTGTGACTGTGGAGCCAATTCTAAGCATCCCTGAGGCTCTGGGTATGGGCAAGCGTGGCCGGAGAAGGAAATTGTTGACAGGCGAGGGTTGGGGCAGGGGCTGGAATCCCTCAGATCCCCCTCTGGGAGGGCATTGCTTCCTTCTTCTCCCCATTCAATGTGTACAAACAGGTCCTCTCTCCTAAAGGTTCTTGCCAAGCCCACGGAAATTACACATTCTCTCTGGATCTTGACCTGCATTAAACATTGGTGTGATTCTAGTGAAAAACCTCAAAGCAAGCCCCAAGCTACCCTGTGTCACACACATCCCAAGCCCACATTGCTTACACTTTGGATTGCCGCTCATCTGTCCACTCCTGCTTTGTGCTCTGGAGAGCTTGTGTCTTCTGCTCATCCACTTGGACATAGTCTACCCTTTGCTCTTCTGAAATGAGAACTTTCTGAAGGGGGAGAACAAAAGGGTTTTCATTACACTGAATTAAAAATTCAGGACACTGTCAGTCCTTATATAGTAGATTACAGTGTTAAGTATTTGCTTCCCCCTCTTCCTGGGTTGTGCCCTGCAGAAGCGTTATTATAATTTGTGTGTATGTGTCTAAATATCTCTTCACCTCTGCTCCCTTCAGCTTTGCGCTAGCCATATGACTCGCTTTGACTAATATAATGTGAATGGAAGTGACACATGCCAATCATATAGCAAAAAGACATCCTGTGATTCTGCAATCTTTTTCACATGCTAGGAGACCAGCATGCCTCACATGGAGAGTCTCCTCCTGCCTGCACCCAGGATTGAAGATGACCTGGAACACTAAGGCGCTGGCCTGTAGTGGATTGTCCCATTAGCAACAACTGAAAAAGCCTTTGCTGTTGCAAGCCACTGAGGCTTGCGAGTTGTTTGTCTGGATTGTACAGCCTATCAAAGCTGACTAACACACCTCTTGTACTTATTGGTCTCAACTTTCTGACCAGCTTTTCTGGAGTACCAGTTCTGGAGTATCACGGCAAAGAAGAAATGGGAGTTCATCTGGCAAAAGGGAAGGGGAGACTTCCAGACTATTTTTACACACACACACACACACACACCATACTGTATATCCTATTTGGCAGGTTGCTTTTCTCATCAAACAATACATTGTTAGGCACAGTTTAGATCATGACCATCCATTGCTCAAAAATGTGTACCTGCTGTCCACTGCTTACCATTCATTGATTCATTCCATGGCTTACACTGTGCCATGGGTGACACTAGTTAATGGCTAGTGTTGCTCACATGTGACACTCATTTAATCTTCACAACAGGTGTATATGTAGGTGTTATTCCTTTGGATACCCACTTTACCGATGAGAATACTACCCAAAGGAGTCAAAACTACCCAACCTGGACTCTGAGGCCCTTTACTGAGGGGTTCCAATTCCAACTGAGAGCTCCTGTCACCAATCCCCAGAGTCTCGCCAAACTAGGCTATGATTTCTTCCTTAACCAGGCCCCTCCTACGCCTCAAGTGCCCTTTACTTCACCCTCATCTCTGCCAGAGAAATTTTTCTATATACCTTATGGTCCATGTTTTGAAGGGCATGGATACCACATACATTTATACGTATACAGGCAGACCTTGGAGATATTGGAGGTTCAGTTCCAGACCACGACAATAAAACGAGTTATAATCTTTCGGCTGGTGAAGGGTTTTGCCTTCAGTTTGTAAAAATCACAACATCCGTGGAGCACAATAAAATGAAGTACAATACAACGAGGTGTGCCTGTACATCCAAAGAACATATCCCAGATGGAAGACAGCAGGATATCTGGGAGGCAGAATCAGGGCTGATTTTAATATTCTTCACTGTACATATCTGTATGTTTAACACTTTTCAAAGAGAACATGCATGACTGAATCATCAGAAAAATCTAAACAGAAATGAGATCTCACAATTGTCAGACACAAAGTCCTTCCTACCTGCTGTACAGGGGCTGGTGACGTTGAATTGAAGTCCAGGGCTAAATAATCAAGGCTGAATTTCTTTGTCCACGTCACAGCACCACTGTTCAAGGAGTTGGTTGTTCGGTGTTGCTTCTAGAAACCAACATCACAGGACTCAGGTTAACAATGTCTGGCCAGGCTGCCCAAGGGAAGGAGCGTGAGTGTGTCTTCACTTGAACAGTTGCCATTAGATCATAACAGACTGGTCTGCTGAGACCTACGTAGATCAGCCTGCACATCTGAGTGAGAGGTGGCACTTTTAATACAGAACAGCCAAGTCAGCCTTCACATGAACCTCTACCTTTATTCACCATGGAAACAGTTGGCCAAAATCTTTTTTATGGATCTGAAAAATCCACGATACCTTAGAGATTAAATCCTGAAAAGATAAACCACACTTAAGAAATTTCTAGTAAAGTCACCCCAAATGCATTTTTTTATTTTTTTTATTTCAAATGCCATTCCCCATTTCCTATTTGAATAACTGTAAAGAATTCTCCTATTTTCTTCTTCCAGCCCAGAACCAGTCCAAGCTCTTGCTTGAAAATCACTGAAACTGACCCTGGTTAATTTAAGATGGAAATGTATTATTGGAAGGATATTAAGATTTTTATCACCAAATGCATTTAAAGATACTTCATACAATACAAACAGTGATAACATGTGTGCAGCACTTAGCTATGGACGTACTACCAGCTTCACAAATGGAATAGTACCGATTTTAAAAGCAGTTAGTTACCTACAAGGGAGCTCCCATAAAACTATTAGCTGACTTCTCAACAGAAACTTTGCAGGCTAGAAGGGACTGGCAGGAAATATTAGAAAGCGATGGAAAGCAAGGACCTACAACTGATACTACTCTACCCAATAAAGCTATCATTTCAAATCGAAGGACAGATAGTGTCCCAGACAAGAGAAAGCTACAGGAGTTCATCACCAGCAAACTAGTATTACAAAGAATCTTAGAGGGACTTCTTTAAGATGGCGGGGAAAAAAGGATCAAAACTATGAATAATAAAATGGCAATAAGACATATCTATCAACAATTACTTTAAATGTAAATAGAGTAAATGCTCCAATCAAGAGATAGGGTGGCTGAATGGATAAGAAAACAAGACCATTATATATGCTGCCTACCAGACACTCACTTCAGATTGAAAGACACACACAGACTGAAAGTAAAGTGATGGGAAAAGCTATTTCATGAAAATGGACAAACAAACAAAAAAGCTGGGTAGCAGTACTTATACCAGAAAAAACAGACCTTAAAACAAAGGCTATAACAAGAGACAAAGAAGGATCTAGTAATCCCATTTCTGGGTATTTATTGGAAGAAACCCAAAATGCTACTTCAAGGGGATGTGTGCATCCATCATATGGTCACTGTAGCAGTTTACAATGGCCAAGATGTGGAGGCAGCCTAGGCGTCCATTGATGAATGAATGAACAAAGAAGTGGTACATATGTATATAATGGAATATTGCTTGGCTATGGAAGGGAATGGATTCTTGCCATCTTTAGTGGCATGGATGCACTTGGAAGATATTGTGCCGAGTGCAGTGTCAGACAGAGAAGTACAGATGCAATGTGATTTCGCTTATATGTGCAATCTAAAGAACAAAATAAATAAAACATCAACAAACTCATAGATACAGAGGACATTCTGATGATTGCCAGATGGGGGGGGTTGGGGGTGGGTGAAAAAGGGGACGGGATTAAGAAGTACACATTGGTTGTCACACAGTAGTCATGGGGATGTAGGGTAGAGCATAAGGGATATAGTCAATAATATTGTAACAAATATGTATGGTGTCAGATGGGTGCTAGATTTATCAGGGTAATAGGTGGGAGTTGGGGGGCAGGATGAAAAGGTGAAGGGATTAAGAAATACAAATTGGTAGCTACAAAACAGTCATGAGGATGTAAGGCATAGTCAAACATAAGGTAATAATATATGTATATATGTATAGTGCCAGGTGGGTACTAGACTAGTCAGTGGGATCACTTCTTTAATTATATAAATGTCTAACCATATGCTATACACCTGAAATTAATATAAAATATTGAATGTCAATTGTAATTGAAAATTTAAAAGGGGGAAAAAGGTGAAGGGGAATAAGAGGTTCAAATCTCCAGGTATAAAACAAATAAGTCATGGGGATGTATGTACAGCATGGGGAATATAGTCAATAATATTGTGATAGCGTGGTACGGTGTCAGAAGGTTGCTGCACTTATCATGGTGATCACTTCTTTACGTATATAAATGTTGAATAACTATGGTGTAACCCTGAAACTAATATCATATTGTATGTTAGCTATATTTTAATAAAAATCTTTAAAAAGGAGTTAAAGATCAAAAAGCTGCTCCAAACCTTTGAGTACATGGGTGGTGCTTGTCAGCGGTAGAGTTTACTGCAAGGTGGTCTCGCAGGACAGTTTTCTTAAGGAGCCCCCAATGTCAGGACCTAGGTCTTGCCTCTTGGGCTGTTCAAATAGCCCAGAGAACTATCTTCCAATTTCCAGACTCAGTTGTAAAGGTCTGGTTGTCAACATTCTGGAAAACAGGGGCTGAGGAAAGGGTGCAGGAATGGTCCTCATATCCATTATACATATTTACTTAATCATCTCTTTATTATTTTTGGTCAAATGTGTCTTTCATCCCCCCAGTACAGAGACCCTTTGTTTTACTCTCCAGAGAGTACACTTCAACTTTTCTGTGGAGTAGGAGATAGGAAGTCACAGTGGTCCACCTCCATGGACTGGGGGAGGGAAGCTTGGGATTTACCTGCTGCTTATGTGGACTTTTGGCCACTACCTCTTCTTTTCCTTTCCCTTCAGCCCTACTTCTAGAACTACGGGACATGGGCAATTCCTGAACCCTCTGGCTATTCTGCAGTATAAGTTGCTTCTTGCCTCCCCCATAGTGTATTTTTGATGTAACTTTTTGTCAGATAAGGCATTTACTACACATCCATCTGCTTTCCAATGTTACTGCTATTGTTTTCTTCAGTTCTTCACATCCTTGTGGGTTTATGCCTTTAACAAATCCCTTTACTGTGATTTTAGAGGAGGGATAGAGGGAAAATAGAAGGCTTTGGTCAGTCTGCCATCTTTACCAAGATGTTCATGAAAGATTCTCAAATGTTGAACCCACTTTGCATAGCTGGGAAAAATCCAACTTGTTTGTGTATATTCTCAACTTTCTATGTATAGTGCTGGATTTTGCCAAAATCTTCTTTACAATTTCCTTTTTATCAACTTTATTGAGATACAATTCCATACCACACAATTCCCCCATTTAAAGTATACAATTTGTTGCTGCTTAATATATTCACATATTCGTGCAATCATCACCTCAGTCAATTTTAGAACATTTTCATCACTCCAAAAAGAAATCCTGTACCCCCTTAGCCATCATCCCCTAGTCCCACCGTCTCCCCAAGCTCTAGGCAACCACCGCTAATCTAATATCTGTCTCTACAGACTTGCTATTCTAGACATTTCATATGAATGGAATCATACAATATGTGGTTGCAATATTGTGATTTATAAGAAATACATCTTTGCTCATTCAGATGACCAAAATGTATTTGTCATATATATTTGGTCTTTATCCAGTTCCACCGCTCCTCAAATCCTTGTAATTTCCTAAGTCTTGAGTGTGAAAAAAGTGTCTTGTTATGTTAATGAGGTGACTTCTCGACCCCCATATAAGGATGGGGGCTGGTTGCCAGGATAACCAACCATGTGATTAGAGGATTGGAACTTTCAGTCCTACCCCTTTCCCCTTCAACTCCAGGTAGAAGAGAGGGCCTGGAGGTTGACTCAATCTCCAATGGCCAATAATTTAATCAATTATGATCATGTAATGAAGCTCCATATACTGCATCTCTTCCATTCTGGCTATTCCTGAGTTATATATTTTTACAATAAAATGGTGATCTAATTAGTAATGTATTTCTCTGAGTTCTGTGAGTGTTCTACCAAATTAATTGAACCCAAGGAGAGGGTCGTGGGCATCTGATTTATAGCCAGTTGGCCAGAAACACAGGTAACAGCCTGGGCTTGCAACTGGTGTTTGAAGGTGCCGGGGGTGGGGGGGAGGCGGGGAGAGCAGTGGGGTGGGGGCACAGTCTTGTAGGACTGAACTCTTCACCTGTGGAATCTGATGCTATCTCTGGGTAGACAGAGTGTCAGAATTGAATTGAATTCTCAGACACCTGGCTGGTGTTCAAGAATTGCTTGGTGTTGTGTGGAAAACCCCTCACCAACATACACAGGTTGGAATTGTGTCCAGGAACCCAAAAGAGTGGTCTTTTGGGACTGGCTTCTTTCACTCAGTATATGGTTTTCAAGGTTCATCCACTACGTTATTTCATGTATTAATACTTGATTTTACTGCATGGCTGCGTAACATTCCATTATGTGGCTATACCACATTTTATTTTTATTTTTTAATTAAATTTATTGGGGTGACATGGGTTAGTAAAATTATATTGGTTTCAAGTGTACATTCTATAATACATCATCTATATATTGCATTGTGTGCTCACCACCCAAAGTCAAATCTCCTTCCATCAGCATATATTTGACCTCCTTCCCCCTTACCCTCTGGTAACCACTAAACTGTGGTCTGTGTCTGAGTTTTTGTTTGTCTTCTTCGTTTGTTGCTTTCAGTTTTATATCCTACATATGAGTGAAACCATATGGTTCTCGACTTTTTCTGTCTTATTTCACTTAGCATAAAAAATCCTAAGGAAGAATATGTCCAACTAAATCATGTACGTGAATATTTATAGCAGCATTTTTCATAATAGCCAAAAAGTGAAAGCAACCCAAATTATTCATTAGTTGAGGATTTTTTAACCTCCTTGGATGAGTAAGATTGGTTTACAATTTTCTACTTATGTTATCTCTATTTGTTTTGGTGTCAAGTTGTTTTAGCCTTATAAAATGAGTTGGGTAATATTTCCTCTTTTTCCATTCTCTGGAAGTGTTTATAAAAGAATGCAATGATCTCTTCCTTTTGGTAGAAAGTGTCTGTAAAGTTGTTTGCATCTCGTGATACTTTGCAGTAAAAATTTCCCTAATGATTCCATTTGTCTAATGGTTATATAATCATTCATGTTTTCTATTTCTATGTGAGTCAGTTTTTGATAATATTTTTCTGAAAATTTGCCTATCTTCACTAGTTTTCAAATTCATTGGTATGAAGTTGTTCATAATAGTCTCTTACATCATTAATCTCTGATGTATTTCCAATTATTACCTCTTACATTCTTAATACTGTTTATATCCATTCTTTTCTTGGTTTGTAATACTGAGTTTTAGGTTTTTTTAAATTTATTGGAGTGACAATTGTTAGTAAAATTACATAGATTTCAGGTGTACAATTCTGTATTACATCATCTATAAATCCCATTGTGTGTTCACCACCCAGAGTCAGTTCTCCTTCCATCACCATATATTTGATCCCCCTTACCCTCATCTCCCACCCCCCACCCCCCTTACCCTCTGGTAACCACTAAACTATTGTCTGTGTCTATGAGTTTTTGTTTCTCATTTGTTTGTCTTGTTCTTTTGTTGTTTTTGGTTTATATACCACATATCAGTGAAATCATATGGTTCTCTGTTTTTCTGTCTGACTTATTTCGCTTAGCATCATACTCTCAAGATCCATCCATGTTGTCACAAATGTTCCTATACCGCCGAATAGTATTCCATTGTGTATATATACCACAACTTCTTTATCCATTCGTCTATCGAAGGACATTTTGGTTCCTCAGAAAATTACGAATAGAATTACCACATGACCCAGCAATCCCTCTCCTGGGTATCTACCCAAAAAATCTGAGTTTTAGTCTTTTAAAAGAGCCAGTTAGATTGCTATTGATCCTATCTAGTTTTGTTGTTTATTTTGTTAATTCCTTTTCTTGCCTTTATTCGTTTTCCTTTCATGGCGTTTATTTTTTTCCAACTTATTTTTATGAAAATGTTCTAATAATCAGCCAGATTGAAGAAAATATACTTTGAATACCTATATAACCACCATCTACATTCTACCACTTTTGACTACACTGAACTGCTTCAGAGTCTTTGGTTTAATCAGAAAAACTTTTGTGCATATAAAAACACAGTCAAGAGAGTGAAAAGACAACCCACAGAATTCAACAACGACAACAAAATAAACAACCTGATTCAAAAATGGTAAAGGACGTGATTAGACCTTTCTCCAAAGATATACACAGGGCCAATAAGCACATGAAAAGATGCTCAACATCACTAGTCATCAAGGTAATGCAAATGAAAACCACAGTGAGAGATCACTTCACCCCATCAGGATGGCTATTATACAAAACAAACAAACAAACGGAGAATAAGTGCTCCAGAAAATGTAGAGAAATTAGAACCATTTTGCATTGCTGTTGGGAATATAAAATGGTTCCACCACTGTGGAAAACAGTTTGGTGGTGCCTCAAAAGTTAAACATAAAAATTACCATGTGATCCAGCAATTCCACTTCTAAGTCTGCGAGGTGTGATCAAAAGATACGGTGAATGTTTAAATAAGAAAATTATTACAGTAAAAAACACATTGCCATTAATCCCCCTCAAAATACCCTCCCTCACTTCGAACACACTTATTCCATCATTCTTGCCACTTTCTGAAGCCGTTCTGGCAGTCTTCTTTCGTGAGTATCTTTAATTGCGCTCTGGTGGCTGCCTTGATGTCCTGAATCGATTCGCAACGTTACAATGGGATAAGTGTGTTCAAAGTGAGGGGGAGTATTTTGAGGGAATTAATTCCACTGTAATAGATTTTTTTATTTAAACATTCACTATATATTTTTATCACACCGCGTATATCTAAAAAAATTAAAAGCAAAGATTCAAACAGATACTTGTATATCTACGTTCATAGTAGCATTGTTCATAATAGCCAAAAGGTAGAAACAACCCAAATGTACATCAATAGATGAATAGATAAATAAAATGTAGTTTGTGCATACAGTGGAGTATTAGCCTTAAAACGGAATCAAATTCTAATATATGCTACAATATGGATGAATCTTGAAAACTAAATGAAAGAAGGCAGATACAAAAGGACAAATATTGTATGATTCCACTTATATGAGGTACCCAGATCAGGCAAATTCACAAAGACAGAAAATACAATAGAGGTTACTAGGGGGAGAAGGACTAGGGAGTTATTGTTTAATGGGGACAGAGTTTCTATCTGGGATGATGAAAAAGTTCTGGAAATGGATAGTGGTTATGGTTGCACAGCATTGTGAATGTACTTAATGCCACTGAATTGTACATCTAAATGGTTAAGATGTTAAATTCTATGCTATACATCTCACTACAGCAAAAAAAATATTTTAAAAAATCTATAACAGAATGTATATAACAATTCTATTCATAATTGCCGAGAAACTTAAAACAATCCAAATGTCTTTGAGTGGGTGAGTAGATAAACTGGTACATTCATACACTTGAATACTGATCAGCAATGAAACATAAAGAACTATTGACACATGCAACAATTTGGATGAATCTCAAAGACATGCTGAGTGAAAGAAGGCAGTCTCAAAAGATGGGATACTGTATGAGTCCATTTACCTGGCATTCTTGAAAAGAAAAACTATAGTGATGAAGAAAAACACATCAATGGTTGCCAGGAACTAGGGTTGTGGGGAGTATGTGACTATAAAAAGGTAGTATGAGGAAGTATCTTGGAGTACTGCAGCTGTTGTGTATCTGTGGTGCTAGTTACACGAATCTACGTGCATGTTAAAACTCAGTACTGCACACTAAGAAGTCAACTTCTCTGTAAGATAATCTAAAAACTAAAAGTATAAAAATGTAACGTGAGATTGAGTTCAGAATTTTACTATAAAAGCCTTACAAAATTATTGAAATTAAAGTTTGAAAAACCCACAGAAAAGCGATCACATAAGTTAAATTATGTTCATTCTTCTAAATTTTTAATAATTTCACAAATGTTTAAAGTAACTGAATGATAAGATAACTTCAATAAAACAAAACTTGTATTTCAGCCCCTGACCTAAATTTTTACAATCAGATCAGAAATTGTCCTCAAAGAGAAAAAACAATAATGCATATGATTATGTGCGAAATCAAAATCAAATTATATTAGTTCTGTCTACCATATAGGGTTGCTATGTGGAACAAGTGAAAGAATGTAAATCAAAGTCATCTGAAAGCACCCTATTACCGAAGTTAAAACACATACACATACACACACACACACACACACACACACACACACACACACAACTGAATGAGATCGGATAGCTTCTAGAAACTCTTATATGGTGGTGCCCTCACAGCTATGCTCCTTTGGCCAATATTTGGGGTTCTCAATCTTGTATTGCCTGGTAATGCACAGAGACAGTCATTAAGCAATTATTATAAACTTAGACAAGAAATCAATCCTTAACTGTGTTGTTAATGAAACTCTGGTATTTCTCACAACCTCAGAGATCAGAAATGAACTGCTAGTGTCTGGAATAACTAACTATGCACTTGCTTCTATTAGGCTTTAGATTCACTTCCCTTTTCTGTTCTCTGGAGACAGAACACAGCTGGTCAGCATCCTTTATAGGAGTGTTTTCTTCTACATGTTTCCCAGGGGCCATTACTAAGTGTGAAAAACATTGGGAAGATCACAGCAGATTTGTATATGAGTCACTTTCCATCTGCATATGGTTAAGTGCACTTACAGCACAATTTTTTTATCAAATAGAAAGGCAAAATGAAGCATTTAATTGCTGCTTCAGTGGAGATTACTGTTTTTAGACTTTGAACTGCCTATTATCCTCATGTATAGGAAGGCAGAACTGCCTTCTCAAAAGTATATATAGTCATGTTGTCTCAAACATTGTTCTTCTAAGATCTCTTTTCAAAATTTTATAGTTCAAACAGAGATTCTCTTTAGAGAAATCTCTCTCGAGTTCCTAAATTTTTAAATTGCAGAATGGGCAGAGTTCTGGCTAAAGTGCCTGATAATTGCCAGAGGTGTTAAAAGCGCCTTTCTTCAAAAACTCATGTTTTCAATAGAATCCAAGGTAAAGAGAATAGAAGGACATCAGAGGGCAGGAGAAAGAGATTAGGACACTTGAACTGTAAATCGCTAATCAAAGGATAGTGATGTCAGGTCTCTATTCACTCAGCTCTACAGAAAGACCCTTTAACAGTAGTCTCCAGAGGAAACAGACACATCCAAAGCCCAAGACACTGTACCTCCCTCTCAATGGGACTCTTTAAGTGATTTATCCTTCGGAAAGGTTCTGAGGCAGGCAGGGCAGGGCCACCAAGTAGTCTGGTGGAAGGAACCATCCAGTGCGTGTTTTCACAACTTAAATTCTAGACATCCAGGGAACTACAAACCTACTGGGGTCAAACAGGATATCACAGCCCTGGTGAAAAGAATTGCTGACATTTCCATTTTCCCATTACACATGCCTCATCCCTGGGCATTCTTGAAATACTGTGGCCTCAAAATAATACAAGGAGCTGAATAATTGCAGGAAAGAAAACCAGCTTCAAATTGATTTGTTTGCAGTCTAGAAAACATTGTAACCTGGCATTACTACTAAGTGATTGTGTTAAGATTACATGGGGCTTTCTGAAATATATGTTTCCTTTATAATGAACTCATAAGACTATAGATCAGGGTGAAGAATTAAGAAGAGTATGAAAAATATAGGATTACCATTTGGATGTAGCTTCCTTCCTCTTCTCTGGAAACGGAATTGGCAAAAAGTCTTGCAGATTTAATACCATTTCTTTCTGGAGAGAGAAAGCTTGTCCGATTGCTAAGAACAAAAATATAGATGAGGTCAAAGCAATGTCTTACAGCTGCTCTGTAAGACAGCCAGGAACTAACATGGCCCCCGTGGGGTTTCAGCCTTCCCCTTCCAGATACAACTTCCTTCCGGCCAAAGCAATTCCTAAAGCAGTAGAGACTGCCCAGCAGCTTCTGTCCCACACTGGGGCAAATGACTCGCAATTCTCAAAGGCTACTTTTTTCCAGGCTCCCCATGTGACACAGCTCATGAGCTTTCTAGAAACAGACCAAGGCAGCATATCATTTAGAGAAAAAACAAAAACAGAAAAACAAAAACACTCCTTTGGGACTCTCTTGTTTCCATTCAAAGTAACCAGGAAAAGTAAGGAAGTGTGGCCATTCCTCTGATGGGATGAGGGCAAGACTGCAAATCAACTTTCATCCTTCTCCTGAGTTAGAAGCGCAGGCTGAGTCTCTCTACAGTCTAGGCTAAAAAATATAGCTCACTGCAAAATTCTGTTTTACAAAGTGATTGTGTCCTGTGGCATTTAGAATGAACCAAGGAACTGCTGGGCAAGGCTCAGGATTCTGAAAATGCAATTTCTAAAGGTGAGATGGAGAGTGCAGATACATTTGGGGTTTGTTTACCAAGCCCATGAACCACGCCTCTTTCTCTGAGAATTCCCTTCTCCTATTACTTTCACAAAGCTGAGCTTCTGGAAGCCATGTCGGTACTGCTGGTCCTTCCTCTGGGCCATAGCTAATCCCACTCACACTGGAGTGATACAATTCCCTCTGTCAGGAAGTGCAAATTGGGATTGAAAAAGCACCTATCTTTGTTGATACTGGAATTGTAGCATGTAAATAAGCTCAGGATCTATGGTATAGCTCTCTTTAGCCATGAGGATTGTACAACAAAGAGTTCTCCACAGAAAGAGGCATGAGCAAATGTGGATGTGAGAGACATGAGAGAGTCCTTGGGTTCCCAACAGCACTCTCCTTCCTGATTCCAGTATCATGGAGGATTCAGTTATATTCCTTCCTTTGTAATCTGCAAAACACTCTGGCTTGTGATAATAAACCTCATCCGTTCTTTTGCTTAAGCTAGGTTAAGTGGGCTTCAACTTCATTTAATCAGAGACCTAACTATGAAGACTGGGAGTGTCTGCTGGATGAGGCCCCTTTGAACATCAGAGACTTACCAAGGCACAGTGTGGGTCCTGGTTAGAGATGCGTGTTCCCGGATAGTAGAGAGGCTTCTCAGGTCCAGAGGAGGTGGCCGCGCTACAACACACAATATCCAGTAGGGTAAGTTCTCAGGAGTTCAAGGCCAGAAGGTAAAAGACTGTAAAACTATGATATGCCACTTACCTAGCACATCAAATCCCAATTTACTAACAAGCAGTACTGATGATTAGTGAATTTCACTGTCCTACTCTTCCCTGCCTCACTGGGAGTAAAGACAATTACTCAGCAAATGGTCACATTACCAGCTGGAGGTAATGAGGCAACACATTTAGTCAATATATAATCATATGGAACTCATTATATGTCAGGCATGGTTCGAGACATTAGAGGCATAGTAGGAATAAAAGAGATGAAAGTCTCTGACTTTATGGAATGCCAAAGCCTACCTCATACTCTCTATGTCCAAAATTGAAATTTTACCTTTCTTATCACAAGCAGAGATAATTACCCAGGTTCTAGGCTTCTCCACCTCCAGTCCATTGTCTACTTGATGGTACTTCTGCCTAGAATATCCTTCTTCATCTCTGCCTTTAGAGCTCAGCTCAACGTCCTCTGCTTATAAGGCCTTCTTTGATCTCCAGAAAAGATCAGGCTCCACATCATGGGCCCTCATGAGTTCCTGTACTTACCCTTCACAGCACTCCTCCCAGTTAGTGATGATACATTCATCTGTGATTATTTGATTCAGGTCTAGACTGACTGTGCTCTGGGAGGACAGGGGTTTTTCTGAATTTGTTCACTGCAATAGCCTCGGCATCTAGAGAAGCACTTGGCATCTAACCCTTGTACCACCTCAGTGGCCTACCTTTCTGAGTTGGTCATGGATGTGTTCCTCTATCACTGTCTTGGCCACACTACTTGTATTGTATCTTTCCTCCCGTCAACTACATGAATAGAGACTGTTGAAACCCCCTGCCCCACCCCAGATTGCCAAAGCCTAGTACAGTGACTTTTATGCGCTCAGTTTCCCAGGAGCCTCAGACCTGGGAAAGGTGGTGAGCTAGAAAGGTCATGTGAGTCCTAGTCTCTGGGGAGAAGATCTGTCCTGGTGGCATGACACCCTGGCATTGGGTTCACCAACCAGCCACCTCCCATCTTCAAAATCTGCCCTCTCCTCATTTGGCCCCAGGGTCCATCCTTGTATCCACACTTGTCAGAAAACCAGCCTCTCCTGGCCCAGGTGTCCACCTTCACACCCACCAAGTGAACCTTCAACCGCAAGTCCATCCAATATCTTCCTGCCTCCGATTGCCAGGTTCTATAAAGCTGCACTGTCCAATATAATATGGCAGCCACTAGCCACATGGGGCTATTTAAATGGATTAACATTAAGTAAAATTTAAAATTCAGTTCCTCAGTTGCACTAGCCACATTTCAAGTGTTCAGTAGCCACATTTCCATCATCACAGAAAGTTCTGTTGGACAGCACTGCTGTAGACAATTGAATAAAATAATAATACACACCTTAAAGTAACAGGTCCTTGTTAAATTGTTTCTAGCCAGAATGCATAGTTATTTCTTCTGAACCTCATAAGATAGGGTCTGTTCTCCTATTTAATACTGACTTCATAATTCTTCTTCTTCCAGATGGTTTTTATATATCTTCTTCCCCCTCAGACTGAAGAACCCTCCTTGCTTTCTCATCTTTGCATCTCACCAGTGCCTAGCACAGCACTACACACACAGCAAACACACTGGAAATGTGATTTAACTCAAACTGAAGGGGTGAGACGGGAATGGACCGGGCATGAGTCAGGGACTTAGTTACCAGCTTTGAGCACGGCCACCTGAAGGGAATGTCAGGTCACAATCATTGTACCAAGTATTTCTCTGGATTCACATAGCCCTACTAGGTAAGTGACTAAGAATGAAGTGGCTAAGAATGAAGTTATAAAGTTACTTTGACCTGCTTTTCTTCTTTCCCTCTTCTCTTTTCTCCCTGCCTGTCCACGCTGCTTAGCAGACCAGAGAAGCTGCCTGGGAATAAAGCAGAAGCTTCAAGGAGCTCTGTGCAAATGAGAGCCAGACGACACATTGCGAAGACCTCTCCCACCCCAGACACCTCTGCTAATAGGCATGCACAGGGCAGTGAATGATGAGTTGCATATGACCAGGTCGGGCATTAGTGGCAAAAGTCATTCTTGGCTGTTTTACAGGAGGGCACTGTGATTACTTCCAGTGCTGTTTAAATGAAGAGATGCCAGGTAGGTTCCATTTCCATCTATCATTGCTTATTTCTGAGCCTTTGTTAGGGAAGCAGCCAAAGATGAGCCCTCTGGAATGAACTTGGCTTTGTAGGCCATATTTGCAGGGCCATAGTGCCTGTAAGTCCCCTGATGCCTTTGATCATGGCTATCTGGCGCAGCAGGGTTCCGCAGCCCTTTCCCTTCAACTGCAGCCATTTGTCCTCACCCTTCTGTTTCCCAGCCATCTAGAATGTTTTCTCTAGTGCTTCCTTCCCAGACAGGGTCAGGAAGGCAACTTCTCCACATGGCTGTCAGGACCTTGCTCCCCTCCCCTGCACAGTGGGCCTAGTCAAATGGCTTACATTTCCTCTGAGGCTTGAGATCTCTATTCACTGGGGGAGGCTCCAGGTTGGCAGGTAGCTTGGGCAGGGGGCTGGCGATGCTTCCTGAGTTCATTGGGATGTAGTCATCACAGTTGCATTGGGGTCTGAGACCAGAGGCGCCGGTCCAGGGGCTCATGGGCACGTAGCTGTCTTCGGCACTGGATGAGGCTGTAGGGTACATTGGGGAGAACCTGCATGGCTGCAAGAGAACAGGTACAGGTTGGGAACCACAGAACAGTCATGGAAACTGTTCCCAGTGGACAGCCTGAGCTACACATAGGATTTCCATTGCAAATTATCCAAGAGTAACTCTGAACTTCCTTACTTAGGAAAGTCAGACAAGCGTCTTACTCAAGTTTTGCCTCTGGACTTATTGTGTGAGGTAGGTGATGAATCTCCTCGATCTGATGCTGGAAGACAGAAGGTTATGAACTGATGCAAATGCTTTATATACAAAGTGATGCCTTAAGTAGCTACCCTGTCGGGCAAGTGTCTGCACCATTACAATTGGCAGAACACTTAATTCCAGTAGTTCCCAGACAAGTTCAACTTTTAAGGGGAGACTGAAGAGTCCTGAGAAATTTAGAGTGCTGAGTCTCTAAAGACTTAAAGGGAACATATGTAGGTCAGACTATTTTTGGTAAAATTGAGGCTTAGAAGCTCAAGTGCCAAACTCACCAAATTTAAACTAAGCCGCTTGTCTTGGTGTCTTAAGGATTGGCCTTCTACATCAGCTGCAAGAAACAAGGTGGGGTGGTGAGAAGTGCAGGACAACATCAATTTAAAGTAGGGTCCAAATCCCTATGCACATCAGGGCCCTGTGTTCAGCTCCAGAGAGGCAGAGAAGCATAACAGTTTCTATACGTAAGGCTTGCTATTAAGTCTAGTTGGGCAGTCAGAACACATTCCCCAACAGATGGAAATCAGACCAAATTTTGAAGAAGTTTCTGTATAATAGCTTTAATTTTCTCTGTGAAATCGGAAGAGCTAGAGCAAGTAATGAACAAATGCTTGTTGCATTTATTACATGAATTTTCTGAGCTTAGAAATGGCGGAGACAGAGCTGGAGGTTTGATGAGAGGAGAGGTGTGATATTCCTTGTGATGAGCAGGACAGTGGCGGGAACAGAGAAGTGACAGTATTGCCAAGCAGCACGGAGGGCTCGTTCGAGATCTGTGACCATGAACTGGTGACCCTGATTTTCTGCAGCAATAGTTAGCTACTTAGGTACAGGCATGGAGAGGAACGGTGAATTAATACAGGATTAGAAACTTGTAAGATGGATGTGAAAAATAAAACAATGTGACATAAACATTTAGAATAATTGTGGCGATGAAAGAGATGTCCAGAAGGCAGCAAGATATATGGGCCTGGACTTGAATGAGACATCATGTTTGGGAATTAGCAGCTTAGAGATGGCAGTCAAAACCGTAAGAGAAGATGAGATGATCTAGGCAGCAAGTGTTGAGAGAATTTGAAGTCTAAAACCCTAGAGAATCCCAATATTCAAAGAGCAGTTGAGGGGCATGATGCCATCAAGCCTTAGGAAGCAGAGAATGGCCAACGATGGTGAGTGCTGCTAAGAAGTCCAGCAAGTGCTCTTAGCACATGGGGACCAGACAAAAGTGTCCCCCAAGAACTTGGAGGTGTGAAAGGTCAGGTTGCCTCTGAGAAATAAACTGAAGAGTCAACATCATCTTTTTAAATTTATTTTTTTATTAAATTTATTGGGGTGACAATGGTTAGTAAAATTATATAGGTTGCAAGTGTACAATTCCGTAATACATCACCATATATTGCATTGTGTGTTCACCACCCAGAGTCAGTTCTCCTTCCATCACCATATATTTGATCCCCTTTACCCTCTTCTACCACCCGCCTCCCGCCTTACCCTCTGATAACCACTAAACTATTGTCTGTGTCTAGGAGTTTTTGTTTGTTTGTCTTGTTCCTTAGCTGCTTTCAGTTTTATGTCCCACATATGGGTGAAGTCTTATGGTTCTCAACTTTTTTTGGCTACATCATCTTAAAGTGAGAGAATAACTCCCAGCTCAGAAATATATGTTTCTATGTCTTCAAGGCTGTAGAAGTACTGGTTAGAAGCTGCTCTGGAGTAATATTGTCTAGTTTAAAATCCCTGCTCCACCACTTATTAGCTGTGTGGCACTGGACAAGTTACTTACACTCTCTGGGTCTCAATTTCCTAATCTGTAAAATAAGACCAATAACAGGATCTATTCCATAGGAGTGCTGCAAAGATTAGAAGTGTTAGTGCATGTGAAGGACAGTAAAGTGCCTGGAACACAAAGTCCTTACTAAATCCTAGAATGTATTTGATGTTGTTAATAAAGAATGTAGGAAATGCATATGTGAACACAGGCCCCGAACTGCCTTTCCATTACCAGATCCCCACTGATGTCACCAAATAACACCAAGATAGAGAAAAACTTGCATCAACATCAGATAGTTTAAGGACTTTAGGATAGAGTGAAGATGGGAACAGACTAAAGGAAGGGACCAAGAATGGATCCCCATCCACACTCCTATAAAGCACACACCTGGAAAATGAGTCTCTACTAGAATCTCACTCTGCTGGATTTCCTGCTACCTCACTGATCACTTGTTTAGAGTTTCTTTTGCTGGTTCCTCCTCTTATCCACAATTTCTACATGTTATAGGGCTCCAGGCTCAGTCAGTCCTTGGTTCTTTTCTATTGTCTGTATTCACTCTTTTGGTGATCTCATCTAATCCCTTGAATTTACTACCTATACGCTGACAACTCCCAAATTCATAGTCCCAGGCCTCTCTCACTGACCTTCAGACTCACATTTCTATTCATTTACTTGATATTTCCACTAGGACATCTAGCAGACACCTCAACATATCCAAACTCAACATATCCAAAAACAACTTCCTGACCTCCACCCACTGTCCAACTTGTTCCCCATCTCAGTTTCTCAGGCCAAACACCAGGAAGGCAACATTGACTCCATTCTTTCTCTACTACACATCCCATGAGTGAGGTTGTATCTTCAAGATCTATTGAGCATCCAACCACATTTCACAAGTTCAAAAGCTACTATCCTAGTCCCAGTTACCATGACAGTTTGCCTGGATTACTATACTCATCTTCTAACTGGTTTTCCTGCTTCTACACTTGCTTCCCTTCAGTCTATTCTTAACACAGCAGTGACCCTGTCACAGAAATCAAGACCTATATAAATGGAAGGATAGTTCCTGTTCATGAATTGGAAAACTCAACACTGTAAGGGTATCAAATCTTCACAAACTGATCTATAGAGAGTGAAATGAGGCAGTCCTCCTCAATAATGAACCTTGACCCCGCTGCCTCCTCACACAAGCATCAGTTGCAGGTGGACCTCAATGGGGAAGGCAGAACAACCAGGTTGACGTGTTCCCTCTGCTTTATCACATCCATTTTTGCATTAAGACTCATATTCATATTCTATTATTCCACTGGTTTTATTCATTTCACTCTCCAGTATCTGCTTGCCTACGCCTTCAGTTTTCCCTTTTTGTCCACTGTTCACATGTTAGCACATTATGACTCTTTGTGTAATCGGCATATACTCATTTCATTGAGGTTTTCAGAAGGAAGTAACGTGTAATGGTCACATCACTAGGGACACTGGGGGAGGTCTCTGCCAGTGACTCAGTTCCTCAGTCAGAATCAGAAATTTAGACAATTTGAAATGAGTTTGCATTCTTTAAACTTCTAAAATTCCTTTAAAATGTGGCATTATATGTAGCAGTGTAGGAGTGATAGTATTTGGATGAAGAGAGAGGGAGAAAGACAGGGAGGGAGGGGCGGGAGGGAAAAAAAATCCCATGAAAATAAAGGGCTTTACAGAAAAAGGCAAAAAAAAAAAAAAAAAAAAGGAGGGGGGCTCCAGGAGGGTATCCAAGCTGATTGGGCTGGGTTAACATTATGTTGATTGTGACAGCTCTGTAAAAGCCACGTCACTAGTGTGTAGCCAGTTAGAATTTGGAAAACACATGTCAGGTGGGATGATGAATGAGGCTAATGGGATTATTGAAAGTAGGAGAAAAGAGCTATGGTCAATATACTGTCTCTGGGCTCACTGTGCATGTGAGAGGTAAAGAATAGAATAGAGTAGAGCTGATGCAAAAGTCACTTTCTGCACCAAGTGGGTCCCCTGGTGACTCCAGACAAACACCAGGAGCTTAGTCTCGGGGGGAGCCCATCACATGGACAGGGGCATGGCTAAGGGACCAGGGCTCTGACTTCTTTCAGCATCTACTGGGACCCAAGGAGTTAAGAGGAGTCAGGCTTCTCTCTGTACCTGAACATCAGCATCCAACACTTACCTTTCCAGGTTCTCATGGTATCTAAACCAGAGAGAGAGATTCTTCTTGGTGCCACAGTGCATTCTGGCTTCTTGATGCTGCTGTGCCCGCTCCACGGGAACTGTTCCTCTTGGCGCCGTTCAGAGAGATGGATTGGCTTAGGGGGGCGGGGAGGTGGCGTGATGGATATAATGTCTAGTTCTTTTGCCCTATAGGGCAGGGAACCTTGGTTTTTATCTACCTGAATGGTGGAATTTAAGGAAGTTTCCAGCAGTGGTGAAGAAAAGTGGTTCCTGGGCGGCCCATTGATATCTCTATTCCAGATCAGGGCAGCCTGAGGCCTTGTAGAAGGTACCTCCTGAGATCCATTCCCATGGGGGGATGGGTGGACCAAGTTACTGGAGGGCAGCTGCTGCAGGCAGTCAACAAAAACGTCATCAGATGAAGTCTGTTCCAATGAACGCTCTGAGTTTGACCAGCTATCACATCTGGTGGGTAGACTGAGGGAAGAAAAGCATGTAAATTTGACTAAAATGTAGCAGGTCCCTGGCAGCTGTAGTAGGTACCACAGCGACACTACTGATACACCCTTGGCAGAAGTCTGAAGAAAAAAGCCATCCACCCACCACAGAACCCACACTGGCCTCATTCCCATTCCTCAAATATCACTTTTTATTTTACTTGTATAGCCACCACATTCCCTCTACTACCCTCCATCACACCAACCCCTGGATGCAGGAAAAAATGATTGGTCGATTTTTTTTCACCTTCTAAGTGTCAGCTGCATATGAAAATACAAAGTTAGAAATGAAAACCGCAATGCTGAAATACATGAGTCATTTTGTTTAGTGCACGCTTCATCCTTCATAGTGGTTGACAGTGAGTGATCCAGCCTGCCTGTCAGCAGCAGGAAGAGAAGGTGAAAGCAGACACACCCACTAGAAGATGCTACAGCTAAACAGACTAATTTGGCCAGGCACACTGAGCACATCTCAGTGGCAGACCCTGAACGAGGAGGCAGTGTGGGCTCTGCAGAAGAGACTGTGTTAGAAGGCCTGGCTCAGAGAGTCCAGAGCATAAGCATACCTGGCATGGTGCAGTCTTCCACTCTCACAGTTGGACAGAATCAGATAATCAGGAAGGAAGAGAAACTCTGACTCACTTCTGGTTTCCTCAGTGGCTACGGTATTAGTACTTGGGTCATCTTTTGGCAAGGAGGAGCTGACAGCATGGGCGGTGTGAAGGGAGCTGGCAGGGGATGGCTGAAGGGAGGAGGGCGTGTGAGAGAGGCTCTCCACGGAATCTGCT
Source organism: Rhinolophus ferrumequinum (assembly GCF_004115265.2). Classification (NCBI taxonomy): domain Eukaryota; kingdom Metazoa; phylum Chordata; class Mammalia; order Chiroptera; family Rhinolophidae; genus Rhinolophus; species Rhinolophus ferrumequinum. The sequence goes on along the minus strand of NC_046284.1, from coordinate 5,862,158 downwards.
GGACAAATCATTTCCCAGGTTAGCATTTAAGAATGGCTATAACACTCACTCACAATTTCTCAAACAGCATCTAAAGAAGCCAAATAGAAGATGCAAATCACAGCCGGTGTTTGTACTGATGGAGGAGACCATTTCCCCAAGCTATAAACAATGTCTGGGAAAAAAGGCCAATGTTCCAAGAGTGAAGTGTTGAATCAATTAAGAGTGAAAAAAACACACACACACAAAAAAACCCAAGCATTCTTGGCATAAAAATCTCCTATTAGATAGTCTATACACAGCTCCCTTATGGCCCTCCGCCGCAGCCCTTCATCACTGTTTATTCACTCAACAAATATACACATATATACATATATTTATGCATATCCAATACAGATGTATATACTTACATATGCATTTCTGCATATATGCATATACAGATATATATCTCCATATAGAATACCTATTTTGCACCTATTATGTGCCTGGAACTGTTCTAACTCTGTCCATAAAGCCGAGACAAACACAGACCGTACTGCAGTTTACAGTCTATCAGAGGAGACAGACAAGTAACACATAAATAAAGAATACTGTTAATGATTGACTGCTAATGACTTATAAGGAAGAGGAAGGAAAAATGGGGGTGTTGTGATGGCTGGTAAAGCCCACATTTCTCGAAGAGCTCAACATTCAAAACTCCCAGTGAAAAGCCTGCTTTAATTTCCCCTTGAACCAAGTTGGCAGGAGTTCAGAATTTTGGAGTCAGAATGGCCCAGAACTGCCTGGATTCAAGTCCAAGCTCTACTATCTAGCTCTTGTGATCTTGGGCAAGTTACCTTCCTGCTCCAAGTTTCCTTCTCTATCAAGTGGAGATGCTAATAGTACGTATGCCACAGAACTGGTCTGCAGCTAATACGGGGCGGGGGTGGGGGTATTAACAGAGCTCCTGGCCAGAGTATGTACAATGTGTTGACTACCTATGGCTGCTGGAGACAGAACCAAACACTATATGTGATAAGCCACAAGAAAGCCCTTTGGGTGTGGTTCTCAGATGAAGAAGACTCTACCGCTTACATCCTCCTAAAAACTAAGGGGAGATACAGGGAATTAAAGAGGTCATAGGGGGTTTCTGGCTTCCTCCAACTTCATGTCAGGGCTTTCTGTCTTCTGCCTGATGCCTTACTCACTCCTGCTCCTCTTCAAAAATTGGCAAACGTGCTATGTATCCATGTTTTAGGGTAACTCCTGGATGAGGAAATAAACAGAGGAAACACATGACACACATCTAGTCTGGGCTGAAGTTAGGGACTAAGGTGGTGAAGAGTGAACAGCAAGGCTGGAGGAGTTGGCCAGGGCGCCTCTCTGCTTGTTTGCAGCGTCAGATCAAGCCAGTGTGCATTCACTACGGCTTTGCTAATAATAAGCTTCATCTGTTGTAGCAAACGCTCTCAGGTGCTTTTCCTGGAGAAATGCAACTCTGACTGTCTGTCACCACCTAGTGTTTAATGTGGGTATAGCAGTGGTCGATGATAAGCATACAGTAATAGTGGGAATGTTGAAGCAACTGTGGGCCACAGGATTTACAAGTAAGTTTTGTCTACTAGGCTAAGAGGCTAAAAGAAATCAGGTGGAAAGTTCCATGGTTTGAGGATCAGGACATGGTGCTCAACAACAAAAAAAAAACATGAAGAGGAGTGAATTGTAACCCTAGGTGCATTACACCTGGAATATTACACAGAAAGGGCAGTGTGTGTGTGTGTGTGTGTGTGTGTGTGTGTGTGTGCGCGCGTGCGCGTGTATGAGAGAGAGAGACAGAGAGAGAGACACAGAGAGAGAAAAACAAAGAGCCTCATGGGTCATTTGCTCCCACTGCCCAGAAATAGCCTAGAGCAAAGTTGGAGCTAACTTCCCTTGCAGAGACCTTGAGCCAATTGGAGATATGAGGAATTCTTCCCTGCCTACGATAAATAGCCAAGGTCTGTCTTTCTACCATATAGTCCTAAGCAACGCAATAGGTAACAGAAAAGCTGGAGTCCCACGAATTTTTGAAAGATGGTGATATTTAATATTTCTAGAACATCACCATCATCGACAGCAGCATGGGGAATAACAGAGCCCTACAGGACATCCTCACCCACATTTGACGTTTCACTGAATGTGTTCTCTGTGGCTGATGAGAGCAAAGGCATGGAGTGGCTTCAAAGCCATTGAAGTTGCCTGCAATGCTCAGTGTGTAGTACATTTGGACTTGAAGCCTAAAACCAGGTGAAAGGGAGCCATTTCTGCTGCTGTACATGGTGGGTGGGAACAGTTCTGACATGCCTGCCAAAGCACCGTCAAAGGAAGTGGGCTTGACACCTTTAACGGTTTTCCCATAGTGGCTCTCCAGTGCATGTGCGGTGTGTCAAGGGGCATGGAGTGGCTTCAAAGGGGCACCCCTTCACCACACAGGAACCCGACTCTGCTCTTACCTGCACCATCCTCCAGGTTGCCGAGATTGCAGACCTGACTGATGCTGTGTACCCACACGTGCATTTCTTCCTCGGTCTTGGCCACCAGATAGAATGTACGAGAAGTTGTCTTAACAATAAACACGAAATTATTCTGAAATTCCTTTCGAACAAATCCAGGGCCTGCATGTTTCCACACTGCACACTCACTGAGGTCTATCACGCGGATGGGCTTGCTCGAGTGTTTGTTCCTGTAGTACTCCAAGACGTCAGGGTTGCCGCTCAGGCGGCCCCGCCGGAGGACAAACCAGCGCTTCCGCCAAGCCTGCAGAGACGCAATTCAACAAGGAGTCACTGGACCAATTGCTCTTCTCAGAGTCTGCCAAGAACGTATTTCATGACAAGGACAGCAAAATGAAGTAAATCAGCCATTCTAATAATGAAATGCAAAGTCCACTCAGCTTTGGATTAAAGGAATAGTGCACCATCTTCAAGTCTGCTTTATTCAACGATTATAGGATGGGTCATTATTGGGAAATGTAGTAATGGGATTCACACCCACACGTCAAAGGATCAGAATTATACAATCATCACAATCAATGCTACAAAGGCATATGATACCAAGGTATTTATATTCAGGTTAAAAAAAAAAGAAATCTTAGTAATGAAGATCGAAAAGGAAGGCATCTTAACCACTATATTTCAATCCCAAAGCCAAAATCCTACCTTAAAATCACATGCAAATCACAAGTACCGGCCAGTATCATCCAACATTGTCATTTAACTCTTAGAGAATTGCTCAACAAGAAAAGAAAAAAATCATATACATTGAAGAAGAGACAATTACCATTATGTGTGCTGGACATGACTGTCTTTCTATATGTAACACTCCCAAGGATGATTAAAATACAAGTAGAATTCTAAGAGAATTAAGCAACATGTGGCTAGTTACATTTCTTCTGTGAGGAAACCATTTTCTAAGTGTTTTTCCATAACACATGTAATCTCCAAACTATCTCAAAGGAGACATAACTCCCCCTCCCCCCCAATTACAAGGACTGCATTGAATCTATAGATTGCTTTGGGTAGTATGGACATTTTAACGATGTTAATTCTTCCTACCTGTGAGCAGGGTATATGCTTCCATTTATTTGTATCTTCTTCAATTTCTTTCCTCAACGTCTTATAATTTTCCAAGTAGAGGTCTTTTAGAGAGGTAATATTTTTATGTCCATGTTATGTATGAAAAAAATTGAGAAATTAACTAATGTGCCCAAGGTCACACAACTAAGCTGCTATAGTAGGAATGGATTTGAACTCAAGTGAGGGTGAAAGGATCAATAATGAATGTGAAGAAAGAGAGAGGGGGAGTGTAGCCAATTCTTTAGTGATGTCTGACTGTAAGGAGAGAGCTCTGGGGTCCAGGGGTTATTTTTTAAAGATGGAAGACACATGCATTCACCCCTAAAACCATAGAGTTTCTCAACCACAGATTGAGATGTGCTACAGGGTATCTGAAAATTGGTGTCTGTTGCTTGTCAAAAAAGGCTAGAGGTGGGGCAGGAGTTGTCTGTCAAAGCTATCAGTGCCCTGTTGAGACACACTACAACAACTGCAAGGAACTTTCCTTGGTACAATATGAATCTTAGAAAGAGCCAAGTCCTGAGGTAAGGCAATCGGGCAAAACTTAGTCGATGCTCAAAAAAAAGTAGAGAATGATGCTCCAAAGAAACCAGCGCTGAGATAATGGCAAGCCGCTTTGCATGTCACTGGAGCTACTGAGGACTTACGCCTCCTTGGCTTCCCCACTCGCCCTTGACCTAGAATGTTTTCTGTACACAGTACCAAGAAGACATGCAAATACCAATGGATACATGGATAGCTACCTTTCAGGGTATGAGGCCTGGAGAAAGAGGTATTTGCCATTGACCACAGGAGTCCTCAGTATCTCTAAACTTCCTGTCTCCTGGAGCCAGGGAGAAAGAAGTGAAGGCTGTCCTCAAGTTCCCTATCTTCTTATGTTTAGGTGCCTCTTGCTCAGTACATGCCACCAGGCCAGCCCGTTTGGCTGGCACATCCTTGCTTTCTGCTGGAGAGAACTGAGCACAGACAAGTAACAGGCTGACAGGCTGACAGCAGGGCTTCTTCCATCAGAGATGCTTGATGTTGCAGTTGGCAAATGCAAGTGGAGAGATTTATAGTGCTGTGGTTGCTCTCCTGTGCAGTGGCATGTACTGCAGCAGGAAGTGTGGGGTTCTGCCACGAGGTATGGTGACCACTGGGACAGGAAGTCTTTTGTATCTCTAGCTTCATTTATGCCTGACACATTTATAAGCCCACCGGCTTTGACCAAGAGGCCAGGGGAAAAGGAAAAGCCACCATTTGGAGTGTTCTTAGCTCCCTCCCTGCCCAAGAACCAGAGATCTGAACATGAGATCTGAGGCAGCAGAGAATCTGATGAAGCACCGAAGAGAGGAAGGCCAATCTTCACAAAGGACCTGCAAGGATGCCTCGGAATAAAAAGTCCTTCTGAGCCTGTGGCAGGAGGTACTTGCTCCGTGTTGGGTTGGGACAGGGAGGGGAAAATGGTGCCTGGGAGGGTGAGCCCTGGCTTCGTACTGCCTTTACAGTGTAAAGCTCTGAGGAGATGTTTGACCACTCAGAAGGGGGACAAAACAGTGTGATTAAGTTCTTGTTATTAAGACAGGAGAAATAACAGTATGTTTGTATGTCCATGGGAGTCATCTAGGAGGGAGAGAAAAATTAATGATTCAATAAATTCCTGTTGCACAAACATGATATTGAATGGAGTGGAGCCACTAAACAGGAGGAAAGGAGCTCAAGGGTCGCTGTGGGGTTTACAGCGAGGGAGGTGGGAAACTTGGGCTTCTCTGGCAGCGACTGAGGCAAACAGAAAGTAAGGCCTAGTTCCGGTGTTCCCTGCGATGATGTAGGCCCAGGGAAAGGGGTGAGAGAATGCCATATATGCCTGCTAAGGAACACTTTCATGGGGAGCCTGGGGGTACTCCAGACTTTCCAAAGGCCACTTTGGTAGGGAAATGTGAAAAGGAGGGGGTTAGAAATATGAAATGGGTAGATTTAATGCAGAGTAATGAGTTTGCTAGTCGAGGTATCAACCAGGAATGGTGGGAGTGCACAGGGGAGAATGACATGGACAAGCTTGGGTTTCATTCACTCATTTAACAATTATCTGCTGATGGGCTGGAAATTGGAAATGAACAAGCATTCCAATGCTTGTGACAACAGGCCCTGTCACTCACAGTCTTGTGGGCAGCAGGGGAAGTGGGCAGATAGATAAACAGACAATTGCACTAAGTGAGATAAGTGCTATAAGGGAAAGCCAAAATGCCATGGTAACACACAAGAGAGACATTACTATCAGATTGGTGGGTCTAGAGAAGCTTCCAGAAGGAAATGATGGCTAAGCTGAGACTGAAGAGGGGTTGAGGAAGCAGCATGTGTAAGTGCAGCTACTTCAGCAAAGCTGGAAGGCAGGCATGGAGCAGAAAGGAAAAAGAACAGTCACCCCGTAGCTTGAATAAGATGTAGCATAATCTTCATGCTAAATTGGGCAAACATACCAGCATGCCCTCCCTCAGGTTTTAAAATCTCTACCTAACAGTTGTAAGTATGCAAAAGCAGAAATGATGTGTTCTTAGCGCTGTTTGCTAAGCAGGTGGAACCGGAGGCCATGTCCAGTCCTGTCCCATCAGGCTTAGAGGCTTCTAGAAGTGGGAGACATGTGACAAAGACCCCTGCAAAGAAGTCAGCCAGCACCAAGGTGAAGTTCTTTACAAGGAAACAGTGCCACAAGGAAGTTATCAAATATGAAGGGTCACATCAAAAGAACTCAGGAGGACCGGCCCGGTGGCTCAGGCGGTTGGAGCTCCATGCTCCTAACTCCGAAGGCTGCCGGTTCGATTCCCACATGGGCCAGTGGGCTCTCAACCACAAGGTTGCCAGTTCAACTCCTCGAGTCCCGCAAGGGATGGTGGGCAGCGCCCCCTGCAACTAAGATTGAACACGGCACCTTGAGCTGAGCTGCCTCCCAGATGGCTCAGTTGGTTGGAGCGTGTCCTCTCAACCACAAGGTTGCAAGGGATGGTGGGCAGTGCCCCCTGCAACTAAGATTGAACACGGCACCTTGAGCTGAGCTGCCGCTGAGCTCCCGGATGGCTCAGTTGGTTGGAGCTCGTCCTCTCAACCACAAGGTCGCCGGTTGGACTCCCGCAAGGGATGGTGGGCTGGGCCCCCTGCAACTGGACCGGGAACTGAGCTGCGCCCTCCACAACTAAGACTGAAAGGACAACAACTTGACTTGGAAAAAAGTCCTGGAAGTACACACTGTTCCCCAATAAAGTCCTGTTCCCCTTCCCCAATAAAAAAAAGAACTCAGGAGCCAACCCGAAGAAGCTCCCACTGGCCAAAGACAGAACAATTTAAGCTTTAATAAATATAATAATTTCAGTGGCTTGAAATCCATCAAATGTGTTTAAATCCATGAGTTCTTATATTAAAAAAGAAAAAAGAATTTGTCATCTTCAGAGGGTATGAGGGAAGCACTTCATTGTCTTGCAACTGGTAAGTAAGGGGAAAGAATTGAGCATTATCCTGCCTTTCCTAGATAGGAAGATGAAGGGAAACGCCTTTTTATAAATGTATTCTGACTAATAAAGGAAAACAAATGATAGAATCAGAGTACCACCATTTTGCTACCCCAGTGAATTAGTAGATATAAGTATTAAGTATCAACAGTTGCCAACTCAGGAAGGGAAACAAGCAGACACTCTACCTTCAATAGCCTGGCATGAGGCAAAAGCCAGATTGCGGGAAATTCTGCAGGTCAAAGGCCCAGGTTCTTCAATGGATAAATGATAAGAAAAGGAAAGGACAGAGGGGGGAAATCTATGGATTAAATGACATTTAAAAGATGTATCAAAAATTTCTCAATGTGCTAGACTGAATTCTAATGCCTAGGGGATGCTCACGTAAGTGATCAAAACATAAAAAATGCAAAGAAGAGATTTCTATACACATCAAGATTGTAGTTGCCTATGGAGACGAGGAGGAGGTTGTGATGGAGATGGGGCACGTGGAGAGCCTTCAGGAGTAGGTGGCAAAGTGATTTTTCAACTGGTTGGTGGTAACCAGGGGGCTCACCTAATAGTAATTCATTGAGTCATATTTTTAAAATGTGGTTTGCTGTATTTGTGTTTCCTTTTATGACAATTCCTGCAGATAGGACATATTCATGAATTAACTCAATAAACAGTTACTGAGTGCCTACTAGGTGCCAGGCGCTGTTCATAAAAAGGAAGAAGGGGGCTTGCTGGTCTGTCAGGGAATTGGAAAGCTCACAGAGGATGTGAGGACCTGACGGCTGCCGTCTCCTCTGTCTGGGGAGATGGTCACATTTTACAAGTGCAGGATTGCTGGCTGCCATGGCCCCACTGGACTCCACCTTCTCCTCTCGGACCTCGTCTACTGCGCAGTCTTGGGAAACCAAGATGGGAAAGGGCGAGGTCAACAGTTCAGGAAAGACGGTGAACATGATTATGTCCTGGGCCAAGAAGATCTAGAAAGCAGAGTCACTGTGCAAAGAAGTAGCCACAATTATGACTCACAGAAATAGAGTACAAAAAAGGGGGATCGAATTGAAAGTCAGGAGACCTGCATTGGAACGCTTATTCTACTTGAGACTTTCTAGGTGACCTTGAGCAGTTAACTGCTGCGAACCTCAGTCCCGCCATCTGTAAATGAAGATAATAAACCTTGCCCTGCCTCCCTTATGGTGTAATTGCAGTGAATCAATGAGAAAGGGATAGCAAAACATTATCAAGTTGATAGTAACTTATAAAATGACAAAGGGATTGTTGATCCCTAGGGCACAAGGCACCACTTGCCCTGGGAAAATTGCTTCTCCCTTTCTGCAGCCCACACCCCCACTGTACACTGATGGGTTCTGAGGGCTTTTCCAGCTCTGATCATCAAAAGATCCATTTCCCATCAGCCTTTCCTGCTGCAGCCACCAAGCTGAGTCATTACCACCCTACCAGTATCATCTCCAACAACAAAAACCTGCAACATCCTGTAGCCTTGTGGAAAAGTGTTTGTGCTCATTTCTAGAATCTGAACGCCTCCAAGAAAGGTGTGTCTAGATCATAGGCCTACTCATTTTCATGGAATTGTTAGAGGAATAATCGAATCTACTCCTTCTGAGAGTAAGAGCTGTGTTGTTCGCTTCTTAAACAAATCCAACTTGTAGATTTCAGTTTACAAATACCTCCTAGTTTTTTCTTGATCGAGAGTGACCCACCAGTTTAAACAAAGGTGTAAGTGCTGTGCAGGTGTGGAAAATTGCTACCACTGTAGTATCCAGAGAAGAGAGACTGAGACTTGGACCTGAATTTCCCCGTTATAGTTTGAAATGTGTCCCTCCCTAACCTATATACTGAAATTCAAACCCCCAATACCTCAGAATGTGACTGTATTTTGAGATAGGGTCATTATCAAGTTAAAATGAGATCATTACAGTGGGCCCTAATCCGATATGACTGGTGGCCTTGTAGAAAGGAAAACTTTGGACACAGACATGCATAGAGGAAGACATTGTGAGGAGACAGAGGGAGAAGATGGCCATCAACAAGTCAAGGAGCGTATCTCAGAACTGATTCTCCCCCACAGCCCTTAGAAGGAACCAACCCTGCGGACACATTGATCTTGAACTTCCAGCCTCTGGAAACGTGAGACAATAAACTTCTGTTGTTTAGGCCACCTAGTTTGTGATACTTTGTTACAGCAGCCCCAGCAATCTAATACATTCTCCAACCTTTATTATGCATCTAAATCACCTGGGAGAACTTCCACTTCTGGCCACATTGCTGTACCTGTCACCAAGCTTGTGCCCTACCCATAAAACCAATTAGAAAACTAGACCAATATATATGAAATAACTGCTTTCAGATATTGGACGACAGTCAGTGCCAGGGCTGTGGTCGGCATGAGAAGAGAAACAAAAGAGGCAAGCCCTATGACCATCCTGGCTTTCAGTCTATAGCCAACATTTCACGACTACAGTGCAGGGAGAGGGTCCCAAATAGAGCACTGCAATCTTGCAGAGTTGGGAAGACAGAGGTCAGAATTCTGGATAGTTGAGGTGGCTGAAATTTGTAGAGCAAAGCACCAGAGATGATGGAGCTATGTAAAGAAAGAACTCCAGAAATCTGCATAGGAATCCCCCGAGGCTTTGGCTGAAAACTAAGGTGCACTTGTGTAGGGTGAAACCCCATGCGGGGATCCAAAAACAACTACTGGGGAGACTCACAAACTGAATAACTGCTGGAACTCATACAGGGCTGGGAGATATCCGAGTTCTGACCAGCTAGCATGGAGGAAACTTGAACATTCAGTAGAGACTCTAGAAAGGCCAGACCTTAGAGTTAGGAGTAGGCCAAACTAGCCCTAGAGTTTGGGCTACTCTAGACTTACCCTAAGAAAACTTCAAAAGAAGCCTAGGAAAGATCAAGCTGATGATCTTAAAGTCACTAAAGTTCAACCCTTTTAAGGGAAGACAACAAAATCCCGACATACAACATAATATTTACAATGTAAAGCATCCAAAAATATTACTAAAATGTAAAGAGGCAGGAAAAACATGGCTCATAATCAGGAGGAAAAAAGTCAGTCAACAGAGACCTAAGAATGACAGTGATAATGGAATAAGCAGACAAGAATTTTAAAACGGCTATTACAATGTTTGAGATTTAAAGGGAACCATGTACGTACGCAATGAAGAAATAAATGGAAGATCTAGACAAGAACAAAATGGAACTTGTGGGAATAAAAATACAATACCTGAAATGAAAAAACAAACTGGATGGGTCTAACAACCTATTAGACACTGAGAAACGGATCAGTGAACCTGAAGCATAGAAAGAAACGGCGAGGGGAGAAATGAAAACATTACCCAGGGAGCTGCTAAAAATGCACATTCCTGGACCTCATCTCCAGAGAGCCTAATTCACCAGGCCTGGTTTGGGCCCTGGAATGTGCATTTTAACATGCATCTCTGCAGACTGTCATGCATAATGGAAGCCCCATTTCCAATGGTAACTGGCCAAGGATGAGAGGAAAGGAAGTGGAATACATCTATGTTTGAACCACAGTCTCAAGGTGCACCATTTCAGCAGTGAATTCCTAACCTTTGATGCGTTGTGAATCCCTCAGAGAACATGATGAAATACATGCACCTTCATACATGCACCCCCCCCCACACACACACACAGTTCCAGACTGCCCTCCCTTATTAAACTACACACACTCTCCCTTAATACACACTCATTCAGTCCATTTCCCCTAACTACCGTCTACCATGATGATGATTTACAAAATCATGTTCCAACCCAGATCTTTCCCAGGAAATTCAGACACATAACCAACCATCTCACATCTCCATCTAAATCTAAGTGGTCTCTCAAACTTAAGATGCCCAAAACTAAACTCTTGATTTCATGCCCCTCAGACCTTCTCCTCTTCAAGCCTTCCAACAGTACCTCAGTAAATGGTACCACCATCCATCCATTTCCTAAATCCAAACCTTGGAGTGATCCTTGCTTCCACTCTCCACATCCAAACCATTAGCAACTACTGTTGACTCTACTTTCAAAGCATTCCAAATCAAGAGACTTCTCTCCATGCACCCTCTACAACAACGCTAGTCCAAGTCACCATTGTCTCTCCCTTGGGTGACTGAAACAGCTTCTCATCTTCCCACATCCATAAATTCATTCTCAACAGTCAATGACCTTTGAAAAGTGTACGTCATATCATGTTGCTCCCTTGATTAGCCCCTTCCAAAGGCTTCCTAATGCCTTAATGATATAAAATCCAACCTCGTTAATCGGGCCTAGAAAGGGCCACATGAACTGGCCTTGGCCATCTCTCCCACTTCATCGAGACCCTTCTCTTGCTCTTTCACACTGGTCTTCTGCTGTTCCTGAACCTCTAACATCGCATTTCCATTTTGGGGCCTTTGACCTACTTGTTCCTTCTTCTTGGTGTATTCTTTCACCAGATTTTTGCATGACTGTCCTTTAGCTCTCAGCTTTCTGTCACTGAGACCTCAAGTTAATTGTAACCTCCTCAGAGAGACCTTCTCTGATCATCCAAATTAAAGTGACCAGCCAGTTATTCTGTACCACATTACCCTATCTTAATTCCCTACATAGCACTTTCAAACCTAGTGTTTTCCTTTCTTGTTTGTTTATTTGAGGTTTAGTGTCTGTTTCCTCCCTCCCACCCCCATCCCGTTCCCTACCAAAATGTGAGCTCCCGGGGAGCAGAGGCCTTGTCTTTCTTGGTCACTGCTTCATTCTCTGAGCCTCGTGGTTCCTGGCACAAAATAGTTGCTCAGTAAATACTTGTTCAATGAATGAATTCCACAGCACCATAGACCTAGGTTTAAAACACTATTCTTGAGAAACATAACTAGTTTTGCAGGTCCATAACAAACCTAATCACCAGGATTTACTCATCACTTTTTTATGCTCTAGGAGCTGGGGGTGTGATGGTAAACCAGACAGACACAGCCTCTAAGCTGGACCTCAGGCAGTCAGGCAAGGCGTGGTACCAGACTTTTACCTCAAATAGAGCAAATATTCTACTCAGACACTGTAGCATGTTGTTCAGGATTAAACTGGGGTGCGAGAGTGATCAGCTAAGCACACCTAAGTTGAACTTTTATCAGTTAATAAGACAGGCTATCAAAGCAGAAGTTTACAATGGATAAAACTTAGAAATTTGAGCACTTTATTTCTGCACTCAATTCTACTTGCACAGTAAAATAAACCTGGCTATGTTATAGCAATAGCTTTTTTTTTTTTAATTCTTGGGCTCCAGAATTCACTCCAATAAAATTGAAGTGGCCTGTCTGGATTGTATCCATTGTCTAAAGACACTGAAATGAACTGAGAAACATCCTGAAAGTCTCTGAGGCTGTAAAGAGACACCTCTGATTTAAACTGCTTTTCTGGCAAGAGTGATTACTGTCCCTTTGTTTCAGCGGAATTGGCCCCCTGCCCCCTCTGCAGTGGTGAAATCCCAAAGCTATGAAATCATTTCCTTCGCATGTGCACAGGATGGGTCAGCAACCTGCCTTCATAGCCAGGCTTCCCAACTCAGGCTGAGGGAACAAAACCTACACCTAGCTGCATTTGGAGCTCTTGATTTTGATCCTTCAATACTGCTGTCATTTCAGCAATGGCAGTTTTTGACTTAACCTGCCAAAAGGAACTGTGTGGGCCTCCTCCTCTCCTGACGTATGGATGTGCTCCATACTCTCCCAGCCAAGAGTGTCCAGAGCTGCAGGATTTGGTGCTGAGATTCTGACTGTTCTGATTGCTTACAGGTGTTGATCGTCTTCAGCACTGCTCTTTCAGTGGCCTAATTGATCAGGCTGTGGGAGATGCCTCAGATTAGAGGACAACAAGGAGAAAAACAAGTATTTCCCTGGGCCTTTAGCCTTTGCTGACCTAGCCTACATGTTCTGTAATGACAGGCACGTCACCTGTCTTGGTCCTGGGTCTTCCAGCATCTTTAACAGTCTTGGTGTGCAATACATACTCAATGTACTGTTGTGGACAAAATAACAGACTGAACTGGTGTGGCTATAACAGCTTAACAGGAGGAATCCTTGTGTCGGTAGAGATCTGTGTATTGATTGCAGGGTGGCCACATGAGTCTATATGTATGATGAAATGGCACTGACCATTCACACACACGCATGCACAAGTGTGTGTATGACAGATGAAACCTGCCACAGTTCTTGGACGGTACCAATGTCATTTGCTGCTTGTAAGACTAGACTGGAGTTGTACAAGATACTGACACTTGGGGGAACTGAGGAAAGGACCAGAAGCTTCCTGTACGTTTATTTACAACCACCTGGGGATCTAATTCAGTTTCTAAATAAGATTACAAAAAGATAGTCCAAAAGAAGTAAAAAAAAAAAAAATACAGAAAAAGGAAATCTACAGGAGGTGGAACAAATAAAAAGCACAAAATAAGGTGCTTGTTTTTAATCCAAATGCATCAATAATTATATTAAATGGAAATTGACTCAATGCTCTACCGTGTTTCCCTGAAAATAAGACCAGGTCTTATATTAATTTTGGCTCCAAAAGAAGCATTAGGGCTTATGTTCAGGGGATGTCATCCTGAAAAAATCATGCTAGGGCTTATTTTCTGGTTAGGTCTTATTTTCAGGGAAACATGGTAGTCAAAACATATTTATTGAATGGGATGTGTGCAGTGGATACAGAGATGAATATGACATCTCATGGACCAAGTGCTATGACAGAATGTGCCACATGTATGGATTTGTAACTGCCAGGAAGGCTGGAATGGCAGAGGGCAAAGCTAGAGAGGTGGCAGCACCCAGATGGTGGAAGACATGATGGGGGTAGAATTGATAGTCGTGTCTCACCAATTGCACGTGGGCTGTGAGGGAGAAGGAGGGGTCCAGGCTGAATCAGAGGCTCTGGTTTGCGACTGGATAGATACTATCATTGCGTAAGGTGTTATCAAGTGCTAGGAGTCCCCTGCATGCAACAAGGCAAATGAGCTTTCACTGACAACATTTCTTTTTCTTACAAGTTTATCAATGTATATTAATAATCTTTTGAAATAGTCAAGGCAGCTAATTTTCCAGAAAAAGAAGCTGGTCCTCAGAGAGATGAAGTGCCTTGTTCATTGTTCCAAGTCTCATGATTCCCCTTGCGGTGTTCAAGAACACTGTTTAATTTAGATTAAGAAATTGAATTTAACTGTAATTAAGAAATTGAATTAACGTTAGTTGAAATTAAAGGAGAGAAAACAGAGTCGCAGTAGGAAGAGGGTATATGCCTGTTCAAGTTGGTTGGTGACCCAGTAAGATACCTTAAAACTTTATCAGGAAGGTTTTCAAGCTGGTTGCTCCTGCCACTCCTGCAGTTTACTGGGAGGTATTTGGGAGGAAACAGATTGACAGAGCATATTACCCTCAAAGTCACATCCAGGTTAGAGCACTTTCAGCAAAGACTGTTCTAGCACAAGGAACTGACAAAGCTGTTTCTCCTGATTTAGTTCTGTATTCCAAAGTGGAATATTTCTGTCCCTTCACATACAAATATTCTTCTCTGGAGTCCAGAAGACACAGAGGGAAAAAAACGAAAGAGGAATAAGACTTGCTCTTGTGTGATTTACTGACTTTTCATTTCCTTTGACATCCTTCCTCATCCGTGTTCCTCCATGAACAGGTTTCCCCCTCTGTGTTTTTCTTGCTGTTGTGTTGCTATTGACATATATTTAGTAAATGCTAGTTAGTGTTTAGAGAACCTAACAACTCAACCACTGACTGCATTTGTAAGGCCCCTAGGAATCTTGGATGTAGTCCCAGAACATGAGATGAAAGAAAGCATTTGGTAACAACTGGGGAGATTTGGGGTAACTTCCCAAGACCTGCTCCTCTAAGCCTCACTCCCATTCTCTTCCCAGTGGTTTCACCTTGAAAACTCTCAGGAAGTTGGGGGTGTGTTTATGTGTTGCAAAAGGTGAATATCATCGAAGAAACAGAATTCTGGTTAATGTTCTATTTTCTGTTGCGCTTTACTCAAGAGGGTCCTTTCTCTCCACCTTCTATTTCCTTGCCAAGGGGGACCACAAAAGCTATGGGACCCAAGGGCAGCAGGTCGGGAATTTCCAGGAGCAGGTTATACGGCTCCTCTCTGTCTTGGCTCAGTGCCACTAGCCCTGGGATTGCTGGTGACCCTTCAGCCTGATGGCCTGTAACCTTCTGCTCGCTGCCAGATAGAGCTGGGACTTGTCCCAGGCATGGAATAACTTCCTGTGATTGTCCTAGAGATGGCCTGGCCCACAGGATCTGCTTCCATGGCTTGTCAACAGAGACAGAAAAATCTAAGCGATGTGGTGGGCCTTGAAAGGAGGAATCCTGAGGAGGAAGGTTCAGCACAGATAAGTGTGCCCCTCTACATCACATGGACTTGACCTTCCCCATGTATTGTCAATGTAAGTGCCACTGAATGCCCTGACTAGTTTCTCATTATTCCTTGTGAGGCAGCATCTTCGAGGTCGTTAAGACCCTCGAATGAAATTTACAGGTACTACAAACCTGGGAAGGTCACCAATATATTAGGTACCAGGCTCAGGATGCAAAATGGTGGGTTGGAACAATGGGCTAAAACCAACTCAGGAATAAACAGTTATTTTAAACTCCAGTAAGCTCTGTGATAAAGTGTTGGGGGTTGGATGGAAACACAAAGGAGGTAATCAAGTTTGGAGGAAGGTTCAGGGAAGGTACAATATGGAGGAAGTGAAAACTGAGCTGAGCTCAGGAGACCAAAATGGTTGAGGGAAGGCTCTTGTAAGCAGGGTACTTGCAAAGGCATGAACACAGGAGAATAAGCTTTTTAAAATTACCCTCACGCCAAAGTGTTGGGTACAAATAGTGCTGATGGTTACATAGCGTCGTCAATGTATTTAATGCCCCTGAAGTGTACATTTACAAATGGTTAAAATGGTTAACATTATATTAAGTATATTTTCCTATAATAAAAAAACATTTAGATGCTTGACCACTGCACTGTACACCTGAAACTGAATAATACTGTATGTCAACTATAACTTTAGATAGATAGATAGATAGATAGATAGATAGATAGATAGATAGATAGACAGACACATACATACACATCTGGTCACAGGATAGAGAGTGCAGCATAGGGAATGGAGTCAATGGAATTGTAACAGCTCTATACGATGTCAGAGGGGCAATAGATTGGGGGAGGGGGTTATCACTTTGGTGAAGGGTTAAATGTCTAACTATTACATTGTTTTGTACACCTGAAACTAATAATAATAATAAAAAACATTACCCTCACACCATGGATGTCCTCTAGGGGACATCCCCCAATGCTCAAGTTGAGTAAGTTACACAGGTGTGAGGGCTCCTAGGACTGTCTCCAAAGGAGTCCATTAACAATGAGAAGTAACAGACCTGAAATAACACAGATCCCTTAAAATAGACAACAGCAACAATAATAGTTAACACGCATGTCCCAGGAACTGTTCTAAATGCTTTGAATGGATTAAATTCAATCATTTAACCTGCACTCGGACCTTATGAGATGTACGCTCCTTATGCCATTTGATACATATGAGAAAACGGGTGCAGAGAGGTTAAACAACTTTCGTAAGTACATGAACTGATATGTGGCAGAGGTGAGCTTTGAGCTCACTCAGATCAGCTACTTCAGGAGCCTGGGTCTTAACCACGTGATATAGTTGAGACTAGAAGCTGCTATCCACTGATAACAACTATGTAGGTCAAAGAACTTAGAGCATCCAAAGAGTCAGGCAGGAAGAAAGGAATGAAGCGAATCAACTTGGAGAGTGTGTATTTGGGTTACAAAGTCTAGGAAAGGAGAAAATACGGCACCATTTTATAAAAATGAGCTCACAGTCTACCAAGAGGTCTTCCTGTACTTTTTCTTAAAAATACATGAATTTGGAAAGCATTTGGAAAACCTGGTCTCTTATGTTAGTTATCAGATATAAGATATCTGAGGTTTAATACTAAGGAAAATCTTTCTAAAATGTCCCAACAGTGTCTGGTGCCTAGAGGGAGCTCAGTAAATCTTGTTGAATGAATTAATGAATCTCAATCTCATTCCACATATAATCAAATTAAATTCTGACTGGATTAAAGAGTCACATTTAAATAAAGAAATTATAACAGTGCTGAAAAAATAGAGATGGACATTTACCTAAACTGGCACCTGGAAAGGCTTTCTAAAAAACACGACACGACAGCCAGAAACTATAAATAGAAACAGTGCCATATATGAATTCCTAAAACGCAGAGGTGTCTATGCTTGAAACACCTGTGTTACGCGTGAGCCTGAGATGTCGGAGGATGGGAGGGAAGAAAGGAAAGTGAGCAGGAGGAGTGAGCTGTCCTCAAAGGGGTCCCCTTGGATGGTGGCAGCACCTCAGGGTTGGTGAAACATCAAGCAGTCAACTACAGACCCAAAGGGATTTTTTACGAGGTGGTTCAGCAGCTCTAAATACTCTCCTGGCTGGAGGAGGCTTCCAAAACCACCTCCCAGCCTCTGGCCAGCACATAACTGTCAATCAAGAGAAGCTACTCCACCCAGAAGACCACAGGGCACCAGTGTTTATTTAAGCTCCTGTCTCAGCATAGATGAAGCGAAGATTCTAGAGGGTGCCTGCCTGCAGACTTATCCTCAGATACCTGTAGAGGAAAAGAATGTTCTCGGTTTCCACTTGGTTCCCTTACTTGCTTGGTTCAAAGCATACACATCTGCTAGAGGGTAGAATCCTTTACTGTTTACAGTTCAGGGCAAACTCCCTCGGCCTCCTCACTGCTGACCCCAATGCCGACCACTCCTTTCCCCCAGGAACACTCAGATGCAATGACACTAACCAGGCTCACTTTCAATTCAACACGTGAGCACTCAGCTCAGGTGGGCCCTCAGTGCACACTCTCTCCCTTTCCTAAGCACTACTGCACACCTCTTCTCGCCTGAAACCTCCATCCTCTTCCCCTCACCATGCCTTTCCGCTCATGATTCCTGAGAGTCCAGAAGGCAGGATTAGCCCAGGCCACTGTCCTCTCCTTTCCAAGCTAAGCATTTTTCCCTGGAAGCCTTCAGACATCTTTCTCCTATTTTGTTAAAACTGTGCATGAGAAAATGAGATGTATAACTGATCTAGGATCTTTCCATGACTTGGTTGGATTTTCCCTCTCCATTTTGTATTTTTTTCCCATTCTTTTTGATGAGTTTCACAGAGGGAATTATGCAAACAAGTACTCAGAACTGTGTTACTTTCTTTTCTGCCATATTTCTCAGAAACTTCTTTTAAAGCTCGGGCAGTTACATAGGCCAAAGTAAAAGAGTATCTTGTTTAAATTTGTATTTGCCTGATGTCTAATGAAGTTGGGTATTATTTCTTATGTGTTTTGTCCCTTTGTAGACGTTATTCTGTAAACTGCTGTTCATACGCTTTGCCCATTTTTCAATTGGTTGCTGATCTTTTTTTAATGATTGATAAGAAGTATTCACAGAAGTGAAGGATATGAACTCTTAGCTTGACACATATTTGTGATTGATGCAAAATAATTCACATTTGTCATTTGCCTTATAAGTTGATACTGTTTTTGAAATACCTAATGCCTAAAATAGTGCTTCACATATGGGAAATGCTCACTAACTATTTGTTGAAGGACTGACTGAATGAATGAATGAATGAGCAAGTGTTTTATTTTCATATGGCAAAAAAGCTCAGTCTTTTTCTTTAGTTTTTCCCTCTGCTATCCTGTTTAGAAAGGTTTTCCCTACCCCAAGATCAGATCGAGATTCTACAACATTCTCTTCTAGAAATTATATTTCATTTCCTTATATTTAAATACAACACATCTGGAATTAGTTTCTCATGTCTATATTAAGTGAGATTGATCTGTAGTTTTATTTTTTGTATTGTAATCTCCTTGCCTGACTTGGTATCAGGGTTATTGAAAAAGTTTGCCTAAATAGTTTAAAGTATGAGAGTTATCTGCTCTTTGAAGTTCATAAGATCTCAAATATAAAAACTTTCTAAGTCAAGCATCTGTCTTGGAGGTAATTATCTGACAATACATTTCATTTCTTTCATATTTACTTTATGATATTTATTGATCAGGATAACATTTTAGGGTATAAGACTTTGAAGAGTGTACTTCTTGGCAAGGTAATATTAGAATTCTCATTTGGTGTCAA
Source organism: Rhinolophus ferrumequinum (assembly GCF_004115265.2). Classification (NCBI taxonomy): domain Eukaryota; kingdom Metazoa; phylum Chordata; class Mammalia; order Chiroptera; family Rhinolophidae; genus Rhinolophus; species Rhinolophus ferrumequinum. The sequence goes on along the minus strand of NC_046284.1, from coordinate 5,842,876 downwards.
AATTTGGGTGGGGTCAAATTACCAAACTTCGGTTTAATTTCTAATTATACCGTTTTCTTGACCAAAGACCCCAAACCACGGGTTTCTTCTTAGCACTGAAAGCCACAATGCAACAGACTTGCTTCTTGTGAAATAGGAACTAGTGGTGATGAGCTGAAGCAACTACCGAAAAGGAGGCTGGGAAGGACTACAAAGCAGCCCATTAGGTGACCTAACTGGCACGTCGCTGCTGTTTACTTTTAGCAAGTAACAGCAAGGCATTCATCTGGATATAAAAGCAAGGAAAATTCTTATCTGTAAAGAAGGCAAAATAAGCTGAGTTAGCTGAATAGAATGTCTCTAGTAAAAGGCTTTGCTAAGTAGTGGGGATACAGCTATAAGTAAGTCAAACAACTAATCACACCATGGTATGGTAGATGTACGAGAGGCAAGGCCAGGGCCTGCGAAAGAGGATGGGAAGGTCGTCGCCTACCCACTTGGCAGGTCAGTGGGACGGACATATGAGGCTCTACTTAGACGGAAAGACAGTGCATTTTCAGGCACTGGGCACCAACCCGAAAGGGAAGGAACCCAGACTTTGATGTCCCTCACTCCAAGCAGTGGGGAGATGACACTGAGCAAGTCCTCTGCGGCCCCTGTGCTCACGGGCTCACAGTGCAGGGAGGGAGACAGACAACTAAACAGACGGGGTGCTCCGCAAGGGAAGGAAACTGACTTTGATGCCTGTTTCCACTCTAACACCCCACCCTTAGTTACTGAGACAGCAGATGTGGAGCCACCCCAGCCAGGGCTTCCTAGCATGCTTCAGGGCCGGGTTACACAGGGCCTCTGGGTACATCTACCCTGACATAAGTTTGGAGCCTTCCCCACTCCAAGATTACAAAAATATTCTTCTATATTTTCTTTTAATTTTTATGTTTAATTATTATATGAATATAATTGTGAGATGCTGAATAAGTCACAGAAACTATAAAGGAACAGATTTATAGATTTGCTTACAAAAAATAAAAAATATCTACATGGTGAGAGACCTCTTGAACAAAGTTCAGATAATTAATATGTAGGGAGCTACAATTTAATAAACATGACACATGAAGTGCTTCTATGAAACCTTAATATAAATATAAATGACCTAATAGGAAAAATGGGCAGAAGATACAAATAAGCATTTTACAGAACAAATGGCCCCAATCATATATCCAGAAATTGCTAACAAAAAATGTGATACCTTTGCCCATCAGACAGGCACACATTTTTCAAACATGTGCACAATGATGTATATTCGTGGATATTAATGTCATTATTTATAGTGGCGGAAAAATCAGAAACAAAGTAAATAACATCAAAGGCTGAATAATTATAGTATGAATATGCAAGCACAAACATACCCCCTCCTCCCCAGTCTACTCTCATACCTCGGAAATCTTAGTGCTCTCCTGTGTTATGATTCTTTGAGTTTTATTTCCCTTATTTCATTTATAAGTCTGAGTGACGTGAAGAGTGAAGATTATAATTCCAAAGTAAAAGCAAATTTTCAAAAACAAAACTGAGCAGAGGCTGTTCACAAGACATCTTTCTAAAATGTAGCCCTCAGGGCAGTTCGGGTCTCCCTAAACCTGTTTCTTCCACAGGCTTGCAACTTTATTCTCCAGGTGCACAGGCCAAAACACCCTGAAATTCTTGACTCCTTTTTCCCTCTTGCAGAGAAAACAATCCATTAGAAATCCTGCTGGCTCTACCTTCAGAATATACCCCCTTCCACTGCTGCCTCCATGGTGGGAGCCAGCCTTGTCTGTCACCTGGATCATGCAGTAGCCTCTCACCTGTTCTCTCTGCTTCTGCCCTTGTCCCTACAGTCAATCCAGCAGCCAGAATGAGCCTGTCATAATTCATGTCAAATCACATTATTTCTGTGCTCAGAACCATCCAATGTCTTTCTCCCTCATACGGGGGAAAAGCCAAAGGCCTTACTACAGCCTCCAAGGCCCTATAGGAGTCCCCTGCTCCCTCCCATCACTTCTCTGACTTCATCACTCCATCTTCACTCCCTGGGCTCCAGTCGAGTTCACTGCTCCTAGAAAATTCTAGGTGTATTCCTGCCTGAGGGGCTCTACATTGGCTATTCCCCCACCTGTATAAGGGATGGGATAAATTCCCAGACACTTCTAGCTCTGTAAAGCACAAGCAGAAAGATCACTAGTAGGCCAAGAGTAATTCCTCAAACAGGAGTTACAAGTGATGGCTTTTGGAAGTGAAAGCCTACCCAAGGTGGTGAGAGGAGCATCCTCTGATATCTTTCTCTATCACTAGTACGAGTAGTAACCTGGACTCACCATTTATGAAGTATCTACTAGTGCCTGCCACATAATAACTCATTGAATCCTCATGACAACTCTATGAGGCAGGACATTGGTCAACCTCGACAAAAGCTTGATTGAGAGTGAATGAGAAATGGCATATCACCATGTGCAATCCTTAATGAAGTCATCGCTTTACATAGGAAGCATCAGTGACTGCTAAAATCACAAAAAGATACTAGACAAGCCTTCTCCTGCAATGGAAGTACGAGAAGACCACCATAAGGCCGTAAGTTGTACGAAGTATGGCAATTAAGTTCGCGAACTTGTTGCAACAATGTTGCTAACTTTTTTGATATCAGAGGGATTATTCATTATGAATTTGTACCAACTGGACCGTTAACCACGTTGACTATTTGGAAGTGCTGAAAGGCTGTGTGAAAAAGTGAGACGACCTGAACTTTTCGCCAACAATTCATGGTTCTTGCATTACGACAATGCACCAGCTCTCAGGGCACTGTCTGTGAGGGAGTTTTTAGCCAGTAAACAAATAACTGTATTGGAACACCCTCCCTACTCACCTGATCTGGCCCCCAATGACTTCTTTCTTTACCCGAAGATAAAGGAAATATTGAAAGGAAGACATTTTGATGGCATTCAGGACATCAAGGGTAATACGACGACAGCTCTGATGGCCATTCCAGAAAAAGAGTTCCAAAATTGCTCTGAAGGGTGGACTAGGCACTGGCGTTGGTGCCTAGCTTCCAAAGGGGAGTACTTCAAGGGTGACCATAGTGATCTTCAGCAATGAGGTATGTAGCACTTTTTCTAGGATGACTTCGCAAACTTAATTGTGTCGCCTCATATTGAGATAGGCGATGGATTCATTCTATAAATCTCTCAGAAAAAAAAAACATATTTGAATGTTGACTGTTATAATCTAGAGGTCTAAGCTGGACTGACAGGCTCCTGACCAAGTGCAAGGGCAGGGAGAGGAGGCATTTTGCCCATGGAAGAACCAGTCCACTGCCTTATTTCTCCACTCTCACTCCAGGTTCCGAACAAGTGGGTACTTGTACTGTGAGAAAGAATTGTGGAGAGGGTTTTCAGGGGGTTTTCCTGTTAAGACTCCTAACCAGTGCACTCTATTCTCAATCTCAATCTCACAAATACCTGTGGGCAAAACTCATCTAAAACACCCACATCAGGTTCTGAAGATGCAGCTGTCATCTGGAAAGTTGCTTACTTTGGTACCTCCTAGTAACTTGCCTGTATTTCTTTTTCTGCCAGGCCTGGGTCTGATAGCCTGCGTCACTTGATTTCTGGTGACTTTACAATGCAAATGGATAAAATGCTTCCCTCTTTGCTTTCAACTACCACCTCATCTCTCTTTTCTTTCACTGCCACACTTCTGCTGTCCTTCCTACCCATTTCTTTCGAAACCACTAATATTGGGAATCAGCTTCATCAGAAAGAGCGGGAAGTCCCACTTTGGCCTCAGGCCCAAGTGGCTTTCTCCACTTCAGAGCCCTGGGAGGAGACAGGGCTGGCTGGCACCCCCCCTGCAGAAGTGCTTTCTTATCTCTCTCAGCTTCACTGACACCTTTCCTTTAACTAACTGGGTGTCTCCCAAAGCTTTGTCCAGGTCCTTTTCCTACTCACTCATCACACTCTCTTTGGACAATCTCATCCACCCCCATGATTTCAACTAACTATACCCGAGTGACCACCAAGACTCCATCTCGGCCCCAGGTCCCATCCCTGAGTTCAGGATAAATTTACCCAAATGATTGTGTCCTGTCCCACATTTACTTCAAACTCAGTTCCAGCTTAAATGTGCCCACCATAAGGACTTGCCCTCAGACTACGGTTTTTTCTCCTTTACTCCCTCTCATATATATGTCACATATAACCTAATCAGGGTCCAACAAGGTCTTGACAGGCTGACATGAAAGACCAAACTAAAAGATGAAATTTAACAGCAATAAATGTAAGGTCCAGGTCCCGGGCTTAATCAAAACAAAACACCAACAGCACAAGAACAGACTGGAGAAAAGATAGCTTAGCAAAAGCACAGAGGAAAACTAAGTTCACTTGACAGGAAGCTCAGTGTGAGTCAACCGTGTGGTGTGGCTGCCAGAACAAAGCTAATGGAATCTCCAGCTGCCTTCTCAGAAGCACAGCGTCCAGATGAGGAGTGATCGTCTTTGCTCTGCTCTGCCCTGCCCTGGCCACTCTAAATATGGAGGAGTTTATTCCGTTCTAATGCCAGTTCACAGGAGATCTGTCAGGATGGTATGGGAACTCAGAAGGAATGGCTGAATAAACTGGCAACATTTAGACTGCATATTTGCAGAGCTCTCAAGGTGAAAAAGATGAGATGTGTTTTGTGTATTCTAAAGAGGTAATGCCAGGACCGGATTCTCCCAGTAAGAGCTATCACACAATTATTTGGGAAGCATGTTACGTAACCGGTTTCCTGTCACTGGAAGTGTCCAAATAACAAATGACTGGTCAAAAATGTGGCCAGCATTTAATTAGATTACCGTTAATATATCCCTTCAAATCACTAAAGTTTACGGTGCCGCATTGCAACGGGGGTAGCCAATGACCCTTCTCAATGTCCGCCTTCTCTCACATACCTTTTAATTAAGCAATCACAAGTCCCTTTGATTATTTCTCTAAAACCATTCTCACATTTTTCCCTTCTGCTGCACTCCCATTAATAATACCCTTTTTCAGTCTCCCTTACACCTAGAGCACAGACTCTGATGATAGCCTTTTCTGACAGTTTAGCCTCTAGATTGCTTCTGCAGACCATACAACACTTTTTTAGTCACCTAATTAAATAATCATCTAGTTACCTAAAATGATGTGACCATTGCAGATAAGGGTTTTTTTGTGGGGGGGGGAGGGAGCTCAGTATTCACGACCACAGATAACAATGCAGGGCATGAGGCATTCATTCTAGGACTTACTCATCACACTCTCTCGGATAAGCTCATCCAAGGTAGGCGTCTGCTTGTAAATGCGCCAGAGATCTTAAAGAAAAAAGGACAACAAACTCAAACACCTATATTCTTGGCTCAAACATAGTTGAAAAACTAGACTTTCTATGACAGTGCTAAAAGAATCTCGTAGCTTTCAACCACAGGCTGAGACAGCCCAAAACAAACCTCAGAGTTTCATACCACAAGTTGCCAAATTATTCCATCAGGTCTTAAATGTGAAATCAAGAGCAAGCTTAGGAAGGACTGGGACTCTGAGAAGTGGAATGGAGACTTTTGAGGGCATGTGGATGTCTGTGCGTACCCTAACCTCCTGACCCTCCAAACCCACTGCTAGGACCACCAAGGAGTCAGACTCCTCAGCAATGAAGGCTCAGGTCACCTCACCAGGTAAAGAACCCTGAGCAGCTGAGGTATCGTGTGAGCAAAAGGGGAAAAGGAATCAAGGACTCTAGTAAACATTCATGATATTTCAGTAATTTTCTTTTTCTTTCCTCTTTCTTTTCCCTACTATTTTATCTAGGACGTGTTGATAGTAGGGAACTTTACAGTTTGATTCATAGTTTAGACTCTTAGGTAGGATCGTGACAATACTAGAGTTACGTGGCATCATGCAGACTGTTGGGCACATATTCCCTTTGGCACAAGAGAGGAGGAACAGGTAGGCAGTAGTAGTGGCAGCGGATTTCTCACCAGAACTAGTTCTGAGTTGTGGTTTGGGGTGTATTTTCCTGGCTGTTTAACCTCAAAGCTGGTCCTCCAGCCCTCTCAACATTTCTCTGAGTTATGCAATATCATCTTGATGAGCTCCTTTTCTGCTTAAATCAGTCAGGGTCAGCTTCTGTCGCTTGTAAATTAAAACCCTGGTACAACATCTCTATGGAGTATGTGGTCAGTCCAAGTTTCCTAAAATACACGAACGTTAAAGGACAGAAGGAATAAATAGAAAAGGAGACATTAAAGAGTTAGAGAAAATTTAAAAGTAGAACTAATTAATAATTCAAAGGCTAGTTCACTGCAAAAATAAAAATCAATAAAACAGAAAACCCACCAGCTAACCTAACAAACGGGAAAAAGGGACGGCACAAATTCACAATGACAAGGAAGAAATAACTCCAGGAAGAGTAAAATAAATTTAAAAATCATAACCATTTTGTAAAATTATATGTAGATAAATTTGATAGCCAGGATGAAACAGATACTTTTCCAGGAAAAGTATAATTTACAAAACTGACTCAGGATGAGATAGACTAAACATATCAATTTCCATAAAAGAAATAGAGTTGAAAAAGATCTAAACACACAAAAAAGCACCAGATATAGTTTAGAGGGGGAATTCTGCCAAAATTTTAAAGTGCTGTTAATTCCAACTCTACTTAAAATATTCTAGAATATAGCAAACTTCCAAAATTTTATATGAACCAAGTATAACATGTATGCCAAAATCTGCTACATTGTACAGAAATAAAGAAAGCCAAATTTAAAGCCAAAGACCAATATCACTTATGAATACTGATGCAAAAACCCAATATAAAATATTAGCATGCATAATCCAACAACACAACAAAAAATACATAACCTGTCCAGCTGGAGTTTATTTCAGAAATGTAAAGGTGGTTCAATGTTAGAAAATATATTCATAGAATTTATTGCTTTGCTAGATTCAATGAAAAAGTCTTGATTATCACTAGAAATGCTGGAAAACTTTTAAATAAAATTCAACGACTTTTGATGAAAAAACCAGTAATACAGTATTCAGTGGAATATTTCAGTAACATGAAAAAAATATATATTCTCCTAACCCGAAAGCCAATCTGTTTCTTTTTTTAAGAACAGCTTTACTGACAAAGAATTACACATAATGTGTCCAATTTGATGAATTTGGACATATGCAAACACTTGTGAAACCATCGCCACATTCAGCATAACAGACATATCCATCATCTCCAAAAATTCCCTTGTGTTCCGGTGGTAGATCTACATGAGATCTACCCTCCTAACAAAATTGTAAAGTGCATAATACAGTATTCTTAACTATAGGCACTATATCGTACAGCACATCTCTAGAACTAATTTATCTTTTATAACTGAAACTTGACACCAATATGACCCAGCAATCCCACTTCTGGGTATATACTCAAAAGAAATGAAATCAGTATCTCAAAGAGATAGCTGCACTGCCACATTCATTGCAGCATTCTTCACAGTAGCCAAGATATGGAAACAATCTAAGTGTTTATCAATGGATGAATGAATGAAGAAAATGTGATATATCCATACAATGGGATATTATTCAGCCTTAGAAAAAAAAGAAGGAAATCTTGCCAGTTGTGATAGCATCAATAAACCTGGAGGACATTATCCTAAGTGAAATAAAGACAGAGAAGGACAGATACTGCATGATTCCACTTTTATCAAGTTATCTAAAATAGTCAAACTCAGAAGCAGAAAACAGAACGGTGGTTGCCAGGGTACGGGGAGGGGGAGGAAATGAGGAGCTGCTATTCAATTGGTATAAACTTCTAATATCAAAGAAAACATTGAAGGTATACCTAAAAAAGTCAAGATCACAATATGCCCATTATTAATACTCCTGTTTCACATTGGGGTGTTAACCAACACATTTGGACAAGAGAAAAAAATGATATATAAGAATTGGGGGGGGGAAGTGGTAAAACTCTTTCTATTTCAGGTGACATGATTGTATAACCAGGAAACCCAAAAATCAACAGGAAAAAAGTTAAGAGAATTCAAAGGTAAGAGGATAGAATGTTACTATGTAGAAATTATACTGGACCCAATTTTGTGTATCCCCAGATGAGTTTGGCCCTGCCTGTCTTCTAGGCCTTGGTTGCTCACTCAGTGGAGAGCCATGGCCTCTTCTAAGAGTACCTGCTATACTTCCTACTTTGGCCTCCCTGGATAAAAGCTGGGCTCTGGTGGGACTGGAGATTGGTGCAGCCACTATGGAAAACAGTATGGAAAAAAAAAAACAGTATGGAGGTATCTCAAAAAATTGAAAATGGAACTACCTTATGACCCAGCAATTGCATTCTTAGGTATCTAGCCAGAAAATTCCAAAATGCTAATTCGAAAAAAATCTATGCACTCCTATATTTATTGCAGCACTATTCACAATAGCCAAGACATGGAAACAACCAAAATGCCCATCAGTAAATGATTGGATTAAGAAACTGTGGCACATTTATACAACAGAGTTATTATGCAGCCATTAAGAACGAAATCTTACCATTTGCAACAATATGGATGGACCTAGAGAACATTATGCTAAGTGACAGAAGTCAGATGGAGAAAGACAAATACCATATGATCTCACTTATATGTGGAATCTAAAGAGTAGAATAAATGAATGAACTAATCAGAAACAGTCTCAGAGACAGAGGAAACACTGAGTGTTGCTAGATGGGAGGGGGTGGGGATAAGGGGGAAGGTAAGGGGATTAGAAAGCACAATAGGTAAACGCAAGATGGCCACGGGGATATGAAAGTCAATTTGGGGAATATAATCAATAATGTTGTACATATTTGTAGGGTATCCAATGGACACTTGTCTTATTAGGGAGACCACTTCAGGGATTGTGTAGATGCCTGATCACTGCGCTGTATACCTGATGCTGGATAATAATGAATGCCAACTATAATTTTATATATATGTGTATATATATATTTACATTTCTTATATATATATATATATATTTACAAGAAGCGGGGTACAGCATAAGGAATAGAGACAGTGGAATTGTAACGGCTGTATGCGATGTCAGAGGGGTAGTAGATTGGAGGAGGGGGGTTATCACTTTGTGAAGGGTATAAATGATAAATGTCTAACTATTAAAGTGTTTTGTACACCTGAAACTTAAAAAAAATTAAAAATAAAAAGCTGGGCTCTGCCATAGCATCTACCACAGCTGCCATAGCAGAAGCCACTGCAGCTCCTATGCCCAGGCCCAATCCAAATGAACCCTTAAACACTTTAGTTCCTTCCACCACTTCTGGATTCACATGAGACTGCCACAGAATATGGGATCTGGCTTTCCCAGTGGCTGCCCAGAGGGACAATGAGAGACAGGAACCATAAGGGAACTAGCAGATAAATTTATCTCCCTTCCTTACCACAAAAGACCGTTTCAAGGTGCAGTAGTTCTCTACAGATCCTTTCCAAATACATCCAAATGACCCAATAACTGGCTATGTTTTCTCATGAAGCTGTGGCCAACTCAGTAACACACCAATTTGTATTTTCTTTCCTTCTTTCCATTTTTCTATCAGTCTCACTGCACTGAGATTACAACCCCAACAAAGCAATGGCAAATAAATTTTGGCTTGAGTTCTGTTTTCTCAGGAACTCAAGCAAAGACAAAAATCAATAGCTTTATGTATACTAACAACAACTGGTTAGTAGATATAATGGAGAAAAAGCTGCATTTACAATAACATCTGCACCAGGATAAACTCCAAATGGACCACAAATCTAAATATAAAAAATAAAACATACAAGCACAAGAAGAAAGCATATGTGAATTCCTTTAAAACCAGGATTGAAGGGGGCAGCCGGTTAGCTCAGTTGGTTAGAGAGTGGCACTCTTAACAAGGTTGCTGGTTCAGTCCCCGCATGGGCCACTGTGAGCTGCGCCCTCCACAACTAGACTGAAACAACTACTTGACTTGGAGCTGATGTGTCCTGGAAAAACACAGTTAAGTAAATAAAAGTTTAAAAACAAACAAACAGGCCGGCCCGGTGGCTCAGGTGGTTAGAGCTCCACGCTCCTAACTCTGAAGGCTGCCAGTTGGATTCCCACATGGGCCAGTGGGCTCTCAACCACAAGGTTGCCAGTTCAATTCCTCGAGTCCCGCAAGGGATGGTGGGCTCTGTCCCCTGCAACTAAAATTGAACACGGCACCTTGAGCTGAGCTGCCGCTCAGCTCCCTGATGGCTCAGTTGGTTGGAGCGCATCCTCTCAACCACAAGGTTGCCGGTTCGACTCCCACAAGGGATGGTGGGCTGCGCCCCCTGCAACTAGCAACGGCAACTGGACCTAGAGCTGAGCTGCGCCCGACACAACTAATACTGAAAGGACAACAACTTGAAGCTGAACGGCACCCTCCACAACTAAGATTGAAAGGACAACTTGACTTGGAAAAAAGTCCTGGAAGTACACACTGTTCCCCAATAAAGTCCTGTACCCCTTCCCCAATAATAAAAAAAAATATTTAAAACAAACAAACAAACAAACAAACAAACAAACCAGGGATTGAAAAGGCCTTCTTAATGTGACTGAGAATCCAGAAGCTGTAAAAGAAAATATTGACACATTTTACTAGATACAACTTTTTTGCATACACACACACAGATAACATAAGCAGGGTCAAAATACAAATGAGAAACTGGGAAAAATTATGCACAACTCTTCTCATAAAGGACTAATCACGTCCCAGAAATTGAGACTAAAAAGACCAACAGTGGAGGAAGAGCACAGAAGTCACAGAAAAATAAACAAACATATCAAGAAATAAATCAACCTCTTTCTGACTAAAAGAACTGCAAATGAAAACTACACAGAAATATCGTTTCTCACAATTGGATGGCCAAAACCCCAAAGTATGACAGCACATTCTGTGGGCAAGGCACTATTTACGTTGCTGGTAGGAATGCAAATGGGACATTTTGTAAAATCTACTAAATTCATACATTCTCGGACCCAGCAATCCCAGCTCTGGAAATCATACAGATAGACCTGCACAAGTGCAAAATGTCACATACAATGTTATTAGCTGTGACAATAGCTGTGAATATCCAAAGAGTGGAAACAACCCAGGTGTCCAAAATAGGGAACTGGTTGAATAAATGTGGTATGGCCACACAACAGAATAATATAAGTTGTGAAAAACGATGAAGATCTCTGGTCACTGACATGGAGAGAATCCTAAAATAAATTTTTTGAGAACTTTTAAGAGCTACTCTCTTAGCAATTTTCAAAAACACAATACAGTATTATTAACCATAGTCACTATGTTGTATATTAAATCCTATTTATTTTAAAATAAGTGGAAGTTTGTAGCTTTTGACCCCTTCACTCATTTCTTACCCTACCTCCGCATCCCCTGCCTCTGGCAACCACCAATCTGTTCTCTGTATCTATGAGTGTGATTTGTTTGTTTCTTAGTTTTCTTCCATTGATGAGCACTTAGGTTGTTTCCCTATCTTGGCTATTGTGAAGAATGTTGAAATAAACATGAAAATGAAGAAGCTGGTCCCAGTGCCTACAGATGGAGAGAGAAACTGAGTGGTTGGGAGAAAAGGGAAAGAGGGAAACTTACTTTTCACTGTATACACTTTAATATGCTTTGATTTTGAATTATGTGTATATATTCCTTAAAAGAACACTATCTCTTGCAACATAAAAGAAATATGTATGGAAGAAGGACTACTCAACAAATAATGTTGGATCAGTTGATTAATTATTTATAAAATAAAGTTATACGCCCACCTTACACTCATAAATACCAATTGAACTAGAGAAATAAAAGATTTTTTTAAAAAACAGTTGAGATAATGGTGACTGTGTAAATCTGAAACTCCCAACATATCCTCTAAATATAACTCAGAGGCTGAGATCATCCAGATGTCAAAACCAAGAACAGAGATAAATAAGTACCAAGAAGATATAAAATAATAAGTTTATTAAACTAAAAAAAATAGGAGTTTCCATATCTGCCTAGGATGTAGAAATTTGAAAAAAATATCCTTTGCACCCTGGCAAGAAAAGCTGGACAAAACACAGAATCTTCATTTTCTTGATCCCATCAGAAAGCTGAGGTCACAAGGGACCAGGGTAGATAGGACTCATGGTGGCAAGCCTCATTGGTGGTGATCTTAAGTATAGAGACTTCCAGTTACTAAAAGAGCCCACACCCCAGAAGACAAACTAGCCAAACCAGGTCTCTGGCCTTCCTCTTCACCAAAACAACAAGAAACAGGCTCCTATAATTAAAACAGATATTTGTCAACAGGATTCTCATTTCAGCTGAAGAAATTCACTGTTCAATATAGAACAGAATTTCTCACTCTTGGCACTATTGACATTTCCGGGAAAATTATTTGGGGGTAGGGCCGTCCTGTATATTGCAGGATGTTTAGCAGCATCCTGGGTGCTGTACTCATTAGATGCCAGGAGCATCCTCCCCACTGTTATAACAATAAAAAAAATACGTCTCCAGACATTGCCAAATGTCTCCCGGGGATAAGTTTGACATATGTATACTAAAAAATTGTTTTTTCTTATCTGAAGTGGAAATTTAACTCCTTTTTTTTGCTAAATTTCGCAGCCCTACCAGAGGGGCAAATTCTCAGCCTATTAAAAACTACTGATCAAGACTCTCAAACATGAACATGAGCAGACAACCAAGAATCATCAAGCATTTGAAGAATATGAAACCAAATTCAAAAAGCTCTTCCTCAAAAAAAAAAAAAAAAAAAAAAAACAACCGAAAAGCTCTTCCTCAAATATGGCAAATATATTCCTTCTGCCTCAGGGCCTTTACACTTTCTGTTCCCTCTTTCTAGAAACCTGTTCTCCTAAATATCTGTATGAATCTGAGGGAGGAAGCCAGGATATAATAAATATTATGGGGGATATTCTCACAAGATGGTGGGATATCCAGAAAAGATGGGCAGGCTGATGTGAAAAGGGAACCATTCTTAGAAATTAAAAACATGCCATGACTACCAATCAATGGACTGAACAGCAGAATGTTTACAACTTAAGAGTAAATCAGTGAGCTAAAAGCTTGACCTGAGAAATTCTATCAGAACATTGCACAAAAGGACACAATGATAATAAGTATGATAGAAAAGTAGGGACATATCTGGAGAGTGCATCCAGACTATGCCAGTTGTTTATCTATTGTTTCTCAATCCTTTAGTCTCCTCTAATTCTGAGACTGGGATTCTACCAACCACATTTCTCGGACTCCCTTGCTGGCTGGCTTCCTGCTGGGTTCTGCTAATGGGAAACACTGGCAGAAGACTGCAAGGCAGGAAAAAGGAAGAAGGATCCATCAGCATCCATCAGCATCCCTCCAGTGACAAAAGAGAGCACCAGCTCCACCTGCCAGCTTCATCAGGCCCCCTCTGAGGCACCAGCACTAACTGCATAGCACCCTCCTCATCAGAGATCAGAGTAATAGATGCATGGCTACAAATACCCCTCCTCCAAGCTTCTAGATTCTGTTCATGTCAACCTTCACCTTTATGGCTGACTTCTTGCAATAGTAGCTGCCTTCTGTAGTTACTAATAACTGGATGCCCCAATTTAGCTCTTTCAGCCTTCTATCACTTGTGTAAACCACACCCTATATTGAATTATCTCTGCTGAATACCTAGCGTGGCTTCTGTTTTCCTGTCTGGAGCCTGACTGATACAATGTTTAATGACAAAAGTAGTCCTTAGAAATAAAACTTTACAATGGCCTTGAATAACAGACAAAGTAGAATTCAGAACAAAGAATAGTACCAGAAATAAATAAGGTAATTTCATAATGATAGAATGGTTAATTCATCAAGATAAAATAACAATCCTAAATGTACATGCAACTCATAACACAGCATCAAAACATATGAAGCAAAAACTGGTAAAACTTCAAGGAGAAATAGACAAACCCACAATTATAATCTGAGACTTCAATACCCCTCTCAGTAATTGGTAAAACAAGAAGATAAAAAAAATCAACAACGATATAGAACTGAACAACACTATTAACCAACTTGACCTAATTGATATTTATAGAACACTCCACCCAACAACAACAAAGTGCACATTCTTTACAAGTGCACACAGAACATTTATCAAGATAAACCACATACTAGGTCAAGTCTCAACAAATTTACAAAGATTCAAATCAAACAAAGTATGTTGTCTAACCACAATAAAATGAAATTAGAAATAAAAAACAAATATAACACATAGGTCACAGAAGAAATAATAAAGGAAATTAGAAAATATCTTGAAGTGAATAGAAATGAAAACACAACATACCATAATTTGTGGGATGCCACTAAAGCAGTGCTAAAGGAGAAATTTATAGCACTAAATGTCTAAATTAGACAATAAGAAAGTTCTCAAATCAATGGCCTCAGATTGCACCTTAAGTGAATTTCAGAAAGAGCACCGGCTGTTGTATGGTCGATGCTAAGCGAAAAAAGACACAAAAGACCATGTATTCTATTATGTGACTTACATGAAATTACCAGAAAAGACAAATCTTTAGAGGTAGAAAACAGATCAGTTCTTTCCTGGGTCTAGAGAAGGGAGTGGGGATTGACTGCAAACAAGCCAAGGGAATTTTTTTGAGGGAATAGAAATGGTCTAAAAATGGACTGTAGTAATGGTTGCACAGCTGCAGCTTTACAGGAAAAAAAAAAATCACTGAATTGTACACTTACAATTGATTAATTCTATTATATACATACAAACATATACCTCAATAAAGTTGTCTTTAAAAAACACTGGAATATGTGGGAATGCATTCAAAGAATGTTAGGCCAAGAAAGAATATAACATTGGATCAAGCTAAACATATTGATAAGGGTGAGCTTACCAGAGATTCTAGATTTAATGTGTTTAGCTGAAGCACTTAGTGTTCTTACAGTTTGCCTGACTGAAACATAGACAAACTCATGGCTACATTCTCAATGAGGTTGAGATACCAGAACTCCCTGGTCATTATGGAAAAGGAGAAATACAACGGCATAGGGAGATAGAACAATGTAGCAGATTTCCCATGTGTGACCCCTTGACTTACCCATCTCCACTATATCACTATATCTCCTGAAAGAGTATTTTAGGGAGGTCAGGTGATAAATGAAGTTTTAGACTAATTCCATCTCAGCGAGGGCCCCAAGGGTCTATGGCCATTTCTCTGGTTCTTAAATGTGTAACTGGAACAGACATCCCTGGCAACTGATCAAATCCCCACATCGGCCTTCTGGCCTGTGGAGTGATAGCTGTGACAGTAGTAAGGGCAAAAGTCACTAGAACTCCCCACACTCACTACCAGAAGAGTAAATCAAAAGCACACTTGGGGGAATTGCAGAGATTAGCCACCATCAAAGACTTGAACGTGATTCCTATCACATCCCCATTGGACATGCCCGTTTGGCCTGTGAAGAAGTTGTTTGGATCTTGCAGAATACATTATCATAAATTTAATCCAGTGTTGATGCTAACTGCAGTTGCTCTTCTAGACACAGTCCCTTCACGAGATCAAATCAACATAGCCCTGGCATCTAGTATGCAGCTATTGATTTGGAAAATGCTTTTACGTCTACATCAACTTGTAAGAATCAGCAGAAGCAGTTTACTTTCAACTGGCAGTCCCAATAGTACATTTTTATGATCTTGCCTCAGGACTATGATAAGTCTGCTGCTCTCTGCCATAATCTAGTCTGCAGAGACAGTGATTGCCTTGTCGTCTCACGGAACATCATACTGGTCTACTACATAATGCTGATTAGACCTGTGGAGCATAGGTTTGCTTAGTGAGGCAATGCATTTGAGAAAATGTGAAGTTAACTCTTTAAGTCTCAGGGACCTGGTCCCTTAGTGAAGTTTCTAGGGCCACAGTGATTTGGAGTATGCTTTCCCCTCCAATGTAGAAGAGAAGTTGCTGTACTTTTCATTAGTGGACAAGAGCATTAAGACAGTTACTGTAACTGTGTCCCACATGTTCAAGAAGGTAGAGGAAAGCATGGGCATAATAAAGAGAGACATGAAAGATAAAAAAAGACACAAACTGAACTTCTAGTAATGAAATCTATAAGGTCTGAGATAAAAAAAATACACCAGATGGAATTAACAACAGATTAGACACTGCAGAAAAAATACCAGTGAACTTGAAAAACCAAGCAATAGAGCATCCACAATGATACTCTGAGAAAAAAATACCGAAAAAAAGAGCACAGCATCAGTGAGCTGTGGAACAACTTTAAGCAACCTACCGTGTTTCCCCGAAAATAAGACCTAGGTGGACAATCAGCTCTAATGCGTCTTTTGGAGCAAAAATTAATATAAGACCCGGTCTTATTTTACTATAATACCGGGAATAATATAATACAATATAATATAACATAATACCGGGTCTTATATTAATTTTTGCTCCAAAAGATGCATTAGAGCTGATTGTCTGGCTAGGTCTTATTTTTGGGGAAACAGTATAATTATAGGTTTAATTGGAGCCTCCAAATTAAAGGAGAGAGTTGGGGAAGAGAAAAATATTAAGATATAACTATAACCAAGAAATAACTATAGACCTACAGATCCAAGAAGTTCAATGAACCTCAAGTACAAGAAACATGAAGAAAATGACACCAAGGCACATCATAATCAAATTACTTAAAACCAATAATAACAGCAGCTAGAAAAAAACAATGTGTGTAAAGGAACGATGCACGTGAGAAAACAGTGAAGCAACATCTTTAAAATGCTTAAAGGACAAAACAAAAAAATCAAGCAAAAATTCTTTACCCAGTGAACACATCTTTCAAAAATGGAGGCAAAGGTGGCTGGATGGCTCAGTTAGTTAGAGCGCAAGCTCTGAACAGGGTTGCCAGTTCGATTCCCACATGGGCCAGTGAGCTGTGCCCTCCACAACTAGATTGAAGGACGACTTAGAGCTGATGGGCCCTGGAGAAACACACTGTTCCCCAATAAAAATTTAAAAAAAAAAGGCAGGAAAATATTTTTTTCCAGACATAAAAAAAGCTGAAAGAATTCATCACCAGCAAACCTACAAAACAGGAAAATGATTCCAGATGGGAGCATCGATATACAGAAAGAAATCAACAGTACTACACAAACTGGTAGTCACAAAACAGTCACAGGAATGTGAAATACAGTATGGGGAGTATAATCAATAATATTGTAAAAATTATGTAGGGTGCCAGATGGGCACTGGACTTACTGGGGTGATCACTTCATAGATTGTGTAGATGCCTGACCACTGCACCGTATACATGAAGTTGATGTAGAATAATATTGAATGTCAACTATAATTGCGCGCGCGCGCACACACACACACACACCCCACACACACACAGAGGTATGACAATTAAGTTCACAAACTCATCCTAGAAAAACTGCTACATACCTCATTGCTGAATATCACCTCGGTCACGTTCAAAGTACTCCTCTTGGGAAGCTATGCACCGACGCCAGTGCCTAGTCCACCCTTCAAAGCAATTTTGGAACTCTTTTTCTGGAATGACCATCAGAGCTCTCTTCATATTCCCCTTGATGTCCTGAATGTCATCAAAATGTCTTCCTTTCAATATTTCCTTTATCTTCAGGTAAAGAAAGACGTCATTGGGGGCCAGATCAGGTGAGTAGGGAGAGTGTTCCAATACAGTTATTTGTTTCCTGGCTAAAAACTCCCTCACAGACAGTACCGTGTGAGCTGGTACATTGTCGTGATGCAAGAGCCATAGGCTGTTGGTGAAAAGTTCAGATCATCTAACTTTTTCATACAGCCTTTTCAGCACTTCCAAATAGTAAACTTGGTTAACTGTCCAGTTGGTACATATTCATAATGAATAATCCCTCTGATATCAAAACAAAGGCTAGCAACATCGTTGCAACAAGTTCGCAAACTTAATCATTAGGCCTCGTGTGTGTGTGTGTGTGTGTGTGTGTGTGTGTGTGTGTATTCACGGGATGTAAAGTACAGCATAGGGAATATAATATAGTCAAGGGTATTATAACAGCTATGTATGATGTCAGAGGGGTAGTAGACTGGGGGAGTGACCACTTTGTGAAGGGTATAAATGTCCAATCATTATGTTGTTTTGTACACCTGAAACTAATGTAAAAAAATTTAATTTAATTTAAAAAAAAGAAATGAAGAGTACTAGATACGGTCAATACATGGATAAATATAAAACACATTTTTCCTATTTTTAAAGTCTTTTTAAAAGATAATTGAGTGCTTAAAGCGAAAAAAACACGGCAGTGTAAAGTTTATAACATGTAGAAGTAAAATGTATGAAACAGTAGCACAAAATCTGAGCAAGGGTAAATGGAAGCATACTCACATAAGTCTCATACTACATGTGAAGTGATATAGTACTTTAAGGTAGACTATAATCAGTTAAAGATATACGCTAAACCTCTAGAGCAACTACTATAAAAGAACACAAAAAGGTATAGCCAACAAAGAAGATAAAAATGAAATCATAAAAATTAAACTAAAACAAACCATAAAAGAGGAAATATAAGGGGTGATCGGTTAGTTCAGTTGGTTAGAGCGTGGTGCTAATAACACCAAGGTTGTTGGTTCGATCCCCGCATGGGCCACTGTGAGCTGCGCCCTCCTTTAAAAAAAAAGAGGAAATATGAAAGAAATAATAAGTGAGACAACCAGCAAGATGGTAGATTGAAAATACAAAAAGAAGACCTACAGTTGAAGGTGGTTCAGACATTGCGAAAGAAGCTCTGGTAAGCAGGCCCTATCCCAAATAGAAAACAAAAGACAAAAGAGTAACATCTTCAAGATGCTGACTGGAAAAAAAAATGTCAACCCAGAATTCCATGCCCAGTGGGGGGAAAATTAAAAATGAGGGATAATAGACATTCTCAAACAAAACTAAGAGAATTCATTGCCAGCAGATATAAACCACATACAATGTTAAAGGCAGTTCTTTAGGCAGAAGGAATCTGACACCAGACAGAAACGTGAACCTATACAAAGAAATAAAGAATGCTAGAAATAGAATAAAGGGCAACAAATTTGATTTTTTTCTCCCTATTTTAAATTGCTTGTAAAGATAACTGATTATCTAAAGCAAAATTAGTAGCAATCTAGCATATGTAAAAGTAAAATACATGACAACAATAGCACAAAGACTATAAGAACACAATTGGGAATACAGCGTTACAAAGTCCTCATGTTACTCATGAAGTGGTATACTATTATTTAAAGGAAGACTCAAATTAACTAAAGATGTATATTTTACACTACTGGGCAACTGCTAAAAAGTTTTAAAAATTATCATTGTTAATAGTGGAGATAAAATGGAATAAAAAAGGCTCAATTAACCTGAGGAAGCAGAAACAGAACAAAAGAAACAATGAACTGATAGAAGAAATGGAAAACAGCTAGCAAGATGGTAGATTTTAACCCAAACGTTTCAATAACCATATTGTATGTGAATGAACTAAATAAATACATCAATTAAAACAAAGAGGGTAGGAATGCATCAAAAAGCAAGACCCAATTATATGCTATGTATAAGAATCTCACATTAAATATAAAGACATAGATAGGTTAGGAGTAAAAGAATGGAAAAAGATATACTATACAAACACACATCAAAAGAAAGCTGGGGAAGTTACATTTATATAAGAAAAAATAGACTTCAGAACAAGGAATATCATCAGTTAAATACAAGCATTCAATAATGAAAAAGGGGTCCATTCTCCAAGAAAACATAATAATTATAAACGTGTTCAACTAACAAGAGCATCAAACTACATGGAGCAAAAACAAACAGAACTGAAAGGAGAAATGGACAAATCCACAGCTATAGATGGAATCTTTCATACTCCTCTCAGTAATTAATAGGAAAAAGAAGGAGAAAAACAGTAAGGATATAGAACTGAATTAACACTATCAACACACCTGATCTAATTAGCATTGATAGAACACTCCCCCCAACAAGACAATACACATTTTCTTTCAAGCACATATAATATTGGCCAAATGAAACTACACTGTGGGCCATAAGATAAAGTTAACAAATTTTAAAGAACAGAACTTATACAGAATTTGTTCTTAGACCATAATGGAATTTAACTAGAAATTACTCACAGAAAGATATCTAGAAAATCCCCCGATATTTGGAAATCAAACAAAAAACTTCTAAACAACGCTTGAATCAAAAAGGAAATCTCAGAGAGACATTAAAGAATATTTTGACCTGCACCGCATGCGGCCTCTCTTAGGCAGCTCATGGGGCATTGCAGGGCTGAGGGCACAGCAATTAGACAAGAAAAATAAATAAGAGACATCCAAATGGAAAAGAGGTAAAACTGTCATTATTTGCAGAAGACATGATACTATACATAGAGAACATGAAAGATTCCACAAAAAAACTATTAGAACTGATAAATGAATTTAATAAAGTAGCAGGATACTAAATTAATATTTAGAAATTCGTTGCATTTTTATACACCAAAAATGAACTAACAGAAAGAGAATTTAAGAAAACAATCCCACTTACAATTGCATCAGAAAAAATATTTAAAATACTTAGGAATATATTTAACAAAGAAAGTAAAAGAGCTGTACTCGGAAAATTATGACATAGAAGAGAGATATTAAAGAAGATACAAATAAATAGAAACAAATACCGTGCTCATGAATAAGAAGAATTAATATAGTTAAAATGTCTACACTATTCAAAGCAATCTATAGATTCAATGCAATCCCTATCAAAATATCAATGGCATTTTTCACAGAACTAGAAGAAATAATCTTAAATTTATATGGAACCATAAAAGACTCTGAATAGCCATGGCAATCCTGAGAAAGAAGAACAAAGCTGGAGGTATCACGCTAACTAATATCAAACTATACTACAAAGCCATAGTAATCAAAACAGTGTGGTATTGGCATAAAAACTGACACATAGATCAATGGAACAGAATAGAGAGCCCAGTAATAAACCCATGCCTATATGATCATTTAATCTATGATAAAGGAAGCAAGAATTTACCCAATTGGGGTAAAGACCATCTATTCAACAAATGGTGCTGGGAAAACCGGATAGATACATGCAAAAAATGAAACTGGACCACCTTCTTATGTCACATACAAGAATAAACTCAAAATGAATTAAAGACTTAAATGTAAGACCCGAAACCATAAAACTCCTAGAAGGAAACATAGGCAATAAATTCTTTGACTAAATTCTCTTAGTAATATTTTTTTGGATATGTCTCCTCAGGCAAGGGAAGCAAAAGAAAAAAAACAAATGGGACTACATCAAACTAAAAAGTTTTTGCAAAGCAATGGAAACCATCAACAAAACAAAAAGACATCCTGCTGAATGAGAGAAGATATTTGTCAATGATACATCTGATAAGGGGTTAATATCCAAAATCTATTTTAAAAATCTCATACAATTCAACATGAAAAAACAAACAATCCAATTTAAAAATGGGCAGAGGATCTGAACAGACATTTCTCCAAAGAGGACATACAGATGGCCTATAGACATATGAAAAGATGCTCAATGTCACTAATCATCAAAGAAATACAAATAAAAGCCACAACGAGATACCACCTCACTCCTGTCAGAATGGCTACCATCAATAAATGAATAAACAAGTGTTGGTGAGGATGTGGAGAAAAGGGAATCCTTTTGCACTGCTAGTGGGATTACAAATTGGTCCAGCCCCTTGGAAAACAGTTTGGAGATTCCTCAAAAAATTAAAAATAGAACTATCTTATGACCCAGTAATTCCTCTCCTGGGTATTTATCCAGAGAAATGCAAAACACTAATTCAAAAACTATATATACACTCCTATGTTTACTGCAGTGCTTTTCATAATAACCAAGATACGGAAACAACCAAAATACCCATCAATAGACAATTGGATAAAGAAATTGTGGTAAATTTATACAATGGAGTATTACTCTGCCATAAAAAATGAAATCTTACCATTTGCAACAACATGGATGGACCTAGAGGACATTATGCTAAGTGAAATAAGTCAGACTGAGAAGGACAAATACCACATGATCTCACTTATATGTGGCATCTAAAAAACAAAATAGATAAACAAACAAAACAGAAATATACTCATAGATACAGAGAACAAATTGATGGTTGCTAGATGGGATGGATACTGGGGGTTGGGGGAATGGGTTAGAAAGGTGAAGGGATTAGAAACTACAAATTGGTAGTTACAAAATAGTCACGGGGATATGAAATACAGAATGGAGAATACAGTCAATAATGTTGTAAAAACTATGTATGGTGTCAGATGGGTACTAGACTTACTGAAGGCATCACTTCATAAATTATATAAATGCCTAACCACTAAGCTGTACACCTGAAACTAATATACAATAATATTGAATGTCAACTATTAGATGTATATATACACATACATATATATACACACATACATTATATTTTTATATATATATATATATATATATATATACACATACATATATATTCATTCACGGGTTGTAAAGTACAGCATATGGAATATAGTCAACGGTATTGGAATAGCTATGTATGGAGTCAGATGGGTAGTAGACTTGTTAGGGTTATCGCTTTGTAAGAGGTGTAAATGTCTAATCACTATGTTGTTTTGTACACCTGAAACTAATAAAAAATAACTAAAAAATATTTTTCTTTCCCAAAAGTAAATAAAGAAGATGGCATTATGAAAAATGTTTTGAAATGAATGAAAATGAAAACACAATATATCAAATTTTGTGGGAACACCTAAAGCAGTTCTTAGAGGGAAGTTTGTAGTATTAAACGCTTACATGGGAAAATAAGAAAGATCTCAAATCAGTAATTTAAGCTTCTACTTTAAGAAACGGAATTGAATAGATAAAATGTATCCCAAAGCCATCAGAAGAAAGTAAATAGTAAAAATAAGAGGATACATAAATAAAATTGAAAGCAGAAAAAGAGAAGATCATTGAAAACAAAGACTGGTTCTTAGAAAATATCTGTAAAATTGATAAAACTCTAGCCACATTGATCAGGAAAAAAATAGAGAAGAAATAAACTACAATATCATAAATGAAAGAGGAGGCATCACTACAGATCCTACAGACATTAAAAGGATAATAAGGGAATATAATACCTAATACCATGTTTCCCCCAAAATAAGACGTAACCGGAAAATAAGCCCTAGCATGATTTTTCAGGATGACATCCCCTGAACGTAAGCCCTAATGCGTCTTTTGCAGCAAAAATTAATATAAGACCTGGTCATCTTTTCAGGGAAACACGGTAAAAAATTGTATGCCAATAAATTCAAGAACTTAGAGAAAATAGAGAAAATCCTTGAAAAACATAAAATACCAAAGCTCATTCAAAACGCTATGAATAGGGCCGGCCTGGTGGCTCAGGTGGTTAGAGCTCCATGCTCCTAACTCTGAAGGCTGCCGGTTCGATTCCCACATGGGCCAGTGGGCTCTCAACCACAAGGTTGCTGGTTCAACTCCTCGTGGGCTCTGCCCCCTGCAACTAAGATTGAACCCCCTGCAACTAAGGTTGAACACGGCACCTTGAGCTGAGCTGCCACTGAGCTCCCGGATGGCTCAGTTGGTTGGAATGTGTCCTCTCAACCACAAGGTTGCCGGTTCGACTCCCGCAAGGGATGGTGGGCTGCGCCCCCTGAAACTAGCAACGGAAACTGGACCATGAGCTGAGCTGCACCCTCCACAACTAAGACTGAAAGGACAAAAACTTGACTTGGAAAAAAAAATCCTGGAAGTACACACTGTTCCCCAGTAAAGTCCTGTTCCCCTTCGCCAATAAAATCTTAAAAAAAAAAAAAAAAAAAAAAAAGCTTAACGATGTACTTTATATGCACTGTATTGTAAAGTGGAAAATGCAATGTCTTAAATAAAACTATTTAAAATTGGCACCATAAAAAAAAAAAAGCTATGAATAACCTGAACAGCCTTCTTTCTGTCTGTTAAAGAAATAGAATTTGTAGTTGATAACTGTCCCACAAAGAAAAGTCCAGGTCCAGATGATTTCAGTGGTGAATTTCACCAAACATTTAAGGAAGAAGAAATACCAATTCTGCACAATATCTTTCAGAAAATAGAAGAGATGGGAACACTTCCTTATTCATTTTATGAGGCCAGCATTATGCTAATATCAAAACCAGACAAAGCACAAAAAAGGACAACTACAGACCAATATACCTCATGAACAAAGATACAAATATCCTCAGCTAAATATTTGCAAGTTAAATCCAGCAATATATGCAAAGGATAATATATCACAACCAAGTGAAGATTATCCCAGCAGTTCAAGGCTAGTTCAACATGCAAAAATCAATCAGAATAATTCACCATAGTAACAGACAAAAAAAAAAGAACCATATTATTATTTTTATAGGTGTAGGAAAGGTATTTAACAAAATTCAATCCATGATAAAAAAACCTCAGCAAACTAGCAATACAAGGGAACTTCCTCAACTTGATAAAAGGCAACTACAAAAATCCTACAGCAAACATATTTAAAAGGTGAGAAAAGACTGGAAGCTTTCCCCCTAAAATCGAGATAAAGTCAAGGATGTCCACTCTCATCTTTTGTATGTAACATAGACAGTACCACTGGTTTTAACTATACAACAAGGCTACTAGAATTAATGAATGAGCTTAGCAAGGTTGCAGAATACAAGGTAAATATACAAAAATCAATTGAGAAACTAATTTTCTAAAACTGATATGAAAAGGCAAATGACCTAGAATAGTCAAAACTGAAAAGTAAAACAAAGTTGGAGGGCTAAAACTGCCTGATTTCAAGATTTGTTATAAAGCTATTGTCATCAGACAGCATGGTGTTTCCCTAAAGATGAACGAAGAGATCGATGGAACAGACTAGAGAACACAGACATAGACCTACATTACTACTATGATCAACCGATTTTTAACAAAGTTGCTAAAGTAACTCAATGGAGTAAACAGTCTATTCAATAAATGGTACTAGAACAAATGGAATCAGTTTGCAAGAAAATCAACCACAACATAAACCTCACATCTTTTACAAAATTTAACTCAAATGATCATTGACCAAAATATAAAATGTAAAATTATAACTTTTAGGGAAAATAACACAGGAAAAAAATCTTCAGGATCTAGGGCTAAGCTTAAGAGTTCTTAGATTTGACACTAGAAGCATGATCCATAAAAGACAAATTGATAAATATGACTTAATCAAAAAATTAAATCTTTGTCCTACAAAAGATACTGTAAAGAGAATTAAAAAGCAAACTACAGACTAATAGAAAATATTTGCAAATTATATATCCAACAAAGAACTTGTATGCAAAGATAAAAACAGTACCTGGCTGTCTTGCTTTGAAGACTAAATAGTATAATACAATAAAGTCTGTAGCATGGTGCTTGGCACATACAACCATTCAATAAATTTTGATTATAATTTTAGTATCATTGTTGTTACAGCATTCTTTAAAATTGAGAAAATAAAGCAAGACAAATGTTCATCAATAGATAAATTGTTAAATTATGTGACATCTAATGCAAGGAATATTAGCCAATGGTTTAAAAGAAGGAAGTATATCTACATGCACTAACCTGGAAAGATGTCCAAGATTGTTGTGAAAAAGAAAATTGCAGGACAATTTGTATAGTATGATCTCATTTGTGCAAAAATAAAATTATATTTTTTGTAGAAATTTTTCTAGGATGATACTCACCAAACTGCTAACAGTTATCCCTAGGGAGGGGAGTGGAATCAGGAGGGGTATACAGGAAGGGTAGGACATGGGGGGAAATTAAAGAGGGCCTTTCCATTTTTATTCTATTCCTAGTTTGTTTGAATTTTTACAAGACTATATTCCTACATTATTTGCGAAACAAAAAATATAAAGGAAAAGAATCAACTATCTTTTAAAAGAGCATGATAAAAATAACTTTCTGATTGCCTTGGCTCATGGAGTCAAGAGGATGAAGCACAAGCTTACTTTGGACTGAAAGATTTACCTAAAATGAGACTCCGTTCCCATTTGTAATTTAACAAACATTAACATAGTCCTCCTGCTTGTTGGCCTAGCAGCGCAAAGAACTTACTTATTGCCCTGGTTGTGTGACCAACTAGCTTTGTTATATTGTTACGAATTTTAGACTGTGGGGTTCTTGAGGACAGGGATCAAGTCTTTTTCTCTGTCTGTCTAGTCCGTGACACAGGGCCTGGTTCAGAGTTGGCGCTCAATTAAAGGGACAACAAAACAAGCTCTGAATTAAAGGTGGTTGTGAACAATAGTGAAGTCCATGTCCCGTTGAACTGGCACAGGATCGCCATCTAGTGGCAACAAGGGATTCTGCAGAAGTTGGAGAGAAGAGAAACCCGATTTTTCGAGGTCTTCCAAGGACCCACCTTTCAACAAACAACATTGACAAAGACTATGACCCTAATGAGAAAAAGTTCCCAATAGTGGGCTAAAAGGTCAGAGTTTATGGCTTGGAGGGTTAATAAGGTGACATCTAGGTACTCTAAGTGTCTTAAGTCTCCTCGATCACCAAACCACCCCACCATCACAATGCCCCAAACACCTATAAGCTGTGCAAAGTCCACACGTGCCACACACCCATTGCACCCAAAAAGAATGAAGCACACATGATAACAGAGATACACACTTAACTTTCCTAAGCCAGACTGGTCGGGACAATACAACACAGGACTGGGGGAAAAAAATCTTCCATCAACTTTGCTCTCCATCTTTTTGAATCCTCTACTGGGAAATGAGTGCCACGCTGAAAACATCTCGTGAACCTTTAAAATGTCTCACATTCCAAAGGGCAACAAGGAAACCCACGTTGAGCTGGCCTTTTAAGTACCACTGTGACAAACCTTCACCTGCCCACGAGGGCCACTGGGAGCAGGTTTTCTTCTCTTGCCTCCTTTGAGTACTAATGAGTCTTCAAAGCAGCTTCAGTGTTTGTTAGGGAAGCAGCTGCGTGATTCAGAGGCTGAGAAATATCGCACCTTGTGGTTATGGACTTGGGGACTCAAAAAGAATGATGAAGGGACACAATGGTAGTTAATCTAAAAAAATCTCCCTATGTATTTATATGCTAAGTAGAACAACATTCCTGTAAAATGTTGCTCAGCAGAACAAACAACAGAAAACTTCCCGAAGACTCTTAAGAGAGTGAGCCTGGGAAAGGGCCCCTGAGCACCTATATGTTCAGGAAAGGCTGCTGTCGCACATTCTGCAAGTATACATACATGCTTCAAGTTTTCTTCTAATCCCACCTCTTCCACTTCCACACAGTATGTGCCTCATAAATATGGGAACAAAAACAGTGGTGAAATTTGGCTGCAACGCGGACATCAGTTTGGGAGCATGCCATACAGAAGAGGTTTGTGGGTGGGCTGCTGTGGAGCGGAGCAGACAGGAGTGTTTACTGCTAGCACTCTGCGCTGGAGCTGCAGAGAAATTGGGAATTATGAACAAGATGGATCCATCAAGCTGCTCCCAGCCTAAAAAAAGCCAGAAGCCCTAATATCTATTTATATGCAACTCCCTGAGGGCTGAAGTGGTTCTTTGTAATGGATGAAGAACACTCAGCAGCAATCAAGTCTTGAAGCGAAATGTTTTTAAGACCTTACACTGAGGCGCTGATGGAGATAATGAACGTTTGAGCTGTGGGCAGTGCATTTAAAATGGTAATGGAATGTGTAGGAAGATGTGCTCTTCCGAGTGTCCCTCATTTCATACCAGCAAAAGCCCGTGGTTCCTGCTGGTACTAGGAAAAAAAAAGTGAGGTGTCAGCAAAAGAAAAAACTGAAAAGAGACAGCATGAGAAACGAGTTACACTCTGTGGAAGGTTCCAGATAAGAGTGTCCGACGACAGCTACGGGAGAGAACAATCCTTACAGTCCAAGGGGAATGCAGGCCCCGTCCCGCTGTACTTCTCCCTACCCCCTGCCCACTCGTCCTCGCTGGGCAATGGGACTCAGAGCCACTCCTGGCCAGAGACAGGACACTCTTTCCAGCTATCTCCCTGACCGCTCCTGCACCAAGACTGGAGCCTGGGGCTGAGCCCCAAACCGCCTTCCTCCTCCAGGGTCAGCGGCGGTCTGGAGCCACCGGGCCCCTGCCTGGAGCTGGGCTCCTTAGAGACACTGGCTCGACGTGCGATTTCGCTTTCGTTCGATCGGCCTTGCCTGCAGCCCTGAGCGCTGGGAGCGGCTGCGTTTGGAGCGCCCAGAGCCCCTGGGCTCCCTGCGGCCACCCCGTGGGCAGGGACCCGAGGACCAGAGGGCTGGCGGGCGGCGCCCCTACTCACGTAGCGCTGCAGTTTCCTCTCCGGGGGCGACTTGACGAGCCAGCCGGTGCACACAGCGTCGCCCGCGCTCATCGTGGCCGCTGCCGCTGCCGCTTCCTCCAGCTGGGTCGACAGCCCCCGGCAGGAGGAAGTCTGGCCAGGGATGTCGACGGGGCGGGCCCAGCGCCCGCCCGCCCAGCGCCGCCCCGAGCGGCCGCCGCGACCCCCGCCTCCGGCCGCCGCGGCCCCCCGGGAAGGGTCGGGCGCCACCTCCCGCGGCGCGAGACACTGGGGGAAGCAGGCAGCAAAGTCCAGGGAAGCCCCTTCGAGCAAGCGCAGAGCCGAGTGGCCAGTAGCCCGGGCCACGAGAGAGCGCACAGAAGGAGCCCCGAGCTCTAAGGAGAGCGCAGTAGGGACCTGTCCTCCGTTGCCCTCACCCCCATCCGTGACTGGTCACGTCAAAAGGGCTGGTCCCAGCGCCTCAGGGCACCCCAGAGCTGAAACCTATTACTCCAACCTGCCCTGTATATAGTTAGGCAGGAAGAAAACCATTGACTCCTCCTTGACTTCCCTGTTCCACTTGATTGTTTGCAGAGTAATGGTTCTCAGGCCTCCGAAAAATTTGCAACCTCAAAATAGGCCTTTTGGGATGGTGATTTTAAGCTGATTACTGAGAAACAAGGGACTCAGAAAGAACCTTTTGACACCCCCCCTTTCCTGCCTAAGGGATTCAGATGGAAAAACCTACTTTAAAAAGTATTCATTAAAACCCGAAGCGAAAAGTGCGCTTTTCAATCTTTATATTCATCTCCAGGGAATAGTTGTTCTTCTACTTCAGACACTATCACTATCCCCCCTCAATATCCTATAACCTCTATCGCCTTTATTTGACATGTATAAGATAGAGAAGGAAGATTGGGAAAGTTTATATGGAGAGAGAGAGAGAGAAAGAGACAGAGACAGAGAGAGTGAGAGAGACACTACAGTTTCGATAACAGGTCTGGAAAACATAATTGGTCTTTACAACTTCCTTCTACTACCCTCCCTGTCCTCCCTTTGCTCTCCAGCTAGGACCTCAGCTGGTCAGAATTCTCCACCTGGTGAAGCACCCAAAGCTTGATTCCCACCGAATCTGAATCCTCAGTGGTCCTTCCTGGACATAACAATAGGACGTGCCCCAGAAGATCCTTTGGATTCAAGACAAGTTCCTTCCAATCCTGTTGCTTAACAGCAACACCTTTTCCATTCGATAGTTAACATCAACCATCCAAGCCAGCTCAGTAGACCCGTGGTTTTTCTGTTGTTTCAATGGCATAAAAAGCCCTAAGTGGCCAGATGGCAATTTCAACTTGCAATGTGATGGGACCAATGTTGTGGCTCTGGTGGAAGCAGTCCTACCTTGGGAACCAGCAGAGCTCAGAGCTGTGGGGATGCGACGAAACACCTTGAGAGTGGATCATTAGGTGTGATAGTGAGAAAAGTCACTTCTGCTTCCACCTTTTAATTCCTGGACCCATGAATTCTGGCTTTGGAGAAACAGCACTATACAATGGTCACCAGTTCAAAGTATTTACCTCATCCTGCAAGACAGAACCTCCACCTTTCAGTGTATTGTCACCTGACTAGTGCAGTAACTGACACGTCAATAGACTGGCCATTCCACTGTGACCATAGAACTAGAGGATTCTTGATAAACGTCACGGGAAGAAATTCCAGGACGTACCAAAATATTAATACACGCAAACAAAGCCAAGCAAACCAAAGATTTATTAAAGAAAGGAAATAGCCCAGTACACTCTCAAGACAGTGCGAGAGCGGGAGGCCCCATGAAAAAAAGGGCAACTTCCCCAAACAACAGAGAAAATTAGGATTATATTTGAATGAGGGTGCGAAATACTCGGGTGGCTTTGCAGAAATTCCCAGGGCAGTTTCTTGCAGTCGATGATCGCTCCTTCCCATCAGGAGGTGGGATTCCCAGGTAGGGATTGTCCTGGCGACACGGGGGGTGGAGATTTTACCCTGCCTGCAATGCTAATAGTGTTATAATCCATTACAATTAGCTGTAGCTGCACCTTTTCTTAGGAATGATCTCATCACCTCTTTTCTTTGTTTCCCCTGACATCTTCCTTCCTTTCCTCCCCCCTATCTCCCCAGGACCCTGTTCTTTCTCCCTACAGTAATACCACCATCCTATCAGGCCAGGTGCTTCAGGGCAATGAGAAAGAAATGTGGTAAGACTAGTGCAGTCTCTCAGCAGGAGCACACTGGGGCATGTCTTTTGTCTTATATCGACTTCCTTGGTCGGAAGCGGTGCTCTGTGAGATACTGTGAAAGTGAAGCAGGGGCAGTAGTTCTGTGGGTGGGAATGCTGGCAGAAACGTGGCTTACAATAAGGGCCTATTCAACCAGGACAAATTGCTGCCCCTTCCAGATAAATGTGCTCTGATTCCATCAATCTGCCACCAGGTGGCTGGCTGGTCCTCCCAAGGAATGCGACCTTATTGGGGGCTCACTGTTGGTCTCTGCTTTGGGCAGGTTGAGTACATAGCAGTGGCAGTGGCAGTGGCTGTGACCATATCAACTGATGCCAGTCTCTGGGAGCCTCACCACTCATGATTAATTCCCTTAATCTTGCTCTCACACTGTAAAAAAAAAAAAAAAATCCCCTCATTATACTCACCTCAGTTCAACCATTGAGTCTACTGTTGGCTTCATTCTGAGATCTTGACCAATATGCGTAGCCATGGAGAACTCTCTATGAGCTTCCAGGTGTGAGTTCAAGGACATGGTGTCCTGCAGCAGTAGGCGCCACGACAACGTGAGCCACCTGCTTGAGCAACTTTGCTGTACCTTCCAGACCTGCTTGAGTGTGGTCTCAAATATTCCACTGGCAGAGGATGATTAGTTAGCACCCAATTTATCAGGGACAGCTGAAGTTACACGGTTCCTTGGTGCCCCAAGGTCAGACATTCAGACCTTACCACAACCCAGGAGCAAGCCAGAAATGTTGATCCAAAGGAAAATACTTCTTTTGTGGTAGAAGGCATGATTTGCTCCAAAACTCTAGGGGTCCACTGTATGTTTGTCCTATTGGGACTTGCCAGAGATGCCATGTAGCCTCCCAGTGTGGCAAAGGCTCTATGAATGTTGGATCTGGGTGATGAAGGTCAAGTGTCCTGGACCTGCTGCAGAACCTTTCCTTGCCCTGGGTCCCACTGAAAACAGGCAACTTTACAGATTACTTGCTGAATTCATCGCTGTGACACAATTACATGTAATATATATTGCCTACAGAATCTGAGGAGCCCCACCAAGTGCTGTGCCTCTTTCTGAGTGGTATGAAGTGCAGCAACTTGTTCAATACCCGATATGATCCAGACCATCTGAAAACATCATTGAGGGTCAGGCTCTTGACTTTTTGTGGGTTTTATCTCCAACCCTTTGTCATGCACATGTCTTAATAAGGCATCTATGCTACCTCTTGATCACCACCAGCTCCAGTAAGCATAATGTCTTCAGTGTAGTGGACCAGCATGATGTGCACCCTGATTGTCACAATAATCAAGTTCCATTCACCCCAGATTATGACAACAAGCCAGAGGATAGACATAGCCCTGAGATAAGGCACTAAAGTCAAGCTTCTGTTCCTGCAAGATGAACGCAAACTGCTTCTGATAGTCTCTGCTGATTGGGATAGAGAAAAGAGCATCTGTCATACAAATTGCCACTTACCAGGTGCCAGCCACTGTGTTGATTTGCTCTAGGAAAATATTATCCAGAATAGCGGCTTCAATTCAAGTCACAATCTGATAAATTTTACACTTACTCATTATTCATCTCCAGGCTAACCAGGTAGTTAAATATGGATGTGATATGAGTAATCACTCCTGCATCCTTCGGAGTGTACTCTTCTCCCTTCCAGACAAACCCAAATTGCTTCTGCATGGTCATTCCTCCTAAGTTACTAGGGAGAGATGACCTCTTTATATTACAATGTTCATTTTCCTTTCATCCAGCCCCTTCCCAGCTTCTTTGCACTCCAGCCTGGAGAGAGGAGATACTTGAAATAGCAAGTGGTTTTTCAGCACCTGGATTCCTTTTGTGGCTTCCCCATTTATTATTTATTTAAAATAAATTTGGTTTGGCAGTTCATTAAGTACTGAAAATCTTTTAACTAGGAGGATTTGTGAAAGTAAATGTCCACTATTATAGAAGAGACGCTATTTTAGTTATGTTACGATGGGCAAAGTGGCCGTGCATCTAAATTATTCTCTGTGAAAAGAGAGACAATTTGAAAAGAAAATGCCTCTCAATTTCTGAATAAGGGACAGACCTGGGGAGATAACTATACATGTATGTGAAAGGCCAATAATGAGGGAAGAGGTCTGTGTCTTCCTATATTCCCCACCTCCCACGCGTCTCTTGTTCTAATAATCTATGAAGCACATTAATTAAAAGCCTCAGGGGAGCTGACTCTGGGTGGTGAACACACAGTGTGATTTATGGATGATGTGATACAGAATTGCACACCAGAAATCTATGTAATTTTACTAACAATTGTCACCCCAATAAATTTAAAAAAATAATAAAATAAAATAAAAATAAAAATAAAAAAATAAAATAAATAAAATAAAGTGGCTAAATCTCAAATATCAAAAAATAAATAAATAAATAAAAGCCTCAACTGCCACAGTACAATTTCGGATAAAGAAACTCTTTGTTTCCTATATGGACATCTATAAAGTACTTCTCTAAGAGTGAAAGCAACCTAATTTCCATCTGAAATATGAAATTTGACTTTCTTACTATCAATTTGAGTTTGTTGTTGTCTATAGTCTTCTACCTGTCTTACGAAAAATTCTGACGTCATATCCATTATTTTATATTTAAAACTCTATGGCTTTTGCGTAGTGGATTTGCCACCAGAACACAGGTGTCGTGAAAACCACCACTAAATCTAAGCCAAAATGAGAAAGAAAAGACTCGTATCAACTTTGTCGTCATTGGATATGTCGGTTTGGGCAAATCCACCACTTCTGGCCATCTGATCTACAAGTGTGGTGGGATCAACAAAAGAACCATGGAAAATTGGAGAAGGAGGCTGCTGAGACGGGAAAGGGTCTCTAATGGGCCTTGGATCAACCGAAAGCTGAACACGAGCATGGGTGGCATCACTACTGATATCTCTGTGGAAATTCGAGAACGGCAAGTATTATGTGACCATCATGGATGCCCCAGGACACAGAGACTTTTTCAAAACACAATTACAGTCACATCTCAGGCTGACTGTGCTGTCCCGACTGTTGCTGCTGGTGATGGTGAATGTGAAGCAGGAATCTCCCAGAATGGGCAGACCCGTGAGCATGCCCTTCTGGCTTACACACTGGGTATGAAACAACTAACTGTTGGTGTTAACAAAATGGATTCCACTGAGCCGCCTCACAGAAGAGATACGAGGAAATCATTAAGGCAGTCAGCACCTACATTAAGTAAATTGGCTACAGCCCTGACACAGCAGCATTTGTGCCAATTTCTGGTTGGAATGGTGACAACGTGCTGGAGCCAAGTGCTTACATGCCTTGGTTCAAGGGATGGAAAGTCACCGATAAAGATGGCAATGCCAGTGGAACCACGCTGCTTGAAGCTCTGGATTGCTCCTGCCACCAACTCATCCAACTGACAAGCCTTTGCGTCTGCCCCTCCAGGATGTCTACAAAATTGGTGGTACTGGTATATCCCTGTAGGCCCAGTGGAGACTGGTGTTCTCAGACCTGGCATGGTGGTCACCTTGGCTCCAGTCAGTGTAACAACTGAAGTAAAGCCTGTTGAAATGCACCATGAAGCTTTGAGTGAAGCTCTTTCTGGGGACAATGTGGGCATCAATGTCAAGAATGTGTCTGCCAAAGATGTTCGTTGTGGCAATGTGGCTGGTGACAGCAAAAATTACCCACGAGGTGAAGGGGCGGCAGGTACCATGTCCAGCCATGAAGGTGACAAGAAGAAGCCCCTGAAGCAGCCCAAGAAGCAGGACAAGGACATGGACTAGGAAGATAAGGCATTCAAGCAGAAGAAGAAAGAGAAGAAACTCGAGGAGCTAAAAGCAGGCTGCGGGGAAGGGCCCCCCCCGGCCACAAGTGGAATTAAGAAGTCTGGCAAAAAGTGAGCTGTTCCTTGTGCCTGGGGCAATGGTGATCCTTAATTCCATTCCTGTTTTAACATCTGGATTCCTTGCCATAACACCTGTTGCCACTTGTAGCTAGAAGGAAGTGTTGTCTTGGAGCCTGTTGTACATTTAAGAATAAACTTTTGTAAAAAAAAAAAAGTAATAATAATCATGCATTGGCTCAACTCTTTAGTTCTTCTCACTCAGCTATTTCAACTTTAGCTGTGAGGTCAGAGGAAACCCAACCCAGAATCCTAAGTGTGTTCTTCAGTCTTTGTTCTATCCCAAATTCTGTACTTCCTGGAATTAAACCAAGTCATTTGGAAAAAAAAAAGTGACTCACCAATGGCAGCAGCTGGATTCACAGCTCAGGTGATTATCCTGAAGCATCCAGACCAAATCAGTGCTGGATACGCACCTGTGCTTGATTGTCACACAGCTCACATTGCTTGCAAATTTGCTGAGCTGAAGGAAAAGATTGATTGCTGCTCTGGGAAAAAGCTGGAAGATGGCCCGAAGTTTTTGAAATCTGGTGATTCTGCCATCATTGATATGATTTCTGGCAAGCCCGTGTGTGTTGAGAGCTTCTCTGACCATCCTCCTCTGGGCCGTTTTGCTGTTTGTGGCATGAGACAGATAGTTGCTGTGGGTGTCATCAAAGCAGTGATCAGGAAAGCAGCTGGAGCTGGCAAGGTCCCCAAGTCTGCCCAGAAAGCTCAGAAGGCTAAATGAGTAGCTTTTATCCCTAAAACCTGTCACTCCAGTCTTAATCAGTAGTGGAAGAATGGTCTCATAACAGTTTGTCTCAATTGGCCATTTAAGTTTAATGGTGAAAGACAAGTTAATGATTACAATGCATTGTAAAACTTTCAGAAGGAAAGGAGAATGTTTTGTAGACCATTTGTTTTTTTGTGTGTTTTTTTTTTGTGCTTCAGTTTTTAAGTTATTAGTTTTTAATGGAAACAACTTGACCAAAAATCTGTCACAGAATTTTGAGACGCATTAAAAGGAAATTTAATGAGAAAAAATAGCATGAAATGTTTTCACAAGTCCAAATCAAACACTTCTCAATTCATTCTACGAGGACGATATTACTCTGATACCAAAATCAGAAAAAGACAGTAAAAAGAAAGAAGGAAAACTACCGACCAATATGCCTCATGAATGGAGACATAAAAATCCTCAGCAAAATACTAGCGAGTAGAATTCATAGATACATTAAAAAAAAAAAATTATACACCATGACCAGTTGAGGTTTATCCCAGAGCGGCAAAGCTCATTCAATGTATGAAAATCAATCAATGCAATCCACCACATTAACAAGCAAAAGAGGAAAAGTCATATAACTATATCAATTGATGCAGAGCAAGCATTTGACAAAACCCAACACCAATTCATGACAAAAACTCTCATAAAACTAGGAATAGAGGGGGAACATCTATAGAAGACATATGACTAACATCATACTTAATGGTGAAAAACTGGACACTTTCCCCCTAAGATTGGGAACAAGGAAAGGATATCCACTCTTACTGCTGTTATTCAACATAGTATTGGAATGTCTAGCCAGTGCACTATGCAAAAAAAAAAATAATAATAATAAAAGGAAAGAAAAGAAACAAAAGTCACACAGATTGGGGAGGAAGAAATAAAACTGTCTCAATTTGCAGATGACATAATTGTCTTCATAGAAAATTCCAAGGAATCTACAGAAAAAAAAAATCCAATAACTAATAAATGAGTTTTACAAGGCTGCAGGATATAAGATCAACATACAAATCTCTACACAATTTCAAGACTTATTATATAGCTACAGTAATCAAGACTGTGTGGTATCGGTAGAGGAATAGACACATAGATAAATGAAATGGAACAGAGAATGCAGAAATAGACTCACATAAATTTGCCAAATTGGGTTTTGAAAAAGGTACAAAAGCATTTCAGTGTAGGAAGCACAGTCCTTTCAACAAATGGTGTTAGAGCAATTGAACTTTCATAGGCAAAACAAAAAACAAAAAAAGTTTAACCAAAACCTCACATCTTTTACAAAAATTAACTCTCAATAGATCATATATGTATATGTAAAATGTAAAACTCTAAAACTTATAGAAGACAACATAGGAAAAAAATATTTGATACCTAGGACCTGGTGATGAGTTCTTAGACATGACACCAAAAGCACAAGCCATAAAAGAAAAAAATTGATAAATTGGACTTCATCAAAATTAAAACTTTTGCTCTACAAAATATCTTGTTAGAAGTGTAGAAAGACAAGCTACAGGCTGGGAGAAAATGTTTGCAAGCCACATATCTGCCAAAGGACTCGTATCAAAAATATATAAAGAACTCTCAAAACTCATTAGTAAAAAAAACAAACACTATTAATCTAATTAGAAAATAGATAAACTACATGGAGAGTCATTTTGCTGAAGAGGATATAGAGGCAGCCAAAAAGCATATGGAAAAATGTTCAATATCATTAGCCATTAGGACAATGTATATTAAAACCACAATGAGATACCAGTACATACTTATCAGAATGGCTAAAATTAAAAAAAAACAACGCAGAATCCTCACATCGATTTCAGGACCCATGGAAGGAAGGAATCATGGCAGAAAGGCCCAAGTGGAAACCCCTGGAGCTCCACCTTCCTACCAAAGTATAAGTCAAAAGAAATATCACATACTTAGGGGAGAATGTCAAAAATTAGTTTCATTATCAAAGACTTGAAAAATGCAGGGAAGGAAATTCCTATCACATCCCCATTTAATTCACCAGTTTGGCCTGCACAGCAGTTAGTTAGGTCTTGGTGAATGTGGCAGTTTTGAACCAGGGCTCCAAAGTTCTTTGACACCCCTCGTGGAGAGGTGAGGTTGATGCCCCTTTCACTTGAACCTGGGTAGGCTTTTGACTGCTTCAACCATACAATACAGCAGAAATGATGCTATGAGACTTCCAAGGCCAAGTCACAAAAGGTTATGCAGTTTTATGCTTTCTCTGCCCTAACACTTGCTTTTGGAACCCTGAGACACCGAGTACAGAGTCTGACAACTCTGAGGCTGCCATGCTGTAAGAAAGTCCAAGCCACATGGAGAGGCCAAGTGTAGAAGGTGCCCCAATCCAGTGAAACCTGGTCTGCCAGCTGAATTCTCAGCACAACTGCAATCTGTCAGCATAACAAAATATTTGTTTAATGATACCAAGTTTTGGGATGGTTTGTTATTCCATTGATAGATGATGCTGAGGAATTCAAAGAGGATACAGTGGGAATGTCTTCTCTCTGCTCCATAATGTCTGATGGCTCGGCTGAGATGACTCAAGAGCCGAGGGTGACTGGAGGGCTGGAGGCTATAATAGTCTGGAAGCTTCCTCACTCACATGCTTGTTGCCTGTTCTAGGATGCCTATTCTGGCTATTTCATATGAATGGAATCATACAATATTTGTCCCTGTGTCTCTGGCTTATTTAATTTAACATGATGTTTTCGAGGTTCCTCCATGCTGTAGCATGTATCAGTACTTTTTTCCTTTTTATGGCTGAGTAATATTCCACTGCATCGATAGACCACATTTTGTTTCTCCATTCAACTGTAGATGAAGATTTGGGTTGTTTCTACTTTTTGGCTACTGTGACTCATGCTGCTAGGAACATTCCTGTACAAGTCCCCAACATCATGTTTGAGTCCCTGTTTTCAAATCTTTTGGGGTATATACACCTAGGAGTAGAATCACTGAGCCATATGGAAACTCTGTTTAACATTCTGAGGAACTGCCAGACTGTTTTCCCCAGCAGCTGCACTGCTGATGCTGGGATGCTGCTACTCATGCCTGACTTTAAGACTTGGTTGGTCAAACAATGCCTAGTGTATGATGTGCAGCTCAGTTCATAAGACCACTTGTATTAGATGGTCAATCAGGAACTAAAGAAGTCAGGAACTTTTCTTCCCAGCAAATTGGTGTGTGTGTGTGTGTATATACGTGTGTGTGTGTGTGTAGGTCTTAGCTTTATTTTTATCCCAATACCAGAGGCCCGAGCTATGATTTTCTAATCAAGTCATAGGAAAGGCTCTGTGTAGCATCCTTACAGGGAATGCCACGTCCAGAAAGACGCCCACCAAGCATTGTGTTTCTTTCTTAGTGACAGTAGGTTTGAGGTATAGCAAATTGCTTCTCTCTTCAGAAGGACCATCTCAATATGCCTCAGCCTACTGGATACCTAGATGTGTTGGGTTCTTGAATTTTCCTGGGACCTATCTCTCATCCTGTGGTGAAATATTTGCTACTTCTTAGCATTAGGCCCAATCAACAAGTCATCAATGAAGCAGACCAGCATGATGTCTTGGGGCACAGTGAGATAAAGTCAGTCCCTGGGGACTTAATTATGATAATGTACCAGAGAATTGAAGGGACAGTGCTGGGGGGGGCCTCCTTTTGACCTTTCTTTGTATACTTGTCTTCAGTCCTTGAGTCAGGAAGCCCCTGTGGGAATTCTTCTATCTGCTTATTGTGTTTATTCCAATTCTGCAATCAGGAACTGGGGAAAGAGCCACAGGGGTGCCCACAGCAAAATAGAGATAGATTAAGACTCCATTTCTGACTAGTGGACTACAGTGGCATTCTATGTCCCCAGGAGAAAGTGGGAGGAAGGTTTAAAATACAGTATATACTTGTAGTGTTATGGGTATCTGGCTTCCTCTTTACTTGAGGGCTCTGAGCCTGTGGACTGATTGGGTCTCGGAATTAGATGAGGGGCCATGATTTTCCATTGTGGTGATTCAAGGCAGGCTGCCATTCACCAGAACTAGAGATTCTGTTGTTGGTTGTAGGGGTTATACAGACCATGGGCTACTATAGGTAGCCTACTAACAGGACACCATGATCAGTTAACCACCCCAAAAGATCCATGGGAAGTAACCATTCTGGTTCCAACTGTCAGTCCTGCTGCCTATCATGATACCCATCCTATTTCCGAGAATTAGTGCCACCACTTGCAATGTTTCCCACCTCCTTTCCCCAACTAGTTTTCCAGAACCTTTACCAAATTTTGTCCAAGTGTTTTGGTGAAAGGAATGTCCTTTGAGCCCTCTCAGGGGATGTCATTAGAGGGTGTGCCAGTGGGATGCACATAAAAATTCCATTCCAACATTCCAACCTCCCTGAGAATTGGGACTGGAGACAACGAGGGGTGGAAGGGGTGGGGCACAAGGAGAATTGGCATTCCATTGCTCAGTAACTGACCAGCTGATTTCATTACAAGATCTCCAAGAAAGGCAGGATCAGCCTCATCAGACAGTGGGGGAGGAGCTGCTTCTGCTGGTAAGGGAAGGTCCATGGGGTTTCTAGGTTCAGAAAACATAGATTCATTCAACAAATTCTTACTGAGCATTTTCTAGGAGCTGGATATATAGCGGTGAACAGAATAGACAAAACTTTCCTGGCTTCATAAAGCTAATATTCTAGTGAAGAGATAAATAATAAGCCAGGTACACTTAAGGAACAGAGAAGAATGTGCCTGGAGTAGTCCTGAATAGCCAAGAGGCAGTGTGGTGTATTAGTTTCCTAGGGCTACCATAACAAATTACCTCAAACTGGGTGGCTTTAAACAACAGAAATTTGTTTTCTCACAGTTCTGCAGGCTGGAAGTCTGAAACCATTCCAATCTCTTCCTCCATCTTCACATGGTCTTTGTCTCTTCTGTGTGTCCTTGTCCTTCTTTTCTAAGAACACTTGTCATGGGATTTTAGGTCCACCTGGGTAATCCAGGACGATTTCCTCTTGAGATACTTAATTACATCTACAAAAACCCTTTCTCCAAATAAGGTCACATTCATAGGGTCTAGAAGTTAGGACATATCTTTTGGGGGGACCACTTTTTACCCCGCTAAACAAGGGAAGCAGAGGAGAGACACGGCCTGAAGGGCTTTGACCAGAGGCATGGCCTGACTTACAGTTTAATGGCTCTTTCCAGCTGCTGTGTTGAGAAGACACTATAGTTGGAAAGAGTAGAAGCAGAGGGAACTGCAGGAAGCCACTGAAAAAAATCTAGGAGAACCATAAGGATGGCATGGACTACCGTTGAAAAACAATCAGGTTCTGCATCTCTTTTGAAAGCAAAGCTGACAGGCTTAGCTAACAGATCTGTTGAGTGTTGGAAAAAGGTGAAGCCCATAGAACCATCAGTGAATACCTCAAACTTATTCAGCCAAACATGTATCAGTGAAGTATTACAAAATAATGGGGCAAGTAGTGAACTACTCATGGATTGGTTGATACTGGGGACTTTGGTTATCTATAAAAAGTCAATTTAGATCATTATTATTATTATCTTGGCATACACCAAAATAAATTCCCGATAGATGAAAAGTTACATGAGGAAAAACTAGTCATCAGTCTTTTTTTTTTTTTTTTGCCACAGTAAAATGAAAGTGCAAAATTTCTATTATTTGGATGGTGGAGGAGGAATGGAAGAAAAGCAGTACCTGTCCTCTTTGTTCAGCAGCAACTCATTAGAAAAGATTATTGACAAACGATTCCATTTAGAATCGCAATAAAGAATCGAATAACTAGGGATCAATCAAGTCCACACTTGAGACGGAAGAGCGAGAAGAGAGAAGAGCAAAGACAGAAGGGAAGAGGGCTTGAACCAGAAGCTGCTACTTCCTGGCTGTCCAATTCCGCAGACATTAGTGGCCTGTGACTATAGAGCACTTGCCAGGGACACCCGTTCGTGGAGTTCAAACAGAAGTGTACTGTAAATGTAAAACACATCTGAAAGACTTGGTACAAAAAAAAAAAAGTAAAATATCCCATTCGTAATGTTGTGTATTGCTTATATGTTGAAATGATATTTCGGATCACAGGGTTAAATAAAATTCGTTATTAAATTTCTTTTCCCCGTGCGGCTGCTGGAAAATTTAAAAATTCACGAGTGGCTCGCACTTTATTCCTATTGGCCAGCGCTGCTCTAGCTGGATGGCAATTGCAAGCAGCAAAGGGCTTTCAACCTCACAGTGGCTTAACGTCTTTATATTTCAATCGGGACTGATCAGACAACAACCTTAAAGGGTTGGCGTGAGGAAGCAACTTGCTATAGTTAACAGCGTCCTCAGCCAGGTGTCCACACCCGGGTTAAACCCAGTAAAGGTAAGTGAACAGCGGCCGGGGCCACGCCCACAGACTATGGGCCGCCAAGGGGAGCTAAGTTTGGGATCCCAGCCGGGGCTGCCAAGGGAGGGATCCAGGCCCAAAGCACTAGCGCACGCGCATGCGCAAGCGCGTCATCCCTGGGGCCGAGCCAGCCAGATTGTAGAGGCGTCCCGCGCGCGCCCCAGATCCGGCCCCTTTCTCCTGACCCCGCCGCACGTCGCGGCACGCACGGGGCGGTGCAGAAGTGGGCGGGGTCTAGCGGCGCGGCCTGAAGGCGGCGGGAGTCTGTAATCCTTCTCTTGGCGGTGGCCCACGCGGCTCGCACGCTGTGTGGGCAACATGGCGGACATG
This sequence comes from Rhinolophus ferrumequinum, assembly GCF_004115265.2. Taxonomy (NCBI): domain Eukaryota; kingdom Metazoa; phylum Chordata; class Mammalia; order Chiroptera; family Rhinolophidae; genus Rhinolophus; species Rhinolophus ferrumequinum. The sequence goes on along the minus strand of NC_046284.1, from coordinate 5,800,839 downwards.
GAAGGTAGGGGACGCTTCCTCGCGTTTGGTAGGGCCGGGTGTCTCCGGGTGTCTCCGGCCGGGGCCAGCTCTGCTTGCTCGGAGGGCCCAGGGAGGTGGACGGCGTCGGGGCCCGACCTCTGCTCGTTCCAGCCGCTGGATTGGCCCGGTCGCCGCCGGGCTTCCTGCCGGCTTTGCTCCTTGGCTTTGGCTCTGCGGGTGAGGGCAAAAAAGCGGGAGGCGCTCGTGATGAGGTGGCGCCGCGAGGCCCGGGCTTTCCGCTGATGGCACAGCCCCTTTAGGGCCCGGGTCGCCATGGAAAGGCGTTGGCCGTGCGGGGGACCCTGCGATGGCAGGAGACCTAGCAGTACCTGTGCCGCCGGTAGCTCAGACGCCACGGTCTGCGCCACACGATGAGGAGAGGAAAGGGTAGTTGGAACGGGCGTGGAAGAAAAGGGGCCGAGGGGCTCCAGCGTGGGCGTAGGTCCAACAGGCAAGAAAGTTCAGGAGGTCACAAACACGAGCGGACAGTCAAGCGATCACTTATGGAACTTTCCGGCCTCGCGGGCCGAGCGCTTCTGCGGCGTGTTTAAGCCCCGCCACGGCCACGTGGTGAACCGATCGGAAGCTGACATGTGCGACTGCTTGCAGTCAGTTACTGAGCCGTGCAACCCACGTATTTGGCCTTACACAGTTTGTTTTCCCCAGTAATTCTATGCCAAACATCCATTTAATACCTGCCCTGGTTTCAGTCTCTATTTTAAACTTTGTTGCCTTTATTTGCGGGGATAACTCCCAAATTGGGATTTGTTTGTTTGTGTGTTTTTAGTGCTTATTTTGCCGAAGAAGCATAAGAAGAAAAAAGGGGTGAAGTCATTACCAGAAGAAGATGTAGCAGTGAGTAGGAATATGTTTTACTTTGTTTTGACTAAAAAAGACCACTTAGACAACAAATTACAGAAAACTTTTCTAAAGGTTTTAAAGAAATTTGGTGGTTGTGTAGAAACTACACAACCCCAGCCAACCTAAGCGTCTCCTATGGGGTAGTTTCCTAAATGGTCTTGGTCTCGCCAACCCCTTTCCCTGCAGTTTCCTCTCTTATCCCACCTGCAGACCCACTATCCCTCTTTCTCTTTAAATAGCTGTATCCATCTTGGGGGCACTTAATTTAACCTTCTGACATCCTGGCTCATTTCTGCTCTTTCCCTTGGAGGGTCTCACTGAAGAGGCGTAGACTACCTTGTTTTCTATTGAAACGGCATAGGCTTCTGTGGTAGTAATGGAATTGTTCAAAATCAGGTGGGAAGTCTAATAGGGTATGTTTCTGTCCCATGGAAGGAAATACAACACGTTGAAGAATTTCTTATCAAACCTGAATCCAAAGTGGCTCAGCTGGACACATCCCAGTGGCCCCTGTTGCTAAAGGTATGTGGTTAAGATTGTACATCACGTGAGTGCTTAATACTGGCATTCTTTGCTAAGGAAATGCCCGGTGATATGGTCTAAAGCAGTGTTCCTCAAAGTGTCTGAGATGAAGGACCAAGTTAGTATTTTTATTTCCAATGCACCCAACACTGTCACAGTATACATTTAAAATGTTGAAATGACATCGAACTGCTCTCAGAGTTTATAAACAATTAGTTCTTCAGTCCCTGTACTTAACGCCACCTTACAGACTCGTGCCAATTTGTGGGCCACGCTTGAAGTAGGACTGCTTTAGTGCTTGAGAAGCATGGGCTTTGAAGCCAGACCAATTTGGGTCAGGCAGTGTGTGAACTTGGGCCAATCATTTAACCTCTTTGAGGCTGTTTGCTCATAATAGCTTCTCTTAGTAAGACAAGCTGAGGGCTGTGGGAGGTGATCCATGAAATGTGTTTAGCCAGTGTCTGGTGTGTAACATGTCCTCTAGAAATTATTGACTGTTGTGTTGGGCTGTAAATAGAGTAGTAATGATTTGATTTACAGGTTTCACAAATGATTTAATGGGCACCAGCTCTGAGATTAGGAGACAAGGTTAAGGGAGACAAAGTTACTGAGAACACCCCTTGACCAAGTATTTTAATAAAACGTGTATATAATGGCAAAAGAATGAGATTTGCTTATATAATTGAACACAGTTGAGTTTCTGCTTGACCAGATGTATCTTCCATTTAGATAGCATCTGCTTTTCTGTTGTAGGCCCTGGGAATATGTCAATGAACCTGGTAGGCAAAGTCCCTATTGTCATGGAACTCAGAATGTAGGGGTGGGTAGGTGATAGTTTAAAAAATAACTGCTCTTTGTGTAAAAAATGATTGCTATTTGTGGTACTACCATGATGAAATGAAACTGGGTGATATGAAAAATGGGCTTCAATTGAGGGGAGCTCCTTCAGACCAGTGGTTGAGCCTCAGAAAGGAGGAGAGTGAAAAGGAGCAGACATGAGAAAAAAAGAGCTAGGAGCTTCTGGAGCAGTAACAAGCTAATTATGTTTGAGAGATATTGTTGCCAGTCCTCAATTAGGCTATCTTTTGTCCCTGAGAAAATCAAAGCTAGTTCATATTTTATTCGTAAAACTGCACAGTGATGCCCAGTCTGCTCTGTGGTACCCCAAGAAGTCTCTATTAGGTCGGTGCAAAAGTAATTGTGGTTTTTGCAATTGTTTTTAACCTTTTAAACTGCAGTTATTTCTGCACCAACCTAATAGAAGAGTGATCAGATTTGCCTTATTTATTTATCCATCTATCCATCCATCCAGAATGTGTTTATTGGGATGGTTCCTCATCCTGATTCAGGGTGCTTTTAGTGCTGCTGCCTTCTGAAGCAGCATCCTTCTGTAAGCCTTGCTTTTCCTCCTGTAGGCTCACAGAAGACAGTGGAGCAGCCTGCACACAAAACTAGTGTTTATACATGGCTAAGGACAGTGATTTTATAGCCTCCTGGGCATTTCACAGCCATGAAGGGGAGTTGGGGTTCTGCCCCAGGTGCTTTTTCTTGCGTTCCTCTTCTCTTCTGGAGAGGATGTTCTCATGGGGAGGTGGTCAGGAAGAAATTTGTCTTTTTCTTACTCGGGTGAATTTTCCAGTATGTAAGCAGATTTAGTCTGTCACAGCAGATAATGAACATATAGGAGCAACATCCAAGTTTGTGTACAGTAACAGTAACCATGTCGCGGTTGGTGGTAGTGCTAACTCTGGTTTTACATATATTAATGGCTTATTAAGTTTATTTTGTGTTGTATCGTTGCTTTCTAGAACTTTGATAAGCTAAATGTAAGGACGACACACTATACACCTCTTCCTTGTGGTTCAAGTCCTCTGAAGAGGGAGATTGGAGATTATATCAGGTAAGTGTTGGATCAAGCACTGTTCAAACTTGAGTTCTGTTCACAATAACCCGTTCACATCAGTTATTCAAGGAGGTAGTGGTATCGTAGAATGGCATTGCCCTAAACCGCATAGAACCTGTACCCATGGTCAACTCTTAATTTTTACTCTTCAAATTTAGTTTTTATTAGAGGATCGGAGCTGATGGCCCAGTAATTTCTTTTCCATTCTAGGACAGGTTTCATTAATCTTGACAAGCCCTCCAACCCCTCTTCCCATGAGGTGGTAGCCTGGATCCGACGGATACTTCGGGTGGAGAAGACAGGACACAGTGGTACTCTAGACCCTAAGGTGACTGGCTGTTTAATCGTGTGCATAGAACGAGCCACTCGCTTGGTAAAATCACAGCAAAGTGCAGGTACGTGGAAGAGGTGGCTAACTTGAGACTGGAAGGCTTTGTGCATTTCCTTTCCCTTCTACTTACGTGTTGGCTCTTGGAAATTATTTCTTTCATAATAAAAAGACCCTAAGCAGGGCTACTCTTGCTTTCTGTTCATCTTCTGTCCTCTGCCGGACCCTGGTTTGCCTTTCTTGGAGTTCCAGGTACTGTGTGCTGTGTGCACACTGAGGTAGACCTGCGTCCGACCAGCTCTTAGTTTATCACTCCAGGCTCCTGAACTCTGTGCTGCCGCTTCGGCCTGAAGTGCCTTTCCCTCATTTTCATCAGGGAATATTCTCCTACTTGACCTTGCGAAGTTTTTTCCAGGCAGGCTCTACACTGGGTACTCCAGCTGTCCCTGTGAGCACACTGAAACTTGAACCCTGATGAGAGAAAGTGTCTTTATTCCTTTCCCATGTCTGTACCATGCAATCTTAAGGAGGTCAAATTGCCTGCTTTTCCTGCTGCACAAAATGGGAGTGATATGAGTATATAAAAATACAGAAAACTCAGTGGCCGCACCTGACTACTCTTTTGTCATTTTTTCAGGCAAAGAGTATGTGGGAATTGTCCGGCTACACAATGCTATTGAAGGGGGGACTCAACTTTTTAGGGTAAGTCTGTAATTGTAGGGAGGGCATCCTTTGGCAGTGTGGATCTCTGAGCCCCTAGACATCTGGAGACAGGTCAGCTTTCCTGGCTGGCGTCTCTTGTGCCCCTTTCAGTGGGCTGCCTTAACCAGCCTGGACAGGTGACTACAAATGGCAGGGGCACTTCCGGCCATGTCCCTTCTGAGGAGAGGGTTCTGATCAGCACTGAGCCATCTCTGTGTGGTTGAAGAAAAGCAAAAAGCATTTTAGATCTTAAATGATTGAAAGAAACCTGTGCATTTCAGTTGTGTGCTTAAACTCCCATAATGTGCCCTTTGATCTTATTTGAGAGTCCATGCAATGAGAGTCTTTATTGTGGTTTGTGCTTATTCTCAGGCCCTAGAAACTTTGACAGGTGCCTTATTCCAGCGACCCCCACTTATTGCTGCAGTAAAGAGGCAACTCCGAGTGCGGACCATCTACGAGAGCAAAATGATCGAGTACGATCCTGAAAGAAGATTAGGTGGGTCATTAGGCCTATGAGGAATTGAATTAACATAGACGGGGCGGTGGTGGTGTAGGAACGCTTCCTTGGAAACTGCTCTGTTGGTAAAAGTCCATGCCCTTAGTATATGGTGCAGTTGTGGCCTGTGTCTGTCGTCTCTAGTCTCACTGGCTCAGGTCTGGGTTTCTCAATTGGTGGTGTGTTTACTTTGGAAAATATTTACTAGTTTTGTGTGTGTGTGTATGTGTGTCTTAGGAATCTTTTGGGTGAGTTGTGAGGCCGGCACCTACATTCGGACGCTGTGTGTGCACCTTGGTTTATTATTGGGAGTTGGCGGTCAGATGCAGGAACTTCGGAGAATTCGTTCTGGAGTCATGAGCGAAAAGGTACACACCATGGCGGGACAAGAAGTTTTAGAGCTGGTACTTAATATAGTCTATCCCAGGGTGCAACTCTGTCTGCTTCACGTCCTGGGAAAGGCAGTTTCCAAAGTGTTGAGTTCAGTTCAGGGCAGCACCCCCTGTTCTGTTAATTAAACTTTGGGACATTGAAACAGGCTAGGGAAGATGATTGGATAGAAAGCATTACTCTATTCATTTACTTCCCAGCCTACAAAAACGCTTGCTCAGATTTAAATGTATGATCAGTTAATGATAATCAGCAGTTAAAGATGTCCAGAGAGGAGTGATTCTAAAGTAACTGAAGACCAATGAACTTAGACTTGGCAGACAAGACTAAATTCATTCAGTGTTCGGAATTTGGGGGTCCATTGGGCTGTTTGAACAACGACACTGTTATTTTCATACACCGCTGCTTTTCAGGACCACATGGTGACAATGCATGACGTGCTTGATGCCCAGTGGCTGTACGACAACCACAAGGATGAGAGTTACTTGCGGCGAGTTGTGTACCCTTTGGAAAAGCTGTTGACATCTCATAAACGGCTGGTTATGAAAGACAGTGCAGTAAGTTCTGGGCTTTGAGTCCATGTTTGGATATGTTATACGTAGTCCATAATAAAAGGCAAAGAATAAAGAGGTATACTGAAGCATGTCACTATGACAATAGCCACATAAAACAGAAATATAATTGTCATATACCTTCCTTATGCTGGGGTCAAAGTGGTAGCTTCTGGGTGATTTTTTTTTTTGTAATTTAATTTTTTTTAATTAAAGTTTATTGGGGTGACAATTGTTAGTAAAGTTACATAGATTTCAGGTGTACAATTCTGTATTATATCATCTATATATCACATTGTGTGTTCACCACCCAGAGTCAGTTCTCTTTCCATCACCATATGTTGGGACTTCTGGGTGAATTTAAGGGGGCGGGGTTGGAATACTGTCAGCAGAAGAGATCTAGGTGAGTGAAGACAAGATGGGACAAGGCAGGTGGATGCATTGAGTGTCACTGAACTCTGGGAGAGGTGGCCTTAACTCGTACCTATTGGCCTATAGGTTATGCCAAAACGTATTTGTATTGGTTCAGCAGGCCTCATAATCTGGCTTGTGAGTTACTTTGGGAACCTGCTATGACCCAGATCTCCCAAAAAATCTAATCGGTCTCTAGTTCTGTCCAAGTTTTTCCCTAACGTAAGGCATAGAGAAGAACTGTTAAGGAAAACTAAGTCTAGGTTTGGGTTGAAGATGAAACCACCTTTCAGTCCCACAGATGTACAAGGAGTAGCTATGTGAAGGCCTCTAACATTTCTAAGCCAGTGTGTGTAAAGTGCCTAGTGCATGGTGCATGGCTGCTGTTACTTGAAGTCCCTTCATGTGCCGATTGCAGCCGATGGCTGTCAATGCTGTTGGCACCGTTTCACAAGGGGGGAGATTCTCGCAGGTCCCCTCCTCCTGGTCCGCCTTTGCTCTGATGTGGGTGTGGGGTGGAGGGGGCAGTGCCTCGGGCTCTCATGGGTGGTGCCATCCCTGTAGGTGAATGCAATCTGCTATGGGGCGAAGATCATGCTTCCGGGTGTTCTCCGATACGAGGACGGCATTGAAGTTAATCAGGAGATTGTGGTCATCACCACCAAAGGGGAAGCAATCTGCATAGGTAAGACGGGAAGGCGCCCCTGGCCCTTCTGTACCCTCAGAGCTAGGCTCATGAAGAGCAGGTCCCCATGTCCTGCCCCCTCGCTCTCATCTACTCGCTGTATTGCCAAGCACCTGAAGGGGTGGTCACAGTGAAGGGCCATGTCAGAAGGGACAGGCGAGGCAGCGGTAAGTGGGGGTTCCCCTTGTGCCACAGGCTGCTGTTAGAGGCCATGTCTCAGCAGCTTGGCTGTCCAGTGAAGAGAGGGAATCAGTGAGTGGGAATGTATGTGTGGTAATCGATGAAGGGCCTTAGCCCACCCCGTCTGTAGAGCCACATGCACGCCCTCAGAGGCAGTTGAGGTGGCAGACCTGGGGATTTGAAGAAGTTGCAGAAATGGTGGAATTTGGGCTTACCGGTTGTCAACTCTTTCCCCTAAAATCATTCTTTTATCTCTCCGACACCTGCAGCAATTGCATTAATGACCACAGCAGTGATCTCTACCTGCGACCATGGCATAGTAGCCAAGATTAAGAGAGTGATCATGGAGAGAGACACTTACCCTCGGAAGTGGGGCTTAGGTCCCAAGGTAAGTGGGACTGGGGGTGTGCTGTCAGGTTCTGTTTAGTGTTTTCGAATACTTGGGCAGCGCTTGGTGTGTCCCCACCGCCACAGCCTTGCCTTGTGCTGGGCTCTGGGGGAGGGGTCGGTGAGTAGAAGTGTGCCTGTCTCAGACCCTGGAGGTGTCAGTCTCACGGGAGGAAGCTGATAGGCATCACACATTGACAACAGGCTGGTGGCTTTTAGCCCAGTTGAGGGCTTATCGAGGAGTGTAGAGGTGCCTGGCACCTTGAGAGCCCTCAGTGAGGGGTTCTTCCTGGTTGGGGGTTCTGGGTAAGGGGCTTTCACTTGAGCCATGCCAGTGTGAAGGACGTAACATTAGATACTGATGAGGTGAAGAGGGGAGGGGAGGCCCAGGGCACTGGACTAGCATGTGCAAAGGCCCTGTGCCACATGTGGCACTGCACAGGCTCTCGCTAGGACATAAGCTTCATGACCTTGAACTTGAACAAGTCCATGTTTGCTCCTGTTGGAGAGTGGGTGAGTTTGGACTGCTCTGTAGAGGAGTGAGGCCCAGCTAACAATACACAAGGGAGGAACATCATTGGAGCCAGCTGCATGCAGTCATGATACCTGCTTTATGTGTTGACACCATCCTGATGTTGAAACCCTGATGGTCCACCAGGCAAGTCAGAAGAGGTTGATGATCAAGCAGGGCCTTCTGGATAAGCACGGCAAGCCCACGGACAGTACACCTGCCACCTGGACGCAGGAGTATGTCGACTACAGGTGAGGGCAGGGTGTTTTAGTGACCCAGGGCAGGCAGAGGCGGCACACTTGCCTTTGGATGCAGTCACTACAGGTGAGGGCGCCAGCTGCAGTGCGGATAGGAGGGCGTGGGGCTCACGGGTAGATGGAGCACGCTGGCCACCTGGACAAGTCCACCAAATACAAATGAGGGTAGGAGGGTGTGGGGGGAACTGGCTAAATGGGGTCCAAGGGAACCCATGTGGCTCTCCGTGAGGCCGGAGGAGGGCTGTAGGGTAGCAGCAGGTTGCTTTACCTTGACTGCCCTGGCCAGGTAGGGGCATGGGCCTCCCCAGCAGACAGTTATCCCTTTCTAGTCTGGCTTGTGGGACTCTAGAGGGAGTCAGTCTGCTACAGTAAGTGGTGAGTTCTTCTGTCCAGCGTCACTCTTTTGATGGTGGCTTCAGACTTGCCAGATATCACTGGTTGATGCCAGTGCAGCAGTTCTCCAGGGAAAGCTGCTCAGTGAATCTGACCAATGGCTTCTTCTCCTTTCAGTGATGTGAAGAAAGAGGTGCTGCCCGAAGCTGTAAAAGCCGAAAAGGTGAGTGCCATGCTGGGATCTGTTTGGAATGTGCATCGGGAGATGTTTCTGTTTGGCTTCTCTTGCTGACTGGTGATGGCGGTCTGGCCATGGATCCTGGCTCAGTCTGCCAGGGCTTCCCGTCCCCGTGGCATCACGGTGCCCATGGAGCTGTGTTCCCAGGCTGCTCATTGGGGCTCCACAGGTGCCAGGTCACATCCCTATCAGGTCTGCTGCAGGGAGGGGTTGGGCTCTGGAATCAAACTGGCTTCATCTTCCACCTCAGCTGAGGCAACACCACTGAAACAGTGGGGGTGCATGTTAGCTGGCCCCCAAGTGGTGGCACAGGTGTATTGAAATTGGAGGCTGTGACACTTGGAGCTGTATGAGACTCAGCAGGGAGCAAAATCCCCAGAGGCCGGCAGCCACCTCTAGATTGCACGAGGTCAGTGTTTCCAAAGTCTGAGAATGACATGTGCGGCACTGAGCGACCTACATTGAGCTGTCTGGGAAGAGCTTTTCCTGCCTTCCCCACCACCTCTGAGAACTTGTGGCAGTGCACCAAGGGGGAGCATGGCATCCAACTTGGTACACTAGTGAGGTTGGCCTCCACAGAAAAAGCTTGCCTGGGGCCATTCTGTCCCCGAGCTCCACGCTGCAGCTTTGGTGCTCCTGCCATGCCCATGGCTTCCTGGTCTTTGTGGACGAGACTGCCTTCAAATCCTTGGTGAATCTTAGGACCTGTGGGATTCATAATTAGAAAATCTCCTACTGGACTCAGCATCTTTTCTGGTCCCCCCCCCCACCTTTTGGCTTACTGAAACTTTCTCTTCCGTTCTTGCTCAAGATCTAACATTGATCGCTTGTCTCCACCTTAGCGGAGGCGACAGAGTGAAAGTGACGAGACCTCTCCAGCATCTCCACAGTTGATCAAGAAGGGAAAGAAGAAGAAGAAGGACAAGAAGGCCAAAGCTGCTGAGGAGAGTGCGGACGAGCCAGGAGACGGGGTATGTAGATGCATTCGGAGTCCTTGGGCCCGCCTAGTCCTCGGAGGGGCAGGGATTGCCCAAGTGGCACTGGCTTCCTGGAGTGCCTTTGCCCCACTGCCCCCGCGGGATGGACAGAGGCAGGCCCGGGGCTTTGATGGTAACAGCTCATAGGACTCTGTTGATGGTGGGTGGGGAAGACATGTAGCTTGGGACTCCGGATGCTCCTGTTTGTGAAAGTGGACCCCTGGGGCACCATGGGCAAGCTCAGCACATCGTTATGTGCAAAACTGATTTAAGCCAGAATAGCCTTACGGGTCCTGAAAAGGCTTACTTGGCCGTGCAGAACTTCCCTGATTTCCTTTTGGGAGAGTGGTGGTGGTTTTGTTAATATACTCTGTGAGCTCTCTCTCTTTCTCCCAGGACAGTGACACCACCAAGAAGAAGAAGAAGAAGAAGAAAATAAAACTGGAAGTGCTTTCTGGGTAGTGGAGAGCACTTTAAGCACTGTATGCAGCTGGGAGGAGAAATGACGGCCTTAGTGAAAAAACATAGTTTCTTTTGTTGTTGAGGGAATGGAACGTAGGGCCAGAAAGGGTGGAGAGTTATGGCACACTGTATCTGCTAGCCGAGACCTCAGTGATGTTAACTGCTGTGCTCATCCCATCCTGTCCTGTTTTAAGGATATGGGTGCAGGAGGCACATTTGACACCGCCCACTTTCCTGCTTGGGAGTCCGGAAGCCCTGCCTTCAGACGCAGCACTGCCCAGTAACCATGTGCAGCTGTTTCCTGATGGCTGTTTTAACATCGTCCTTTACTCATTTGCTTCTGCCACCACCACCCCCCCCCATTTAAAAGTTTGCAAAACTTGCATAGTGAAATGGTGTAGAGTAAAAGAATATAACTGAACCATGTTGTTCACTGGGCGGATAAATCTGCAGTCCTGAGGGCAGTGGTCTATTCTGGTGTCCATCTCCCTTCCAGGTAAAGGCCTGCCAAGGACTCAAGGTCTTCCGTCTCGGCCATTTCCAGGCCCTCTGGCCTAGCGGTTGCTGGTGCACTTACTCAGAACTTGGGTATAGCCTCCGCACCTAAATCCATCTGGCTACTTGTGACAAGCTTGTGTTCTCTTGTTTCAACCCTCATTTACTTTCAAAGGATACGATCACTCATTGCTAGGAAGAGGTGGTTGTAATTTTTACTTATTAAAGTTTACTTATGTTTTTAAAGTATTCCTGTTGGGTCTTCTAATTGTTGATCTCAAACTAGTAGAACAAAAAATATAATTTGATTTATGTCTGGTTTCCTTTCTGGTTCTGTGTCTTGCAACATACACCTTAGGGCATGTCATCTGACATGGGATCAAAGACTGGAATCTTCATTGAAGACGCTGACTAGGTAACGAGTATTCATCACAAATTGAGGAATGACAGGAGAAAGGTGTAACTTATGTAGCAGGCCTGGCAGGAGGCGTCACTGTCAGGAAGGGGGAAGCATGTGAGAGCTAGATCTTGACAGGCTTCAAGTGTCTGTAGACATATCTGGGCTCACGCTCAGTGGCGGGGGCCCACTGAAGCCCTGCTGATGGCCAGCTGAGTGGCCAGAAATGGGGTGGTGGTGGATGTCTGGGAATCCAAAGGCTGTGGTGAGGTCTAGGATTACCCAAAACCAAGAATATGAGCAGCAGCTTGGGGAGTCGCTGGGTGCTGTGAGGAGAGGCCTTTGCAGGTGTGCAGAGTGCACCCCAGGACCCGCTTGTCCCAGAGGCTGGGATTCCCGTACACCCTAAATGTGGCCAGAATGTAAGCCTCCGGCAAGATTTAGCAGGAAGCTAGATGCCTGCCTAATGGTTCCTGTCTAAGATAAGAATTGTATGTAGCCACCATGCTTGGGACCTGGGGTTGGGGGGGGTTGGGTTTTTTTCCCCCGAGGGTACAGGTGTTTGTAATCCTAGCAGCTGCATTTTAGCTCTTGGGGCTAATGTGAAAGACTCGGTTTAATCTGAGCAGCTAGTCGTGGGTGCTCTGAAAACTGTCTTGAGAATAAAGAAAGCTAAAAGGAGTGACTGACAACCAAATTGTGCCTTGCCCAGCACACGGACCGCCCCCCGCCCCCCCAGTACGAGAGGTTGGGTTATTCTAGACCCTTAAGATTATTACTGGCTTGAGGGAACCATCTGGTGTGGATGCCGTCCTCCAGGAGCTGAAATAAAGCAGGTGTATTTCCCTTTCCAGAGGCTTGTGGAACAGGTGGAAATCCAGAGATTTACACGGTTACTGGCATTTTAACAGCAACATTTTTATTGCTTTGAAGGTTTTCCTAGAGCACATCCTATAGCACAGCTGTTTCATTTTGGCATTTTAGAAAGTTGCAGTTCAAAGTGCTTTCTTCAAAGTAAAGATAAATGAAATACCCAGTGTGATTAAAGAAGGAGCTGAGGCTTTCGAGGGACAGGGTCCATTGCTTTTCCTCCCCATGTGTGCCATCTTTGATTATTAGTATTTGGATAGTACTTCTGGCCCTCAATTTCCACATATTCTTTTGAAATCCTTATCAACGAGGCCCTGGGTATGAGGAAAACCAGAGCCCAGCCCTTCAGGAACTTGAACAAGACTGACACCCACTGGCCTAATTAGGATAGTTGCATAGAACTGAAAGCTGACAAAACTAGCTGGAGTGACCCTGTTTGTCTCAAAGCAAGGGGAATGGAGTTCCAGACACGAGAGGGGTGTACAGTAGTTCCCCGTATTCTGCAAGCTTAGTAAACCCAGGAGACAGGCACCCACTGTGGAGAACTGCATGCCTGATCAAAGGCGTCTTGCAATTTCGGAAGGGTTTCATCGACGCCATTATTGACCAGTGAGAGGTCGAAGTAATGTGCATACTGGCTGCGGATGGCTTCTGAGTCCTTCTGCAGCTGCTGAAGGGCTTCCGTCTGCAAAGAGAGAAATAGCCACTGATGAAGCCGGAGAGGCCAGTGACAGCTTTTAAGTGGGTGTTGACTATTGTGACCATTGCCTGGCTCCCAGTCACCTGCTTAAACACTCATACCCTGAAGACCTTGCTGGAAAATGTTAAGAATTGGACATGGAAGAACACCAACTTCCAGAGGATCTCAAACTAACCTTGGTTATAAATAATCAGAGCTCTCTGGAAGACCAGTAGCTATGTTGAGATGGCATGGACTTCACCAGCATCTCCCAGTTCTTGCTTTTGAACATGGAAAGCAATTTCAGCAACTATCAGAGCTGCAATCCCAGGACAAGGATAACGGCAATGTACAACCCCAGGCCTCCTTCTAGGACCCAAACCAAGTGGCCATGAAAAGACGGATTATTTTACTCCATACAAGTCAAAATGTTTCCGTAGCAATAAACACCAAAAGATATGCCAAACTGGAAAAAAATATTTGGAACTGATATCACAAAGGGCTAATTACCCTAACAAGAGTTCCTGGAAATCAACAAGAAACGGGCCAATAACCCAATAAAACAATAAGCTAAGGATATGACCAGAAAAGGCAATACAAATAACAGAAAAGGCGATACAAATGGCCCTTAAGAGTCTAACAAGATACTCAACCACAAGATACTCAACTCACACTTAAAGTGTAAGATGAAAGTACAATGAGATTTCATTTTCCCTCTGTTCCATTGGCTAGAAATGGAAGTTTGGATAACATGCTGGCACAGGGAAGCAAGCAATCTCCCAGGTAATCTCTGTCACAATTCCCAAAGCATGCATACTTGGACCTGGCCATCCTGCCTGCAATTTTTCCGACATATTTGCACACATGTGAAATGCCATATGTACAGGGGCATCGGTTGCAGTATTATTTATAGTCCAAGGTTTAAAAATACCCAAATAGCCATAAAGAAGGGAATAGTGATACTAAATAATGAAGCTACATACCGTGTTTCCCCGAAAGTAAGACCTAGCCGGACAATTAGCTGTAATGGCGTCTTTTTGGAGCAAAAATTATACTTTTTAAAAGTATTATAGTAAAATAAGACTGGGTCTTATTAATTTTTGCTTCAAAAGATGCATCATAGCTAATTGTCCGGCTAGGTCTTATTTTTGGGGAAACACGGTGCACGCAATGGGAGAGCACACAGCTACTAAAAAAGACTGAAGAAGCTTAATACGGATGCAGAAGGATCTCCATTGTGTTCGGTAAAAAAGCAGTGTATAGCAAAGTGTGCAGGGTAGAAACTGGGGAGTGGGCAGCAGGGGAGGCTTTTCAGTATATTCCTGGCCTCCTTCCTCTCTCCCTGTCTCCCCACAGACACACCACACCCCAGGATGGTTTCAGTGCCATCTCCTTCACAGTTGTCCCTGCTTTCCCCACTTGAGCCCATGTCGCACCATTGTCAAGATTTACCCAAGTGTCCATCTCTGCCACTGGACCCTGAGCACTTCTGGAACAATGGCTGGGTCCCCATTGCCTAGTATGGTTATTGGCCTAGCTAGTGGTTTAATAACTGCTGAGTGAATAGAACGTGCATATGCCCTTTGGCTTCTTGGCCTTGCAGGAAGGAAAGTCGTAGCTAGGAGAATCACGGGTGATTTGGTCCCAAGCTGAAGCACTCTGGCCAGTGATCTGGACTGATGTCCCAGGCTGGGCAAGCCGAAAGAGTGAACCCCCACCCACCCTGCACACCCGCCTCCTTCCCACCTGAGTGCCCTGGTCAGTAGGTGCGATGAACACAATGAAAGGTGAAAGTTCTGCTGTCCGAACAATCTTCAGGGTCTAGGAAAAGAGGAAGGGGAGGGAGGAAGAAAAGATTGAAAAACATGATGCATTCCTCTATAAGCATCTCTGGGCTTCACCGAGCCCAGTACTATTTCTGTGGTTTCCAGTACTACTGTTCTTGCAGATGACCCCACTGAAAGTATATGAAGCAAATCTGAGCTCCGCAAAGATTCCTATGAGCTTCACTCGTCAGCTCCCCCTTCCCCATCCACTCCCGCCTTTCTGTGCCCACCCACCTGGGGCTCGATGTCAAGGATGGCAATCTTGTCCTGCTGATGAATCTGGTGCACTGTTTCAAATTTGGTGCCAAACATGTTGCCCTGGTAGCTGCCAAACTCCAGGAACTCGTTGGCAGAGATGCCCCTGGTCATCTCCTCCGTGGAGATGAAGTGGTACTCCTTCCCGTCTTCCTCATTCTTCTTGGGCTGCCGTGTTGTATCTGTGCACAAGAACCCAAACTGCTGACCAAGTCAGGGTCCTCGCCATGGACTGTGGTGTCGGAACTGAAACCCGAGCTGTCTTTGGCACTGAGAATTTAATAGAGGATTTTCTCCCATGGGATCCCTAAAGGCTGATGATAGGTGACGATGTCTATCAGGAAACCCCCCCCATCCACCCAGAACATGTTTACCCTTCAAGAGGCAAAGCCCAACACAGAAAGGCCTATCATCATCTTCCCTAACATGAAGTCACACCAACCCCAGGAATACTGAAGCTGAAAAATGGAGAAATGACAGCTGGACATACTTTTAAAACAGATCTATAGGCAGTGGTCAGGATTTCTTGGAAGTATAGCTAAGGTTTTCTTTTTATAGTTTGGAAAGAAGAGTACTTTGGTTTCATTTAAACTCATATTGTTAAATGTTGGAATGTCCTTACATCACAACACTTACTATTACTCATATAAACTGGCCTCTAAGTAAAATATGCCTCAGATGTTGTATCTTGAGACCCAATCCTCCCCGCCCCTCCGCAGTGGACCGCCCAATATCCATCCTCATTGTCAATCCACAGCCACACGTGCATCTCTCTTTCCATCTTATAAAACATCTCCTTGTTGTGATGTGATCGTCACCCGTCACCCTTTTTCTAACTCCCTTCTCGTTCAAATTTATTGAATGACGAGCCTGTACTGGTTATTTCTACTTCTAGATTTCCCCATTCACTCCTCAACCCAGGGTCATTTGCTTTCTGTCCTCAGTGAGTCACAATGTCCCTAAAGGCAAAATGGAGAAGGAATAAAAAAATACTAATATCAGGTTTAGAATCCGCTTTCCTGCTTTGATTCGTAGAATCTCTTCCTGGGAATAGACGCCAGAAGTGATATGGGAATGGAAATGCCCCACCTGACCACTGACCCGATTCTCCCCCTACCTGGGACTGCTGCTGAGATTGTTTGTGCCTCTCCTGAGCGCTGCTCTGATTTAGAACACATTTCATGAGAAATCAGAGGTAGCCTAGACGTCAAACAATAGTGGATAACTGAGGAAATTACAGCGTAGCCACTCAGTGGACTAGAAGAGTTCTCAGAGTGATTGAGGCACCTGAGCAAATATTTATAATATAAAGTTAAAAAAGTAATATGTTTTTAATAACATATTACTCACTAATTTTGAAAGCAGGATAAAAATGTTTACAACTGCCTCTGTTATGTACATGAACAGCACAGAAAAGAATAGGAAAACAACACAATTATATTGTTAGCTGGAGCGATTATGGGTACAAATGTGTATCTTTTCTAAATTGTTTTGTTTTTATAATCAAACATTTAAAATCAAATAACCACCCTTAAAAGGCCACTATGGTATCTCGGATGCAGACTGGTGGTCCCACCTGCCTCCCAGGCCCCCAGAGCTACTCACACGGGGCAGGGTACGCGAACTTCTCCGGATCCTGGCTAAGCAGGGTATTTTTAATGTGGCTGCGACCCACCCCACTTGCTCCTGCAGAAGGAGACAAGAAACGCTTAGTTAGAGAAGAGAAAATCCATGTTGCTATGATTTTAATGAAGGCTTCCATTTCTTTCCCCAAAGACAAAGGGATGGGAGTAGGGATAGGATATGGGTTTTCATCTCTCAGAGCCCCAAATCACCAACAGGTCAAAGTGAGTTGGCACAGCTTCTGGACTGGGGACAGGTGCAAGCATTCCTTTAAATGCAGGAGGATTTGGGGCTTCGGGCCTGCGTCCCATTGTGGGAGGAGGCTCTTTCTAAGGGCGAAAGGTCAGGACTCAACATAAGTGTTAATGCCACAGAGGAGCCAGCTAACACACAGGGGGTTCTGTCCATGTTCTAAGGATATTTGCTTGACTGAGCTCTCCAAAATGAATAGAACTGAATTCAAGCCAGTGTTTTAACTGGAAATTTGACCAGAACCCTAATACAGACCTTCTAATCAATTAATATTTTAACTCTAAAGACAGGGATGTGAGCCACCCACCGGAGCCAAGGACTTATTTCATTTCAAGGCCAGGGCTCGTGTGGATGACTAGCGGGCACAGAAGACTTCTCAGGGCCCCACAGGTTGCTAACAAAGCACTCTAACATAGGCACTTAAACAAACAAACAAACAAACAAACAAAACAAGCATAGGACTGGAACGCACTTCCTGCCAACCAGATGAACAAAGAACCAAACCCACTTTAGGATTGGCCAGCACCAAACCCAACCTAAAAGAACTAGTTGCTGAAAAACTGGTGAGGTTCAGTTTCCCTTTTAAGGTGAACCCAGATGGCGTGTTTGTGAGAACTCAGAAAATTCTTCATATCCGCTCTATGTGGAGTATCTGAGACTTTACTTCTTTTTCGCCAGTCTTTTCTTGTTTGGAAGAACAGTGATATACAACAGGCAGGAGAATAAGGACACCAATGTACTCGAACTAGCAAAGCAACACGGGGCAATGAGAAGATACCGATCAGCACCAGGGTCTTCCTCTTGAACGCAGGGAGCCGAACAACTTCCTCGTAGGAAACGACATCCAGTTGGTCAAAAACTAGAGACACAGAAAAGCAAGCAATGTTCATTTCCAGAGCTGGGGAGAAATCATGCAGGGTGATTTCGGGTTCTGTGATTTTCTCCTGCTCCTATCTTTATCTAGAATGCTCCTAGCAGGATGGAGGCATTTAATAAATGGTAGATTATTATTCACTTGTTATCCACAACATGCTTGAAAACCCGTTCATAATTTTAGTGTCTTATAATTGCAACTACAGTCGGTAAAAAACAAAGCTGGAATTAGTTCTCAGGAAAACATGCTACTCTCTGGGGTTGCTCAGACCTTCCAGCTGGTAATGCTGATGGCAGTGATACACTGAAAGTTCTGGAAGGCTGTTCAGTTGGTTACCCGAGGGGTGAGGATGATGAGCAGGTGTGAGCAGACCACTAGCCTTCCTTTCCATGTACTGGCGTTGTCTCACTCATCGCAGTGAGCTTGGGAGGATGGATGCAATAAAAGAAAACCTGAACAGCATGCTTTCTGCATAACGTACATCCCGTTGTGCCCCACACCATCTCCCCTTTGCTGCCAGGAGCCTGCAGACAGGAGGCCCAGGAAGCTTACTTGAGCTGTGCTTGGCAAGGTACTTGTCTTTGTACTTCTTCTTCTTTCCGAAGGGACTGCAGCTCGGGGCTGCGCTCGGAGCAGACTGAGCCACACTTGCCACTCGCCTGGTAAGAAAAGATGACCAAGGATGTCAGCGGACCCTCGGTGTAAAAACCCCAGGAATGTTCGTCTGTGCTGTGACAGGGCTCGGTGACCCTCTTTCCCTTCTACACTAAACTTCCAAACTGCTCTGCCTCCGTCCCTTTGTAATTACCAAAAACCCTCATGTTGTCCTTCACGCCTCTCCTCTCTCTCACCCTCTGCCAGCCACTCATTCTGTGTGTCTCTAACACTGTCTCCATTCACTCTTATCCTCTCCCCCACTCTCCCTCAGCCCCTCACTTTCCGTGTGTCTCTCAGCCTGTCTCTTTCTTTTTAGTGCCTGTATGTATCTGTCTCCCTCCCCCTTACTCCCCGTGTGTGTCTCTCTTTCATAACCTATCGTCGCTCCTCTTCAATCTCTCTTATACCCCGCTCTTTCTAAGCCTCTCACTCTCTGTTTGTGTCAGCACCCACTCAACCTCTCTGTCTCTGTCTCTCTCTCTTCTTCTCTGTCTTTATCCTGCACTCCTCCATCTCCCATTCCCCTTCTCTCAGCTTCTCTCGTGTGTAGATAGCTCTGGGTCTGTGATGAGTAGGGTTTATAGACCAGAATGTAGGACGAATCATGTGAGCCAATGTGTACATGGTATTCTCGGTATTGCGCTTGGATTTGGGGTGACTAGAGCTGAGGGCTCTGCAAAGAGAGAGGTAGAAAAAGCCCAGCTGGAATGGTCAGGCTGCTTCGATGGGAGGACGCAGTGGGGGTTCGCTTCCTGGACACATTTCCACTGCCAGGTGTTTGAACACCCACATAAGAACATGAGGGAGTTGGGTGAACCCTGTAAGCCATCCCTGCATTAGTTTGGATGGCAGCTGGCAGAGGGCTTTGGGCCTGGCACCCACCTGTCTGAGCTTGTTTATGATAAAGGTGATGCTGCAGTGCAGTGGGAAAAGCATGGTCTTTATAATAAATGGTGCTGGGTCAATCAGATAAGCAGATCGGAACAATAAATGTGGATTCTCACCTCATTTTCTATGTACTGGGAATTTGCATAAAGGACACATATGAAAAATTTGACTGTTTTCTGCGGGCCTCAGAAGATACCTTCTCAGCACTGCCACTCAAAGCAAGTAACCATAGGGAAAGCATTTGAGGAAACAGAGGCCCACAGATGAATGAAGAGCTATTCAGGTCTCCTTTCCTGTAAAGGCCTGCCAGCGAGGTTGTCAACTCACTGTTGTCCACCCCCGACTCCCTCACCGCATCCATTAGGCCAAGGAAGCTGGCCTGGTCCAGAAACAGACACCACACACAAGATGACAGAGTTTTGAAGTTAAAGCAGTATTTGTGGCAGGCATAGGCACATTCCATCTGCAAAACCCCACCTGTACAAAATTGGCTCACCATTCCTGCAGCTCAGGAGAGGGAATCAGTCCTGCTGACTCCTTGGAGGAGCCTTCCACCCGCCCTTGCCACCAGTTACTGTCATCCTTGTTGATGATCTGGATAACGTCCCCAGTGACAAACTTCAGTCCCGCCTCCTTGCAGGGAATCAGATTGTCCTTTTTGGGATCATAGTCAAATTGCGCTCTCATGAACATCTGGAAAAGAAGGCAAGGGGACCTGCAGTGGCAGCTTCAAGAGAAACACCAGCATCGACACACTAAAGTAGAAAGTTCTGCTGTAAATAAGTAGGGTCAGGATTGAATGAATGACACGAAGGCAAGAATGGAGGGGGAGCTGGAGTGACTGGAACTAGTTACTGTTGTGCCTGTGGAGGGGTCAGACCTGAACCCGCCAACAAGGTATGAAATGCCTTTCTGGGTCAACATGTTTGTTTACTGGGTCTGAGCTGATACCCCTTGATCCCACAGTCCACTTCTATGCAATGTTGTCAGTTACAATGTATGGATAAGTATGTTCACCACAGCGTTATTTAAGAGTGAACTATGGAAATGACCTAATTTTCCAAGAATGGGGAATTTAGTTAAGTTATGGTCATCTATTGAATATATGACAATGCACCCATAAAAATCAATTTATAGAATAATTTTTAATACTCTTGTAAAATGCTGCTGATATAACATTAAATGAGAATATCATTAAACAAAAAACAGTATTTAGTATACTTGACATTTTAAAAAAGTATTTATCTATACATAGAAAAAAACACTAGAAGAAACTGTATCAGAATTCCATACTGGTTACCTCAGGTAGGAAGATTACGGGTGCAAATCCAACCCAAAGAAAGAAAGAACAAAGAGCAGAAACAAGTGAAACAGAAAATAGAATTGACAGGATCCACAAAGGCAAAATTGGTTCTTTGAAGATTCATGATATTAAGAACACCCTAGCAAGGCTGATTAAGAAAATAGAGACGATACAATTTCCCAGTAGAGATCAGAGATCCAAGAGATGTTTAAAAGGTTATAAGATTTCATGAATAATTTCACATAATTTGAGAAATCCCTTGAAAAACACAATGTACCAAAAGTGACAGAACAAGAAATTGAAAATATGAACACTCATATAGATATTAAAGACCCTGAACTTGTTATGTTAGTAATCTGCAATAGAAGCTTCAGTTATTTAAAAACAAAAACAAAAACAACTTCTACATTCATCTGTGAAGGCCCTATCCAAGCTATTTCTCTCTTTGATGACTGGTAAAATTGGATGTTTTTTCACATGTTCAAAGCCATTTGCTTTTTTCCTCCTGTGAATGATCTCTTGTTCTCTTTGCCCATTTTCCTCTGGGGTTAGAGAATAAGGAGATTACCTTTTCCTTTCACATGCATTACAAATAGTCAGCAAGGTGCCAACCATGCTAGTCGTCAGAAAGAAGGCCTGCCTGTTTGTAATGGATGCTAGCTTAGTTTAGAGAGCACCAGGCGGTTACATTTGTGAGATATTTAGAACTTAAAAGTTTGAATCACATCACTTCAATTAAATCTCAACACTGGGCCTGAATTCTGCTATTATCACTGCAGAGAAAATGGCGCTACCTACCTGTAGTGCAGGGAGGCGATTTTGCTGGTTGGGAATTACTTTTAATGAGATAATTCCTTTGGTTTCTTTCTGTTGAAAAAGAAAGGGGAAATAAAATTTTAAGGAAAAATAACTTGGATGATTTGGAATTTCATAAACTAATTTTCCCCCCTCAAAAGTCCCATGTGTTTTTCTTCCCCAGCAGCCATCTTTACTTTACACTTTGAAAATCTGTTGGACAATTCCCTCCATCAATACAAGTGTCATGTGCCCCATAAACCAGTGTAACAACACGGAGGCGTACAAAGAATAATGAAGAAAAATCTAAGGATTTCCCCTCCTCCCCACACTTGACCACAAGAACTACCTAGAAGTACCTAAAATGAACCCTGGCCCACATATATCCACATCTTTCTCCACACCAATAAAACATTTATAAACGTTTACACATATATACATATTCATATGTATGCATTTTTGTTGTTTTCAATAGAAATGGGATTTTACATATATATTACGCTATAACTTGCTTTACTTCATGGATGTGCTTCTGGATCCATGCATGAAGATGTCATTCATTCTTTTTTAATGGCTATGAAGCATTCCACACTATGGCTGTATCAAACTTTATTCAGCCATCTTCCTGATCACTGGGCATTACGATTAGTGCCAGTTTTTTTTTTTCTCACTACAATCTGCTGCAATAGACATGCTTGAACATATGTGTTTACATATTTGCATTTTGTTTTTTATAGAATACCATGGTGGAAATGCAGAATCAAAGGGTAAGAACATTTTAATAGCTAGCCTCAAATCACTTTTCCAAAAGATAGCAATTCTACTCTCTTGTTCCTGATCTTTGCTTCCAGCTTTTCACCATTGAATAGCTGTGCGTTTTTCATATGTGGCCTTTATTATGTTTAGATATGTTCCTTCTATACCTATTGTGTTGAGTTTTTATCATAGAAGGATGTTGAATTTTGTCAAATGCCTTTTCTGCCATCTATGGAGATGAACATATAGTCTTTATCCCTTATTTTGTTAATGTGCCCTTTTTCTAGTTTCTTAAGGTGGAAGCTGAGGCCATCAATTGAGACCTTTCTTGTTTTCTAATATAGGCATTTTGTGCTCTAAACTTCAACTTCGGCACGCTTTAGCGGCATTCCACAAACTGATACACTGTGTTCTCATCTTTATTCACTTCAAGGTATTTTCTAATTTCCCTTGTGATTTCTCTTCTGTGGCCTGTGGGCTTTAGACATGTGTTATTTAATTTACAATATTTAGGGATTTACAAATATCTTTCTGTTTTGGATTTCTAATTTAATTTCATTGTGGTTGGACAACACACTTTGTACGATTTGAATCCTTTAAATCTGCTGAGGTGTGTTTTATGATCAATCCTGGAGAATGCTCCATGTGCACTTGAGAACAATATGTGTTCTGAGTGTTCTGTATATTAGGTCAAATAGGTTTATAGTGTTGTTTGCAGCTTCTGTATTCTCACTAATTTTCTGGCTATTTGGTCTGTCGACTATTAAAAGAAAGATATTGAAATATTGGACTATAATCATGGATTTATAGTTTTCTTCTTGTAGTTCTACCAGTTTTTGCTTGAATTATTATTTTTGAAACTCTGTCGTTAGGTGCATGGACATTTAGGATTTCGGTCATTTCAAGAGGCAGGGGAAATATGGTCCCCTTTCTTCATCTTGGTCAGAAGCAGAAGTGTAAGCAAGGAGTTTTGATTAAAGCTAATTCCAGTCACATGACCATGAGCAAGTTTCAAAACTATCCATGGTTCAGTTTCCTCATCTCTGTCTCAAGTGAAAAACGACATTTTGGTTCAAATGACACTTCCCCCTGCAAGTTGCTGTTATCTGGTTCATTCCCTGGCAGGTACCCTAGCACCTCACTCCCCAGTGCCTAAGGTGTGGCTCCTGCCAGTGGTGGCCAATGACACCCAAGCACCAGATGGGGTTTTTAATGCTTTGGTTACAGGAACAAGCTCTAGTGTATGTAGGGGCGGAGAAGGATGGTGAAGAATCTGGAGGGGCAAATATGAGAGCCAACACTAACACCAAGCACAATGCCTGGCACATAGTAGGTGCTCAACAAATATCAATTGAATCTAAACAGCACACTCAACTTCTCATTATAATATCTTATGTGCTCTTCATGACAAATCTGTGACATAGGATAGGGATTGTTATCTTCACTTCACAGATGACTTAGAGAAGTTCATTGCCCTGCTCAAAATCCCAGGGCTAGAATAAAGTAAGGCGGGGATTCAGAGCTGCCATTAAAGACCAAGGCCTTCTGACGCCCAGTCCAATGTTCTTTCTAGACAGATGCTGTGGGTTATTTGTCATGTTTTAGAAGTTTACTAAACAAAAGCAGAGAACACTTATTTCTTGCACAGAATAAAGGATAGTAATGGTGACAGTCTCCTGCACGAGATACTAATACTTTTACAGAAAAATGAGGTACGCTGATGTCAATGTGGAGCCACACTTCAGGAAGACAGTGGCATAACAAATACCCACCATCGCCTTCTGCAGCTGGTCTACTGAGTGATTAGTCACGTTTGTGCCATTGATTTCTAGGATCTCATCCCCGACGTGAAGGGAGCCTATCACGAAATGAAAAATCAGTCCACAGAAGAATAAACATTCAAACAAGAGCTGCCGATGTAACTCAAGATACCACAGAAAAGAAACCACAATCTAGAGAATATTATACAAATGACTGCGTGTAAAATCCTCAGGACTGAAAACATTCAACCATGCATGTTCTTTTGATTCCTTTCAGGGATGTATCGAGGTAAGCGCTTGACACTTTAAGACTATCTCATCCTCCCTGACCTCAGTATTCCAACAGCAGAATAAAAGCACCTCGTCCTCAAAGTTCCCTGGAATTGGAGTAGCTACAGATCCCAGGAGGCTATGATACACCTGCACATACTAAAAAGAATAACAGAGCAATGCAAAGAATGCAGTACTCCTCATTCACCAACAAGTTTGATGTTTCTTTGTTGTTTAGCTAAGACCCCAAAATGCTAACCTAATGGTAAAGTTAATCAATGTTTAGATTCTATGTGAAGTGTGCTCACCAATATTTGTGCCACCCTAAATACAAAACTCAACATAAAACGGTAAGAACGAATGGGGTAGGAAATGTTTAATGTCTAATTTCTCAAATTAACTGTTAGCTCCAGGTGGTAGAGACAGTCTGTTTTCTTCACCACTATGTATTCAAAGTCTAATGCAATGGGTTGCATACAGTAATTGTTCAACTATTAACTAACTGGAAAAATACCAGTATATATAAACAGGTGTATAAGAAATGCTCAGAGGGAGAGATGGTGGCCCTGGGCAATTCCTATGAAGATCTTATCAGTTGATTATTCTAAAGAGACAGTCATTAAGCCACAAACAATCTGTTGGCACACACGCCCGAATGCTCCTAGTTTTAAAGATTACAATCTTCATGTCCCACACCACTGAGGTGAATGAAACACAAAGTAGGGCCCTACAGAGTACCTTGTCTATGGATCATGCCACCATGAAGAATTCTTGCCACTGTACAGGACTGCTTCTCATTCAGCTTCAGAGTGATTCCCTGAAATGAAGACAATGGTTCAGTCAGCTTTATTTTAGGTTCTTTCTGAGGTTATCTTTAAGACAATTGAAGGCAATTTCTCAGGTGAAATATTTTCCATCTATACCTGGGGTGTTCCTCAACTAGAATGGGCATGAAGCCTGCTTTGAGGAGGAGCTAGAGATGGAGACAGAGCGACCATAGGAAAGCTGCCTTCTGAGTTTCCTCTTGTAGCCCAGTGACTTACGGGGTTGAGAGTAGGCAGTGGGTGAAAATATGACAAGGGATTACCATGGGCTCCTCTGTGACCTTCTCGAACTGTATGAGTCGCACCTTCCGCACCTCCTGCCCCTTAGCTTGGGTAGGGCTACCTGGGGCAGCAGACCCATTGGTATACATGTCCTCGGTCATGGCATTCAACTGGTGCGACATGGCCTATCAGGTCAAAACAAAAGAGCAATGTATGAAATGAACAGCAAAGGCCCACCATCACAGTCTGTAACTACAATGTTAAAATCCAAAGGTCTTGAAACGCAACATTTATTTCATAGGTTTGGCATCCAATCTCATTTGAATTGATGTGAAGCTGTTTGGAAGCTTTACTTATCCAACTTATTAGACATGTTTATACAGTTTGCTGCAGAAATATTAATGTGTTTGGTTTACAGGGTGCTGCCCTGGACCCTGCTGGGGGAATTACAGAAAACATAACACAATTCAAAAAAGTCTGATTTCTACTGCACATTGGGCCCCAGGGGTTTCTGGTAAGGGGCTGAGTACGTACATGGTGCGCACACACACACACACACATGCACACACTCCACAGCAAAGATCCAGAGTGGAAGTAACTCATAATGGGAGGAGGCAGAGGGAAAAACTGCACTAAGAATGCATCAATAAAGGGGAAAAGTGAGCACAGATGACAACGGCCTTTCCCATTCCAACAAGTGCTTGTCCAGGGACAGGAGCACTGGGGAGCATGCGACTCAGTGGCTCTCTTCCCTCTTTCTTTCTGGATGCTCCGGGTCACACAGCAGTAAATGTGATTCAGGTTAGCATCAGACTCTCACAAATCAGCTCTTAGACAATAAAGGAGTTCTATCTGGAGGATTAGGCACTTAGGGCCAGCCCCTGGCCTGTGATAACAATAATACCAACCCAAACCAAGCGGCTACATCTAGATGAGATCACCACTACCCATCCCACCAACGCAAGAGGACATCTCCACTGTGACCCCTTCCCCCCAATCTTGATGACAGCAAAGCTGGACAACTTACACTACTAGATAGCAAGACCTCTTTCTTAAAAGGCCAGTGTAGCAGACTCCAAAGTGCAGAAACAAATGCACACATACGTGGTCAGCTGGCTTATGATAAAGGTGACACTGCAGTGCAGAGGCGAAAGCATAGTCTTTGTAATAAATGGTGCTGGATCAATCAGATAAGCATGTGGGAAAAATAAAGGTGAATCCCACGTCATTTTATATACAAATCCCAATTCCAGATGGATTATAGCTCCAAAAGTGAAAGGTAAAACAACCAAGCTTTGAGAAGAAAACAGCATACCTTCATAACATTGGAGTGGGAAAAAACGTCTTACATACAACAAGAGCCTAACTATAAAATGAAAACTAAAGAGATAAATATTTTAAAATTAAGAATATCTGTTCATTTAAAAACTTCACTGAGGTAGGCAAAGGTTTAGTAGACACAGAGAACAATAATCATAAAAGCAAACAATTCACTTCAGGAAAACTAAAAATGTCTCACCAAAAGACACTTAAGAAATGAGAAACGCGTGGCAGAGGCTGACAGTACAAACTTGCAGTACTTCCATCTGACAAAAGACTTGTGTCCAGAACATAAAAGGACCTCTTACAAACTCGGTAACAAGATGACAAACAATGAAAAGATGGGCAAAAGATGTGAACAGACTCTTCACCAAAGATGACATGTGAATAGCTGATAAGCACATGAAAAAGGTCTCAACATCACTGTAATCAGGGAAATACAAATTAAAACCACAACAGGAGACCACTACACCTTCACTAGGAAGGCTAAAATGAAAAAGATAGATGATACCAAGTGTTGGATCTCTCATACACTACCAGGGGGAATGCTAAATGGTGCAGCCACTGTGGAAAAGAGTTTGGCAATTTCTTATAGGAAGTTAAACATACATTTATCCTATGTGCCAGCCATCCCTCTCCTAAGTATTCACCCAAGAGAAAGAATATATGCCCACACAAAAGCGTGTACGTGAATATTCATACCAGCTTTGTTCATAGTAGCTGAAAAGCAGAAACAACCCAGGTATTCAGCCACAGGACAATGCATAAATCACTTGTAGGACATCCGTACGATGAACACTACTCGACAATAAAATGACCAATCTGCCAATGCACGTAGCAACATGGATGAATCTCAGAAGCATTACACTGAGTGAAAGAAGTTTTATGCAGAAGACTACATACTATATGATACAATTTATGACATTTCAGAACAAGCAAAACTACAGTAAAAAAAAATTAGAACAGTAGTTGCCTCTGATGGGACGGGAAGGGATAGGCTGGTTGGGGGCATGAGAGAACTTTCTGGGGTGCTGGTAATGTTCTACATCATGACAGGGGTTTGGATTATATAGGTGTGCATATCTGTTAACACTCATCCAGTGATTTCAGTATGTAAATTATACCTCAAAATAATAATAAAAAAGTACCATAAAGAAATATTGAACTCTAGGCAATGATACACATGCTAAAGCTTTTAGGGGTGAAGTGTTCTCATGTCTGCAACTTATTTTAAGATGCAAAAAAATGTGGCTAGATGGATGTTTTTTTGATAGATATGTGATAAAGCAAACACAGCAACATGTCAACGGTAGAATCTAGGAGGTGTGGCTAATAGGTGTTACTGTAAAATTCTTTCATCTTTTCAGTTTGAAAATTTTCAAACAAAATATTGGGGGCCGGGGGCGGCCAGATGGCTCAGTTGGTTAGAGCGCGAGCTCTCAACAACAAGGTTGCCGGTTCAATTCCCGCATGGGATGGTGGGCTGCGCCCCCTGTAACTAAAGATTGAAAACGGCGACTGGACTAGGAGCTGAGCTGCACCCTCCACGACTAACTAGATTGAAGGACAACAACTTGGAGCTGATGGGCCCTGGAGAAACACACTGTTCCCCAATATTCCCCAATAAAATTAAAAAAATATTGCGGGGTGGGGGGAATGGCATTAAGACAGTGAAAAGGCAAACCGTGGGGCAGGGAAGTAGAACCCTCATGCCCAGTCATTCCACTCCCACACATGTAGCCGTGTGGGTGGCCATATCATCGCAGCAGTTTAAAAAGATTATAAAAGTTAAATTGTGAATCATTTGATCATAATCCAAACACATCGTGCTCCTTAACCCATAAATGCTTCTGTGTGTTTTCTAAGAACAAAAATATTCTCAAGAATGAAAATTTGGCATTGATACAATACTCTCACCTGGTCCTCAGTTCATATTCAGATTTTATTAACGGTACCAATAATATCCTTTATAGCTATATACTCATATTTTCTTTTCTCACACCAGGATCCAATCCAGGATCATGCACTGCATTCAGTTTGTACATCTCTTTAGTCTCCCTGAATTTGGAAAAGTTCCTCAGTCTTTCATGACCCTGACATTTCTGAAGAGGACAGGGATACTGTTTTGTAGACTGTCTCTCAATTTGTGTTTGTCCAGTGTTTTCTCATGATTAGACTGAGGTTATGCATCTCGCAGGTGGTCACTCTTTTCTCCTTGAAATGCTCCTTCTCAGTCTCCTTAGCTGGTTCTTCCTTGTCTTTCTAATCTGTCAATGCTGAAGTAGCCCAGGTCTTAGGGTAAGCACTATCACAGTGGGAAGGCCAAGTGGAAACCTCTAAAAGTGCCCCCCACCCCAGATAAAATATAAAATAAAAAACAATATGGAGGAGGGGGAACAGGCCGAGGATGGTTGATGGAAGGGTCAATTCAGTATTGGAGTACAAGCTGAAGATGGATGGCAGCTGCATTCCAGCCATACCCAGGGGTGTCTCTCAAAGATGGTGGGGCTGTGGGTGGTGCACCTTGGCATCCACTTTGCGGGGAAGGAGAAATGGGTATTTATCTATCTGTCTGTCTATCTGTCTATCTATCTATCTATCTATCTATCTATCTATCTATCTATCTATATCTACTCATTCATTCATTCCTGAGAAGTGCCCAATGACCTACCCAAGGGCCTAGGAAAAGAACTGGAAGATCAGAGACAAGGAGGCTAGAGGCTTGTGGAAGGACATATGTCTCTTAAGATATTTTAATTTGCTTCATCCTTTCTAAGAGGTCAGCAGAAACTCTGATAAGATGGTGACATCTGAAGTAGTGTTAGCTATTGAGTGGCCTCAAATGGGGGAAGTACCAAGAAAGAGAAACTGCTTTGTGTAGCAACTAGACTCACATGACACTGAGTCATATGGCATTGCTATTAAAACAGAAATGTCTAAGATAGGGTTGTGTTTAGAAATCTGACTTGTGATACCTGGAAACACACAACTCCACATAACTTCAACGTTCTCTGCAGTGGATGACCCAATAATATAGTTCACACTGCATCTTACGGGTCCCGGCACACAGACACTATGTAGCAATGAAAAGGGGGTTCTGAGGTTAACCTTGAAAATATATTGTTAAGAGGAAAAAAAACCACAGTGAGGAAAGGTATGCTACCATCAGCATAAACAGTGAGAAAATGAATATATTCATATTTGCTTGTAAATGCATAAGCTATCTCTGGAAGGAGACAGACAACAGTGGTTGCTTCTAGGAAGGAAAATTGGGTGACTATCGGATGGGGTGAGAAGGGAGTTGTACTCACCGTGTAGCCACTTAAATCTTTCAAATTATTTACTGTGTGCATGTATTACTTTAAAAAAAGAAATCAGTCAGTGAAAAAAGACAGCACAGGTTATAAATCGTAGGCATACCTTTTAGCAGCAATACATACAATCTGTTCAGGTTTGAGTCCTGACTCTTTAAACTAACAGCTGGGTAACTCTGGGCGAACTCCTTCACCTCTCGGTACTTCCCTTACAAATCTATCTGTAGGGGGGTACTGACATACATTGAGAATTTGGAAGAACACTGCTAAAGAAAATGTTCAGCGTTCAAAATTTCACGCATCCTTTCAGTTTCAACTAATTTCTATACAGGCGAATGAAAATCTATTATTCCTAAAAGCTCTACAAAGTACAATGCTCTCTAGTGTGGCAAGATAAACTGTTCGTAAGTGATTGTGATTCGGGTTCAAGTTGGCAGCCTAAGTGCCTGTGTGCACCCCAGACCCTGTTTAAATGAGAGCGAAGGGGAGAAGGAAATATTATAGAAACACACACAAAAAGAACACATGAGGAAGTCATCAGGGATGAGAGATTTCAGTAACTTTCTCAAAGATGGAAAGCAGATGGGGGAATGGTCATCAATCAAGCAGAGTTCAGGGAGCAGAGCCT
The DNA here is from genome assembly GCF_004115265.2 of Rhinolophus ferrumequinum. Classification (NCBI taxonomy): domain Eukaryota; kingdom Metazoa; phylum Chordata; class Mammalia; order Chiroptera; family Rhinolophidae; genus Rhinolophus; species Rhinolophus ferrumequinum. The sequence goes on along the minus strand of NC_046284.1, from coordinate 5,770,613 downwards.
GGAATGTGCACAGAGGAGGAACGGGCGGGGAGAACTGTGTCACAGTTCTCAACAGTCTGGGGCTCCGAAGTCCCCGTACAGACAAAGAAAGAAATGGGGCTTGGGATGAAAACATCTCCTGAAAAGCTGCCGACCCAGCCTTCACCTCCACTTTCAGGGCAGGAAGAAGGAAAAGGGGCCAGGACAGTGGCCTCTGTCCCAGAACTTCTCCAGTGGACAACTGTTCATGTCCCATCAGCCAGAACTGCAGAACGTGATGATCCCAGGCTGCAAAAGGGGCTGACAAAAGAACTGAGTTGGGTATCTTGCCATCCCAAACAAGATCCGGGAGAACTGGGATAAGCAACAAGTAGGATAAAGCTGCTGGGTGGGGCTGAGGAATGGCTGCCGCTGCAGAAGGGCGCGCCATTGTCCAGGTCATTCCCTAGTGCTTTCTGGTGCAGGAGCCAAGTGTTGACTCCTGATTGTATCGCACCTGAGATGTTCTTTTCCTCATACACAAGCAGCTTCCCTCACCTGATCCATATAGGTTACACTAAAAGCACCTCTGAATGACTTAAAAAATCATGTATGGGATGGAAAGGCGCAGGCTCTTGAATAGCTAAAACGGTAGAAGGATTCAGTGTACACAGTTTCAAGATTTAAAAAGTTACAAGTAATCAAGACTGCATGGCATAGACACACAGATTAGTGGAACACAATAGAGAACCCCGAAATAGACCCACACAGACATGCCCAGTTGATTTTGACAAAGGTGGAGAAGAAGCAATTCAATGGAGGAAGGGTAGGCTTTGCAACAAATGGTGCTGGAGCAATCGGAAATCCACAGACAAAAAGAGAAACACTAACCTAAACCGCACACTTTATAAAATGGATCACGGGCTTAAACGTAAAATGAAAAACTTTAAAACTTTTTACCAAAAAAAAAATAGGAGACAACTGTCAGGATTTAGGGCTAGACAAAGGATTCTTACACCTAACACCAAAAGCACGATCCATAAAAGGAAAAATTGATAACTTAGAACTCTTAAAAACTAAAAACGTTTGCTCTGTGAAAGCATGTATGAAGGTTATCAAGAGACAAGCTATGGACCAACAAAAAACATTAACAAATCCATATCCAACAAAAGACTAGTATCTAGAATATATAAAGAATGTTCGATAGTCAATAATAAAAAGTATCTAATCAGAAAATGAGCAAAAGACATGAACAGATATTTCACTAAAGGGATATGCGAGGGAAGATGGCAAATGAGGCTATGAAAAGATGTTCACTATCATTACCCATCAGAGAGAAATGCAAATTAAAACCATAATGAGATACCATGATACACCTGTCAGAATCGCTAAGGTTAAAAACAGTGACAACACTAAATGCTGGGGAGGATGCAAACAAACTGAATTTCATCCACTGCTGGTGGGAATGTAAAATGGTCCAGCCATTTGGGAAGAGAGCTGGGCACTCTTAAGAAATGTTCACACAAAACCTGTACATGAAAGTTCATAACAGCTTTATTCATAATACCAAAGCCTGGAAACAACCAGAATGGCCTACAACATAGGTGAGCAGTTCAACAGACTGTGGTCCATCCATACCCTGGAAAACTTCTCAGCGATAAAATGGAACAAACTATTAATACACACAACAAGCTGGGATGGATCTAAAAGGCATTCTGATGAGTGACAAAAGCCAATCTCAAAAGGTTGCATACTATATATCATTCCATTTCTATAACATTCTTGTGATGACAAAATTATAGAGATGGAGAACAGGTTAGTGGTTGCCAAGGGTTAGGGATGGTGGGAATGAGGGGAGATGTGACAATAGAGGGGTAGCACCAGGGAGGTCTTTGTGGTAATGAAATAGTTCTTTGATTGTGGTGGTGGTTACGTATATCTACATGTGATAAAATGACACAGAACTACACTGACACAGCATACAAATGTCAGTTCCATGATTTGAGACTGTACTGCTACTGAGCTCCTAGTAGACATAGTTGAACTTATTGCATGAAATAACTAGAAGAATGGCTGGCAAGCACTTGTTTGCAACCATAGAACTATAACTAAAAGAGCTTGGTATCAAAGAATGAGTACAGGCAACAGATTCTTGAGAAATATGCAGTATACAGGATCAGTTTTCAGACTATGAGATTGAAATAATATGATCCATTGAGTTTCCCATTCCTATTCTGGAATGGAGAAGTAAGAAGCCATGATACACAGTGACCAAACAGACCCTCAAAGCACTGCCCATGGTGACCTGGGACCATGTGGTTAAAACTCTTCAAAGCTAGGTTGCTGCAGCCACAGATTCATTTAAAGGGCAGGGGACCAAATATCTCTCTAAGTGGAATAAAAAAACAACAACAGAGGTACCTGAAACTAATAATATAATAATATAATATATTTTATCATCAATTAAAAAACAGAGTAAAAGCAGCATCAGGTGGGAAGGAAGAATTCCTTCTCTTAAATTAATCATTGGTACTGTTTGCATGGTTTTGCCATGTACATATATTACAGATCAAGTATACAGAATGAGGAATTCAAGGAGCACTGATTGAATAATTGCTGCAAAAAATATGATGAGCTCAAATCTCACATTTCTAATGCAAAGCATGCAATAAAACTCAGGACTTTCCTTGACCCTGGCTTATGAATCTCTTATCAACAGTAACTGCAGGGCTGAGAAAGCTGAAAACCAAACTCGGAAATTCATTTTCTGGGTTTATCAGCAACTGCTGTATACAGTCTGTATTACAGTCTGTTATCAGATTGTAAGTGCTCAAGGGACATAGACCAAGGTGTGTGTTGGTAACTATAGCAGTATACAGGTGGCCCATAAGGTCTGGAAAATGGATCATATTATTTTATCGTGTGCTGTAATGTACCACCACCAATAAGCCATTTACGATGATTGACATGTGTTTTCAGACTTGGTGGACCCCCGTATAATGTTGTAAATAATGACAGATTAGAAAGTCTTAGTCCACAGAATACAAAATGACCTTTGAGAGGGGGAGAAGCCTACATGATAGTGTACCTAGAAGAGGCAGATAAACTTCTGATTCAGCTTTATCACAAAGATTGATTTTAACACGTCAGCCTTTAAAGAAAGGACTCAGCAAAGCTTACCCAAGGCAGAACACATTCCAGTCAGAAAAGTTCAAGAGTTGCTATCCCAAAGGTTGGTTTTTCAAAAGTGCTTATTCATCAAGTCCTTGCCCTTTGCAATGACTAAGACTCACTATCATACTCACCCAGAAGTTACAAGTGATGACTAAGGTAAATGGAAGCCTCCAGTGTGGTAACTAAAGAACCAACTCACAAAAGTAAGGCTTCCAAAAGCAAAGCACAATCTTCTCCATGGTGAACTTGTCCCGGAGCCACCCTGTCTGCCTGAGACATCCTCTACCCAGCTTACTTAGCCCTCACCCCCGGCCTGTCTTCAGTGAAACTTCACTCGGCAAGGAAGGGCGAGCTTCTTCTTGACCTCACCTTACAGCACGCTCCTTCAGCTGGCCCCTTGTATCTCCTCACTACAGAAATTTAGGAGCAGAGCTATGCAGACGTACGTCTACACTTGATGTCTGTGTGTATATACGTCCCCACACACACAGAGGAAAGGCGATCATTTAACTCAATCTGTGGGTCCGAGAGTACATTAAGTGCAGGAGAGCTTGACATAGTTAAGTCACGGTCTCTGCCCTTCAGCAGCTCATTACTATGAGGAGAAATCCTTCATTCATCCATGTACCCAACAGAAATGATAAATAGGAAAGATATACTCCATCAAGTTTAAGACTGCCTTAGACTGTAAGTGCTCAAGGGACACAGACCAAGGTGGTCAGCTTTCTTCAGAACTAGCAAATGGAGCTTCACAGAAGTTTTCCGAATGGTGAGGAGGACGGCACCTGCAGGGGAATGACGAGAAGAAGACAGGAAGTCCTGGGGACAGTCCAAAGGGACGTCTGCTCTTCCTTCAGGGGGAGGCGCAGACAGAAGAATCGGGATTCAGACACAAGTTCTGCCGGATGAACTTGCACCCTAGTGGGTCCGCTGCGCAACTGGCACAGGCTGAGCTCGGGAGAAAGGGATTTACCTTTGACTCAGGATAACTAACTAGTCCAGGTTGACAATTTCAACTGCAGTCTGTCCCACCTGTTCAAGCATTCCTGGGGCTACATACCAAGCACCTGTCCTGACTCCCTGATCCAGACGTACATAGCTGGCAATGCGTCCCAATGTGCTCTGCATGTGTTACTTGTTTATTTTGTTATTCTGGAATGTCAGTCCCACACAGGTGGAGCTCTTCGTCTGCTGTCTTCACTCACGGACCCAGGGACCTAGAACAGTGCCTGACTCTACCAGGAGCTCGCTCAACGTTCACTGATGACATGGATGGCTACCAATGCATATACTGCTCATTCTTCAGTCATTGACACCACCACCATGTAACTGGGGAGTGACATGAGTAATGTTGAACAAACACTAAAGGTCAAACGTACTAGGTTCCATTTTGCAGAGTTCACTTCACAACTTTAAAACCCCTATCCTCATCTCCAGTGGACATGGGAAGCCCCAGGGCTATGGTAGGCCTACCCCCCACCAATGACAAGGCAAGAGGGGGTGGCTCTGACTAAAGGTGACTGCCCAGATTCAGGAGACACTGGGGAGGAAACATCCACCCACCAGTCCAGGGCAGGCCTTTGCTCTGCAGCTTCTAGGCTTTTATTCCTACAAACTGCTGGAGTGGCAAGCCTGAGACTCTGAAACCCCCTCTGGAGGAAACATCTGCAAGGGGTTCAAAGGGCAGAGGTAGTTGCTCAGAGGAAGTTGGGATTAAAAAAGAGATGAAAAACAAGCTTGAAGGGTGGGGGTGGGGTGGGGGTGAATAAAGCAGGGGTAGTTAAAGCTCGTTTTCTCCGATTACAAATGAGTGACAAAACATAGGAAAGAAGAAATATAGCTCAGCCTACTGTTAGGCTCTTTGTCCGCTGCACGGTGGCAAAGAGACGTAGGAGAAGGCCCACACCAAGAAAGTAGTGATCACCAAAGACAGCAGAGCCCGGGAACTGCCCTACAACTGCTGCCAGCCTGCTACAGCCCGGGCCGAGGGGCATGCAAATACCCCACTCTTTGCCCCCCGAGATTTTGTTCCACTTTGGGGGAAAGAAAACAAGAGACACTATGAAAAAACCAAGAGTGCTCCAAGGCACTCTTAGAAAGAGATGAAAGGGATGAGCGCCATTTAACAACAAACAACAAGAGCTGGGGAAAAGAGTTAAGGGAAGAGGAAGGCCTGAGAGCCAGGACTTTCTGGCAAGTTCTCTCTTAAAATTATACATTAACTAGGCGCATTGTTTTGCAGGCAGTAAATCCGTTGGAGAACATACATCGATCCAAAGGCCAGGTCTCTAAAGATCCTTTTCCAACGCGCTTTATCTAGACAGTGTACTATGTACACAGGCAAAGGCTTCTCCTTCCACTGAAGGAAAACAGGAAACCCAAGTAGCTCCACACAAAAAGAAGCACAGGACTGCAAAGCCAGAGACCGCCATTAAACCAGCACCCGGACTGTGTACAGAACACCCTTCGTGAAATCCTCATTCCCATTTTGTGTGAAGTGTTTTAGCAAGTTGCCCGAAGTTAAAGAACTAGCAAGTCTCCAACTCCAGGACTTAAATCAAGGGCATGGATTTCAGAGTTTGTGAGGGTTCAAGGAGAGAACGCAGGCACAGCACACACAGGGGTATTAATGGAAGTTCGTCCCTACAGTAATCGCAGGGCACTCTCTGCTACTGTCATCTGTCACTGGAGGCCAAGTGTCAGGAGGGTTGTCCCTCCATGCGGCTTGGGCAAGCTGAGCCCCACAGGAGCTGGAACTCCCGAGGGGACTGGTCCTCATCTCAGGAAGATGTATGCAGGTGCTTGGGGTACAGCAGCGACTAAGAGACACACACCGTCCTCCCCAAGTGGGCATCCCAGTGAGCACTCAATCCGTGTGTTATAGACGGAATATTCAGAGATGATGATGCATGCTATGGAGGAAAATGAGGCAGACATGGGGTGGCGGGGGCAGGCTGCAATTTTAAACAGTGTCCAGAAAAGTCCTCGCAGGAAGGGAAAGGTGGCTTTTGAGCAAAAACGTATATATGTATTTTGCTCACGTATATCTTTATATGAAGAAAAAAGAAAAAAAGTGAAGAATGGAAAAGAAAATTCCACACTGCGAAAGTTGTATTCTGGTTCCCTAACTCTGAGCTTTCCTTCCTGTTCCCCACCCCTGGGGTCACTTCCCCACGCCACCTTTCTACACTCCATACTTAGAGTCCTCCTGTTTGTTTTTTTTTTAGCAACATTGAAAGGTTTGAGCCATTCACTGCCTGGGGACAATCTCTGAATCAATGAAATGTCAACTGACTTGTCTCCCTTGCCCCAGGGTACGTTTAGCAATGTCTCAAGACATTTTTGATTGTTACAACTGGGGATGGCTGTGGGTATTACTTTTCCCAACCAGGAATTACCAGACTCAAACTGCCAAGGTCAGAAAAACCCTGATTTAAGGGGAATTGATCTGGACCCGGAATAGCTAATTCAGTGTTAGAGAACAAATGAGTTAGAAAAAGTTATCTTCTCTAATTTAAAATATCGACTAGTATTTACATGATAAAACTCTAATCTACTTAGCCTGCAAGTGGTCACAAAGACACCAGATTCTTATCTGCAAGGTATACCAAGTCCTTTAATTTAAAAAGGGGGTCACAAAGTTCCTGGAAGGGAAGAGCACTGATCGAGCCACACTGGCCGAGACCATACCCTGTACTGGGAAAGTGGGGAGAGGACTAAATAATTTGAAAAATCACACTTTATTTTCCATTATCCTTTTTGTGAAAAGACACAGGTTCCAACAGCTTCTCAGTACCCTACGCCTGCCTGAGTCCTCAGTTATGTCTTAGCCTCGGCACCAGACCTGTGCACAGTAGGCCAGAACGAATGATAACCAGTGTGGAGTAATGCTGCACCCCAGGGCCTAAGAATCAACAGACCGGTCTTAGTGGAAACTCACCTGGGGCCTGACTTATTTGTTAGGTCATTTTTTGATGTGAGATAGGGCCAAGTGAATTTTCAGGGATTCTCGACCTGCTGCTTCAGGTCGTGGAAAAGTGCTGCTTCAAATAAGACTGAAAAGTAGCATTAGGAATTTTAGAACCAATTTTATGTGCACTAATGGCTACTACTGTAAAGAATAAGGCCAGAGAGAGCTTATGAAATCAGTTTCTCCAAGGAAGGAACTACTTAAACACAGGAAACAGGCTACAGCTCAAACCTATTGCAAAATGATCGACTGACAATACTTTTTTAATATCACATGTGGACTACAGTCAAAAGAGAAACTTTGGGTTTTGAGTCTTTAGAACTTTTACAGAAAGCAATCCCTTTAAACGAAGCCTGCAGCAACATAATTTTATGAATTCCATTACAGCCAACAACTTCCTCACAGGTTTTCTTGCTTCTTGCCAGGATAGGGAGACATCTCTTAGAGAGATGTTGGATGTCCCCATGTGGTTCAATGTCCCAGTGAGATCTGAGGTCCTTGACAAGCGTTACCTCGGGTAAACATCACCACAACCCTCCTAGCAGGTCCATTTCACAAAGAGACACCTAAGGCACAGAGAGCTTCAGCAGCTTGCCCAAGGCCACACAGCGAGTGAGAGGCAGAGCCTAGTGTTGGCAGCAAAGACGGTTAGAGCCCCAAAGGGAAGGTGAACCTGAGGAAATAAAAATCAGCAGGTTCGTGGGGTCAAGACAGCAGTCACCAGGTGGAGATTCTCCCTCCGATGTCCACACCTTGGCTGGTCTGGATACTATTTCATTCAGGAATTTAATAAGTTTTTTTTTTATTTCAGCTTCTTCAAGTCCTTTAATAACACCAAAATAAACGGGCTAACCCGTACACTGCATCCAGTATTTTAGGATAAACTCACAGCCTCACAGAAACTGCTGTTTATTTAGACGGTGTACCCACAAACATAACTCCTGGAGTGATAGGGCCTCTTTCAAAAAGGTAGACAATATCTCAACCTGCCCGTAAGGTTTACCCAAGGTCTGGTCATGGAGTTATAGGTGGGGCTGAGCCTATGCCAACTGGAAGGAGCCAGCTAGAAAAAAGACGGCACATAGTAGGATTCCATTTACAAGACAGTCTTGAAAAGGCAAAAGGATAGTATCAGAAAGAAGATCCATTTGCAGTGTGGTTTCCAGATTTCCAGGGCAGGGGGACTGACTGTAAAGTACCAAGAGGGAACTTTCTGGAGTGATGTAAATATTCTATATCATGACTTTGGTGACAGTTACATGACTGGATGCATTTGTCAAATCCATCGAACTGCACAATTTAATTCATGAATTACATGTATGTTAATGATACCTCAATAAAGCTGCCAAAAGTAAATTTAATAAAGAGATTATTTTGAAAAAAACTAAGGCTCAGCCAAGTGAGCTGATCATAGGGCAGAAAAAATATCACACAGCCAAGCTTCCGGGGAACCAAGTAGTTTTAGACCCTGGTTCTCTTCTAGGGTCTACACTCCATGACTTCCAATTTTGTCTTGTCATCTGAATAACAAGTGTCTTCCCCACCTGTTCATGCCACAGATCGTTTAATCCTAGACTATTGCAATCGCGATTTGAAACGATAGACAGGTGTGAACACGGCACTGAGGGCGGTGTAAAGGAGTGGTGATGTGGCAAAGCAGAGAGTACACTGAGCTTGGAATCTGCAGATACAAACTCCAGCCTCAGTTCTCATGTTTATCAGTGTTTTCCTTGAGATAATGCCACCCAGCCCGGAGTCTGCAGCTCTACTGTTTGCTTTGCCTCGGGGATCTTAAGTTTCCTCACCTGTGAAGGCAGAAGGTTATGCTAAATCTTTAATGTCCTTCTCTCAGTCATTTATTAATTCAGCAAACCTTTCTGAGGACTCATTCATAAGGCATTTAAAATAAAAACAGTGAGTGTGAAATAGGCGTGATCTGGAAGATCTTGCAGTCTAGGAAAGAGAGTGACGCTGCGACTTCTGAGGCTGGGTCATCAAAGGCAACAAAACATCTGCCTGGCTCTCTCTCCCCACATCCCTCTCTCTCTGTGGACAGTCATTGGTACCTGGCCACCATGCTGTGAGGAAGGCTAGGCCACATGGAGGGGCTGCTGGTCTGTGGCTGACAGCTCCAACTCAGAGCCAGCCTCAGCCTCCAGACAGTGAGGTACTAAGTGAGCCTTCTGGTGGCTGTGCCCCTGCCTGAGACCCTGAGCAACAGCCTTACCTTGCTGGGTCCAACCCACACCCAGAACTATGAGAGATAAGAAGAAAATGCCCAACCTTCTCTGTGGCATCTTTGAGGACAGAGGTTAACAGGTCTTTCCAGCCCATCACAGGAATCAGGAGGGCAGAATTACCTCTGAAATCCCTGCATTCCTTGTCTACCCACAAATACACAAGGGCTACTGCATTTGCAGACTAGCACAAGGGGTTCTGCCTACCTATATGCAGAGGGACAGTGAGTGAGCACTTTAGAGGGACAGTTGGCTTTTACAACCTTTTCTGCTGACCAAACACAAGCATTTCTACACCCACGAAGTAGACCTACTCTTGGATCTGCTCCTTCAAGTCTTTCTGCTACCCTGATTTCCGTCCACGAAGAAGTTTCCTTGACCTTAATAAGCACTCTGTCCAGGCCTCGGCCTCTCCGGATTCCCACCTAAAAGGGCTGCTGGGGGCAACCACCCACCGTCCCCCAAAGTCCACACACCCTGCTGGCCGCCTCGGCCTTCACCCCGGGGACAGGACCCCTGGGGACAGGACCCCCGGAGACAAGGCCGCAGCCAGGGGAGGTCCTGCAGCGGGTGGCGCCACCTGGACCCGAGTCCTGGCCCCGCACCCCGCGATCTGGGGACCCCCGGGGCCCGCTCACCTCCGGCCGGCTGCGCTTCTGCAGCAAGTGCTCCAGGTAGAGGTCGGAGAGCGCCGTACGCATACTGCCCCCGCTCTCGCTCTCGCTCGCCTTGAGCGTCATCTTGTCGGTGCCGGGACGCAGAGACGCGGGGACGCAGAGACTAGGGGTCGGACGGAGGCTGGAGTGCAAGGGCTCCGGGCCTGCGGGGCGGCGGAGGCGGCGGAGGCGGTGCGGCAGGGCCCGTCTCCACCCCGCAGGCGCCCCGCCCACTGCCGCCCTCGCCCCGCCCACTGCCACCCTCGCCCCGCCCCTGGACCCGCCGACGCCCGACCCCCGTGGCTCCCGGCACCCGGCTCCTGAGGACCACTAGGAGGCGCAGCTCTTGTCTCGGCCCCTGAGGCTGAATCCCAGAGGGGCTCCGAGGAATAAAGAAAACCGCGCCAAAACAGCGGAGCAGCCCCCAGCCTTGGGCCGGTTGAGTGCACGGCCCACACCCTGGCCGAATTCCTGGGGATGGGAGGGAAGTCTCCAGGGGCTGCGACGGCCGCCCTTTCAACTCCAGGCTCTACCTATAAATGCATGCGGGTACAGGACATTGCGAAAATGCCTTTAAGGCTCCTGTGCTGTTGGTACTCTCGTCATTTACATTGCTGTTCAGTGACGGAAGACCTGACTGCCTCTAACAGCAAACTGTTTCTCCTTGTCTTAGTCCACACCTCCTGCTGTTAATGCCACAAAATTTTTGAGGGATCAGTGGGAGCAAAGGGAGCCGAGATTCCTTAGGAATCCCAGAGTAGGATTCCTTAGCATCCTAACACCTTGGTGGCGTTAAACAGCAGTCTTTCTGAACAAAACTTTTACTGGACTTACAGGACTCAGGGTTGTCCACTAAGGCGTCTGTAGACACCTTTACCTGATGAAAACCTGGCCCCCTTTAAGCCAAGCTAGTAACCTCACAGTATTACAAGCAGTTCATAACTCTATGTACTCTATTTGGGACCTTCCAGTAACTCAGCTAACAGGAGAAAATCCAAGGGCAAGAGTTTGGAGCCAGATCACCCACTTTGCCTGCAAAGAGGCTGAATTCATATGAGTGATAGCTCCCTTCCCCAAGCTTACCCTAAAGGAGAAGGAAGGCAAACACACACACACACACACACACACACACACACACACACACACAATGTATTCCAGATTAAGGACTTAAATGTCAAAAACACAACTTTAAAGCTCTTGACAGAAAATATCAGCAAAGAACTTTTAGTCTTTAGGATAGAAAAAAGATTTCTTAAACAATGCAGACAAATGGTTGACTATAAAACAATATTGATTTTTGACTGTAGCATTAAGAACTTTCACTCATCAAAAGACAATGTAAGATCACTGCACTGTACACCTGAAGCTGAACAATAATGAATGCCAACTATAATATTATATATATGTATGTATATATGTGTATGTATACACTTACAAGAGGCGGAGTACAGCATTGGGAGTGGAGACAGTGGAAATGGGATGGCTCGGTGCGATGTCAGAGAGATAGTGGATGGGGGGTGGGGGATCCACAGTGTGAGGGAGATAAATGATAAACGTCTAAGTATTACTTTGTCTTGTGCACCTGAAACTAATAAAAAAAAAAGTGAAACATTAGGAAAAAAAAAAAAGAAAAAGAAACCAGAAGCCATTCTCCAAGGCAGCCACCTGAGAAAGAAGTGGGTCCTCAGACAGGAAGTAGAACGGAGGGGTGGACTTGAGGGGGGTGGAAGGAGAGCCTTTATCTGGTTTTCTTGATCTGGAGCTGTGCTTTCCAGTATAGTAGCCACTAGACACGTGCGGCTGTTGAACACTAGAAATGTGCTGGTATGAATTGAGATGTGCTGCAGTGTAAAATACGTACTGGATTTCAAACTCAGTACAAAAAATATAAATAGTTAATTAATAAAAAAAGACAACGTAAAAAGCACAAAAGACAAGATATGCATTGGAAGAAATGATTTTCAAAATACACAAGTGACCCTCAGTTTTTCCTCTTTGTCTCCAAAACTGTTTCTGATTAGTTCATTCACTTATTCTTTTCTTTAGATTCCGCAAATAAGTGAGATCATATGGTACTTATCTTTCTCTGTCTGACTTATTTCACTTAACATAATGGATGATGTGATACAGAATTGCACACCTGAAATCTATGTAATTTTACTAACAATTGTCACCCCAATAAATTTAAAAAATAAAATTAAAAAAAATACACAAGTGACAAAGGATTCCTATTATGAATATAAATAGAAATTAATAAGAAAAACACAAACAATCCAGTAGAGAAATGGGTAAAAAGCATGAATAAACGTTCCGCAGATGGAGAAATACATATGACCAATAAGTATATGAACAGATATCCTACCTCATTAGTAATAAGGGAAATAAAAAGCAAGACTATGGTGAAATACCACTGTACACTCATTCAATTATCAAAATGAAAATGTATAACAATATTAACTGTTGAAAAGCGTGTGATCCATATGAGTTCTTGAACATTGCTGGTGTGAGTAAAACTGGTACTTGACAGTTAAGAAAACAATTTTCCATTATCTTTTAAAATTGAACATGCATCTACCGTCTGAGCCAGCAATCTCTCTTTTCTCTCTCTCTCCTCTCTCCTTGCTCCTTCTCCTGAGCCAAACCATTCTTCATTTCCCCCACCTCCCTCATGAAGCAGGCCTCCTCTGAGGGAGGGCCTAGGACAAGATTATACAGTTGGAAGATTAGTTTCTGGGTTCGCTAGCAAACAGAGCCTGAGGCAACACATATGTGCTAAAACTTCACTGTAGGATGCAATCCAATGGGTGTAAGAGTGAGGGGAAAGGGAAAATGAGGCACAGAAGGATGGAAAGAAAATATAAATTGGTGTGCTCCTGAGCTTGCCACTGCTATTCAAGAAAATACAGCTTGTTTCTCAGTCTCTCTGGATGCCTCCAGATATGCTGTATAGAACCATGGCATCTTGAAACTGTCAAGGAAAGGAAAAAAATTGATCTGCCAGCAGATTTTGGCCTTATCTCTTACTGGTCGAAGTTAACCCAACTGGGTGTTAATTTTCCCACACCTCTGAGTTGTGTTACCTGGGTCCTGGTAGTAATTTAGAGAGTCAGATCCCACACACCACAGTTCAGTGCTGAGTTCAGAAGTGACAGGGGTCACAGCCTCTGTAGGTCTGGTCACATAGAATTTGAGGAGTTTTGGGCGCAGTTTTCCCATTTTTATATGTTAAGAAACTATAGTGATTGTTATTAATACTTAAGAAATAGTTGCTGTCTTTCTCTCTTTCCATAAAATTTACCCATGAATAATTCAAGTGGTTTTCAGTATAATCACAGAGTTGTACAACCATCCCCACTATCTAATTTCAGAACATTTTCATCACCCTCGAAGGAAACCTCATACCCATAATTATTCCCAATCCCCTTTCCCCTAACCAGTGGCAGCCACTCACCTGTTTCCTTCAGGACTAATTGAATCTACCACAAGGAGCTGAAAAGAAGCCTGTCCCTTGACATTTTATAAGTATAGATTGGCCCTTGCAATGGTTGGTAGCCGACAGTCACACTATTGGGGTGGCCTAGCAAAGCTTAAGTGAATATCAAGTGAGTTCTTGACTAATAGATCCCCAATGTGCCTGGCAGAAATATGTCTTTTCTGGAGAAGTCTTCATTAATACCAAGCCTTCATTTCCACACATATTTGCCAAGAAAATATGCAGCTTACAGTAAAATAAAATATATCACTACACACAAACAAGGAAACAAAACCCCACGAATGAGATCCAGCAGGTAACAAAATTGAATCAAAAACTTCAGACAGTGGAATTCAAGATTAGCTGAACATTAGAAAATGTATTAATCCAATGTCCCACATTAACATATTAATGGGAAAAGTCCTATTATCTCAGTAGGTAAAAAAATATTCAGTGTAACTCAACATCTAGTAAACAAACAAACAAAAACCAACTTTTAACATAGAAGAAAGCATCCTTAATCTGATTTTTAAAAAGTTATTTGTAAAAAACCTACAACAAATATATTTAGTGATGAAAAGCCGAATGCATTTCCTTTAAGATTTTGAACAAGAGAAGGATGCCTCTATCACAACATTTTTTCCACCTTGTATTGTAAGTCCTATTCGGTACAGTAAGGTAAAATAAAGGTATAAAGGTGTAAAGATTGGGAATGAAGAAACAAAATTGTTATTATCTGCAGATACTTATTGTCTTCGTATAATATCTTATTGTATCTGTAGAAAAGCTACAGATAAATTATTAAAATTATAAGCTCTATTAGTAAGGTTGCTGGCTACAGTCATTATACAGAAATCAATTGCATTTGTATATACCAGCAACACAGAGAAAATATAATTTAAAAATACCATTCATTATGACATTTAAAGTGATCAAATAGGAATAAATCTAATTGTCTATACAGAGTGTATGGAGACAATTATAAAACCATTGGAGTCCAGTGAAGAAGGGCTAAAAAATGGAGCGATAAGTCATGTTTGTGGTTTACAAGATTCAATTTTATGAATATGTTCTCCCCAGATTGGCCTATAGCTTCAATGCAATTCCAATAAAAATCTCAACAGATATGTTTTGTGAAATTTGGCAAACAAATTTTAAAATATCTGTGGAGTTGTAAAGAATAAGAATAGCCAAAGCATTCTAGAAGAAAATGGTCAGGGGACAGGCCTCCCAGAGGGCAAGACCTGTAATAAAGCTATGGTAATTAAGAGACTGTGGTATAGGCACAGAAATAGACAAATGGACTGATGGAACACAAGAAAGACTAGAAGCAGATTAATGCAGTTTTTTAAATTGGGGAATATTGGGGAACAGTGTGTTTTTCCAAGACCCATCAGTCATTGGCCTTCAATCTAGTTGTGGAAGGCACAGCTCAGCTGCGACTCCAGTCACCATTTACAATCTTAGTTGCAGCGGGTACAGCCCACCATCCCACGTGAGAATTGAACCGGCAACCTTGTTGTTGAGAGCTGACGCTCTAACCAACTGAGCCATTCAGCCTCCCCAGATTAATGCATATTTAGACCCTTGGTAACATGACAGGCATTGCAAAGCAGTAGGGAAAAGGATAGACTTGCTCTAAGTGGCACTGGGCATATTGGGATGCATGTTATCAAAACGGAAATTGAGACTGGTTAGAGGTGAAGGCAAACACTTTATCCAAATGACTGCAATTGGAAGGACTTCAGAGAGAGTGACTCCTTAAGCAAAATGTAGTTAAAGTTTTTATCGAGGCAAAGCTCAGGGTGGAAAAATACTGGGAAAGCAAATGGGCTGACTCAGAAGATGGATGGTCTTAGAGCTTGTCTTCTTTTCAACGTTCCCATGCCTTTTTCTGGTCGGCCAGTTCCAGTTCAGGGTGCTCATTGCTCAGCATCTGATTTTGCTCCTTGGAATTTATTGCTTCTTGGAATTTATTGCAACTATCTGCTTTTCTCAGTTCCTAGAACTGTCTTTAGGCACATAAATTCAGTTCAAAGTTCATGGGTGGAAACGTATGGCTTCTCACAATATTTTAAAAAAATGAAATTGGACTCTACCTCACATCATGCAAAAATTAACTCCGAGTAGTTTAAGGACAAATGTGAAAGGCAAAACTATAAAACTTTTAGAAGACAATATAGGAGTCTTCCTTTCTGACTTTGGGAGTAGAAAAGGATTTCTTTAAACAGACACCAGAAACACTAACGTAGAGGAAAATGATTGCCAAATTTGACTACAGAAAACAAGTTCCTCCACTCATCAAAATACATCATATCAAGAGTGAAAATATAATCCTCAAAGTAGGAGAAGATATGTTCCACATCTATAGCTTACAGAACATTAATATACAGAATATATAAAGAATCCCTATTGATCAATAAGGAATAAATGAAACTACAATTCTGAAAAATGGGCAAAATTCATGAACAGGAATTTCATAAAAGAGAAAGACAAATGGTACATAAATACACGAGAAAGGTCTTTAATCTCATCAGTTATCAGGGAAATGAGAAGCATGAAAACAATAAGATATAATTTCTCACCCACCAGATTGGCAAAAAATTGGAAGACTAATGATATTGCATGTTCTCCGGGATGTGGGCCAATGGGAACATTACATTCCTACTGCTGGTAGGGATATAAATTGGTGTAATCACTTTGGGAAGCTGGCATTGTATAATGAAGGGGAGTGTGCACTTACCCTTTGACCCAGCAAGTCAGTCACGGGGTGTATTCTTTAGAGAAAGGGCACTCTTGCACATGCACACTACCAGACCTGCAATAATATTTATAGAAGCTTTATTTAGAATAGAAAAAAACCCAGAAACAATACAAATGTCCTTCTACAGCTGATGGCCTAAATGAATAGAGTTCTTTTCATACAATAATACAATGAGATGTTGCACGGAATGGATGAAAATGGGCTAACTACAACTATAAGCATCAACATGGATGAATCTCAAAACCGAAAGCAAATAAACGGAGAAAGCCACGAAGAATATATACATATGATTTAGTTTTTATACATTTTAAAAACAGGTAAGGTTGTGGGGTGGGAGATGAGGGTAAGGGGGATCAAATACACGGTGATGGAAGGAGAACTGACTCTGGGTGGTGAACACACAATGGGATTTATAGATGATGTAATACAGAATTGTACACTTGAAATCTATGTAATTTCACTAACAATTGTCACCCCAATAAATTTAAAACACACACACACACACACAAAAAGGCAAGGCTATGGTGATAGAAGACAGGTCAGGGTTACATTAGGGGTGAGGAAAAGCTGGGGATGCGAAGAGGGGGAGGATGACAAATTTGTTCATTTTGTGATAATTCTTTGAGCTGAAGACTTATGATCCGTGCTCTTTTGTGTATGTATGTCATACTTCAAAAAAGAAGTTTAAAATTTTTCTGGCATCGAGCCTAACGATACTGCAAGAATTGAAACAAAACAAAACAAGACCCAGCAATTCCAGTTCTGGGTATTTTTCCGAAGAAATCCAAAACATTAATTCAAAAAGATATAAACATCCCTACGTCCATTGCAGGACTAATTACAATAGCCAAGATGTGGAAACAACCTAAGTGCCCATCGATAGACGATTGGATAATGAAGAGGTGGTACATATATACAACAGAATATTCCTTGGCCATAAAAAGGAATGAAATCTTACCATTTGCGACAACATAGATGTACCTAGAGGATATTATGCTAAGTGAAATAAGTCAACAAAGAGAAATGCCTTATGATCTGACTTATATGTGGAATCCAAAGAACAGAATAAATTAACAAAACAGAAACAGACTCATACATACAGAGAACAAACTAATGGTTGCCAGATGGGAGGGGGTGTGTGATGCTGGGTGAGAAAGGTGAAGGGATTAAGTACAAATTGGCAGTTACAAAATAGTCACCGGGATGTGAAGTACAGCATAGGGAATATAGTCACTAATATTGTAACAGCTGTGTATGGTGTCAGATGGGTACCAGACTTATTGGATGAATCACTTCATAAATTATATAAATGCCTAACCACTATGCTGTACACCTGAAACTAATATAAATTGTATGTCAACCGTAACTGAAAAAAATTAAAAATAATTTTAAAAATACAGGTAAAATTAAATAATACATTGCTAAACATAATTGGCAAAAAATATAAAGAAAACCAAGGAAATAACACAATGTTCAGGACAGTAGGAGGAGGGAGGGCTGTGAGCGTGGAGTGTAAATTGGTACAACCATCATGTGGAACGATATAAAAAACTATAAAATGGTCATAGCTGATAATGGAACGATTCCATGTTCAACAATTTATCTTGAGGAACCACTTGGACGAGATATAAAGACTGTAAAGATGCGTGAAAGGATGTTCACCAAATTGCTGTTTGTGTGGCAACTCTGCCCACCCCGCCTCCCCGTCCAAACAAAATCATCTCTCACTTGGATGTTGGTAAAGCCTCCTGACTGGTCTCCCTGCTTCTGTACTTGCTCCCTACATTCTCAACATAGCAGCTGAGATAACCCTTTAAAAATTCAATTCAATTATGTCCCTTCTCTGCTCCAAACCTACTAGTATCTCCTTTATTGCCCCCAGGAAGAGCCGGAATCCTTTCCATGGCCCAAAGGCCCTACTCTGCCCCTTGTTTACTCTGTTTTTTTTTTCGCTGCTACTCGAACATACCAGGGTGCTCTTGTCCCAGCACCTGTGCCCTGCTGCACCTTCTGCCTGGAATGCCTGTTGTTGCTGTTTGAATAATCTGAATCCTCCCACTAGGATTAGTGTCTGTGTTATAATCTGCCTGGAACAGTGCCTGGCTCACAGTAGGTGTTCAATAAAGTGTCTACCGAGTGAGTGATTTCAAACTCAGAACAGCAAAGGGAAAAAGCAAATCAATAATTTGTAAAACTATTCCCTGCATTATATTTATAATAGTGAAAAAGTAGAAGCTCCCTAAATACAGTCATGTACTGCTTAACAAGGAGGACATGTTCTGAGAAATTCGTACTTAGGCGGTGTTGTCACTGTGCAAACATCAGAGTGTACTTACACAAACCTAGATGGTCTAGCCTGCTGCACACCTAGGCTGGGTGGTATCGCCTATTGCTCCTGGGCTACAAGCCTGTATAGCATGTCAGTGTACAAGACTACATGAGATTAAATCAAGGACAAGAGAAAATGATGCAGTTATGAGGCAGTAAACACGAGATGTATGAGGCTGCTGCTGGCGTATCACGGCGTATTGTTTGACAGCAAACTTTTTTTTCTTATAAGTAGAAAGAGGACACTCAAAACTAATGATTATAGTACAGTAAATACACAAACCAGTAGCATGGTCATTTATTATCATTATCAGGTGTTATGTACTGTACATAATCGTATGTGCTATACTGTTACATGACTGGCAGGGCAGTAAGTTTGTTTACACCAGCATCACCACCAACACGTGAGTAATTCACCGCCTTCTCACATCAGAACGGCTATGACATCACTAGGAGGTAGGAGTTTTTCAGTTTCATTATAATCTATAGAATCACTGTATTATATGTGGACTGTTGTTGACTGAAACGTTATTATGCAGTGCACAATTGCAATTATTATATGGGGTGGTTAAATGACTTATGTCACATCCACTGTAAGGAAACTGTACAACACTTAAAATTATGTAGACATATCTTTCCACATAATTTTGGAAAGATATCCAGGATATGGCATATAGTGAAGAAAAAAGTAAGCTACACAATAGCACGCATAGTGTAGTATTTGGTAAAAGAAATAGTATCTACGTGAACAAGTTTCTGTGACTGTGTGCGCATGAGCATTTCTCAATCCCATGTTCAAATTTGATTAGGAAATGCTGCACATTATACGCTCTTGTGGAGATTCGTATTAACCTTTAAAGGCTCTTAGAGGTCCTAGAACAAAGATACATGTTTACATGTGTTTAATCCAGCACCTCTGAAAACTTAATTGACCACAGAGTCCCTGTTGTATCATAACATTTATTAAAACAGAACAATTGTTTCACAGAACAGATTTTGTGAAACTGGTAATATAAGCCTAGAAAAAAGTTTGACAATGTTTATTTCTGGGTGCTAGGATTATGGGTACTCTTTCTTCTTTCTGTATTTTATGATTTTTTTCTTTTTGCAACAAGTATGTATTATTTTCTAATCAAAACAGTAAAAAAGGCTATTCCCATTGTTCAATTGCACGTTTTAAAGGAGAAAATAAAGGCAAAAATAGTTTAAGATGAAGACAGTTTAATTTTAACTGATGGATAGCACATAGCACACTCTCCACTCTCTTTTGGAATCCAGCAAGCTAAACACCATGCTTGCCCAGTTGAATCTTCTAGTACTTCATTGGATTGGTTCACCTACATGAATACTGGGAAATAAAGAGAAAATAATGAATGCTGAACAAAGTTTAAATTCCTATATACTCTCCTGGTTTGCACAGTTACTTTGTAGTTACATCACCTTTTCCCAGATAGGATTTTAGATAGCTTCTTCTCTTCATATGAACCAAATGATTTCATATGGACAAAAACGTTTTGATGACTTAAGAAAATGAGTAAGAATGTGTTTATAGTACAGTTGGAATTGAGGTAGAGGTAGGAGCATGGTCAGTTAGCTTTTCTTTTGTTTTTAAAGTATCTTTTAAAAACATGCTAATTAAGCAGTACAGTTTGTTGTGGAAAGATTAGAAAGTGCAAATAGACAACACTAAACATGAAATTAAATAACAATAGTAATTATAATAATTAAAACCAGCTATTCACTACCGCAAGGAGATAAACAATATCTAATACTTTGGTTAGGTCCTTAAAAGCTTCCCCTGTACCTATAGTTTTTAATAACAAATTGGATTAAAATGCATATCCTGTTGTTTTCCACTCCACAATGTTTTATGAATACGATTCCACGGAATTGTCCTTCTACAACAATATTTTGGTTACTGTACACACAGTACTCATTATATGAATGTTCAATGCATTCTTTAACCAACCAATGGCCATTTAAGTTGTTTCAATTTGTTGCACTATTATAAACCATCCTAAAAATTCTTTATATGTGTATCTTTGTGTCCTTCTAGTGCCAGTCTGTCCCCACGATTCCCAATGGAGAACTGAGACATTAATCAGGCTTCCATGTTAGTTTCCTAAGGTTAACGAGCAGCTACCGTAGCTTAAACCTTCATTAAAGCTGCAGCTAGTGGTGTATCAATGAGTAGAGAGGGTGAATAAAGAGGCAAAGAGAAAATGTTTGCAGTCCTTGCTGTGAAATGTATTAATAAAAAATCAACAGGTATTATTGACAGTCTACTACTATGTCCTCAGTACCAAGTGCCAATTTTTCCTGTGACTTGATGTGCCCTTTTATGACTATAGACTCCTCTTCTTTTATTTCTGCAACACTTTAAAAAATGATACATTGAAGTATTTTTTTTCTCTGTTGTATTACTTTGGTTTCCTTCTACAAAGAGATAAATCCTGTCTCCTGCATCTGTCATTTTTTCTCTAGTCTTACTTTCACTAAAATGTTTGTGTATCTCTGTTTAATAGTGCTGGCTTTTTGATCCTGCATTCCATATCTCTCTTTATATGTTTTCATCAATGTCTTCTTTTGTTTTGCTGTATCTGGCCTGCCCTCTGGCCCTCACTGTCCTGATGTTTCTTTCACTAGCCAGCTTGTTTGTTCCCAGCAAGGGCTTACTGGGTTTTCTCCTCAGGTTGAGCCATCTACTTCAAAGAAGGAAGTATTTCTCCTGGCATGTTGCCTGCTTTATCTTCACAGAAGTCCCTCTGAATGTTCATATTTACCCAATACTTCAGATGTTTCTGATGAATCTGCCTGCTGGCCATAGTTTGAGTACCATTAAAAGATACAGAATCAGATATATCCTGACTTGAGTCCTGGCTTCTTTAGTCGGGAGATACAGTTTTTGTCTGTGTTTGGGAAGAATGAACAGGATTGGTGAACATATAGCCAGTCTCTGTCGCAGTCTGTCTTACTGGCTACCCGATATCTGTCCCACTCTTCCTTCCATACATGGAACGCAGCCACCCAGATACCCCCTTGGAAACGACTTTGTTTCTCTAACTGCTGAGAATGCTGTCACCAGCTTTTAGCTGTTAGCAATTTCAGGGTTTGCCTCAGCTGTTAAGAGCTGCCTGGACTTCCCACATCTACTAACAGATGGAGGTGTGGTTATAAAGGCCCACCTATTTCAGGCTTCTGTGGGACAGCTCCAAGGCTTTGTTGAACTTGCAAGGCAGCTGAACTTCTCCCTTCTCCCTACCCTCCACAGGCATTGAGCCCTGATAATACACCCAGCATACTGAACTCTTATCTCACTATATGCTTCCAGAACACCTGACTTGTAGCACAACTTTTCCCCAAGACTTTAATCCTATTTGTCACTGTGTCCAGCTCAAAGTCCAGAGTATCTGAGTGATGTTTGGTCTGGGTGTAGCTCTCCTTGGTTAAGTGACCTATGAACTGAAACAAGTTATCCGCGCCTGATCTCCACACCTCATATCCAACAACTGAACAGGAAGAGGATAACCACCATAAATATTCCCATGTGGAAAGAGGAAGAGTGGGGGCTGTGGGGACAGAGCCCCAAAAAGCAGTTTCCAGGCTCTCGGCCTCACATAGAAAGGTGCTGGCTCAGGTAGTAAATGGCCATCGACTGTGATCAAATGGCCAGCAGCTGTGGCTAGTTGGCCGTCAGCTGTAACCAGTGAGCCATTAGCCATGAATATAACTGCCGTGGCTAGGCTAGCAAGAAGATGGTGGCTGAGCCTGCAAGTGGAGCAGTGAGGGTTGAGAATTGTGTTGCTCCTGTTTCCTGTGTCTCCAACCCAGCCGCCAGCGAGAGTATAGTGGTATGACTCCCCTACCTATGGCTCCGTAGGTGTTCCTTTTTGGCCTCACCATGTCCTGCGTTCTTGTGTGGGGAGTGGGACCAGAGACCCCGCCTGACACCCCACACGACACATGGTGTAGTCGGCAGGATCCCCTGCACTACACATGGCGCAGCGAGCAGGATCCCCGCAGGACAGGGCACACGGCAGTCACTGCTCTGTGGTAATCCTGGACTCCTGCTGGGCAGACATTGACTAGGCCGGGATCTTACTTTACAGGAGGAGCTCCCTGGCCCATTGCCCACCCTCTGGGAGGCCCATCTGAAGCCAGTGTTGGGGAGCATGTCCTCCTAGGAGCCTTCCAAGCCTGTGCCCAAATACTGTTTTGAGGCTCAAACAATGGAAAGCTCATTTTGTTCTGGTTCATGGTTTCTTTGGCAATAAGCTTCTCTCAAAACTGTATCTGGCTTTTATTTGGCTACACTCAGTTGTATATACCGGGAACCATATGTAAGGTGGTTTCCTAGATACAGTTCTTGATCCTGTAATCATTTTGAGGTTCTTAGGAGTCCTAGGTGGAGACACCACACCCTTAATTTGACCTTTGCCCTCAGCGATTTTCTTAGCTTGTGAGTATGAACAGTCCTTTATTACACAAAGCCTTCTTTAATCCCATCTCACACTTTCGTAGTTTCCTCCACTTGGACTGTCTTCCACCATAGCACTGACCCACCAGTTTGTCATTATTCAATTGTCTTATTTCTCTGTCTCTCTAGCAACCAGGAGAGAGTCTTGGTAAGTACTGATGGAATTAATGAAATGTAGGCTTTTCTAGCTATGCTTAATTATATCGTTAACTATTTCAGGAATCTCCTTGGCTTCATATGATTTAGGTATATAAATATTTTGGTAAATTTTCAGGCATTTGAAAACACAGTTAATTACATATTTTCCATCTATAGTTCTTAAACCAAAGGGAAGGATAATTAGGACTTAATGAAGTTAGTAAAGAAATGATCAGCTGCAGCAAAAACTGGTTGTTAAATGTCACCTGTAAGTCATTGGTGATGGACAGAGCAGGTGGGAGGAAAAAAGAGAAAGAGGAGTCTTTTTCAAAGGGAATTGCATGGCCTTTCAGAGCTTTGTACCCAGAATCCCCGTCCTTAATTACTGACATGCAGGCTGGTGAGGAAGCTGCCTGCCTCTTCCTCAGGTTCCCTCTCTCCTCCCCTCTCCTCATCCCACAACAGCTTACGTGAGGCAGCAGAGGATCCCCATTACTATTCCACTGATAAGAAAAGCGAAAATGGCTGCTGAAGGTAGGGACGTTTTGATGAGATTCCACAAGTAATCCCCGAAGTTGCTCAGCCAAGACCTGCGGTTTTCTGCAGAAAGAGCATAGAGTTCCATTGAGGAGAGGTCAAGTAGATGGTGAGGCTGGGATTTGAACCCAGGTTCAAGTTCAAATGGTTGTCTGAGATATAATGCTCTTATAGGTGCCCAGCACCCATATCCCATATCTACTTTGCTATGCTGCCTCTAAGATGTCCAAGGGGTACACATTAAAAAAAACAAAAAAACTATCCTCAGGTGGATATCATCTTTGCCTCCTCATAAGTCAAATAGGAGCAGTAAGCTCTGCCCCAGATAACTTAAGGGCTGTTTTGAGGTCTTGGTGAGTAAATGGGCTACTTTCTGAAAGAGGAACGTGAATTGATAACTAAGGTGTTGCTGCCTAGAGTGTGTTTGGGATTTCTGCAGGAGGCTGAGGGCCGTGAGTGGCCCTGGAGGAGAAAGAAGAAGGCCACCAACCCTAGGAGCATCCAGAGGGAGAAGGGACCAGGGCAACTGGCAGAAGGAACTTTAGAGGGAGTCTGCTGATTAAGGTAAGGCTTGAGATGTTGAGATATCGGGTCTTTTCTTTCAGATGTGAGGGAGGATGGAGAGGGTACTGTGACTGAACTCCAAGGAAAAAGGTAGGGAAAACCAGAGTGTCTGTGGTATGGAGGCAAGAGGGCTCACCGCCCAGCAGCATGCCAGTTTCCAGAGCTGGAGCAGCGTGTGTGTATGTGTTCGAATCTGGGCTTCGGGAGCACCCAAGCCATGACTGAGCAGCTCAGCAGGTTTAGCTTAAATTTCACTTCCTTTGTCAAGTGTTCCCTGAGCTCACCACCAAAACAACCTGAATTATCCTTTTGTCCTCAGGGAGCATTTGTCATACTCCATGGAAGGTTGGCAACTATGGCCTTGGCAGTCCACCTGTGAACCTGCAACCCATGTCATTCAGCAAAGGGCTTGGTGCATAGTAAGTGGTTAGTGCTTGTTGAACTAAATTGAACCAAACCAGAACAGTTTGCTTTCCTGTGAACACTACGTTTAAATACAAAATGTGCTTTTCCTGACCTGAGTCATGAATGTTATGTCTTAGGAAGGAAGGAACATTCATCCTAACAGCGAATATACCCCTCGCGTGTGGCTTCGGTCCTGCTCTGTCTTGTATTCCGTAGGAAGAAAAAGGTGACCTAGAGGAAGCTGCAGGCTCCAACAAGAGGCAAGTCAGAGAGCACAGCAGAAACCCAATGCTCAGCAGCTTCTGGGGTTCCATGGACTCTCCTGAGGGCCAGTCAGCTGCACTCACTCAGCCAAGAGGAGATGGCTTTTTCCTTGGCTCTTTCTAAGGCAGCTTTGTCTGAAAAGTTAGAAGTGGCGGGTTAGCTTTTATTGCAAAAAGCTTCTCACCTGTCATGAACACAAGCATAATTCACCCACTGACACTGTTGAATCCTGAACACGGTCAGTTTCCAAAGCAAAAGGCATCTCCCCTCCAACAAAACAAAACAACACAAAACCAAAATTGACTATGCTCTATCAGGTCAGATACCTGACATTCCTTTCTGAACTAGATCCCCTTTTGGACTTTCCCAACTCAGTGGAAATTATTTCAGTTGTTCAAGCCAAGATCTGTGGTGTCCTCTTTGACTCATTTTTTATTTTCACTCCCACATCTTATCTATCAGAAAAGCCTGGTTCGCTTTATCTACAAAGTGTATTCATAATCCTGCCACTTCTGACCACCTCTGCTACTACGCATCATTGTCTCTGTCTCCCTGATTCCATCCTCACCTCCTTTGAGCCTCCTCCACTGAGCAACCAAAGAGATCTTGTTTTGTTGTAAGTCAGATTGTGTGCTATTTAATTCCCTGAACTCACATCTTATCTCCTCTTGACCATTCCAACTAAGCCTCATTTCTTCTGGAACAAGCCAGATGTGTTTCTACGTTAGGGCTTTCCCATTTGCTATTCTCTCTGCAGGGAATGCTTCCCCTGCACCCTTCAGATATTCTCATGACTCATTCTCTTGCCTCCTTCAGGTGCTCAAATATCACCTTCTCAATGAAGATTTTCTTGAGAACCCTTTATTAAAATTGTACCACTCTCCCACAGACTTCGTCATTCTTTCCTGCTTGATCTTTCTCCATAAACTTCATCAGAATTGAGTATAATATATATTTTACCTTTTTGTTTTATTATATGTCTTTCCTGACTAGAATGTCAGCAACCTGAGAGCAGAGATTTTTGTCTGTTTCGTTCACTACTGAATAGTACCTAGTACAGGGGGAGTTCAGATGCTCAATAAAATATTTTTGAATGAATGAATGGATGGTGAATTTTGGTGACATTGTTTATTGCTTGAGCCAACAGTCATCCTCACCCCCTTTTCACTTACTCCATATAACAGGGAAGCTAGAAAAGCTGAATCCTCCCTTTCTCAGCCATCCTTGCAGCCAGCAATGGCTCTGTTGGCATAGTTCTGGACAATGAAGTAGAAACTTGATGGGTAGCTTCTGAGAAGACGTTTTCCTGTATTGATCAAAGAGATGGTGCTACCATTTCCCCTTTGTGCTGCCTCAAACATTATGTAAATGTTACCTGAGGTTGGAGCAGCCATCTTGTGACCATGAGGCAATGTACATGAGAAAAGGCCAAGAAAATGACATCTATTTTGGCTCTGACAATTTCAGGCCACTAAACCAACACCTCTATCTGCCTACCTCTGGACTGCTTGGTAAGAGAAAATAAAATCCTATTTGAGCCATTATAATTTAGGCTTTCTATTACTTAAGACATTCATAACAGACATACCCATCCACTGTTTGATAGGGTTTTAAGAGAGCCATGTCAGGTGGGAAGCCACTTACCTGAAAATTGACTTAGCACCAACGGATCCAAAGAAGCCAGTGAATTAGGCCTCAGTCTTCAGAGTATGGCAGAAGAAGCTGACCTGAATCTTTTCCTAAAATCTCCGAAGTTCCAGATAGAATTCTAACACTCCTTATGACATCGTCTACTGCATTTGACCCTCTCCCAGTCTCTCTATTTGACAGCTAAGCATACAGACATCTTTTTCCATCTGTGTAAAACATCTGTGTTGATATTGAAACCCATCTTTACAGTAGCTGTATCCTCTTAGGCTTGAAGAATTATAAGATACTTTATATGCCATATGGTATCTACAGGAGCTTACAATAGTGTATATATGAAACTTTAATAGATGATAAAGGTGGCATTTTAGTGGCCTTTATCTAGTGGCCTTCTCCCCTTTCAGTGGGGAGAAGAGAGATGGTTTAATATGATCATCTATTCATTTGGATGCACTAAAGTGAGAGCCCTATACACAAAAATAAACTCTAGATGGATTAAGGACTAAACAAAAATAAAACCATATACATATTGGAATAAAACATGGGTGGATAGTTGTATTATCTTAATGTGAAAAAAGCTACTCTAAGCATGTCATAAAACCAAAAAGCCACAGATGAAAATACTGATAAATTAATTGCATAAAATGTAAAGCTTTCATACAGCAAAATATTGTAAAGAAAGACAGACAATTAATGACCAATGAGGTAGTGCATTTCATAACATATATGGCAGGTAATAGTTTAAGGTCCTTAACATACAAAAAACTCTTACACATTATTTTTTTGAAAAAGATTATCACTTCCAAAGAAGAGCTGGCATAAATGACGTATCAATCAGGGTTCTATTAGAAAAGCAATGGATAAATAAATTGTAGTATAATGGAATACTATACAGCAATTAAAATGAGTCACTTAGAGATACATACAATAAAGGTTGTTTCCAGTTTGGAGCAGTTATGCATAATGCTTACCTGTCTCTTGGTTCACATGGCAATTCTACTCCTAGGTCATTACCCAACAGAATTGCTATAGGGTATCTGTATGCTCAACGTTAGTAGATAATGCTAGATTATTTTCCAAAATAATTACACCATGAACAGCATAAGAGAGTTTCACCTGCTACATATTCATTTGTCAATTTTACATACTGCAAATATTTTTTTCCAACTCCACGGATGAACAGAAGATCTGAATCTAAATGTAATCAAAATTTTCAGTATTTTCCTTCATGATCAGTGGTTTTGAAGTCCTGTTTAAGAAACTTGTGCATGACCCAAGGCTGTCATCTTCTAGAAGTTTTATTGTTTGCTCTTTATAGAGCTTTCATTCCTCTAGAACTGATTTTTTTTTTTTTTTGGTATGGTGTGAGAAAGAGGTCAAATTTTTCATTTTCATATGGGTTTCTGATTGACCTAGTACCACTGCTCCAGAGAGCTGTTTTGTCATAAATTAAGTGTCCATGTATACATGGGTCTACTTCTGGACTCTAAAATGGTCTATTGGTCTATCCTTGTTCTAATACCACAATAATTTACTGTGGCTTTCAAATAAATCTTGCTATCTGGTATCAGGAATATTTAAACTATTCTTGGCCTTTTACATTTCCACATGCTTGAATTCCACAAGGAAAAAAATGTTGGAATTTAGATTGAGATTGTGTTGAATCTAGATTAGTTTCAGAACTGACATCTTTATGATAGTGACTCTTCTGATCCTTGAATATAATCTATCCCTCCAGTTTTTAAGGTCTTTTAAGATGTCTCTCAATGAAATTTTACAGTTTTCACTTGATCTTAGCCAAAAGGCCGAGAAGCAATTTTTTTTTACAGTTTTCAAAATAGTGTTCTTTGATATCTTTCATATGATTTATTTCTAGGTGTTTGATATTTTTGTTTTTAACTTTGTTGCTGGTACATAGACATATAATTTTCACATTAAACTTTTGTCTAGAAAGCTTGCTAAACTGATTTATTAATTTGAATAACTTATCTGTAGATTACTTTGGATTTTCAACATTCACAACCATGTTTAGTCTGGGAATAATAACAATTTTATTTATTTGTTATATATATACATATATAGAATAGAAAGACTTCATATTGTTAAGATGGCAGTACTCCCCAAAGCAATCTACAGATCCAATGCAATTCCAGCAAAAGCCCAACAGTCTCCCCTGCCCCTTTTTTTTTTTTTTCAGAAATGGACAACCTGATCTGAAAATTCATCTATAATTGTAAGGGATCCCAAACAGTCAAAGCAATCTTGAAAAAGAAAAACAAAGTTGGAAGACTCATAATTTTGAATTTCAAAACTTACTAAAAACTACAGTAATCAAAGCAGTGTGTTACTGGCATAAAGACAGACATATATAGATCCATGGGATAGGATTGAGAGTCCACAGTGAAACATAAACATTTATGGTCAATTGATGTGAACTGATTTTCTTTTTCTTAAATTTATTTATTTTCAATTACAGTTGACATTCAATATAATTTTATATTAGTTTCAGGTGTACAGCATAGTGGTTGGATATTTATATAATTTATGCAGTGATCCCCTCAATTAATCTAGTCCCCACCTGACACTACAGATAGTTATTACAATATTATTGACTATATTCTCTATGCTGTACTTTACATCCCCGTACTATTTTGTAACTGCCAATTTGTACTTCTTAATCCCTTCCCCCTTTTTCATCCAGTCCTCCAAACCCCTCCCATCTAGTAACCACCAGTTTGTTCTCTGTATCTATGAATCTGTTTCTATTGTGTTTGTTTATTTAGTTCTTTAGATTCTACATATAAGTGAGGCCATATGGTATTTCTGTTTCTCAGTCTGACTTATTTCATTTAGCATAATACCCTCTAGGTCCGTAACAGTCATATATATATATATATATATATATATATATATATACATATATATCACAATTTCTTTATCCAATTGTCTATTGTTGGGAATTTTGGTTGTATCCATATCTTGGCTATTGTAAATAACACTGTAGTGAACATAGGGGTGCATGTATCTTTTCGAATAAATGTTTTGGATTTCTTTGAAAAATACCCAGAAGTGGAATTGCTGGGTCATAAGGTAGTTCTATCTTTAATTTTTTGAGGACCCTCCATATTGTTTGCATAATGGCTGCACCAGTTTACAGTCCCACACTATCGGGGATGATAAAATGCCACAAGAGCATGAATACCAGAAGGGAGGGATCATTGGGACTATGTTAGAGGCTACTCATCACTCCAGTGTTTAATAGAATGATTCCATATTGTAAAGATTTCAGTAATCCATAAGTTAATCAATGGATGTAATGAAATTTCAATGAAAAACTAGCACAGGTATTTAGAACTTGATAATCGAAGTGTTTTAAGTTTGGGTGGCCTAAAAGCGATTCAGAGATGGGACTTCCTGTGCCTATAATTTATTGAAGGAGGTACACTCAGAAAAACCCAGTAAGGGAGTGAGGGGAGCAGGATAGGGAGAAGAAGGAGCTACACAAAATTGTGCTTTCAGATTAAATGTAGCTTCAGCTTGATTTCAGAGGGTGCACTGGAGTATAATTTGCACCTCAGAGCCTGTTCTACCTTTAGGATCCAAGATTTGTACCCTTGATTCAGTCAGTTCTTGGCCATGGTCTGTCAGGAGTGGCGGGCAGATTGAATAACCGTCAGGTACATCTGAGTCAGGCAGCTAAGATAGCCCAAGGGCAGTTGCCTGGAGAACATTCCAAGTGGAAAGCTCTAGTCACGGTAGTTGGGGGACGAGTGCAAACACTGATCAGGTAAAAGGGATCCCAAATGATCTAAGAGGTACAACAACATCTGCTATGGTTTACCTCTTGCACTGCTCAAACCCACTTATTTCTCACATTAGGTTCACTACATTCTGAAACAGCTTCTCCAGGATTCTGGTTTGTTACAACCGCTAGAGAACTTATAAAAGGAGGGTTAATGGGTTGAGCTGCTGTAGTCCCCCCTGCTGAATTTAGTCCTAAGAGATACCCCACTGGATAACAAAGTTCATATATGTATGAACTTAGGTTGGAACAATTCTTGGATTGCGTCGAGGAAATGTTTTCTTCACATCTCTGTAAATGTTTCCCTACTGTTTTCTTGAATTGAAGATTGCAATAGAGAATTATGAAGTTTAGAAAGTACTCTTTGGGTTACAAGTGACAGAAACCCAACTTTTTTTGTTTAGGATCAAAAAGGAATCTTGGTTCATAAAACATGGACCAAGTAGGAATGTGAGAGGAGCACTTTCCCAAAGGAAGGGATGCTAGGTAGATACAAAAACAGATGACCACAACTGATATCACTCGAAATCTTTCTTCTTTGTAGGTGATCTATCTTGACAGGATGTTTTGAACATTTTATTCTTATAAAATAAAAAAGCACGTGACTGAAAGTCTCAGTCTTGGTTAGCAATGTGGATGAAATCATACCCACAAATTTCTGGGAGTGCTGTGTCACTCATTGCCCTTGGATTAGACAGACAAGGAATGAGCCTAAGAATAGTTATAATCAGTTCATAAACATTAAAGTTAAGTCTATTCTTAATCTGTATATTGTCATCATAAAGTTGGGTTTCCATAAACTCTGTTTACTAAAAAGTATATAGAGCTTTTCTATAACATTGAGAGATAGGCTTGTTTTAGTATCTTCCAAAAATTGTTGACTTGTAATCTTGAGGTTATGTTTGATAAAGTGTTTATGACAGAAAATTATATGGGTTCACTTAAAGTTACAAGCTGTATTTATTATCATAGGAGATTGAATTTGCTCACCAATCTTCTGATAATTAACTTGCTGTGATCTCAGTGATCTTATAAATAACTCAACCAGCATTACAAAATGGCATAGATTTTCTGGCACGAACAAGTGTTTTTTAGCTTGAACTGGAGTGGGGGGTGGGGGAGGTGGAAGAAGGAGGAAAAAAGTGTGTTTTCCTACTCGACTACCTTTATGCCAGTAAACAATGCACAATCTCATTCTTCTACATTATCCCTGGAATTTAACATTGGTCCCAGGCTATGTTCTGTTTTGGTCTTTCTTTAATTCACGACTGATCTGAAGACTCAAGTTTGTCTTATTTCATCTCAAAGACATTTTCTCCTATTGATTTACTTGACCACATTCACCCTGATCCTTCCTTCAGGACATTCAATTTTGATTGTGGTAAGAACACTTAACACGAGATCTACCCTCTTAACAAATTTTGAAGTACACAATACATTATTGTAACTATAGAAACAATGTTGTATGGCTGATCTCTGTAATTTATTCATCTAGCATAACTGAAACTATACCCATTGAGCAGCAATGCCCTCTTGCTCTCTCAGTCTCTTTCTGTATAAGCTCTCCTCCTGGATCAAGGCTTCATTTCTAATTTTTAAAATTTTATTTCATCTCTCATAAATGATATCACTTTTTACTCTGAGTTCAATTTAAATCTGGTTTTCTAACTTACTAATTTGTTTTTCTAAAGTATCCATCCTACTATTCAGTACCTCTATTTGTTTTTTTAATATCACTATTCACATTTTTATTTCCAGTGTGAAAACACAACTCTCAAAGGCATTTGTTTGTATGTGTCCATGTTTTATTTAACCACTTATTGAGGAAATCGGCATGAAGACAAAAGAGCTGGTTCCGAGGACATGTGAGAAACAGAGATGTATACGTATAGTCAATGGGAAAAAAATGTCAAAACAAGATTATTAAATTAGAGATAAGAGTGTTTAACCTTTTGCAGAAAATAAAACCATATCACCTTTGGGGTTAAGTTCTCTATGAAACTATAAAGCAAAACAACTTATTGATTTCTGTAAATTAACCTCTAACCTTAACAGAATCTTATAAGACTATAAACCATTTGCACCTTAATTAGTTGTGGATTGTGATTATACTGTGACAGCTATGGTACAGTCCCCAAAAGGGTCAGATCAGGGTCAAGCAGGATTATTAGAAAATGCTCTTGCATAGAAAACAAAACAAAACAAAAAACTATTCTCTTGCCTTTTCTGATATTGCACTGAATTTTTCTCTTATCCTAAGAACTCCTGTTTTCAAATTGCCCTGAATTGTAAACTTTGGATGTTTCTTCTGCCTGATCTATGGTTTGTCCTTGCTTCTAGTCCCCTTGATGTTTCCAGATGTTTGTGTGTCATAGTGAAGGGGGTGGGCACATGTAAGAAGCAGTAAACTCTTCAAAACCTTATCTATCAGCCATGTAGCAGATGGGGGTTCCTCTTGTGGGTAGAATTGGTAAACTGGGGTGTTTTCTCTCTGCTTTCACCAGCTCAATTTTCTTCTGACTTCTTGGTATTTCAACTATGTTAGTGGGATTCTACTTTTCAATTCTGGTATAGAATTTCCCTGTTACATTTCTGTTGTGTCATTGTAGCAGGAAATTAGCTGACAGAGGGAGTAAAATGAATGCATTATTAGAATTATGATGTTGTATCTCTTATCCCAGATAGCCATGGATTTTCCTCATTTTTTCTGTGGAAATATTAAAAATATGTCCTTGAGAAGCCTATCATAATTATTACCTTCTTGGCCACCACCATTTTAAGGGGACATTGTCATTTTA
This sequence comes from Rhinolophus ferrumequinum, assembly GCF_004115265.2. Taxonomy (NCBI): domain Eukaryota; kingdom Metazoa; phylum Chordata; class Mammalia; order Chiroptera; family Rhinolophidae; genus Rhinolophus; species Rhinolophus ferrumequinum. Next base: position 5,737,422 of record NC_046284.1, on the reverse strand, counting down.
TTTCAAGGTTCCCAATACTTTTCTAACCCTAACCTATTTTGTTGTCGTTGATTAGAATTAAGACCAAATAAATGGTTTTATTTCTACATCCTTCTGAGATTTTTAAAACCATTCTTCCATTAAAATCTTATTAAATCTTTGGACACTCTTGCCAGAAAAATGCACACATTCATTCATAATGTTGTATCTAATTCAGGGGATTTGGAGGCTCTTGAATCCCACAATGAGACTCAGTTTACGAACAATAGATTTTGAGATAAGAATGTACCACTAGCAATGCCCCCAGATGACTGAATTAGATAATTATTTCTGTCCTTAAGGAGGCAAAAAATAGACTTTAATGTAGTAGTTCTTGTATTATCTCCATTTTGCAGATTGTCCAAATGACTTGCCTTTTAACTTCAAGGCTGTGGTGATATGATCCCCAAATATGTTTTGTTCCATGGCTTGACAAGGATAATTCAAAAGTGAGAGTATTATTTTAAATGTACGAAGCCTAATCTGAAATGTTTACATCATGAATATCATCTGCCAACTTTAAACACATTGTTTTTCTACAAAAGAAGAAGTGGTGGCTGTGTGAGAGACTTAATTTGTCAGGAGGACAATGCTTTCCAGATGGGTTTCCTCATTTCTTATTGCCTAACTACATTACAAGGAAGGACCAATCTGGGAGAAGCTGCAGCAAATGCTCAAGAGTTAAATAGGGTGCAACACTCCCAGAAAACACAAGAATAATGATAATTAGTTTGGAAGGCTTCGGGCAGCATCTGTTTGGACTGTATAGTTTAAATATATAGAAAAATGATGGCACTGGTGGCAGCATGGAGCAGGAAGTAACCCAGAGGCCAGGCTCAGAGGTAGAAGGCAAGTCTGGGAGGGCTGCTGGACTGGAGTTAGCAAATGGCCTGGCCCTGGACGGAGGGGCAAGAGGACTGCCAGGGCTTTGCTAAAACCAGGTCAGTCTAGGCCAGAGTGGGATGGTTGTTTATTCTGGGGGCACCATGTTAATAGGGCTGGGAGGGCACTTAAAACAATCCTATAAGACTGTATACTACATAAACAATTGTATTTTACTACATTTTATGGAGGGAATTCTACGTTATAGTGGTTTTATTGGATTAGGAGAATTTCTGAAGATCTCAGAACTATTCCCTTGAAAATGCCCAAGGTCCCATACTTTATTTCTTGTCGTGCTCAGTACAGCTGCTGTGCCTCGCAGCCCAGAACCTCCAGCCGTAGGGCAATCTGGTGCACCCAGCTCTGTGGGTGAATCCTAAGGTAGCGTGTCAATAGCGGTGGGTCTAGAGAGTTCAGAACAGGTGTGAAGGAGTCTTGATTTCCCTGAAAAACCTGAAAGAGGAACGATAGCATTTATCAGTTATCCAACAGAGAAAAAAAATATGTTTCTCCAACATGGCCAGGCAAAGCGGATGTAACATCTATTGTTAAGAGCACCCTACTTGCCTGCTGTGGAGGCCTTTGTCTTTAGTTTCTGGACAGCGCTAATTCTTTTTTAACACGAGAGCCTTTGTATGTATGCTTCCCTCTGTTTGGAGTGCTCTTACCCCTTCTGTTACCCCTTTTTTATCCTTTGGGTCTTAGTTTAAATGTCATCTCTTTAGAGAGATTGATGCCAACTAAAATAGGACTCTTGTTGACTCTAAATCTCAACTTGTTCATTTTCTTCATAGGATTCAATATCATCTCATTTATCTGTCCTATGGTTATTGACTGTTCCCTCTGCTTTCATCACCAAATGTCAGCTCCATGAGGACAGAGACTTTGGTCACTGGTTTATCTTCCACTTGTAGAGTATACAGCATAATGTATATACATGGCAAATATATTATAAACTTTTGTTAAAGTTGGAGGAAACTTTTGAGAAACATCAAGGTCCCTGTTCTGAGATTCTTTGACAAATGTTTATGGTATATTTAGAGGCTTGTACATCTGTGAGACTTATTCCTTGTTATTTCCACTCAAGTTTTCATTTTGAAATATTATCAATCTTAAGACATTAAAAGAACAATACAATGGACACAACTCATTCAACTAGACTCATCAATTGTTAATATATTGAGATATTTACTTTCTCTACAAATACACAAAACGCACACGGGCGCACACATACACATATTTTCTGAACCACTTGGAAGGAAGTTATAAACATCGTGGCATTTTCCTTTGAAATACCTCAGCGTGCCAAACCTAAAAATAAGGTTATTTTTCTACATAATCACAGAATAACACTTATACCCAACAAATATACTGTTGATATCACAATGATATCCTTTATACAATTTTTCCAATCCAGGATTTAATAAAAGATCTCCCATTGCATTTACTTATCATATCTCTTTGAATCTCCTTTAACCTAGAACAGACTCCTGCCCCCTGATCTTTTTTTTGGTTCTTTATGACATTTCAAAAAGTTGTAGAATGTCCCATATTTTAAATTTGTGTGACTGCTTTCTCATTATTCGATTTTGGTTAAACATTTTTAATGAAAATACTCAGTAGGTAATGTGTCCTTCCCACCACATCACATCAGGAGACACATGATGCCAGTTTGTCTCATTACTGATGATGCAAAGTTCCACTAGATCTCTGTAATAAAGGTAGCCATTTCCCTTTCCTAACAATGTGTGGGGTGATACTTTGAGACCATGTAAATATTCTGTTCTCCATGAAGGTATCATCCAATGGTTTTAGCATCCTTTGAAGTTCCTTACAAGCCATTAAATAATATATTGGTAGTTGCGAATTGATTTCCTAATTTTGTAATTTTTTCTACATTTTTATCTGATGGCAGAAGGAGTATGCACAAGAGACTGAGTCAGACATACAATTACATTTAAAGCTTCTGTTTGGAAGTGGTGTATGTCATGTCTACTTACGTTCCATTCATCAAAATGAAGTCAATGGAGTTTTCAAGGAAGGAGGGAGTGAACAATCAAGAACAATAACACCTTTTATCTTATCTGTCATTTTTTGTTCATTTAGAAACTCCTTATATTTTCTTGTTTCAGCAATAAGAGGTGATTTTATGTAGGCAGAAATAAGAGGCTTGGGTGGCTAATTAGATTTCTTAGTCCATGAGCCCCTTCTACTGTTGATAAAGTGAAGTGCAGTTTCTTTAATAGATGGGACAGAAAGAAATTTGTTTCCTATGGTTTGTTTTTGCTTTTACAGGACACTTAATCTCCACCACTTGCCTTTTTGTTGTTGTTGTTGTTCATCACCTCCAATGTGCGTATCCCCCTTCACTAGAAGCAGTGCCTTTCCAAGCCTGTCACCTCTAGTACCACATACTTTCAAGCCATCTAGGAAGAGGACCCATCCATCTATCCCCACTGATATTACATGGATCACAGACAAGCCAGCCAGCCAGATCAATCTAAATTCCTGATCCACAAAATTGTGACCAGGTTTCGGTGTAGTTTGTTATACAGCAATACATAATTGGTACAGTGGGCATCCTTATCTTAATCTCAAAGGGAAAGTTTCCTGTGTTTCAGCTAAAATATATTTCCTATAAGATTATTGTGAATAACCTTTATCAGATTAATTAATTTTCCTTCTAGTCTTAGTTTGCTTTTTTTTTCATTAAACCAATGTTGAATTTTATGAAATGTTTTTTTCAGCATTTATTGGTCATATAATCCCTCAGTCCATTAATGTGATGGATTGTATTAATTTTCTAATGTTAAGCCAACCTTGCATTCCTAGGATAAATCCAATTAATATTTTGTTTCAGATCTATGTTCATTAATAAAATTGGCCTATTATTTTCCTTTCTAATTAAATTGTCCTTGTTGGGTTTTGTTGTCATCATAAAAAGAATTGGATAATGCACAATCTTTTTTCCATTCTCTGGAAGAATCTTTGTAATATTGGTATTGTTTATCCCTTGAAAATTTGGCATGTTATTTAGAGTAGCCATCTGAATCTGGAGTTTTCTTTGTAGGGAGATTTTTGAACACCAATTCAATTTCTCGAAGGTTATAGGAGTTTCAAGGTTTCTTATTCCTTCTCAGGTAAGTTATATTTACTAGGAATTGTCCATTTTAACTAATTTTTCAAATTTACTTACATAAGGTTAATAAGTATACTCTTATTTTTTATGTTGGCAGGATCTTAATGGGTGGTAAAACCACTCATGTATGTTGGAAACTTGTTTAGTTATTGCTTTAATGCATGAAAGAAATTGTTACTTGATTGTCTTTTTCTGGAGAGGTTTCAGATTCTTCCTTTTAGTGTCATGTAGATATCATTGTCTTCTGATTTTCATTCTTGTTTAGAAATCAGCTGTGAGTTCATCACTCTTTTTATGGTAATATATGTGTCTTCTAGTTTCTTTTTATTGTGGTAAAATGTATATAAAACAAAATTTACCACCTTAAGCATTTTAAAGTGTAAAATTTAGTGGCACTTAGTGCATTCACCATTATCTAGTTCCAGAATATTTCTATCACTCCAAAGAAAATCCAGTACCCATTCCCCAATTCACCCTTCCCTCCAATCTCTGGCAATCACTAATATGTTCTTTTTGTCTCTATGGATTTGCCTATTCTGGGTATTTCATATAAATGGAATCATATAATATGTGGCCTTTATGTCTGGCTTCTTTTACTTAGTATGTTTTAAAGGTTCATCCATGTTGCAGCATGTATCAGTACTTTTATTTTTTATGGCTGAATAATATTCCATTGTATGGGTGGACCAAATTTTGTTTCTCTATCAGTTGATGGACATTTGGGTCATTTTCACCTGTTGGCTATTATAAATAGTGCTGCTATGAGCATTCATGTACAAGTTTTTGTTAATTGCCTATTTTTATTCTTTTGGGTACCTACCCAGTAGTGGAATTGCTGGATCATTTGGTAATTCTATGTTTACCTTATTGAGGAACCACCAAAATGTTTTCTATAGTGGTTGTCCCATCTCACATTCCCATCAGAAATGTGGTTCCAATTTTTCTACATAGTTGCTAACAATTTTTATTTTCTGTATTTTTCTAAAAAATTATAGTCATCTTACTAGGTGTGAAGTGATATGTCATTATGGTTTTGATTTGCATTTCCCTGCTGACTACTGATGTTGATGGTCATGTGTTTGTTGGCTACTTGCATATCTTCCTTGGAGTAATGCCTGTTGAAGTCCTTTGCTATTTTTAAGTATGGTTGTTGTTTGTTGTTGAATTTAAGAGTTCTTTTCATATCCTGGATATAGATTATTTATCAAACATATGATTGACAAATATTTTCTCTCAAGCAGTGGGTTGTCTTTTCAATTTCTTTTTTTAACATTAAAACATGTATTTTTTTCTTTTTTTAACCATTAACTTTTTTCAATTTATTTTATTTTACTTTTTAAAGATTTTTAGTAAAATATAGCTCACATACAATATTATATTAGTTTCAGGTATACACCATAGTTATTCAACATTTATATACTGAAAGAAGTGCTCACCATAAGTCCAGCAACCATCTGATACTGTACTATGCTGTCACAATATTATTGACTATATTCCCCACGCTGTACATTACATCCCATGACTTATTTGTTTTATACCTGGACATTTACCTCTTATCCCTCTTCACTCTCCACCCCGCCTGCTGCTTTGAAAATTTTCAATGACAATTGACATTCAATATTATTTTATATTAATTTCAGGTATACAGCATAGTGGTTAGACATTTGTATAATTTAAGAAGTGATCCCCTGACTAGTCTAATACTCACCTAGCACCATATATAGTTATTACAATATTATTGACTATATTCCCTATGCTGTACTTTACATCCTCAGGACTATTTTGTAATTGTACTTCTTAATGCCTTCACCTATTTCACCCTGTTCCCCTAACTCCCTCCCATCTATCACCCCAACAAATCTAGTACCAATATGACATCATACATAGTTATTACAATATTATTGACTATAGTCCTTATGTTATACCTTACATCCCCATGATGACTGTGTAACAACTAATTTGTACTTCTTAATCCCTTCCCATTTTTCACTCACCCTCCTCCCTCAATCTGGCAACCATCAATATGTTCTCTGTATCTATGAGTTTGTTTCTGTTTTATTTGTTCTTTAGATTCCACATATAAGCAAAATCACATTGCATCTGTCTTTCTCTGTCTGACACTCCACTCAGCACAGTACCCTCCAGGTCCATCGATGCCACCGCAGATGGCAAGAACCCAGTCCCCTCTATGGCTGAGTAATATTCCATTGTATATATGTACCACCTCCTTTTTATCCACTCTTCCATCGACAGACACCCAAGCTGCCTCCACATCTTGGCCATTGTAAACAATGCTTCAATAAACATATGGATGCACACATCTCCTCGAAGTAGTGTTTTTGTTTCTTCAGATAAATACCCTGAAGTGCGATTACTGGGTACTTCTTTGTCTCTTGTTATAGCCTTTGTTTTAAAGTCTATTTTGTCTGGTATCAGTATTGCTACCCCAGTTTTTTGTTTGTTTCCATTTTTATGAAATGTCTTTTTCCACCCCTTTACTTTCAGTCTGTGTGTGTCTTTCAATCTGAAGTGATTCTCTTGTAGGCAGCATATGTAAGGGTTTTGTTTTCTCATCCATTCAGCCCTCGTATGTCTTTTGAGTGGAGCATTTACTCCATTTACATTGAAAGTAATTGTTGATAGATATGTAGCTATTGTCATTTTATTATTGATAATTTGTCCTTTTTTTCCATCTTAAAGCACTCCCTTTAATATTCCTTGTAATACTGGTTTGGTGCTGATGAACTCCTTTAGCTTTTTCTTGTGTGGGAAGTTCTTTATCTGTCTTTCAATTCTAAATGATAGCTTTTCTGGTTAGAGTAATCTTAGTTGTAGGTCCTTGCTTTTCATCACGTTAAATATTTTGCGCCAATCCCTTCTGGCCTGTAAAGTTTCTGTTGAGAAATCAGCTGGCAATCTTATGGGAGCCCCCTTATAAGTTACTGCTCCCTTATAAGCTCCCTTGCTGCTTATAGGATTCTCTCTTTGTCTTTAACCTTTGCCATTGTAATTATAATGTGTTGGTGTGGGCCTGTTTGGCTTCATCTTGTTTGGAGTCTCTGCGCTTCCTGGGCTTGTATGTCTATTTCCTTCACCAGGTTAGGGAAGTTTTCTGTCATTATTTCTTCAAATAGGTTCTCAATCCCTTGCTTTCTCTCTTTTCCTTCTGGTACTCCTATAATGCAAATGTTGTTACAATTGATGTTGTCTCAGAGGTCTCTTAAACTATCCTCATTTTTTTGGATTCTTTTTTCTTTTTGCTGTTCCAATGGGGTGTTTTATGCTACCTGGTCTTCCAAACCACTGATTTAATCCTCTGCTTCATCTAGTCTACTGGTGATTCCTTCTAGTGCATTCTTCATTTACTGTATTCTTCACTTCTGACTGGTTCTTTTTAATGGTTTCTATATTCTTTTTTATGTTTGTCATCTCTTTGTTGAAGTTCTCACTAAGTTCCTTGAGCATCCTTACAACCATTGTTTTGACCTTTGTATCTGATAGGTTGCTGGCGTCCATTTTCTTTAGCCCATTATTTTAAAATAAAAGCTTTTTTTTCTTCTTTTTTTTTGCTGTTGTGGGTGAGGAGGCTGGACATTCCTCCTTTCTTTGCTGAGTGTAGCAATGCATTAAAAAGTATGTACTATCAGTGATATTGCTTTGTTTGTTGTGGTAATATATACATAACATAATTTACTGTTTAATTTACTGTTTTAACCATTTTTAAGTGTACAGTTCAGTGGCATTAAATACATTCACAATGTTGTGTAACCATCAACACCATCTGTCTGCAGAACTCTATCTTGTAAAACTGAAACTCTGTCCCCATTAAACAATAACTCTCCATTCTCCGCACCCCACAGCCTTTAGTAACCTCTATTCTACTTTCAGTCTTGATGAATTTATCTATTCTGGATACCTCATTATAATTGTTAACTTTGTGTGTCAACTTGATTAGGCCATGGGGTACCCAGATATTTGGTCAAACATTATTCTGGGTGTGTCTATGAGGGTGTTTTAGATGAGATTAACATTTAAATGGTCGAGTGAGTAAAGCAGATTGCTCTTCCTAATGTGAGGTGAGTGTCATACAATCAATTGAAGGCTTGAATAGAACAAAAAGGCTGACCCTTCTTTGGGCAAGACAGAATTCTTTCTGCCTGACTGCCTTTGAACTAGGACATTGGCTTCCTTCAGCCTTTAGGCCTAAACTGAAATATTGGCTCTTTCTGGGTCTTAAGCCTGTTAGCCTTCAGCCTGGAACTTACACCATTATCTTTGCTGGTTCTCAGGCCTCTGGACTTGGACTGGAACTAAACCATTGGCTCTCCTGGGTCTCTAGGCTTGTTGTTTCACTCTGCAGATCATGGGACTTGTCAGTCTCCATAATCATGTGAGCCAATTCCTTATAATAAATCTCTTTATACATAGACACACACATACACATGCATTCACATGCACATCCTATTGGTTACGTTTTTCTGGAGAACCCTAACAAATGCACTCATACAAGTGGAATCATACAATATTTGTCTTCATATGTCTGGCCTATGTAATTTAGCATAATGTTTTCAAGGTTCATTCATATTGTAGCATATATCAGAGCTATACCCTTTTTAAAAATGGGAATGTCCTCCAGAATGTATGTTATCTATACTCTAGTCCACTAAATTGCCAAAAACAGAAGTCTTTAATCCAGCTTTGAGGGACCAGGGAATTCTTGGAGGAGATGGTATTTATCTGAGACTTTTAAAACATGATCCAGGTGAAAGGGGCAGTAGGAAGTACCTAGAAAAAAATGTTCCGGGTAGAAGAAACAGTTTGTATAAAAGCCTGTTGTGAGAAAGAACATGCTGTTTTTAGGGACTTGAGAGCTTCTTAGTATGGGTGGAGCTTAGAGAGCACAGGAGGAAGTGGCAAGAGACTGTACTAGAGAGATTAGTAAGGGCTACATCATTCTTCGTGAAAAAGAAGATAAAAGAGACATTAGAGATGAAATATTCATTCTCTCATAACTCATGAGATGGAAAGACTTTATGTCATGTCCTCTAATTAGCATAATTTGTTGACTTATCTAGCAAACCAACATGAAGAAGAAAGACCGTTTGGGTCACTAAAGTTAAAGGTCAACGAGGCTTGGGAATCTAAGTTGCTGATGAGGATACAGACATCATTAAGCATTTGGTAAATAACTGTCCTTCTTCTTCACCCCTCTGATTCTTGCTATAATCCTGGTGACATCAATATTTGTGAGGAAAATCAACTTTTGGCTCTACTCTGTCCTTTCCTGGGGATTATATGTCCTTGCTTGGTGTCACTGTGTCCTTCCAGAATGTGTTTCATAATGTCATTTCACTATAGATACTCAGTAAAGTTTATCCTGAAAGCTTGGTCATATAGAAACCTTATTATGTCTCTAAAAGCAAGCTCTAGGAGAGGTTTTATGCCTTTCCTATGAGACCAACATACCTTTACTTTGCCATTCTGAAGAAATGGAGTCCAGTTATGGCCATCTTGACTACTGGAGATGAGGAACTCCTTCACATACATGCTGGTAAGCAGAGATTTCACCCCCTGGGTAGTTATTCCTGTAACTTTCATTGTCTTCTGGAAGTCCACTTGCAGCCACTCTTCTGGATTATTCACCTGAGGAAGTTAGTTAGACTCGTATCCTGTTGGTCACTATTTGCTCCCAGAATCCCCAAATCCCTTCTTATTAACCATGTCACAGCACTTATACTCTGTATTTCAATCGTCTGTCAGTCTCCCTTTTTAGACTCTAAGCAACTTGAGGGCTAACATTTTTCATGATTCCTCTCAGTATTCCCAGGGTCAGCTATTTAATAGGTGTTCAGTAAATGTTTGCTGAATGAATATATGAGCAATGTATAGACTGACTAGCATATTAAAAGTTTGACAATATGTTATACAACCTGTTTTATTTAAAACGAGCCCCTGGAAGAACAGAGGTCATTAACTCCATTCATCCCCAAATGCTCTTCAGTGATTGAAAATCACATACTGAATGGTTCTGGAAAAGAATGGTGACTAATGAACTGTACATAACTGTGACCCTTTCCTTTGAGGCACTGAAAAACCTGTAAAGAGGGCTAATTGTTAATATTTCTCTATCTAAAACTGGACTTCATCTACTACAATTCTTTGACAGATGTTAGCCCAGTACTGCATAAAGAGATTCTGTTTCCAGGAGGTTCAATTAGGGATCATTTCCCCCAATGAATATTGTGTGAAATCACACGGCACTACTAAATATCTGTGGGGTTTTCTGCCCATAGTCAACCTTCCTTGACCCTCTTGGGAACAACCAGGTGAAAAATACCTCTGAAGAAGCAGTCAAGGGCTTTCTTTATTCTTTCTCAAACACTAACCCCTGCTCTACATCAGTTAAATTGAAAAGTTGTTGCCTCTTACCTGGGGTCTCCAGGCATTAGTCCTCCCCTGGAGGTGAAGTCGGGCTTGTGAAGGAGACCAGGTAGCAAACATATTGTTCAAGTAAGATGAGGCAGTAATCTGTGCATCTGATATTGCTTTATTCTCCATTCCCAATGGAATGCTGCAGCCTCAAACAAATGAAAGGAGAATGTAATCACAAAAACAAGATGCATCCTTCGTTCCACTAGCCTGCCTCCACTGACACTCTAGGGCTACTGTCATCACTGTGTCATTTTCCAGGCATTAATTTTTGCACAAATTCTGTCATTGTTAACCTGCCCTCTGTTTTCTGGTCAGCTTTGCTCAGTTTTGTTTGACTTTGATTTGTCTCATTAATAGTAGCATAGGAGGTGGCTGCCCCTGGGGAATCCGATGGTTAGAATGGCCAAGTCCTGAGATTGTCCAGGATTGTGCTGGTTTTAGCATTAATAGTTCTGCATCCTGAGAAATTACCCCAGTCTTGGGAAAACTAGGACGGTTAATTGTCCTACTCATGGTTGGGAGAGGGAAGGATATAGGATTACTTGGCACTTACTGTTTAAATCACAGCCCATCAACTCCATGCGAAGAGTGCTGCGGATGCTATAGTGTGTCGGGTGCAAACGGATGTACCGAGCAATAATTGGAGGGTTAAAAGTATTGTGTTTTATCCCAGATGAATCCACATTGCCAAAGAAGACCTGTAGGGAGGAATTAGCACAGACACATGGAAAGTGAAGATAGAGCAAAAATCAATTCCTCCCAATCTTATCTTCCTTCTAATTTTGCTTTGTGCACTTCTCAAAAGCATCCAACACTCAGAACCATTCTGGCTAGATGGATGTTGGGATAGAATACATGAAGGTGAAAAACACCAGGAAGAGGAATGGAACAAGGGAGATTAGGTCTGAGTAGGTGAAGTAGTCTATTTTGGGGCCCAGTAAAAGGCTCATAAATGTTGAGAAAACCATTTAGGGCTTTGGTAATCCAGTGTGGGCCACAGACCAGAAGCATCAGCATCACCTACGAGCAATTAGAAATGTAGTGTCTTGGGCCCTATTCCAGATCTACTAAATCAGAGCATGACGTTTGAGAAGTACTAGTTTAGGGCAGAGTCGGCTGTGAATGAAGACTGGTAGTGGGCAGTTATCACTCTGGTCTCAGAATGATCTTCCAATAATGTGGGCTGTGTGTGTGTGTGTGAACGAACTGTGGAACATTAATTAATGATTCCTTGTATATGAGTTCATGAGAAACATGTTAATATCCAACATGTAGGGTTTAGGACCTTGCGTGTCTAGATTCTAGAGAAAAGTACATGACATATCTAAGGGAAAAGGAACACAGTCTGAGAAATGTAGTAGTAATGCCAATTTAAAAGGCCTAGAATCAAAATATGGCATATAGTATAAGGAAAATCATCTTGCATAAAATACCTAGCATTCCATATCCGCTTGAATAAACTAAAACAGGTATCAATGTAAGTCTGTTATATAATCACACATCAGATTTATAGTATTATGGGGAATTAAATTTTTTTCTGCCATGTATCAGGTTTTTCTTCCTCTGAGATAAAAATATTAATAAATTTATAGCATTGTCCCAGAAATCACAGCATTATTTTTGATAAATATTTCTGCTTCATTTTTTACTCAATCCTTGTGTCTTGATTAGAAACCTCCTTAGGGAAACAATATATTAACTCAACAAATAGTTAATGACTACATAAATTCCACATTCCATGTATTATGTGCCAGGAACTGAGCTAGGTGGCTTCACTGGTGAATTCTACTAAATGTTTAAAGAAAGATTAATTCCAATCCTTCCCAAATTTTTCCAAAAGCTAGAAAAGGAGGGAAAACTTCCTAACTCATACTATAAGTCCAGCATTACCGTCATACCAAATCCAGACATATATACTACAAGGCAAAAAATTACAGACCAATATCCTTTATCAATATGGATGCATAAATCCTCACAAGAATTTTAGTAAATTGAATCCAGCAGTATATTATAAATATTACATTCCATGTCTCTAAAGGAATTATCCAAGGAATGCAAGGATGGTTCAACAAAGAAAATTGAATTAACACCGCACTAATAAAACAAACAAGAAAATACCCTCATGATCATCTCAGTTGATGCGGAAAAAACACTCAACACAATCCAACAACGTTTCTTGATTAAAACACACACACACACACACACACACACACACACACTCAGAAAACTAGGAATAGAAGGAAAGTTCCTCAACATAATAAAGGACATAGAAAATAACCATGGCTAATGTCATATGTAATTGGGGAAGACTGAAAACTTTCCCCCTAACATCAGAAACAAGATAAGAATGCTTTCTCTCACTGCTTCTATTCAAGATTTTAATGGAAATCCTAGCCAGAAAATGAGGCAAGAAAAATAAATAAAAGACACCCAAATTAAAAGGAGGAAGTAAAACTATCTATATTCTCAGATAACACACTATATGTTAGAAATCCCTAAAGAACCCACAAAACACTATTAGAGTTAATAAACGAATTCAACAAAGTTGCAGGATACAAGATCAACAAACAAAAATCAGTTGTGTTTCTATATACTAGCAATGAAAATTCCAAAACGAAGTAACAGTTCTATTTAAAATAGCATCTAAAGAAAAATGCATAGGAATACGTTAAGCTAAGGAAGTGCTAGACTTGTGCACTGAGAACCATAAAGCATTGCTGAAAGAAATTAAAGATGACTTAAAAAATGGGAAGATATCAGCATTCATGGATTGGAAGTCAATATTGCTAAGGTGGCAATACTACCCAAAGTTACCTAAAGATTCACTGCAATCTCTATCAAAATCCCAATGATCTGTTTTATAGAACTGTAAAAGCCAATCCTAAATTCATATGGAATTTCAAGGGACCTTGAATAGCCAAAATAACCTTGAAAAAGGAAAAATTTGGAGGACTCCCACTTTCCTATTTCAAAACTTAGTATTTCAAAAGCTGCAGTTATATGTGGTGCTAACATAAGAATAAATACACAGATCAATAAAACTAAGAGTCCAGTAATAAACCCATAAATCTATTCATGGTATATACCCTAAAGAACTGCAAACAGGTGTTCAAACAGAAACCTGTACAGGAATGTTCATTGCAGCGCTATTCACAGCCAAAAGGTGAAAGTACCTAAACGTCCATCAACTGATGAACAAATGGATGCACAACATGTGGTCTATTCATACAGTGGAATGTTAATCAGCCATGAAAAGGAATGAAGTGCTAATTCATGCTACCATACGGATGAACCATAATGAGAACATGATGCTAAGTGAAAGCAGCCAGACTCAAAAGGCTACCTATTTATTGTATGTAGGATTCCATCTCTAAGAGGTCTCCACAATAGGCAAACCTCTATGGACAGGGAGCAGGTCAGTGGTTGCCTGGGGTCTAGGGATGGGGCAGGAGGGGGATATGTGGGGGGGGGTACAGAAAGAATCAGTGACTGCCCAACGGGTGCAGGGGTTACTTTTTGCAGTGGTGCCAGCTAGAGAGTTGTGATGGCTGTCCAGCACCAGGAGTGTATACCTAGTGCCAATGGATCACACACATTTGTTTTATCTGCACAATGTCCCCGTCCAGTGTAAAGTCCGAGTTCCCTCAAAGCGAGGTTCCAGTGAGCAGGGTGAGCAGGCTGCTGCAGGTGCCATTTTTTTGTAGGCCCAGGCCCGGGGGGGCCAATGGGAAAGCAGTGGTCTCTCCCAGCGAACGTTCCAGGCAGAGTGCGTCTCAGCCAATGAGCGGCCGTTCCGTGGTTGCTAGGATACACAGTAGGGACCTGAGTAACCGCCATTTCCGAGGTTGGGACTGGCGGGCGCATCGCACCTTGCCTCGTCCCACTTTACCTCACCGCTTCTCGCCTTACCTCACCTACCGCATCTCGCTGAACTGTACCGAACCGCACCGAACTGCACCGCAGAACTAGGCCGGTCGGAGACAGCGCATCCAACGCCGAGAATGCCGGGGCCAAGGAGCCGTGGAGGGTCTTCTCGTCGCCAGAGGCAGAACCGCGCCCGCACCAGCACCAGCAGAGCTGACCTGTCATTCTCTGTGAGCCATGTGGAGCGCCTCCTGAGAGAAGGCCACTACGCCCAGCGCCTGGGGTCGACGGCACCGGTCTACCTAGCGGCGGTCATCGAGTACCTCACGGCCAAGATCCTGGAGCTGGCGGGCAATGAGGCCCAGAACAACGGTCAGCGGCGTATCACTCCGGAGTTCATCGACATGGCACTCCATAACAACGCGCTGCTGAGCAGTTTCTTCCAGAACACCACCGTCTCCCAGGTGGCTCCTTCTCAGCATTAGCTGCCCACCATGACCGACCTGGGTCCCCAGGCCTCAGCCCTAGGGCACCAGGCCTGCTCACAGCCCGGGCAGCCTGGCCTGTCTTGTGCCTTGGGCAGTCATTGAAAAAAGTCAATAAATTGTTTAAAGGAACCCATGTGCATTCTTCAGTCACTTTGTGTGGGAGGTGGTCATGGGACATAACTCGTTGGATGGATGGGGGTGGCGAGGGTGTCTGCTTTGGGGCGGGGGGGGTAGCTGGAGTCAGGGATGAGAGAGGAGCAGTCTCTCATGGTGACAGTGCAGGGGGTGGACCTGGGTGGGAGAGGCTGACTTATGGAAGACTGCGCCATTGCCCTTGAGCAAGTCAGAGCCTGGCAAAGTCCCCAGAAGGATAAAGTTCCTTGGGTTGGAGCGCAAGACCATGACTGCAGCGTCGTGATAGGGTGAACTTGCAATGGCGACCGGGGTGCTGCAGGATCGAGGGGTGGACAGAGCGGTTGGCATGGACTCCCATGGGGCAGCAGCTTTGACAGGAAGATTGAGAAATGATGAGGGGACATTCAAGAAAGATGCAAAGTTAACTTTTTTTTTCATATTTAGTTACAAGCCTGAAATACTGGGGAAGATGTGAGCCTGTAAATTAAAGGACTCTTCAGTTCCTAAATGATCTTCCTGTTGGATAACCTTTATATTATATATCTGATAATATAAACAAGCTAACAAGTGCATTCTATTCCCAGGTATTTTCCTTGTTTATAATTTTTGCAATTAGAAGAAATGCTTCATTAAAAACAAAAAAAGTTGCAAAGTCGAAACGAGGGTAACGCGGGATCATGAGTTTCATTTTGATGGTGTTCCATTAGACATGCTTGGAGACGCTCCTAGCAACCTGAGTAAACAAGGTGTCACCTAGCAACAGCAGGCTTTTGGCCATTCCAGGCCCGAAGATCCGCGATTTGCATACGCAGTTCTCAGGCAGGCTAGGCCCGGCCCTAGGAACCCGGCATTTTGCATATCACCAGAGCAACGAGGGGGCGCAGGGATCCCGAGCAGGCGCGGTCGCGCGGCTAGCGCGAGCAGACGCAGGGCACGTCGCAGCTCGCTGCTGGCGCCTGCACGTCTGCGCAGCTGCGTCGGCACGTGCGGAAGCGCTCGGGCTGTGAACATGGCGGCGTCCGCGGGCGGACTGGGAGGCGGTGCGGGCCCGGGCCCCGAAGCCGGGGACTTCCTGGCCAGGTACCGCCAGGTGTCGAACAAACTGAAGAAGCGGTTCCTGCGGAAACCCAACGTGGCGGAGGCCGGCGAGCAGTTCGGACAGCTCGGCCGCGAGCTGCGCGTTCAGGAGTGCCTGCCATACGCGGCCTGGTGCCAGCTGGCGGTGGCGCGCTGCCAGCAGGCGCTCTTCCACGGGCCCGGGGAGGCGCTGGCGCTCACCGAGGCCGCCCGCCTCTTCCTGCGGCAAGAGCGCGACGCGCGCCAGCGCCTCGTCTGCCCCGCCGCCTACGGGGAGCCGCTGCAGGCCGCTGCTAGCGCTTTGGGCGCCGCTGTGCGTCTGCACCTCCAGCTGGGCCAGCCAGCGGCCGCCGCCGCCCTCTGCCTGGAGCTGGCCGCCGCCCTGCGCGACCTGGGGCAGCCAGCCGCCGCCGCCGGCCACTTCCAGCGCGCCGCCCAGCTGCAGCTGCCTCTGCTGCCCCTGGCTGCACTGCAGGCGCTCGGCGACGCCGCCTCCTGCCAGCTGCTGGCGCGCGACTACACCGGTGCCTTGGCGGTCTTCACGCGCATGCAGCGCCTGGCGCGGGAGCACGGCAGCCACCCGGTGCAGCCGCTGCCGCCGCCGCTCCCGCTGCAGCCGCAGCCACAGCCGCCGGGGCCCCAGCACGGGCCCGGCGCGGGCCCCGCCCTGCCCGCTGCGCCGCTCCCTCCGAACGCCCCTGCGACCGCGCCCTCTCCCGCCGCCCTGGGCGCCTTCTCGGACGTGCTGGTCCGCTGCGAGGTGTCCCGCGTGCTGCTGCTGCTGCTCTTGCAGCCACCGCCCGCCAAGCTCCTCCCGGAGCATGCCCACACCCTGGAGAAGTACTCCTGGGAGGCTTTCGACAGCCACGGGCAGGAGAGCAGCGGCCAGCTTCCCGAGGAGCTCTTCCTGCTGCTCCAGTCCTTGGTCATGGCTACCCACGAAAAGGACACGGAAGCTGTCAAGTCGCTGCAGGTGGAGATGTGGCCACTGTTGAGTGCCGAGCAGAACCACCTTCTTCACCTCGTTCTGCAAGAAACCATCTCGCCCTCAGGAGAGGGAATCTGAAGAGTCCCATTGGCCGACTGACTACTTTTTGCCTGTTACCAAACCTCACGCATCCGCCTTTGCGTTTGGACGGAAATAAAGGACGCGGATCCCAGCGGTCTACCATTGTTTGCTTCTTCCTCTTGCCACCACAGGGATTTACTTGACTGAAAGTTACCTGTCTCCCAAAGACTTTTTTCCACAATAGTAGGAGAAAAGAACAATACGCTAGGCTCAGAGTGGGGCACTTAACTCTCTTCCCCAAAACTGCACCATAAATATGACAATCCTTTTAGCTCTTTCCTCTTCCACCCAACTCGCCCTGCCCCGCCCCCACCTTTGTTTCATAGTCTGGATCTTATTTTGCACAGCTCTGTCTAAATACTTAAGCTATGTGGTATTTTTATCGTGACTAATTTCTGGGTGTATTCTATATGTGATCATCCAATTTCTCCTCTGTTTTATCCTCCCCCTACGTATTTGTGGGAATTACTTGATTCTGTACATCACTGTTGTCGCTACGGCCCTAAGTCCATGATAAAGCCATTCCAGTACTACATACTTGTGGTTTAGATTTACTTCATCTCTAAAATGGGAATAATTTATCTACATGTCAGGAGGCAGAAAGAACAAACAGATACTCTCTTTCAGTTCCAAGATGTATGCATTCGTTTGAAATTGACAGTGTGCCTAGTATGCGGCCTGCGGACCACGCCAGACAGTGAGTGTACCAGATCATTTGCGATGTGGTCCATACTTAGGCAGCTGCCATGCAAATGTGTCCCGTGCAAGATCGGGTTGTGGGGGGGGGGGGTCCAACGCAGATGTGTCAGTTGTGCATTGGAATTCACATTTCTGGTTCTGTCCTGGGAGGGACCGGTAATATCTGTGACCTCTTATTTGTTGTAGGGATCTTCCTGCAACGCTTATTTAACTGGAATAGGCTTTTTGGTCCAAATGTTACATGCAACCTGACTTAGCTGTTTTTTTTAATTCTGTCTTATTTTCTTTACAGTTTCAAGAGTGATAACAAGAACTCTTCCCAGTACAATCTCATTCTCAGTCATTCAGCTTTGGGAGAATGCACTTTAGGCTGAAGTTGTATGCCATACTGATGTTTTGGGGTGAGATTTAAGGACACAGTTTGGGGGTAGATTTTTGTTTTGCATTTTTGGGGGGCATAGGGACAGTTGTCACTATGAGTTAAGTGCCTCAAAATGGGTGGGACCTTTGGGGTATGCTTTTCTACTTCTATTTCAACAATGTGGAAGCAATAGGTAAGGAACTACAGGGTAGTAGTTTGAGACAGATTAAGCCACCGTTCCTGCCCTCGCACTTGGCTGCCAGGAAGGGTCCTTTGGAGTCCTAAAAGCCTAGTGCCGTTTATTGCAAAACCGGTAAGGCTGCGTGCTCCGTGGGCTTCTGCTTGTTCTGGTACCCTCTTCTCAACAGGGTGCAGGCCTGGCTGGCTGGCTGCCTCACTGTCTTATGACAGGAATGTTTAGGAGTTCTGTAATGTGAATGGTGATACTATTTGGATTTGGGCTTAAGAAAAATCCTCCTTAGGCCTCTGGTCTAAACGCCTTGCATTGAGGAGGTGGGGGCAGGGATTGCCAGGGAGCCAGGTATTGGGTATACAAGTACAAGTACAGTTTTAGGAAACACTAAAGGGTGTTTTCCATTTGACGTTGGCTCATTTATGTATGTCCTCAGCAATTGCATAGCACAGCTGCCGTGTTTCCCCAGAAATAAGACCGAGCCAGACAATCAGCTCTAATGCGTCTTTTGGAGCAAAAATTAATGTAAGACCATTCTTATAGTAAAATAAGACTGGGTCTTATATTAATTTTTGCTCCAAAAGATACATTAGAACTCATTGTCTGGCAAGGTCTTATTTTCGGGGAAACACAGTATTCTGGGCCAAGGCCAGATTTCAGTGATGTTGACAGTTCTCTTGCTACCTATCAACTTACTATACAAATTAGCACTGATTTCTAATATGACCAAAGATAAATGTTAAAGGACATGATCAGTCTTCTTTTTAACTTGAAAACCAGAGGGAAAGGTCTGCATCATAGAAATGTTCATTGATAATTCAAAATTAACATTCAAAATATTATAAACTTGAAAATGGTAGCAGCGAAGCACTGATCCTTCAAGAGTGTTGGGGTTCCCCTTCCTCCCTTTATGAGGGACTTTTATGATGAGCAATATTGCTTATGAAAAATAGTTTGTCAATGGTAACTAAGATATAAAAACATTTGGGAACCCCTACACTGGAGGAAGATTACTAAGACTGAAATTTATGAGTTAGGTGGGCTCTGGGAAGGATTCTGGTTAATGTTAACTGTCTAGGTATCTCTACTTCCATTAGATTAGATCACCAGTCCACAAACTTTTTCTGTGAAGGACCAGATGAAAATAGTCTTTTCATGCCACAAATTCTCTCTGTCACATAGTTTCCTTTGTTCTGGCATCTTTAAACATGTAAAAACCATCTTACCTAAGTCCATACAAAAGTAGGTTGTAGTCCAAATCCATGGACTCTAATTTGCCCACCCCTTTTCCTGAACCTAGGACACAGTACAGTTGACCCTTGAATTGTGCTGATCCACTTATACTCAGACTTTTTCAACTGACCCATGCAGTTCCAACCTGCGTTGTTCAAGGATCAGCTGGCCATTGGTCATCCACACATGTGGAGGGCCGTCTCAAATTGTACATAAGTGGATTTTCAACTGTGTGGGTTGTGGATGCCCCAATCCCTGAGTTGTTCAAAGGTCACCTGTAGTTACTAAAACGAATGACCTTTATGAGAGTAGTTAATAACTATTTTATCATCATTGAACAAGAAAGATAGAAGATAAACAAGCTAGCCGTTCAGCTGCAGATTCTAGGAAACAAAAAGTAAACCGAAAGAAAGGGAAAGCATTTTTAAAGTTTTGAACAGAAATTAATGAATTAGAAAACAACACCATCAAATCTATGTTCGATTTTTTAAGACCAAGAGTTGATTCTTTGACTATCCAACAGAATAGACAAACACTGGCTAACTTTGATAAAGGGGAAAAAGAGATACATGTGTGCATGCAGACACAGATATATAGTGTGGGAAGGGAGATAGAACTCTAAGGTACACGTTTACAGCAATTAACTGCAGGTAACAGAAAATGAGAATACCAGTAGTATCTACCACTAAATACGGCACAAGGCTCAAGTGGCTTTTCGACCTAACTTGCATTGAACACGTGATTACTACATTAAACTATTTTAGAGCAGTTGTTTAATGGAAAAAGAAGATTTTCCATTTTATTTGAAGTTTAGTATAACTCTCATGCCAAAACCTGATAGCGCCCATGAAAATGGTAAACCAATTTTATTGATTAGATAGAAAAGTTCTAAATAAGTGCTAGCAAATTAGACCCAGGTGAGTTTTAAATGATCAGTACACTGAATGAGGGCACTTTACCCAGGAATGGAGCACAGTGCTGTGTGGATCAGGCTAGTGCTGGCTTGTGAGCCAGTTGTTCCAAATTGTGCATTCAGCGACATTACATCAGCAGCTTGAAATCTGATATGATGGTATTTACATCACAGAAATCAGCAAATGCTACAAATCAAGGCCTTTCTCCCTTACTGCCCCCCCATTTTGCTCCAGAGCTAGTTGTTAAACATTTGCCAGCACACCATTGAATGTAAGCATAATCTGACAATAGGAAATAAAAAAATGTGATGCTAAAAAACCGTTTGATGAAATTCTGTAGCCATTCCAAATAAGAATAGAAGGAAATTTTTAAAATATAATAAAAAGTATTTGTTCTAAATTAACAGTGAACATTATATTAAACAGTGATATATGGGATCCATCCCCATGAAACTCAGGAACAAGATTTGTTTTATATGTATACATATATATGTTTTATATATGTTGCATATACATATACGTATATCTGTATATGTGACTGTGTGTATATATTTATTAGTATATTAATCATAAAAACATTTAGAGTGATCGCTATTTCCTGTTTACCAGGCCCTTTTGGCATAATGTCATCAATATAATGGACCAGTATGGTGTTTTATTGGGTATCAAGATGTTTGGAGTCCCTTGGGTTTATATTAGGACAAAGAATAAGGAAGCTGTCATCACCCTGAGGTATGAACAGTAAAGTTAATACTCTTGTCCCCACTTCATAAATGCAAATGTATTCTGATTTTGCTTATCAATGGGAGTGAAGAAAAAAGCATTTTCTAGGTCAGTAGTTCCATATCAGGTGCCTGGGTCTGTGTTAATTTGTTCCAGAGCAGATACCACATCTGGAATTGCAATTTTTTGTCATACCTCCTGATTAAATTTGTGGTGATCTGTCATTTTCCCATGATTCATCTGGTTTTTGTAGTGGCCACTCGGGCCCTAGTGAACTATTCCAGATGTAGCCGCCGAAAGACTTCTAGGCAGAGAAGTGATGACTGCTTCAGAGATTGGGGAAAGGCTGCCTCCTTAAGGGGAATTTAGAGGATTGCAGTTCTCAGCCTCATACATGCTCATACCCATCCCAGGTGTCAGAGTTCCACTCCTATCCAGCAGTGCCCTTACCCTAGCATAATAGACGTGGTGGGGTTGAGCATTTAATTGTCTGTGCGACTCTGCCATTCATATGCTCAACCCCTAGACTTGGTCTGAAGTCCAAGTATCTTCCTACAACCACAGGATATGGAAGACCCCTCCAGAGCTCCATGGATGTGTCCTGATTCTCCATGTATGTTCATGGGTGTTCTTTGTATATATTCATAACATTTCATTTCCTTTCCCCCTATGTATGCCATAAAAGAAGGCCCATAAAAAGAAGACAAATCACTCTACAATCAGGTGACACTACAGTTGTTGCTATAACTAAATGCCATTGTCAATTTAATCTCCCAATGTCTTCCTCATCATCTGTAACTCATCCCATAGTATCACTGGTGATAATATGAGAAATTGTGATGCCACCACATGCATGGATTACACAACATCCAATCTTCTCCCCAAGCGAGGAAATGATAACCTATGTTCCTTGAATATATTAGCAATATAATCCTAGAATTCCATTTTGAGGGTCTGTTTCCTGTGGATACATCTGGCACCAATTACTGTATGAGATAGGGTTCCAACAAGAAATAGGGAGCCGTCAAGTTAGGATAATTTGAGGCAAGTTTAATAAAAGTACTAGGTAGGAAGGTTGGGGCCGGCAGGGTATTAGCATTCCTAGGCCTGGAGCGATGAGGAGAGGCAGCAATATCCCAAAGGAGAGATTAGGTAGATTCTTGTAGTGGTTTACAAAGTGACCACATATTTTTTACATTCCTCCCATTAAGAATTGGAGGCTATGTCCCTTCCCTTTGAATCTGGGTAAACATGTGACTTGCTGATAACCCATAGAATGTATTGGGAGTGATGCTACACAACTAAGAAGACTAGATCAGAAAAGGTGATGTGGTCTCCACCTTGTTAGCTGGGACTCCACACTTAGAGTCTCTAGGATGCAACATAAAAAATCCAGTTACCTTGAGACTGTCATTCTGTGAGAAGCCCAGGCCTCATGGGAAGGCCATGTAAAGTTACTTCATTCAACAGCCTCAGATGCTGTCCTAGTTAGGTTAATCAGCACCACCCATCAGACATGCAAGTGAAGATGCTTCCAGATGATTCCTGCCCCTCAGCTGTCCAGTCTTTCCAGCTGAGGCCCCAGATATTGTGGAACAGAGACAGGCCCTCCCTGCCGTGCCCTTTTCAAAGCCCCAACCCCCAGAATCCATGGACAAAACTAAATGGTTGATTTACGACACTGAGTTTTGAGATGGTTTGGTACTCAGCAGTAGTACCTGGAACAGGTAGAGAAAGCCACTTGGGGGGGAGCAGTGCCCTTCTGTGGAGACGCCCAGCCAAATCCTCTATAAGGAGGGAGACGGGAGAATAAATATCCTGATCTTACTTTCCTCCCTTCCTCTGATTTCTTGCCAGTTGATCCCTGTCGATGAAACCCAACGAAAAGCCAGAGGCTGAGGTAGCCTGTTAGGGTATTCCACACAGGTCAGGCTCACAGAACAAGGAGCGGGCTAGGGAAACAGGAAAACGGATCTCAACTGGCAAACAAACGTTCTCTTGCACAGGACTGTGAACTCTATTCTGAAGACAAGAGGGAGACATTGAAAGGTTTTAGGCAGTTGAAGGATAAGATGATTATCCCAAAAATGATGTGCAGCTTTAATTAGAGAAGAGACTGAAGTAGAAGACGAGTTAGGAGTGTAACATAATAGGTCAAGTGTGAGGTGACGGGGCCTCAGGCTATAGGACAGCAATATAAATGAAACAGAAGAGATGTGGGAGGCGTGACAAAGAAAGAATTGGCTGCATTTGTGGATCAGTTCATCAGGGGGCATAAAAATGAGGGCAGAGCAGATGCTGCTGCTAAGGTAGTAAGCCTGTTTAATTAAGGGTCTTGAGCTCTCCCCTAAGGTTTCACCCATTTCTCTCTGTGGAAGACGCAAATCTTCACCTCCATTCATAGTTTTGTCCCTTAAACTCAATCCTTTCGTCAACTGCCTACGGGACATTCAACCTGATTGCCCAACTGTCACCTCAAACTCACAATTTTATCAATACACCCAGTCCTGAATCACACATTTCTGGCAATAAAGCATCTCTTCATTTCTATTATCTATGAGATCCTTGATATTACCACATTTTGTTCATATATCCATATTCACAATCACTGCTATTACCCATATATGGAAAATTCTTTTTTGGAGTTAAGTTTGTAGGTGCTAGGAGTGTTTGTCCCATATTTGAAATTTGTCAAAAACTTTAAAAGATTCATGCATTCTCTTGAAAGGACTAATTACATACCATTAAGGTCCCAGTGGAATTCCCTCGATAACTCTGCCACTTACTGCCATCAAGACTGTACATGATGATAAACTGAGAGATGTACAGGCTGGAGAATTTCTGACGGGCACCCTGGGTCATGATGCCGTGTATAATCATTGGTGCCAAGAGATCCACCTGCCAATTAAAACAACACATTATTTTCAGTGTATGTACCAGCTTCTGAAATTCATTATTGGCCTAACAAGAATCTACATTGACACTGATAGGCACAGTATTACCTTGGATGTGCAGGGAAGGCAGATGCCGAAGAGGAAATGTGGATGTGTGTCAAGCTGTGGGGTATATGATGTGACTGAGTACGTAAGGTGCTTACTGAGTTCCCAGCCGACCTCCTGGAAAACCAGAACACTTGGAAATCATTGAGCCCCCGTTTCCTCTACACACATCCTTTGTGCTGCACATATGGACCCCCATAACCTAGTGCTTTGCCCACACCTCAGCCTAGCCAAAGCCAGTTTCCTCCTCTCTCTGCAGACCAACCCCATCCTACTATCGTTATTAGTGAGTGATAAACTGCTACCCCTCCTTCAAGTGTTAACTCAGACACCATTTCTCCTTAAGTCAGGTTAGCCTTTCCTGACTTAAACTCGGAAAAATTTAGTTCTGCTTCTTCTGTGCTTCCACTTTATTTTGTATGATAACTTCATTATAACAAGTTATTGTACCATATTATAAAGGTTTCTTTACTTATCTTCTTTCCTTGTTAGACTGACATCCTTAAGGCAGTGAACCCATTTGAGTCACCTAACCTCTCTGGATCTCAATTTCTGTATCTGTGAAGTGGGGATAATAATGGTATTTATCTCAGAGGTTTACCAGACAGATTAGAGTGACTACGTGTAATGTGCTGAGTTCAGTGCCTGGCACATCTGCGTACTAAATAATAAATGTTAGCTTTTATGTTCTCTCTAGCTCCAGCATGTAACATGGCATCCGGTATAACACTGATGCTTAGCAAATGTTCTGGAATGAATGAGTGAGTGAATAATGGCAGAGTGGTAGGGAATGGTTTGTTCTAAAAGAAGAGGCATGGACCATGCAAGCATTACAAGGGGGTACCCACTACAGGACTTTTGGCGTCAGTTACTGTCCTAACAAGTAAGTCAAACTTCTCACAGGTGCTTGGCACACTCCAGTTGGACTAGTCATAACTCTTTTGCTTAACAACTATCTTCTTCAGTTGACTATAAGTTCCATCCATCGAAACAATATATTTTTTGCACTTGTTATGTGCCAAGCACTGTTGTAGGTACTGGGAATACAGTCGTGAACAAGAGAAAAAAAAAGCTCTGCCCTCAAGGAATGAACATTTGAGTTGGAGAAAAAGATTATATCATATGTACGTTTTGTTTACAGCACCCAGTAGTGATAAGTGCAGGAGAAAAAAATGAAGCAGAGTAACAAGATAGAGTGGCAAGGTCTTCAGAAGCTAATGTACTGTCTTTTCCCAAATTAAATGGTATTTCCAACTGAAGACACTTCATTTTTCTTCTTGGTATTGTGGCATAAACAACTGAAAGTACCAGGTACAAAAATCATGACTGTTGTTGAATTGACTTGTACTGTTTCTTCCTGTAGCACATGAGAGGTCGTTTTGGGACCACTGACTATTGTACTTTCAAGTAATTTTAATAAAGCCTGGCCAGCTGCCTTTTCCACCTACATTATGTAACTGATGAATTCTTGGCAAACTGCCAATCTTATGTATTTCATCTTGTGCCTCCTCTGCACTATAATTAGAATATTGGAGCAATTTGGCAATTATAGATTCAATATTCTCACCTATATATCCAGCCAGGTATTTGAGTGTGACGGCAAGACACATCTGTACGAGGAAGTAAGTGAGGTGGTAATGAGTCACATAGTGTACATATACAGACATCACAGCTGGACATCTCCATGGAGCCTGTCGACTGCCAGCTGCTGATTGTCTGGCCCTGGTCACCCGATGCCCCTCAAGCCAGTGCAGTGCTCTGATGCGTGGTGGCCTGGCTGTTGTGCACTCATCAGGCCTTCTCACTGGAATAGATGCCTGCCCCAACTCCCCTTCCTGTCAGCACCCCTCTCAGCTCCAACTCCCTATCTTCTGGCTCTCTGGAACCATTTCTTTATTCTGTAAAGTTACCAGATCAAGAAAATGTGTATCTGGACTTCAGTAGGATGGATGGCAGAAAACACCTTGAGGATAAGGTGATTTCATACAGATAATATAATAAAATCAGCTGGTAACTGGTCCAATTACCATAAGCAAACAGTGGTAGTTAATAGTTGGTTATCAACCTAACGGGTGCATTCTAGAAATGGTATGGTTTAATGATTATGAGTTAGGGCTCTGGAGCCCAACTATTTGGGTTTGAATTTGGCTCAGCCACTTCAAACTGGCTATGTGACTTGGGGCAGGTTATTTAACTTTTCTGTGCTTCAACTTCCTTACCTGAAATGAGGATGCCAGTAACATCTACCTCGTAAGGTTGTGGTGAGGACTTAATATAGCTTGTTTTGTTTTAAGGACATAGTAAGGAAGCCCTGGCTACTTCAGTATTGTGATCATGACTTTGCTAAAATATAAAAAAGTTTACTGATCAAATCAGTAAAATGTATGAAACTGGGAAGAGTGGGAAATACTTTGGGAGACAGAATCTTGGCAAGCTGGAACAATGGGTCAAAACTAATACCTAAGTGGAAACTTAACTGTGTATCTCTTAGGGTTCTTTGGTATGGAAAAGACACTCTGTTTATAGGTCTCATCACATTGTATCCAGCGAGGAACATATAACTCCCTAAATGGAAATAAGGATACTATTTAAAAAAACCCACACAGAACAGATGCAGGGCAGCCAAATAGATTAAAATGTCCACTACACAGGGGTACCTGTAAGGTGGAATAAAAGTGATAACCACAGAAATATAAGGTGAGAACATGTGGTTTGGCAGCCTCACAAACTAACTAAATACTTAGGGATTAGCAAATAGTCCTCTCAAATTGAGTCATAATTGGCAGTGCCAGAAAATGAACAAGAAAAGATGAGCTGATGTGGCTCTTTGGAAGCTGATGTGGCATTAACAGATGAGCTCTTTGTGTCTGCTTACTGGTAAGCCAGTTTATTTTACCTGATTCCTATTTATTATTTTAACTTCAGGAACATTAGAACAGATGTAACCTCACAAAGGAGGAAACTATGTCGGGAAATGTCCTCGGCCTACTAAGAAGAGGAAGCAGAAAGCTGGTGCGCTGTGAGAAGTGGATGGAGCCGGGGAGGTAGGTGATGAAACGTGTCCCTGTCCGGGCTGCAAGCTCCAGACGTGGGAGGCATGTTAGGTGGGTTAGGAGCAAACCTGGAAACAGAAGTTCCCTCCCTTTGCCTGTTTGGGCTCTAGAAGGAACCTACCCCTGTGGGTAGGCAGAGAGCCTGAGTTGTCACTTCTAAGCTGCCTTCAGCTCTCAAGTGGTATGGGAGGAATCCAGAAGTTCCCGTATGTGTATACCTTTGAAAGGGTCACGGGCCTGAACGATTTCACGTTGGCATGATAATACTTTTGGGCATGTTGAGTTAAATCAAATATATGATTTAAATGAATTCACATGTTTCTTTTATAATGTGGCTACTAGGAAATGTAAACTTACACATGTGGATTGCATCTGTGGTTCGCATTATATTTCTCTTGGACAGTGCTGCTCTAGAGGAAATGGGGAACTGAGAAAATCTGAAAGACTGAATCATTTAAAAAGAAATGGAGCTAACCTAAAGACACTGTTTCAGTTCTTGGCTCTAAGTTAGTTTACAAGATTGGATTAACTTCAGTAGGTGTTTCCTACTACCCAGTGGTATATAATTTGTGAAGAAGTGGATTCAGTTTTATAAAATAAAGAAGCCACATTTTCTGGACTTGTGTGATGGGAGATTGAGCCATTTGTTTTTGTGTTAAAGGGATTGGAAGACTCGAGGACACCTAGGTACCGTGTTTCCCCGAAAATAAGACCGGGTCTTATATTAATTTTTGCTCCAAAAGTAGCTTTTAGGGCTTATGTTCAGGGGATGTCATCCTGAAAAATCGTGCTAGGGCTTATTTTCCGTGAAACACAGTAGTTGGAGGCATCTAATTATAGAATACACAATCTTGGGAGGTGGTGAGTTCAGTGTTGTCAGAAGTTTTCAGATGTTCTAATCCCAGTAGAAATATTAAAAACACATCAGTAGGACACATCAGCATGCTCAGTTCTATTCCCGACTTCTGGCCTCCTGTGTTACCTGGAGTTTGATGGAAATGACTTCAGTACGAAAGAGATGTGTAGTGCTGTGAACTTGCAAGAGGATTACATGATGCCATTGAATGGGAGGCATTTTCTAACCTTGATCCAGGAAAAGGGATCCTTGGTGCTCCAGGCATTGATTGATCCAGAATGGTGAAGTCTGGCCAGCTTCGGGGCCCATTGTCCTTTGCCCAAGAAAGGGGAGAGAGATTAGCTTAAGCTGGGTTGGTTCTAGACACTTGGGAATGAAATTACTCTTGAGAAAGGTTAGTCCTAGCTGTGAAGAAGATAAAGGCATAAAGCACAATAGTATCAATGACTTCCTAAGTGTTTTGCTTGCCCTTATCCATTTTATGTTCTAAAATTTAATAATTTTATTGACTATTAGCACCTCTAATTCGTTGCTATGTACTGGTATGTGTTACCAGCACTACCATGTTTCCCCTAAAATAAGACCTAACCAGAAAATAACAGTACTTACCATATTGTCCTGAAGCTGTAATCTGAAAATCTCTAATGCGTCCAGAAGCCATTCCCAGAGGAGTCTGACACTCTGAAATCAAATGAGGGGAACACAATAGCTAGAAGTGCAGAAAATTTAGCTTCACAAATGTAAGTCAATGAATATGGAAGAATACCAACAAATGCTCTCTCTCTCTCTCTCTCTCTCTTTTTTTTTTTTTAGTGTTTTCTATATGTCAAGAACTGTGCTATTTTACTGTACTATCTCATTTCATTCACCCCAACAGGTAGGTGCTAGAATTATTCACATTTTGCAGCTGAGGAAATGGGTCCATATGTAAATGGTCTGGTGGTTCTCTTACTTTTTTATGATTGAATCTCAAACTCTTCCAATACTTCTTAATTGAACCAAAATTAAGTTTTAAAATTTGCTCTTAGAGATCTTGGAGCTTCACGAAGTTGTGAAAAGGAAGAGATTTTTTTTTTTAGCATCAGTTCGTTAAATATTTAAAGCTTCAGGTTCAAAGTGTTCAAAGCTTCAAGCATATCTGAGGACTCTGATGATTTTTACCAGCAATATTCATTTCAGATTTGATAATGACTGTGAACTTGTATTTATTTCTTGATAAAGGCAGCCATTCTAGGAAGGAGAAAAGCTGTACAGATGCAGGCTGGGTAGGCAGGGGGCCTGTGCCCACATTGCTACTCACTCTTGCTATACACCAGAAAAAGAGTGCTCATCCCAGCTTGTAGGTGTTCACCAATAAGGCATTCTATCCGCCAGATTCCAGCTTTGGATGGTTGCATTTCCACTGTCTCAAAAACACCTTATCAAAAACAAAAGGAACAAAAGTGATTTCTTTTCACTAAAAAATGAGCATGAGATGCGTTGGCTTATACAGAATATCAAAGGAAATCTACCTAAGTCAGTTCCACTACTCTTGGTCCCTTGAAACCCACAGTGCTTGCTATGTGACCCCTGCAGTTGGAGCCACTAGAGATTGACTTCTGAGAGCCCCTCCCCAGCCTTATCCCACCCCCTGGGAAATGGGGAGATACGGTGACGGAACGCTTTGGTACAGAGACAGGAGAAAGCTCCTGAGTTAGGATTGGCCTACATTCTTAGGGGTTTTCAGGGCCAAAGGTGTATTTCTCAGTGACCAGATGTGGGCTCCTTGGGAGAGGGATCTCAGGGTGAGGTCCTCATGGATCTAGTCCACTAGGGCTGCCTTGAGGACTAAAGTAACCCCAGCAGTGAAAAGCTGGAGGTGGATGCTGAGTGGCTGAGGAATGAGCGACCAACCAGCCGGAATAAAGCTGGAACCAGCCAGGTGCAGGGGCTTTCATGAGAGAGGGTCCTAAAGGGAGTCTGAAGATCCCCTCAGCGTCCCCTGCAATCAGAGTCAGGTTTCAGTATCTGCCAGGTGTACAGTGCGAAGCTGGCTTACAGCAGTGGTGCCAGTTGTAAGGAGGTAACTGTCCTGTCCCTTACCTGTATCCTCTCCATCCTGGAGTTCAAAGCAGCCAGCAAGGAGTTGGGGGAAGCACAAGAAGCCTAAGGTAGCGAACCAGGACACAGCTGTGCCTCCCTTTCCCAGTGCAGGCTTCCAGCCTGGCACAGGCTCAGGTTTTGAGAGGAGAGGTCCAAGTGAAATCAGGTTCAGAATTTGTATTAACATCTTAGAGTGGACATTGTAATTTCTGACAAACCACGCGTTTATTTGTGATGTAAAGTGACCACAGGACTGTTTATCACTTAACATAAGAGTGAGCAGAAAAGTCCCTGGGCTTACCAGAATTTTTACGCAGAAGCAGGGCAAGTTTATTCCCACTATTAAACCTGTCCTAAAGGGATAGTGGAGAACTAAAACAAAGTTGTGTTTTTAGCAACAACTGAGTAGTGCTTAAGAACATACTAGTTACAGACATAAATCACTCTTAGGTACATTACTGGTGCCGTACGGGATTTGAGATGGAAAAATATCCCTTTTTTCCTAGGAAAGTGCTCCAACATTAATTATCCGTTTATTCTGTTCTATGTTCCTTATATCACATTATGTGTATCTGAAATTATCATGTTCCTCTGCTAATTTATTTATTATCTCTCTGTAGGGTAAAGTCACTTGAAAAAGTAAGTTACCCTGGAAACAGAGTTTGTCTGCTTTGTTCACCAATTGCATCCCCAGTGCCTATACCATTTCAAGTACTCAGTAAGTACAGTAGGTAGAAGAGAGAGCACAAAGCAGCTGCTACCTGGATAGAGGTTGTAGACCGCCATTTTATACTCCTCTTTCTTCCGTACAGTGAATACGTGTCCACTGAAATGAATGGAATGGATGTTTTCGTTGCTGCCCATGCTGAGCAGATACCATCGAATCCTTTGATCCTGAGCCATTACTAAACCAGGTAGAGTATCCATCACATAGCCATTGATTGCTGGGGAGGGACAACATGCAGAAAGCTGTTAAAATCTACTGTAGAAGTTTCTTTTCTTCCACGCCAGTCAAAACTACTGATTCCTCTAAGGATCCCATTCCCATACATATACTCTTAATTTATGCAATGTCCAAGCCTCTGGCTCTGGACTCATTTGTCGCAGTGCATGCTG
This sequence comes from Rhinolophus ferrumequinum, assembly GCF_004115265.2. Taxonomy (NCBI): domain Eukaryota; kingdom Metazoa; phylum Chordata; class Mammalia; order Chiroptera; family Rhinolophidae; genus Rhinolophus; species Rhinolophus ferrumequinum. The sequence continues at coordinate 5,706,089 of NC_046284.1, read as the reverse complement.
CATTTCACAGTGAGTGATATTTTATGTGGGGGATATATTACCATGGAAGCGATAATTTTGTTTAAAAGCAGGGTCCTCCATCTGGATATTGCAGGGAGCCCTGCAGTTCCTTTCCATGTTTTCAGTGAAGTACCAGCTCTTGGTCTCATCAAAAATAGTGAAAAACAGAGCAAATTCCCGCACTGTCACTTGTCTCCCATGAGAAGGGTTCAGTGTGTTCGTGCGGCAGATCAGAAGAGGTCCAATTAGGCCTGAGTGCATGTCTCGTTCCTGAGAGGGAAGACATCGGTCCTGTGAGTAGAAGCTCTCTCGTCTATGAACCACAGTGGATTTCCCATCCACCTTTATGCCACTCCACCCCAGTCCCGTCTTCCCACAGTACCATTCATCCTCTTCAGTGGATTCCACAGTGATATTTCTAAAACGCAAGTATGGTGCCACGTCCCCTGTTTAAACTTCCCATTATGTGTAGGGTAAATACCAACATTCTCAGCAGATACTGCAAAGACCATTTCTTTTGGCATAGTGTAGACCTGCTTACCAGATCAACATCAGAAAAATAAGCCCAGGCTTTGCAGTCAAACTCATCTTTAGTAGGTGCCATATGATGTTGTACTTTCCAGAAGTAAATTTTCGTTTCATTAGGTTTGACAAACTTTTGTCTAGGTTGTGCTCCTTGGCTCTCATCTTCCTCATAAGAAATAAGGCTAGAATAGAAGGAGTAGGGACGAGAGGCCTCGTTTTTGAAAGTTACCTGCAGGGGGGAAAAAAAGAAGTACCTTACAGTTTACATCCCAAATAGTAATGCCCATTTTGGGGATTTATCCAAGTTCTAATGCCCAGAGGAAGTGGTACAGACAATGGATGTTGTTAGAACCCAAACCTAAAGATCTATATAGGAAACTCTGAGGAGTTTTTTAATTAAAAAAAAGCTTAAGGCATGCATTCAAAAGTTGCAAAGGAGAAAAATTCCTAAACACTTAAAAGTAATTTCAAAATAAAGGGAAAATATTCTACAGAAGTTTTGAGAGACCATAATCCTGGTAGTTTATACTAAGGTTCTTCATGACAGATTCCAGGATTAATGCATATGCTCTTTAAAAAAGACTGGTTTTTCAGATTCGAAAAAAATTATACATTTTTCATAGACATATGGAAAGTAAAATAAAAATCAAGGAAGAAAAAAATTCACTTACAATCCCATAATTTTAGATCCCTCTATTTCCCTAATGTAAACAATCACTTGGGACAAGTGATTTATTTTTGGTAAAAAATAAAACTACTTTGATCTTTGGCTCACACAATGCAGCAAAATAAATTCTAGCCTATAGAAATTGCTCATGGATTAAAAAGTTAAATGTTAAGAAATTAAACTGTAAAAGAAAGTTGAAGAAAGTATACGTGATTTTAAGAAAAAAAATCTGTATGGGGAAGGATTTTTATACGCATAAAAGCTATGAAAGTGTCATAAAGGAAAGATTTATGGATTACTTCTAAAATATCAAATCTATTTTTATTTAAAAAACACTACATGTAAAATTAAGAGAGAACAAACTTGGAAAAATACTATTCACTAAATGATCAATGATCATTAATAAATCAATGATCTATAATATATGAAGTAATATAAATAATAAGAAAAGCACTCCCTCTAAATATGTCAAATGTGCAAAGGACATTAACAGATAATTCATTAGAGGAAGTCTTAAATGTTATGTACGTTGTACTTTTAGAATTTTATCCTAGGAAAAGAGTTGTGATTGTGGCGTTATTTAAATGGTGAAAAAATAAACGAAAAGGTGGTTCAACGTAAATGGTTAAGTAAACCATAAATTCATGTAATAGACTATTATGCCATCATTTAAAAAAAAAGATACTTAGGAAGTGTTCTTTATGACATAAGAAATGTTTATCTCATGACATTTAGTCAAAAAAGAAGTAAAATTATACATTGTATAATTTTGAATACATAAAGAATACATAGGAAAGAGATAAGAACATACACTGAAATGATAATTATGAGATTACTTCTCAACTTCTTTGTTTTCTATACTTTAAACATTTTCAAAAGTGAGGATGCATTATTTTTATAATCAGAAACAAAGAATATACAGGACTAATTTTCTTGTAATTCCATTGTCCTCAACTCACCATGATATTGTCTTCGACTTCTGCTCTGATACAGGGCCCCAAGAGTCCCAGGTGCTCATTTAGTTCTCCACGATATAAGGGCTGAGTGAAGGAGCCATCAGTGAATTCCTGGAAAACCACCTTCTTGAACTGAGGGACACTTCCACTCTGAGCCCTAGAGAAAAAAAGCAGAGGAAAAGCAACATCCTCATGGACCAAGTACGTAGAAACACCTCACAGTCTTGCCTTCTCCATATTTAAGATACATTTAGTAGAATTGATTATGAATTGGAAGTGTAAGGGGGCAGAGGAAAGTGGGATTCAAGATGACTTTCAGGTTCCTGATTTGGGCAAATGGATGGATGGTGATGAAATTCACTGAGATGGGGCACCCTGGAGGAAGAGTCGGTTGGGGTATACAGTTTTGGACACACGGGACATCTATGTGAATTAAACTGACATACACGGAGGTTGGGAGTTGACCAAAGAGGTCTATATGAATATCATCCATATTTAGATGGTCTCCAAATCATGCAAGTGGCTTATCAAAGCCAATAGTCAATTTTCTTATGTCCTCACCTTACTCGACATCTAAGCAATGTTTGCATAGTTAACCCCTCCATCCTTCTTGACATACTCTCTCCAGGCCTCCCTGGTACGGAAGCTCCATGGAAGCAGGGAAGAAACATTTGTTGAATGTTGAATGGATGTGGGGTTATAAACATATTCTAAATATAAGAGAGCCCAGGACTCAGTCCTTGGACCTCTTTTCTTTAAAAAAAAAAAAAAAAGTCTGTTAAAAATGTGGATTCCAACTGTATCATAAAGTGCATAAAACAAATGCTTTTGGTAGAAAAATGCATCTGGATCCAGAACTTTGCCAGCAACCCAGAAGGCTCACTGCATGTACCTTTCCAATCACATCCCCTCCCTCCCCACCAAAAGTAACTACCGTTCTGATGTTTATGATGATTATTTTTTTGCTTTTCTTCACAATTATACTACTATGCACACATCCCTAAAGAATATAGTTCACTTTTGCTTGTTTTTGAAGTATGTACATGGAACCATATTGTATACGTTCTTTTGTTTCTGGCTTCTTTCACTCAGCATTATGGTTATGAGACTCAACTACGTTGTTGTGTGTAGCTATAGTTTGTTCATCCCCATTGCTGTAGAGTATTCCACTGTGTGCATGTACCTCAGTCGTGGGCATTTGAGTTGTTTCTGATTTTTGGTACTTCCACAAAGGCCTGCTATGAACCTTCTTGCGCATGTCTTTTGGTGAACTCGTAGTTGCATTTCTGTTGGGCACACACCTAGAACTGGAATTGCCGAGTATGCATATATTCCGCTTTGGTAGCTACTACCACACTGTTTTCCAAAGCTTCTGCACCATTTTCCATTTTCATTTGATCCAAATCTTCACACACACTTGATATTGACTGTATTTTTACATTTTGGGCCATTCTAGTGGTTGCATAGCAGTGTGCCTGTGGTTTTATTTTGCACTTCCCTGATTAATAATGAAGTTGAGCATCTTTCTTTACGAATAGGACAAATTGGATTTTCTCTTTTGTGGAATGCCTACCCAAGCTTGGATTGTTTGTTTGTTTTTTTCCCAATTTCTCTATTGGGTAATCTGCTTTTTTCTTGTTGATTCAAAAGTATACCATATACAGTCTTGATATGAATACTTTGTTGGCTTTTTGTGCTGCAAACATCTTCTCCTATGCTGTGACTAGTTTTAATTCTTTTTTAAAAAATATTTTGATGAGCATAAGTTCGTAATTTTAATGTTGTAAAATTTATCAAAAATCCTCCATGGTTACTGCTTTTTGTATCTTGATGTCAAATCTCCACCCCCCCAACTCTGAAGTTATTAAGATATTGGCTTATTTTTTCCTTCTAAAAGATTTATGGTTTTTATGTTCATGTTTCGACTTGTAACCCAATGTGAGTGGATTTTTGTATATACGTAGTGTGAGTTAGGGATCCAATTTAATGTTTTTTCCATATGGGCATCAAAATTTCCCGACACCTTTTATTGAAAATCACTTTTCTATAACACGTTTGTCATAAATCAGGTATCTTATATGTGTGAGTCTATTTTTGGATTTTCTATTCTTTTCCATCGACTTCTTTGTGTACCCCAATGCCAACTATCACATTGTTTAAAAGTATCTACAAATAAATGATTAGAATTAACTAAGAAGGTTAGCAGGTTTGTGGAATTCAAAATCAATATACAAAATATAATTGTATATATAACAGCAGCTTTAAAATAAGTTTTAAAATAAGTTTCAGTATTATACTCCCACCTTGTTCTTCTTCTTCAAGAAGGACTTAGCTATTCTTGGCCCTTTGTGTTTCAAAATTAGCTTGTTGAGTTGTTCAAGAAAAAAACAAACTGTTGAGATTTTCATTTGGGTTGTGTTGAATCTATAGATCAGTTTGGAAATAATTTACATTTCCACAGTATTGCGTTTTCTAGCCCATGTACATGGTACATCTTGGCATTTATTTAGTATAGGTCTTCTTTAAAGTTTCCCATTAAATTTCCAGTTTTTTTCCCATAGAGATCTTGAAAAATTTTTGTCATACCTATTTCTAGGTCATCGTGACTATTTAATTTCATTGTCTACCTGTCTGCTGCTGTTATATATACAATTAGCTTTTGTATATTGATTTTGAATTCCACAAACCTGCTAACCTTCTTAGTTAATTCTAATCATTTATTTGTAGATACTTTTAAATTTTTTCTATGTACACAATTTATATAATCTGTAATCAAGGACTGTTTTATTTCTCCCTTTGCAGCCTTTATACCTTTTATATCTTTTTACTGTTTTAGTGTGTTGGTTAGTACCTCCAGCACAGTATTGAGTAGAAGTGATCATAATGAAGGGTGATAACTTGTTCCTGATCTCCAAAGGAAAGTCTTCAATGGGTCAACATTAGATGTTGGTAGAGACTTTTGTAGATACTCTTTGTCAGGATGAGGGAATTCCTTTCTATTGTAATTGGCTAAAAGTTTTAAAATCGTGCATGGATGCTAAATTTTAAGCAAACACTCTGTTCATGTAATGAGAAGGTTATATGTTTGTTCTACTTTGTCTTGTGAATGTGACATATTACAATGGCTTTTAAAAATGTTAACCCAACCTTGTAATCCAGGGATTACACTGACATATTTGTCTATCCTTATATTAATAGCACACTTGATTAATTACTGTAGCTTTACAATAACTCCTGATACCTGGAAGTGTCATTCTTTCCTCTGCAAGATTTCTCTCTTTGCACTGCTTTCGCTACATATCACAAGTTTTAATACATCATATTTACATTTGGTTAAAATATTAATAATTTCCATCATAATTTCTTCTTTGACAGATTTGGAAGTGTGTTGCTTAATTTCCAGTTAAACTTCTAAATGATTAATTTATTAGAGAACATATTTTATATGTTTTCAATACATTAAAATTTCTTGTTTTGTGGCATAGCATATGATCTGCTTCATTAAATGTTCCATGTGAACTTGAAAACATGTTAAAACTGCAGTTGTGGCTGTGTGTCATTAATCCTGTTCAAATCTTCTGTATCCTTATTGATGTTTGGGTCTGTTCTTTCAGTTTCCTTGAAATACGATTGTGAGTTTATCTATATCTCCATTTAATTCTGTCAAGTTTTACTTTACGTATTTTGAAGTTATATTATTATAATCAGGTTAATACAAATTTCAGAAAGTTCTGTCTGCCTATTGAATTGACCGTTGTATTATTATAACATTTCCACTTTATCTCTAGAAACCTCTTACTTTAGGTTTACTTTCAGTGTAATTGAGTCTTTGTATTTTAAGTGTGTCTGTTATAAATAATACATAGTTTTGGTCTGTGGTTACCATGAGGTTCATATCTATCCATCTATATCTATAGCACTCTATTTTTAGCCGATGGACATTTAAGTTCTAGCACATTCTAAAAGCACTACATTTTTACTACCCCCTTATGTTTTTGACATCATATTTGATATCTTTTCATTTTGTGCTTTCCTTGACTATTTATTGTAGTTATAGTAAATTTTGCTACTTTTGTTTTTTAACATTCGTATTAGCTTTTTAAGTGGTTGATTTACTGTGTTTATTATATATTTGCCTTTACCAGTGAGATTCTTTTCCTCTGTATTTTCTTATTTCTGGTTTTGGCCTTTCCCCCGCTGCATTTAACATTTCTTGTAAAGCTGGAGCCAAGGTAACCACCATGCCGGGTCTGAGAAGACCAGTCTCCATTGGGCCTACAGGGACAGGACCAGTACCACCAATTTTGTAGACATCCTGGAGAAGGAGCAGACGCAAAGGCTTGTTAGTTGGACAAGTTGGTGACAAGATACAATCCAGAGCTTCAAGCAGCATGGTTCCACTGGCATTGCCATCTTTATCGGTGACTTTCCATCCCTTGAACCAAGGCATGTAAGCACTTGGCTCCAGCACGTTGTCACCATTCCAACCAGAAATTGGCACAAATGCTGCTGTGTCAGGGCTGTAGCCAATTTACTTAATGTAGGTGCTGACTGCCTTAATGATTTCCTCGTATCTCTTCTGTGAGGCGGCTCAGTGGAATCCATTTTGTTAACACCAACAGTTAGTTGTTTCACACCCAGTGTGTAAGCCAGAAGGGCATGCTCACGGGTCTGCCCATTCTGGGAGATTCCTGCTTCACATTCACCATCACCAGCAGCAACAGTCGGGACAGCACAGTCAGCCTGAGATGTGACTGTAATTGTGTTTTGAAAAAGTCTCTGTGTCCTGGGGCATCCATGATGGTCACATAATACTTGGCGTTCTCGAATTTCCACAGAGATATCAGTAGTGATGCCACCCATGCTCGTGTTCAGCTTTCGGTTGATCCAAGGCCCAGGCACACTTAGAGACCCTTTCCCGTCTCAGCAGCCTCCTTCTCCAATTTTCCATGGTTCTTTTGTCGATCCCACCACACTTGTAGATCAGATGGCCAGAAGTGGTGGATTTGCCCAAACCTACATGTCCAATGACGACAAAGGTGATAGGAATTTTTGCTTTCCCATTTTGGCTTAGATTTAGGAGTGGTTTCTGTAACAGTTGTGTTATGGTGGCAAACCTGTTGTGAAAAAAAGCAATTCTATACATCTTAAAGCTCATAAAACATTTTATCATTATTTATACAAACAATGTTTATTTGTATCTATCCATATATTTACACTTTCTTTGCTTTTCAGTCCTTCTTACCTCTCACATCTTCCATTCGGTATCACTTTTCGATTGTTTGAGTTATATCATTAGGACATTTTTAGCGGATTTTTGGTAGTGCTGAAATATCTGTTTCTGTTTGTCTGAAAATATCCTTACTTTGCCTTGCTCCTTGACTCATATTTTTGATGGGTATATGATTCTAGGTCGGCAGTTATTGTAGTTCAGTGCTTTCTAGATATCATTTCCCTGTCTTCTCTCTTTAATTAGTATTATTGAAGTCACCTCTCTGTGTCTCATTTGAATGTAAGCTTCTTTCTTTGGCTGCTTTTAAGAGTTTTCTCTTGGGTTTTCTTCATTTTCCCTCTGATGAAATGTACCTAAGCATTGATTTTTTTTATTCATCCCGTTTGGGATTTGTTGAGCTCCTTGAATTGTGCATTGATGACTTCTTTTCATTTTTGGAAAATATTCAGCTATTTACCTCTTCAAACATTGCTTCCCCTCTAATCACTCTTTCCTCTCATTCTAAAAATAGGTTACTTCTTTATACTCTGTCCTCTATGTCTCTATTCTGGTTATACGTTTCTCTGTCACAAATTACCTCAAAACTTTAGTGCCTTAAAACAACCATTTTATTATACTTGTCAATTTTGTTAAGTCAAAAATTCTAGTAGGGCTTGGCTAGATAATAGTTTTACTCATAGTGTCAAATGTGGTCATTCAGTGGTATTCAGCTGGCATCTGGGCTGGTCTGGTGGGTCCAAAATGGCTTCATTCACATGTCTGGTGCCTTGGTGGAGAATGTTGAAAAGCTGGATTCAGCTGAGACTCTTGATCAGAGGACCTACGTATGACCTTTCAACATGGTAATACCCTGGTAGTCAGATTTCTTGGATGGAGGCTGGCTTCTTCCAGAGAAAACATCCCATGAGAACTAGATGTAAGCTGCATAATATTTGCTGACCTAGCCTCAGGAATCATCATCACTTCCATCACATCTATAGGTCACTCATTTCTGTTATATTCCATTGGTCACAAATGAGTCATAGTGCCAGCCCAAATCAAGGGGAGGGAAATTAGACTCTATCTCTTGAATGGGAGAATAGAAAGGTCACACTGGAGGACTGGATATATTGATACATCCATCTTTGTAAAATACAGTTGATCATAGTCTTTTATTATCTCTTTTGTATTTTCCATTAAAAAAAATTCTCTGTATGCTGCAGAGTTTTTGTTTCTTTTCTTACCTACTAGTTCACCACTTCTTTCTATAGGATGTGTGGGTGTTTTAATAACTGTATCTGATGATTCCTTCATCTTAAGTTTGTGAGTTTGTTTTGGCTCGCTATTTTTTCTGTGGCTTCTTGCTTCCTTTTTCTTGTATTGTTTTATACCCAGTATCTTTGTGTTCTGGACATTGCATCTGAAGTATTTATGAAAGTAAGTTGAAGTCTAGGATGTTGGTTTCTTCACAGAAATTTTATGTTTTCTTCTGCCACAGGTCTGCAGGTACTGCCAATCGAAGATTGGCTGAATTATGATCAAGAACAGAGATTTCGTGGACAACACAGATGACAGAAGAGTGGCACGTAAGTCAATGAAGGGCAAGTTAACTGGTTTACCATGACTTTGAGGATTGTAGCCCTTTGGGGACCCAGCTTAAAGTGGGCATGGTTTATATCTACTTTTACTCCCTTGATGATCCCATCAGGTCTTATTTGAATGCTATCAATATGTTTATCACTCCAAAATTTATATCTGTAGCATAGACCTCTTCCTTGGACTCCAGACTCATATATCTATCTGCCTGCTTACCATCCCAATTTGGATGGCTAATGGGCATCTCAGACAAACTATGTGTAAAACAGACGCTTGTGTTTCCTCAAATAAAAATGTTCTACCTCAAGCCTTCCACATCTCATTAAATGTAACCATCATCAACCTAGTTGTTCAGGACAAAAACTGAAAATACTCTTTGAGTCCTCTTTTCCCATTCCCCCCAAACTCAATCTAACAGTAAGCCCTATCTGCTTATCTTCAAATTATACTCAACACCCTTCCTTTTATTTATTTATGTACTTAATTTTATTTTATTTTCACCACCACTATGCCGGCCTAAACAACTTCTTCTTTTACCTGGATGACTGCAATAGCCTCTTAACTGGTCTCCCTGCCTCCATTCTTGCCCATGGAAGCTGTGTTATACAACTCAATTTAATTGGTGTTCCCTGGAGTGTGGACATTCACGAAATATCTGCTTTTACCTCCCTGCATCCATCATTTATTTACTAGTTCATTCAGCAGATATTTATGTAAGTGTCTCTCACATGCCGGGCCTGTTCAAGGTTCTGGGGATGTACCATTGAACAACACCTTCAAAGTTTATGTTCCCAATGAGCTTACCTTCTAGTTGGGGAAGATGGACAGTAAACAAATAAATGTGTAATACTTCAGGTGCTAGTAAGTGCATTGAAAAAGTGGTGGGAGCTATACGTATATACAGTGTTCAGGGAAAGCCTCACTGATAAAGAGAAATTTGAGCAGCAACCTGGAAGAAGTGAGAGAACTAACATTTGGCTCTCAGTGGAAGAGAATTCCAAGCAGAGAACGGAAAGTGCAGACGCCTAGAGATAGGGACATCTTGATCTGTTTGAGGAAGAGCAGTGAGGCCAGGGTAGTTGCAGCAGAGTGAGCGGGAAAGAGCAGTAAGAGATGAGGGCAGAGAAGTTTCAGAAGGTCACATCTGACAGAAACGTGAAGGCCATCATGAGGGCTTTGGAATTTACGCAGAAGGAGATGGAAATGCACTGGGGGATTTGGAGCAGAGAAGAATAATTACAATTACAATTTGAAAAATTAGCTGCTATGTTGGGAAAAGACTGTATGAGGGCAAGGCTGGAAGCTGGAAGCCAGTTAAGAGGATATTGCAGTGATTTGGGTGAGAACTGATTATGGTTTAGACCACACGGTAGCCACTGAGATGGAGAGAAGTAGCTGGATTGTGTGTGTGTGTGTGTGTGTGTGTGTGTGTGTGTGTAGAATTGATTTTATTATTTTAAATAGATTTTTGTTATAGAAGCAGTACATATGCATTGTAGAAAATTTGAAAATATGGACATATCTTTCTAAAATTAAAAACATTACTTTTACAGCATCTAGAGTAATAGCTTATTAAATGTCTTCTCTTGTTTTGTAAACTGTTTTTTTTTCCTAGTCAACAATCTCCAACTTTCCATTTCAGTACATTTTCATCTTATCCAATACTCAGTCCATAATGAAATTCTGGTTATTTTGTGAAGTCATGGCCAACAGGGTTTTTTTGTGGATTAGATGTGGTTGTGAGAGAAAAAGAGGAGTCAGGACAAACTTCAAGTTCGGAGTCTGAGTAGCTGAAAGGAAATAATGGTCATTGACTGCCATGAAGAAGGCTGGGCAAACAGCAGGTTTGGGGAAGGGGCAGAAATTAAGAGTCTAATTTTGTACACGTTAAGGTAGGGAGTTGATATGCAAATCTCAAGGTCAAGGAAGAGATCTGAGTTGGAGATATCTTAGGTTGGTGCAAAAGTAATTGTGGGTTTTGCAATTATTTTTAACCTTATACACCACAATTACTTTTGCACTAGCCTAATACAACTGGAAATTATCTACATATTAATAATACGTAAAACCATAAGAGTAGATAGAGCATCACAACAGTGAGTGTAAACAAAAAATAGGAGAGTTTGGAGAAGTAATGCCCAGAGCATTCTAACATTTAAAGTTTAGGGAGGTGAAGAACCAGCAAAGTTGGTAAGGAAAGATTGGCAGTGAGTTTAGAAAAATGAAAGAACAGTGGTGTCAGATAGACCAAGTGAGGACATGTATAAAAGACAGAGTAATCAACTACCAAATACTACTGAGAGTTCAACTAAGACGAGGACTGAGAATTAGTAATGTAAAGAACAACCGTGACCTGGAAAATGTAGTTTTTAGGAAATAATGGAGGTAAAAGCCTCTTTGGAGTGGCTAAAAGAAAGAATAAGAGAAAAAGAAGCAAAGGCAGCAAGTAGGGGAAATCATTTTTAAATGTTTTCTGAAAAGGTAAAGAGAGAAATTACATAGCATGATTGATACGGATGAGGCTAACCCGGGGGAGAGGGAGAAACTGATGATGTAAGAGAGAAAAGGGGAATTGCTGAAGCATCATTTTTTATGAGGTGAGAAAGGATGGGCTGAAGTGCAAAACTGGAGAGGTTGGCTTTAGGCAGACAGGCCGTCCATTTATCATCATAAGCATGAAGACGTTACACGGGTACAGATGTCAGGACATGTGGTATTGGATGTCTGTGGAGGTTCATTACATCTCAGGGTGAGAAGGGGTGTTAGAGAATGGACAAAAGGTATTGGAGATTTTAGGAAAAAGCAGAAAGTGCAAGATAGAGGTCCAGGAGAGTAGGAAAGTCAGTGGACTGGGGAAATAGTCTTTGGTTGCTGTGCAGCAATTGGGGCACCCTTGAGGTAGAAAGCAGGGTTGGAAAGTGACAATGAGTAACGAAGAGGGCCCCTATATGACCTGAGCACTGCTCATCTCTGTCACCTCATCTCCCACAACCCGCCCCACCCCCAGCCAGTTCTTCACTCCAGTCATGCTGGTCCTTTTTCGTTCCTCAGACATGCTAAGCATGTTCTATTCTCAGGGCCTTTGCATTTCCTGTTCCCTTTGCCTGGAAACATCTCTCAGAGCTCTGTCAGCCTGACCTCTTATCATTTCGGTCTCAACTCCACAAAGAGGATTTCTCTGACCATCACAGCTAGCGTAACACCCCAAGTCACTCTCTACCATATTATCCAATTCTGTCTTCTGGATAGCACCATCAAGAGTGCCCTTCATTTTTCTACTAATTTATTGTGTCTTACTCTCCCCAATAGTATGTAAGCTCCGCACTCATTTGCTGCACTTATGTCTACAAAAGTGTCTGGCATGTAGCAGGTGCCCAATAAATATTTGTTGACTATTTGACTCTCCTTATGTTCATCTTCCAACTTTCTCAGTGCTTTCTCTCCCCTGCCCAACCTCTCTCTGCTCCCCTAACAATCAAGCCCTCCCACTTTGCCCTCTATACCCCCAATACCCTGGAAAACAACTTTCCCTGCATCCTCAACCTTTTTACCGTACACTTCACTTCTCCTCCTGCCTCTTCAGGGCTCTGTCATGAGATACGTCTTCTACTGCAGCTCATAAGGCTGCTAGGTAGGGTTGACTTTCTTCCTGTTCTCCATTGCTGCTTCTTGACTCTGACTCCTCTACCCTTCTGGAAGCCCCTCTTCTCCTCCTCCACCCCCTCCTTGCCCCAGACTAAGAGCTTCATGCCATCTGGATTTACCATCTTTTAACTCACTGTTGGTGCCATCATCTAACCACCTATTTACTCCTCAGCTTCACCTAGACTTTGCCGTCTGGTTCTCAGAGTTCTTCTATAAAGCAATCTTTGGAGCGTCAGTGCCTTTTCCTATTGTTTCTGCACCTGGGAAAGTCAAAGGTCACAACAGCAGGACAAAGGAATAAATAGTGTACCCATACCTGTTCCTTAGTGCATAGAGGGATTTACCCATTCCATAATCCCAGAGCCGCTCCACTGCAGCAATGAAATAGTGTCGTGTTCTCTTTTGAAAGCTGCGGGGGCCCTGGTTTTCATCCTCACCATAAATGTCAAAATCTTCTCTCTTCATTTCAGTTGAGAAGGTATCATCATAGTCAGTTTTGTCTTCGTCTGGCTGAGGCGTAGTCAGGGGGATTTCCCTTTGATGGCCTGTCAAGACTGGTGGGCTCTGAAAGGACAACCTTCCAGTCCCTCCTAACTTTGCCCAGGTGGCTTCTCTTTGGGCCTTATCTTGTCCTTCATTTATTGCCGGTATTGAATGATTGTTTTCACGGGGGTCTAGGGGTGAAATGGTGTCTGTTGTCTTAAAAGCTATGTCTTTTTGTGACTTCTCTTGGGATTTCCACTCTTCTCTTGGTATCTGGGTAGCATATTGACTGTCCCAACCAGGAGGAACCAGCAGCTTGAAGGGAGTGTTTTCAGAGCTTTCAGTTGTCCATTTCAGAAAGGGCACTTTGCCAGGTCTATTTACTTGATTCAATTGAACAGGTTCCTGTGTTGTCTGAAGGAAGATCTCTTCGATGAGATCCACGTAGCCAGGAGAAGCATTACTAGTTTTTGTAGGGAAAGAGTTTTCCTGATGAACATGAACGTTAGGAAGTAATTCAACTTGGCCAGATGCTTTAGACAAGCCTGGTTTCAAGAGAACAGTGTTCTCAAGTTTCTTGTGTATGAGTGGGTTTGTAGCACCTTCCCCCAGGGAGCTGATCTTTTCTTGACCACCAATCATTTCCAAGGTTAGGAAGGCTAAAGAAAGATTTCTTTTGGCTCCTTGTAAGAAATGATTGCTTTCTTGGGCCCCAGAACTTCTCTCCCTGAAGGTATAACTATAGGCTGATGCTAGAAGATGAGAAGAGTTGTCTTGGGATGGGATCTTAGTCAGATCTGTAGGTCTAATTGATGGAAGTGCTGATACCTTTGCAACAGGTAATGCAGAGCCATCCATTTGAATGATGCCATGACTCCTCATGGAATCATCTATGAGGGACTGAGTAATGGCCCCTTTCTCCTTCTCATTGTACTCTATTGGTGTGAGAGTGCCCTGGGTCAGATAGTTCATGTTTTTGGACCACTGGGTTGAGGTGTCATTCAAAATCACCCCCATTTTGAGCTTTGTTTCCTCTTTCGGAGAGCTGAACTGTTTCAAAGCCCGCTTACCACGTTGATCCATGGCATTCCGCTGACTTGGATTAGGAGATATCCTTGTGGTGCTTTGATACTTCTCTACCATTTGCCTTGTCTGATTCCCCAAGCCTTCCACATTGGTTTCCACCCTTATTTTTGAGAAATGGGCCATGTGATTCCCTGCTCTATTTGCTGAATCATTTAATGACCTGGTGTCTTGAAATATCGGAGTATATGTCTCCTCATCTACACCAACTACATTTTGCTTAGAGCTTAGTAAGAAAAGATTCTTCAGGAAATTCTTAGTGCCTGTATACACTGTAGGCAAGACTACGTTCTCTTGGATTACTTTTTCCTTCCTTTGAATCTCTTCCTGGGATTTTTTTTCTTGGTTGTATGTATCATTTTCTTGGACATTAGTCAAGTTAGTAAGAAATATGCTCTTGCTCTTTGGAGAAATCACCTCTTTGAGGCCTGTGTCCCTTGTAAATTCATCCTCTTCTACAAACACCGTATTGTTCTCTGACAAGGAATTCTGATCCTTCACAGATTTTTCTGATTCTAAAGATGTGGATTGCTTTGGACCAGGCCTTTGCTCAGAGCTTAAGGAGTTGTTGCCCTGGGTCCTTTTTATCCAATTTGCTGAATCTGGCAAGAACAGCATCTTGAAGAGTGATCTATCTGGTTTTTCTGCACCTATTGGTACAGGACCCTCTTTTTCTTGGTGGACCATTTCCATATTTTTTGATGACATAGTTTTATTTGACACATGATTTAGCCCCAAAGCTGTAGTGTTTTTGTCCATAAACATTTCATCATGAATCAAAGGAGTCACTTCTTGAAACTCAGCATTACTTTTTAATACACTGTCTTGCCAGACCAATGTATTATTCTCAATTAATAATGTTGGGCCATCAGTGTGAGTTTTTCTGTTAGTTGTTGAGTTCACTGGTGACTTGTTTGTCTTTACCAATGAGGTATTAACTTTGAATAAAGAATTACCTTTGGTCAATGAAGCAGATCCATGAGCTCTTTCCTCTTTAAATAACCTGTCACTCTTCATTGACAATATATTTTCTCCCGGTGAACTTTCTTGACTATTCATTAAAGCTACTTCTAACAACTTGGATTCGTCATCTCCTTTCCTCAAGCCCAAAGGTACACCCGACTCAATAAGGTGAGATGAATTTTTGCCAAATACAGTGGTGCCTAATTGACTACTAAAGTGAGTTGGCATATTTGAGGGTCGTAAGGAACCTGTCTTTTCAGTACCTGCTGCCAACTTTTCTGATGGAATTGTTGGTGAAGTCATTAGATAGTTTGACAAGCTGGAAATTTTAAAATCACCTTTCTTCAACTCTACTGTTAGAGTGCTCCCCACATTTTCATTTACTCTTAATTGTAGTTCTGGCTCAGGAGTAAATCCTCTGTCCCCACTCTTACGAAGCTCTGGTCTGAGATGTGCCCCTTCAGATGGGCGCTTGTTTCTTTCTGTTGCTCCAGGTAAATGATAATCAGCCTTATATGTGGCTTCTTGAAGATCAGATAAGGATAATCCATGTGGAGTAGGATTCTGTCCCGAGAGCATCAACAAATCGCTAGAGGAGATGCTTTGTACTTGAAGCAGCTGTGCTCTCTCTCCAGACCAAGGGCCAGTCTTCTCTACATCATTTTCTGGAGTCATAGTGGCTTTGGATTGTTTTTGCCTAGTGCTAGGGTGCCTTGTATTCTGGGAGAAGCTTCTGGGTTCAATGACATGGTTTTCATTCAGCAGGGAAGTTGGAATATCTTCATATATGTCGTCATAATAATCACCAGTATTTCTGTCACAACTAGAAACCTTCAGTAAGGCTGACATGCCTCTGTTCCGAAAGTCGGAGTTGTGGCAGCCCAGAGCCCACACACCTGAAGATGAGGAAGAATAAAACTCTGGTTACTCATAACCCAGGTTCCAAGTAAGTTCTGTGTTAGAGGCACTCTCCTATTCCCAGATAAATGAAAAAATGCTAGTTGTTACCATTATATTGCAGGCCATTGGGTTAAATCCATGACACATGTAACAGTAGTCTAGCAAGGGTAGTAAAAGTGGCTTTTGTATTGCTGCTGTTGTGGTATATCTGTTTGTGACTACAAGAAGGGGCTGTGGTTAAAGTGAATAAATATTGGGATAAAAAGGGAGAAATGTAAGTAACACACACAACAGTAGATCGTCTTAATAGTCACACACAACTCTGACCATGACAATGACTTAACTCAGGAAAGTTTATACAGGCTGCTGTTACTGCTGTGTAACATAGTAGCACAGGTTCCAGAGTCAGATTGCCTGCATTCAAACCCTGCTCTCACATTGTTATTCAAAAATGAGGCACAAAAATAGAAATAAAAAGCATAGGGATTGGAAAGGAAAAACTGAAATTGTCAATATTTGCAGACAATGTGATTGCATACATACAAAACCTTGTGGAAATCTATACAATAACTGCCAGCTCTTATAAGTTAAATTTAGCAAGGTTGCAAGATACAAGGTCAATATACAAAAATTAACAGTATTTCTTGTCTGTGTGTGTGTTCCAGTATAACATTATTTACAAAAAACAAGTGACCAACCTGCTGACTACAGTTGGGTTTTTTATGGAGATATAATTGACAGGTATCATTGTGTAAGTTTAATGTGTACAATGTGTTGGTTTGATACATTTATATATTGCAATATGATGACCACCAAAGCATCAGCTAGCACCTTTTTTACGTTACGTAATTATCATTTCTTTTTTTTGTGGAGATATGAGGTTAAAGCAGGGTGTGAAGTGATCTGTATAGTCAAAAAAAGAATGATGTACTGATACACGTTACGGCATGGATGAATCTTGAAAACATTATGCTGAGTGAAATAAGCCAGACACAAAAGGACAAATATTGTATTATTCTATTTACATAAAATATCCAGAAGGGGCAAATCCATAGAACAGAAAGTAGATTAGTGGTTGCCAGGAACTGGGGGGGGGGGGGGGGGGGGAGAGGAGAGAATGGGGAGTGACTTCTTAATGGTAAAGAGTTTCTTTTGGGGGTGATAAAAATATTCTGGAATTACATAGTAGTGACGGTTGGACAACATTGTGAATGTACTGGAAGCCACTGAATTGTGTATTTTAAATTATTAAAATAGTGCATAGTGCATTTTGTGTTACATGAATTTTACCTCAATAAAACAAACAAAAGAGATCAGACTTCACCATATTGAACAGGGGAAATCTTCTCTAAGGGCTTTGTTTAGCTTGAGTGTTGTAATCAATAAAACTTTCTTAAAAATTTTTCCTTGAGACACATAAAGTAGTTTTAATTTGTCTTTAGAATTTAAGTGATCACCAAAGTATTAAGAGTCAAAATATTAATATTTTAAATATTTTTTCTTTGCGTATACATACGTACACTCTCTTTGGTTTTGATGATTGCAACCATATTGTACATACTGTTTCATAATCTTTTTTGCACGTATTCATTCGTTCATTGGAAAAGTATTTATTAACCATCTACTATAGGCGAGGCACTGTCAACAAGGGGTACAGTGGCAAGATAAGGATGCTGTCCTCAGAGCATTTCCAACTTAGTTGGAAAATGGATAACGAAGATATAAACATAAATAAGTAAGATACTTTCAGAGGTATCATTGGAGTTCTGTCAGGTTCTTCTTCACTCACTTCCCACAAAAAAGTACATCACTGGAAGTAAGACAAGTTTCTGGGTATGAAGGTGACTATATATTTATATGTGATGAGACTGGTTTTTGTTCCCCAGAAATTGTCCCATGAGGATTGATCTCCAGAAAAGTTGTAATTGGAAGAGAGTAACTACAATCTGCAGGTAGTTGTATGTGGTGTCCTCTGCAGATGATGGGGTGGGAGGGACCAGGAGCGTGGAGAGAGGCCTAGCAATTGTTGCTTGACTGTATGAATGCAGCAACCATCTGTGTTGGCTTTAGGCCAGGTCAGGGTGCCTTCTGATCACAAGGCTGGTGCTCTCAAAAGCCTTGTGGTGTTTGTGTGTTGGGGACAGGGAGGATGAGAAGCTGACAGCCACGTTCATCCCGAAGGTGCACGCTGGTTTGAGGGCATGAGTGCAAACGGACATTGCTATGCACATCCCAAAGATTTCTGGGTGGAGTTTACCCAATGATACCAGTATTCACAAGGCACACAGAAACACATTTAGCCTGCACATCTTAATTGCGTGTATAAATAAATGTCTACTCACCACTAACGTTTAGTAAACACACTGAAAATGTTGGCCCATGGCAAGTAATGGCACTTTTTAGAGCAAAGACATTTAAGTTAAATACTTGATGTGGTGCTGGCATTAAAATACGTGCAATTACCCAAATCACTTGAACCCATTTAGTATCTGCCCAAATGTAAGCTACTGGGCAAAAGAGCATATGAATGAGCACTGAAGCAATCCCAGCTGTTAGTAAGAGAATAATACGAACAACTAACCTGGGTTTTCCATGGACATGAAGACAGTTTCTCCTGAGAATGGGAATAGGGTAAGTGTGTCTTCATAGACCAGTTTGTGTTCGAAGGTATATCCAGAGAAGAAGACAGAAAGGAAATCAGTCTGTGCTCCAACACTTAAAATGTACCAGTATGCCACCTCATGCAAACAAACGGACAGCTGCAAGCTATCAAAAACATAGCCATTGATGCCTGCAAAAGAAATGGAGAACAAGACGTTTTAGCAGTATCAGGATATATTATTTTGGATTGCTGTGATGAGATAGAAATGATTGTGTTATGCCCCCAAAGAGATAGCACTACATCATCCAGAAAAGTAGATTGTTAATACTTGATCAGCTAAGTCCCAATCCCCAGGTGAGGAGAGTCATAGACCGTCATGCTAAAGATGGATTTGGATGCTATTCTATGGAGGGCAGTTTGATGAGGGGCAGAGCATTTTCATGGTCTCAAAATTTCTCCCCGACAAACTGCTTATTAATTGCAAGGAGAAAAATAGTAACTACACAGAGGAGAAAGCAGAAAAGAAAACCCAAAATCCTTGATCAAATGATCGAAATTATGAATTTGACTCTAAAGGCAAGGGAAGTAAAAGCTAAAATAAACGAATGGGACTATATGAAAGTTAAAAGCTTCTGCACAGCAAAAGAAACCATCGACAAAATAAAGAGGCAACCAACTGAATGGGAGAAGATTTTTGCAAACAGTGCCTCCGATAAGGGGCTAATATCCAAAATATACAAGGAGCTCATGAACCTCAACAACAAAAAAACAAACAACCCAATTGGAAAATGGGCAGAGGACCTGAAGAGACATTTCTCCAAAGAGGACATACAAATGGCAAGTAGACATATGAAAAAATGCTCAACATCACTAATCATCAGAGAAATGCAAATAAAAACCACAATGAGATATCACCTCACCCCAGTCAGAATGGCTATCATCAACAAGACAAATAGTAACAAGTGTTGGAGAGGCTGTGGAGAAAAAGGAACCCTCATACACTGTTGGTGGGAATGCAGACTGGTGCAGCCGTTATGGAAGGCAGTGTGGAGGTTCCTCAAAAAATTACAAATAGAATTACCATATGACCCAGCAATCCCTCTCCTGGGTATCTACCCAAAAAATCTGAAAACATTTATACATAAAGACACGTGTGCTCCAATGTTCATCGCAGCTTTGTTTACGGTGGCCAAGACATGGAAACAACCAAAATGTCCTTCGATAGATGAATGGATAAAGAAGTTGTGGTATATATACACAATGGAATACTATTCAACGGTAAGAAAAGATGATATAGGAACATTTGTGACATCATGGATGGATCTTGAGAGTATGATGCTAAGCGAAATAAGTCAGACAGAAAAAGCAGAGAACCATATGATTTCACTGATATGTGGTATATAAACCAAAAACAACAAAAGAACAAGACAAACAAATGAGAAACAAAAACTCATAGACACAGACAATAGTTTAGTGGTTACCAGAGGGTAAGGGGGGTGGGGGGTGGGAGATGAGGGTAAGGGGGATCAAATATATGGTGATGGAAGGAGAACTGACTCTGGGTGGTGAACACACAATGGGATTTATAGATGATGTCATACAGAATTGTACACCTGAAATCTATGTAATTTTACTAACAATTGCCACCCCAATAAATTAAAAAAAAATGATCAAAACTAACATCTATTATTATTCCAGATTCAAGAACTAACGGATTTCAAAAAAGCAGGACAATTATATCCAGTGCAGGATCCAGGACTGGACCCTGAACTTGACGGGGGAAATGCTACAAAAGACAGCACCGATTGATACAATTGGAATATTGGTTGCCAATGAATGTATCGTATCCATGTTAAATTTTCTGAATTTCATAGCTCCATTTTGGTTATGTAAGACAGTCTCTTGATTCATAGGAGTTATACAATGAAGTATTAAATAATAAAGAAGCACACTGTCTTCAACCTATTCTCAAATGGAAAATAAGTAATAAAAGTATATATAGAAAGAGAAACCAGAGAATGATAAAGCAAATATAGCAAAATGTTAAACATTAGTGAATCTGGGTAAAAGGTATATGGAAGTTCTCTGTACTATTCTTGTAGCATTTCTGTAAGTTTGAAATTATTTCTAAACCAAAACCTAAACAAAAGTAACACTGACTTCTGTCTGTAAAGGGAATTGTCTCTGAAAGCCTCTTCCATACATGTATCCGTCCACCCATTCAATAAACATTTGTCTACTCTGCAAGGTGGTAGCCCACAGATCCACTAGCAATGCTCACACAGTAGCTTAGTGCAGCTAATTGAGAATCAAGGTTTCTTGCCCTACAAAGTATTAAAATATATTATAAAACTATTATAGTTAAAAGCATGGTCTTAATGCAGGTGTAGATGAATATATCAATTGGAACATAGAGTCCAGAAACAGACACATATAAAGGGGCGTTTAATATATGATAAAGGCAGCATCTCAGACCTGTAGCAGAGAGAACGAGCTCTTTGGTAAATGCTGATGCATATATATCCATTCATATGGAAACAGAAAAGACCCCAATAGCCACAGCAATCTTGAGAAAAGAACAAAGCTGGAGGCATCACTCTTTCCCATTTCAAAGTATACTACAAGGCTATAGTAAATAAAAATAATATGATATTGGCATACAAATAGACACACAGACCAATGAAACAGAATTGAAAGTCCAGAAATAAACCCTTATATATATGGGCAACTAATATATATATTTTGGTTCTCACTAAATTTTTTTATATTTTTGGATTTTTAAAAATTATTTATTTTTTTATTTATTTTTTAATTTTTTTATTAGTTTCAGGTGCACAAAACAATGTAATAGTTAGACATTTATCATTTATATCCCTCACACTGTGTCAACCCGCTCCCCCATCCACTATCCCTCTGACATCGCACACAGCCATTACATTTCCAGTGTCTCTATTCCTAATGCTGTATTCCGCTTATAACTATATACATTATATATGTATATATACACACACACATACACACACACACACACATTTATGCATACACACACACACACACACACACACACACACATATATATAAACTTGTAGTTGACATTCATTATTGTTCAGCATCAGCTTCAGGTGTACAGTGCAGTGATCAGGCATCTACATCTTCCCTGAGGTGGTCTCCCTAACAAGACAAGTGTCCACTGGATATCCTACAAAATCTTTACAACATTATTGATTACATTCCCGAAATTAACGTTCGTAACCCCGTGGCAATCTTGTGGTTACTGACTGCTTTCTAATCCCCTCACCTTCCCCCTTATACCCACCACCCCTCCCATCTAGCAACCCCCAGTTTTTCCTCCATGTCTCTGAAACTGTTTCTGATTAGTTCATTCATTTATTCTTTTCTTTAGACTCCACATATAAGTGAGATCATATGGTATTTGTCTTTCTCTGTCTGACTTATTTCACTTAACGTAATGTTCTCTAGGTCCATCCATGTTGTAAATGGTAAGATTTCTTTCTTCTTTATGGCTGCGTAATACTCCATTGTATAAATGTACCATAGTTTCTTAACCCAGTCGTCTATTGATGGGCATTTCGGTTGTTTCCATGGACAATTAATATTTGATGAGGGTGCCTAGAATACTCAATGGGGAGAGGATAGGCTATTCAATAAATGGTGCTGGCAAGACTGGATAGCCACACGCAAAAGAGTAAAATTGGACCCCTACATTATACCACACACAAAAATTAACTTGAAATGGGCTAAAGACTTTAAACCTAAGACCTGAAACTGTAAAGCTCCTAGAAAACATAGGGGGAAAGCTCCTTGACATTGGTCTTGGCAATGAATTTTTGGATCTGACATCAAAAGCACAGGCAACAAAAGCAAAAATTAGTAAGTGGGACTATATCAAACTATGAAGTTTCTGCATAGCAACAGAAACAACCAACAAAATGAAAACGCAACCTGCTGAAGGAGAGAAAATATTTGAAAATCATTTATCTGATAAGGGGTTAAAATCCAAAATATATAAAGAACTCACAACTCAATAACAACAACAAAAAAATCTGATTTTACAAATGGGCAGAGGAACTGAATTGACATTTTCCCAAAGAAGACATAAAAATTGTCAAGAGGTACATGAAAAGATGCTCAACATCACTAATCATCAGAGAAAGGTGATCATCAGTGAAATAGGTCAGTCAGAGAAAGACAAATACTGTATGATTTCACTTATATGTGGAATCTAAAAAAGCTGAGGTCATAGAAGCAGAGAGTAGAATGGTGGTTACCAGGGGCTGAGAGGTGGGGGAAATGGGGAGGTGTTGGCTAAAGGGTAGAAACTTCCACATATAAGATGAATCAGTTCTGGGGATCAAATATACAGCATGATGATTATTGTTAATAGTACTGTATTATATACTTGAAAATTGCTAAGAGAGTGGATCTTAAATATTGTCACTACAAAACAAATGATAATTATGTGACATGATGGAGGTGTTAGCTAACACTACGGTGGTAGTCATTTTGCCATATACGAGTGTAAGTGTATCAAATCAACAGTTGGACACCTTAAACTTACATAATGTTATATGCCAATTATATCGTAGTAAAGCTGGAAACAAAACAAACAACAGCAACAGACTTTGTATGAAGTGTAAAGTTTCAAGAGTATTTTCCCCCCAGTGGAAATAGAAGTGTTCATGACTTCCAAAATAGTAAAGGGAAAAGATGGAATTTAAAAAAAGAAAAACTTAATAAAAAAAGCAATAAAGGAGGAAAAATGTAATATTCAGAAAAATAGGAAGCACAAAATAAGACAGCAGAAATAAATCCCATGCAGAATAAATCTCCCTACCTAAGAGATGGTCAAATTGAATTTGAAAAATATGGAACATGTAACCCTTCTCTAGACTTACAATGCCCCACTCTTTCATGGTATACTTAACATGATTTTGTTCTTGAAACAAAGTGGGAATGAAGTGATAGAGATTTGCATAGAAACACTGAGGAAAGACTACTAACTCAGAGTGATTAGAACATAATACTGTCTTCAAAAACGTATCACACTCTACATATATAAGTACAAATTGGGGGTGCTAAAAAATGTATACTAGTGGACACTTTGGTCAACGTTGCTCAGGCAGTAGTTTGCCATAATCCGAAGTGTCTGGATGCTGATGGAAACCACTTTGAGCACCTCTTGTAATTGCAGAAGTCAAACGTGACTTGTATTCATCTTTTGTTATCGGTATATATTGAGTATTACAATTTTAATACAATTTTCCTTTCTTAAAATGTGTATACATTTTTTGGTACCCTCTGTATATACATGTGTATGGTTTCTGTTTTTTAGTCATTGTTTGTTTTACAAAAATGAGATTACATACACTTTTCTGCACCTACATCTTATTATTCAACAATACCTCATAGAAATTACTTTAAGTAGCTTGGGTGTGACTCTAATTCGTTCTTTTTAATGGTTTCATAATATTTCATATTATGGATATGCCACAACATACGTCCTTATGTACTGGTGCTTTTATTCCTATGGGATATACCCCAGCAGTAGGAATGGTGGGTGAAAAGGCATATATGATTTCATTTTAAAAATTTACATATAGTAAATTGATTTTTATTTGCCGTACGGTTGAGTTACAGCATGTATATCAAGTAGCAGCACCATCAAAATGTGGAATAGCTTCATAAACACTGAAAACTCCATTGTACTGGACTCCATTGCAAACAACCCCCTTGACCCCACCTAAGCCCTGACAACCACTGTTCTGTTCTCCATCTCTATACAATTGCCTTTCCCAGAATTCCTTGTAATTAGAATAATATGTCACCTTTTGAAACTGGATCCTGTCACTCAGCTTAATGCCTTCGAGGTTCATTCAGATTGTGTGTGTCTGTGTGTCAATAGTTAATTGTGCTTTATTGCTGACTAGTATTCCGTTGTATGGATGTACCACAGTTTGTTTAATCATTTGCCTATTGTAGGATATTTTGATTGTTTCCAAATTTTTGTTTTTTATAAAAACTGGCAGATGTATTCTGCAGGGGCCCATTTGCAAGACTTTCAAGGTGGAGGGCAGAAAGGAGCGGTTTCCTCCCCTTTTCCTTTCTCCCTCATCATGTTTTACCCAGGAGATAAAAATGATCTGGATTCCAAAACCTACCCCCCCAAAAAAAACAACAACTGAGTTTCCAAAAAGTTACAGCACCTTAATTCGTCACAGGAAAGAAGGAGCCAGAGGGAAGAAAGCTCCCTGGTCTGGGGGGAGGCTCCCCTAGCTTGGTGCAACATCCCCTCCTTAAATAGCTGCCCCAAATGGGACAAGCCTGGAGCTATAGCATTTAAAAACTACCCAAACCCAATTTTATCAAAAAAAAAAAAATTCCTTTCCCCCTAAAAAAACCCACAAATATATATTTTTTCTTAAAAATAAAACCCCAAATTCGAAGGCATAACTGTTAGTGAATCTGTGAAATTCCCTCTTTCCTTCCCTGTTACTGTGAGGTTATTGGTACATTCCCAGGAGGGAACTAGCCCCAAAGGGAGCAAAAGGTGGGGGCTTCCCCAGCCAATCAGCAGCCAGTATGGATGTGGGCAGGTGCTAGGGAAGCCACACCCCTTTGGAATTATCCAAGTGGAATGGGGAGATGGAAAGATGCATTCTTGTATAGTCTTCAGCCAATTCCAAGCCAAGTAGAGGCAGGGAGAAAGCAGGGTGACAGGTGAGGTGTTCAGAAAGAAGAAACAGGATTTTCTGGGTCCCTGTGGTCATGAGGAACCCTGCTTTCTCCGCTCCTGGACCTGGGCTTCAATTATTTCCTCATAACTTTCTGCAATTCCCTCTTCCCCTCTTTCTGAAGCTCCTGTTTCACCATCCCAGGTCTGACTCATCACTTCATCCTTGGAAAGGTTATGCTTTTCTCCCAGGGTCTCTGCACAGATTCACTCTGGCCTCTGGCTCCTCCTGGTTGGCACTTCATCCTTGGGGGGTTTCTCCCCCACTTGCGTGGTTTTCCTTCTTGGGCCTGCTGGGCAGGCAAGTGGCACACCTGCATGGGTAGAGTGTTCATGAGGTGCCACTGGCTGGTGGTTCAGGGTTTTGGAGCTGGCTCCGGGTTCTCTGAGTATGTCCAAGTTTTAGCGATTATGGATAGAGCTGCTACAAACATTCCTGGATAGGTTTCTGCGTGAATCTAAGTTTTCATTTCTCTAGGGTAAATACCCAGGAGTGGGATTGCTGGGTCATATGATAAGTCTATGTTTAACTTTGTAAGAAACTGCCAAACTGTCTTCCAGAGTGACTGTACCATTGCACATCCCCACCAGCAATGTGTGAGTGTTCCGGTCGCTCTGTACTCTTGCTGGCATATTTAATATTATTCTATATCCATTTTGTTTTATTTTAGCTATTCAAATAGGCATGCAGAGGTATCTCGTATCTCACTGTGGTTTTAATACGTATTTCTGCAATGGCTAACGATGAGCATTTTTTCATGTACCAGTTTGCCTTCCAATATCTTCTTTGGTGTGTGTCCAAATAAATCTTTTGCCCACTTTTAGGTGTTTCTTTGTTTTCTTATTGTTAAGTCTCAGAGTTCAGACATGTGATATGCAAATATTTTCTATTGCTCTGTGGCTTGTCTTTTTATTCTCTTTAACAGTATTTTTTTGGTAGAGCAAAAGTTTTTAATTGTGTTGAAATTCAATTTATCAATTTTTTTCTTCTATGGACTTTGATTTTGGTGTCATTAGCAGAACCCTTTGCCTAACTCCAGGTAATAAAGTTTTCTTCCTACGTTTTCTTTGAAACTTCTTGTGGTTTTACATTAAGCATTTAGATCTATGATGCATTTTGAGTTAATCTTTAAGTGAGATTTAGGTCGAGGTTCATATTTTTGTATATGGATGACCAATTTTTCCAACGCCATTCGTTGAAAAGACTATCCTTTCTTCATTGAATTGCATTTCCGTTTTCGTCCAAAAATAAACTAGTCATCTATCTATCTATCTATCTATCTATCTATCTATCTATCTATCTATCTATCTATATATTTTTTCCTGCACTATATATTCTGTTTTTAATCTTTGCCAGTACATTTCTATCTTGATTACAGTAGCTTTATAGTAAGTCTTAAAGTCAGATAATATGAGTCTTCCAACTTAATTTTTCTTTTTCAATTGTTTTGGCTATTCTAGTTCCTTTGCCTTTCCATATAAATCTTATAACATGCTTTTCTCTACCGGCAACAACAAAAACTTCCTGCTGGGATTTTTTTAATATAAATTTTATTGGGGAGTATTGGGGAGCAGTGTGATTATCCAGGGCCCATCAGCTCCAAGTCGTTGTCCTTCAATCTAGTTGTGGAGGGCGCAGCTCAGCTCTAAGTCCAGTTGCCGTTTTCAATCTTTAGTTGCAGGGGGCGCAGCCCACCATCCCACGTGGATATTGAACTGGCAACCTTGTTGTTGAGAGCTCTGTTCTCACCACCTGAGCCATCCGGCTGCCCCCCTGCTGGGATTTTAATAGAAATTGTATTAAATCTGTAGATCAGTTTGGGGGTAGCTGACGTCTTCACTCTATTGAGTCTTCTGTGACTGTTGTATATCTCTCCACTTATTTAGGTCTTTTAAAATTTCTTTCTTTAGTGTTTTGTCGTTTTCAGTGTACAGATCCTGCACATATTTTGTTAGATTTTGCCTAAGTATTTCCTTTTTTGAGCTATTGTAAATGGTGTTATTTTTGTAATTTAGGTTTCCAATAGATTGCTGTTCATACATAGAAATATGACTGACTTTTGTATATTGACCATGTATTCTGCAGTGGGGTTCAACTCACTTATTAGTTCTAGGAGCTTTTTTTTTGTAGATTTTTTGTAGATTTTCTATGTAAATAATCATGTCATATTCAGTTTTAGCTCTTCTCTTTTGATCTGTATGCTTTTAAATCTTTCTAGTTTCCTTCCCCAACCTCCTTGCAGCCAACTACTTTTCAGGGTTCTCAGATAACTGCTCCATGCATTCTGTTAAGGATTTTTAGCTGATTTCAGGGGGATACACAGGATGACGTGTGCTTATTCCATCTTAACCAGCAGAACTCCAAAAGGCATATATTTTTAATTTAATGGTTTCAATCAGATTGTTTTCAAAAAGACCATACTAGTTATCCACTAATATTGTGTGAGAATACCCGTTCACTCACAAGCCCACTAGTAATAAGTGTCTTATAATTTTGTCAGTCTGATAGGTATAAAGTGCCATCACATTGGTATTCAATTTTGTAGTTCCCTGTAAGATTGAATGTTTTTATCATAGTTTTTCACCATTATGATTTGTGTGTGTATATAAACATACACACATATGTATGCATGCTACATGATGAATTGTGCTCCCATCGAAATTCATGTATTGAAATTCTAACCCCAAGTACCTCAGAATGTGACTGCATTTAAAGATAGGATTTTTAAACAGATGATTCATTAACAGGAGGTGATTGGGGGGGCTCTAACTCTGTATGACTGGTGTCCTTATAAGAAGTGGAAATTTGTACATAGACGTGTGCACACACACAGGAAAGACCATGTGAGGACACAGGGAGAAGGTAGCCGTCTACAAGCCGAGGAGAGAGGCCTCAGAAGAAACCAATCCTTCTAACGTCTTAATCTCTTAGATTTCTAGCTTCCAGAATTGTGAGGAAATAAATTTCTGCTGTTGAAGCCACCCAGTCTGTGGTACTTTGCTATGGCAGGCTTAGCAGACTAATACAATGTATATATGTGCTTATGTCTGATTATATAACCTGATTATGTAATCAGACATAAGCATATATATGACATGATCTACCTGAATGCAGAATGGTTAGTGGAAAAGTACAATATGGAAAGAGACGGGGAGATAAAAGGGAGCGGACAGCCAAGTGAATATCGAAATACCTTAAATACATACAATTTTTATTTGTCAATTATATCTCAATAAAGCTGGGAAAAAATGTTGGGTGTTTTAACGTACAATGTCTTGATTCATTTGACTGTTAAATTACTATAGCAGGAAATCACTTTACATATGTAAAATTGCATTCCCTTTGTATTTCATGTGTAATTTACCATTTGAGTACATTTTATATTAAGTATGGATCATGAATGTTTGGATAAATGAAAGCTGTGTCTTATTTGATTTATCCTTTAAAAATAAAGTTCTCTGAATATTTTTTGCATTCTAAAACAAAAAAATATATGCATTATGTGATCATATTTATGCACTTATATAAAATTGTATATGATCATATGTAACAATTTTTAAGGAACTATGACTCTTGCGTGGCATATAAATTAATCCATTATATGGACAGTAATTTGGTGGTTTAAATTTCTCTTGATCTATTACCCTCTGGACTCAGGTGCTGCTTTACTTACTGTACATGATGTTGGAGAGTTGGAACTCTGGATCCTGAGGCTGCACTCCATCTGCATTGGGGAGGAAGCGCTGCATATTCTCTGTAAGGTACCAGCTTTGATTCTCATCAAATACAGAAAACAGGATGACATTTCTCTTGTCTGACATCATCTGTCAATTGCATGCATTGAAAGAAAGAAATGCTACTACTGTTGTCAGGTAGGAATTGGCAGTCTACAATGGAAGTGATGACATGTGTGTGATCTATCTATAATCCTTTGGTTCGATTCCATTTCTCCCTAGGGTCACTATTACGTTTACGGCAGGAACCAGGGCCTGGGAGTGGGAGTGCATACTATGAGTGTAAAGGATATATTTAGAGCAAATGTGTTGTCAGGGCAAGAATGTGACTGGACCTATTAAGCTTTGTTTCTTCTGGACCCAAAGCCATATGCTCGCTGATGTTTTGGTACAGTCTGTAGCCTCATTCTCTCCATATTCAGATTAGAGGATTTTTCACTCTTTAAAGACCCAAGTGATTATTCAGTGACTTTCTTAAATGAGTTAGTCAAGTAAGATGAATGCCTTTCCTAACCTTCTATGGAGCAACTACCCTTCCACAAGGCTACCAATCTATAAACAATTAAAAATAGAAAACAGAAATCAAATAAAGCGAAGATGAACCATAAAATGTTAACTAACATTAATACCTTAACTTTTTCGTTTACAAAATTTTAAGTTTTTTCAGAAGAGCAGTTTCTATATGAACTAGAGTTATGTCAGTCACTTGCTAATCGAATCTTCTAAGATGTAATGTGTAAACTTCACTAATAGGTATCAATTTCATTTTGCATAACCTATTGCTACAGAAACCAAAATGCTGGGGGGAGGAGACTGGAGAATATAGAAACACATTTTAGTCCTCTTCCAAAACTGGTAGAAAAGCTATAATTAGGAAAAATTAATCAAGAGGTAGTTGGCCAAATTCTTGTGCTTCAGTCTCTAAACCAATGAAAGGTTTCCAGACTAGTAGAAATCCAGTATATCATAAATAACCAAATGGACACATAGTTAAGCCTCAGTGATATGGCAATGAGTTTTTGGGAAGAATTAAGCTTTTCTTATTCAGAGAATTTAACTTTATTTTTTTTAAGTAGCAGAAGTGGTCCAAATTCTAGCCATATTCTGAAATGTTTCAGATCTTTCCCTGTATTATGCTTAAGAAGTATTTATTGAGCTCTGGAGAAATCTAGACTGCAATCTAGATTTGTATGCCATCTAAAAATAGGGGATAATTGAACATGTAAAAATGGGCAAGATCACCTTCAGAGAGTGGAATTTTAGACAGGGAATGAGTATTAAAAAAAAAAATCTAGGGCTTAGGTCTCCTATCCACTCAGTATTCAAGATTTTTACACCAAACTCAAAATCAGTGACAGCTGTGAGAAACCCAGCTCACTTCTTTTATTGGCAAATATTGCAGTCTACTATATTTTCTGTATACTATAGGGGGACATACACTGACAGAGTATAGAAAATACTATCTGGAAGTTCATATACATCATTGTTCCATTTTTAGCTTCAAATCTAGCACTTGGGAAGAGAGGCACTCACCTGGTTTCCTCTTTGATCTACAGATTCTTTGTAGCAGATGAGGAGAGGGCCAATGAGTCCTGAAGCTAGATCTCTCTCTAGATTAACGAAGCTTGAGTAATACCGGGTCAGGCACCGAGGATCTGATTTAGTTGGCCCATCTTCTACAGTCACTGTCCATTTATATTTGAATGTCTCTCCTGGCAGAATTGGCATATCTTTCAGATGTTTCACACCTACCCACATCCAAATCCCAAAATAGCTTCATTAGAATTTAACAAGCCACATATTGGTAATCATGTTGTTATTGCAAAGGCTCTACAAATCTATATTTACATATGATGTTTCTTAATAAATGGAAACTAAATTTGCACCTATTATAAGTTTAAGATTCATACAAATTTTTTACAATAAAAATGGGCCCAGGAGATTTTTGCTAATCTGTTGATTTGAGTTGAAGTGGGCAGGTCTACCCACTATTCCAAATATATAGAAATAACAGATAATAATTTTTATGCATAGCTGAAAATGTATAAAGAAGAAAAACATCTCAAGTGCTAGAAAAAGAGAGACACCAAAGCCAGAGTGGTAAGCTACAGGTGATAATCCAGTTGACCCTGAGTTTAAGGCCTGAATATAAGCCAAAGGATGTGGTGTCAAGAGATGTAGTATCTGACCCCTGTGAGGGACGAGAACTGAGACCTGCCCTCAGGCTAATGGGTCCTCAGGATAAGAACTGTCTGGTTTTAGTCATTAACACTCACTTTGGGATGTAGTTAATACCTGAAGATGCAGTCTCAATGGAAATTTCAACTTTATATCCGTTCCTCATCCCTATTAGGTTAAGCCTAACCTATGGTTAGGGAACCTATAGAAAGCGAATGGTGTGGTACCTTCTTTCAATATTTCTCAGCCTTTTCTCCTCCCTCTTCCAGTAGCTGAGAGGGAGGATGGGTAATAGAGGGAAGGGCAAATAGACTTTTGCTTAATAGGTCCTGCTGTTTGAACACTCTCCCTTTCACAACACTGTTTGGTCACCAATGCTTCCTGTGTGAAGGTGCCCAAATGCTGGTCTTTTCTTAGGACACATGTCTGTTTTCTTTGGAGTCTATGGGGACCTCAGCACCTCACAGTTCCATGACTTCAGGGATGCTTACTTCAGCTCTTCTTACCTCCAGTGATATATCCGTGAACCTATTATCCTGGTATCTGCCAGGCTGCCTTCTTAGGCTGGGCATCTTCAAAAAGAGACCAAGCCAGATACTTTCAACAGTATCCGCTTGTTACAGAGAAAACTCATGCATCCTTGCCATGTCAGACAGCAGAAGGGCAGACTGCTCCACTCTTACCCTCTCTTCTTGTCTGCTAGTATGGGCAGTAGCCTTGTGTATGCCTCTAAATTTCAGGGTGCACATTCATTATCTCCCCAGAATTCTGTCACTATGCCCTTTTCTCATAAAGGAATGCAAATCAAATTGGCCTTAAAATTCTCATCAGCAACAATGATTGTTAGAAAAGAGTGGATGGGGGGGCCAGTTAGCTCAGTTGGGTAGAGCATGATGCTTGTAACACCAGGGTTGCCTGTTCGATCCCCACATGTGCCAGTGTGAGCGGCACCCTCCACAACTAGATTGAAACAACTACTTGACTTGGAGCTGATGGGTCCTGGAAAAACACACTTAAAAAAAAAAGTTAAAAAGAGTGGATGGAAAACTATTTATAACCAGCCTATGATATGATACTGAACATCATATGATACTGAAGGACCCATAAAGTTTAGCCTCTAAGGTACTAATGTATTCAGAAGTTACTTGAAGATATACTTCCAGAAAAACAAAAGAAGAAAAGAACCAGAAATGTGTAAGATAAGAGCGGTAATCGTACTAACCTACAAGTCCAAAGAAAAAAAATCCAAAGATGGCAGCTTTGTAGCAGGCCTAAAAAGCATACCAATTAAAACGGTAAGCTGGTGAACTACTAGAATGTCTTTAAGAAGAAAAAAAAAGGCTTGGATATTAAGCAATAATTAGAGTGATTAAGAAGCTGGAAGACCTAAGGGATATGGTGAAGAAGAGGCATACATTTCTTCTAACAAAAGAAAAGAAAGTCTTTAGGAATACACACACAAAACTTACAAGGTCAGCATGGCCCAATTATAAAGCAAACTAAAATTTAACATGATTTTGAACTGCTGGTATAGAATGAGGAAGGATAATCAATTTGACTTTAATAGTAAAATCATTGGAACTGTAGACTAAAGAACAATCACAGAATATCACGTAGTTCTTCAGTAAATTCAGATACTTATAATAAGCACATACTAAAGCAATACGAATGCTGTTTTTTTAATTTTTAAAGTTTAGAATAAATACACAGACAAAGGAAGGAGTTATTTAACATTACAGTACAAAATGTAAATGTTATCAACTTTAGTTTTATAAAAGTAAAGATTTTATAAATGTAAAGAGATGATCAACAACACTACAAGAAATTAAAGCGAAAGGAGACACCACTTTTTACCCACTGGATTGGCATGATTTTAGAAGACTATTATTGTCTAACTCTCAAGGATGTGGGAAATTATATTTTCATACATGACTAGAAGGAGTGCAAATTACAAAAGTAAAAGTAAACGCTGGCACTAGTTGAGAAATGGAAGAATAGTGGAGGGGAATGGGGAAAGGTCACTGTTGTTAATATCCTTAATGAACCAAGTATGGAGTCAGAGATATTCAATCACGAAAATATATAAAAAGTGGATGTTTAGTATATTTTTAAAGTTACAATGATAGCCAACTGAGGAACTAAAAACACTGAATAAAGTCTAAACAATTGGAGTGGGAAGAAGCACAATGCTAAATCCTCATGTAACACAAAATAAATACATACGGTCTAAATTTCAAAAACAAAGGATTAGCATATAAATAATCTTTTGGAGATACAGAGATAACCATCAAAAATTTAAAGCAGAAATGCCTAAAGATGGTTGTCTCTAGGCAGTGGGACGTACAGCCAGCCTTTCTGTAGTTTTAAGCATTTGTTGTTTTGATAAAATAAATATGCACCCAAAATTAAATAATAGATAGAATATGTATAACAACCAATCTACTAAAAGGAAAGATATGTAATAAACTACTTACAAAAGGAATACAAGGATAAAGTAATTGTAAATAAAAATATAAAATTACTGGAATACATACAAACATATCAATAGTAACATAAATGTGTTAAATAGGGCTAAAATCCCCTGTTGAAAAATGGAGATTGGGTATAAAAACAAAACCCAGATATATGCTCTTTACATGGGCCAGCCCTAATATAAAATCAACAAAAATAAGGGAAATAACAGCATTGAAAAGGTAAACTAGCTAAGGATGTGTGGCAATACTAAAATTAGCAAAATAGAATTCAAGGTAAGGAGCATAAAACAGAACCAAGAAGGGTATTTTTATGGTAAAGGTAACAATCCAGAAGAAAGATATGTCATGAATGTTTAATCAACAAACAACATAGTAAATAAAAACTGAAGTTGTGAACTATTCTAAAATGAAAGGTAAAGTGATTACTAGATATAAAAAGCATGAATGTAGTCAAAAATTGTATTTAGAAAAAATATGACCTTAAATGCATATACTAGGAAAAATAATGCCTATAATTAAATAAACTAAGAAGACAAATGATAGATAGATAGATAGATAGATAGATAGATAGATAGATAGATAGATAGATAGATAGATAAAGGTAATCAACCCAGCAGAAAAATAATCAAGGGAGAAATGAACAGGAAATTCACAGTAGAGGAAACCAAAATGGCTAATAAAAATGTGAAAAGATGGTCAACACTACAAGAAGTTAAATTAAAATTAAAGCAAAAATGAGACATCACTTTTCACCCACCAGATTGATATGAATTTAGAAAACCATTATTGTCTAGCTATCAAGGATGTGGGAAATTACATTTTCATATATGACTAGTAGTAGTGCAAATTATTACTTCATTTGGGGATAAAGGTGTGGCTAGCTATTAAAAATAAATATACATATACTGTGACTCAGAAATTCCAGTCTGAGGTCAGTGAACTTGAGGATAGATCAATAGAAACTATCCAATCTGCAGAAGAGAGGGAGAAAGAAAAAATATCAAAACATTAAGGCATGTGGGACAATACCAAAAGGGCAACCATACATGTAAATGGAGGCCCAGGAAAGGAGAAGGAGAACAGGGCACATATTTGAAGAAATAATGACTGCAATCTTTCCAAATTTGGTGAAAAACAAATTTATAGATCCAGGAAGATCAGTGAACTTCAAGTAGGATAAATATGAAGAAAATCACAGCCAGAGAAAAATGACATAGAGGGGAAGAATGATTCAATGGAATCAAGACTGAGCTATTATAAAGGCCAGTGAAACAATATTTTGAAAGTGCTAAAAGCCAAAAAAAGAAAAAAGCTCTTCACCTGCGGAATTCTGTGCTCAGTGAAGTTATCCTTCAAAAGTAAAAACACAATAAAGACATTTCAAATAAAATAAAACTAAGAGAATTTATCTCTAGCATACTTGCACTATAAGGAATACTAACGAGAATTCTTTAGGCTGAAGGGAAATTATCTGAATAGAAGTGATGCCAGAGGGAAGTTTGGATTTCCAGGAAGGCATGAAAAGATAATGGTAAATAGCTGGGTAAATATGAAGGAGAGTACTTATCATAATTTTCTAAAACTGCCTATGACTGTTTAAAGCAAAAATCATAGCATTTAAAAAAAAATCATAGCATTTCCTTGCAGGAATTGCAAAGCATATAGACGTAATCTATATGGAAATTATAGCGTAAAAGATGGTGGGTGGTAAATGTGCCTATAGGGTACATAACAGCCTCACAAGGACCAACATAATTTTAGTTGTTATTGAGACTGTGACCTCATCTGTATCTATCGGCATGTAAGGACTATAAAATTGAGGTAACACTTACCTTTTGGCAGTCTCCCTGAGTGCAAAGGAGTGACATCAGTGATTCCGTGAGGGAAGATGTTATATGGTCGGCTTGCTTGATTCTTAAATATAATCTGAAAGTATAAATGAGATATAAGATCAAGTCCTAAGACAACCAGGATCAAGATGAAAAGTGTGGCCTATCTCCAGAAAACAAAAGCTGCTTTGCTTTCCTATCATAGGGGTTTGAGTCTAGATTAAGCTCAAATTATTTGTTCTTTTCATAAAATTGCTCACACAGCTACTTAGGTTTCTCACTAAAGACCCCATTTCTTTAAAATCATTTCAGTTATTTCAGGAAGTATTCCTTGCACCTTCACACACTAATTGGAATTTGAATGTCACTGCTTCCCCTCAGCCTGTTCCACCATTTGGGCACTGAATTCCCCAGTAGTGGAGAGGAGAACAGTGATTTGGGTGATAAAATCATCACTGCATGAGCAGGCATGACGGGGAGCAGTTGGTTATAGATTAAGCGAGGGTGGCGTCAACATCGTCTGATTGCATGAGCTTTAAAGGAGAGGAAGGATGGAAGAGCAATAACACGGACACAGCAGTTGAGAACAGCAACCCAGCCTCTAGTTCCAAGGATAAAAAAACAACTTCCACTTGCATTCTTGTCTTAAAAGCCACTCATTTGGTAAAACCCACTAAACATCCTGGTTTTGATCTGTACCCAAGCAGCAGAATGATGTAGGAGAAAAAAGTCACACAGCTCTGCACCTAGCCTCTTTAAATGAATGACGGTAAATCTCAAGTAGGCACTTAAGCTACCTCGTCCTCCTATTATGTTTTCCTAGAAATTCACTTTCCCACCGACTTAGTTGACTGTTTGCTTCTCGGTCCTCACTCTCAGGTGCTTCTTTTTTCATTGAGAAAAGTGAAGCATTAAAAAAAAAAAAACTGTCTCATTCTCCCACCATCAACTCTACCCACCTATATGCATATATGGCGAGATTCTCTCCTGTTAAAATCAACTTCTATCTAAGGCCAGCGTCTCTTCTTTGGTACTAGGACGCAAGAAGGTTGTAGCATCTTCCACTGAAAAAAACTTCCTTTTGGAACAGAATAGAGAGCCCAGAAATAGTCCTGCACATATATAGTCAACTGATCTTTGACAAAGAAGTAAAGAAAATAAAATGGAACAAAGATAGTCTTTTTAACAAATGGTGCTGGAAAAAAATTTACTTGCAGAACTTACACCCTTCACAAGAATTAATCCAAAACAGATCATAGACCTACATATATTTTTTTGGAATTCCTCTGCATGTGAGATTTGTCTGTGCTACCTCATCTATTTAGTTATTCATTTATTTATTTTTATCAGTAAAGACTCATGGATATTTATTTTATACTTTTAAGTATAATCCAACACTACTCTATTTATTTTGTTGCTCGAATTCTTCCAGCTTGGCCATTAGAAGCTCTTTAAGTTGGCTCCTATATCCCTGGGACATTGTCCCACCTTTTTTTTTTTTTTTTTTTTTTGAGCACATTCTCACTTTCTGGAACCACAAGATGCTCCAGGTTCGTCTTACATTTTCCCCGTCCCAGCCCTAGAGTAACCAATTCTCCAAGCCCTTGGCTCCTTTTATTGGAGACTAGTATCAGAAACCAAGATTCAGGTGTGCTCATTGCTACTGGGGTGTCATTGCTTCTAGGTCCTCTCAGTGGACAGAACTAGGAAATATAGTAATATTTATGTAAAAACATGTTTATAATTATTTCTGACTCTAGCTGTCTGTATCTATATTAAGCTAAACATGAGTTTGTACTGATGTCTCCAACTCTGATCCAGTATCACACGATTCATTCTATCTAGCCTTTCCCTTTTGTTTATTTATAATTATCCTCTCCAACAGTGAGAAAGCTAGCTCCCACCATGTCATTCATTTATTTAATCTTCAAATAATACCAGTTTTGTTTATTCCTTTCCAATCTTAAAAATTTACTTTTTCTCCTAAGAACACTAGCTAGGATTTCTAGTAAATTATTAAATAAAGTTGGTGATACCCATAAACTGTGTCTTGTCTTGATCTGAAACAGAAGGATTTCTGAGTTTTACCAAGTATGGTGGTGACTGTAGGTTTCTGTGAATCTTTATCAGAATAAAGATGTCCCTTGCAATCCCAATTTCCTATGACTTTTAATTCTGAATGGATGTTGAATTTTGATAAATGCCCTTTCTGAAACGATTGAAGTTATTAAATGATATTTTACCCTTTTAATGTGTTAATATAGTAGATTACCATATTTGACTTTCTACTGTTAAGTTTACCTAGTAGTCCTGGGTTTAATCAACTAGGTCATAATGTATTATATATTGTATATACAGCAATGTGTAATGTATTATACATTGCTATATTGGGATTATTAAATTTTGTTTAGGATTTTTGAATCTATGTTTATAATGCATTTGGTCTGTAATTTAAATTTTCCTTTCTCATAATTTCCTGGCCGAGTTTACAACTAAGGTTATGCTACCTAATAAAAAAGAACTAATGGGTCTTTCCTTTTTTTCTTATACGCTACATTTAAAATTTTAGTATAAAACTATGTATTCTGTGAATATTGGTGTAAATTGCCAATAAAATGGCAATCCTTGCTAGGTTAATAGTAATTTTCTTTCAAAACACTGAAGACCTGATTTCATTGTCTTCTGGCTTCCTTTGTTGCCCTAGAGAAGCAAGCTGTCAGTTTATGTGGCAGTTTTAAAATATGGCTCCCAAATTCTTTGATACTCCTTCCATCAAGAGGTAGGCCAAATTTTCCTCTCCTTGATTCTGGGCTTTGGTGGGCCTTGGCTGCTTTGACTAAGATTGTGTCATAAAGTGTTTTGTAAGTTCTGATTCTGGGTAATAAAAGGGGATGAACTTTCTAACTTGCTTTAGTGGAACACATACAATTGGAGCCCTGAGCCACGTGTATGAAATCCCTATCCTGAGGCTGCCAGGGTGTGAGAAAGCCAAACCACAAGGACAGTCATGTGTTCTGGCTGGCAGTTGTAGTCTTTGAGTCATCCCCATTCAGGTGCCAGACGTGACTAAAGGTGTCTTGATCCCTCCAGATCTGCTGATTACCACCAAGTGACCTCAGTCAACGACACAAAGATCAAGAATTGCCCAACTGAGCCCTGCCTGAATTCCTGACACACATAACCTGTGAGAATGATAAAACGGCTGTTGTTTCAACCACTAAGTTTTGATGTAGTAGGGTACATAGCAATAGTAACCACAAGAGTTTAATTCTCATTCCTTTGAATCTAATCTTTTTTTCTGTCCATTTTAAAATATATATTTTTTATTTTTCAATTACAGTTGACATACAATATTATATTAGTTTCAGGTGTACAACATAGTGATTAGACACTTATATATTAATAACTTACAAAGTGATCACCCCTGATAAATCTAGTACCCATCTGTCACCTTACACGCATTTCAATATTATTGACTGTGTTCCCTGTGTTATACTTTACATCCCTGTGACTGGTAACTACCAATTTGTACTTAATCCCTTCCTTCTTTTCAACTATCCTCCCAACTCCTCTGCCATCTGGCAGCCATCAGTTTATTCTCTGTATCTATGAGTCTGTGTCTGTTTTGTTTGTTCGTTTATTTTGCTCTTTAGATTCTATACACAAGTGAAATCACATGACATTTGTCTTTCTCTGTCTGACTTACTAGACTCAGCACAATACCCTCTAGGTCCATCCATGTTGTTGCGGTGGCAAGATTTCATTCTTTTTTATGGCTGAGTAATGCTCCATTGTATATACGAAAGGTTGGACAATTAAGTTTGTGAACTTTCTACCCTGTAAGTGCACCTCTTCTTTATCCATTCGTCCATTGATGGACACCCAGGTTGCCTCCATATCTTGGCTATTGTAAATAATGCTGCAATGAATATATGGGTGCCCATGTCCTTTGAAAGTAGTGTTTTGGTTTTTCAGATAAATACCTAGAACAGGGATTACTGGGTCCTTTTTTGTCTGTTGTTCTAGCCTTTGTTTTAAAGTCTATTTTGTCTGGTTTAAGTATTGCTACCACAGCTTTTTGTTTGCTTGTTTGTTTCCATTTTCATGAACTCTCTCTCTCTCCATCCCTTTCTGTCTGGGTGTGTGTCTTTTCATGTGAAATGAGTCTCCTATAGGCAGCATATGTAAGGGTCTTGTTTCCTGATCTATTCAGCCATCCCATGTCTTTTGACTGGAACACTCAATTGCTTTATATATAAAGTAATTGTTGATAGATATGTAGTTATTGCTATTTTATTATTCATATTTTTATCTTTTTGTTGTTGTTCTTCTTAAAGAAGTCCTTTTAACATTTCTTGTAATACTGGTTTGGTGGTGATGAACTCCTTTAGCTTTTTCCTGTCTGGGAAGCTCTTCATCTGTCCTTTGATTCTAAATGATAGCTTTGCTGGGTAGAGTAATTGTGATTATAGGTCCTTGCTTCTCATTACTTCGAATATGTCTGGCCTGCAAAGTTTCTGTTGAGAAATCAGCTGACAGTCTTATTGGAGCTCC
Source organism: Rhinolophus ferrumequinum (assembly GCF_004115265.2). Lineage (NCBI taxonomy): Eukaryota > Metazoa > Chordata > Mammalia > Chiroptera > Rhinolophidae > Rhinolophus > Rhinolophus ferrumequinum. The sequence continues at coordinate 5,665,936 of NC_046284.1, read as the reverse complement.
CTTGTAGGTTTTTTTTCCTCTTGCTGCTTTTAAGATTCTCTCTTTGTCTCTAACCTTTGGCATTTTAATTATGGTCTGTCTTGGTGCGTGCCTCTTTGGGTTCATCTTGTTTGGGACTCTCTGTACTTCCTGGGCTTGTATGTCTATTTCCTTGAAGTTCTCATTGAGATCATTGAGCATCCTTATGAACTCTGCATCAAGTAGATTGCTTGTCTCCATTTTTTTTTTTTTTTTTTTAGTTCTTTTTCTGGAGCTTTGTTCTGTTCTTTCATTTGGGATATTTCCTTGTCTCCCCATTTTGGCTGCCTCCCTGTGTTTCTTCCTATGTATTAGGTAGGGCTGCTCTGTCTCCCTGTCTTAGTAGAGTGGCCTTATGTAGTAGGTGTCCTGTGAGTCCCAGTGGCAGTCTCCCTGGTGGTGTGCGCTGGGTACTCCAGGAGTGTCCTTTGTATGGACTGTGTGCCCTCCTATTGTGGTTGAGCCTTGGTTGCTATTTGCGTGTCAATAAGAGGGATTGGCCCTAAGGCTGACTGGTTGTGAGGACTGGCTGTGACTACAGTGGAGAAGCTGTTGTGCAGGGGCTGACACTACAGAGCAGCATTTGCTTTAGCAGGGCTCTGGTGCCTGCCCAGTCTGCCCTTTGGGTGTGTCCTTTGTGGAGGTGGTTGGGTGGTGCTCTCGTGTGGTCTGAAGTTGGCCACTAGATATATTGGTTCTGGGGCTTCTTGGGAGGGGCCCTGTTGCAGGCCATGTTTAGCCACTGAATGTGCCCTGCCTGTGGCCACTTTTTATGAGCTACAAAGTGATCTGCAGATGGTTGCCACCTGTCCTGGGCTTGAAAGTACCCAGGAGAGGTTAAGTTGCAAACTGAGGCCAGCTGCCACTAGTGCTGGGCTTGGGGTTGCTTAGCAAGAGGTATGGGGCATGCTGGGGTCAGATGCTGCTTGTTTGGGGTTTGTGAACTTTTGAGAGGTTTTATGAAAGTCTTCAGCATGAGTTAAGGCAGACCATTTGTATGGAAAAACTACTGGAAGTGGCTTGGGTGGGCCCACAAGTTGGGTGGGGCAGGGTCTCAGAATCACTAGGGCAGGCATACGAACTGATTTAGCCAGGTTGAATGAAACTCAGATATGGCGGCTGCCTATGTCTGCACTCTGGGAGTGGGGAGGGCTCAACGAAGAAATAATGGATTCTACCAGCACTTCTATCTGGGAGAAAGCTGCTGCTCCAGGTCTCACCCTGAGGCGTGACAATCCAGTTCTTTTTTGTATGTCCCTGGCGCCTTTCAAGCTGCTGCCCCAGCGCTGGAGCTCAGAGTGAGTGAGTCCATCAGTGAGTAAGTCTGTGCGCCGGCCCTTTAGGTGGAGTGCCTAGGAGTCCAGCAGCCCTCCACCTCACTCAGCCACAATCTCTGCTGGTTTTCACAGCTAGAAGTTGTAGGGACTTGTCTTCTGGCACTGGAACCCTGGGCTGGGGAGCCTGGTGTGTGGCTGGGACACCTTGGTCCTCCGGGTAGACCTCCACAGCTGAGACAGCCCTCCTGATTTTTTAACCACCACACACGGGTGTGGGACCAGCCCGTTCTGTATTTCCACCCCTCCTACCATTCTCCATGGCTTCTTCTATATTCTTAGTTATAGAAATTCTCTTCAGCTAGACTTCAGGCAATTCTCAATGGTGATTGTTCTGTAGTTTCACTGTAGTTTTTTTTTAACTTTTTTTTTTAAAGATTTTTTTGGGGAAGGGGAACGGGACTTTATTGGGGAACAGTGTGTACTTCCAGGACTTTTTGCCAAGTCAAGTTGTTGTCCTTTCAGTCTTAGTTGTGGAGGGCGCAGCTCAGCTCCAGGTCCATTTGCCGTTGCTAGTTGCAGGGGGTGCAGCCCACCATCCCTTGTGGGAGTCGAACCAGCAACCTTGTGGTTGAGAGGACGCGCTCCAACCAACTGAGCCATCCAGGAGCTCAGTGGCAGCTCAGCTCAAGGTGCCGTGTTCAATTTTAGTTGCAGGGGACGCTGCCCACCATCCCTTGAGGGAGTCGAGGAATCGAACTGGCAACCTTGTGGCTGAGAGGATGCGCTCCAACCAACTGAGTCATTTGGGAGGCAGCTCAGCTCAAGGTGCCGTGTTCAATCTTAGTTGCAGGGGACGCTGCCCACCATCCCTTGCAGGACTCGAGGAATTGAACTGGCAACCTTGTGGTTGAGAGCCCACTGGCCCATGTGGAAATCGAACCAGCAGCCTTTGGAGTTAGGAGCATAGAGCTCTAACCATCTGAGCCACCAGGCTGGCCCCTCATTGTAGTTTTGATGTGGTTGTTAGAGGAGGTAAGCACAGTGTTTACCTACTCTGCCATCTTGACTGGAGCCTTCTGTCCTTTTTTTTTTTTTTTTTTTAAGGAGGGTGCAGCTCACAGTGGCCCATGTGGGGACAGAACCGGCGACCTTGGTGTTATTAGCACCACGCTCTCACCAACTGAGCTGAGTGGCCACACCCTTCTGTCCATTTTTAAAACATGTTTATTGAGGTATTATTTATATACCATAAAATTCACCCATTTTAAGTGATTTCACCCATTCAATGATTTTTTTAGTCAATTTACAGAATTTTGCAATCATCACCACAATCCAGAATTAGAACATTTCTATCACCCCAAAAAGGTCCTTCATGCTGGGTTGCAGTCTATTCCTGCTCCCACCCTAGACCTTGACAACCACAAATATGCTTTGTGCTCTATAAATTGGCCTTTTCTGGATATTTCATATAAATTATCTAGTATATGTCTTTCTTGTTTGACTTCTTTAACTTATGTTTTGAATTGCATCCATGTTGTATCATGTATGAGTAGTTCATTTCTTTTAATTGTTGAATAGTTTTTTAATTATATGAATATACCACCTGTGTTTATCCATTCACTAACTGGTGAACATTTGAATGCTTTCCAGTTTGGGGCTATTATGAATAATGCTGCTATGAACATTTGTATACAAGAATTTTGTGGATCTATGTTTTCATTTCTCTTGAGTATACTCATATGTCTAAGAGTGGAATTGCTGGTAACTCCATTTTGAACATTTTGAGGAATGGCCAAGTGTTTATCAAAGTGGCTGCAGAATTTTACATTCCCATCAGAAATTTTGAGGGTTCTAATTTCCCCACATCCTTGCCAACACTTATTATTATCTGTCTTGTTGATTATAACCATTCTAGTGGGTGTGAAATGTATCTCATTGTGGTTTGGATTTGCATTTCCCTGATGGCTAATGATGTTTAGCATCTTTTCATGTACTAATTGGCCACTTTGTATTTCATCTTTGGAGAAATGTCTATGCAAATCATTTGCTCGTTTTTCAGTTGGGTCATTTGTCTTTTTATTATTGAGTTGTAAGAGTCTATTTATTTATTCTGGATACTAGACCCACATCCAATATACAATTTGCAATTATTTTCTTCCATTCCATGGGTTATCTTTTAACTTTCTAGTTGTTGTCCTTTGAGGTGCAAAAGTTTTCAATTGTGATGATGTCCAGTTATCTATTTTTTTTTTCTTTTGTTGCTTGTTGCTTTTGGTGTCATATTTAAAAAAAACACCTCCATTGTTTAATCCAAGGTCACAAAGATTACTCCTATATTTTCTTCTAAGTGTTTTACAGTTTTAGCTTCTATATTTATGACTTTGATCCATTGTAAGTTAATGGTTATATATGGTGTAAGGAAGGGGTCAACCCTTATTTTTTTTGCATGTGGGTATTCAGTTTTCCCAGCATTATTTGTTAAAAAGACTATTCTTTCCCCATTGATTGGTCTTAGTACTATTGTCAAAAATCAACTGGCCATAAATATATAGGTTTATTTCTGGACTCTCAGTTGTATTCCATTATTTATATGTCAATCCCATGCCAATATTACACTTTTGATTACTATATCTTTGTAGTAAGTATGAAATCAAGAAGTGTGAGTCATCCGACTTTGTTCTTTTTTTAAAAGATTCTTTTGTCTATTAGGGAGTCCTTTACAGTTCCATTTGTGTTTTAGGGTCAGCTTGTCAATTTCTGCAAAAAAAGGCAGTTAGGATTTTGATAGGGATTGCATTGAATCTATAGATAAATTTGATAGAGTCTTAAGAGTAATGGACTCTTCCAATCCATGAACATAACATGTCTTTCTGTTTATTTAGATCTTCTTTAAATTATCTCAGCAATGATTAGTAGTTTTTAGTGTACAAGTCTTGCACCTTTGTTTGTTAAATTTATCCCAAATTATTTTATTGTATTTTTGATGTTATAGTGAATGAAATTGTTTACTTAATTTCATTTCTAATTTATTCATTGATACGAATATACAGAAATATATAAATACAACGTATTTTTTAATATTCATCTTGTATCTTACAACCTTGCTGAACTTGTTTCCTTAGTTCTAATAGCTTTCTTGTACATTCCTTAGGATTTTCCACATATAAGATCATGTTATCCACAAATAAAGACAGTATTATTTCTTTTCTAATCTAAATGCCCCTAATTCATTTTTTTGGGGGACTCATTTCACTGGCTTCCAGTACAATAGTAAATCAAAGTGACAAGAGAGGACATCTTAACTTGTTCCCAATCTCAAGAGGAAAACATTTAGTTTTTCATCATATTATAAATTTTTCTTAGATATTCTTCATCAAGTTAAGGACCTTGACTTCTGTTGCTAGTTGATTGAGAGTTTTTTCTCTCATGAATTGGTAGTGGATTTTGTCAAACCCCTTTCTCTACCTATTACACGTATTACATAATTATGTACTTCTTGTCCTTTATTAAGTTACTATGGTGTATTTCATTAATTTTTATATGTTGAATCACCCTTGCATTCATGGGATAAATCCCACTTGATCATGATGTATAACATTTTTTAAATGTTGCTAGATTTGGTTTACTAATGTGTTGTAGAGCCTCTAGTTTTCTTTTAAAATTTTGATATTTGTTTTGTGGCCTTATATATGGTCTATCCTGGAAAATGTTTCATGTATACTTGAGAAGAATGTATGTTCTACTGGAGTTGGGTAAATTGTTCTATGGATGTCTGTTAGGCCTAGTTGGTTTATAGATGAAATGAGATTAGCCATTTGTTGATAACTTTTGAAGCTGAGTGATAGGTTCAAAGAAGTTTATTTTTACTATTTTCTGTACTTCTGAGTATGTTTGAAAATTTCTATATAAAAGGTAAGAAATAATCCTCAAATTCTTACATTTTAATAGAAAAGTTCATTAGGATTCAGCAAGGTGTCCAAAAGCATAACTTACATAGAGCAAAGAATGAGGGAGATCTATATATCTTAATATGAAATGATATGCAAAATACATTGTTAAATTTTTAAAAATCAAAGTGCAGAACAATTTACATAGTGCTCTTCTTTTGTGTAAAACATGTACATATACACTTCTATAAGTGTAGAGGATGCCAAAAGTGTATACACATTTTAAGAAAGGAAAAAGGTGTATTAAAATAGTAATACTCAATATATACCGATAACAAAAGATGAATACAAGTATGTGTATACTTTTTTTGGCACCCCCAATACATTCTATTTCTGGATGGGAATATAAAAACTGACAGCAATGATTGTCAGGCTACGGAACTATAAGTCTAAGAGGAATGAAAATTTGCCTTTCATTGTATACACTTTTTGCCTTTTGAATTATTCTTGCCAGCTAACTAAAAATAGGTAAATGCAATTTATGAAGAAAAATTGTATTAAGAATAGTTAATTAAAATTTTGGAGAAGTGCAATGAGGGAAGACTTGTCCTACAAATATCAAAATGTATTACAAGTAGTTGTAGTCATTAAAACAGTGTGATAACATCACTTAAAAAGAATGAATTTTAGCAATTCAGTGTTTGATAAAGGAGGCATTTTTAAATTAGTGAAGAAAGAACTGATAGGGCCAATTGGACGTCATTTGAGGAATCCTTATTTGACACTATGCACTATACCCACAAGTAACTTCCAAAACAATTAAAATGCGTATGGTAAAAATAAAACCATGATAGTAAAAGAATAAAATATAGTAGACTATTTTTATAATCTCTTGGGGGTGGTGAAGACATTCCTAGGCAGAAAACATAAATGAAAAGATTGATAAAAGATTGACTACATAAAGATCAAAAATCTTTGTAAGACAAAAGATATCATAAAGGAGTTAAAGTATACAAGTGACAGCCTGACAAAAATATTTAAAAGATAAATAACAATGTGCCAATATCTATAATGCATAAATCTTTACAAATGTATAACCAAAAGATGACCATTTTAATAGAAACCTGGACAAAATTTATAAGCAGGCAATTCACAGAGGGTGTCATGTAAATAGTCAGCAAACATGAAATACTATGCAATTTACTACTAACCAGGGAAATACAAAGACAATATATAAATCTTTTGCTTATCAAATTGGAAATCTTTCTGAACATTTATAATATATATTGTTGTCAATGGTGTGGGGAAAAGGGCACTCATATACTCTACGTGAGGGTATAAATTGACACTGCATTGTTGGAAGGCATTTTGGCAATATCTGACAAAACTGCATGCTGGGAAAGGCAGTCTCATGTGCACAGTCTTTTGACCCCTGCTTGGCCACGTAAGAGTGGGCCTTGGGCCTGGAACTTCCTTAGTAGGAAATAAAGAGCCCACATAGCCTATTCCAGGCTTATCACCTTGTGTGAGAATATCTTCCCCTGTTTCAGTCTCAGTGAATGCTCCTTTGTTCTGCGTAAGCATGTGCATCAATGGGCCTCAGCCATGCCCCCAGCTTTCAGTATTTTAGACTCCACAGGGGAGTGTTGGGGTCCTTCTGTTGCAGCAGGAGTGGGGTGCACATAGGCAAATTGCCCTGCATCGGCTGCTGAGGGAGACCCACTTAGCCATGGGGTACTCATGTACACTATTGGAGATCTTGCTCTAATATGTCTCTTCTCTTTGTGAGTAAAAGTATTGTTCCAACCAGTGTTTAACTGTTGTGTCTTCCTTGGTAACTCCAATACCAAGATGCAATGGGCAGAGGTGTTTGGACTTCTATTCCTGGTGGCTGGCAGTGTGATGATATTTGCTGTCCACCATAGTGTGTGGTGTTCTGCTCACCACCACATGTATAATAATCAGTGTCCTTTGTAACATTCTTGACATGCTAAGTTGACGCAACCAACCATCTAGTTCCAAATTGATTGTGAAAAAATAACCCCTATTTTTTTGAAACCGCTCTTCGTTGAATATTCTGTTCTTTGCTGCATGAGCATTCTTATTACCCTATATCAAAGGTCAACAAACATTTTCTGGAAAGGGCTGCTTAGTAAATGCTCTGGACTTTGTGAGCCATATCCAGATCTGTCACATATTCTTATCATTATTACTCTTTTCTTTACAACTCTTTAAGGATGTAAAATCCTTCTAAGTTCACAGGCTGTCTAAAACCAGACTGGAAGCTAAATTTGGCTCACAGGACACAGTGTGGTGATTTCTGTACTATATAATTTTTATATAGTTTTAGAAGGATATGTATCAAGTCTAAACAATGAGTATTTCAAAAGAGTATGGCAGGTTTAATGGGTGGCATTAAATTTGTATTCTACATACTCATATTTAAACAAATTTATAATCTACATTTATTTGTGTGACATTTATAATTTTTAAAAGATAATGCCCATTAGAGACAAGGCTGAATTATGAGGATTTTAGAAACTCAAAAATCTCCCGACTTTTTTTTCTTACCCAACTTTACGTTTTCTCAACTTACCAACAGTGTATCTCCAACTTCTCCATAAAGTAAAGGTCCCAGGATTCCTGATTCATACTGAATAGCTTCACGAGTTGTGAATGTTTCATCTGTGTATGCCATAAATCGGACTTTTTTGTACTTCCTGCCAATCTGCTGAGGACCATTTTTCAAATACAGACTTTTATAACTTCTGTGTGAGACACAAAAAGATGACAGGTTAGAATGGAGAATTCTAGGTGGAGGACAGTTGGCTAAAATCCAACTCTAAAACAGCTGATATGACTTAATCAAAGAAAAGAGAGAGCAAAATACAAGCATCCTTGATGCTTAGCTATTTTAGTTTCCAAACATAATGCCCTAGACATTTGATTCCACACTAGTACCTACTGTAAACATGACTTGAGGATTTGTTGTTTTGAATAACTAGGAATAATCTCTTGAGTATGGGGAAGCGAAAGTAGCAAGAGTCAAAAGGTACTTACGTGTCACTGGAGGTGGGGCCTGAGGGAGCATATTCCCAATCGTCCTCTTCAGCAGCAATATAGTGCACCCACGTTTTAGGATGCTTTTTGGCAACTGAGCGGATTTGGAGAACGGGAGGAGAGTAGTTGTCATCTAACCTGACAATGTCCATGTCAGAGTCATAAGGATCTTCGTAATAGTCATCTTCTTCAATATTTTTCATCCGTAGTTGGGGTTCCTCTGGGCAACTGTCTACTTTGAGATAAGCTTCCATACCATCTGGAATCACACAAACCACACAACGTCAGGTGCCTTCAAGACTTTCTTGCCGTAACTTCTGTGACTTCATTCTCTTTCATTGGGCTTTCAAGGCACTCACTTAAGTGTTCCCTTCTCCACGCCAGTGCCTTTGTTGTCGCTCTTCTGTATGGATTACCTTCTCCATCTCTGTACTTGCTGGTTTCTTCCTGTGGTTTTTGCACTCATCATTTCCCTTCTGCCTGACTCTCCTTCAATACGTGTTTTACCCCCTTTTCGAGACTCACTAATTTGCTATTATAATACATATGAATATTTCCTTTCTGGAACTGACTCCGAGCCTATCACTCCCCAACTTACAAATTATAAACAGGGAGACTTGAGGAACTGCATATCTTCAGCGTTTGGAAGCCTAGGTCAGACCAACTCTCTGTCTCCACAGTTACCTAATGATTTCTATATTTACTCCAGTGAAGTATGACACACAATATCGATTAAATAACAGCTTATCAGGAAAAATGTTAGGGTAGATATAAATTTCAAGACACATCCCAGTTCATAAAAACATGAAAAGGTAAAACATAAAATAGAAGAAATACGTTATATATTTTAAGAGCATATCTGCCTGTGACAAGTTGTAAGCCCTGTGGCAAGTCTATTCAACAATCTCAATCTCATCTTTATGTTTTATAAAATGTGGATAATAATCCTTATCCTATCTATGCCGTACGGCTATTTTGAAGAGCAATACTAACAAGGGAGACCTGTTGACTGGTTAATGGGGAACGGGGCAGACGTCAGGAGCAGCAGACAACTAGTCTGGGGTTCATGTGGCCTTAAACACAATTCTAGATCTAAAAATGAAGGATTTTGTCTGAGCTCCAATAAAACAAAGCATTCTTCTGAAAAAATGATTAAAATCAGTGAAAACAAGTGGTCAGAAAGATTAAAATAAAACAAGACAGAAAACAAACTCCTCTTAAATTGAATCAAGCTCAAACTAGATAATGACCCACCTGCCTACAAGTAAAAGACCTATTCCTCTGTGCCTATAGAATCACCTTCCTGTTACTCACCCAGTGACAATGATGCCCTTTGTCCCCCAATGTGTTGTCAAAAATTTCATAAATATTATGTAACAGGTGAGCAAAAGAGGTCCCTGTTCTTCATCACTCCAGAAAACTCGAAACAAGGTCACTCACAGAACGTGAGGGGAAAATAGTGGATGCATGACAAGATCAAATCTCTTTTCCAAAAAACAAGAAAAAAGAAAAAGAAAGAAAGAAATCTCTTTTCCCAGGCAACCAAGGAACCTGAAGAGAGGGTTAATACCATATATAGGGACAAACAACTGCTGTTGAACATGGAAGGTTAGGCCTCATTCTCCTCTAATTGCCCTCCAAGGACACAATAGAGGAGTAGACAAAGACGCTTGATGGATTGATTGACTTAGCAGAATAAATACACAAGAAGGAAAATGGGGGTGAGGTGATCATACGGTATGAATTTTCACAATCTGTAGCTACAAATGAGGTCACATTAACAATAATTTGAAACTAGAGATACCATTGTTCCATTTGCTTACACAGGACCTTTGACCCATTGCAAAGTCCTCATCAAGTAGTCCTTAAAAACCTCCTGTGGTGCCTCAAATACACTCACCAACTCCCATGTTGCTTCTCCCAATATCCACGATCCCCTGCCATGCTCTGAGTTTCCCGAATGGCTCTCATCTCCTACCAGGTGTCTGCAGAGAGTGCCTCCACGTACACCAGAGTCTGGTGACCCATATTGAGCACTGCAGTATCCTCTTGAATTTGTTAGTTATTGCTCTGGGCATCTCTACTGATATCCTGGAGCCCTTGTGATTACAACCTCGGCAGTGCTGTTTTATTCCATTTCCCTACATTTCTCATAAAACATCTCTTCAACTATGACCTGCCATCTCTCTCTCTCCAAAATATTAAAGTCTAGTTAACGGGATCAGGATGGAAAACCAATAATATGCTGTCCGCCTCATTTTTGACACCCCCTTTATCCCTAAACCATCTCCCCTACCTCTATCACAGGGATTTAATTAAAACTTCACCAATACTACTAATACTCAAGCCCTCTTATACTCAAGGTCAAATCTTTACTCTAAAAACTGGCTACTAGGGACTCTCAGTTGAGATTTAACTAACATAATCCTGTACTGCACAGTAGACAATGAATTCCATTAAAAGAAGAGCTGAATATTTATAATATTAGTTTTTAAGATCCACAGATATTACCATGTTGGTGGGAAGAGATATGACAATACAGTAGAAACTGGCCAAGGTCCATCAGGAGTGTCTGAGCAGTAAGGAAAGTTACTGGTGAGATCTCCAAGGAGGCTTCTCGATGGTTCCTTACAAGAAATGTGTGACCTTCGAGGAAAATTGAGTGCACTTCAGGGGTGGTGCCCATTCCAATCACATGCCAATATACCAACTTCTTGTGACATCCACTCAGACCTGCAAAGTAGGAATAAGATAACTGTGGTCAAGAAGTAGAGAATTTGAAATGGAAAACATTTTCTAGGATAGGATGAACAAATTGACCTTATAAGTGTTATTGTCTTGACTTGCATAATTTTATTATCCAAACTTTCCAAGGACAGTGGGGTACTGTCAAACCAAGAGCTCTTGCCCAAGTCATCAATGACTGTCACATTGCTAAATTCAATGGATATGTTTTAGTCTTCATCTGCACCTGTTGACCATTGTTCCTTCTTAAAATTCTCTCCTCCTTTGGCCTCTGTGCCAATGCTTTTCTGGGTTTTGTTCCCCTATTGCTTAGACTGTTCCTTCTTCTGTCTCCTTTCCTGATCTCTCTTTCCCTACTCATCTTTTAGACAATAGACCGCCTCACTGCTCAGTTCTAGGCTTTATTCTCTCGTTAATCAATATTTTCTCCTTGAACAATATCATCCATTCTCATGGCATCAATTATCATCCGTATCCTGATAACTCTCCTGTTTCAGACATCTCCCATAACTCTAGACTCATACAATCACCTTCTCAATCTCTTCATCTGGATATTTCATAAGACCCACATGTCCTAAATCAAATTTGAGATCTTCATTACTTAATCTTCCAGAGTTTCTTATTTCAGTGACTGGCACCATCCTGCATTCAATTATGCAAGTGAGAGTTATTCTTGTCTCCAGTCTCACATCCAGTCTAACACTAGTTGTGACACTGTCATTAATAACTAATATTTACTGCACACTTGTCTTATGTCAAGCACTGCCCAAAGTATTTTACAAGTTTTAACTCATTCAGTCCTCACAATAACCCTATGAATGTAGAAATTATTATCATGATCCTTCTCTTACAGGAGAGGAAACTCATGCCCAAGGAGGTCAACTCGCTCAAACTTGAACCCAAGCAGTCGTATGTTTAGATCTCACACTGGTAACTACTAGGGGGCACAGCTGTCTCCTGTTTTGTCTCCTGACACTTTCAAATATATCTATTTTTCACCATCATCACTACCCCCGCCATCTTAATTCAAGCTAGCTATCCTTATCTCTTATCTGAACCACTGGAATAGCTTCTTCATTACAGGTCTGCCCACATCTGATCATACTCCCTTCCAAGGAAACTAGTGTGATATGTTTGCATTTCAGATCTGATTACAGTATCCTTCTGCCTGAAACTCTTCATTGGCTGCCATTCCACACAGAATCAAGTCCAAATTCTCCAGTGAGGCCTAGGCAGCCCTGAATGGCTTGATTCCTGGTACCTCTCCAGTCTTATCTCACGTCACCTCATTTTCCTATTCCTAATCTTGTTTCAAAGTTCAGTTTAAAAGACACTTCCTTAGGGAAGCCTTGTCTGATTCCCCAGTCTAGATCAGTTTCTTTTATTATATGCTCACATAGAATTATGTAATTTTCCTTCAGAGTAATTCTTGGTTTGTAATTTTATATATATTATTATGCTTTGATTACTGTATGTCTTCTCCCAATTATGCTATAAGCTATGTGAGAGCAGGGTTCAATAATTTCTAAGGGCTACCATTTCTGAAAATGTCTTTATTCTTTCCCCAAAGCTGATTCATAGTTTGGCTATGAATTCTACCTTGAAAGTAACTTTCCTCTTAGAACTTTTAAGGTATTGCTCCATTGTATTGTCAGTCTAATTTTCGTGTCTTTGTATGTGACCTCTTTCTCCCAGGGGAAGCTTAAGTATCTTCTCTTTGTTCTCTGAAATTCCACAATCATATATATATTTTTTTAACATTTGCAATTTTTTTTTTTTTTGGAGAATTTCAAACACACAAGCAGAGACAGAATAGCAGAACAAGCACTCACAGACCTAATATTCATCACTTTGCTTTAATAATACTCAACATTTTGCCATTCTTAGTACATCTATCCCCTTCCACATTTTTTCCCAGCAGTATTTTAAATCAAATCCCAGACATGATGTCATTTCAATGCAAATTCTGTAGAATGCACCTTTGACATTTAAAAACCTAAACTATTGTGCTATTGTCACAACAAAATTTTGTAATTTCTTAATTTAGGTAGTTTGATATCTGGTCCACATCCAGATAGTCCTGATTATCTTAAAAATGTCTTCTTTATTTTATTTTATTATGTTTTAAATGTTTCGGATGCCACAGTCATAATTTTGTGTTGGGATCTTTTTTTTTTATCCTCTTGGGAAATTTTAATATGAAGACTCAAATCTTTTCATTCTTAACACTTTCTTCTATCATTCCTTTGATTTTTAAAAAAAATTATTTTAAAATACATTCTCAATCTCTTTTTGTTTTACTTTCTGGGAGATTTTTCTCTATTCTACCTACCTTCTCTTGAGTTTGTATTTTGATCATCGTATTCTTAATTTTTGCAAGCAAATTCTAGTTTTGACTGTTTTTCCCCCATAGAATCCTAATATCACTTTATTGATGTAGTATCTTGAATCTTTATGAAAATACTAATTAGAGTTTTTGACAAGTTCTGTTCTAAGCATTATTGCTTTTTCTCCTGGGCTTATTATTTCATTTGTTTATTTTTGAATATCCCTTTCAAGGAAAGAGAACTCTGAGCTGTGTGTACATGGGCAGGCCTTCATCTATAGGTAACTGGAAAAGGCATCACCCATTGTACTTTAAGATCCCCTAGACGCCAGAATTCAGTGGGCTTTCCTCTGGGGTGCAGGACTATCCGAGGAGAACTGGAGAAAAGAGCACTGGTAGGGAATGCTGAAGACCCTGGGGATTTTTCAACAGGTGTGTACATACCTGGCAGAGACCGGTTTACATAGCCATTGATTGTGTGCATTTCGGGTCTGGCCCGAGCAGATGGGGTGTCCATAGCCCGTATCGAGGGCTCATTTGTTTCTGAGTGCCAACTTTTCCCTGATGAGAGAGGATGGAAATGTAGGGTCAGCTAAGTGTCTGTCTCATAACTGACCCTCCCTTTCTCTTTCCCTCTCTCGTATGGGGAAAAGACTGCTCACACCTTAAGCATTTTTGTCAGCACAATTGGAATGGATGACTTGCCCTCAAAGTCAGTAAGAGAGGAAGAAGACAGTTACCAAAACTCAGACATTTCTTGCTCAAACTGCTTATCTCTCCCTATATTTGCCCATGACAGTCGGTAGGAAGGGATAATGACAAATAATAACTAGGAGAAGGGAGAATATTACTTAGTTTGCGCCATGAGGATTTTGTTCTATTCATTAGTTTATTTAGAAAGGAAGCAGATGGAATCATCCCAGGAAAGGGCTGTCAGTTCCTGTCCCTGTCCTAATTATTTGTGCAGCTTGTAGTAATGAAAGCCCAAGAACCCGAAAGCTTCCCAGCCTCTCCCCTGAAATTACTTAGAGTGAAAGCATTGTAAATATTGTTATCGGACAGCAGCTCTTTGAAGTTGCCCCTTTGTATGAAGGACTGGCAGCTAATACTGAAACTCTCTGAAGCACCCAGCCTTGGGGAATTCTCATTAGTTCATTTATCTGTTCATCTCCTGATTTGTTCATTCATCCAAACGTATTTACTGAGTGCTAGGCACTGATGACAGAGAAAAGACAGCCTCTGTGTTCAAAATGCTTACAATGTAGCCTGAATAGACAGAGAAGCTGACAAGTATGATACAGAGTAAAGAGTGATGTCATAGAGATGAGAGCAGGATATTATGGGAGCAGAGAGAAGAAGAAACTTCACTTTACCTGAAGGCAAAGGATATGAGGCCAAAGAAGAGAAGTATTAAACAAAACAGGCAATGCTGATTTAATGGGATAAGGAAGAAATTGAAGATGTTGTGGGAAAATATGGAGGTATCTAACCCCGACTATAAGGACAAACCTACTGGGTGTGGAGGTGGAAACAGGCTTCCTGGCAGAGGAAACAGCATAAGCAGAGGCCTGGATACAAGCCAAAGGGTGGCATGTTCAGGTGAGATACAGACATGTTCAGTGTGGCTGTCACCTGGACGGTGAGCCAGGGAAAGCAGTGCAGTGGGCATCAGAAAGTAGTCGTGCACCTTTGTGTTAGCAAGTTTGGATTTTGCCTTGAAGGATTTGAAAGGCTGGAGTGCAAAGATCAGATTCGTGTTTCAGTAAGCTCCCTCTGGCTGCTATAGTAATAATGGGGTGTCAGGGGACACAAAAAGACAGGGAGACTAGTCAGGAAAGAGATGATGGGGTCCTCAATTCAGAAGATGGCAGTGGAGATAAGGGGAGATAAGGGCAGAAGATAAGGGGAGAAAAGATGATCATGTTGTTAGTTATGCGATGATTAGCAGGAGGAGGCAGAGGTACTAACACTATTGAGGACCTACTGTGTGCTACAGTGTTTCAAATTAGTTGAAACCACTCACTTAACCCTCACAACTATCCTATGAAAAAGGTACAGTTGACCCTTGAACAACACAGGTTTTAACTACATAGATCCACTTATACACGATTTCTTTTTCAATAATGTATAGTCGGCCCTCAGTATTCGCTGGTTTTACCTCTGAAGATTCAACCAACCTTGGTTTGAAACTGGTATTCTTCATCTGTGGTTGGGAATCCGTGGATGTGGAGGGTGGATTATATGCATTGTTCTGCACCATTTTATATGAGGAACTTGAGCGTCACAGATTTTGGTATCCAAGGGGTTCCTGGAATTAATCCCCCACAGATGCTGAGGAAAGTCTACAGTTTAAGATTTGGGGGAGTCAAAAGTTGTATGTGGATTTTCAATTGTGCAGAGAGGTCAGCATAACCCCCACATTGCTTAAGGGTCAACTGTACTATTATTTCAATTTGAGGAATTGAATTAAATTTGAGGAAATGGAGACACAGAGGCGTTAAGGAACTTTCCAAAGTTGCTTAAAAGTTACTTAAAAGTAAGAGATGAAAATAAGGGAAGGTACACTCAATGAAGCAGAGAATGGTAAAGTGGTTTCCAGGTGCTGGGGGTGGGTGGGGGAAATGGGAAATGCTGGTCACAGGGTGTAACAGACTTTCAGTTTTAAAATGAATAAGTTCTGGGGATCTAAGGTACAGGCATAATATTATAGTTACTAAGAAAGAGTATGTTCAGCACTGAAAATATGCTGAGAGAGTACATTTCAGGTACACTCACCACACACAAAAAATGGTAACTGTGAGATGGATATGTTAATTAGGTGGACTATACTAATCATACATATCTATATGTATGTACATATACATACATAAATATGTATCATTATATATATATATATCAAATCATGTTGTACTCCTTAAATATACACAATGTATAATTTTTACTAAAATTTTCTTAAGTTGAGCAAAAAGTCTCTGTTGTTGGATTTAACAAAGGCCAGGAGGCTGACCTGTTACCCAGCTCCTATGTCTTCTTACCTCATAGTTGCCAATGGAGCTAAGGTTGCATTTTTTTGTTTGTTTTTTTAATTCATTTTCATCCCCATCTCCTTCATTCCTGAACAGTAATGTAGTTTATGATCTTTCTATAATCACTTCCTCTGGACAATAGCAGCCCACATTCTCAAGTACCAGATTAAGTTAATAAAATTGCTTTCTTTCAAGAGCTCCAAATTCAGATTGCAGGTCACTAACCTTCATTAAATACAGCAAAAAGGAGTACAAATTCCTGCAAAGTCTGTGTCCTTTCCTTGGCCAGACTCCCTGAAAAAGAAGTGAGCATTTATCTTCCACTGAAGATCCTTTCATAGGAAAGTGACACCAGGAGGAGACATTACTTCACCACTTGGAAGTAGCACAAATGTAGTCCTTTGTCTCTTGGTCCTTGGAACTTGACCATAACATTATTTCTTTGGTGTCAGTTATCCTATACCAGTGCTTCTAAAACTATTCGGGGTAAAGAACATTGTTGTAAATTTCAGATTTGTTGTAGACCACTACTTTTTAAAAATACCAAAAAAAACCTGAATTACTAAAAAAAAAATGAAATAAAAAAGACACACAAAATACAAGCCCGTATCATATTTCATATATGTATGTATATATACATACATACACACACACATATATATGTATTGAGAGCAAATATAAAAGAAAAAAGAAAAATTACAAAACCATACATACTGTTCATGGAAAATGTGCATATAGGCAATTAATATAACGAAATTCTATAATGCTTTTTAACATTTTTTATTCTGTACTTGTAAATAAACAAAAAGTTATGAGCAAAGTGACTGTCCATATTAAATACCCATACTCACATTTTAAATAAACACCATGTACACTAATATTTAAAACTGTTATATTAAAAATGAGCTTGCTTTATGCTTTAACAGTTAAATTTGTTGGTTATCTTTCTTAGCATTGTATTTCTTCATTTGATTGGAAAGTTTTCTTTGCAGGCTTATTTCTAGTAGGAAGATTTTTCTTATGATGTTCTCCTTTTCTCTCTCGTACCCTGGGTGCTTGGAAAGTGAAAATTAGATTAGATGAAGAAAGTAACTCACCCTACGCATTTAAAACACAGGTAAAGTTGCCTGAAACCATTTTGATTCTTATTTTTTAAATGATCAAATAGTGAAAATGACTTTTACTTTTGGTGCATAAGTCTATGGATTTTCACACAGGTATAGATTTGTGAAACAACCACCAACGGGATACAAAACAGTTCCAACATTCCCCCAAACGCCCTCCTTCGATACTCTTTACAGTTACATATACAGTCTAGACACACACACACACACACACACACACACACAGAGACACACACGGTGCCAAAAAATGTATACACATTTTAAGAAAGGAAAACAGTATTAAAATTGTAATACTCGATATATACCGATAACAAAAGATGACTCCAAGTCATGTTTGACTTACGAGAGGTGCTGAAAGTGGTTACCATCAGCGTCCAGACACGTCTAATTATTGTAAACTACTGCTTGAGCAACGTTGACCAAAGTGTCCACTTTGGTCAACCAGGAGTGCCAAAACAATGTATACACATGACTTGTATTCATCTCCCTCTGTATGTAT
Source organism: Rhinolophus ferrumequinum (assembly GCF_004115265.2). Classification (NCBI taxonomy): domain Eukaryota; kingdom Metazoa; phylum Chordata; class Mammalia; order Chiroptera; family Rhinolophidae; genus Rhinolophus; species Rhinolophus ferrumequinum. Next base: position 5,647,974 of record NC_046284.1, on the reverse strand, counting down.
ATATATATTCATGTGTATAGTCATACCTTTGGCAGCCACCAATCTATTCTCCATCACTAGAGAGTTGTGTTTTTGAGAATGTCATATAAATGGAATCATACAATACATAAACTTTTGAGACTGGCTTTCTTATTCAGCATAATGCCTGGGAGATTCATCCATTTTGTTGCATGTATCAATACTTTATTCTTTTTTATTGCTGAGTAGCAGTTTGTGGTATGGATGTACCACAGTTAGTTTAACCCCTCACTTATTGAAGGACATTTAGGTTGTTTCCAGTTCTTGGCTATTACAAACAAAACTGCCATGAACATTCATGTACAGGTTTTGTATCAGTGTTAAACTTTCATTTCTCTAGAATAATACCCAGGAATGGAAATGAAGTTTATATTAAATTTTATAAGACCCTGCCTCCAATTTTGACACCAATTTCAGTGTGTGTGTGTGTGTGTGTTTCCCCAACACCAAGCAATTTTGAAACACCAGCTGGGTGTCCTAAAATTTAACTGAATTCTGACACCATCTACCTGGAGAGAGCATCAGATCCCACAGGTTAAGGGCTCAGTCCTACAAGACTGCCCTTCCCCCATAATTCAGATGCCAATCTCATGTCCAGGTTGTCATCTGTGCTGTATATCAACAAGCTATAGATCAGAGGTCCCAACAATTCCCTCCTTGGGTTCCATTAATTTGCTAGATTGGCTCACAGAACTCACAGACACAAGTTACTTACTATTTTGATTACCAGTTTATTATAAAAGGATATAACAGAAACCTCCAGATGGAAGAGATGCAGAGGGCAAGGTATGGGGCAAGGGCAGGGAGCTTCTATGCCCTCTCCAAAGCACCTGCAGGTATTCACCACCTGGAAGCTCCCCAAATGCCATCCTTTTGGGTTTTTATGGAGCTTCATTACACAGGCATAACTGATGAAATTACTGGCCATTGGCAATTGAACTCAACCTCCAGCCCTTCTCCCCCTCCCTAAGGCGTGTAGGAGTGAAAATTCTAGCCCTCTAATCACATGGTTGGCTCCACTGGCAACCAGCCCCCAACCTTAGGTGCTTTCCAAAAACCATTATCATAACAAAAGACACCTTTATCACTGTCATCACAGGAAATTCCAACGGTTTTAGGAGCTCTGCTGGGAATGGGATGAAGATCAAATATATATATATATATATATATATTGGGATGAAGATCAAATATATATATATATATATATATTATAAATCACAATATCACACTGCTAAACTGTTCTCCAGAGTGTTTACTATTGTGAATCCCCACCAACAATGTATGAGACTTCCTATTGCTCTGCACTCTTGCCAGCATACTGGGCAATTTTTAAATTATTATTTTAGCTATTCTAATAGGTATACAGCAGTATTTCGCTGTGCTTTTTATATGCATTTCTCTAGTGGCTAATGATATTGAGCATTTTTTTCACGTACTCATTTGCCATTTGTATATCTTCCTTGGTGAAGTATGTATTCAATTTTTTTGCCCATTTAAAAAATTGGGTTCTTTGTTTTTGTTGTTGAGACTTGAGATCAAATTATATATTCTGGATATAAGTCCCTTGCCAGATATGTCTTTAGCAGTGTTCTTTTTTCCAAAACAAAAGTTATTAATATTGATGAAGTCACATCACTTTTTTCTGTTATGGACTGTGTTTTTGGTGTCTTCTCATAATCCTTTTTATAATCCCAAATCATGAAGACTTTCTGCTGTATTTCCTAAGTTTTATGGTTTTACATATTACATTTAGATCTATAATTCGAGTTAATCTTTGTATAAGTAGTGAGGTTTAGAATGATTGCATATAGATTTCTAATTGTTCTAACACCATTTGTTGAAAAGACTGTCCTTCGTCCATTGAATTGTTTTTGCACCAAATCAATTGGACATACTCGCGTGGGTCTATTTCTGGACTCTCTATTCTGTTCCACTAATCTATGAGTCTATTCCATTGACCAATACATGTAATAATTATTGCAGCTTTGCAGTAAGTTGTAAAATAGAGTACAATTATTCCCCTAAATTTATTCTTCTTTTGCAAAATCATTTTAGCTAATCTAATACTTTTGGCTTTCCAAATAAGTTTCAGAATTTTACCGTGCTAAAGGTCTGATTGCTTGCCACACGAAAGCCAAAATTCGAGAGATAAGGTTGTTGGAAAGAAAAGCAGGTTTATTCAGAATGCCGGCACTCTGAGAGAATGGCGGCCCCCTGTCCCAAGGCCACCTCCCCTCAGCAAGGCCAAAAGGTTTTAGAGACAAGAAAGATGAAGAAGAACAAAGGGAAAAAGGGGGTGGGAAAAGGTGGTCTTGGCCTGGAGTAAACAGCTGCCCAGAGGCTGGTTTGTTTCAAGGATAGAAGTGGATCTTATGCAGATGTAAAACCTTCTTTCCATATGTAGAAACTTCTGGAGGTTTCCCTGAGGAAACAGGGTCACTGAGCATGGTATGCATATGGTCTGGAGTAAACAGAACCATTGAAACTGGTATGCATAGTAATTATATGGTAAACAGAGTCATTAAGGTTTGGGGGACGGAAGAGAAGCAAAGAAAAAAAAATTCCAAAAGTCCCAAGCTAAACAACACTGTTAGATCGAATTACACTAGAGGTTTAAATCTCAAAATAGAAGATACAGTGTCACCCTTACAGAATCAACTTGTCAATAGCTACACAAAAATCTTGCTAGGATTTTGATTGGAATTAAATCTATAGATTGGGGAGAATTGAGATTTTCACTGTTAAATCTTACAGTTCACAAACAGTATTTCTGTTTGTTTAGGTCTGCTTCATTTCTTTCATCAGCACTTTGTAGTTTTCACTGTACAATATACATGTTTTGTTCAATTTATACCTGTTTTCAATTTTTGAGTTTTTGTAAACATTATTCTTTCTTAAATTTTGGTTTTCAGTTATTCATTGGTAGTATATAGAATACAGTTTATTTTTTACCACCGTTATTGAGATATAATTAATATACAAAAAACTGTACATATTTAATGCATATAATCTGATGAGTTTGGACACAGGAAAACACCCGTGATGCCATCACCAAATCAAGGTAATAGACATATCTAATAGCTTCCAGGTCTCCTTGTGTCTCTTAGGGGTCTGTGTGTGTGTGTGTGTGTGAGTATGTGTAAAAAATTTAATGAGGTCTGCCCTCTTAACAAATTTTAAAGTGCACAATTCCTTATTGTTAACTATAGAAACTGTGTTATAAAGCAGATCCCTAGAATTTACTCATCCAGCATAACTGAAATTATACCCTTTGCATAAAACGCAACTTCCTGTTTCCCTTACCCCATCTCCTGGCAACCACTATTATATTCTCTGCTTCGATGAGAATTTAAGACTATTCTATGATTATTTTAGACACGTAATATAAGTGGAATCATGCAGTATTTGTCTTTCTGTGACTGACTTATTCCACATAGCATAATGCCCTCCAGGTTCATTCATGTTTTTGCAAATGGCAGAATTTCCTTCTTTTTTAAGGCTGAATAATATTCCTGTGTGTGTGTGTGTGTGTGTGTGTGTGTGTGTGTGTGTGTGTGTGTTACATTTTCTTTGTCCATTCATCTCAAAGGACATTGTGGTTGCTTTTGTATCTTGACGACTGTGAATACTGCTGCTATGAATATGGGAGCGCAGATATCTCTTTGAGATTCTGATTTCATTTTCCTTGGATCAATATCCAGAAGTGGGATTGCTGGATCATAAGTTAGTTCTGTTTTTAATTTGTTGAGGAGCCTCCATACTGTTTTCCATAGCGGCTGCACCAGTGTACATTCCCACCAACAGTGCACAGGGGTTCCCTTTTCTCTACATCCTCAGCAGCACTTGTTACTTCTTGTCTTTTTGATAATAGCCATCCTGACAGGTATGAGCTGGTATCTCATTGTGGTTTGGGTTTACATTTTCCTGGTGATTCGTGATGTTCAGCACCTTTTTCATGTACCTGTTGGCCATTTTTATGTCTTCTTTGGGAAGATGTCTATTCAGATCATCTGCCAGGTTGAGGAACACTGGTGGTACTTTGAATTCTGATGCCTTTTCTGGATCTGTCTGTCTATTCTGTTTGCTTTTTAGAATTCTCAGCTGGCTGGGCTGTGCATTTTGTCAAGGTTCTATAGTTGAGTTAAGTGGGAGATAAAAGGTGCCATGTGTTTCCTCCATCTTACCTAGAAGTAGAATCTCTGTTGACTTTTTAATTCAATTCTGTCAAAGAATTGTTTTGACTTTAACCTATTTATTTATATTTTATATGTAAACATATGTTTTGATGATTTTATTGTTTTATTAGTCTTTACATCCTACAAATAACATGCTGCGGTTTTAGCACTTTGTTATACATTGTGACTATGAAATAAAACTGAACTCAGTATAGGAGAGATTATGCTTCCAAATGAAACGAGTACAAATTTTTCTGGTCTTCTTCTTCTACTCCCTCCCCTTTTCCATATTAATAAATGAAAAAAAAAAGCCAACATGAAAATCCAACATAGTATTATATATGAATCCAATGACACGACATTCTGGAAAAGACAAATCAATGGAGACAAGAAAAAAATCAGTGGTTGTGAAGAGTAGGAGAGGGAAGGATGAATAGCAGGAGCAGAGAGGATTTTAAGGGAAGTGAAACTACTCTGTATTGATACCATAATGATGGATCCATGTCATTATCCATTTGTCCAAACACCACCAAGAGTGACCCCTAATATGACTTTGGGTGATAGCAGTGTGTTAACGTAGACTCATCAGCTGTAACGAATGCCCCACTCGCGTGGGGAATGTTGATAGTGAGGGAGGCTGTGCCTGTGCAGGGGCAGCAAGGATTTGGGAAATCTCTGTACTTTCTGCTCAGTTTTGCTCTGAACCTAAAACTGCTCTAAAATATAAATTCTGTTTTAAAGGAAAAAAAAGTCTGGCTACCCTGTAGACCATGTGGAGAGAGCTCCAGCTATGTGAGTCTTCCAAGCCACTAAGTCAAAATACTCCCAAATTTCATGAAAGACCCACAAAAACCATGAGAAATTGTAAATGATTGTTGTCATTTTAAGCCACACAATTGTGGCGCTAGGCAGTATCATAGCTTCCGAGATTCATAACTGGACCAAAATAAAAGTCCAGTGACATACTATAGAAATGATCCCTGAACACACAATGTGATATAGAGAAGATGTATTACAGAATTGTACACCTGAAATCTATGTAACTTTGATAACAATTGTCAGCCCAATAAACTTAAAAAAAAGCTGATTTCACCATTAAAAATTAGGATTAAACTAAAGTATGCAAAGTTTACTACCCTAATTTAATTTATACTATTAAACTATAAATTAAAAGAAGATTAAAATTAAGATGATTTTTAGAATCACAAGTTATAAGCATAAGTAAATGCTTACTTTTCTCAGATTTTTATATGCTCCTGGGTCACAGATGACAAGCTAAGCTCCCAAACTGGTCTATACATCACTGATGACACACTGGGATGTATTTACTTCCATGGAGCTGTCAAGGAACCTAACACAAAATTTACAAAAGGCACTCCTGGGACGGTCCACGGGATATTTGAAGTAGAAAGTAGCAGTGCTTTGAGAAGAGAGACCTATTTTCAGAGTTTGGCTTTTCTTAACCATCAGAGTGCATGTGGCAACATAAGATGGACATCTGTTCCTCCCAGAAACTGGATTATTCTCCTTTCCATGGATATGATGCTAGGGAAAAGGAACCTCTTTCAGATGAAAGAACAGAAATGCTATCTTTTATGAATAGACCCAGATGTTTGCACTTCCTTGCTTATTTCCTCTCAATCTGACCCTTTCTTACACTTACCTTCTCTACAAACCAACAGGGCTCCAATGAGGCCTGAATTCAGGTCTTTCACCGGGTCCACATGTGAAAGGTAGGAGTAGGTGAGACACGGTGGGTCAGAGGCCATTGGACCATTCTCCTTCAGGACATGCCAGACGTAGGTATGACTTTCACCAGGAATGACTTTATCATCTTCCTTCTCCGTTTTGCTGGTCTCATCCTCATATTCAGCACCTGAAGCAAGAATGGATAAAATTGTCCTTGTGTACCCATTGTCCACTCAGGGAAACACATCAAGGTTACTGTCACCAGGAGATTCTACACCAGAAACAGTCTTTCTGCAACTTAATTTGGAAGACTAATGTGCAACAGCTATAAATAGGGAGAAGCCTCATATATTCTGGAGGAGTTCTAGACCACTAATGCAACCGTGAGTGATTCCCAATGAGACCTGCACATTCGAACCAACTCATTGCTTCCATTATTGCATATTTTAACCTATTGAGTCAATCCAACTCAACCAACATACACTGGGTATGTACTTTGTCCCAAACTCTTTTTTTTTTAACTTTTATTTATTTTAAGTGTGTTTTTCCAGGACCCATCAGCTCCAAGTCAAGTAGTTATTTCAATCTGGTTGTGGAGGGTGCAGCTCACAGTGGCCCATGTGGGGATTGAATCGGTGACCTTGTTGTTAAGAGCACCGCACTCTAACCAACTGAGCTAACCGGCCACCCCTGTCCCAGACTCTTTAATAAGCACTCATGAGGGGCAGGGAAGGGAAAGAGATTTTTAAAGTGTTTTTAACTTGGTTCTCTCTGGAAGGGCAGATCAGATCAGGGAGAGTTATTTTCTGGCTGTCCTATCCCTAGTGATGTTCCAGTTGATCCATGGATTAGCCTGATACTTCTATTCAAAATTGAGCAGTGTATGTGTTCACTATTAATGAAGTCTCATTGCTTCTAGATCATTTCAGTGGACAGAATTAGAAAATATTTAAAGGTATTGACCATAATACTTAGGCTTCTATTGAAACATTTTTCTAGCAAGTCACCATAGCTTCCTGGATTTAGAAGGGTCTATGGAGTTCCAGAGCATTCTAAGCACTCAGGACGCTCTTCATTTATACCCCATCTTATCCCACGACATCTGTACATCTGAGAGCAGGACCTCTCCAACAGAGCAGTGCAAAAGATCTCTGCCCTCTCTGTGCTCTGCCCATACTTTTACTACAAAGTCTCAGCAGTCAAAGGCCACCCCCAAAGTGAAGGTGGGTGGTCTTTACTACAAAGTCAGCTTCTCTGGGGTATAACAGCACCCCCTCCAGTGGGCGCTAGGGATAATTGGCTTTATCCAGAAGCAACAGAAGACCAACACCTATGCGTGGCAGAACCTGGCATAGAAAAATGTGAGTTGGCATGTGAGGATGGAGTGTGTGGTTCAGGCATCTATGTGATTGTGGGTTGGTTTCAAATTCTACAGAGTGGATACGTTTGGATAGGGAGGGAGAAGGTCGTGGAGGGGTATACAAGAGTCTTTGACTGTATCTACAGTGTTTAATTTATTTAAATAAAGGAAGCAAAGATGGCCAAATGTTAAGTTTTGGCAAAATGAGGTGATGGGTATATGTTTGTTTGCTATATTATTTCCTACACCTTTATTTGTTTGAAATATTTCACTAGGAAAATAATACCTTTTTCCCTAATACTAAGGTTGGGAGAGGGGTATGGGAGTTTTGATGAGAGGCCAAGAATGTGTGAAACACTGTAGCTCTCTTGGGGAGAGGGACAGTGAATGGATTGGGAGAAATGTAGCAGTAGGATGTCCAGGCAGTACAGAGGGACCATTTGAGGTGAGGCATTATGAACTTAGTGATACAACTCCGTGTGGTTGTGTGATTTTTATTTCAGTGGTGGCCACTTACTTGGTTGCTAGTAGCGTAGCTGGAGAACAGATTTAACCATGGTAGTAGTTTGGCCAAGTGAATAGAATGGCGATCAAGGAGGCCAGGAACTTGTGAGTGCATGCAAAGGCACTGTGGTTGTCATGTGTCAGGGCATCTAAGCTGGGAAATGAGGGAAGTGAAGACCTAAGGGGCAAGGTAGAGGTGGAAATATTGTAGGGTCAGTGGATGGGAGATCTCAATGAGAATGAAGTTTGTTGGAGTGGGCAGTGAGAAAATGAGAGCTGGAACAATAGGAGGTGATGCTCCAAATGTTGAGATTCCCAGGGCTGCTGAAGTTGCTAATAACAAGGTCTATCCTCCAATGAAGACAAAAGGGATTATGAAGACCAAGTGAAGTAGGTGGTGCTTGGGAAAAAGCATTGAGCGCAGCCCTTAAAGTTTACATATCTACTAATGTATATTTCCTTTGGAAGATTTCTGCCTCCTTCAGAGTCTTGTCTGAGCTTATACATCAGACACCTGCAATTATTCTAAGCGGAATGTGTTTTGTGTAATTGTCATCTTCTATTATACGAGGAACAGCACTGTTGGGACATTTGAGAGTTCAGGGAGTCTGCCCGTCTACTTCCAATACGCCTTTTGCATGGATGATATCCTAAGAAGTTTATCAAATCACCAGAATCCACTTCTGAAAGGAAGTCATTTTGTAGTTATCCCTTGAGCCAGCCAAAGCTTTCTCAAGTGCTTTTGGGCTTGAGATACACACTGAAAAGAGAAAAGTTGAGGAGGAAATCATAGGGCTTCCTGTTGAGAAGACTGAATAACAGAGTGCCCCAAATGTAGTGGTATAAAACAACCACCATTTTATTATGCTCACTGATTCTGTGGGTCAAGAATTCAGACAGGGTAGAGGCAGGATGGCTTCTCTGCTCCATGATATTGAGGGCATTACCTGGCCTAACTCAAACAGCTGAGGGTGGAATCCTCTGGAGGCTTTTTCACACACATATCTAGTAGCTGGGCTGGAATAACTTAAAAAGTGGATTCATCTGGGACTGTTGACCAACACATGGCATTTCTGTTTGGCTTGAGCTTCCACACAGCATGGGGTCCTTGGGGAGTCAGGCTTCCTACATGGCATCTCAGGACTCCAAGAGTGAATATTCCCCCAAACAAGGTAGAAGTGGCATGCTCTTTTATGACAGCCTCAGAAGTCACGTGGCATCACTTCTGCCATACATCATTGGCCAAAGCAGTTAAAAGCCCACTGTGGATTAATAAGGAAAAAATAGATTCCAGCTTTCAATGGGAGGTGTGTCAAGGAATCTGCTACCATGTTTTAAAACCACCACACCAGGGCATTGTGAAAATGAGCAAGCAGGTGTTTTGAAGTTGATCGCTATCTCAGCAAGCAATGTGCTCTCAGGAACCAAGACTGCCGGGTTATACAAAAACCTTGTGGTTAGGTCCCAGGACTGTGGGGATCTCTTTGGTATCCACTTTCTACCCCGAACCCTGATCCTTTCGTGTCCCCTGATGTCTGTCTACGGCCTTGTATCTGCACCCGCTGTCTGCCCAGCCTCTGTTGTACTGTCTGTCCTAGATAACACTCTATTCAACCCTTTGCAGCTGGTGGGTCAGCCTTGCTCCTGGCCTAGCCTAAGCCCCCAGGAGCTAGGCTGCTAAAACATGCCAAATTCCTGTGTGTCTGGTAGGAGATGAGACACACATCCTGAATCCACAAGACAAGAATTTTTGTTGGTCTCAGTCCTGGAGGGCCACAACTTAGTGGCTGCTGGGCACAACTGCTCCACCACAAGCCAAATGCTATGCTTCAGGCACCCCACTCCCTGGTACCTTCAGCTGTGTATCCTTTGCCTGACCTCTTATCAGCAGCTTTAAGCTGACACTTCTTGCCTTGTGTGCCCCACGCCGTCTTTCAGATCTCCCTCAAAGTTTTGCAGCTCTGGCTCCTTTGACAGATACTTCCTGCTCACCATCTTGGCTTACTTCCATCATGTGCTTTTAGATTCTGTTAGCCAAAGCAAGTCATATGACCAAGCCCATCATCAGGACGGAGAGGAAATATAGTCCTCCTACTCTGGGATAGGGGATGACTGTTGGCTGAACAGTAATATATTTGACCAGAGTTGGCTTGGGAGAGAAAAACGACAGGCTGCCAAGGACATAGAAATATAAAGCGTATGAGTGGTTACCTGGGACTGGGAGTGGGAATGGGGCCTGAACTGCAAAGAGAGAGCTTCTTGAAGTGACAGACGTATTCTAAAACGATTGTGCTGATGACTGCACGACTGTCTATAAAGTCATTCAAAGTCATCAAATTACCTTTAATGGGTGAATTTCGTGATATATAAATTATTCGTCAATAAAGCTATTTTAAAATGCTGTGAGGAAACCACACACAAAAATCAATTTGAGATGGATCACAAACCTAAGTGTGAAAGGTAAACTAATAAAACTTCTGGAGGAAAGCATACAAGAAAGTCTTCATGACTTTGGGATTGGCAAATGTCTTAAACAGGACACAAAGCTCTAAAATAAAAGGAAAAATGTGACAACTTTTCATGCTTCATTAACTATTGAACTTCCATGCTTCATTAACTTTAAGAACTTCTGTTTACCAACCCCCCCACATATATATGTATATCCGTTTCACCTTCAAAATATATATATATATATCATATATATTACATATATCTACATATGTTATATATATATGAAGAGAGTGAAAACTCAAGCCACAGACTAGAAGATATGCAAATATTTATGTCTGTCAAAGGATTTGTATTCAGAATACATAAAGCATCTCTATAAATCAATAAGAAAAAGATAAACAACTCATTTTTGTCAACAGGACAAATAAACGCTTGATCAGATACTTTACAAAAGAATATCACAAAGGTCACGAAGCTTATACAATGATATTGACTTTCATCCCAGATTTAACTGACAACCTGGACCTCCCGGACTAGTCGAAGGAGACCAGCAGCTTGTAGATCATAACACATAAATACAAAGGCTCCTGAGAGGACAACAAATGACATGGCGTTAGGCCATCACCTCCCTGTGTTGTTCCTGGGCAGAACCGCTGTGGATGCACGTGTGAGACATTAGAGAGTCCATTTTCCCAGCCCTCACCTGGCTTAGGATGTAAAAGAGTCATCTCTACACTCAGCCTCTAACTGCAAACTTGTGAGAACGCTGGTCTCTCTAAAATGCCCCTAGATTTGTTCTGGAAGCTCCCAAATGGATAAACCTCATGGAAATAGCCGGCCAGTCTCCAGGCAGAACCTGGGATGACTTTTCCTATATACCACTGCCCCCTCCTGTCACCTTTCCCCAACCCAGAACATGAAGGCCTCCAGTTTCAGAATGAGAATTGGTCAACATGTAAGCACCGTTCGGCTGTACAACACAGGGTGTGTGCTCCAATAATTTATGAACAATTTTCTTGAATCTTCTTAATCTATATATGCCATAGACTATCTGGATGATAGCACAGTTAATTGTGGCACCCGCTTCACTCCCGTCCTGCATTGTGAAGGTTAAGGAGAAGATTGATGAAGTGGAGACTATGGCCAAACGGGCGGTTTCTTTGTTTGAGGTCAGCTTGAGCTTCTGCTAATTGGCTCTCGTCACATGGTGGCATTCCTATTTAGAAACTGGGGGGAGGGTAAGGAGAAGAAATATCTGGAAAGTCAGAATCTAAGGAAGGAGGAGAATTCCGTTTCACCTTCATACCATGAGGCTTGATCCTCCCTAGGAAGTTTTCTGGGCATAGGAAGGCAGATGAAGTGGAATATTTAGGACCTGTGGCCTGCCCCTCAGGGGAGAACAGAGGACCAAATCAAAACTTTGGGGATTAGACTCAAATGACAATGTTCTTAACTTCATGAAGTGGGCCTAGGTTTGAATCCTGACTCCACTAGTTACATGACCTTGTACTCAATGCTCTTCTCTCCCTAGATGACAGGACAATAGGAGGGCATCGGACTCACCTTCAGAAGCTTTCCAGTAGGATACACCAACAGCATGAAGACTGACAGCGTGAGAAGCCATGTTCTTTAGTGTAACGACCACTGTGTCATAAACCTCAGCCCGGATGGTAGGACCCAGCAGACCTGCAGGAATGAGATGTTCCGCAAAGGTGACTGGGAGGGTGGCACTCCAGGAAACCTGTTGTTATGAAAGTGATGGTCAAAGGCACAGTGGAGAAGCATGCGCCTGTGATTCTTGATGAAAAGTAGTAGTTAAATGAATGAATGTATAAACTGCTATCACCAGCTCAACCTCATGGTTGTTCTGAGGACAACATTCTGGCAATGCATTCCATGCATTTATTCATTCATTGAACTAATGCTAGTTGAGTTCCTACTATATTCTAGGAACTGTCCCTAGGTGGTGGAGATCGTGGAGATCACATTCTGGGCAGACAAAGCACATAAGGAAACAAACAAGAAAATTTCAGGTGGTTACAAATGCTATGAGATGGTGGTGTGTTAGAAAGGCATGAGGCAGCAGGTTGAGGATACTTTAAAAATAGCGGTCAGGAAGGGCCTCTCTGAGGAGGGGGCATTTGAGCAGAGAACGAACTAATGAAAAGCAAGATTTGCAAAGATCTCGTGGAAGACTTTTCAAAACAGATCAAACAAATGCAAAAGTCCTGAGACAAGAATAAGCTTGGCATAGTTGAGTCACATGTGGTTGAAGCAAAGTGAATGAGCAAGAGAGTGATAGAAAATATGGGTATAGATGTAGGCAGGGAACATGACGTGTAGGACTTTGTAGGCCACAGGAGTCTGGATGAGTTTGGAATTTACAAGGAGTAAGTAGATTTGGAATTTGTTTTGGAGAAAGAGTCAAGGAGACTTGCTCTTCTTGGATGTTAAAGATAGAAAAAAAAAAAGAGAGAGGGAGGGAGGATTCCAAGGTGACTCCTGTGATTTTGGTTTGTGCAAATAGGTGGTAGTCGGGCCATGACACAGAAAATTAAGGGGAAAATCAAGACTTCTGATTCATGGACATATTAAGCATAAGATGTCTACAAATGGTTTATTGAATGAATTGTATTCAATGGGATGCAAACAGGAAGTAGCTTTATTTTTCATAGTTTTTAATTGTTAGATGGAATTTCCCTTTCTTACACTTTGAACAATCTCATTTCCCCCCTAGTAACCTTCACATATTAACAGTATCATTTTTTAGGTACTAATATGTCCAGTCCATTCTAATATCAAACTTTTGATGTCCCCTGAAATTTAAGGGTTCCTCCCTCCTCTAGCTAAGTTCTGACAGGCTCAGTTCCTGTAATGGGAAAACGTAGTTTGGCTGGTAGCTTCACTGCTTTCTCACCTTAGTCTCTAATCCTCCCCAAGTCACCTTACCACTTCTGGACTCTCTAAAGTTGGAGCTAGTGGGAGAAGGACAGGGGTGGGGAAAGAGGCATAATAGCAAGATCTTTCTTGGAAGGAGCAGTGGTAGTGTGGCTTTCGTGCCCCTGGTCGTGGTACATGCCAAAATTCTGGCTCTTTCTTTCTTAGGGAACTTACAGGAGTTCTTTGGAGATTCTCTCCCTTCCAATATAGGGACACCCCACTCTACCACTCCCTGGCATGAGCTATGCCCTTTCCAACTGTCATTTGTATCTCTCCTCTCAGTTTCTGCTTCTGGCAGTGCAATTGCATATAACTTTTCTGTTGGGGTCACCTAGACCTGGAACGAAGACCTCTCAGACAGGGTCTGCCCTGTGATCTTCCTGGCCTCACACCTAGCAGTGGAAGTGCAGTTAGCCTCTGCTATAGCCCACTCTCTTTATTACTCCATAATGGCAAGTTCCCTCAAGACTCTGGTCTTGAAAGCATTTCCAGATAAAAATCAGGCACTAGCCAATAGCTAAGCTCCAGAGGTCCTATTTCAAGTGTCCTAAATAATTCTCCTGAAGCCTCCCTCATGATCGCTTGATAGGAGGGGGAGGCCTCCCTGCCCCCATAAGGTAGGGGATATACAAAACACCAAAAATGCTTTCCAAAGAAATTCTCAAATCTGAACTCTTTTATAAATTCCTAGCCTTCTTCTGTATAGGCTGGAGGTACATGATGGGCTAAGGGTTGCATAACCAATTTTTGACCACTACTTGAACAAGTCCTGAATAGGTGGGCTGACATCTCTGTTTAGAATTTGGGGATACTTGTCAACTGTAATTCTCAGCAATAATTCTAAGGTAGAAAATGTCTCATCAGAACATCTTGTTATGGGCTCATTTGACATCTAAGTGATGGTATCAAGCAAGCAGTCTGAACTAAAGCTATAAACTTGGGAGTTATTAGCATAAAGATGATATTTTATAGCTATGAAACTGGACCAGATCATCTAGGGACTGAAGGTAGAGAGAATATAACATGAACTCAGGTCCAAGACCCAGGACACTCGAAATTTTAGAGAACACGCCAAAGAGGAGAGCCCAGCAAAGAGACTAAGGACATTCAACCAGTGTATTTCTCTGAGAGGTGGTCGTAAGGGAAGGACATTTTCTTTGGCAGCTGCCCTCTTCAGCTGCAGCCCCAAGACTGAGGAATCCTCGCTAGGAAATAAGATACCCAGTTTCATAATAAACAGTCAGTATTGTTTTCATTACCCATCCATGGTGGCCTGGGCTTGGCAATATTGAAAAGGTGATCCGTGAACTCTACAAACACAGTCTTTTTGTACATGACTGAGGTGCTGAATGGAAAAGTTCTTGGCACTCTAGGAGGAAACCTGTGTGAAGAAAGGAAAAAACAAGGCATTCATTTTGCTGGACCCTTTCTTGAACCCACTTGGAAAAGTAGCTAGATGTAATGCTTCCATCCCACTCTCCTTGCCTGTTAACGAGGCAAATTGGAAGATGTATATGAATCCCTGCTATAGACTTAATGTTTGTGTGTGAAGCCCTCATGAATGGGATTAGTGCCCTTATAAGAGAGATTACAGAGAGATCTCTCACCTCTTCCACTATGGGAAGTTACAGTGAAAAGATCACTATCTATCTATGAACCAGGAAGTGGGCCCTCACCAGACACCAAATCAGTTGGCACCTTGATCCTGGACTTCCACCTCCAGAACCATGAGAAATAAGTGTCTGTTGTTTATAAGCCACCCAGTCTATGGTAGTTTTGTTACAGCAGCCCAAACTCACTAATACAATCCCTAACATCCAGCAAACCAAAACACTCTTTTCAAAAGTCATCTGATACATTAGGCGCCATATGATAAGATAAATCATGACATTGATACCCATACACTGCATCAGCCACAAAATCCTTTGCCAAAGCAATAACTACAGCATCCTTCAATTTCATCCCTTTCAAACAGATCATAACTTTTATCTAAGTGCCTTGTATTCAAATTTTGCCAGTATGTACCTAAAATTATACCTCCCTTCTTAGGGATACCAGGAATACCACACAGAAAATTAACTTCCAATGAAGACTAGGTATATTGAGCCCTACCGGTGCCAGGAGCTGTAATTGAGAGCCAAACCTCCATTAATGCTCGTTCTTGTCTCCAGTCAGACACTCCCAATTATCCATTTACTTGTGGCTCAACTACTGAATCAGAAATTTTATAAGTAATTATATAAATGTTCCCCAAATGTTATTCTATGCCTCAATATTCTATGCCACCTTGTACGTGAAGGCTGGCTCCCCACCTTTTCCTCTCTCCCTACCTCACACGTTAGGTTGTTGTGTCCTGGGTCCCAATCTAGGTTGAGTAAGCAAAAGGGCCAATGTGAATCCTAGAGAATCAGTGTGAAGAAGGCCCCAGGGAAATAGGTAGAAAATACAAAGTGGTTCAGGTGACTATTTCCTCTCACTTTTTTACGTGCTGATAATTTTGAATCCCGTGGAGTTGTTCTGCTGCTTTCTGTGTGCCATAGAGAACCTCTCTTATCCTTCTGGACACCTAACTCTTATCTCTCACTAGATTTTACCCATTGGTATTGTTTCAACAAGCCAAGGGCATAATAGGCCCATGCCATGGAGATTTGGGGAATGAATATTCACGTAGAGAAAGCAAAGGCTCCTGTCCTGGAAGAAAGCTTTCATGTGCAGATCCTGGTCTCCAAATCTCCATCAGTCAAAAAAAATTGTGCATTCACTGCCCCCAACAGATGTACATTCCCTCACTTATAAACCATATGCTACCTGCCATTGTGCCGTCACAGGACACACACTAGAAATAAATATGGAGAAAGATTTTTAAAGACATATAGTTAGATGTGGAATTGGGTGTTGTTTCTTATGTCTTGTTGACTGACCCTCAAGGGCTTTTGAAAAGCAAGATTGTGACAGATGGAGCATGGTACAAATAAATGATGACATGCTTGGTGTGGGTCCCACTGGAGAAAGAACGCCCAACATCAGCTGGTGTAAGATACATAAGACCTGTTACAAATGACAACAATAAGGATAAAGTGGGGGAAAGGAGAGGCAGCTTCTGATTGTGGATATTAGCATGCTTAGAGCAAAAGCCAAACCATACCTGGGATTACCAGGATGTGAAATCAATAGCAAGGTGTCTGGCATTTATTGCTTACTTCTTTCTTTCTTAATAGTTTGCTGAAATAACAAAAATCTTAATGTTCCTTTCAGGAGCAACCACACCAGAGAATCATTCATTCCCCTAAGAAATTTTTTTCTTTTTTTTTTTTTAAGTAAAGTTTATTGGGGTGACGATAAACTATGTAAAGGTACATAGATTTCAGGTGTACAATTCTATAATACATCATCTATATATCACTTTGTGTGTTCACCACCCAGAGTCAGTTCTTCTGGGAATGCTGAGATGGAGAAGGGAAATGTAATCTCAAAATGGCAAAAATTGCTAAATTGGAAAATCAGTGACCTATAGGGATTAAAATATTTTTTTTCAAATTTTTTATTGTGGTAAGACATGTAGAACATAAAATTTGCTATCTTAAACATTTTAAATGTACAATTCAATGGTGCTAAGTACATTAATATTATACAATCATCACCACCATCCATCTCCCGCTTTTTATCTTGCAAAAGTGAAACTCTACATCCATTAAATGATGACTCTCCATTCCCCATTCCCCCGTCCCCTGAAACCACCATTCTACTTTCTGTCTCTATGATTTCGAATAATCTTAAGTATCTCATATAAGTAGAATCATACACTATATGCCATTTTGTGATTGGCTCATTTCACTTAGTATAAAGTCCTCCATATTCATCCATTTTATAGCACATGTCAGACTTCTGTTTCTTTTTAAGGCTGAACAATGTTCTATGCATAGACCTCATTTTGTTTGTCCATTCATCCATTGATGGGCACTTGGGTGGCTTTCACCTTTTGACTACTGTGAGTAATGCTGCTGTGAACATGGGTGTACACATATCTCTTCAAGATCCTGCTTTCAATTATTTTCGGTAGATACCCAGAAGTAGAATAAATGGATCATATGGTAATTGTTTTAACTTTTTGAGAAACCACCACACTATTTTCCACAGTGGCTACACCATTTTACATTCTCATCAGCAGTGCACAAGTGTTCCAATTTCTCATACCCTTGTCACCACTGATTTTGTGTTTGTTTTTTGTTTAGTGGCCATCCTAATGGGTGTGAAGTGGTATCTCTTTTGTAGTTTTGACTTGAATTTCCCTAATGGTTAGTGATATTGAGCACCTTTTCATATACTTATTTGTCCTTTGTATATCTCCCTTGGAGAATTGTCTAGTCAAATCCCTTGCCCATTTTTTTACTTAAAATTTGTTTCCTATTACAGTTAACATTCAATATTATATTAGTGTCAGGTATACAGCATAGTGGTTCGACATTTATACAGCTTATGCAGTGATCCCTCAATTTAAGTCTAGTACCCACCTGACACTATACATAGTTATTACATAATTGATTACATTCCCTATGCTGTATTTTACATCCTTGTGACTGTTTTCATAACTGGCAGTTTGTACATCTTAATCCCTTCCCCTTTTGCACCCATTACCCAAACGTCCTCCTATCTGACACCCATCAGTTTGTTTTCTGTATTTGTGAGATTATTTCTGTTTTGTTTGTTCGTTTATTCTTTTCTTTAGATTCCACATATAAGTGAGATCATATGGTATTTGTCTTTCTCTGTCTGACTTATTTCACTTAGCATAATACCCTCTAGGCCCATCCATGTTGTCCAAAGCCCATTTTTCAATCAAGCTGTTTGCTTTCTTGTTGTTGAATTTTAAGGTGTTCTCTACATATTCTGGCTATTAATCCCTTATCAGATGTTTGATTTGCAAATAGTTTCTCCCATTCTGTGAGTTCCTTTTTTACTGTTCACAGTGTCTTATGATGCACAAAATTTTTAAATTTTCACTAAGTCCAATTTGCCTATTTTTTTCTTTTGTTGTTTGAGCCTTTGGTGTCATATCCAAGAAATCATTTCCAAATCCAATGTTTATGTTTTCTTCTATGAGTTTTATAGTTTTGGTTCTTATATTTAGGCCTTTGATCCATTTTGAGTTCAGTTTTACACATGATATTAGGTAAGGGTCCAATTTCATTCTTTTATACGTGGATTTCAGTTTTCCCCGCATCACTGTAGGAAAGACTGTCTTTTTCTATTGAATAGTCTTGCAACCCTTGTGGAAAATCATTTGACTATACATGCGAGGGTTTATTTCAGGACTCTGTTGTATTCCATTGATAAATACAGACATGTAGATGTCTGCATTTATGCCAGTGCCACACTGTTTTGATGACTGTAGCTTTGTAGTAAGTGTTGAAATCAGGAAGTATGTCCTCCTACTTTTTTCATTTTCAGGATTGCTTGGACTATTCAGGGTTCCTTGAGATTCCATATGAATTTTAGGGTGGGTTTTTCTGTTTCTGCAAAAAACATTAGGATTTTGATAGGAATTGCATTAAATCTGTAGATTGCTTTGGGTAGTGTTGACATCTTAACAATATAAAGTCTTCCAAACCATGAACATAGGATGTATTTCCATTTATTTATATCTTATTTAAATTCTTTCATTAATGTTTTGTAGTTTTTAGTGTGCAAGTCTTATACTTCTTTGGCTAAGTTATTCCTAAATATTTTATTCTTTTTGATGCTATTGTAAATGGAATTGTTTTCTTTTTATATAGTTTAATGTATTTTAATAGTAAACTTATGGAACAGCACAGAAGACAAACAACATTAAAAACATGTGCTTCAGACAACTGTTTAGTGGTTACCAGAGGGTAAGGGGGTTTGGGGTTGGGAGATTAGGGTAAGGGGGATCAAATATATGGTGATGGAAGGAGAACTGACTCCGGGTGGTGAACACACAATGGGATTTATAGATGATGTAATACAGAATTGTACACCTGAAATCTATGTAATTTTACTAACAATTGTCTCCCCAATAAATTAAAAACAAACAAACAAACATGTGCTTGCATATGGGACAAATCAGTTAGAAAAGTATAGCAAATGTATGATAAAAATGAGTCTGCTGTATGATAAAAATGCTACAAACACCACTTAGTTGTCATCAATAAGGAATTTACTTATTAAAAAAAATCCAAATGCTGGCATTGTCCAGAAAAATGTAACAGGTTTATTTATAATTGTTATAAAGTTGAACTGCTGACACTCGGTTACTAAAACATTTTGACTTCATGACCCTGCATTTATATTAAAAATTCACACGCAAATAAAAATGAAAAAAACTGTCAATACCTGATTTCTGTCCCCTATTTTTCCACGTGCAATCATATACTTAGGTACCTTTTGACCCCATGAGAAAATAATATCTAACATTCAGAACTACCAATAACAGGAAGAAGAGAATTTGTTTAAAAAAAGAATGAAATGTTTCCCATCATAGTAGATTCTTAAGCATATTCACCATGTATTTGGTGTGCTAGTTGGATGTCTTTCAGCATAATTGTTGCATGTTTGGCATGGATAGCACACAGGTTGGTGTCTTCAAAAAGGCCAACCAAATAGGCTTCACTTGCCTCCTGTAAAGCACCAGTAGCTGCAGTCTGGAAGTGCAGATCTATTTAGAAATTCTAAGCAATCTCTGCACCAGGAAGGGAAGTTTGTGAATAAGTTCAGTGGACTCCTGATAACATCTAATTTCAGAGTGCCAGTCCTAGGCCTGTAATGATGATGTTTCTTCACCCCTCCAGTAGAGCGTGCATTCTTGGAGTAGCTTTCGTAGCCAATTGCTTCCTCCTGGGTGCTTTACCTCCTCCACTGACTTGCCAGCAGTCTGCTTTGTATGAGCCATGGTATAGAGACCTCCTTACTTAGCTCCCTTCTCCTTTGGCTAGAGAAATGCAACTTACTTGTTTTAATATAAATTTTATTGGGGAATATTGGGGAACAGTGTGATTCTCCAGGGCCCATCAGCTCCAAGTGGTTGTCCTTCAATCTCGTTGTGGAAGGCACAGCTCAGCTCCAAGTCCAGTTGCCGTTTTCAATCTTTAGTTATAGGGGGTGCAACCATCCCATGCGGGAATTGAACCGAGAGCTCGCGCTCTAACCAACTGAGCAATCCGGCCACCTCTCCGGAAGCTCAGCAGCAGCTCGTTATCTTCAATCTAGTTGTGGAGGGTGCAGCTCACTGGCCCATGTGGGAATCGAACCGGAAACCCTGTTGTTCAGAGCTCACGCTCTAACCAACTGAACCATCCAGCCACCCCGCAGCTCACATTTGTGTGTTTAATTTGTATCCTGCTATTTTGCTGAATTTATTAGTTCTAACAGTTTTTGTGTAGAATCTTAAGGGTTTTCTATATATCAGGTCATATCATCTGCAAAGATCATTTTGGTTTTTCCTTTCTGATTTGGATGACTTTTGCTTCTTTTTCTTGTCCAATTGCTTTGGCTAGGACTTCTAATATTACTGTGACTAGAAAAAGTGGGCATCCTTGCCTTGTCCCTAATTTTAGAGGAAAAGCTTTTACCATAGAGTATGATGTTCACTATGGCTTTTATTATGTTGATGTAGTTTCTTTCTAGTCCTAGTTTATTGAGTGTTTTTATAACGGAAGGGTGCATAATTTTGTCAAATGCTTTTTATGAATCAATTGAACTTACATCGATTTTCCCTTTACTCTATTAATGTTGTGTATTATATTGATTGATTTTTGTATGTTGAACCATTCTTGCAATCCAGGAATAAACCCCACTTGGTCATGGTATATAATCCTTTTCATATGCTGCTTAATTCAATTTGTTAGTATTGCTGAACATTTTTGCATCAATGTTCATAAGGAATATTGGTCTGTAGTTTCTTGTAGTGTCATCGTCTGGCTTTGGTATCAGGGTAATGCTGGCTGTAGAATTAGTTAAGGAGTGATCTCCCCTCTCCAATTTTTTGGAAAAGGTTGAGAAGGATTAGTGTTAGGAATTTTAAATTTTTTAAAAGGCAACATAACTTAAAAGTGTACAATCAGATTTCTGTTTTCCAGCCCAGTGTGTAAGAAGCTTAGAAATCACCATTCCATCCTAAGAGTAAGTGCAAACTGCTATCCCCAAATTGGAGAGACAGGCGAATACAGAGAATCACAATTTACCAGAGCAGAAACCTTCCAGCAGAAATGTCAGTGGGAATCTGTGCTGGGGAAGCCAAAACTGAATTGTAATTGATGAATTTCTGGAGGTGTGGAGTGAAGTCCGAGAGTTAAAAACTCTGTCATCAGCCCTGCCATACATTTTTGTGAGCCATGGCAGAAGCTATGGATGGGCGCAATATCATGGACTTACCAAGGTGAATCTAGCTGCTGCTGCTACAAACACCCAACTTGCCAGCAACAGAGACAAACAGTCAGCCTCTGTTATGTCACCATTCCTCAAGGAAACTGTCCAGACACTTGGTGAGCCTCACTAAGCACCAGTAAACTGCCCCAATAAACCTCTTGTACACACACACACAAACACACACACAAGCAGACAATCCTGTTTTTGAATTTTTGTGCTTAAAAACCTATAAAATCACACAAGGAAGCATAGAAGTCATGACTTGAACAATGTTGGTTGGAAACAGTGTTTTTCAGCTTTCAGACAATTCACTGACAGCTGTAAATCTGTGGAAATGCTGCCACCCAGGGTCAGCAGACGTGATTAGCAGAACTGCGTAGAATCACTGAAAACTTAAAACTCTCCAAGGTGCTTGACAACAAAAGGGAGCTGCTGCAGGTGGGCCGTGACCTCTTTCGTGAGGCACAGTTACCCTCCACCCACCCAAACCATGAAACGCGTGGGGCCCGACGGTGGGGAAACGCATCGAGGTGCACGTCAGGATGGAAGCCGAGTAGGTCCCTGAGTCTGTGCCCCTGGAGCTTTGGCGAGGGGTGTGGCCCAGAGACGTGTGTTTGGACTATTGTAGTGAAAAATGAAAAGTGCAGCGGACAGATTGCAGACACAGAAGACCCTGCCGCGTGAGTTTCCTGGAGTCGCTCCCAACATGACGGGCACGGAATGGTCGAAAGGAGAGGGGTGGACAGACAGCTGCTGGCAGAAGGAGGCTCTGTGAACCCCAGATGGTGTCATAACCGAGGCAGAACGGATCAGCTGTGGAAACGAGGGAGATTCCCTCTTAATAGAAGGGTTTAGGTCAGCCTTAAACTAGCGAGCCTGTACCTAACAGTTTAGCATCCATTCACATAAAGACGGATGGAAACCCAGGAGAAACTGGCCAGCCTACAGTCGCAGAGGAAGACCTTAATGCCCTTCGGGGGAATCTAGCAGCAGATTGGTTGAGCACGCTCCTTGAAACTTTGCATTCTTTTGAGTAGATTTCTCTCCAGAAGAGTGGGGCAAAGGTGAGGCTGACTTAATTGTCACCTCTTTGAGCTCCCTCTGCTTCCACAGAGCCCGCATTTCACTGTATTCCAGGGTTTCCAGGACACCCGAGAAAGCACGTAGCAGGAACAGCTCTCCCAACCGCACGTAGCAGGAACAGCTCTCCCAACCCAAAGCCATGACAAATGCATTTCTGTCCTGGCTGAGGGCCAGAGGCCAGAGTAGTGATAAGAAAGCTCTTCCAGTAAAAGGAGTTGAGGAAGGAATGGGGTTTGGCATTCCCCAGAAGGCACACGTGGGCTGCAGGAGCAAGTTGTCAGAGGCACTTCTCCCCCACTCTGGCTACACTGCCAACTCTCCTTCAAATCACACCCATGACCATATGGGGGGTCCCTGCTGACCAGTCATTAGGGGAGGAAAACACTGAGCTTTATTTATAGATGAGTCAGCTGGATATGCTGGTGCAAGGCAAAAGTTGACTGCTGTTGCACTACAGCCCTCCTCAGAGGTGGCTTTAATAATGGTGATGGGAAATACCCCTAGGGGCCAAACTTTGACCATTGCTGTGGATTGTCCATTTTGTGTAAGAGAAACAGCCCGAGATTCAAACATATACAGACTAATGGACAGCAGCACATGGCTTGGCTGTCTGGTCAAGGGCCTAGAATGGAAAAGACTGGAATATCAGGGACGACGATGTCTGCGGTAAAGGCTTATTAGTGAGTGGGCGCAAAATAGAAAGACCTTCACATCATATGTTAATGCCAGCGGAGAGCATCTAAATGGAAGAAGCACAAAACAATAATGTGGCCAAAATGACTAGCAGTTAACATCAGCCAGCCTCTGCATGGGCCATCCCCATGCTGGCAAGATATAAACTAAGTGTCTGTGGTGGCAGGGAGAGAATTTATGCACTCACACAAAAGCATGGGTTCCCACTGACTAAGGCAGATCTAGTTAGTGTTGCCCCTAAAAGTCCAACATGTCAGCAGCAGAAACCAGTGCTGAGTTTGCAATATGGCTCTATCTGTCATAGAGACCAGCAAGCTATTCGGTGGCAAGTTGATTGCACTGGACCCCTTCCATCCTAGAAGGGATAGCGCTTCATTCTGATAGGAAGAGGCATGTATTCCAGGTACGAGGTGTGATTGAAAACTCACCATTGAATGTCCTTCCTCTCCCCTCCCTCCCCCAGTGTGGGTCCTCAGAGCACGCTGAATAAACTTCCTACAAATTCATCTGTCTCACAGTATGCTTCCAGGGACCCAACCAGTGATATTAATTCATATTTCAATGTGCTCTAATTTCATCTATATCTAAAAATTCCCATGGCACTAGCCTACGCATAGACCTACATGGCTTTTAGTTATTTAACAACATTAATTTGATCCTATATCATTGAGTGCACACCTCCTTTCAGTCCATTTGTCCCATCTCCTGGCCACTTTGGGATTTATGCCCTTCCGTACTCGTCAACTCATCCCTACTTTGTTTCTCTTCCTCTTTTTCCATTTTGTCTCCTTGGTTCTGCTGAGTGTACCTTACCTGCTTTCTCCAAAGTGTCCACTGGTTTCTAACAAGACTCAGACCCATGTCCAAAGATAGGTATTTTGACAATTACAATCAGTTTAATATTTCTGACTAAAATGAATATAGAAGACACACAGAAACTGTTTACTCGAGCAATAGCTTGGAAAAGCAGAGAGGGAACAGTATGAAGAGCACACAGAAACACGCTTTTCTCCCTCTGAGGGAAGAGTGAAGAAACAGATGCCTGATAAAGAAACAAGGTTGTGAGACAGAGGAACAGCAGGCCTAGGCCTAGGTTCAGAGTAGGCCTCTCTATTCACAGATGTCTCTATTCATACGAGACATCCCTAGGAGCGTCAGCACCAACCAGGTGTGTGGTTCAGTTCAGACATGAGCCTCCACAGGACCAATACAGCTCCCCAGCCTGAGACCTTTTCCGTTAAAGTGGATATTTGTCACTAAAACAAGCACGTGATTTATGTGCCTGTCTCAGTTTCAGGGTAATCTGCATAGTAAGTGACAAAATGTTCCAGAGTTCACAGGTTTTATTCCTTCCTAACTTCTGTGGGTTTTTTGTTTGTGTAGTTCCCTTGGGATTTGATAGAGAAATCTTGCCAAATATATTTGGCAACGATGTCCTGGACATGAACTGTTCTCTCACATTTTATCTAAAACCGATCAGAAAACCTATTATATTCCCTGACCCTTGCTTAGAAGAAGTTGAGCAGCTGCAGGAACAGATAATAGAAAACTGAATTTCCCCAGATGTTTATTTCAAACCTTGGCAGAAGTTGTCAGGATATGTCCAGAGTCAGTTCATCCTGTTAATCAGTATCAAAATAATCTAGACTATGAAATGGCATCATCAAAATAAAAATTCTATTAACTTTTCTTTTTTGTAAATGCATGTGACTGCCTACACAACAGCAGAAAGCTAGATAACAAATAGATCATTTTCTCTATTCAATTCAATTTTACACTCAGACTATTATTCACTATGCCACAGATTAGAGGCTAGATGGAAGCTACAATACAAAGCACAATGTATTAAGTACAATTCTCTCAATATTAATTTTTAGCAAGACTGACATTAATGTATACATGGCTAATTGTTCAGTTAGATACCAGGCTATTGACCATCTGGGCCTCTACTTCAGGGTCATTAGCACTGCACAACTACAGATGATACCATAGAAGGAATTTGGATCCCACCTCATACCATACGCATACACTGAGGTACCACTTCATAGTGATTGAAATAACTAAAATTAAATACAGGCAAATGTTGTCCAGGATGTGTTACAATGGGCACTTTCACATGTTGTTGGCAGGAGTAGGAAATGATACAACCATTCCAGAAACCGGTTGGCAGCCTCTTATAAAGTTAAACATGAATTTACTATATGATCCAGCAATTTCACTCCTAGATGTTTAACTGAAATAAATGAAAACAGATACCCACATAAAAACTTGTACAGGGGGGTGGCTGGTTAGCTCAGTTGCTTAGAGCGTGGTGCTAATAACACTAAGGTTGCGGGTTCAATCCCTGCATGGGCCACTGTGAGATGCGCCCTCAAAACAACAACAACAAAAACAACAACAAACATACTTGTACAGGAATGTACATAGCAGGTTTATTTATATTAGTCCCCAAGCTGGAAACAATCCAAAGGTCCATGTGACAGTGAATGGATATATAAATTGTGATATAGTCCCATAATGGAGCAGTAATCAGAAATAAAAGCGCTAGAACTACTTCGTGCAACAATGAATTCAAAATCATGATGTTGAAGATAAAAAGCCAGACACCAAAAAGTGCATACTATATGATTTCACTGATATAAAAGTCTTCAAAAGTCAAAAAGGAGTCTGTGATTCCAGAAAGCAGCCTGTTGCCTGGGGCTGGGTTAGGGTAGGGAGACTTGCTGAAAAGTTGCAGGAGGGTTGATGTAAATGTTCTGTATGTTGATTAGGGTGGTGATTAATGTAACTTGTATGCATTTGTCAAAACTTAAATCAAACTGCACATTTAAAATTTGTGCATTTCATTGTGTGTAAATTATACCTGTGGTACGCAAAACTCTGTCCCTCATGGTCTTTGTCCTTTGGTGTTAGGCCCATGAATATGTTGTTAACATAGCAAAAAACAAAACAAAAAAAACCAAAAACAAAACTCTGCAGATGGAATTATGGTTGCTAATTAGTAATCACCAAGGTTCTTAAAAGTGGAAGAGGCAGGCAGAAAAGAAGGTCAGAGAGATGTAGCAGAAATTGAAGTCAGACAGACTCAAAACACGAGAGACTTGACACACTCTTGCTAGTTTGGAGATGGAGGGCACTGCATGGAAACGGAGAGAAAGACATGAATTCCAAATAAGCCTGGAAGTAAATTTTCCCCAGAGCCTCCAGTAAGGAACAAAGCACTCTAAAGACCTTGATTTTGGCCTTGCATGACCCTGAGCAGAGTACCCAGTGGAGCCCACCTGGACTTCTGACCCACTGAAACTGAGATAATAAATGGTTGTTCTTGCAAGCTGCTAAGTTTGAGGTAATTTGTTACACAGCAATAAGAAACTAACAGGATACTCAAGGTTGATCTAACTATTAAAAATAACTTGACGAGCAAATAAAAAATGCAATTAAAAAGTATGCTCTTAAATGAAATCAAAGAGGATATTACAAAGTATATTGAAAACAATGAAAAGGAAACTCTTAATGCCATAACTGATGGGATTTGGGAAAGTTGTCCTCAGAGAAAAAGATATAGCATTAAGTGCCTTCACTATTAAAAACAAAGGACAAAAGAAAGAAAATAACATATCACTTTTCCTAAGATATTAGAAAAAATACAGCACAATAAGCCAAGAGAAACTAAGAAGAGATTGTTGATAAAGATAAAATCTAAAAAGTAAATTAAATATTAAAAAAAAAATAACTAGGAAGAAACCCAAAAGCTCATTTTTTAAAAAGACTATTACAAACAACAAAACAGACAAATTCCTGGCAAACCTGTTCATCGATAAAAGATAAATAGCAAAGATACAGGAATGTAAGAATGAGAAAGGGCACATAACTACCGATAATGTGGAGTAAAAGAATCATGAGCGAGTGCTATATGCAACGCGGTGGCAATAAAGTTGAAAAAACAAAGGACATGATTTCCTAGAAAGATATAAAATTATTAAAGCTAACTAAAAAAAAAGTCGAAACTTGATTTGACTAATTATCATAGAAGAGCCTGAAGAGATGAGTAAAGATATTGCAAAAGTCACTTGTACCAAATGGATTCATAACTGAGTCTTATCTTTTATTTTATTTTATTTTTAAGGAGGGCGCAGCTCACAGTGGTCCATGTGGGGATCGAACCGGCAACCCTGGTGTTATTAGCACCACGCTCTAACCAACTGAGCCAACCGGCCATCCCATTTAACTTTTAAACAATAGATAATTCTAATGTTATTTGAGCCATTCTAGGAAATAGAAAAAGATGGAGCACTCACCAATTCATTTGATAAAGCCAATAAAACTTTCATACCAAAATCTAATAATAATAGTAACAGAAAATAAAGCAATAGATCCATCCCACATAATAAGGACACACAGTGTCTAGAAATATTAGTACATAGAACCCAGCAATAAAGTCACATGACATTAGATTGTACTCCAAGAATGTAAGGGTATTCAGTGTTAGGAAATCTATTACCAATCTGTTTGCCCATCAACATATTAAAGAATAAAATTCAGGTGATGCTAAATGCTGAACAGTAATTTCTAATAAAAATTGTATGGCAAATGGGAATGGCAGTAACAAAGACTATCAAAAACAAACAGCAAATGTTATTCTCAAAAGCAAAACATTACGACTATTTCAGGCAAAATCGTGGATTAGACAGGAATGCTCGCTTTCAGTGCTATTAACATTTTCTAATAAATTCAATAAGAAAAAGAAATAATTGGCTATACACACTGGAAAAGAGCAAAAATTTGTCTCATTTTGGATATGATTTGATACCCACAGAAACTCTAGAGTAAAATTACTAGAATTAGTAAGAGAATTCAGTAAGGTAGCTAGATTCAAGAAGAGTATACACAAACGGATAGCTTTTTGCTATTAAGTGTACAACATAGTGATTACACATTTATATAACTTATGAGGTGGTCAGAAAAAGATTTTAACCTTTTTCTGTGGAAGAATAAAATTTCTAAGAAATGCTAAGTACAAAAAACAGTGATGAGCGATTACACTTATCAGAAGATATAACACCTGAAACTAAAACAATAAATAAATACAATTTAACAAAAGGTGTTATAAGCCCATTGTAATCAAATCAATATAGTATTGACATAGCAAGATAAAAGTAGATCAGTGAAACTGCATAATGAATCCAGAAATAGATACTGATATATGTGAGAATTTTATGCGATGAATGTGCTTATTCAAGTTAGTGGCAAAAGATGTATTATTTGATAAATGATGCCATTGCAATAGGCTTTTCATCTGGATGGAAATAAACCTAGACAGATCCCACTCCTACACCTGATACACAAAAATAATTATCAGATGAATTGAAGCCATAAATGTAAAAAGCAAAACAGTAGGGTTTTTTTTTTGCAAGAAAATATGAAAGAGGACACATGTGACCGTGATATGCAGAAAACAGTTATAAACAAAGTCAACTGACAAACAATAGGTCTTGGGGAAAATTGCAATATACACCAGTATATTAATGTAGTATAATAAAGAGTTAACACTTGTAACAATAAAAGCGTTATCACAATTAAAAAAAAATGAAACAGCTCAAAGAAAATTGGGCAAAACCATGTAAATAGTCAAATCTCAAAATATAATTGTAGTAGCCAACAAGCATTTGAAAAGATATTCAACCTCATCAGAAGTAAAAGAAACAGAGTAACGATGCAATATAAACTCTATATCTACTAGATTGGCAAACATTAGAAAGCAAGATAAAACTCATTGCTGATGTGAATGCAGGGAGAAGGGCATTCCCATACACGGATAGAAATGTTTGAAGAGTTCTGGCCTTTCTGGAAATTAAAAAGGAAATATTAACTTCATTTATAATATCCCACTTTTGTAAAAAACAAACAAAAACATCCTAATGGCCAAGAAAATATTTATTTGCATATATATGTACATATGTGTGTGCACGAATATACACAGGGTGCCAAAAAATGTATACACATTTTAAGAAAGGAAAAAAAAACTTTTAAAAATGTAATACTCGATATATACTGATAATGAAAGATGCATACAAGTCATGTGTGTACATTTTTTTGGCATCCCCGGTATATTATTATAGTAGGGTTACCTGGTTGGGGATAAGCAAGAAGGGGGCTAATGTGGAAGGAGGGTGGGGAGCCGAAGAGAAAGAACAAAAATGACTATAAAGTATGTATGACATGACCACATTTAATATTTACATTGCCGCTACATATGTACTGAGTTTAAATCTGTATAATACACATTCAAAGAAAACAAAACAAAATTTAAAATAAATGATTTCAGCAGTCAACTTAATAAGCAAAAAATAGATAAACAAAATAAACCAAAGGAAATTAGGAAAAAGAAATGAAACAATAAAAGTAAAAGCTGAAATTGATAGAACCAAAAGATGGTTCCTGACAAGACCAGTGAAACTGAGGAACTTCCTGGAAATAGTCTTTTTAAGAAAGGGAAGGAGAACATACACAATATACGAATGAAAAAGGAGACGACTACAGACACAGAACAGTTTAACAATATCACAAAACCATTATGTAACTTGATACCCATATATTATCAAATCTAAGAATAACTGCTTTCCAGGATAATACATGTAACCTAATTTGACTGAAGAAAAGGTAGAAAAATCTGAACAAATCAATAACCATAGATAATATTGAAAAAGTTATTTACTGCTACTGTCCCAAAATGCACCAGAACTACCCAAAGATGAAAAGCTTCTGATCTCCTGGCTAATACTATCCTTACACCAAAACTGGGCAAAGATATCAAAATCACACCACGCTCACATGCAGTAGAACTAGAGACTAAACTTGTGTGTAATACTGATGGGGTCTCATTCCTCTGTTCCTCTCTATAGAAGCTTTATTCTCTCTCTTACGCTCCTTGCCTCTTCACACTTCCTCTACTTTATCCTCTCGTTTCCAGGGTGGCAGCAGGTGACAATGAGAAGCCATGGACAAAACAGAACAAAATATCAATGAATAAGTCAGATCTATTGTAAGGATTGGCAATTAGCATTTGTGCTAATAGCACAGATGCCTGCATGCCTTAGCTGGAAATGCCTTTTCAGGCGTAAGTAGTATCAAGCCATCCTAACCCAATGTCTGCGCCTTCCTCCAACCAGAGTCACGTCCCCACGATCCTGGTTGGACCCTATGGAACATGCCTTTACCTTGTATCCATGTGCAGCTCACTGAGCAGTTCACTTTGCGTGTAGTCCCAGGACAGTTCCACCGCACCCAGGTAGTATCTTCTGGTGGCACTAAAGCTGAATGGCAAAAAGCACAGAAAGAAGCAGGTGGAGAGTTCTATTCGCATGGCTCTTGTGGCTAGAAAATGTTCAACTGGAGAAAAGAAGGATGAATTCTTCTCTAAAATGTCTTCGGCTCGCGAGAGAAAAAAAAGGAAAAATTTCTATGATTTAGTGCAAAGTCCCGAAATGTTTGCAGAGAATTTTAGGGAGCTTTATCTGCTGGATGTGACAGCAGCAGCACTAAGCAGTAAGGGACAAGATTGCTTCCTTTTTGGCAGTGGGAAGCAGCCACAGGAAGAACTGAATAGGAAAAAGGAGGCTGAGCTAAAGTTTAACCCATTCACCTCTGAGAGCAGTAGGGGCACAAGAATGCTACTTTAATGAGAACCTTTAAGGAAAGCAAGAGGGAGAAGGGGGTCAAGGTGAAGAGTACCTTTAATTTGTACTCATATTCCTAACCCTCTTCCTTAGTAGCAAGAGAAACTCTGGATGTCGTTGAAGATTCTGGAATCCACTTGCATAAGCAAGAGTGACCAGTATTCTAATCTTCTCCCTACTTCTACCTTTTCCCCTCACACAGCCACCACCAAGTGCCTTTTTAAAATTATAAAGCAGATCCTGTCACTCCTTTGCTGAGAACCCTCCACTGGCTTTTGGCCTCACTCAGAGTAAAATCCTACATCTCTACCAGGGCCTAGAGCAGGAGTGTCCAAACTTTTTTCAATGTTTTTCACCAAGGGCCGTATGCGGTAAAACACACAAATAGACGGGCCACTCACTCGAGGTGAAGTACGTATTGCCTCACCTGGTTTATTTAAGTAAACTAAATGTATTTTTGGAATTTGCTGCGGGCCAATTAAAAATGGATTGCGGGCCGCAGTTTGGACACCCCTGGCTTAGAGCATCTGCCATGATCTGTATGTTCCTTCGCCCAACCTCTGTGATCTCATCTCACTCTGGCTACTAGCCTCTTTGCTCTTCTTTAAAATACGAAGCACACTCTTGCGCATAGATCTTAGCACTCATGATTTCCTCTACCTGAAACACACTTCCCCCAGATCTCCACACATTTCCACTCCCACATCTCTTTCAAGTGTTGGCTCAAATCTTGCCTTCTCAATGAGCTCAAATGTGGACCATGTTTACATGGTATGCTCTCAACCCACACTGGCACTACTAATATCCCTTCTAGCTTAATTTTTCTACATAGCACTCATACAATTTATGTATTTATTTATCTTGCATTGTTGTTACTTGATGCTTCTTAAGGTTCTTTACATTTGGCCCAGGTACAGGATATATCTACATCACGTGGACCCTGAAAAAGGACTCCTAGTGGCTAACGGGGCTCAATTTTAAAACGAGAGCCTAGCAGCCTTTTCTAAACAGGGGCTTCTCGCTCACGCAGACTGCACTTTGGGAGAAGCCTGCATTGAGCTGCCGGCCTCCTGCGTTGAACTGCCTGCCTGCCTTATGCCCTTGCCACCTGAGCCAGCCTTTATAAAGGAGTTCCTGGAATAATATTTCATCCAATAGAACTGAGGTTTCCCCGTCCAATCGGAGCCGCACAACTATATCTCCATCAGAATCTTCACTGACTGATCAGAGCGGCTCCATTCTGACCAATCAGGACAGTGCCTTTTGGACCAATCAAACTGGTAGGACTTCTGTCTATATAAACTCCCTTCTGATTCAGAGAGCGTACTTTCCCTTTCTACCTAACACTGAAGACTGTTCCCTGAGGGGAGCTGAGGCACCAAAGATGAAACACCAAAGAAGATGAAATACCAGAGATGTCTCCTCAGAACGAAGAGGAACAGGCAGAGCAGGGCAGACCAGATAAGACCAGACCTGCAAGGAGTAGAGCTGTCTAGCCAGAAGGGGGCCTGGCCCCTGGGCTGAGTCGCCCTAGGTCCGTCTCGCTGCCGTGCTGCTTCATAATAGCTGTAACACTACTGAGCAATTCCACAGCGGTGCCGTTCTCACAGCTGTGCTGTATCACAGTGGAGCTGTTTGCCCTGAATAAAGTATCCTTCTTCACTGCACCCCAAATTGGGGCTTTCTGTTGTTGTTGAAATGACGCAAATGACCATTGGTTGACAGTCAGAATGTAGCCATGCTTATTTCAGGCAGAGACCCTAGTTGGATTAATGTATATTGGGGCAGTGAGTGCCTCCCCAAGGGCCTCCAAGTATGGGAGCTAATAAGAAACTCGACCAAGGTTGCAATAAGAAATGTTATCATTGAGTGTCCAGCTCTGCATGGATAAGAATGTGTTTGGGAGCAACTGGCAAGGTGTCCAGCTTGGAAACAAGTGGGAAGAAGGTCCTTTGGTAAACATTTGCTCTACCTTCTCTCCACCAGGCACCAAGATGCAGAGGTAACAGGTAGCATGTACTACTTGCTAGGAACTGTTTTGTTCTAAGGGCTTTCTAATGCAGCTGCTATTCTCATCTTCATTTATTTTACAGGTGATGAAACTGAAGCACAGAGAGGTTAGATAACTTCGCCATGGTCACACAGTTTGTAAGTGGTAGCATTCAAACCTATATAATCTGGCTCTAGAAATCTTGCTCCTAACCCCTATGCTATACTTCCATGCCTCAGAGGTGAATAAAATCCAGTTCCTTCCTTCTGGGAGACATAGTCCAGTGGGGGAGACAGAAAGATAGATGGATAGTTACAATACAAACTGATAAATTCTCTGCCAGATGCTTCACACATTATCTGATTTAATCCTCACAACGAGACTCCACAATGCGTATGTACACATGAAGCATTGGAGGTGCAGAGAAGTTAAATGGTTTGCCTAAGGCTATGCAACTACCTATTTGTCCCAGCCAGACACTGTCCTAGGTACAGGGTGCACACGAGTGAAAAATATAAACAAGACAAGAAGCGGTACTTATAATATATGAGTACCTTATACACTATGTTAGAAGGTAAAATAAATGCTATGTACAAAAGGAAAGCACAGTAGGCACTCCTTACCCGTGGGTTTCGCCTCCAGGGTTGGAAATCCTCAGATGCAGAGGGCCAACAGGGTGCATTGTTCTACGCCATTTCATGTAAGAGACTTGAGCATCCTCAGATTTTGGTTTCCGTGAGTGTAACGGTGACACTGTGTCTTCTATTTTGAGATTTAAACTTCTAGTGTAATTCGATTTTACAGTGTAGTTTAGCTTGGGACTTTTTGAAAGTTTTTCTTTGCCTCCCTTCCCTCCCCCAAACCTTAATGACTCTGTTTACCATACATTTACTATGCATACCAGCGTCAATGGTTCTATTTACTCCAGACTGTATGCATAGGCTCAATGGCCCTGGTTCCTCAAGGAAATCTCCAAGACTTGAAAGATGTTCTTGCATCTGCATAAGATCCACTCCTATCCCTGAAACACACCAGTCTCTGGGAAGCGCCTTTTTCCAGGAATTGCCTAACTTCCCCTCTCCTTTCTTCTGTCTCCCCTTACCTGCTTAGAAAACCTTTTGGCCTTGCTGGGGGTGGGGAGTGTGTGTTGGGGGTGGCCTTGGGACTGGGGGTGGCCATCCTCCCAGAATTCCGGGATTCTAAATAAACCTGCTGTTCTTTCCAGCAAATGTTAGTGCTCAGAGTGGTGGAGGGCCGTGATAGCAATTACTTTTTAGGCTGATCTTTCTGGCCGTGGTGGAGAGAAACAACTTTAGGGGAACAAAAGTAGGGGCAGGTCGACCTGTTAACTGAGGGTGAGAAATGATTGTGGCCTGTGCTAAGACGGTAGCACTAGAGGAGTGAGAAATGGCATGAAGGTAGAGTTTAGGGGTTTGCTGATGAATTGGATTTGTGGGCTTTGAGAGGAGTTCGGAGTAAGACCAAGGTTTTTGGAGCGGTGAAGTTGCGATTAACTGGAATGGGGAGACAGCGAGAAGAGTAGCTTAGGGGAGGGCTGGAGAGCTGTGCCCTGGCACATGGTTAAAAGGCTCCGCTGGCAAGGAAGCTCTTTCATTTCCGAGTGCTTCTCTTATTGTAATTGTTTAAATGTTTTTTAAATGTCTGTCTTCCTCCACTAGAACAGCGTCGGGCACGTAGCAGGCACTGATAAATACTTGCTGAATGTTTAGATGAACAAACACGACATGCCGGCTTTCTTTATTTTTAGTAGAGTAATGGGTAAATAGTGTTGATTAGGGAAGGGCCGGGTCACGATCACGGCCCAGGAACGCCCTACTACGTGAGCACCAAGCTCACCCGTGGACCGCGGAGACGCTCCGCCGGGCGAGGCTTTCTGCGCAGGCGCGTCTGGGCGCGTCAGCTGAGCTGGGTGTGGAGCTGGTGACTCCGTCCGCGGAGCTTTGTGACGCAGCTGCCCGCGGGGGTGGGCAGTGGCCTCCTTGCGCCCAGCCCGCCCTCTTCCGCTGCCGCCGTGGGAATGGAAACATCTGCCCCACGTGCCGGAAGCCAGCTTGCGCCGACGACAGTGCGCCACTCCGTGTCCTACCGTGGCGAGCTCCATCGGGCGTCATCGCGAGACGACCTCTCCGAAATGGCCGCGTCCAGTCAAGGTAAGGACGGGCGCGCGCGCCGCAGGCGTCGCGGGGAGCCGCCTTCCTGGGCTGCGGAAGGGGAAGAGCTCCGCGCCAGCCTGTCCCGGCAGAGGCCCCCAGGGAGCCCAAGCGGCGCAGGAGCGGGGAGTGCCCCGGGGGCTCGCCCCTGGTCCGGCCGCCCCCAGGGTCCGGCCAAGGTCAGGCGCCAGGCTGGGGCCGAACTGCCCCGTGCTGTTGTCTCCTGCTGGGCTCACTCAGCCTTCCGGCGCCGCCCCCACCCCCAGCTGCCTAATCCCGGAGACATTCCGTCCCAGTTCTCGGAAGCGCTCTGGAACTTTGAGACTAATGCGCCTTCTTTATCCCTTCGGACGTTCTTCTCAAACACCTGGCAAGTGTCCATCTGTGTGCAAGGCGCCTCCCCTTGCACTACTGATGGTTTTCAAAGACTAGTACACATGGGATGGTACTTTGAAAGAGTCTCTTATTTAGTCGGTGTAGTCAAAGGAAGATCCCCAGTAGTGTAATACGCGGTGGAGCACGGGTATAAGTCATGTGGGGGAGACAGAAAGATATGACTATAAGTCATAGTCCTGGGGGAGACAGAAAGATAGACGGACAGTTACAATACAAAATGATAAATTCTCTGCCAGAGGCTTCATGGTTGTATTCAATGCAGTACTTGCTTACAAGATCCGATTGCTAAACAGCCACCCTCGGAAATTCAGTTATAGAAACTTAAAATTGCATACATTATGTTAAAAACAAAGGCAGTGAAAAAACTCAGAACTCATTACTTCCTTTATTATTTGCCATGTTTTACTGTTATCTAGGTTCTTGGGGTTATTTGCATGTATTGTGTCTATGTGGTGGAAATAACAGTATGGAGTGCTACTGTGCATCTCTCCCCAACTCTGACCAGTGATGTCACAATTCAGTGATGTCACACTCACCATGAGTGAACACACCATGGAAATTGGCATACACTACAAATCAGCCCTCCCCCAAAACTGGTTAAACGTTTACTAGCACACCACTGAATGTATGTGACTAAGGTGTTGGAATACACAATGTAATGATTTTCCTGCAGAGCAGACTGCCCTCATTCCCTTAAAATGTATAGGTTGATCAAGTATTTGCAACGAGGAAATTGGTGCAAGAAACTTTGAGGTTGGCATCATGAATTTCAAGCTTTATCAGAGTGATGGTCACATAATACTGTGATCATTGATTTCCTGGGCCTATAAAGAAGAGTAGTGAGTTACTTTTGCCTATGTAATGCTTAGCAGTGTTTGTTGAATGACTGAATGAAGTTTTATGAACTGATGATCTCTAATTTGATCCCCCTTTGGACTGGAGCCCCCTTTTGAACTAAGGGGCTTGGTAAAATTACATTAGAGCAAAACTCAAAACTCATTCTTGTTTTCAGTGATATTATTTAACCCAGGGAGAGAGTTTTTTCTTCAACATAGCAGTAATGTTTCGTTATTTTAGAAAAAAAATTTCCATGTAACTACTTGTGAGGCCATAGAAGACCCAGTTCCTCAAACATCCATATTTTGGTTCTGCTAAGTTGGGCTCTCTAATTCATCGTGAATTAATTCTTGAATTATATTTTATGTATAATATAATGTAGGGATTGAGGTTTTTCTTTTTGTTGTTACAGACACCTAATAGTTCTAACACAATTTGTCAAAAATACTTACTTTCCCCATTGTTTACCTTGGTGCCATGTTGTGAAAATCAAATGACTATTTGTGTAGATTTACTTTCGGACTCTGTGTTCTCTTCCATTTACATATCTGTATATCCTTAGGTCAGTTCTACACTATGTCAAATATGCTGACTTTGTAAGTCTGGAAATTAGGTAGCTGTATTATACTGTAGCTTCGTAAGAAGTCTTTAAATTCCTTGAACTTTGTTCTTTTTTATCCACAATTGCTTTGGCCACTTGTGGCACATTGTAGTTTCCTGAATGATTGCAGAACTATCTTCCAATGCACACATGCTCTGTTTTCAGCGTGACTTTGGCACTCCTTCCACGGAGTGAGGCGCTCTTGAACCTGAGTGGGAGTTTGTGACTGCTCCAACAGAATGTGGTGGAAGTAAGGATGCATGGCTTCTGAGGCTAGGTCTTAAATGGTAACATAGCTTCTGCCTAGCCCTCGAGCTCCCTTGCTGTCTCACTGTCTCCCTAGGGATAGGCGACACCCTTGAACCTAGCCACCAGGCTTTAAGAAAGCCCACTAACCCACATAGAGGGGCAGGCTGTATGTAGGACTGTAGTCAATGATTCCAGACCCCTGCCTGTAATTGTAAGTCTTCCAGTTGAAACCTCGGGCATCGTGAAACAGATGAGCTGCAGTGCTGTATCGTGTCTGAATTTCTGATCCACAGAGTCTGAGAGCATAATAAATGATTGTTTCGCTCCATGAAGTTTTGGGGGTAATTTGTTGTGTAGCCATAGTAACTGGAACAATATACTCTAGGCCTTTCGCATCTCCATATAAATTGTAGAAGCATCTTGTCAATTTCTAGATAAAAATGTGCTTTTTGATTGGGATTATATTGAGTCTCTAGATCAATATAGAGAATGAATACCTTAAAAATATCGAGTCTCATGAAACATAAAGTATATATCTCCACGAATCAAGTAATCCTTCAATTCCTCTCTGCTGTGTTTTGTCACTTACAGTGTAGAGGTCTTGCGCATCTTTCGTTACATTTATCCCTATGTCTTCCCACAGAGAAAGGGATTAGACATTTTATTAACTCTTTTTCCCTTCTTGGGTGAATCACTTAACTTGTGAACCTCCATTTTTTAGTTATAAAATGGGGTTAATAAATAGTATCTTGTATTGTACCTACTTGTTCTGTGGATTTAGTTAGATATATATGTTTATTGCTTAGCACATGGTAAATAGTAAGAGCTCGATGAAACATTACCTCTTATCTTCTCTGGAAATCGACGTAAGACTGATAATTTGTGAATCTGTGGGCCGTCGAATAGTACTGAGTTACTTCTGTAAAGGAGAAACAAATGAAGAAAATCCATTTCATTTAAGATGCATTCTTGGGTATCACTAGCAGTTTTTCCTAGGTCCTTTTGGTTGTTTTTAAATTTGAGAGGAAGGACTAGGGCACTGAGTCTCAATTGTCTAGGTTTTTTTTTTTTTTTCCCTAGGAAACATTTGTTGATTTTAGTCTGATTTTCAGAAATTGCTAGTCAGAATTTCAGTTAATTAACTACCTAAAATCGAATAAAATATTTGGAGGTTTTTATTACAGCTGTTTATTTAAAAATCTCTTGATCTCATTAGGAAAAGAAGTGATTGATCATAAAAGTAACTCTTTTCTTACGAAGTATCTTAATTTTTATAGGAAACTTTGAGGGAAATTTTGAGTCACTGGACCTTGCAGAATTTGCTAAAAAGCAACCGTGGTGGCGCAAGCTGTTTGGGCAGGAATCGGGGCCGTCAGTGGAAAAGTATAGTGTGGCCACCCAGCTGTTAATTGGAGGCGTCACGGGATGGTAAGTGCTGTGAAGATGGCTGGTGTCTTTTTTGTTTGTTTGTTTTTGCATGATTTAGTACTTTGGTTCTAGGAATCATCTCCTTTAACCTGTAGAAACACATTGACTTCTGTGAAATAGATCACGTGATGTGTAGCATTTACTTAACGTCAAGTTAAAATGCTATTGAATGCTCAGACATATTATTTACTACATGCCATGTACTATTTCAAGTATTTATATAGATACCTCATTTCCTTCTGACAACAACTCTGGAATTGGTACTATTATCCTCCTCTTTCCCCATTTTATTGAGAAATAATTGACATACATCACTGTATAAGTTTAGGGGTACAGCATGATGGTTTGACTTACATATACTGTGAAACGCTCAGCACAGTAGGTTTGGTTAACATCCATCATCTCATTTAGACACAATAGAAAAGGAAAAAAAAATTCTCCTTGTGACGAGAACTCTCAGCATTTGCAGTCTTAACAGCTTTCCTGTATATCATACAGTAGTGTTAGCTGTAGTCATCATACTGTACGTGACATCCGCAGTACTTATTTGTCTTATAACTCCAAGTTTGTACCTTTTGGCTACCTTCCTCTAATTCCCCCTCCAGTGATCTCTTTTTCTAGGAGTTTTTTTTTTTTTAAATTAGATTCCACATATAAATGAGATCATACAGTATTTGTCTTTCTCTGACTTATCCCACTTAGTAAATGCCCTTTAGCTCCAACCATGTTATTGCAAATGGTAGGATTTCCTCATTTTTTTTCATGGCTGAGTAATATACATATCTCACAACTGTTTCTGTGTACCTGACACTTGTCTGATGTTGGTTTGAATTTTGTAGGTGCACGGGTTTCATATTCCAGAAGGTTGGAAAGTTGGCTGCAACAGCTGTGGGCGGTGGATTTTTTCTCCTTCAGGTCTGTATGTGAAATATTCCTAGGTGTTTGAAAATTCCGCTGGCCTATTAGGGATGTACTGGGAGGAGCTGTGATACAATCCTGGCTGTTATACTACAATAGCCTCTGCACTTGTTTCTATGTACTGTTTGAAATGCTATGGACCGTTTGAGTCAAACTTCATGAGTTAACAGTTGCATTTTATTTTGTCATTTATAACATGGGGGCATAAGTACATATTCCTTATCATATCACCTTTACAGGGGTTTTAAGACCAGTTGAAATATTTAGCAAATGTGATTTCAAAAATACAAAGTGTGATGCAAGTGCCCTGTGATAGGATTTATTCCAATACAACAAGATAGCCAGCTCTTCCATAGGGGGCATTGACCGCAGGGGCAGTCGAAGAGAAATGAGGGCTAAATGACAGGTGTCCTGTGCTGTCTCTTTGGCCTGGACTTTATTTTAGGACCAGTGAGTGCTGGTTCTCTAAAGCTGCTCTATACCGTAGCACTGATTTGTAAACTTGACTCCACATGGAATCACCTGGGAGTTTTAAAAACCACTGCTGCTTGGGACTCCAGGAAAAGACTCAACATGGGGTTCTGGTATTGTGTGGGTCAGGTACTCCAGGAGGGCAGCAATGCCTCCTCGCGAGGGGCTGTGGGACACCGGAGTCATGTCATCTGTCACCAGAGGGAAGACAGTGGGAGTAGACATCAGGGATTAGGGATCCAGTTTCCCTTTTCTCACACTGATCACTATCCCAGCAGCATTTCACGAACCAGGCTTCCTTTCCCCAGTATTGGAAGCGCTGCCTCCATCTCCGTGTGTGTGTGGATCTGATAAGAGTCCGTCTGTTCTGTCGCACTGGCCGACTGTCGCCCTTTGCTCAGCCTTGATAGTTGGTAAGACGAGTTCTCCCACGTACTCCTCAGGAGTGTTGGGGCTGTTCTGGTACTTTTGCTTGTCTGTCTGCATTTTAGAACAGGCTTGTCAGTTACTCTCAGAAATTCTGTTGAAATTTTGATTGGAATTGCCTGGGAACCATGTAGAGAAATTTGGGAAGAATTAATATCTTTTATTATATGGAGTCATCTGTCTGTGAACATGGGCTTTCGCTCCATTTATGTAGGACAGTAATGTCTTTGCTAGACTTCTGTTATTTTTCCATATAGATCTCGTACATCGGTGCTTTTTCTATCCCTAGGTACCTCATAGCTTTAGTTGCTCTCGTGGCTTTCCTTGGGCACTCGTCCTCAGCCCTAAGGCTGTCTCCCAATGGATGGATAGAGAATGAACAGCTAATGATGTGGAACATCTTTTCTTCCTTTTCAGGGACATTCAGGTTTTTTGCCCATTTTGAAATCGACTTGTCTTTTTCTATACCTTTTATTATAACCAGCCCATTCATCTGTGTGTCCGTCCTTTCTCCAATACCACACTATCGTGATTGCTGTAGCATTATAGTCTGTCTTAAAACTGGGTAGTTTGAGTCCTCCAGCTCTGTTCTTTTTTAAAAATCATTTGGCTCTTCTATAGATTGGTGCAAAAATAATTGTGGTTTTTGCAATTTTTAACCTTTTAAACCGCAGTTACTTTTCCACCAACCTAATAGTTCCTTTCCTTTCCATACACATTTTAGTACCAGCTTGGTTGGTTAGTATAACAGCTTGGTTATACATCTATAAAACATCCTGCTAGAATGGGGGTCGTGATAACTCTGTAGCTCAATTTGGAAAGCAGAGGAGGTCATTTCTATGTTGAGTGTTCATGCCATGTAAACGCCTGTCCGTACACTTATTTGGGTCATCGTTGAATTCTTTCTGCAGCATTTCATAGTTTTCAGCTTACGGATCATGTATGATAGTTTACATTTATACTTAGTAGTTAATTATTTTGCATCTATTTTAAATCATAAATTTTATTTCCATTTTCAGTTCTTTAATTTGCTAGCATGTAGAAATGCAATAGATTTTTGTGTGTTGATCTTGTATTCTGCTACCTTGCTAAATTCACTTTCTAGGTATAGGAATTTTTCTTTGTTTTAACATGTTGGGTTCCTTGAGATTATGTAGATGTGTATGAATAGCGACAATTTTGCTTCTTCCTTTCTGATTTGGATGCCTCTTCGGGTGTTTTCTTGCCTTATTACACTACCTACAACTCCATTTCTAGTACGATGTTGAGTAGCGGTGGAGCGCGTAGGCGTCTTTACCTTGTTTGTAACATTAGGTGAAAACTGAAAACTGTCTTTCACTGATAAGTACAGTGTTAGCTGTAGGTTTCTTTGTAGATGCTCCTTATCAAATTGAGGAGGAAGTGCTCCTCCTCCAGTTCTGTTTTTCTGAGACTGTTTATCATGAATATGCGTTGAATTTTGTCCAG
Source organism: Rhinolophus ferrumequinum (assembly GCF_004115265.2). Classification (NCBI taxonomy): domain Eukaryota; kingdom Metazoa; phylum Chordata; class Mammalia; order Chiroptera; family Rhinolophidae; genus Rhinolophus; species Rhinolophus ferrumequinum. Next base: position 5,606,049 of record NC_046284.1, on the reverse strand, counting down.
TGCTTTTGAGTCCTGCCTTGAGTCTAGGCCGGGTGATACTGGAGGACAAACAGGGCACACACAGTTCTGGTTTCTCCAGTCAGCTGCTCTTTTCTTGTTGTAGCCTCAAGTCGCTGTTCCATTTCTTCTGCCCTGTGGGAGACACAGCGTGGAATAAAGGAATTGGAACCTTCCTTTAGTGTACAGTTTTTGACATTGAACTATGTTGCTGCTATAAGTCTAATTTGAATTTGAATTTCCTTGATTACTTGCCAAGTTGAACTTTTCCTTTTATTGGCCACTTTCTTCTGTCAGTTGCCTTTGCCCATTTTCAAATGTGTTTTTCTTAACCGATCTCTAGAAGTTCACGTTTTTTATGACTGTTAATGTTTTGTTTATTATATATATTGCAAATATTTCCTCCAGCCTTGTTTGGGTAACTTACCGTGTTTCCCCGAAAATAAGACCTAACCGGAAATAAGCCCTAGCAGATTTTTCAGGATGACATCCCCTGAACAGAAGCCCTAATGCGTCTTTTGGAGCAAAACTTAATATAAGACCCGGTCTTATTTTCGGGGAAACACGATAGTTGGAGGCGCCATTAACTAAAATAGAGACTAGAGGAAGAGCAACAATGCAGGATACTATTGAGGGGAGAAGAGTTTCAGTTTTAGATACTCTGAGATATTCAGGAAGATATGACTTAAATCAAAAATTTGATGGAGGGAAGCAATATTGATTGCAGAGAACAGGATTGATTGAAGGGCTGTCGTCCGTCTCTTCATTACTTCGATAACACTAATGCATCAGAAAAGTGCATACTTGAATCACTTATCCAGTTCACATTCTCGATGAAATAGTTCTCACCGAGTTTTAGTGTTTGTGCCTGCTGTCTTTTCCAAGGGAAGTAGACACATTCTGGATGGCATATTTTGGTGCGCTTCTACCAGTACCCCTTATATGAAGTTGCTTGTGAGACGTCTATGGGGGGCCATGTGCTAGAAGATTTTCTGAGCAATAGTGATTACTACCTGACGGCCTTGCTGTGTTCACATTGTCAAGAAACCCAGACTTACTTTGGCTGTAAAGTTCATTTCTTCACCTTACCTGTTGACTTCTTATTCTGATTTTACCATTTTATTTTTTAAGCTAACTTAAAACTTTTTAGATAGGGGTAAGAGTATAAATAAAGTAAAAAAACTGCCAGCAGCCATTGAAGGGAAGGCTGTCGATTTCCGGCGCCAGACATTGGGCCTTTCACGTAGGGTGGGTTCTGAGTAGATGCTGAGTGAATGTCACTGTCATACAAAGAGCTGGATGGCAGATGTCCCCAAAAATGGGAAGTCAGAAGGATTGTTGCTAATGTACTTCAGGGACTTATCCTGACAAAAAGAAATAACAAACCTGTGTTTCTTCTTTCTTGCTGCTGTTGTTGAAACTATAGCTTGCAAACCATACTGGCTACATCAAAGTTGACTGGCAGCGAGTAGAGAAGGACATGAAGAAAGCCAAGGAACAGCTGAAGATCCGTAAGAGCAACCAGATCTCCACAGAGATGAGAAGCAAAGCCGAGGAGGTGAGTCGTGGAGTGCGCAAAGGGCGTGTGCAGTTTCCTGTGTACAGAAACGGGGCTGCACACACCAGTGTGTCGGCTGGGGGTGGAATAGCTTCACGTCAGAGGCATTTTTTTAAAGCTGGGTCATTGAAGTGTTTGTCAGTGAGTGACAGTGCACAGTGGTATGTGCACGTACTTGTATGTCGGTCAGTCATCCCATGAACCAGTTCTCTTAGGGCTGGGGGCAGCGCGGCAAGTGGGGAGGATGATAAGGATGTAGATTGTACAGCACTATGACCATTTTGTCTTATTTTGTCTCCGTGCACACATATCTCTGTAATGCCCATACTTCTTCTACACAAAACTAGTGGAATATGTAGCTCAGGGGTTGGCAGCCTTTTTTTGTAAAGGGCCAAGTGGGAAATATTTTCAGCTTTGCAAGCCATGTGGTGTGTGTCAAAACTGCTGAACTCCACTGTGTAGCAGGAAAATAACCAACAATGAAATGCAGACAAGTGGGCACAGCTGTGTTGTAATGGAACTTGAAAAGCAGGCAGCCAGCTGGATTTTGCCCGTGGGCTGTATATAGTTTGCTAACCCTTGAGCGAATATGTAAAACCAGGAAAGGTTATATTGGCTGGCAGTGGAGGCACTGGACGATTTTTCCTTTTTAAAAGGGTGTATTTTGCGACTGCTTTATTATCTTTAGAAATATGTCAAATGTCCCAAAGAAATAAGTGCACTGAACCAGAGAGAAATACACCAGGATCAAGGTGTTGAGAAAGTACAGCAGCTGCCTGGCACCTTACATAGCCTGGAGCAATGGAGGTCTGGATTCACGGAGAAAAGGGACAGACTGAGCGCAGAGGAGGGACTTCGAATGAACTGAAATAGGCTTTGTCCTTGGAGGCACTCGCACTCACTCAATAGATGGAAGAAAGTCATGTAATCAAATAGAATAGGCAGTGGGTGGTAGGTGGACTGAGGTGAAACACAGCAGATGAGACACAGGCACTTATCTCGGCTTCCTTCTGAAATATTTCTAAGTGACAGTAACAAAATGAAAAAGGGTAAATCCACAAGAACTGAGAGAACAGGAGAGGAATCCCAGGAGACAACTAATATCAGCAGATTTGGGGCAGTTGAAAAGCAGATGAGTGGTACATGACTTCACAGACTGGAAAAATACCGTACGGTGGCGAGCGGTTAGCCAAAGCTGGTCCTTTACCCAGAATGGAAGGTGGCATCTGTGGGACCAGGAGCACAGATAGTCCCTCCCTCTTCCTTCCCTCCTTCCATCCCTCCTCGTCAAGCTCAAGGTTATGAAAGTTACACTTTTTCATTTTGCCTACATTTTACTATTCAGATGTTTATAAAAGTAATACATGATTGCTGAAAACTTCTTCAGTGATACAGGAAATGTATATAACAAAAAGCATAAGGTTAATGTTTGATTAGAACCGAGGGTTGACTCCCAGAGGGAAGTTGTTATAAACGAACCAAAGGGTTTGGAATTGGTTTATTCCACACATTTTTGTATTGCTGTTCATGGCCTGGGACTGTCACATGCCTCATGGAGAGTGGCCGGTTCCCTCCTCAGAGCCCATGCTCTTATTTGGGAAACGGGGAATGGAGATGATAATTTTAGTATCTAGCGACAAGGAAGTCCTCAGTGATTTAAGTGACAACAGTTTTAATGGGGTGGTGGAGTTGAAAGCCAAACTACAGCAACTTGAGGAATGAGTAGGAAGTAGGAAAGTAAAGATAATGAATGAAAGCAATTGTGTCGGGAAGTCCTATGATTTTTTTCATTCCCCCTGATGGCAGATGGCAAAAGACAGTGCCTCTAGTAGAGAAATGTGGGGTCTAGTCAAGTCAGGGGAGGGAAGGTGATGCAGGAAGACATAGGCCCAGTGGGAGTGAGGAGGTTAGAGGGTCCCAGGAGGATGGAGTAAGTGGCGAAGGGCAGGATGTGAGTGGCTTTAAGTGGTTGGGTGATGAAGTCATTGGGCTTCAGTTCAAGAGATGATTGGGCCAGGATGCTGGATGTGTGTCCCTCTGAACACGTGCTAAGGTGGTGGTTGTATTGGGAGAAAGAGGGAGTCTGACCCACTTACCAAAGTTCTCTCTGAATGGAGATTATACAGCACAGACGTGGGAGCCAAAGGGTGCCACGTGGATGCTCCCAGCCTCAGAAGAGTGGGGCCTTGTACAGGAGGTGGGACTTTGGGAAATGAAGAAAATAAGGAGCTCAGCTGTTAGTCGTCCTCTGATGTGCTGAAGTGTGAGAATCAGAATTCACAGCATGTACTTGAGACGAGGTCTCTGAGGGGGATGGCTGGCTAGATGAACAGACACATGGTGGATAGAATGAATGCATGGAGAGATTTTGGAGGAGAGACTTCAGAGTGAGTGGCCATCACTGGACAGGACGAAGTATTGAAGAAAATGGAAGGAGTGAAATGGAAAATGGTGACTTGCCTCTGTAACCAGTTTATTGAATGCAGTTTTACTCTTTCCCCAGCACTGCCCCATGGACTCTGTCCTTCCCTGTCCCTGTGTGAACTTGGGGACGGATTTCTTAGCTCTGTTACTAAAGACAGAATCCATCGAGTTACCCTTGACTTCTCCTCATCCCTCATGTGGCCCATCATCTGTTCACAAAGTCCTGTCTCAAAAACGTCTCTTGAATTTGGTCACTGTGCACTAGCACCCCTGCCATCACCTGGATCCAAAGATCCATCATCTCACCTCCTGATCTATGTCCTGCTTCCCGTCGGGCTCCCTGTAGTCCTAGCTTCCCCACAGCAGCCAGTGCTCATTTTCACATGTAAGTCTGTCCCTGGCTTCCCATGCCCTGTGGGTAAAGTGCAAAACTACTCACTAGGTGAGGGGGTTGACATTGTCAAGCTTGCGTAGGTCATAGAGATGATTTCTAATAATAACGTCCTTAGCGAAATAACCCATTGTGCTATCTTCTGTTCCTAGGTGGTGTCATTTGTGAAGAAGAATGTTCTAGTGACTGGTGGATTTTTCGGAGGCTTTCTGCTTGGCATGGCATCCTAAGGAGGATACTTCATTTCCATTATTCCTGGTTTTTCCAGCTAGCAGCCTCTTCACTCCATCATAGGACATCGAGTCTACTCCCGCTCCTCTTCTCCTGTGCCTTCCTCCCTGCTGTGGCGTATCTAGGCGTGTGTAGGCATCTGTTGGTACAAGTTGATACTGCCCTATTGTGACCTTGACCACGATAGAAGAGACAATAGACATTAACTCTCCTGCCACAACACTCCCTACTTGAGTAATCTGTAGGTCAGCAAGAATGTTCCTTTCCCCCTACATAAGATACTTACCAGAACATGGCGCAAGATGGCTCACCGTGGAGAATGAGAGCAATCTCCAAGGTTGTCCCAAACTTGATTTGGAAAAGAAGTTATAAGCACATAGATAGATACTTTATAGGTGCTGCATGGAAAGGAACCGAATACATTTGCCTTTAAGCATGAAAGATACTGGTATCTCGGTGTCTACTTTCTTTTTAGTTGGTTTTAGATTACAGAAAGAGGTGTTTACAGCTGCTATAATTATCCTCACAAAAATAGCAGCATAAGTATTATAATTAAAAAACATGAATAAAGAGTGAGTTTGTGCTACAGGTATATATGCTGAGCTGAAGGTATTGTGTTTGGTGGGAAGGCCTTCAGGGAAATCAACCAATAGATAGATCTTTGGATGGCCAGACTTAATGAATCATTGCGGGCCATTAACATATTATCCATGGGGGCTTCCACCATACAGGATAATGCATCTCATTCATGGCTGTTCCCAAAGGATTTATTAATGGTAAACTGACTTTAGGTGGGAGAAGGACAAAGCTCTTGGATTTTTTTTTTCATACAAAAGGTTTTAAGCTTTGGAATGTGAAGTATTCTTTACTTGTCAAAACATTAGGGGTACTCATACCTCCTCTGTGCCAATTCTAGTACTTCTTTATCCAGTTAGTATAAAATATATAACATTTGAACCAGAATGTTAAAGAGGTAGCATCCCAGGTATTCAGAATTCAGAATGGTGGCGGTAGCACATGTGAAATAAATTAGTTCCATCATCAAATGTAATCTGCTGTCTCATGATGACCCTAATTCTTAGCATTATTCTTTAAAATAAAAGTTTATAGACACATATGCTTAGAATCAGCACATTTTGCTGTGACGGCCTGATACCATGTCTGCAACCGCACTTAGAATAGTCACTTCGAAGGGCAAGGCTTGGTGTTCACCAGGACTGTAGAACCTACACTTAGCAGGTACTCAGTATTTGTTGAATGTATGAATAATGACCTCATACAAAGGTGTCTGGAAAAGGGATTGATCCAAAGAATTTAGACGGAGTTTTGAGAATGCAGAAAACTTAGAGTTAATCCTTAAACTTGCAAGTGATTCCTTGCAAAATATGTATGTTTTTAAGGCCTTCTTTTTAAAATGTTTGCCTTTTAATTTCTTCTTGGGAGTGACGTATTGAATGTGGAAATTGTAGCTACCAGATGTGTGGAACTTTGTAGAATTCATCCATTTGCATTTTTCTCCTTCATTACATTATGGTAGTATTTTTTTTAAGGCAACTTAAGTTCTTTTGCTTGCGATGTGTATGAATCATCTCCAGTCATAATTTTTGAACCTCTTTGTTGCATATTTTTGTACAAGAACTTAATTTTCTTTCACTTTTTATTATGGGAACTTTCAAATATACAGAAGTAGAGAAAGTACTATAACGACCCCTATGTATCCATCACCCACGTACAATGATCATCAAATTATACCTGGTTTTATCAATTATTTTGAAACAAATACCAAATGTATCAGTTCATCATATTTTAGTATATATCTCTAAAAGGTAATAACTTTGAAAAATCATAAATACAATACCCTATTATCGTACCAAAAAATTAATAATTCTTTAACACCATCAAATATGTAGTCAGTGTACAAAATTTCCTGTCTCAAGTTTTACATTTGATTTGAGTCAAATCCATATCAGGTCCACATTGCATTTAGATATGTCCCTTAATCTTACATGTTCTCCTTTTTCTTTTGGCTTCCAATGTATTTATTAAAGACACTGAGTTAATATGTTCCCTAGTTCTCCACATTCTGCTTCTGATGCCTGGGTACATGGGTTATGCCAGGTATGGCATCCAAGGCTGCAGCCATTTGAGGACTCTACCCATGTGACTCACCCAGACCAATGGAATGTCGACTATACAACCGACCAGAAATGCCCTGTGCACCTTTGGGTTGCGTGTAGGGGGAGGGGCCACTGAATGTCTCTCCAGTAAGGTGGCGGGTTGCCTTTTGTCCATCTTTTTTTCTGATTATTGGTGATGACGACAAAGACTAGCAGGTTGGTTTAAGCTGCTTGGAGTGGGTTGTAATGGTAGGTAGTAGATGAAACGAGCTGTAGGTCCTTCCTGAAGTCTGCCCAGCTGGCTACTTCTGGGACTCCGAGGGGCATGGCTGAGGTCAATATTGCAGGTGGGTCTCCCTGCTGCTATGAGAATGGCCTTGAGTTCTGCCCACTGAGTGGGGCAGCACTGTGGCTGTGCAGGGCTGGTGCCGAGCTTGAACAGCCGTGCCCTGGCACCCATCTTGGGTTTCAGCTAAGCAGAACCGCGGGTGCAGTAGGGGCACTTAGGGGAGCTTCTAAATCAAGGCCCTACTGCCAGCAGTTTTGCTTTAGGTGGTGAAGTGGGAGATAAGGTTTCTCAAAAGAACAGCTGCTAGCCCTTCATGCAAAGCCAGGGCACCCGAGAGTGCACTATTTTCCTTTGACTAGCACGGCACGTATTTTTCTCTAGTACCCAGAGTGCAGCAATGTGCCAAGCATCCTTTTCAGTGGTGGGGGGCCGAAGAGAGCAATTTTTCTTTTTTTTTTTAATTGGGGAATATTGGGGAACAGTGTGATTCTCCAGGGCCCATCAGCTCCAAGTTGTCGTCCTTCAATCTAGTTGTGGAGGACGCAGCTCAGCTCCAAGTCCAGTTGCCATTTTCAATCTAGTTGCGGGGGGGTGAGGGGGGGGGAGGGAGCTGCAGCCCACCATCCCGCGCGGGAATGGAACCGGCAACTTTGTTGAGAGCTCGTGCTCTAACCAACTGAGCCATCCAGCCGCCGGGAGAGCAGTTTTTCTTTGACTCAGATTGAGCGTTCTCTCTACGGTTCTGCTCTAGCAACTTCACTTTGAACATATTGGCCGTTTCGGCGTCCCCTGCTGGTGGAGACGTGGTAATACCGCACTCCGGGCTTCTTGACCTGTGCCTTGAACTCGGTTGGGAGACTCTGGCCCTGAGCAATGTCGGTACCAGCACATAAAACACCCACACCTGCTGGCTGGAGCGCCTGCGATGCTTCTCTCCCCTTTGGCTCTTCACACGGCGGAGTCCTCTTCACTCTGGGCCACCCTTTGAGCTAGCGTCCCTTCTGCGATGGAACCGGGTAGGATGGAGACGGGGACTTGGGGACTGGTGTCCGAGGAGAGGGGAGAGGGACCCAGGGGCGTTTTCGCTTTACAGCTTCTGCCCGTTCAGGCGCCGATGCTTTCAGTCTCCCTAAGGAGACTCGTCATTGCTGATTGAGCTCTGGGACCCCTAGCTGAGCAGCCCCATGGTCGTGTGTCATGATAATATGCCAACAAGACTTTGCTCCTGGGGCCCCTCTGGGCGGCTTGTTTGCCTCAACATCTCACCACTCCACCTAGGACATTCAGCAGCAGGCCAGCGGGGGTGGGCTGGAGTGGGGGGGCGGCCTTGACTCCCACACCTGGCCTAACACTGGGGTGAAAGCCCTCGTCCTGGACCTGGGCAGGTACCATCTCATGGATGCTGGCAGAAGACAGGAGGTGAATTTACTAGGAGGACATTTCTTTGTTGTTTCAAATGTTTTACTGAGGAGTCAAATTGGTTAACAGTATTCCCTCCCACGTGGCGATTTGTTCACATTGGCACAAAACAGAGATAGAAGGAGGGATTGGTTTATTCATATTCATCCTCTCTCCCCACCCCTACTTTTATCCCTCCTTCCCTCTCTCATTCATTTTTTTTTTCCCTGAAGGAAAGAAACTTACATAACTGTGACAGACTTGTGGGCCGGGCCCTTGTGGTTTTGAAATGCAGTTACTGTGTAGTTAACTATTGTAAGAATATTCATCATCCTTTTGTTTGACATTGTCAGAAAGATGGACATGACCAATGGTTGCGCTCTTATTTGAAACCTGCTTTTATATAGTTTGGGAAAATACAGTAAATCTCTGGTTGAAAAAATGGCATAGGGGTGGATTTGAAATTTCTGAGTATCCTTAATGTGTCATGCTGATGTCAGTTTCTCCTGAGGAAAATTCACATAGGCCAGTTTTGGATCCTGTAGGCAAAATTAGACTGCAGCCCTCTCTGCTCCCTCCACCAACTTATCAGCTTCGTTTCTTTGTCATGAAGTCCAGGTATGGGACCTTCTTAATTGCTTATACAATGTCTGTGTGATCTAGAGAATTGAGCAGAAAATATATCCTATTGTGGATCTGATTTCCCAGAAATCATGTGGTGTGGCTTAACGTCTGTGATGTTTGATACTTAGGGAATCGTGCATTTCAAGAGCACTGTTTTTCTAAAGAAAACTGGGCATGTTGCACTTTTTTCAAAACTGTAAGCTTATTGACTCACCCACAGCATTCTGAATTGGAAATGGTACGGAATGTCACGGGATTAGAGAGCAGTGGTTCTCATCTTTGAACATAAGAATCACCCGCCAAATTTTGCAAACTTGGCTCTCATCCTAGAGACGATTTCACTGGCCTGGGTACCACTGCGACAGCCTGACTTTTGAACATGCCTCAGATGTTTTTAATGGGCAGCCAATAGGTTCCTGGCTGAGGACCACTGAAACCCAGACTTGGAAGCTGGTGCTAATAAAATTATGCTTCTGCTGTTAAACGTGACAACAGGCCCTTTAAAGGTTTTTAAGTTAAGTGCCATACAACTTCAGATGCTGAACAAAAGTGTAATATTACAGCTTATTAAATGTTACAGGAATCGTGCAGAGTGGATGCAGGCAAGACAGCCGCACTGTAGTAGAATGGCAGAGCAGGGGCATTTGTCATCTGGATGCTAAAGCTATTGGGTGAACGGTTGTGGGATATCTGTAGGGCACCAACATCACCCCACATATGACAAAGGGAAAACTCCCAGTTGAGAGGTCAGTCACTAGTTAACCAAGTGATTATACTTAGCATCCCTAATAGCCTCCTGTGGGGACAGAGCCGGGAGTGCAGTTTCCAGGCTCTTGGCCTCACGTGGAAAGGTGCTGGCTCAGGTGGTAAATGGCCATCAACTGTGATTGGATGGCCATCAGCTGTGGCTGGTTGGCCATCAGCTGTAACCAGTGAGCCATTGGCCACTAATATAACTGCCGTGGCTACGCTAGCAGCGGATGGGGGCTAGCAAGATGGTGGTGGCTGAGCTAGCCAGCGCGGATTGCAGTTAGCACGGCAGATTGTGGATCGTGTGGCTCCTGCTTCCTGTGTCTCCAACCCAACCGCCAGTGAGACTATAGTGGTATGACTCCCCTACCTATGGCTCCGTGGGTGTTCCTTTTTGGCCTCACCATGTCCTGCGTTCTTATATGGGGAGGGGGACCAGAGACCCCGCATGACACCCTGTGTGGGGGCAGAGCCCCAGAGAGCAGTTTCCAGGCTCTCGGCGTCACGTGGAAAGGTGCTGGCTCGGGTAATAGATGGCCTTCAGCTGTGGTCCTTGAGCCATTGGCCACTAATATAACTGCTGCGGCTGCATTAGGGAGTGAAGTCGAGAGAGTCGGGCGGTTAGCAGAAAGCAGACAGTAGGTCGCACGTCGTGTGACTCCAGCCTCCAGTGAGACTATAGTGGTATGACTCCCCTACCTATGGCTCCGTGGGTGTTCCTTTTTGGCCTCGCCATATCCTGCATTCTTATGTGGGGAGCGGGACCAGAGGCCCCGCAGACCGCCCCGCATGACACCCTGCATGACACGTACTTACAGGCTTTTTAGTCTCTGGAAAGCAGGATGAAACCATAGTTCTCACCTTCCCAGTTCTTCCCTGAAGACTGAGATGCTGTGTTAATCGTGGTCCCCAACACATAAAAAAAACACTCAGTAAAGGTTAAGCTTCTCTGATGGCTATTTTATTTTTCTGTATGTCATAATAATAGCTAAAAAGAATAAGGTTTAAGTCAATATCTGCCAGTAGATACGGACTTAAACTGAGGCAAGTTAGACATAGGAAGGGACGATTGATTTGAAGCTTTAAAAGCCCTAAATTAGTGTATGTTAAGGGGAAACAACATTTAAAACAGTCTGAAACTTCAGTGGTTACCTCAATGAAAATAATTTTGTCATAAAGGACAGGAAAGCAATCTATTTGATCATGGAAGTGATTCCTAATGTAAGTCCTAGCACCACTATCAGTTGAGGATTTTATGTAATTTAGATTTGTATATGATGTAAACATCGTTTTCAAATATTAAATTGGCTTACTATTAACACAAGAGTTCATTTAAATGATTTTGTGAGACTGTAACACGGTCAACCTGGTATTTGGGCCAAACATCTCTAAGGCAGCATTTCTCCAAGTCTCTCTGAGGAACATTCGCCCTGAGAAACACTGTCTGCCAAACGGGCACACTGGGTACACTTTGGCAACCACTGCATGCAGTATAGTCCTTTCCAAAGAATCCATTCACATTAGCATATGGAGGGCTCGGAAGTCTGATAGGAAAGAAAACCCATTTACTTGTGCCTAACCTAGCATTCCCCAGACTTACCTGAACGCAGAAGACTTTTCCCTGTTACAGCAATTCTTGGAAACACTGCGGGGGATGCTGCTTTAAAGAACACTTGGTCTCAAATAATAATGGTATCTGAACTTCAGGGGCTGTTTCCGTCCATTCCCAGCATGTAGACTTTTTCTAGCTGAAGAGGCAAGGAAGGATCCTCCCTGTTAGGGACTGATTGTCTCTGTGCCCCCCCCTTCATATGTTGAAATCCTAACCTCCAAGGTGGTGGTATCCGGACATGGGGTGGTGGAGCCCTCATGAGTGGGGATAGTGCACTTACAAAAGAAACCCCGGAGAGCTCCCTTTTCCCCTCCGCCCTGTGACGACACATTGGAAGGTACAGGCCATGAACCAGGAAGCGGGCCCTCATCGGACTGAATCTGCCAGCCCCTAGATCTTGGGATTTTCCATCCAGCCTCCCGAGCTGTGAGAAATAAATGTCTTGTTTATAAGGCACCCCATCTGTCCTATTTTGTTATAGGAGCTAGAATGGACTAAGACAGGAACCTATCAAGAGTTAGTTTCGGCTCTTGCTTAAAAAGTCATCTTTTTTTTTTGGGAGGGGGGTAGGGCAGACTAACGTGATGTGATGGTGGTTGTAACACCTGTCTGAGGAAAGCAAATGGCCTGTTGAAACTGTCACCCCCCCCATCCAGTACATAAAGTCACTGACAAATGTCAATGGGCTTCCTTTGGCAGCCTTGAGTTAACATCAGGGTCCGTTGTAATAGGCTTTGATTAAAAGGATATAAAGAGTAGGTAAAGCACCTAAGAATTCTAATCTTATTGTTGCTTGCCTTTATCAATACTCTTTTCAATTCTCTTATGACCAATTAGGGGTCATTAAACATTACAAGAATCATTTCTATGCCTTTCCTACCACTCACGGAACAAATATTACATGCCTTCAGCTAGGTACCATGCTGGGGCTGCAAAAGCAGAAAGAAATGCTCTTACCTGCATTTGGGAAGACACTTCACTCTAAATTATTGGAAATACACGTGTATGGGTTTGGGTTAGAGAAACCTTATAATTTACCATGTAATCTAGGAAAGGCGTCATGATTGTGATACTGCAGGGGTCTTTTCCGCTAACAACCTCATTTAACTTTAGTTTTATGAATGGCACTAGTAGTAGTCTGAACTCAAATGCTACAGAATTCGTTAACTGTATCTAACAGTCTTTAAGAAATACATGTTTCCAACACCACCAAACAATTCCCTAATTCTCAGTGGGCACCGACTTGGGTGTCCTACAAATTTAATTCAGTTATGACACTCCCTACCTGGAGTTAGTGTCAGATACCCCAGATTAAGGGCTCAGTCCCACAAGAATGCCCCCATTGCAGACGCCTGTTGCAAGTCTGGGCTGTCACTTGTGCTTCTGACCGACTGGCTATAAATCTGAGGTTCCCAAAGAGCCTCCTCTGCCGCCCACATCCCGGGTTGGATTAACTTGCTAGAGCGGCTCACAGAACTCAGAGGAACATTTACTTAAATGCCTACCAGTTCATTATAAAAATTATTAGAGAGACATATGAACAGCTAGATGAAGACGTACACAGGGCCAGGTCTGGAAGGGTCCTGCTCTCTGGAGCTTCTGTCTCCATGGGACTGAAATGCACCACCCTCTTGGCACACAGGTGCATTCTGGTTCACCAACTGGAGGCTGTTCCAACCCTGTCCTTTTGGGTTTTTGTGGAGGCTTCATTGCACAGGGTTGATTACATCATTGGCTACTGGTGATAGAACTCAATCTTCTCCACCCTGTCTACCCCCTCCAAAAGTCAGGGGTGGGGACTTAAAGTTCCAACCCTCTAATCATGTGGTTGGTTCCCCTGGCAACCAGCCCCCATCCAAGGGTTACCTAGGGGCTTTCCAAAAGACACTTTATTAATGTAACAAGACACCTTTATCACTCATCAGTTAGGAAAAATCCCAAAGGGTTTTAGGCACTCTGTGTCAGGAATGGAGACAAAGACCAAAGATATACTTCTTCTAAGTAACAATATCACAAGTACCAAACCCAAAATTTTCATTTAACAGGTTTATTTTAGCGGCTCAGTTTTATTACAGTCTCCATATTTGTTGGCTCTATTTCTATCTGTTCTGCATAGATGGCATATTTATTAACTTTTATAGTTGACTTTTTCATTTGATATTGGCTGCTACCTGGCCTGAAGAGTCAGGAGGATAAAGCAAACTTGCTAGGTGGAAATGTGGTGCAGCATTGAACTTCTCGGCAGAACTTTACTTTTCTGTGGACTTCAGTGTCAGCTTTTCTGCCTCTTCTTTTTCAAATCCCGAACAGACGAGAGATCTTCCCTTGGGATACCGAGCACAACACTTACGAAGTTCTTGGATGACAGCCTGACACTGAGATTCCCTGTAGTTGTTGGCTGAAAAACAGACAGGCAGACCCCAGTCATGATTTCATAGGACTAAGGCACAGGGAGGTTTAGATCATTGCTTCCCACTCCTTTTCACTGTATTGTATCTACAGACAATAGAGGATGTACCCAGGTCCACTGAATTCTTCCTGATGTAGAGACCAGTCAGCAGGTTAATTAGGAAGAAGGGTGTGATTTACAAAGTGGTCAAAAGGGATTTTTATACCTGGGGTGCCAAAAAATGTATACACATGACTTGTATTCATCTTTTGTTATCCTTATATATTTATTACATTTTTAATACAGTTTTCCCTTTCTTAAAATGTACATTTTTTTGGCACCCTCTGTATATCATTTCCTTTTCTTTAAGGTTGAGTTACTAGCTTATGTGCCTTTTTCTAGGGCACATATAAGTGGTTTTTATCCTCCCCCCCTTTTGGGTGAATTAGAAAAATACACATATCATGCATGTTATTTTGCACAGTTTAAGGCTTCTGGCTGGCTCGTAGACCTTTCCAACCAAGTCTGTGCCTCAGAGGTTCCCAAACTGTAGCCTCAAGGTCAAATTCAACTCCTTTTTACAGCCCTGAGCTACTAATAATGATTTTTATATTATAAAGGGTTCTCTTTCTCCAACAAAGACCTCCTTGCCTCCAGCCTAAAATGACTGGCCCTTTACAGAAAACATTTGCAGACCCTGCTATATACATAGACCCCAAGTAAAAGAGCGCTTGACCTAAAGGTTCTAGGTCAGCTGCAGTTGATCGGAGTTCCTCGATACTAAAATGGGGTGCATGGGAGTTAGCCCAGAATTGAAAAGACAATTCGGACTAGAAAGGGAACATAGTAGGGTGGCTGAGTGCAGGCGTGGAGCCAGACCAAAGTGATTGAAGTCCTCACTGTACCCCTTACTAGCTGTGTGACCCTGGGCAAGTTACATAACTTCTGCGTTGATTTCCCCATCTATAAACTGGGGGTCACAGTAGCATCTACCTCATGGATGAAAGGATTAAATGACTTCATATGTTTAAAGCCCTTTTGGCTGTGCTTGTCATCCAGGGAATGTGAAATACTTGCTCTTATTCCTTCCAAGGCTCAATCCTCCCACACTATAGCAAGGGGGTGCAACCAGCTCTAACTTGATTCTGGTTCTACATTAGCCATCGGTTGCTAATTCAAATTAGTTAGAAATTTATTTGGGAGATGAAATTGATTGTGGAAAATGTTTTTTTTGTTTTTCTTAAATTTGGGGGAAGGGAAGAAAGAGATGAATAAAATGGCATTATTATACATTAAAATTTTAGATGAAAAGATTTTATAAAATACTGCTTACATCGTAAAAAGAAAAGTCCAAGAATGAAAGTTAAAAGTCAAAGGAAGTATACAAACAAGGGTTTTCTTTGGTGCTGAGTCTTTCGGTGAAATCAACATTTTTGCTTCCTACTTTTTTATATTTTCATGGGCATCCATCTCTATTAGTGTACTTCAATAATGGGAAAAATGATTTAAAAAGTCAGTTTTCAAATTCAGATAGTCTAGTAGCTTTTTCTGTTTCTTAGTGCCAATAATCATTCGCTGATTGAAAAAAATAAAATCCTCTGGCATTTGGTCAAATTTATTGGCTGAGTTAAAACCAAGTGGACAAATACCCTCAAATATGCTTTAGTTAAAATTCACTTTTGCCTAAGATAGTTGCTGACTTTGGCAAGCTGAATTCCAATTGTATTTTCAACCCCCTTCTTCTAACCTGACTTTTAAAAAGTGAGTTGTCAGCCACAGTGAAGTATAACTAACCCATTTAAAAACTAGTCTTTTTTAAAAAGGACTTTGCTCAACTTGGTAATTTTCAACTCTGGCTGCACTTTAAAATCACCTAGTTAGCTAGCTTTTCAGACGGATTCCTGCCTAGACCCCTGCCAATCACTTTTTATTTCTGCAACTTTGATCATAGTGAGGAAAACCTTCAGGATAAGTTATTTACAGAAATAGTACCGTTCTGAGAGGAGTCAGTGTACTTTGCTGATAAAAAGAACAATTGGTCTCTTGTAGTTAGTTCACAGATGAAGTGGAAACATTAAGGAAAAAAAAAAGCCTTGAAGGTCGTACCTTGTAAACATTTCTGTATTTCACAGGCTTGTTTCTGGCACGGATCCTTCTGCAGCATATCCAGAAAACTAAAATAAGAAAAATGATTTTTATTTTGTCTTTCATCCATAAAGACTTTAAAACCCCTCTAGAAGGAATTTTCTTCAGAGGCAAGCAGTATGCCCTCCAATTGTTGGAAGACAGTTACACTAAAAAATACTCTTCCCATTCATAGGATGAATCAGCTGTATTTTTATAATATCATTTCATTCAATTTGGAAGATATAAATAGTTTTACATGGAAAAATTTCCCCTTGAATTCAATCAGCTCATCTCGAATACTGTAAACCAATGTCCGGCAAGAGGAGCCGACGCCGCAGCCTGAAGGGCCTGCCCACTGCCCGGCTCTATCATTCACAAAACCACCCTTGGTAAATGACTAAACTCCTTGAGCCTTTTTCCTTATTTGTGTATAAAATGGGGATCATACCTACCTCAAAGCACTGATGGGAGGATTAAATGTGATAAAGTGCATAGAATAGTGCCTGGAAGGCATCAAGGACTCCTATGTGGTGGCTATTATTCCCAAGATTTTTAAAAAGTAAAACTAAGGTTTTTAATGCACATAAACTGTTATAACTTTTAACTCAGGAAATTATCAGGTAGTAAATGCTTTCCTAGGAATCAGCAATATTTGGTGATATTATTACTTCCTGAGAAAGGTGCTAGTTAAGCAGCTAAAATGGTTTTTGGCGCTCTTACAGAAAGCAACTTATTTAAAATATCTGTGACCAGAGAATAAATTTAAGTGCCCATGACTTTGATCAGCAACTTCGAATAAATTCAAGACACAATTTCAGAAAGGAAAAAGGCCCAGGAGCCTTTGTAGCTAATTCCATTAATGCAAATAACCTCCTTTTGTTTTTTTTTCCAGAGCCCCCTAAGTTCTCAGTGGATCCAAGTTAGGTCAGTACTGGGATGGGAAACACTGGAGCAAAACCTAGGATATTTACAGGATGGGAGAAGGAAAGGCGGGTGAATTGCTGCTGGGCAAATAAGCGACCAATAGATGTTGATGCTGCTAGGAGCTGCTCTCTTCTCTCTAAACCAGTACCAAGTCCTTGGTGATCAGAGCATCTGTTCTGTAGCGGGTGCTGACTTTTGTGGGATTCATCAGATCCCAGTTCCAGCTGATGATGTCCATTAAAGGTTCTATGGCAATTTCCAAAGGAGTCAATTTCAAGTTATGTATCCTGACTAAGTGCTTTCTGCCTGCGTAACCCTCTCTCTGCAGTTCCACTTGCGGTGGTCTTCATGACCCTTCCTAAACTTCTGTGTTCTTGAGCAGTTTGTCAACCCACTCCCTCCCCCAGGCCCACAGGTGGGTGCACTGCAGTGGTGGATGAAGTGACTGCCATATACTGAGCAGAACAGAGCAGCATGTCTTCCTAGAATCCCAGCACCTGGAAGGAAAAATAGAGCGTTAAAACCACCACAACCGAATAGAGTGAAAAAGAAGGGGAGACGGGAGCAACCAAAATACATACCAGGTTAATCATCAGGCAAAAGCTTAAGCAACAGCTCCTGTACTCCCCTGACCTGTCAGAAAAAGAGAAGTTTATAGAGTATACTGTCAGGAGAGTCCCGATACAATGGAAAATGAGTAAGTGACATGTGTACCATTAAATGATGCTGGATCTGCCACAAGCGAGAGTTGTTATCCATGTAGCGCTCCTCGGGGTAGAGTTGCCACATGAGAGGTAGCTGGGAGGTAAGAAGGTGGCTTGGCCTAGCTGCGTCACCTAAGGGAACCTGAACCTGCTGGATGCGTGCCCTTAGGAAATTCGTGTCCTAATGAAAGAAGTGATCAAAAATAAAATCAAAGACTTCAGGATATCGAGGCTAGTTAGAAACCAAGTTGCTTGAAAGCAAAATCAATAAAAAAGAAGCAAAATGTAAACAATTACCTCTTCCAGGACGGCCACCCACGTGCGCTGGTATTCGTCTCGGTAGATGCCCTCTTGGTGAACCCAGAGGTGATCGGGCGGGGCCCCCACATCCTCTCCTGACATTCTGGGCTTTGAGTTCCAATTCTAGCCCTGCTTTTCTCCACCTAAGCCTGCAGCACCCGCGCACAGGACACAGGTGTGACTTTTGGGGTTTGAATGAACTCACCGGGGAGCAATGTGACCTGGTACTAGCAACTACCAACCAGAACCAAACCTCATATATGTCTACTTGCACAGCCTAAGTGGAACCGAGGACATCTGAAGCACGACACTGAAGTGACACTCAGGCAGAGCCTCGGGTTGACAACGAAGCACTGAAGGATTCGATTAGGGAACGAGTTGTGTGGGAATAGAGGACTAGCACTACAGGAAGCCGGGCAGTGGCCCCAAGTATGCATTCACTAAGCAGTCTGACAAAATGCAGTCAGCAACCGGCTGTGCACAGGAGTGTGCCTCGGGGCACACTTATTGGACAGGAGTGCAGTGTTCCCGTGTCAGGCCCCCTTCCAAGCAGTTTCCATTTCAAAGGCAACATGGTGAAGGTCGAATCATGTGCATGGCTTTCTATACTCAAATGAAAAGTTTGTTTTAAGAGCAAATGACCTATTTATCAGTTTACTTAGAAAGCTTACTTAGAGCAGCTGGGCATTTCCAGAGGGGGTTTTCATGTTAGGGAAAATATTTAAGGTTGCTTCATGGACTTTTTGAGCTGCAAGAGACTTTGGGGATCACGGTGATCCGAAGCTGAACGAGAGAAAATGATAGTTATCCACCTAAGTTCTTGTTTCATTTTAACAACACTTCAGGATGTCACCAGAGCCCATTTTTCCCCAGAGTTGTGGGTTGAAACTCTAATTCCCCAAGTCAGAAGGCCAGAAAAGTCCCTCTGCCCTTTGAGAGGTGTAGAGGAAGCAACCTCCTGGGCAAACTCTTCACATAAGGCAGACTCTCCTCTTAATGGCATAAGGATCCTCCACTCAGCCCTGCACCTCATTTCAGGGCCTCACAATAATTGACCTGCATTTTGCAGGAAGGAATCTGCTGGACCTGGCTCACAGTGTCACAGCATGCTTTTCAGGGTGTTTCTACCTTTGGCAGAGCACAGATACAGCACGGGGGGATCTGCCCCACAAAACAAAGGTCTCCTATTCCCTATAGGTGGCCATTAGGTGGGAAGGGAACTGCAGCACAGCTTGGGAAGCTGTTAAACCCTCAAGTGAGGCTGTCAAGAGCAAATGGGATGCCAGGACACAGGGAAGCAGCCCAGGACAAAGCCAGCCACAGAGAACTGAGCTAAACCAAGCCCTGTTTTCAAGGACAACATCCTGAGTCTGATTCGTTTGTTTCCTTAACACTGTTGTTAGTTTACCTTCCCTAAAAGGAAAGTAGAAAATATCTTTTATAGACTTAAGAAGGGGTCTGACTTTAGCGAACTTAAGCACATCCCAGTTGCTTCACCCATTGTACCCTCAATGGATCTGACTCTGAGCCCATTACCGTAAGCTCCCATCTCTCTCATTTTAGATTCACCTAAACTCAAAATCCTTCTCCTTAACCAAATCAGGATTTCTCTCAATGGCAATACCACCCCCTCCTGATTTCGCAGACTCAAAACTTACGAGTTATCTTGGACTTCATCTTCTGTAGTTGTGACATCCTAAGCTCCCGTCTCTCTCATTTCAGATTCATCTAAAGTGAAACCCCTTCTCCTTACTCCCAATGGCAACACCACCCCTCCTGATCCAGCAGACTCAAAACTTACGAGTTATCTTGCTTGGACTTCTTCATGTCCTTCAGTTGCTACATCCTATCTGTCACCAGTTCTTGGAAGCAGCACTCCCACCATATTTGAGATCAACTTTCCCCCACATTCCAGGCTCATTCTAGCTCCATATCATTGATTTTGCTTCTCATTTGCTAAAAGTGTCTCCCGAGGCCTCTCTGTCTATCTCTGTACTATTACAGCACAGTGCAGGTGCCTTCTCTATGAAAACTTCTTGCCTCTTATGACTACTGTAGCATTTATGTCTAAAGCTCACATTTTGGCCTCTAATTATAAATTGACGGCTTATTTCAGAAGTCCTGCCTCTCCCCAAATACAGTATTATAAGCTCTCCAATAGCAGGAATGATACAGTACTGGGCACCCTAAGTCTCAAATACTAGTCAAATAACATTCCTGTGAGTGAGTGGATATGTATGGTGAGTAGAGAAAGGAAACAGATAAAGGCCACGTATACACGGGTAGAGATTGATACTCTAGGTGTCAGTATTGTATAGCTATATATTTTTTTCCAAAGCCATTTTTTCCCATTTAGCAGATACATTTATTCTGCCTCTCCTTCTCCCCAGGGCTTTGGAAAGGAGTGATACAAACAAAAACCCCAGTAAATACTAATGTCAAAATAAAATATATTAAAGCCTGGATTTTGAGTACAAAAGAAATAAGTGTGGCCACTTTGTTGTTGTTGTTAAGTAGAAGAAACCAAGTGTTAAGGGTTTCAGGACCATCTCAACTTCACAGATAGGTCCTAGTAACAACCAACATTACTAACATTTAAATTTGTTTTAAATGAAAAGCAAAATTTTACAGGTTACACTGACATTAAAAGGAAATAATTCCAGTGGAACAGAGTGCAAACAAATTGGAGACGGTGCTCTGAGTTACTATGAATCACTACAAAGAGGCAATGAATCGTTACAAAATATTCTGAGAAGAAAGGCAGCGTGATGTGCTGCTGTGACCCAAAGGCTAGCACGCTGGGCATCAGCTGGATGAGCCTGGGAACAAATCCCAGCACATGACTCTGGACTTGTGCGTGCCACCACTCAGACAGCATGAAGGCCCAGGGAAAGGCAACTGCAGTGATCAAGGGACTGCAAAGCTGTCATATGAACATGAACCAATATCCTCAGCAGAGAAAAGCAAAGGCTGAGAGGGAGTAAGATAGAAGCCCACAGAATCTCAGGATATATGAATGAGACACCATTTCCCTCAGTGTGATTCTTGGAACCCTTGCCCCTAGCTTTTTCCTTGGTCAAATAAGTTTGGGAATATTGTAGAGTCATAACGCACATTAACATAATACAAGCTCTGGCAAGTTATGTAGTAAAGAAACTTTATTTCATTTAACAGTTCCCAAATTTATTTGACTAGAGAACATATTTCTGCACATGCCACTTGTTCACAAAATTCAGGATCCCTTGAACTAAGCTGAATCTTTTAAAACCTCAAGATAAACTTAGGTACAAGGTGCAATACAATACACAGAACCTAAACATGTTCCACTCAACTCAAGGAATACTACCAGCTGCAAATTGAAATGAGTTCAAAAAAGTGTTTATATAGCTTTGTCATCTATGAAGGCACTAAAAGAGAGTGTCCCCACGGGAGTCACCTTGATGCCACAGTCAGAGACCACACTGGCCTAGATAATTTCTTAGTAAGGCACTTTGTAAATTATATTTTAAACGGATGATATACAACATAGAAGGGCTTCTGTAGGTACTAATCTAAGTAAGACCATTATTTTTTCCTTTACAGAATGAATTATTTTGTATCTTTCTAAGATAGGATAATTTGCTTTAATTTCCAGGTGTTTTAACAGTTTTTAAACATTAATGAGTTGAATACACTTATTTCTTTTGAAGTCACTTAATAAACTCATCCAATTACCACAGTGAAGTTACCAAGAGCGTAGGCCCTGGGGTCAGCCTGGCCTGTGTAAGAATCCTGACTTTGCCACTTACTAGCTTTGTGACCCTAGACAAGTTAACCTCTCTACATCTCAGTTTTCTGAGGTGTAAAGTGAGAAGTAAAGAATATATAGATCATAATAGTCAGTGCTTAGCACTTCCTGTTATATATATATATATATATACACATATATATATGTATATATATGTATATATATGTATATATATGTATATATATATATCTATATATGTATATATATATGTATACATATATATCAAATCCTTTAATCTTAATAATCACCTGATTAGATGGATACTACTATTTCCCCCACTTAAAGATGAAGGAAGGCACAGAGAAGTTAGATAACTGGCATGAGGTCACACAGCTAGGAAGCTTCAGAGACTGTGTTCAATTGGGGCAGTTCACATATACAAGTATATACATGCTTAGGAGGTTGTCTAACACATAATAAGCTTGCCATAAATGTTAACAGTTTGTTTTTTTTCCTACTCCAACCAAAACTTTAGAGCTGTAAAATGCAGCCATGATCATTACAAAAGGTAGAGAATGTCATTCTGGAATAAAAGATTAACACCACCAACAAACAAAAGTTGTTTTTCTTCTTGAAGGTGCCTAAAGGCACTTTATAAACTCAAAACATCCCATCACTAAACTTAATGAGAGGAACAGCCATCCTGGCCCCATGAGGGCAGAACATACTAACCGTGAACAGTAACTGAAAATAATATATGGTGCAAAATTGAAACGTAAGAGAAAATTTAGATGGGTCCAATGTCATTGCACACTTGAAATTTCTACCAAGCTTCATCATTATCAAAATTAATCATGATAAGATGTGCCATGTGGTCCTTAAGCGGTAGGTAGAAATGGATAGTTCTACTGGTGCGGGCCCTATCTGTCGGGAGACCTGGGTTGGAACTGACTTGGGAGAAAAGAGCAAAGCATCAACACCTCTTCAAGTAGAACCTTGGGAATGTTCCCTTTCCAGTACTGCCATGTCTGCCTGGCTTCAAAACGACACAGGGAATCGAAAACGAGATCAAACAAACATAAATACTGATGGGCTGTGGAGGCGGCACGGCATATATTTTTCTTTGATTTAGAATAGTTCCTAAAATCCACGTGATTCCTAACCTTGGGAGTTGGAAGATCTGGACTTTGACATACGTCAAAAGGAAAATTACTTTTACATATAATTTCACCACGTCTGGTATCATCAAGACAAGGAGAGCCGAGGAAACTTGTGATACGCCAGACCTTGAATAAAACCTCAAGTCCCCCATTCCCCTTCCTTGTAACAAACAGATACTTAAAAGCCTTTGTAGAAAGTAGCAGCAGCCAAGCTTAAGAGTGATACTTTTTCAGATACAGTATAGCACTGCTTCTGCAAGAGGTTACTCACATGAATATAATGTTTCTTGGGCTAATTAATCCGCCTCTAGAGCAGCGAGGCTAAAACTTCCAGGTCCCCCAACCTGGGCCAGTCAAGCCGGGATCGGGACGTGAGCCCGGAACGAGGCGAGGGGCATCCGGGGCCGAGGTCACCCGAACCGAAGTTATGAGGCAAGGGCCGGCAACCGGAAGTGGTCCAGGGAGAGTGGTACAAAATTCAGGGGCCGTAACTTGGAAACAAAACAAAACAAAATAAAACCTTAACTATCTTAGGACCGAATTTCAAAAGAACGTCACCCTGGCTCAAGAGGCTGGCGCGCGGCGATGCCGCCTCAGGGCTGTCCCCAGAGCTTGTAGGCCGCGCGTACGGCTCTCCTCTGCGGGCGGGCAAAATGGGCGCCGGCGCTTGGGAGGCGCGTGCCCGGGCGCCCGGGCGCCGCTCAAAGACCACGTCCGCCTGAGGCCAGAGAGCGCCGCCTCACTGCCGCCCCCGCCGCCCGGCCTGACGCCCCGTTCGCGGCCGGCCACCGCCCTCCACCCTCCGCCCCGACGGCCACGCCTGCCCTAACCGGCGCGGGCGTTTCCCAGGTGCCGCCGGGCCGCCCCGCCCCCGCCCCAAGCTCCGCCTCCGCGCCCCCGCCTGGCTCCCGCCCTGCTCCCGCCCCGCCCGCGCTCCCCAAGCCCCGCCCCCGCGGGACC
Source organism: Rhinolophus ferrumequinum (assembly GCF_004115265.2). NCBI lineage: Eukaryota > Metazoa > Chordata > Mammalia > Chiroptera > Rhinolophidae > Rhinolophus > Rhinolophus ferrumequinum. The sequence goes on along the minus strand of NC_046284.1, from coordinate 5,582,367 downwards.
CGCCCGCTGGAGCTCCGGGTTGGCCAGGCCTGAGTGGGCCCGAGGCGGACGAGAGCAGGATCGGACCAAGATGGCGGTGCAGGTGGTGCAGGCGGTGCAGGCGGTTCATCTGGAGTCGGATGCTTTCCTGGTTTGTCTCAACCACGCTCTGAGCACAGAAAAGGAGGAGGTGATGGGGCTGTGTATAGGGGAGGTGAGTAGGTCAGTCACTTTAGCTTGGCTGCAACCCTGCTGAGCAGTCCCATCGTGTCCTCGGGGTGGGTGCGAGCAGCGCCCAGGGCTACGGAGGCCACAGGCTCTTAGATCCTTGAACAGATCCTTTGGATGGTCCTGTCGCGGGGGTTCCGTATCCTCTGGTTGCTTCTCGCTTGTTTAGCTTCCCGCAATTTCCCAGCGTGCCGCATAACCTTGGGAGCGGAGGAGAGCTTGCTTTTTCTCTTGTAGGCTCTGGCCTTTTCTTTAGATCCGGAGTTATCACCCAAGACCAAAACCGCAAGTCAGGCCAGAAAGACATTATGACATAATAGGACATCACTGTATTAGGAAGCAACTGACCACGGTTAGGGCCCCTTGCCTCGCCTCCAGTTTTCCCTGTGGGATGCATTTTAAGTGTATGAAAGAACCTAAGAGAGGAGAGGGTTTCAAAGACGCACAAGTTTCCGCTGCGTCAAGTGGTGCAGAGGGGCGAAAGAGAATGAGGAAAGAGAGCTTAGTCGTTTACAATCCAAAGTAACAATTCTCCAGTTTTTCGTGCCTGTGTACAGGAACAGATGACCTAATTTTTGTATAATCTGCATCCATGTACATCAAGTAAGCGTTATATGATCAATAATGTTTTCTGCTTTTTCCCACTCTAGTTGAATGATGACACAAGGTAAGACTATATTTGTTTACTCATCTTTTGGTCTCTCTGTCATTATTAACTCAGAATTATGACAAGTTTGGCACTATTGTGTACGGTTGTTTTTTAAGTTACCATCATCAGTCTGTAGCTCCTTCAATGATATACTTTGAACTCCATCCCAACCCTGAAGGTTGGTTTCCTCCTTACCAGTAGGATTTTCAGCTGAGATAGTAGGACCTTATGTGAAAAATGTGGTTGAGGGAAACAAGATCGTGAGTGAACCTGTGAAAGCTCTTACAGATAGAAGTTTGTTGAGTGATATGGCGCTATTATTTTCCATTTTCTTGCTTGATGTGTTTTCTGTTCTGTCACCCCTGAATTGACAATGAGATACTGGTAATTTTCTTTGTGGCAGATAATATGCACGTTAAGAGACCTTTCCCCCTATTGACTCATTCTGCCATCTAAATTTGCTCCTCCATCTCCATGGCTTTCTGCCTCTCCACGGAGAGCCCTACAATGATCTCAGGGACCCCCAGTAGCTGGAATGCTTGAGGTGGGAAAAACTGGGTTATTTTTATTTTAACTTCGAAACATAGCAGGATGTATACTTCTCAGGCCCACCTCCTTAATACCCAGGATCCTAGGAGTTTAGCTTTGCCCGTGAAAATGTTACGCACTCAGCCACATGTGCATGTCTTCCCGACTGCTTCTAACACATCTATAAGCACAGCTCTAGCTTCAGTTTACTTTCCCTCCTTTTCCTTTGTGTCTTCTAAGATTTTCTTCCCTTTTTTTCCTAATTTATCTCCAAAAGGAGTGACTCCAAATTTACATATACGGGAACTGAAATGCGCACAGTTGCTGAAAAGGTATGAGTGCTAGAATTTTGCATGATGGAAACTTGCAGTTGGGGAGGGATTTCTGTGCTCTGTTTGATGAACTCAGTGAGGGATTAATCTGGTTTGTGTAGGGCCACATTTATGGCTGGGTGGGGTGTTCGCTCTAGTAAAATCAGATGAAGAATCTACTCACTGGGAATGGGACCTATGTTTCTATTCTTTGTAGCAAATTATTACTCCTTGATCAAGATGAGGAATCAACTGTCAGCTCTCCTCCTTGCTGACATCTGCCTGTTTTCTGGCTGGTTCACGTCATTGTTATCTTTTTATCCCGAGTCCCAATATCTACTCGGGTAACCCCTCTCTTCTTGCAAGCAAACTATCCATAGCTCATAGTTTTTAGCCGACCCCGAGTTTCTCTGTTCCGGTATGCTCTAGCCTTTATGGTCTGGTATAATGCTTCTCAACCTAATTGTTGTATAGGAACAGTTAATACCCCCCATATGGTATGGACCAATGCTTTTGTAAAAGACAATAAAAATAAATTATGTCCTCTTCTCCTGCCAAGCAGATGATTGAGGTGATAAAAGCTATAGGGCAACAACTCCATGTACATATTACCTTATATACAAGCTTCTTCATGTTCACCACTGCCTCCTTCCCATATCAAGGAAAGAAGTCCACTTCCTATCCAGAGCTGCAGCTTCTTCACAGACCTTGCTTATCGAATATCCTATCTCTCTTCTGAGTCTTCAACCTTTTCCTGCCATCTGGCTCTTTTTCCCTTCAGATAGAAATGTACTTAAATTACTCTCATTTTCAGAAAGGAAAGAAAAATAACTTATCAATCCTGTATCTTCCTGCGCTCACTATGATATCCTTCCTTTAATAGCCAGACCTCTTCGAAGAATAGGCTACAACCATAACTTCTTTACCTTCTCCATTTAAACCCACCAAGGTCTGGGTTCCAGTTCCACCTCTCCAGCCGCCTCCTTATTGCTACATCAGTGGATTATTTCTGGGTGCTGATGTTAATCTTTCTCTTCGGAACTCAGAACAGTCATGGGTTTTTTTGTTTTGTTTTTTTGCTGTGTCTTCCCAGAATGTCGTCCTAGGCAACATTACCTCCCCTATGGCTTTAGCTGCAACAGACATTGAGGTTAGAGAGATCTGCCTTCAAATCCTTTCTCTGATACTTTGTGTTACTTTACATCTGCGAGCTTCACTTTCTTTATCAGGGATAGACAGCCACCAACCTCATAGAGTTGTTGGGAGAGTTGGAGTTGGGTAATGTATGTAAAACACTCATCTGTGAAATGGGAATAACTATAGTACCAACCCCACTGGGTCATTGGGAGAGTTAATTTAACACACGTGAAAAGCACTTTTAAAAGTGCTTGACGGGCGGCCAGATAGCTCAGTTGGTTAGAGCAGGAGCTCTGAATGACACAGTTGCCAATTCGATTCCCACATGGGCCAGTGAGCTGAGCCCTCCACAACTAGATTGAAGACAACGAGCTGCCGGTGGGGCGGCCGGATGGCTCAGTTGGTTAGAGCATGAGCTCTCAACAACAAGGTTGCCGGTTCAATTCCCACATGAGATGGTGGGCTGCACCCCCTGCAACTAAGTTTGAAAATGGCGACTGGACTTGGAGCTGAGCTGCGCCCTCCACAACTAGATTAAAGGACAATGACTTGGAGCTAATGGGCCCTGGAGAAACACACTGTTCCCCAATATTCCCCAATAAAAAAAAAATTTAAAAAAAGTGTCTGACACATGCCTGGCGACTGGACTTGGAGCTGAGCTGCGCCCTCCACAACTAGATTGAAGGACAATGACTTGGAGCTAATGGGCCCTTTAGAAACACACTGTTCCCCAGTATTCCCCAATAAAAAAAAATTTAAAAAAAGTGTCTGACACATGCCAGGTAGCCAATAAATGTTGGCCATTCTGCCTGTTGGTCATACTTCGTTAATACTCAATAGATGCTAGTTAGTATACATTATCCCAAGCTCTAGAATTTCATGCTCAACTGCCTGCGGGACATCCAAGTTTAGCTAGACACAGACATCTTAAACTAACATGTTCAGAACCAAACCTTTCTTTTTCCTCAAACCCACTCCTCCACCATTCCTCCTGTCACAGTAGTTCCCAAGCCTGGCTGCACCTTGGAATCACCCAGTAATCTTTACAAAGTCCTGATGCTGACTCAGTTGGTCTGGGGTGAGACTTGGGTGGTAGAATTTTGAAAAGCTCCACGGGTGATTGGAATGTGCACCCAAGTTTGGGAACCACTCCTGCCATTTAGAACCATTAACCTAGATTGCTTTCGTATTTGTTCCCGGTGCTTCATCCCAACTCCTGCTACCTTATTTGAGGTCCTTGTCATTTCCTTCTTCGAATGCTGTGCTAGCCTCTGCACTGATGTCCTCGCCTCGAGTCTCTCTATTACCTCTAGTCCTTTCTTCTGGTAGCTTAGGATGTGATCTTTTGAGAACATAAGTCTGGTACACCTCCGCTTAAAATTCAGTAGGCTTTCCATTACTTTTAGTGAAGACTTCAGGGCCCATCATGATCTCATTTGTTTCTCTCCTTACATTGCTTTACATGGATCCAAGTTGTAACCATGGTAAATTATGTCAGTTTCCAGATAAGGCTGTGCTGTTTCACTCCTTGTATCTGCTGGGTGTTATGCATGGACTGCTTCCCGTTTCTTCTCTGCTAGGCTAGCTCCTTATCCCTTGCAGTTCAGCCCAGGTGCTGCCTGCCTCCTTTAAGAAACCTGCCCTGACAGGTAGGCTAGGTTACATAGCCACCTCTGCCTCGCCAGCTCCTTGAGCATGTCTATTACAGTGCTTGTATGTTGTCTTGGAGTTGTTTACCTGTCTCTTCCTGGGCCTGACTGCTGCATCTGGTTTATCACTGTATACTTAGGCCATCATATATTGCCTCCCATATAGTATGTACTCAATAAACACATGTTGTATAAATGAATGTATCCCCTACAATAGGAAATTAGTGTTACCTGCCTGTTACCCGTGGAGAGCCATGCCAGGGGGTGCAAACTTCCTTAAAGGGCCAGATGGCAAATAGTTTTAGCTTTGTTGGCCATGCAGTCTCTGTTGTGGTTAGTCAGCTCTGCCATTGTAGCACAAAAGCAGCGATAATACATAAACGAATGGACATGGCCAGATTTGACCCAAAGGAGGCCAGGCAGGCCAGTCCTTGATCTATACCAAGACACAGGAGTGAAAGGAACCAGGTTTTAGTACTTAAATTCCAAGACTGAAAAGGTGTAGGGGCCGATCTACCTAAGTGGGAATATCTTATTTCTTATGTGATTATGATCATAGCAGTCTTCCTCAGGCCCTTCAGCTTCCTGTGGCTTTCAGGGACATCTGTCAGTCCTCTGAGGACTTGATTTATGCTTGTTTTTCATCTATTTCTGGGCTGGTCTCACACCATCCTGTCCTGAACTTCTGCCCGCTCCTCTTAGGCACTGGCATATTCTCTGACTAGAAAGAGGGAATATTCACCCTTGTATCAACTCCTATTAAAATACATTTCCAATCTTAATGGCATAATTTTATTTTTCAAGAGTCTATCCATCTTGAATTCTACATCAATTCGTACCATCCAAATGAGATACTAAATTTCATGATTTCTGCGACCTTATCTTTTTAGTTGGTGTTGGCATGGCATATCTTTTCCCATTCTTTTTATTTTTAGCCTTTCTGTGTTCTGATATTTAAAGTGTGTCTCCTTTTAGCGGCATAAAGTTTTTTAAAAAGGCAGTGTGGTAATCTTTTTAATTGGTGTATGTAGTCCAATTACAATTAATGAAATTATTGATACTTGTGGGTTATAGCTGCCATCGTTTTGCTTTCTGTTTGATCTATTTCTTTGTTTTATGTTTTCCTCTCCTTTCTTACCTTCTTTTGGATTAATCGGATGTTTTATTATTCCACTTTGATCCTCCATTAATTAGCTATAACATTCCTTTACTTTCCTTTTATCCTACATGCTACAATATACATGCTTGATTTGTTAGTCTAATACAAATGACTATTTTACCATTTCCCTGATAATACTAGGACCTAAGAACACTTTAAGTTCATTTACACGCTCCCACCTTTTGCATTATTGTTCTCATGCATTTTAGTTCCATGGATATTTTACAACCCACATGACATTATTGTTACTGTTTTGTACAATTAGTATTCATTTGCATTTAATCACATACTTTACTCTTTACAGTGTTCTTCATTCCTTCCTTCATATCTGGGATTTTCCTTCTGCCTGAAGAACTCTCTTTAGTATTTCTGTGCTGATAATGAATACTCTCAATTTTTTTTTGCATCTGAAAATGTCTTTATTTTGCCTTTATTTCTGAAGGATGTATTCTTTGAATATAGAATTCTCAGTTGGCAGCTCTTTTCTTTTTGCACTCTAACACGTTACCCCATTCTCTTTAGGCTTTGATTGTGTCTGTTGTAAAGTCAGCTCTTTGTTTTGTTGCTCCTTGGAAAATCAAGTGTCCTTCTATCTCTGCTTTTGATCTTCTATATTGTATACTCTATGCCTGCCAGACACTGTACGGTCCCTGGGGATAAAAACACAACTAAAACATGTTCCCTGCCCTTAAGGATCTCACATTCTAGTAGATGAGAAAATTGTGTCAACAAATAGAACACAACATGACATAAGCTCTAGCAGAGATATATATGTGTATTATTTTTAAAAGGTCGTGTGGGAGGGGAGAATGATTAATTCTTTATAGGATGAGCATTTAAAGGCTCATCATAGGGAATTTAAAGGCTATCAAAGAGTTCACCCGATAGAAAAAGGCGTGAAAGGGTACCACATTTAAAGCTGAAAAGCCACCTGGGCACAATGGCTGCAAGTGTAGGTCTATAGCTTACTCTAGAAGTCTCAGATTTTACCCGTGTCCCTGCAACATGTGGCAGTGCCATACAGTTTCATGGTTCCCCTGAAACTTTGGAACCATTTCATTGTTCTGGTTTGGACTCCTCTGTCTTCCTTCCTGGCTCCTCTTATTGTAACCCCTCCTTAACGTGGGTACCCCCTTTGATTGAGGCCTGGACCTCTGTTCCCTCTCCCCACACTATTCCTTGCCTTTATTTACATCCTGTCATCCCAGATCAGTTCATCTGAAAACACGCTCATCTTCCTTCCTTTCTGATCCGTTCTAAACTTAGATCTGCCTCCTGTGTTTTACCGTTGTAACCTTGAAACTTGAGAGTCCTCCTTGACAATTTCCTGTCCTCTATCACACATGGTCCATAAGCTACCAAATCTTGTGGATTCTTCCTTCTTAATGAATCTCAGATATGTTTCTAACGTCTCTGCCATCCACTTAGTCCAGTACCTTATCATTATTTTCTGACCAGGCTATCTGAAATAGTTTCCATCCAGTTCACCCTGCAGATCATGGCTTGGCATTTGAGGGCCTGCACATTTTTATTTTAATCTTTCTTAGCCTTGCTATCTGCCATTCCACCTCAAGTTCTGTATTTAAATCACTAGGCCAAATTTTCTCCCAAACATGTCACTCACATCCATTTGGCATCTACAGAAATTCTGTCTACACACACACACACACACCGAGAGAGAGAGAGAGAGAGAGAGAGAGAGAGAGAGAGAGAGAGAGAGAGAGAGAGAACACAATCAGGAAATACATATGAAGGTCAGACAATTAAGTTCACGAACTCACCCTGGAAAAAGTGCTACATACCTCATTGCTGAATATCACTACGGTCACCTTCGAAGTACTCCCCTTGGGAAGCTATGCACCAACACCAGCACCCTTCAAAGCAATTTTGGAACTTTTTCTGGAATGGCCATCAGAGCTATCGTTTTATTACCCGTGATGTCCTGAGTGGCATCAAAATGTCTTCCTTTCAATATTTCCTTTATCTTCGTTCAGGTAAAGAAAGAAGTCATTGGGGGCCAGATCAGGTGAGTAGGGAGGGTGTTCCAATACAGTTATTTGTTTACTGGCTAAAAACTGTCTCACAGACAGTGCCGTGTGAGCTGGTGCATTGTCGTGATGCAAGAGCTCCTTTGGGACCATTTTTGCACACACCTTTCTCATGCCAAGATTTTCAGTTAAGATTTTCCTAACTTTCTCTATCGATGTTTACTTGGTCTGCTGTGTTTTTTCCAGTCAGCCGATGATTTTGACCCACAATTTGAGAAATTTTGCAATGTTTTCATCAGTTCTGCTCATTACTGGGTGCCCTGACCTCTTATCAGTGACATGTTCTTTCCCCTCAGAAAAACGTTTAATCTATTTGTACACTGCTGTTTTCTTCATGGCGTTATCCTCATAAAGTTGGACTAACATGTCCCTGATTTCACTTCCATTCTTGCCAAGTTTAACAAGAAATTTAATGTTTAGTGATTGCTCTAATTCAAGCTCAGACATTTTCACGAAGGCACACAAAAACTCACAACAGCAATAATGAATACCACTAAGCAAGACACTACCACACATCGAACCGAACACAGCTGTGAGACACTGATATACCAATGTTATGAAATCTTACCGAGCTGTTTGTACAGTGCTGCCAATGTAAGCGCACGGTGGCAAATTCGTGAACTTAATTGTCCGATCTCATTTACCTTTTCTATTTTTTCCTAATCTAAGTGGCTCCTTTCCTCTGAGCTCCTGTAGCATTAATTTACACAATATTTTAGTGTAGTTTTATGTGTGATACTTGGTGCTCGACCAAACTTAGAATTTAGGACCCTTGGATTGTCAGCACTCTGACTTGTATTCTTTTTTTATTCTTAAAATTTATTACAGTGACAATGGTCAACAAAACTAGATAGATTTTGAGTGTACACTTATATAATACATCATCTATATATTGCATTATGTGTTCACCATCCAGAGTCCATTCTCTGTCCATCACCATACATTTGACCTCCTTTACCCTCTTCTACCACCCCCTACCTCCCTTTCCCTCTGGTAACCACTATACTGTTGTCTGTGTCTATGAGTTTTTATTTCTTCATTTGTTTGTCTTGTTCCTTTGTTGCCTTCAGTTTTATATCCCACATATGAGTGAAATCATACAGTTCTCAACTTTTTCTGTCTGACTTGTTTCACTTAGCATAATAATCTCAAGATTCATCCATGTTGTTGTAAATGGTAATATTTCATCTTTTCTTATGGCTGAGTAGTATTCCACTGTATATGTACAACATCTTCTTTATCCAGTCATCTATTGAAGGACATTTTGGTTTCCATGTCTTGGCCACTGTAAATAAAGCTGCAGTGAACATCGGAGCACATGTATCTTTATAGATAAATGTTTTTCAGATTTTTTGGGTATATACCCAGGAGAGGGATTGCTGGCTCATATGGTAATTCTATTCTTAATTTTTTGAGGAACCTTTGTACTGTTTTCCATAGCGGCTGTACGAATTTACATTCCCACCAGCAGTGTATGAGGGTTCCTTTTTATCCACAGCCTCTCCAGCACTTGTTATTATTTGTCTTGTTGGTTAGAGCCATTCTAACAGGTGTGCGGTGATATCTGACTTGTATTTTTGTGTGTGTGACAGTGTCTTGCACATAGTTGTGAATCAAATGATTATTAGTTGATCATTCAGAAAGTGCTTTCTTCATCTAAATATTAGCCTTTGTGTTTGTATTTTGAAATGGTCATGTTGAGGTTGGCTGTCTTTTATTTGAAACATCCTATTATTCATGAGAAAAATTTCAGTTTTCTAAAATGGAATCTCTAACCTGATAATGCAATACAGTGCAATTCTATAATTCCAGGGAGTGATGGTATTGGAGAGAGACAGAAGTAAACATTTTTGTGGCTTTTCTTTTAGGTTGACACCGTCAGAATTGTTCACATTCATTCTGTCATCATCTTGCGGCGTTCTGATAAGAGGAAGGATCGAGTGGAAATTTCTCCAGAGCAGCTGTCTGCGGCCTCAACAGAGGCGGAGATATCCTTATTGGTCCATAAGAAGCTTTTCTGTGCTCGGGCTTCCAGGCCAGGTTCCTCTTTTTGTTCCTTTAGCCTACTTTAGGAGATTTCACAGGTTTTCTTCCTGGTGACTCTTTCCCAGTTTTCCTATTTACCCCTTAGATCCAATTGGTTCGTTAATCAGAATTTTTGTCCGTTTGTCCCTTTGAGTGGCTTTTATTGGAAGAATAAGAAATTTCTAACATTCATGCTTTTAAATACGAAAAGATCCCAGGGTCAAATCCTATGACAACAAAGTCTATGGGGAGTCCCTTCCTCCTTCCTCCCCTCCCTGTTACCCTCTGCCTCCCCCGCCCCAGTTTTCCTAATATTTAATTTCTAAGCTTTTTACTGTCTTGGTCTCTATCATTTGGAAAGATTCTCTTTTGAGGCTGCCTCTCAACAACAACAAAAAACCCCGACAATACTGAGAACTGAGTGCAATATTCCTTGTTAAATACAACCAAAGAATAATTACATGGGACATTTGTTTCCTATGGTCTGACCCCTATCCCTCAGCCATAGCAAATTAAATTTGCTTCAGTAGTCTTAGTAATTTATCATTCTTTTGGATTAAGTTAATCTTGTCAATTAAAAAGTAACTTTTAAAAATAAGTAGTACATATACATAATGTAAACTTTAAAAGGAACAAAAAGCACACAAAATAAGTATTTTTCTCCAACCTCTGTGCCCCAAATGCCCCACCGTCCTTCCCTGCACATAACCAGTGTTACTAGGTTTTCATGCATCCTGACAGGTGAATTCTGTGCATATGGAAACATTTTCTTTTTTAGAAGTATTAATACATACTGTATTTCACAAATGTATGTATGTATCTGTAGGATCAATTCCCAGAGGTGAAATTGATGGGGCAAAGGTTACATGTATTATTAATATTAATAATAACTATACCTGTTTTACCGGCTTACCCTCTAGCAATGTCCAAGAGTGTCTCTTTGCCTGCACACTCACAAACATTGTGTGTCATCGAAGTTTTGTTTCTGTTTTTGTGCTACCAGGTCCTGGTAGATCAAAGTTTGTGATTGTTGCCAATCTGATCGGCAAAACATTGTATCTTATTTCTTGCCATTTTAATTAGCATTTTTCTTATTATGTGGAAATTTGATCGGCTTTTAATTTTTAAGAGTCATTTCTATTTTTCTCTGAATCTTCTGGTTATTTCCTTTGCTCATTTTTTCTGTTGATTTGGAGATATTTTTCTTAATTTATAGGCACTCTATATGTTAAGAAAATCAGCTCTTGGTGATAAGGATAGTGATTTTTCTCAGCTTATTCATGGTGTGTATGTGCCTTTTCCAATCAAATTGTTGTTTTTGCATTTTTTTTTTAATTTTTATTTTTTAATTTATTGGGGTGACAATTGTTAGTAAAATTACATAGATTTCAGGTGTGCAATTCTGTATCACATCATCCATAAATCACACTGTGTGTTCACCACCCAGAGTCAGCTCCCCTTCCATCACCATACATTTGATCCCCCTCACCCTCATCTCCCACCCCCTAACCCCCTTACCCTCTGGTTGTTTTTGCATTTTTATATAATCAGATGTATCAGTGTCTTTTTATGGTGCATACCTTTTTTTAAACTCTTTATTTTGAAATAATTGTAGATTCATTGGTAGTTGCAGAAATAGTATAGAAAGGTCCCTGTACCCCTTACCCAGTTTCCCCTGAAGGTTACATCTTACATAATGTACAGTACAATATGGAAACCAGGACAGTGACATTGATACAATGTATGTTGTTCTGTGCCATTTTGTCACATGTGTAGATGTGTGTAACCACCACAGCAGTCACCATAAAGTTCTCCCTCATGACTTCCTATGTAGTGACACACACCCCAGCCCCTGGCAGGCACTAATCTGTTCTCCATCTCCATAATGTCATTTTAAGAATGTTTGATAAATGCAATCCTATGGTATGTGATCTTTAAGATTGACTTTTTCACTCTGCCCTTCCCCCTAATCACCTTTGGCTCCACTAATCTGTTCTCCATCTCATTAAGGATTGGATTCTCCTGCTTCTTTGCATGCCTGGTAATTTTAGATTGGATACCAGACATGATTTTTCCTTGGGGGCTGGATATCTTTGTAGGCCTCGACACATGTTTTGAACTTTGTTCTGGATGCTGGAAATAGTCGGATCCTTTAGAGTCTGGCTCTGAAGATTTGTTGCGTGGGCCCTTTCATTGTAGGAGTTATTTTTTTTTTCCCACACGACTGAGGCAAGACCCTTCCTCCTGAGTGCCCTGCCCGATGCTTCCCAAATTGTGAGGTTTACCATTCTGGCCGGTGGGGACAGCCGCTAGTGCCTGTCCTGCTTGAGCCCTGGGCATCGTCCTCTTTCATCCTTTCGGGTGGTCCTTCCCCCGGCCTGGCGTACTTTCCTCACACGCCTGTGCTGATCAGTGGTCTGTAGAATTCTCCAGTGGGACCGTCTGCAGGTGTGCAGGGTCCTCTCCTTCTGCTGTTCTCTTCTCTCTGGTCCTCTACCCTGCCAATTCTAGCTACTAGACTGTCCAGTCCATCTCCTAAATGCAGGTTGCTGGCTGGGCTCCACCGTAATTCCCCTTCCTGCTCTGTGTCCTGGCAGTTCTCTCAAGGGCTCACGTTGTTTGTTCCCCATCGATTGGCCTTCCTGTTTCTTACATATTATCCAGTTTATTTATTTGTTTCAGGCAGGAAGGTAAGTCCAGTCCCTGTTACTCCATCATAGCTAGAAGCAGAAAGCCCATTCATTGGTATTTAAATCAACAGACAAACCCAAACTTTGCCAAAATGAAATTCCCAGAACGTAGTTGTATGAAAGATGTTTATTATTTTGATTATATATTATAACTTCAAACTAGTCCATTCCCAAAATGGATGGACACGCTGTTGCATGTTATGCACTCTGGCATGGCAGTGCCAGTCTGGTTAGCATTTACTGGGTGCCAGGCATGAGGCGAAACAAACACCTTGTGTGGATTATCTCATTTACTCCTCACTGCCATCTGAGCTGGAAATCCCCCCAGTCTGCGGCTGAAAAAATGGGTTTAGAGAAGTTAAGTGACTTCTCTTGGCATTTGAAAATAACACAATACTTAAAAGTATTCTTTCTCAGACTGGGCTGTATAGATGTTGTGTTTTGTGTATAGACTGTTGTGTTTTGATATAATTTGCAGAAAACGAACTGAGTTCTTACTTCAAGTTAGAGCCTCAGAGTTACAGGAAATTTTATTTCTACAATAAAGGAAGACAGTGTTCCTTTGGGGGATATTTCTAGACAAATGGGGAGACTAAACTCAGGGGTCTTTGTTCATTGGGTTCTGAAACCACTCTCATTGCTGTTGCTGACACTGGTGGCCTGCCAGAGAGAAATCAAATGAATTTTAAAAGTCTTGTATTTCTTTTTAAAAAACGGGAATAGGATGGAACTAGAGAGAATGGAAAAGTACTCAAATTAATTAAGTGATTTAGAAAAGTTTTTTCAGATAGCACAGTGAGAAGCATTTGAGTGCTGAAACAGCTAAATTGGATTAAGAGGATGTAACTATATATAATCATGGAAACCGAATGGTTTCCATTTAAAAAAAGTAACCCCTTTTTTTAAAATGGGAAGTCTGGTATCAACTTTATTTCATTCTTTATTGACATTAAATTGTAATAGGTTTGTTTTAAACTTGAAGATACTTTCTGAGCCCTTAATTAGTATCAGAGTTTGTTCCCACAAGTTGAAAATACCTTGACAGACACACAGGTTGGCTGAACTCACAGGTCGCCCTATGAGAGTTGTGGGCTGGTATCATTCCCACCCTCATATAACTGTTTGGCCTTCACATGTTGGTAAGTATTATGGGGTTGCAATGTTTATTGTTCTTAGAATTCAATATAATTTTCCTTCTCCATTACATGGGCTATATGGTTATTTTAAACCGAAATTTAACTACCTTAAACAGGTGTTCTTATTTTTATTTTGCTATATTTTAAAAGTAATATTGATTGTTTTTAATAGAGAGAAAATTTCACTACTCCATTTTGACTATTCAGGAAATCAAGATTAGCTAAAGCCTTATGATTGGCTGATATAAAAACAAACTATGACTAAAAATTGCTGATTGTTGAACGCTACTGTCCAATACACTCTCACTGGGGGGAAGGGTGATAGTTACAAAACTGATGTTTACATTTCTGTTTGACACCCATTCCATCCTAGCTCTTGGGGCTCTCAACCTACCTTCTATCCCTCTAATAATGGTACAAAATTGTGTTTTCTCTTTTTATCTTTACCCCTTTTCCTGAATCATGGTCATTTTTTGTCTATACCTGACTCTCCTGAAGGAAGTAGAACAACTTTACTTGGCCAAAGTGAAATAACATTTTTGAGTGTTTAAGTATGTGCTAATGATTTCTGACTGTTTTCTTCTCTAACCTTACTGGTAGCCTGTCAGTTAGAAATCTCCCCCCATTGTACTGAGGAGTAAATAGAGGCTCACAGTGGTAACTAAGCGGCAGAGCGGAGGTTTGAACCCAGGTCTGTCTCCCAAGGCTCTGCTCTTTCCACTGTGATGTTCTAGCTTGAGTCATAGAAGCTTAATTGATTACAAATTCTATATTCATCTGTGCTGTGACATAAATGCCAAAGAATCAACAGCAGTGCAGTGTCAGACTTTAATAATAGATGAGTGGTCCTGTATCGAGCAACGATTCTTGGTGTAGGGAGGGACACTTCTCAGAATCATATCTAGAGCTTCTGTAAAATGGACCTGCCCTAAATTCATCTTTCCTAAGCTGGACCTACTGTAACAGCCTCTGGGAGCAGGTCTTACGTGGGAATACAGTGTAAAAGCTCAAGGAATTCTGGTGCATAGCCCCAATAAAATACTGATTTAGAATAAGGGAGATAAGGGACTTACTCTGTTTCTCACTGACAGAAACTGACCCCTGACCTGCTGTAACATAATATTGGCATGCCTAAGATATCCTGTATTAACAAAAATAATGTATTATCAAAATAGTTTCTTCAATGGAAAAGAAAAAGCTTGAAGCTAGAACGTGCAATAGCAATTGAGGTGTTTTTAACTTTTATCTTGGTATAATTTGAGTTAAAGTTGATAAAATAGTCAAAGAATTCCTGAATACTCTTTCCCTAGATTCGCCAAATGTTAACATTTTGCAACATTTGCTGTGTCATCCTCTCTTTCTGTATACATGTGTATATGTATATGTATCTGTGTGTAATTTTTCCTGAAATATTTGAAAGTAAGTTGCAGACACTATTCTCCTTTACCTCTAAATACTCTTCAGTGTCAATTTCCTAAAAACAATGCTGTTCTCTTATATAACTACAGGGCATTTATCAGAATTGAGAAATTAACATTGATATAATACTATTATTTAAATTACTGGCCTTATTCATATCCTTTAATTGGCTCAATAATGTCCCAATAAAGGTGGTTTTTGTAGCAATAAATGTATTCCTGTAAAACCTTAATATCACTGAATAAATTCAGTGTTTGATTGTACCTAACTTTTACTCAATAATAGTAGTTATTTTTTTCCCTGCCACCATCAACGCTAAAATGGGATTGGCCTCAAATTTCTCCTGTGGTAGTGCCACCAGCCAGAAAGAAATAAGTACCAACCACTAATGAAAGAAAGCTTGGAGTGTATATTCCTGAACAATTATTGTCACTACTGTAATAAGTTAGAATGGAAAAAATTTGGAATTTTGTGGTAAGAAAAGAAACTCCCTAAGAAGTTGGGGGGGACACATTATTAGTCTCTGAAGTGGAACACCCAGAAAGTGTTTAGAATTCAGAGAATGATTGAATTTTCCTCTCAGGGGCAGAAGATCCGCTCCGTTAAACAAGAACCTGGGAGGCATTTGTAATGTAGCAGTAAGAGCAGTCAGGAAAAAAAGGATACTGCAGAATGTAACTGAAAAAAAAGATCAACTAAATTATGAAACAATAAAGGAGCCAAAAGAATAATTCAGCACAAGATAGATTTGGAGACTGGAACATTGAGATCTTACCTGGAAATAATAATACTTAATGGGGTAAGCAAAAGGAACAAAAAACAGCAAATGTAATAAAGTCTACTCTCAAAGACACTTCTAAGAGTGTACATTTTTTTAAACTGCAAATAGAAAGTTCAGAGAGGTATCTAACCCCTACCACGAGGGTTGGGAACACCAGCTTTGGATTGTGTTAGGAAACGAGTCTGTGTTAGAATCTCGTTTCAGTCACTTACTAGTTGAGAAGATCTTTTAACATCTCTATGCCACCGTTTGCTCTGTGACACAAATGGAGAACACAGAACAGTACATGAAATCGGATATGGCATTTGTCCCATGCTTATCACAATACCAAAGACAAATATCAAAGCATGTATTCGTACAACTCTTGACACACAGAAAGTATGATTAAATGTCTGATGGTGAATGGTAGACAACATTGGAAGGATTAACAAGAATACGTCAGGTCTCGACTGACATCAAAATATTTGTGGTAATAAAACTATGGGTAAAAATAAAGAAAAATAACCTCCCAACGAAGCTGGTGTTCACAATAGACTGCTGTGATACACCTCATCTCCAAACAGTTGTTCAAGGATTGGGTCAAACAGCCCCTGTATTAGCAAGCCTTGGGGTGAAGTAAGTGATGAATAAAAACAGGTTGATTTAAAGTATGTACAGTAAATATGTTTAATAGGAAAAGAATTCCAAGCTATGTTAAAGAATGACAAGTGAGGAGGAGTGAGATTTTTTTTTTTCCATTACAGAAAAGGTAGGGAGGGAGAGTGATGTGACCATGGTGTGTGTGTAACACATTTTAATGCTTTTTATGATAAGGTAGTTAGTAGAATTAGGTTAAGTTTCAGTGCTTAAATAAGATAGTGTTCTAAACATATTTTTTAAAGAGTATTACATAAATGATTATTCAACAAATTTATTGGATACCTGTCTGGAATAATACAATCATGATTTCTGCTGGCTTACACGTTAGGATTTTGTGGGGAAGAAAAAGAAAGCACTAAGGGGGAAACAGTATAACAACAGTAAAGAAAAAGTAGAACATTTGTACCACCAAATTTAAACAGGGTAAACACCTATAAAAGTAAAAGCCTCGGGATTAAGAAATAAACACAATAATATGTCATTAAAGACAAGCTACAAACCTAAAGACTTGAACAAAAAATAACGGGCTAGGTTAAGCTACATGGAGAAAATAAAGCTAGCAGTTAACATGATTAGCAAAAGGGTAAGTGAAAGAAGCTAGGTCATTCTCTAATAAAAGGCACAGTAAATAATGAAACTAACAATGTTACATTATGTTCCCTATTATAGCAATAAAATGTACAATGGACAAAGTTTCCCATGTAAGGAATGGAGAAGAAACTGTAGTTGAAGTAGAAGAGCTGGATAATTCCAGAGCACTCTCGGAATTGTCTTCATTCCTTCAAGAGTATAAAAGTGAATGAATGTTTCAACTTTGGGTCGGAGTTTGCAAAAGCAAGGGTGATGTAGGTCAAGCACACACCCTAAGACTTTAAAACTTGATTTAAAAAGACGATCAGACTTATAGAAAAATTGTAAGAATAGCATAAAGAAACAGGTTCAACAATTGTTAACCTTTTGCTAAATTTGCTTTATCATTTTCTGTCTGTATCCCTCCAACACACACACACTATTTGACAGTAACTTATTTCTCAAGAACAAGGATGTTGGCATCCATAACCACCGTGCAGTTCCTAAAATCAGGAAACTCGATACTGATATAATCCTATTATGTAATCTGCAGAACTTTTTTCAAATTTTGCCAGTTACCCCAACTCTGTCCTTCATAGCAATTTTTCCTTTGCCGTCCGGGACCCAATCTGAGATCCTGCATAGCATTTAGCCTCATGTCATGTTAGTTTCAATCTGGACTTTTTCTCATTCCCAAAGTTCTGAACTCCCCACTTTCTCCTTCACTTTCAGCAGATAACACTCTTCCTACTTTAATAGAAGAAACAGGGGTATTGAGAAAGGAATTTTCCCCATCCTCTTTAATCACCTACGTATCACTGTGCACATCTCCTATTCCCTCCTCTTACAATAGAAAACGTGTCCTTTCTCTTTGCTAATACCCATCCGTCCACTCCCGCTCTCAGTTTTTGCCTCCCATGTTCTCAAAGCCTTACCCTCTTCATTATACGTCTCTCTCCTACATCTGTATCCCTTTCTGCTGTACTGGATTCTTCCCATCACTTATTTGTTCCTTCAACAAATAAGTTTGAGTGTCTGCTATGTGTCTTGCCATCTTCAAGGTACTGGGGATAAAGCAGTGAAAGAGAGAAACAAGGTCTCTATCTTCATGGAGCTTTCAAACATGCTCAGGCCTCACATGTTGAAGCAAATAAAACAACACTTTTCACAGTCCCACTTCCCCTTCAGGTGCGTATTACCTTTCCCCTCACCTTTACAGCCAAACTCGAAGTATCTACACTTACACTTTCTCACCATTCACCCACACCCGTCACCCCACCCTAGTCTGGCTTCTAGCCCATCACTATTGAAGTGGGTCTTGCTGAATTCATCAGTGACATCCATGTTGAAAATCTCGTGGACATTTCAAGACTCCATCTTATGTAGCATTTGGCAACTACTCTTCTTGAAACACTTCCCAAGTAATCATGAAGAGTGTATGTAGGTATTAACAGAAGAAACTAAGCTGAGGCTCAGTGTTGAAATACGTTGTCCAAACCAGATGGCTAAGTAAGTGGTGGAGTCAGTATCTGTGCTGAGGTTTGTATGAACTGGGCCTAGACATTGTATAATGTCTTGCTTTTGACTGATTAAGTGGGGATAATGCTATATGTGGAAACGGGAAGTGGAGGAAGCATAGGTTTGGTGATGGGGAAAGAGATAGTTGAGTTACAGCATACCCACACAATGCACTCTCCCGAATTTTACATGTATATGAGTATGGTTTGCAAAAGAAAAAAGGAAGTGATTTAAATGGTGCGAGATACTTCGTGAATTGCAAGAGACTTGGCACTATTTTTAAATTACTCTTACATCCACTTTATTGTCCTTGTAAGTGCATATAAAAGGAGAAATGTGCTTGTGGCTATGTTCCTCATTTTTAAGACCTGCTCAATTCTTTCATAGAGAGTGAGGTCATTGGCACTGCTATAAACAGGGATGTCATAGTGAGTTAATTTATCACCAGGGTTGGTGGGTCGAATCAGCCTCCCATTTGACAACTACAGGCTGCAACTTTAATTAAGCAGTTTTCTACAGCCAGTCATTTTAACAAATTACATTTTCCAAAACAAGCATTCTGTTCTAGAGGTTGCACATTCAATACTCCTTTGAATCATTATGAACAATTTTTTGATATTACATTTGTAATGCCCTTCTTGGCAAACAGACTTAGGTGGAAATGCCATTAGGACAAGGGATAGACTAAGTGAAGGCTAAACTAAAATGTCATTGTTATGTGATGGCGATCTCAGGGCTTGTATTCTTAAAAGCCCTTGTGTATATTGTCTCCCATTCTTTTAAAATTCTTTATTAACAACTGAGGACTGTAGTTGCTGTTTCAGGAAAAATTTTAGTCAAGAGTAAAAAGGGTTAAGGCTTTATCACTGAAGGAAGCAGTGCATTAATTTGCTTTCCAGCTCAAGCTCTTATCTCCTTGTGAACCGGTAACAAATAGTTCACGGACCTGCTACTCTGTGTAGCACTGTATTAAGACAACCAAGTCAAAGTGTCAGGTAGACAATTGGATATATGATACTGGAGTTTGGAGTAGAAGTCAGACTAGAGTTTATTGGGTGTGAGCTGGAAGTGGCCAGTGTGGAGATGAGGCATGAAGCCATGGAACTGAATAAAATCCTCCAGGCAGTGAGTATAGCTACAGAAGAGAAAAGGACTGAAGGCTGAGCCCTGGGCATGCCAATGTTTTGAGAGTGGGAAGATGGGAAAGATTTAGCAGAAGAGACTGGAAAAGATCAGCCAGGAAGTTAAGAGAACAGATGGGAAGAGTGGAAGTGTGAGGCCAAGTGAAGACAGTATTTCTAGGAAGGAGCAATCAGGTCAACTGAGGATCAGGACTAGATCATTGGTGATTTTGACAACAGTAGTTTAAGTGGGATGATATGGACATGAGACTCAGCAATTCTTCAACAATGGTCGTGGATGGAATGGAATGGAACTCATGCTTATGAAGGACCTTTGATGTGCTAGGCACTGTGCTGAAAAATCGTGCAATTTTTAAAATACGAAACCTTGTGAGAGTAGGGATGATGTTTATCCTAATTTAACTGATGAGGAAATAGGCTTAGAGGTATTAAAATTTTTTACCAAGGTCGTATTCACAGTACGGAGACCATTTATAGAATGCTACATATTTCAGCAACAATTTTAGCCAGTATTTCCTTCATATTCATTTCTGGGTCCTGTTTGGTCTTCCTCGTTACTTAGGAAGATATCGGAAGAAGTCCCAATCCAGATCAAAAGGTATAAATGCAAAGGTTTCAGAACAAATTGGAAATGAAGTGGGCATAAGTCCCTGGACCAAACCATGCTCTGTAGTGTTTTGTTGTAATAGGTACCTGATCTTTCATATCCTTCATAAACAATGGTCTGAAGACTTCAGATCTTTAAAATTAGCCTCTATTCAGTTTTTGGTAGTCTTTGAACTAAACCTTTCCAGTGTTGTTATTTGGTGCCTGTTTATGATTTCCTTTTCAAAAATCATATATCGAGGTTTTGTTTACTCCTTTGAATGTTGAATTTAATTCTATCGCAATCACTTCTATACAGTGGTTTCCTCTGTGATAGTTCTACAGTTCCATTGTTTAGTATCAAGTCTAACATATTCATTTCCCTAGAAGCTGTCCATCAAAAGGTTTACTCTAGGAAGTCTTTTTGTCTCTTCCAATGCCTTGCTTTTTCTTTGAGTGCTCTGGAAGAAATTATCAAGTTTTGGGGGGCTAACTGAAGTTTTCCATTTTTCTCTTTCTATGCTACGTTTCATAGCAGGGCTAGTCTTGGGCTAGGCAGCCTAGAGTTATTAATACGTTTTCTTATTTAATTGCAGACTACCTGTAGTATTTCTCTATCCTAGTGAAATATTTATATTTTGACAATCATTTTATCCTTAGGATATATCCCTTTTCTGCCTATGAAATCTGAATTCTGGGAGGATTGTATACCATTATTATCTTTAAATCTTCGTGTCTGTGAGATACAGTTTATTGACAACAGATTTTTATTTTTGTTTATTTGTAGATGTTCGCACACAAGCCATGTACCAGATGATGGATCAAGGCTTTGTAGGACTTATTTTTTCCTGTTTCATAGAAGATAAAAACACAAAGGTATTGTGTATGTGTCTACAAACGTTTGTGTGCACATGTGTGCACGTGTATGTGTGTGTGTTTACACACACACACAGAATGGAGAAAAATCTTTTTGCAATTTTAATAGGGTGGCCAGGGAAGGTTTCAATGAGAAGGGTCATTGAGTCAGGACCTGAAGAAAGTGAGGGAGCGAGTCTTGTGGATTTCTTGGGGGAAGAGCGTTCCAGGCAGAGGAAATAGCCAGTGCAAAGACCCTGAGGTGAATGTGGCATGTTCAGGGGACATCAACGAAGTCACTGTGGCCGCAGCAGTGAGGAAGACTGTGACCCTATGTCCCAGTGCCTCTGTGAGTCCCAGTTTTACCCCATTATCCTATTCAGTTAGCACACTTCTTGCAAGTGTCCTAATTTGGACAGTAACTCATTTGGTCACTCTACAATGAGGTCTGAAAGCTAACTGGGGCCAGATCTTATAAAGCTTTGACTTTGACTCTGAGTGGGGAAGCCACTAGAGGGTAACTGTATGTTTTAATGGGATCTTTCTGATTACTGTGTTGATAACAGATTGGACAGGGGCTGAAGAGGGAGCATGGGGAAGGAGGGAGTATGGAATCCATGGCATCCATGAAAGCAGTTAGAAAGGTGTTGCAGTAATCTAGCAAGAGATGATGGAGGTTAGACCGCGGTGATAGGAGTGGAGGCAATAAGAAGTGGGAGGATTCTGCCTATATCTTGATGGCTAATAGCAGTAAAAAGTGCTACCATTTATCACCGATTGTATGGCCCGTGCTTATTAGGTGTTTTACATACATACGCTCTAACCCTGACAGCAAGCCTATGAGGATTGTTATTATCTGTAGTTTATGGATGAGCATACTGAAGCTGAGAGAACTTAAGCAGCTTGATCAAATGGCTAGTCTTGCCATTCTCTCTTCTTTCATTCATGTTTCTGTTTGAATTTTATATTCATGTCAGGAGATTTTGCTATGTGTCAGTTTAAACCGAAAGGAAATTAGTATTTAACATCGTAGGTATTACGATGAGTATCAAGTGTGTTCTATCATTTACTACATTAGTTATATTCTCAAAATCTGTGTTAACAATGAATATTCTCCATAAAATCACTCTTCTGCAAGTATTAAAGTTCAGTATTTTGAACTTTATTCTGCACTTGAAATGATTTTGGCTTTGTCATCATAAGCTTATTTGTTGTCATTATAAATAGTTGTTGAATAAGCTTGTCAGCTTCCAACAAAGCAGTTTGAACGGTCTGGTTCTTAGTTTCCCGGTTCTCATGTTCGTGCGTAGTTTTCTGCTGTCCCATGAACAGATGTTTGATTGTGGCCATTTCATATTGACTGAGGTATATGATCCTTCTTACAGAAACCAATGTGTGGCATAGTACATCTTTGTAATCTCTTCTAAACTTCCACTTTCAGAGTGGACTTTGAGTTTTAGGGTAGAGTCTGCTAAATTGCTATTCCTTTTTAAAAATTAATCCTTCTCTCTGTGACCTTTCTTTCTTTTTTGTAATTTTTATTTATTTTTTTTGTAGACTGGCCGCGTACTCTACACTTGCTTTCAATCCATTCAGGCCCAAAAGAGCTCTGAGTAAGTATGTCAGAGATGGATGTATGTATGTATTGGTGGGTTAATCTCCAGTCTAGGAAATCAATTGTTTCGTTTCGTTTTATTTCTCTCACTGGTAAGACATTAAGAATTCTATATTCTTTGTATCCCCATTAAGATCTCCGTAAAGAGTTAGAAGCTCTTTAGCGTCTTGGGTATCGGGAATCTGGAAAACTAGGGTCATATAAGCAGTCTTTTCATTGCAATTATGTTATCACAGCTCTGTCCCACATTTCCTTTCTTGCAATTATTCTATTTAGACTGCACTGCTACTTTTCCTTTCTCTGGTAAATTGTAAACCAAAGACTGAGTATGAAGAGTATTCTAGATTTGTATGGACTATTGTCTTTGCTGTGCCATAGGCTTGATTTTAGAATTGCAGTATCTCATTTAAATGTTTGCATAGGTTACATTTAAATTCAATTCTACCTAAATTAGAAAATCTTAATTTAATATCTACTGCATGCCAAACATTATGATAGGCACTGAGGATGCAAGGACGAAAGCCAAGTTCATTATCTAATTGGGAAACAGAAGCAAAGACTGTCTTAAATTTTTTTCTTATAATAATTGTTATTATTATAGCATTGTAGCAATGTTTGCAATAGCAATGGATTGGAAAAGACAGATGTCTGTCAGTAGAGAGTGATTAAATAAAGTATGATGTATCCAAATAATGGATTAATATGTAGCCATTAAAAAATGAAGATGCTCAGTAGTAATATAGAAATATTTCCAAAATACATTGTTAAATAAAAAGGTGAGGTACAAGAATATTATATGTAGCATGCTACCATTCATGTAACAGTATGGAAGAGAAATATGCATGAACACACCAGCATACTTGCTTAGAAGTATATAGAATGTATGGAAGGAAACACATCAGTCCCCTCAGCAGAGAGGAAGTGGGAATGAGGGAGTAGGAGGTGTGGAGACTTCATTATATCCTTTGCATAACTTGGGAATGTTGAACCATACAGAAGTGTTGCTTAGTCAAGAAACTTTAATTTTTAAAATTTTCATCAAAGTGATAGATGCACATGTGTAAAAATATCAAATGGTACGGAAGAACTGACAGTAAATAGTCTCAGTTCTCAGAAGGAACCACTTCTTTTGTTTTTGGTTCTGATGTTTACTCTTTGATATCTCTAAATAATATACTTTGGATCCTCTTTCTTGATTTACTAATTTTAGCTGTTATCTATTCTTAGTATTACATTATTTTGCTCTCAGAAACTTAAATAAAGTTTGCCCTTTTATTTATTCTGTCAACAACAGACAATAGACGATGTCTTTTGGCTCCCTACTGTTACTTGCAGTTTTACCGTAAACCTTTATATTTTCATAGTTGCAAATATTTATGTTCTGTGTTGTAACTGTAATTGTGTTTCCTGTGCTATGTTGACTAGTTTATTCTAAGAGTACAAAATTGAGTGTTTATATTATGATTATGTAAATATTAGTCCATGTACAACTACACAGTGTAATGTAGTATACTGTGATTCTATTTCCTTTCTTGTATAGCTTTTTGCTTTTTCATAGTGTTTTGGAATGGCTTTTTCCTCCTTATTTTTCTGCCTTTATCACCTCCCTGAGCTCCAGGTTCTGAGGAGTAATATAAAATTATTTGGATTCCCTGCTTTTCCTAGGATTGCTCTCTGAAACCCTCCAGCTTCCTACCCTAATCCAATCTCAGCTGACATCTTGGGACTTTCCTTCAGTATGCTCCTAGGTTGGATCTGTTCTCTGGGTTTCATGTCATCTTTCTTGGGTCACTGTCATTTTGCTGTTAAAACCCTCTATTAATTTCCTACGAAAGGTGTGCATTTGAGTGAGCTAAACCTTCTGAATTAGTGCTTATCTGAAAATGTTTTTATTCTTCATTAATAACCCTAATGAATAAAGAATTCTAAGTCGACATTTTCCCCCGTCAGAACTTTAAAGGCACTGTTTCATGGTTTTTAAACATCCAGTGTTATTGACAAAGTCTGCAGTCCAATTCTGGTTCTTTTGTAAGGGACTTTGTTTTCTCTGTCTCCCTCTCTGATAGCTTTTAGGACTTTCTCTCTTCTTGAGGTTGTGCAATTTTCTATGATATAGTTAGAGTGTGGATATTCTATGATTTAAACTGCTGGATGCTTTCAGTCTGGCAGCACTTGTCCTATAGCTCTGGAAAGTTTTCTGCTATTGTTTTCTTTTGTGTCCCCAGATAAAGCAATCCATAACCTACCCAGTGCCTGGGAAGAGAACATCTAATTTATAATTCAGTCCAATCCCATAATTTAAAGTTTGTCCAAGTTTAAATCAGTCTTAGGGGGATAATCTCTCATTCTTTCAATTACTTCCCTTTCTTGCCATGTTTGGCTCTAAGATGGCATCTGAAGTGTTGGGGAGATGATGTAAACAAACTTATGTTATTGGGAAAGGAAACTTCCTGGTTTTGTGCTGGTTTAGGGAATCAGGGCAGGAGTTCTATTCATGGTCAGTGCTCACATTCACTTACCCAATATACTTCTCCTCTCTCATGGACATGAAGCCCTAACATAAAGAAATACTTTAACAGCTCCTCTTTTATGACTCTCTCCCTCCTTCTCCCCATAAGTTAGTAGGACAAATGCGTCATATCATTTTCTCTATTCTTTGATAATCCCCCCTCCTGTTTTCCCTCCCTCTTTCTATAACTATTAGTCAGATATTAAAGAGATTGACCGCAGTGACCCCTTTCACTCATATTTACTGTCTCTTTTTCTAATTTCTTAGGTATATTCTTGGTTTTATCTTCCAACTCATTTATGGAAGTTTTTAAATTTTTTTTTAGCAATTTTATATTTTTAATTTCCAAGTGATTGTTTTCCTTGTTTATTCCCATTTCACAGTATCCTGGTTCCTGGTTTATTGATATAATATTGAAATGTTACATTCTGTTTTTTTTCAGTTATCTGTTTCTTTTGTGGTCATTTCTTTTTTTATTAGTTTCAGGTAAACAAAACAACGCAATAGTTAGACATTACACCCCTCATAAAGTGGTAATCCCCCTCCCCCAATCTATTGCCCCTCTGACATCATATATAGCTATTACAATTCCATTGACGCTATTCCCTGTGCTATACTCCATATCCCGTGATTATATATAATGTGTTTCCCTGAAAATAAGACCTAGCAGGACAATCAGCTCTAATGCATCTTTTGGAGCAAAAATTAATATAAGACCCGGTTTAGTATAATATATAAGACCCGGTCTTATATTATAGTAAAATAAGACCGGGTCTTATATTAATTTTTGCTCCAAAAGATGCATTCGAGCTGATTGTCCAGTTAGGTCTTATTTTCGGGGAAACACAGTATATTAAATTATAGTTGACATACAATATTATTCAGCTTCAGCTTCAGGTGTACAGTGCAGTGGTCAAGCATCTACACCGTCCATGAAGTAGTCTCCCTAACAATACATGTGCCCATCTGTATGGTCATTTTTTATTGCTTATTTATTTTTTTATCTTTCTTGTCCACATTCTTTTAAGACCAAGGCAACAAAAAGATAGTTGGTAACTCATTATTTGTGGCCTTAGTTTGTTAACAGGAGGTTTTATTTTAGGGTGAGTGGGTTGAGAGCCTGCCATATTTCTTAGGGATCACCAAATGTTAGATTTTAGGTATCTTACTCTGGGATACCAATCTTAACAAGTGTTTCCTCCTAGATAGTTTATTCTATTTGTGAGGAGAACACGTTCTGCTGCTGCTGCTATTGGTGCTAATGATGATACAGATTTTGGCTTAAGAATGGGAGCCTGGTTACTAAACATTCTGTGTATACAGAGGCTCAATCTTGGAAGAGCACAAAAGCAGAGTAACTATAGAGTCTCAGGTTTTTGGCAGGATGACGAAAAGGGGTCGTCTCTAGGAAATCAAGGGAGGAGTGTGATAAAGCAACTTCATAAAGTTGTTTATGAATTTCTGGGCTCACTCTTAAGCCACGTGTGCATGGATCTGATCCTAATTGGCATAATTGAGAATTGAATTAACCGCTAGATTGACATATAGGTCTCATACTGACCTCTGGGTGACGCATGTCAGAAAGATCTGAAGAGCGCTACAGTCTCTGAAAATTGAATGGACATTGGAAATACAGTCCACTGTGGAAATTTCAACCTGAACTTAACTAGGCAGTTTGTCTGCTAAAACAAAAATAACAACATTCTCTATAGAATACAAGCAAGACCCAGTTATCTCTTAACACAATATTCAGAATACATAGGATACAATTCAGAATTACTTGGCATGTGAAGAGCTACAAAAATTTCAACTTCCATGGAAAAGGATAATCAACAGAGGCAAACACTGAGATGACAGTGATGTAGGAATTACTTGATAAAGACTGTAAAGCAACTATCATAAATATTCAAAAAACCAATCATAAATACTCTTGCAACCAATGTTTAAAAAGAAAGTCTCAGCAAACAAATGCAAGACAAAATGAACCAAGTGCAAACTTTAGAAGTGAAAAATACAATCGCTGAAATACAAGATTCACTAGATGGATTTGATAGCAGAATGGAGATTGCAAAGAAAAATGTCAGTAAACTTCGATGATAGATCAGTAGAAATTATCCAGTATGAGTGAGAGATAAAAAAATACTGACTATAAAAGTAAATAGAGAGAATGACATAAAAAATGGCATGGTAGGAAACTTCAAGATTTCTCCACAAAAGTAGTGAATAATCTGGCAAAAACTGTCAGAATGAACTTTATTGGAACTTTGGAAACTAATTAAAAGTTTATCGCAGCCAGGCAAGTGCTTAATCAAGAAAAAAACAACAGAATCTCAGGATTTAAGGAAATCTCTCTTGAGTCACTTAGATGGCCACTAAGCTGACAGGATGACAGGACAGAGCCCTCACTGGCCACACGTAGCAAAGACTATAGACTATAAAAATTAGTTCAGGAAAGTCCCTAAACACACAAAGAAAATAAGATAAAACAAGCAGCAACAACAAACCCTGGGGAGGGGGTAAAATCTGATTTCCATACTTACTACATTATAATATTCAAATGTCCAGTTTTCAACAAAAATAGGCATTAAAAGAAATTATGGGCTATAAACAGGAAAAATAAATTCATGAAAACATTCTCAGAGGAAGCCCAGACATTGGAGTTATTAGACAACAACTTACAATCAACTATTTAAAATATTCTCAAAAAGCTAAAGGAAACATTGTACAAAGAACTAAAGAAGACAATGAGAATGATAGAGACTATCTAATAGAGAATATCAATAAAGAGAGAAATTATAAAAAGGAGCCAAATGGGAATTCTGGAACTGAGAAGTACAATAACTGAAATGGAAAACTCACTAGAGAAGTTCAAGATCAGATTTGAGAAGATGAAAGAAACAAAACTTTCAGATAGATCATTTGAGATTAACCAGTTTGAGGAGCAGAAAGAAAAAAAAAATGAAGAAAAATGAATAGAGCCTAAGAGACCTTTGGGGCATCTTAAAACAATGTCAATGTACTCATTAATAGGAGTCTCAACAGAAGATGACAGAGAAAGAAACTGACAGAAAATATATATGAAGAAGCAATGGTTAAAAACATCCCAAATTTAATGAAAAGCACGAATCTACCTGTCCAAAAATTTCAAAGAACTCTAAGCAGGATAAACTCAAGGAGATCCGCATTGAGACATTATAATCAAAGTGTCAGAAGCCAAAGACAATCTTGAAAGCAACAAGAGAGAAGTGACTCATTACATACAAGGGATTCTCAACAAGGTCAGGAGGCAATTTCTTATCAGAAACCAGAGATGCAAGAAGATAGTGGAACGACATATTCTAAATGCTAATTACAAAAAAATAAAACCAAAAGCAAACAAACAAAAAAACTACCAAACAAGAATTCCATTTCTGACAAAATTATCCTTTAAGAATGAAGGAGAAATTAAGACATTCCCAGGTGAAAAAAAATCTGAGAGAGTTTTGTCACTAGTAGATATGCCCTACAAGAAATGCTAAAGGGAGTCCTTCAGGCTCAAATGAAAGGACAGTAACTTGAATCCCCACAAATAAATAAAAAAAATATCAGAAAGGTAACTACATAGTTAGATATAAAAGTCAGTATTAATGTATTTTCAGTTTTGTTACTCCTCTTTTTTCCTCTAGCATAAAGCAACAGTTATAAATCTTTTGATAGAAGCATATTGTATAAAGATGTAATTTGTAACAATAACAAAAGGATGGGAGTGGAGCTATACAGGAGCAATGTGTATATGACTGAAACTAAGTTGGTATTGATTTGAACTAGATTGTTACAAATTAAAATGTTAATTGTAATTTCCAGGGCAACCATTATGAAAATAAAGATACACAGTAAAAAAATGAGAAAGGAATCAAAATGGTGCAGTGGAAAATGTCTTTTTAATGCAAAAAAGAAAAAGGCAGTAATGGAGGGATTTAGGAACAAAAAAAAGGTAATAAGACGTAGAAAACAAACAGCAAAATGGCAAAAGTTCTTTTTTATCAGTAATTATGTTAAATGTAAACATAAGTAAACTCCCCAACTGAAAGGCAGAGATTGGCAGAATGGATAAAGAAAACAAACAAACACAGAAAAACAAAAAAACTCTACAAAAGACTTACTTTAGATCCAAAGACAAAAGTAGGTTGAAAGAAAAAGAATGGAAAAAGATATTCCATGCAAATAGTAATCAGAGAGTAATCAGAGGCTGTACTGTTATCAGACAAAATAGACAAAAATTGTTATGAGACAAAAGAGGAGATTATATAATGATAAAAGTGTCAATTTACCAAGAAGATATAACAATTATAAACACACATACATCTAACAAAAAGGCCCCAAAATATATCACGCAAAAATTGACAGAATTGAAGGGAGAAGTAGATGGTTCAACAAGAGTAGTGGCAGACTTCAACACCCCACTTTTGGTGAAACTAGAGAAAAATAAAATAAAAGGAAATAGAAGAATTGAAAAGCAGTATAAGCCAACTATACCTACTGTGTTTCCCCCAAAATAAGACCTAGCTGGACAATCAGCTCTAATGCGTTTTTTGGAGCAAAAATTAATGTAAGACCCGGTCTTATTTTACTATAAGACCGGACCTTTTAATATAATATAATGTAATGTAATGTAATTAATATAATATAATACCGGGTCTTTTATATTAATTTTTGCTCCAAAAGACACATTAGAGCTGATTGTGCGGCTAGATCTTATTTTCGGGGAAACACAGTAACAGACATATGTAGAATACTCCACTCAACAACAGCTGAATACATTCTTCTTAAGTGCCCGTTCTCCAGGATAAACCACATGTTGGTCTGCACAACAAGTCTCATAAATTTAAAAAGACTGAAATCATACAAAGCGTCTTCTACAAACATGGAATGAAATCTGAAATCATTAACCGAGAAAATCTGGAAAATTCACAAATATGTGGAAATTAAAGAACACACTTAACCAATGGACAAAGAAGAAATCACAAGAGAAATTAGATGTTACTTTGAGACTACTGAAAATGAAAACACAACACAACAAGATTTATGGGATGCAGCGAAAACAGTGCACAGAGAGAAATTTATAGCTGTACATGCCTACCTTAAAAAGGAAATAAATCAATAACCTAACTTTAAGGAACTATTAAAAAAGTGCAAACTAAATACAAAGCAATCAGAAGGGAGACAATAATAAATATTAGAGTGAAGACAAAATAGGAAATAGAAAAACAATAAATAGAATCAAATAAACCAAACGATAGTTCTTTGAAAAGATCAACAACGTGGATGGAACTTGAGATTATTATGCTAAGCAAAATAAGTCAGACAGAACACGTTGAGAACCATATGATTTCACTGATATGTGGGATATAGAACTGAAAACAACAAAGGAACAAGACAAATAAAAACTCATAAGCACAGACAATACTTTAGTGGTTACCAGAGGGTAAGGGGTGGGGGGTGATAGATGAGGGTAAAAGGGATCAAATACATGGTGATGGAAGGAGAACTGACTCTGGGTGGTGAACACACAATGTGATTTATAGATGATGTATTACAGAATTGTATACCCGAAATCTATGTAACTTTACTAACAATTGTTACCCCAATAAGCTCTAATTTAAAAAAAAAAAAAGATCTACAAAATTGACATATCTTTAGCTAGACTGACAGAGGAAAAAAATGAGAGAAGAACTATATAACTGAAATCTGAAATAAAAGTAAGGACACTATTACCAATCTTACAGAAATAAAAACGATTATAAAGTAAAACTGAGCAATTGTATGTCAATAAATTAGATAACCTAAATGAAATAGACAAGTTCCTTGGAACATACAAATTGTGAAAACTGGCTCAAAAAGAAATGGAAAACCAGAAAAGGCCTATAAAAATTAAATAGATTGAATCAGTAGTAAAAAACCTCCCGACAAAGAAAACTTCAAGACCAGATGACTACATTGGATAATTTTGCCACACATTTAAAGAATTAACACTAATCCTTCTCAAACTCTTCCAAAAAACAGAAGAGTGAGTACTTCTAAATCATTTTTTTGAGGCCCACATTACCCTGATACCAAAGCCAGACAAAGATATCACCAAAAAAAGAAAAGAAAATTACAAAGTAATATTCCTTATGAATGCAGATAACAAAATCCTCAACGAAATACTAGCAAACCGATCCCAACAGCATATTAAAAGGATTATACACCATGACCAAGTAGGATTTATTCCAGGCATGCAAATGAGGTTCACATAAGAAAATTAACTGATATGATATACCACATTATAAAAATGGAAAAGGTGATCTTAGAATTCATATGGAATTACAAGGTGTCCTGAATAGCCAAAATAATATTGAAAAAGAAGAACAAAGTTGGAGGAATCACACTTCCAGATATCAAAACTTACTACAAACTTCAGTAACCAAACCGTGGATCTGGCATAAGTATAGACATATAGACCATTATGGAATAGAATTTAGAGTCCACAAATAAACCTGTAGTTCTATGGCCAGTTGATTTTCAACAAGGGTTCCAATGCATTCAATAAGGAAAGAATAGTCTGTTCAACATGTGGTGTTGGGACAACTGGATATTCACATACACTATATACAATAATTAACTCAAAATAGATCAATGACCTAAATAGAAGAGCTAAAACAATGAAACACAGAAGAAAACACAGAGGTAAATCTTTATGACCTTGGATTTGGCAATGGAATCTTAGCTATGACACCAAAAGCATGAATAACAAGAAAACCTAGATCAATTGGGTTTCATAAAAATTAAACACTTTTGTGCATCAAAATACATTATCAAGAAAGTGAAGGGACAACATATAGGAGAAAATATTTGTAAATCATATAGCTGATATGGGTCTAAGTATCCAAAATATGTAAGAAATTCTTACAACTCAAGGACAAACAGCTCAGCTTAAAAATGGACAAAAGGACTTGAATAGACATTTCTCTCAAGATGATGTACAAATGGCCAAGAAGCACGTGAAAAGATGTTCAACATCACTAGTTACCGTGTTTCCCCGAAAATAAGACCAAGCCGGACCATCAGCTCTAATGCATCTCTAATGCATCTTTTGGAGCAAAAATTAATATAAGACCCGGTCTTATTTTACTATAAGACCAAGTATTTAATATAATATAATATAACATATAATATAATATAATTATAATACCAGGTCTTATTAATTTTTGCTCCAAAAGACACATTAGAGCTGATTGTCCGGCTAGGTCTTATTTTCAGGGACACATAATATATGTGTGTGTGTGTATGTGTATATATGTATATATATATATATATATATATATATATATATATATATAAACGATAGGTATATACAAAAGGTATTCAAGCTGTATACCTTAATTATATACAATTTTTAATAGTCAGATATACCTCAATAAAGCCTAAAAAATACATGCAAGATGAGAGCTCAACAAATAAATTTAAAAAAATTTTTAGGAGCAGGATTGGAATACAAAAGCCTCTCTGTCAGTCTCCATTCTTTCAGGAAGGGAAAAAGACAATAGCTGTTTCACTAGATGGAAAGCAAATGCAGGGTTTGCAAAAGTGGGATACTGCACCTAGTGGTGTTGGTTTTGAAAACGTCTCTAACTGCTTATGAATTGCCCTAGGTAACTCTGTTCTTCATGTTGACATTATTCTTTATGGATAACTGATTACTGTTCATTGAAGTACAAAGTCCGGGTTTTCTCTGAAGTTTGGAATGATTTAATGAAAACATTTTAAGTATTAACACATTTTTATAGGATGGTGGAGATTACAGGTCTGAAAAATCTATTTGGGAGTGCGCTGCTGGAGGGAAAACTTTTTAGCTGGAAACTTATTCTCCATGTTAGTTCCACCAGAGTTTCAGAAAGTGTTTCCCATTGTGTTCTCAGTAAATGGTGCTGACCTTGTAAAGGAAAAATACTACCATAATGGGAGAAAAGAGAAGCGTCGAATTCTCAGTTGCTGGAGCCTAACATACTTTAAAAAGTCACTGAGTATCTTTCAGAAACTTGAGTCTGCAGAAATGAAGTGGCTTGTTCCAGACTGTGTGGCTGGGCAAAAGCAGGGCCAGTGCTTACTCTGTGTGTCCTTTCAAGAATGTCAGGGCCTGAATCTGTTTAATTTAAGGCACTGATAAGATCAGCAAAGTCATGACTAGGAGCACTGCTTCTGCATTTCACAGAAACAGATTTTGATTGGGCTAGAAGCAGATCCCCCTCTTCCTTGGTTGTTTGAATTCCTGAGCCTTATCCTTATTTTGTCTTCACTCTGGCTTTTCATTTTTTGTTTCTGATCTAGAGCCTACATGTAAATCAGGTTTAGGGCTAGAATGTCATCTCACATAAAATAATAGACATAATCATGAACAATGAAAATTATGGCACTCAGTGAGTGTTCTGTTGTTTTTTTTAATTACCTTAATCTTTAAGACCTTATTTTAGCTGCACATTGCTACTCTTTTTTCCTTTTTGTTTTTCTGTTGCTTTTAACAGCTTTATTAAGGTAAAAGTGTTATACACAGAACTGCACATATTTAATGTATACAGTTTGATGACTTTGGACATGCATAAGTAGGTGTGATACCATCACCACTATCAAGGTAATAGACATATCGAACACCTCCAAAGTTTTCTTGTGTCCTTTGATTTCTGTTATCGTTTTTATTTTTGTGGTAAGGAGACAATATGAAATCTACCGTCTTAACAAATTTTGAAGTACACAATACCTTATTGTTAACTATAGGCACCATGTTGTACAGCAG
Source organism: Rhinolophus ferrumequinum (assembly GCF_004115265.2). NCBI lineage: Eukaryota > Metazoa > Chordata > Mammalia > Chiroptera > Rhinolophidae > Rhinolophus > Rhinolophus ferrumequinum. Next base: position 5,548,386 of record NC_046284.1, on the reverse strand, counting down.
ATCTCTAGGACTTATTCATATAGCGTAACTGGAACTTTATGCTCCTGGAATAAAACTCCCCTTTCCCATATCCCCATCCAACGACCAGCACTATTGCAGTCTCTGCTTCTATGGGTTTGACTACTTTAGATACCTCATCTAAGTGGAATCACGCTGTATTTGTGTTCCTGTGCCTGGCTTATTTCATTTAGCATAATGTCTTCCAGGTTTATCCATGTTTTCACAAATGGCAGATTTCCTTCTTTTTTAAGGCTGAACCATATTCCTTTGTATGTATATACCATATTTTTATCCATTCATCTGTTAGTGGACACTTGGGTTGTTTCCATGTCTTGTTTACTGTGAACAATGCTGCAATGAACATGAGAGTACAGTTATCTTTTTAAGATCCTGATTTCAATTATTTTGGATAAATACCCAGAAGTGGGATTTGTGGATCACATGGTACTTCTATTTTTAATTTTTTGATAACCCTGCATACTGTTTTCCATACTGCTTTGCCATTTTACATTCCTACCAATAGTATATAGGCATATGCCTCCTTTATTGTGCTCCACTTCTGTTGTGATTCACAGATACTGCGATTTTTATAAATTGAAGGTGTGGCAGCCCTGCATCGAGCAAGTCTATTGGCACCATTTTACCAAAAGCATTTACTCACTTTGTGTCTCTCTGTCACATTTTGGTAATTCTTGCAATATTTCAAACTTTTTCATTATGGTGATCTTGATCAGTGACCTTTGATGTCACTATTGTAATTGTTTTGGGGCGCCACAAAAGACACCCATATAAGATGGCAAACTTAATTGATAAATATGTGTGTTCTGACTGCTGCACTGACTGGCTGTTCTGCCATCTCCGTGTCTCCAGGCTTCCCCATTCCCTGAGACACAACAATATTGAAATGAGGCCAATTCATGACCCTCCAATGGCCTCTAAGTGTTCAAATTAATATAAGACCTTCCAAGAACACTGGATGTCTTCCATTTGCTCTTTTCTACTTTTGTGTCTTTCAAGAAAGTGTTCAGTTTTTCTCATATAGATTTTGCACATTTCTTGTTTAGGTTTATTTCTATTTTATCTTTTTTCTTTTTATAATCCAAAATCACTTTATTTTTAAAAACTCTAAAATGGAGAGAGAATAATGTGATTGGTCCTTTAACATCATATTCACAGTGAGAGGATTTTATAAGTTTGAATACAAAATATCTTGAAAGAAAGGAAAGTAAGCTCATTGTCAAATCCCTTATGTAACCCAGTACAGTACAGTGTTTGAATCAAGTGAATGTTTACAGTAGCCATATGTTTTATGACATGATTTCTCTAAAACCTGTCTCATGTACCTTTGAAGCAGTAAATCATAAATGAATGTCACAGAAAAGTAAACAAAGTAGATTGTTAGAGCTAGCAGAATTCTCACCTTCCCCATCTTGAATGTCTGCGGCATAAGAAGGAATGAAGACAGTTTGAAGAACTCAAGGTCCCTTTGAGATTTCACATCTAGGAAGAAAGCACTTTGCTGATCATAAGCTTTCTTTCACAGGCACACCTCAGAGATATTGTGGGTCTGGTTCCAGACCACTGCAATAAAGTGAATATCACAATAAAGCAAGTCACGTGAATCTTTTGGTTTCACAGTGCATATAAAAGTTATGTTTATACTATGTGGTAGTCTATGAAGTGTGCAATAGCATTATCTCTAAAAAAACACAATGTACATAACCTTGATTAAACAATAATTCCTTGCCAAAAAAAATGCTAACCATCACCTGAACTTTCAGCGAGTTGTAATCTTTTTGCTGGTGGAGGGGCTTGCCTTCAATTTATAAGAAACGCAGTGTCTGTGAAAGTGCAGTAAAGTGAAGTGCAATAAAACAATGTCTGCCTGTATTGTTAGAAAACTCATGTACCTGACCTTATTTTTTCTTCTTTCTAAAGAAGGGTCATAGGCTTGCTTTACTTCTCTGCAACTCTAAGGAATATTTTGTCACCAAAAATGAAGGAATGTTTTAACTGAATAGATTGGAAGGTATGGAGGAAGAAAAGTGAGTTAGACCACTTATTCTCAAATGTGGCTGAACATTGGAAACCTGAGCAGTTTATAAAATATACTGAGCCAATCAGAAAAGGCTCCATACTATATGATTTTAACTATGTGACATGCCATAAAAGGGAAAACTCTTTTGGCAGTAAAAAGAACAATGATTGCCAGGGGTAAGGGAGGAGGCAGGGGTGAATAGGGAGCACAGAAGAGTATGATACCATAATGGTAGACAAATGTCCTTATATACTTGTGAAAACCCATAGGATGTACAACATCAGGAGTGACCCTAATGTCAAGTATGGACTCGGTGATGATGTATCAATGTTGACTCATCAGTTGTAACAGATGCCCCACTCTGGTGGGGTTGCTGATAATGGGAGAGGCTGTTCCTGTGCGGAGGCAGGGGGATACAGGAAATCTCTGTACCTTCTCTCAATTTTGCTGGGTACCTAAGACTGCTCGATTTTTTTTTTTTAAATACACACACACACTGAATTCCTGGGTCCCTCCCCCAGAGATTGTGACTTTTATAATAGGTAAAGAATGAGGCCTGGTGTCATGACTTCTCAAAGAAAGTAGAACTTAAATGTTCTCCCCACAAAGAAAGAACTGGTAATTATATGATGGATGGAGATGTTAGCTAACGCGGTGGTGGTAGTCATTTTGCAATATATAAGTGTATTGAACGTTAAACACCTTAAACTTACACAATGTTACATGTCAACTATATCACAATAAAGCTGGGAAGAAGCATATGGTAAAAGAAAAAAGGGAATTACACAATTCGTTGTAGCTGTGATAAGTGCTGTCAGGTAGTTGGGGAATAGTCAGGGAAGTCTTTGCAGAAGAAAACATTCTTCAGCTGGTTTCTGAGGGGTGAGTAAAAGTTAGCTAAGTAAAAATGGGGCGGAGGGGACTCCAGGTAGAGGAAAGGCATGTCAGATGGCCTGAATGGGGCGGAGGTTGTGTGTTTCAACACAGGGGTTCTCAAACTTTGGTGCTCGGGAGATTCTTTTTTTTTTTTTTCTTTTTCTTTTTTTTTTATTTTGAATGGGTTTATGTTTTCCATTGTGACTCTTTTGTTGTTTGTATATTTGAAGGCTGTTATTCCTGTATGTAAATTTTTACCTTCCTGAATTCGTGCAGTTAATTTTACCTTTGATCTTCTAGAGCTTTCCAGATAAATACCATGTCTCATCTGTAAATACAAAGTTGTACTTCTCCAATTCCTGTGCCTCTAATTTAATTATTATGTGTAGCTGCATTGCCTGATATATCCTTTACAACATTTAAATGGTAGTGAAAATAGTAGGCATTCTTGCTTTGCTTCTGATCCTTGTGGAAATTCCTGTAGAGTTTTGCCTTTAAGTAACTTTGTATTCAGGACTAAGGTATACATATTTTTCAAATTAAGAAAGTATCCATAAATTGCTATTGTCTTATTTTGTTTTTAAATCAGGAATGAGTGTTGAATTTTGTTAAGTTTTTCAATATCTCTGAAAGCATTATGAAATTATGACTGACTCTGAAATTATGACTGACTTTCTTCTGATATATTAATGTGATGTGTTAATAGATTTCCTACTATTGAACCAAGCTTGCCTTTTTGGAAAAATATCTTCCTAAGTTGTCTTAATGTGGTATTGGGCTATGTTTGCTAATATTTTATTGAGTACTTTTGCATCTATAGTCATAATTGATAACTTTTTAGAATTTTTTCGGTACTGTTTTTATCAGATTTCGGTATTCCCCTATGAAAGCAACAGGGCCTTTTATTTGAGAGGTAGTTCTTTACATATTTCTTTATTTCTGCTATGGGGTTTTTGTAGTGTAGTGGTTGTCACTTCCCTGATGGTGTTAATTTTGGTAAACTGTATTTTCCAAAGAAATTATATCCATTTTGTCTTATTTTCATATTTACGTAGAGAGCTGTCTGCCAGATAGTCTTCTATGGTGTTTTAGCTCTCTTCTATTTCATTAGTTCTCTCCTCCTTGTCATTTCATATTTTGCATATCTGTGCTTTTTCCTTTCCCCCCCTTGATTATGTTAGCTAGTGGTATGTCTATTTTGTTAATTTCCCCCAACCATTTTTATTTATTAATTTGATTGCTTTTTTACTCCTGACCTCATTAATTTTTCTTTTATCTTTCATTATTTCCTTATGTCTTATTTTGGTTATTTTGTTGTGCTTTATCTTAGCATTTGGAGTTTGGAATTTAATTAATATAGTTTTAGGCTTTCATTTTTATTGATATGCGCTTAAGACTATGAATTTCTACTTATCTCTGCTTTAAATATATCCCATACATGCTGGGATAGTAGTAGTATTTTCATTCTCATTTTTTTTTTTTTAAAGTCCTTTAGTTTTGGTTTTCATTTCATCCATCCATTGTGCTCCAGTCTTCCTTCCTCCCAATCTGGGATCTATACTGTAGCTTTTCTAAAAATGGCCCTGCTCCCTAATGCCCTCGGGGTAAAAGCCCTAAACCTGAAGCCTTTCATGGTTGGTTGTTTCTCCTGCCATGCCCTCTCAGTCACGTACAGTAAATCCTTACTTAATGCCATCGATGGGTTCTTGGAAACTGTAACTTTAAGTGAAATGACATATAATGAAACCAATTTGACCATAAGCTAATTGATATCAACAAGTTCCTGGTCACAAAACTATTACCAGACTTCTAAATAAAGACCTGAGCATTCAGTTCCTTTCACTGCATTCTTGATCTTGTAATTTGCAACAACATGTCCTTATTCTGAAAGTAGTTTATTTAAAGATGCCTCATTTACTGTTCTGGGTATGTTATTACTGCACAATACTTATAAGCTTTATTACCATTGTCATCTTTCAACATACATATGCAATAGCTGATATTTTTACTGTGCTATTAATATTATTAAATTGTATTATGTCTTTTTAAAAGACCTAAAAATCTTCTAGTAATAATCTTCCAACCCACTTAGTTCAGTTCAGGGTCGCAGATGGCCAGAGCCTTTCCTGGCAGCTCAAGGTGCAAGGCGAGGATCTTCCCTGGACAGGACGCCCTTCCATCATGGGGCACATCACACACACACACACACACACACACACACACACACTTACTCCCACTGGGACAATGTAGACGCACCAATTCACCTCACATGCACGTTTAGGATGTGGGAGGAAACCAGAGTACCCATAGATAACCGTGCGGACATGGGGAGAATGTGCATAGACATCATATACAAAAATTAACTCAAAATGGAATATAAACCTAAATATAAGAACCTAAAACTATGAAACTCCTAGAAGAAAACGTGAAAAGCTCACAAGATTGAATTTGGTATTGACTTCTTGGATAGGACACCAAAAGCACAGGCAACAAAAGCAAACATAGACAAATGAACTACATTAAACTTAAAAAAAAACAAACAAAAAAACCTTTTGTGCTTCAAAGGACACAATTGAGTGAAGAGGCCTCCTACAGAATGGGGGAAATTTCTGCAAATTATGTATCTTATAAGGGGTTGATAGTCAGAATATAGAGAATTCCTACAACTCAACAACAACAACTCAATTTAAAAGTGGGCAAAGGACTCAAGTATACATTTCTTCAAAGAAGATAGACAAATGGTCAACACACATAAGAGAAGATGCTCAGTATCACTAATCATTAGAGAAATGCAAATCAAAACAATGGGCTACCTCACACTCATTAAGATGTCTGTCCAAAACATGGAAAAAACAAGTGTTTGGTGAGGATGTGAAAAAGTTGGAATCTTTGTGCCCCATTGGTGGGGATATGAAATGGTGCAGCATCTATGGAAAACAATATGGCGGTTCCTTAAAAAAAATTAAAGCTAAAATTATTGTATGATTCAGCAACCCCTGCTGGGTATATATCCAACAGAATTGAAAGCAGGATCTGAAAGATATTTGCATGCCTGTGTTCATTATAGCATTATTCACAATAATGCTATTTTGAATGGCATTTTTAAAAAAAACTTCCATTTATAAATGTTCACTGTTAGAATATAAAAACAGAACTGATATTTTTTGTGTGTTAATCTTGTATTCTGCGAGCTTGCTAAACTCATACAGATAGATAATAGTGTTGTATGCAAATAGAAACAACAAAACATATACAAGATTTGTATGCTGAATACTCCCAATGAATCCTAGAGAATGTTTCACGTGCATTCAAGAAGAAGAATGTAAATTTTACTGTTGTTGGGTGGAGTATTCTGTACATATCTGTTGGGTCCAATTAATATATAGTGTTGTTCAGGTCCTCTATTTCCTTATTCTGCCTGATTGTTCGATCAGTTATTGAAAGAGGGATATTGAAATCTCCTACTATTATTGTGTTGCTGTCAATCTATCTCTTCAACTCTTGTCTGTTTGCTTCATATGTTTGGGAGCTCTGATGTGGTGTGTAAATATTTATAATTATTTTAACTTCTTGGTTAAGTGACCCTTTTATCCTTATATAATGTCCTGCTTTGTCCTTGTAACAGTTTTTGACTTACAATCTACTTTGTCTGCTGTAGGTATAGCCCTGCTCTCTTTCAGTTAATTTGCACAGAATATCTTTTTCCATATTTTCGCTTTCAGCCTAAGTGTGACCTTACATCTGAAGTGAGTTTTTTGTAGATAACATTTAATTGGGTTCTGTTATTTAAATCCATTTCAGCCGATGTACGTCTTGTCTTTAATTGATATTTTTTTGTTTTATCTGTTTTCTTGTTGATATGGTTGGTGTAATGGTCTTTGGTGACCTTCTACATCATAACTGGTAGCAGAATTATCAGCTCACATTAATCCAGTTAGGAATTGAGATGATTCAAAGTTGGGCCTCCAGTCCTCATAAGGGCTGGTCTGATTTTACTCCTACTATATATACTGATGAGGTCCCAACCCAAAGCCTGGAAACATTTTACCAGGGCCTCTCCCCACCTTGACAGGCCCTGAACCCCAATTTTGTCACCCAAGAAACAAGCCCTTTTGGAAATTCTCTTCAGCTTCCCAGCCAATAAGCTTCCTCCTCTGGAATCAGCAGATGCCTTTCCAGGAAGACTGTCTTTGAATGTCAGGCTCATCTCTCTGAAGTTTCCTCCTCTTCCAGACCTTGACCCCACAATTTCTGCTTGGGTAACTCTCTAGTAACTTCCAACAGGTGCCATTTTATTTGGCCCAGCTATTCTAGTTGCTCTCAACGGGATGATTGGTTTTAACCATTTAGTTCATTAGCAGAGGCAGAATCCCTGGTAAGCTTTGGATCTCTGCCTACCTAGGTTGGGATTGTAGTTTTGAGTAAACTCAGAGAAGCTGTAGCTATTACCACTAAGAACTTCTGAAGATGTGTGTCCAGTCTCAGTGGATCACTGGAACCATTTGTGCTCATGGTCCTGACAAACTCAGTGGGAAACCCTGGTAAGCAGACTAATAGCAGCAGCATATTGACTTCTTCAGGGTTTCTGGAAAAGTCAGTAATAACAGTCACTGTGTATGACTTCAAAGGACCTTCTGCAAACCACAAGCAGCTACTATGTACTCTTACATGACTTTCTCCCTGACAACTTGGATGTTGGGAAGGGAGAGGTGCTTGTTATCCTTCATCATTTGTGTTCTGTCGGCGCACACATTGTGGTATGGGGCCCAGAAACATTCTGCTGGGTAGGAAAGAGAGAGGGGAGCTAGATCTTATGCTGCTATATCCCCGTGTGCTAATGTGGTCTCACAAGGCCAGGGGCCCTCAGCCTGGTTGCTCCACTAAACCTTCTGGTAGGTGGAGTTTAGCTGTGTTTGGGGTGAGAAGTAGGTTGGCTTTGGTAGCACACATATCTGTTTCTCCCACACTAGCATGGAAATGCAAGTATTTGTCAATTTCTTACCTATTTCCCCCCAGGAGAGCGAATAGGAAGTGAGGGCCATCGATGAACACTGAGTTAGAACAAGCGAACATTTAGATGAGTAATCTCATCTACATAATGAATCTAATGGGGTCATTGAAGAGTCTGCCAGGCCTCTTCTCCAGGCTTTGTGATCAATGTGTTCAACCTCACTGGCAACTTCCTGACTGAAAATAGTGTTAAATAGTGATTACCCTTGTCTGGAGAGCAAGCATAAGAGCCTTGGGCTCTGAAGGCTTCTGTTAAGTTTACAGAATTGGCGTCAGATTTTCTGTGATGCTAGAAAATACTGACCCTGCAAATGTGCTTTTAATTTTCTCCCCTGGTGAACTCAGTTTGAACTCTATCCACTTTGAAGTTGAGATACTAAATGAATTACAGGAATATTTAACCTTTGAAGCATGCCATATCCCCAAATTTCTATTAAAACTATAGAGAACTTCTCATTATGACAACTCAGCACTAAAAACTGAGCCACTTCTTGGTATATATTCAAAGGCAATGAAATCTGGAGCTCAGAATGATATCTGCACTTCCATGTTCATTGCAGCATTATTCACAATAGCTAAGATACTAAAACAACCTACATGTCTGTCACTGGACATGTGGATAAATAAAATGTGGTGTGTGTATATAGACATACCATTTGCAACATTGTGGATTAACCTGGAGAACATTATGCTAAGTGAAATAAGCCAGGCACAGAAAGATAAATATTGCATGTCTCACTTACATGTGGAATCTAAACTAGTCAAATTCATAGAAGCAGAGAGTAGAATGGTGGTTGCCAGGGGTGGGGTGATGGAGGAGAAAATGAGGAAGTGTTAGCCAAAGGGTACAGTTTCAGGATGAATGAGTTCTGGAAATCTAATGTTCAACATGTCAGCTACAGTTAACAATACTGTATTATAGACTTGGAATTTGCTAAGAAAGTAAATCTTAAGTGTTCTCACCACAAAAAGAGGTAACTGTGTGAGGTGATGGATATGTTAATTAGCTTGAGTGCAGTAATCATTTCACAAGACATATATATCAAAATATCAATTTGTAAACCATATGTATGTATATATGTATACACATATATATACGTATATATACATATGTGTGTATGTGTGTGTGTGCAAAATTCCTCCTTGTCTGTTATACCTGAATAAAGCTGGAAACAAACAAAAAAGTGACCTGAATTGGTTGTCTTGCAGGTACGAGAGAATTGAAATCCCAATCCACATCGTACCTCATGTAACCATTGGAAAAGTGTGCCTTGAATCAGCAGTCGAGCTGCCCAAGATCCTGTGCCAAGAGGAGCAGGATGCATATCGGAGGATCCACAGGTAGAGACCTTCCACGCTCCTGGGCTCCGCTTCTCAGGCGCGGGCCCTGTTCTCCTCTTCTGTCCTTTCATCTTCAGCCGGTCAACTCTGGAGCCCCTTCCCTGTCACTTGTCTGTGACAATGCTTTACAGCGGTTTCCAACCATAGTATTCCTCACACTGCATGATAACAATCTCTTAACGTGTGTTTATGACATTGGAACCTTCAAGGGCAAAGACACTTTTTTGGTTGTAAAAAAAAATCAGCTATGGTATCTTAGTAGCCCTGTGGCCACGTACTGGGTCTTGCCCAATAAATGTGTACTGTGTGAAGGCTTCAATGAGAGACAGTAACTTCAAAATTATCTCTGAGTTATCTCGAAGTTCTGCATAAAATCACATCTTAAAAATCATGAAAACTGTAACAATAATGGGAATTTAAATTATGCATATTCATCTAATACAGATGGCAGAGGTCTGGTGCAGTTGATCATTTTGTTATGTAGTCTGTGACCATTTTGTTTTCACTTCACTGCTGCTTTGTTACTCACCTAAACTATTTTATCCCTTTAGCCTTACACATCTGGACTCAGTAACCAAGATCCATAATGGCTCAGGTAAGATTGTTTTTCTTGAATATAGGCGGTGATCTCTGAAATACTTAGCTGACAGAAGCTAATTTTGTTTAAGTGATTGAAGTGATGGGTGCAAGTTATGCTTAAGTTTCCTTTCCCAAGAGCTTTGCCATTCATTCATCTTGCTCTCAACTTTTCTGTTCAGAGCTATGGACCCTTGAATAATCTAAATGCTACCTAGAGTAAGACTGGAGGAAGGACAGGAACAAGCTTTATGATAGGCCTCCTCAGTGGTGTGCTGGGACATGTTTAACAACCAGTTCTCGGAGGGGGGAGGGCCCTGACTTGGTGCGTTTGCCAGTTGCCATGGTATAATACCCCTATCATGGCAGGTTTTAAACAAGTAATATGGCCTCAGTCAGATCACATGCTTCCTGAAATTTTAACAGTTGGCTCTCATGAGCTGGTCTAAGCTGGTTCTAGCATACCATTAGCAGCCTATTGTGGTGCGAGTTGAAAGAGATGGACAGACAGAAGGATCAAAGGAGGGCGTAAGGGAAGAAATCGTTTCGTGTCAATAGATATAGAAGGAATTCCTATACAAGGCCAAAGGACAGCAAGCTCAATACGATTTACAGAATTACTTTTCCCCAACATATACACCTAACCACACCCACATTTCCTGTGTAACCTTGACTCACAGGCCATTCTGTGCAGTCTTCCCTAGTGGCTGCCAAAGTCACCAATGAAGAAAAAGGGGAAGGCCTTCAAGTGTTACAAGCAAATACTCTGAGAGGAAAAGGAGAGAGAGATGGCTTAGTGTATCTGTCTCATCGTTTATATCTGAAAGTAAAACATGACAAAGAGTTAAAAGTTGGTCATATATAAAATGTAGCAAGACTCTAAAGGCAAAGCAATTTAAGTCAGAAGTGAACAAATAAATCAGCAGAACTGAAGAAAGCCCCCCAAATTGGCCCATGTATATAGAAGAATTTATATTTAAGGAAGATGTTGCTTCAAATCAGTAAAAAAGGGTGAATTATTCACTAAACAGTATTGGGACAGTTCATTTGTTAAGTTTATTCATTCAAGAAACGTTTGAGTGCCTACTCTCAGGCACTAGTCTGGGGTACAGTGCTGAACAAGAGAGACAGTTTTTACCTTCCTGGACTTATATTCGTTTATTTCCATTTGGAGGAAAATTCGATTCCTACCTAACATCCTACACAAAAACAAATTTCAGATAGATTTAAACATTTAGTATTCAACATGGTGTATCACTTTGGGGAAGAGGGCAGCACTTACAGTGAGCAAATAGCCCAGCAGCAGTTCCTCTCCTAGGCATATACCCCAAAGAGTTGAAAACATGTGTTCAAACAAAACTGTGCACGGAAATGTTCCTAGCAACATGATTCACAATAGCCAAAGAGTGGAAACACCCAAGTGCCTGTCTGTGGATGTGTGGACAAAGCGTGAGCCAGCCACACAACAGACATCGGTTCAGCAACAAAAAGAACAGCTACTGATACATGAACAACCTGGACGAATCTCCAGAGCAGTATGACAAGTGGAAGAAGCATCACACAAAATGCTGCACTCTACCGTTCAACTTATATGAAATTCAAGACTAGGCAAAACTAACCTTTGGTGACAGCAAGCTCATTAGTAGCTGCTGGGGCCAGAGATGAAAGGAGCATTGACTGTGAAGGGAGCTACAGAGGGGCCTCGGGGCTGATGGAAGTGATCCATACCCTGACCAGGAGTGGTTACCAGCGGTAAGCATTTGTCAAAACTCATTGAACTGAACACTTAAAATGAGGTCATATTATTCTCTGTAAATTATACCCCTGTGAAGCTCATTTTTAAAAGGAAAAAAAAATACAGGAGTCAAATATAAGAGGATAGTTCTCAAAGTCTGGGGAAGTAATGGCTTAAGTATAATCTGAAACCCTGAACTCACAAAAGAAAAGACTAAATAAGAATTAGAGACTTTCACAGACCCCTACCAAAAAAATCAAATTATTCACAGTAATCTTTAAAAGAAGTGTGGATTAATAGAAAATAATCAATTTTTCACATTTTCTTTTGACAAAGATTAAATTGAGAGAAATATGTGAGGATGTGGGAAAAATGAACACTCCCATGTACTGTTCCTGGAGGTACCATTTGGCACAATCTGGAAACTACTGGATAAACAGTTTTAAAATATACATGGACTTGAATATAGCAATTCCACTTCTACAAATGTATCCATGAAAAACTTGTAGGACAAGTGTGCAAAAATAAATTTAAAGGGGTATTAATTGCAGTCTTTGAAATAGCAAAAAATTGGATGCCGCCGAAAGGTGCATCAATAGAGGACTTATTAAATTGGCACATCCATTCTTTTGAATATTGTGTAGCCCTTCAGAAGGAAAACTAGATTTTTACTGACACAGAAAGATGACTGGAATATCATCTGGGGAAAAAGTAACATCCACAACCATACAGTTTTTATTCAAAAGTATGCACGCACACATGTATATACACATATATATACATATACCTATATTTTGGAAGGTATACCCCACAGTATTACAGTGGTCATTTTCAGTAAGTCATGTAATATGAGAGAGAAAAAGATATTTCCATTAGGTGGAATTTGTTTTAAAAAGAGTGCCATCGAATCCTGGTCTCACCGTTAGTGGAACATTCACAGTAAAAGGCATGAAAGATGATAAGTCCCTTACGCTTCATCTCTGTGGTGTTTCCTCATTTTAAAAGGGAGGGTTGAGTCAGTATACTGATTTTTTTCAATGTACATAGCATTTCTTAGGCAGTTTTCCTACTGGACTTGCGGGAAAGTTCTACCTCTCTAGGAAGTTATGGTCATTTACACTGGGCTGGGGAAAGAAACTTTCTGTAGCTCTTAGTGCTTCTGCCTAAGGGAGTAAAGAGCTGGTCTTCTGCTCTCTGCTTAGCCAGGCTCCCCTCTGGCTTATGGATCCAGGGATGCTCACGATGGCCTCAGTATAGGTATCTTTGCTTGGCTGTTCTGTCTTTCCACTGGCTGGCCTGTCCTACTTACCGCACTTTTTCTACTTCGGCTTCCAACCCCTTCTTTCTGTGCTCACAGCTGGGGGGCTTTTGGTGGTGGAGTGTTGTCTCATCTGTGTTTTTCCTATTGAAGTGTTTACCAAGAATCTGTGCAGTCAGATGTCAGCAGTCAGCGGGCCTCTCCTACAGTGGTTGGAGGACAGACTGGAGCAAAACCAGCAGCATTTGCAGGAATTGCAACAAGAAAAGGAAGAGCTTATGCAAGAACTTTCTTCTCTAGAATAAAGTGGGAGACAAAATGGGGTAAAAAACCTTTTTTTTCAATGGTCTGAAAATTCACACACCTCGTGTGTAGGCAGACAATGGAATAGCTCTTTTTATATCCCAAGGGAAGAGTTTTATGCATGGACTAAACACAAGATGTCTTCCTAAAAGCTTCATTGGGGTTTAATAAACCTTCCTATGTACCTGTAACTGGCCCACAAAGGGCATATGCAAGATGATTTAAGTAGAATATGAAAGGCTTTTTTTTTTTCTCCCCCCTAAAGGCTATGGAAGATACACTGGCAAGGACAACCTGTAACAAGATGTCTGGGGAGTTTGTTTATTTTAAATGTTTATTTTCTCCTTGTTTAACTTGAAAATCTTTATTTCCATTTTCAGATACACTCACTCCTTAGAATAAGCTAAAGGAAGGAGAGTAATGTTTCAGTTTGGTAGCCACAATGTTTATGATGGACAAGTAAATAAGTACACAAGGGTTAGTTATGTCTTCCTTCTTGATCTCTGAACTATGTATTCTGAGATACCTATCAAAGTTGAATCTATGTGGGTGCCTTTCTAACCAAATAGATGAGTTCTATCATGTTTGACTGTCAAGCAAATTTGTATCAAGCAGATCCTATTTACCTAGGAACTTCCTGTAACATAAATGTGTTTTTTCCAGAAATATAAATATTTAGGATTTAGGATGTAACAAAAATCATACTTCAAAAAGTTCTGTTGCATTATTCTTACTATGTGTCACCACAAACGGTAAGTATGTCTTCAGAAAAGAGTCAAGCCTGTTTCATACTAGAAATTAAAGTGGGGTGGAGGAGGTGGAAAGAAGGAAAACAAAGAGAGCCTCAATCTCAACAACAGTGACAAAGGATTGTGCGTTGTTTTTTCCTTATTCCTGCTTAGACTTTGTTTTTCATATTTCAAAGTGTGGTCCAGAACCACCTGCACCAGAATCACTTGGAAATCAAAATTCATCTCTGGGGGTGGAACCCAGATATTTTCATGAACTCCCCAGATGATCCTAAGGCATACTGAAGTTTGAAAACCGCTACCGTAGGGCATATGCAGTGAAATGCGATTATTTTCCCTAATTTTCCATAGCCACAGCTCTTCTCTATCCTTTTCTTTCCCCATAGGAAGGATGAAAATATCCAGGTGTAAAATTAATTAAGCTAAATCAATTTTGAAGAAAAAGTTGGAGGATTCACATTACCTGACTTCAAGACTTACTATAAAGCTAGAGTAATCAAAATGGTATGGTATATACCCAACTGATTTTGACGAAGGTACAGAAGCAGCTCAATGGAGGAAGGATAGTGTTTTCAACACATGATGCTGGAGTAATTGGACACCCATAGGACAAAAAAAAAAAGAGAAAGAAAGAACATTGACCGAAACTGCATACCTTATACAAAAATTAACTCAAAATGTATCATGGACTTAGATGTAAGATATAAAACTATAATGATTTTAGAAATAAAATCATGGAAAAATCTTCAGTACCTTGGGCTAGGCAACAAGTTTTTGGCCTTCACCCCAAAAGCACAATCCTAAAAGGAAAAAGATGATATATTGAACTTCATCAAAATGAAAAACTTTTGCTCTACAAAAAAATTAACAGGAGGAAGAGAATTATTTTCAAACCATATATATGATCAATTTAGAATATATAACAGTAAAAAACAAACAATATAATTAGAAAATGAGCAAAAGACATAAGGACATTTCACTAAAGGATATATGGATGACAAATAAGCACATGAAAAGATGTTGAACTTCATTAGTCATCAGGGAATGGAAATTAAAACCACAATGATTTACGTCTACTTATCAGAATGGCTAAAACAAAAATTTGAAAATACTGGATGCTGGTGAGCATACAAACTGGATCTTTCATGCATGGCTGATAGGAATGTAAAATGATGCAGCCACTCAGGAAAAGAGTTCGGAAATGTTAACAAACTTAAACATACACATACCACATGACTCAGCAGTTGAACTCCTGGACATTTATCACAGAGAAATGAAAACCTATGTGGTATGAAAACTTATACACAGATGTCCTTAGCATTTTTATTTGTAATAGCCCTAAACAGGAAGCAATCCAGATATCCCGCAATTGAGTGAGTGGCTAAACCACCCATCCATACCATGGGATACTACTCTTCAATGAAAAGGAACAGACTATTGATACAACTTGGATGGACCTCAAGGATAATATGATGAATGAAAAAAGCCAGTCTCAAAAGGTCACATTCTATATGATTGGATTTATATAACATTCTTGAAATGACACAATTATAGAAATGAAGAACAGAGTAATGGTTGCCAGGGATAGGGACTGGAGGGGGTATGGGATATGTGTGACTATCAATGGATAACACAAGGAATTCCTTTGTGCTTGATGGAACACTTCTGTATCTTGATTATGGTATTGATTAAATGAATTTATATCTGCCAAAATGACATAGACTTACACCCACAAATGAAGGCATGTAACATCGGGTGAATCTGAATAGGTCTGCAGCCTAGTAAGGAGTATTGTACCATTTTCAGTATGTTGGTTTTGAAGTTGTACTATACTTATGTAAGCTCTCATTACTGGGGGAAACTGGGCGAAGGGTACATGGGACCCCTGTACTATTTTTGCAACTTCCTGTAAGTCTATAATTATTGCAAAATAATAAATTGTAAGCACTAAATAAGGTACTAGCAGTTATGGTACTTATTTTATGAAATCAGAAAAGAGTGATAAAGAAAAAAATCTGTGGGGAGTAAAATGATTTGAATATTTTTACAGGCCAACCTTGAACACACACCCCTTTCCCTTTCTGGGCCCATTTTCTTGGTTTAGGAGTTTAGAGTAGATGATCACCAAGGTTCCTTTTAGCTCAGTGTTCAGTCTTTAAAAGTGTTAAGCATCACAAGGAACAGTGATGTCAACAAGATGTGGCATTACTTTCCCACCTGCACCTATCTGGCTTACGTTTACACAATCTACTGCATCTGCATACAACCCTGTATCCCCTTTTGGTCAGCAGAGTCTCTGTTTTCAATCACAACCCACCGATTCTCTGATGGGAACAATTTACACTTGCTTTCTGTTTTCTCGTCTCCTATTCGATCAACTCATTGTATTCTGACCTCCGCCCACATCACTCCATTCAAACCACTCCTGCCAAAGTCGTCAATGACCTCCACAATAGTGAAAGTCAATAGATGCTTTTCCTGTCCTTCACGAATCTCTCAGTATTGACACAATTGGCCAGTGTTGTTTGAAACCTATCTCTTTTGGCTTATGCAATTCTACTCTTTTCTGATTTTTCTCTTTGGCTGTTTCTTCTCAAATTCATTCATAGGCTTCTCTATCTTTGCTTGCCTATAAGCAGCTGACAGATAAATCTGTGTCTCCTTCCAGACCTGAATCTGAACTCCAGACCTACATTTCTACCTGTCAGCTACATGTTTCCACTTGGCTGTCTCAATGGCACATCAGCCAGCAATCGGTTACATTAAACACATAAATAAATTGAGCAAATAAGTAAATATATTGAGGAAAGGGGGAGCTAGGTTCCTCAGTGTCAGAGAAATGATTTACAAACATGAAAGGGGGGAGGGTACAAAGAACCTCATAGTGTTGACGGAAGTATTAATACGAACTTTTTCAAAGGAAACAAAATTATATATGCACAGATAGAGATATGCACATACATACATACATACCTTTTCTTGCTCTGTCCACTAAAAGATACTAGAAGAAGTGATACTTTGGTAGCCATGAGCACATGCAACACCCAAATATTGGTTCTCAAATACTGTTCTTCACGAAAGGTAACCAGCTGCACTCCTTCCCCCCCCAACACACACCACCACCACGTGAGAAATGTCTGGTTCCAAGGCTGGGGCAGATAGTATGAGATAAGCTGAGCCCATCTTTTTGAGACATACAGTAAGGAAATGGGTCCAACCTGAAAAGGGTTCCCATTGGCCAAATCTGGGACAATTTGTGTATCAAAATAATGAGAGTAAAGGATTATAACCCTTTGAATAACATAAGAATCTGAATCCGCACTGATAAAAAGAAATGTGTAGATCAGGAGGAAAGAAAGTTCTTAAGTAGAAACCAAGTAGTAAATGTAGAAGGAATGATGAAATTAGGAATCCGCCTTTGGGTAATCATAATAGTGGCTGATTCAGGTGGGAGTTATCAGTGGATGCTAAGGCAGATTGATGGGTGTGTTGCCATGCTGAAGGTTGGTGGGAAGAAAAGCAGGGTTGAATAATAATGATAATAATAATAATAGAAAAGCAGGTTTATTCAGAATCCCAGCATTCTGGGAGGAATTCTGGGAGGCCCCTGTCCAAAGACCACCCCCATACCCCCACGCCCCCACCTCCCACCCAGCAAGGCCAAAAGGTTTTCTAAGCAGGTAAGGGGAGACAGAAGAAAGGAGAGGGGAAGTTAGGCAATTCCTGGAAAAAGGCGCTTCCCAGAGAATGGTGTGTTTCAGGGATAGGAGTGGATCTTATGCAGATGCAAAAACATCTTTCAAGTCTTGGAGGTTTCCTTGAGGAACCAGGGCCATTGAGCCTGGTATGCATACAGTCTGGAGTAAATAGAACCATTGACACTGGTATGCATAGTAAATGTATGGTAAACAGTCATTAAGGTTTGGGGGAGGGAACGGAAGCAAAGAAAAACTTTCAAAAAGTCCCAAGCTAAACTACACTGTAAAATCGAATTACACTAGAAGTTTAAATCTCAAAATAGAAGACACAGTGTCACCCTTACAGTTGGAGGTTTAACTATCAAGGACATGAAAAATAGGAAAAGGCCAAGGAGTTTCCCCAGACTGAGAGATTTAAGACATGAAAACTAAGTGTACATTTGTGTTCCTGTATTGGATTTTGAACCAGAAAGGAAAAATAAATTCTTAGGACAGTGCAATATTTGTTTGTTTTAATTTTACTGGGGAATATTGGGGAACAGTTTGTTTCTACAGGGCCCATCAGCTCCAAGTCAAGTCGTCCTTCAATCTAGTTGTGGAGGGCGCAGCTCAGCTCCAAGTCCAGTTGCGGTTTTCAATCTTTAGTTGTAGGGGACACAGCCCACCATCCCATATGGGAATTGAACCAGCAACCTTGTTGTTGAGAGCTTGCTCTCTAATCAACTGAGCCATCAGGCCGCCCCTCTGGAGGCTCAACGGCAGCTTGTTGTCTTCAATCTAGTTGTGGAGGGTGCAGCTGACTGGCCCATATGGGAATTGAACGGGCAACACTTTTGTTCAGAGCTCGCACTCTAACCAACTGAGCCGTCCGGCCACCCCCAGGACAGTGCAATATTTGAATGGGGCCTTTGGATTGGATTGTAGTGTTGTATACCCTAATTTGGAGGGATATGTGTATAGGACAACAGCTCTGCCATGGTGTCCTGGTGCCCATATGGTATCCACATATGCCACATAGGCAAGGCTTGAACTACAGCTGACCTGAGTGTTGGCAGGACAGCCTGAGGTCCTCCTGTTATATGACAGGATAGAGACCTAGAAAGAACTTCTCTGAGGCCATCTGCCACCCACCTCCCTACCTCCTGTCATAAGCCAGTTCCTCATTGCCCTCCTGGGCTCTAATGAGGTAAAAGGATCACTCACTGCCTCACCCCTTTCAGGGCATAAACGTAGATGATAAAACTGCCTAGCTGTAGTCTAGCGGGGGCTCCTCAACAATGGGCTTTCTCACAATTCACAATGCAGTCATCCAGCCCCTTTCATTTAATTTTTGTCCATTTTGGTGTGTGGGACAAAGACCACGGAGCTGGTACCTTTGGTTTCTCTTTCGTTTGCTGACTATGTAAGTAATAAACTGAATCTTAAAAAGGCTTCTGTGACTTAACCAGCCAAATCTGTCAGTCTTGTGCTTGTGCTTGACAAATCTGCTCGAGTTCAGATGCCCTTTTAAAAGATAAACAGGGCCAGGTTAGGAGATAAGATAGACCCCCCCCCCAGGATCTAGTAGCACCTAAGTGTTGAGTGAAAGCAGGGCAAGTTAGGGATCCCCCCCCCACGTGCTCAGAGGCTACATGGTCTGGGTTAGAGGATATAAAAGGACTGCCGGGATCCAATAGCATATGCCACCTGTTGATATATATTTGATAGTTAAGTAGCAGGAAGTAGGACTGAAACAAGCCACCTAATTGGTGCCTTAGCTGCCATTAAAAGTTCATTTCTTATAGCTGACAAAAGGCCACTTAAAATCAAGAGGCAAGTCAAAGCAGTGCTTGCTGGTTTGAGCAGCTTTGCAGCCACCCCTAAATTGCTCCCTCCTTTACCTTAACTTCAGCAACTTGTGAAAGAAGAAACTTCAGTCAGCTTCCAGTATGACAGTATGAGGCGATCTGCAGACACACTCCCCAGTGAAACTGGTGAAAATTATTTTTAAGAAGAAATTAAAGTCTCTGAAAGTATTCCTAAGGGCAAACAGCAAGTCAAAAATATTCAAGAAAATCTAAAAAATTGGTAAGCATCTCCAGTATTTGAACTGAGAACAGCTCCCTTCTTCCCTTCACCCAGCTTACAGAGGAGACTCCACTGCAGAATGGTGTAGCCAAGAACACAGAGTTCCCTCCCCCCAGCTCCCAGTTGCAAGGCTTTCTTCCCAGAAGGAGCAGGACTTCAGCATTTGTCATCCTGCCCCTTGCTACCTGTTGCTGAGGCTAAGTCCCAGGCAAAAGCAGTTGAGAGGTGGGGGCTCTCTTCTCTCATCCAGCTTTCACTCATAGGATGGAGACTCTAAATTGGGCATGGTGCACTGAGAGTATTGGGTACCACATAACCCTTGTCCCAGCTCATGAGGTGGTGGTTCCATACCAGGAGAGGGAAGCTGAAAGGACCTTAGGCTACTGCCCCCTCATCCACTGACTGCTTACCTCCTGGGGGGAGGGAGGGAGTGTCACTCAGAGAGAAGCTTGCCATTGTCCCTATCCTCTGGTCCAAAGGCCTGGCTCAGAGATTTTGCCTAGGAAGAGAAATAGACTATAAAACAGTTAGCTCCTAATCACTCCCCAGAAGAACTGACTTCATTTGCAACAGAATGTGAAGTTCAAGCCTAAAGACACTTGCAAAAATGATAGAGATTGTGGTGAAAGCCAATTTGTTGACTGAGTGAATAGCCAGAACAATCTTGAAGAACAAAGTAGGAGGAACACAATTCCAGATTTCAAAACTTATACAAAACAATGATAGTCAAGATAATTTGCTACTGTCACAAGGATAGACATACACAAGGATAGATCATTGGAATAAATTGGGAGTCCAGAAATAAGCACACATCTGGGATCAACTTATTATCAACAAAGATGCCAGGACTATTGCATGGGGAAAGAATAGTGTTTTCAACACCTGGTGATTGGACAATTGGATACCCACAAGTAATGGAATAAAGTTGGACCTCTACACCGCACCATATTCAAATATGAACTCAAAATGTTTCAATGACCTAAATGTAAGAACTAAAACGATAAAACATTAGAAGAAAACATAGCAGTAAATCTTCATGACTTTGGTTTTGGCAATAATATTTTTGCTATGATACCAAAAGCACAAGCAACAAAACAAAAAGTACATAAATTGAACTTCATGAAAATTGAAACTTTTTTGTACATCAAAGGAAATTATCAAAAAGTGAAAAGACAACCCAGGGAATGAGAAAACTATTTGTAAGTCATATAAATAAGAATCTAGTATCCAAAATAAAGAACTTTGACCTCTCTCTCTCTCTTTCTCTCTCTCTCTCACTCATTCATTCATTCACACACACACACATATGCACACACCAATTAAAAATGGGCAAAGGATCTGAATATACATTTCTCCATTGAAACTATACAAACTGTCAATAAGCACATGAAAAGATCATCAGGGAAATGCAAATCCAAACCATGAGTTACCACTTCAAACACACTAGAATAAAAAACGGATGATAATTACAAGTGTTGGCAAGGATGTGTAGAAACTGTAACCCTCGTACACTGCTGGTAGGAATGTAAAATGGTGCAGTCAATTTAGACAATAGTCTGGTGGTTCCTCCAAAAGTTAAGCATAGTATGTTACCATAAGAACCAGCAACTCTACTCCTAGGTCTGTATCCCACAGAATTGAAAACAGGTATTCAAACAAAAAGTCATACATGAATGCTCATAAAGGAACTAATCAAAATAGCCAAAAGGTGAAAACAACCCAAATATCCATTAAATGTAATGGATAAACAAAAGTGGTCTATCCATACAATGGAATATTATTCAGTCATAAAAAGGAGTGAATTACAGATACTTACTACAACACGGATGAACCTTGAAAACATTATGCAAATTGAAAGTACACACAAAAGGACACATATTGTATAATTCCACTTGTATGAAATGTCCACAACAGGGAAATCCATAGAGACAGAAAGCAGATTAGTGGCTGCCAGGGGCTGAAGGGAGGGGGCGGGGATACAGGGATGAAAGCAAAAAGGTACTGGGTTTCTTTTACAGGTGATGAAAATATTCTAAAGTTTACTGTGGTTGCACAACTCTATGACTAGTACTAAAAAGCATTGAATTGTCCACTTTAAGGGGGTGAATTGTATTGTATGTAAATTATGTCTCAATAAAGTTGTTTATAGAAATTTTAAAAAAAGAAAAATCATCTTCTCTGAAGCTGCAGGCTGGCCTCTTCCTCTCTGTTCTGCACTCCCTAAGTTCCTAGCTGAGGGGATAAGATGTAGTATCTCTTTTTGTTAAAACAAAACAGGTCAGAAGCATGGTGGCATGAGAGATCCCCTGGATCTTTCTCCTTGAAGTTCCAAGTTGAACAGCTATAATTCAACAAAGGATTCCCTGTGCAACACACAAACACGTCTGAGATATCTGCACATCGAAACATCTGAAGGTGGGCTAATTGGGGCAAACGGGAGGAGGGTAGGGAGAAGTGCAGAGACGGGGTCCATGGGATGCAGCCTGGAGCTCACTAAAGTCCTGGGAGAGGGGAGGATACCGACTGCAGGTGCACTGTCTGTGGCCCTGAGCATTCCTGCCTGAGTGACCAGCATATAATACACCTGAACTCAGCAACCAGGGCAGAGACGGAATACAGATGTGCGATAGCTGTGGTCTAGCAGTTGCCACTGTTAGACAGAAAACAAAGACATGGAGCCCGGCTACCTTTCCCCACCCTCCCAGAGCTTGCCTCCCCGCACCCTCCCAGAACTAGCAGCAGATACCAGAAGAAACTAGCAGTGAGTATTGGGTTACAAAGTAGAATGTCTACAGAGAACTGGAGAGACAGTTCCTGAGCAGCTGTCGCAGTGTGGCTAATCCCAGTGACAAAGGTGGACACACAGAGGTGAGGCAGCTGAGGTCTGGCAGTCACCATTACTGGGAGGAAAACAAAGCCACAAACACACCAGCAGCCTCTCCCAGCCCAGCCCACCCCCACCTTTCATTGCTGATCTCATTTGGGGCACCTGGGACAGCTCAGACAACCCAGCACTTCATCTGGCTGCAGGGGCTTTCAGGGTTCAAATTCCATCACCCACCACATTCTCCCACAGGGATGGTGCCCTGAGACCAAGGGAACCTGGGCATTTAACACCACCTTGCAGAGATCCGAGAAGCCAGAGTAGTGCAAGAGAAAATAAAATACTTGAGCTCCAGCACCACTTACTGGAAAACAAAAGAAAGACCTCCTCTTATTAAACTGTTAAAGAGGTATCACTCTTAAAAAAATAAATAAATAAAAAGCAGAGTTCATTCCTATAAATGCCTAGGCAAAGAAATAATCCATCCAATAACGTGAACAACCAAGGTATCAAGCAGCTCAGAAAATGAAAAATCTCCAGAAAATAAAGTTAAAGACATGCAAATATGTCATTTAAATGACATACAATTCAAGATTGCAGTTCTGATAAAACTCAACAAGGTTCAAGAAAACTCAGATAGGCAGTTTAATGAACTCAGAAATAAGATCAACGAACAAAAGGAATACTTTACCAAACAGATTGAAACTTTAAAATGGAACGAAATAGAAATTCTGGAGCTGAAGACCTGAATAAAAGAGATGAAGAATGAAATAGCAAGCTTAAGAAACAGAGCTGACCAGATGGAGGAAAGAATTAGTGGTATCAAAGATAGAAATCTGGGGCCGGCCTGGTGGCTCAGGTGGTTAGAGCTCCATGCTCCTAACTCCGAAGGCTGCCGGTTCGATTCCCACATGGGCCAGTGGGCTCTCTACCACAAGGTTGCTGGTTCAACTCCTCGCGTCCCACAAGGGATGGTGGGCTGTGCCCCGTGCAACTAGAAAACGGCAACTGGACCTGGAGCTGAGCTGCGCCCTCCACAACTAAGACTGAAAGGACAACAACTTGAAGCTGAACGGCACCCTCCACAACTAAGATTGAAAGGACAACAACTTGACTTGGAAAAAAGTCCTGGAAGTACACACTGTTCCCCAATAAAGTCCTGTTCCCCTCCCCCCCCAAAAAAAAAGATAGAAATCTGGAAATGACCTAAATGGAAAAGAAAGAGAATTGAGAGTAAAAAAAAAAAAAAAGAAAAAAAATCTATAAGAAGTATCTGACTACATCAGAAAGAGCAATATAAGGATTGACGTCATCAAAATGGCGGCGTGAGGTGAGCCTCTGTAAAGCTCCCCTGGAATTTACAACTAATTAAACAACAATAACTCCACAAAGGACTCCCTGCACAGCAGACAGGCAAGACGAAGAGGCCCACTACTGAATTCACCTAAAGGTGGGCGAATCGCGCGAGCAGGGGAGGAGGGAAGGGAGAAATGCGGAGACGGAGCCGTGGGAGCGCAGGACGCAGACCTAGCTCAGTGCTCCGAGCTCGCTGCATCCCGGAACTACTGCAGCTGCGGGAGAGGGAAGAATTCGGACTGCTAGGGCTCTGCGTATGGCCCATAGGGGTGAGGGGGCAGCATATAACACGGCTGAACCCAACACTCACGGCAGAGACCTTGGAGAAAAGACTGAGGGAAGAAGGCTGAAAACGGTGGTTTAAGCCCTCACTGCCGAGCAGAGAACAGAAGCCTTAGGCTCTGAGACTAGCCGCTCCCTCCATACCCTCCCAGAGCTCGCCCTGCCCCCACCTGCCTGGTGCTAGAAGCAGAACAGTAGCAGTGTCAGATCAAAAGAACAGAATATTTGCTGTTCTGAGAACTCTGGACCACAGACACAGATTCACAGCCCAACATAGTTCCACAGATTCATAGCTCCGGCAAAGGGGAGGGAGCTGTGGAAGCAGGACCAGCTGTGGTGGTGGTCACCGTCATTGCTCTGGACCACCTCTCACAACTCACCCCGCCCCTGGCCCCACCTATCTGGGTGGATCCCTGCAGAAGTAAACAGAACTGCTGAAACATAGGGCCTCTGAATCTGGTGCAGGAAGAGCTTTGGAACTTCAAAAGCTCTCCGCATGCCCACACGGACACTGTGCCCTGTAACCCAGGTGAACTATTAACAGAGGAGAAACCCGTCTCCCAGGGAATCCCCCCATTGTGTGAGAAGCCGGAATAATGCAGAGAAAACATAACACTACCGTGTGAGAGAGAAAAAAAAGCTGCAGTCGGAGAGAAAATAAAACATTCTACCAACAAGTACTGGAAAACAAAAGAAAGACCTCTTCCTATCAACCTGTTGCAGAAGCCACTCCTGTAGATATCTAGGAAGAGAAATAATAAATCAGTAATTGCCATGAATAACCAAGGCAACAAGACAGCTCAGAAAGAAAGTGAAAAGTCTCCAGAAAAGGAACTTAAAGATATGGAAATATGTGACTTAAATGACAGAGATTTCAAGATTGCAGTTCTGTAAAAACTCCACGAGATGCAACAAAACACAGAAAGGCAGTTTAATGAACTCAGAAACACAATCAAAGAACAACATGAGCATTTTCTGAAAGAGATTGAAATTTTAAAAAAGAACCAAATAGAATTTCTGGAGATTAAGAAATCAATAGAAGAAATTAAAAAAGAAATACCCAGCTGAGGTAGTAGAGTTGACCAGATGGAGGAAAAAATCAGTGACATTGAAGATAGAAACCTGGAAATGACATGGATGGAAGAAGAAAGAGACTTCAGACTTAAAAGAAATGAAAGAACTCTACAACAACTTTCTGACTCCATCAGAAAGAGCAATATAAGAATAATGGGCATACCAGAAGGAGAAGAAAGAGAGAAGGGAACAGAGAATATATTCAAACAAATTGTTGATGAGAACTTCCCAAACTTGTGGACAGAACTGGATCCTCGAATCCAAGAAGCAAATAGAACACCTAATTACCTCAATCCCAACAGGACTTCTCCAAGGCACATTGTATTGAAGCTGTCTAAAATCAACGACAAAGAAAGAATCCTCAAGGCAGCCAGGAAAAAGAAGACGGTAACCTACCAAGGAAAGCCCATTAGATTATCATCAGATTTCTCAGCAGAAACTCTAAAAGCCAGGAGGGAGTGGAACCAAATATTCAAACTATTGAAAGAAAAATTATGAGCCAACAATAACGTATCCAGCAAAGATATCCTTTAGATATGAAGGAGGAATAAAGACCTTTTCACACATACAGAAGCTGAGGGAATTTTCTAATACATGACCTGCACTAAAAGAAATACTAAAGGAGGCTATTCGACCACCATCAACAGGGACAATTTGTGGCAACCAAAACATAACAAGGGGGAGAGTAAAGGCCTGAACCGGAATATGGGAATGGAGAAAGTAAGCGTGCTGAAGAAAATAGAATACTCTAAATATCAAACTTTCTTTTACATAAACTTAAGGGTAACCACTCAAAAAAAATCAAGAACTGAAATATGTACTGTAATAAAAGAAGAAACAGAGGGAAACACCATAGAATACCACCACACAGAAATAACAGACAAAAACAAAAAGGCAAAGAAACAATGGAGACACAGTCTTACCAGGAAACTAAAGATAGAATGACAGGAAATCCTCATATATCAATAATCACCCTAAATGTAAATGGTCTCAACTCACCAATAAAAAGGCACAGAGTAGCATATTGGATCACAAAACTAAACCCAACCGTATGCTGTCTCCAAGAGACACATCTCAGCTACAAGGACAAGCATAGACTCAAAGTGAAAGGGTGGAAATTGACACTCCAAGCAAATGGTACCCAGAGAAAATCAGGTGTAGCCATAATGATATCAGATGAAACAGACTTCAGGGTGAAAAAGATAACAAGCGACAAAGATGGACAGTTCATAATGGTAAAGGGGATTATACAACAAGAAGACATAACAGTCATCAATATTTATGCCCCCAATCGGGAGCACCGAAATATACCAAACTACTAACAGAACTAAAGGGAGAAATTGATCAAAACACAATTATACTAGGGGACTTAAATACATCATTTACAGGTATGAATAGATCATCCAAACAGAAAATAAATAACAAAATAGCAGCCCTAAATGACACATTAGATGAAATGTACATAATTGACATATATAGAGCACTTCATCCTAAAACATCAGACTATACATTCTTTTCTAGTGTACATGGAACATTCTCAAGGATAGACCATATATTGGGACATAAAATCAGCCTCAGCAAATTTGAGAAGATTGAAATCATATCAAGCATATTCTCTTATCACAAGGCTTTGAAACTGGATATCAACTGCAAAAAGAAAGCAGGAAACAACACAAATACATGGAGATTAAACAACATACTTTTAAAGAACGACTGGGTCAAAGAAGAAATTAGAGGAGAGATCAAAAGATACATACAAACAAATGAGAATTTAAATACATCCTACCAAAACTTTTGGGATGCAGCGAAAGCAGTTTTAAGAGGGAAATTTATATCACTATAGGCCTATCTCAAGAAACAAGAAAAATTCCAAATAAATAACCTCATGTTACACCTTAAAGAACTAGAAAAAGAAGAGCAAATGAAACCCAAGGCCAGCAGAAGAAAGGAAATAACAAAAATCAGAGCAGAACTAAATGAAATAGAGAACAAAAAGACAACAGAAAAAATTGAGACAAAGAGCTTTGAAAAGTTTAACAAAATTGACAAACCCTTGGCTAGACTCACTAAGATAAAAAGAGAGAAGACACTAATTAACAAAATCAGAAATGAAAAAGGGGAAATTATCACGGGCACCACAGAAATACTAAGGATCATCCAAAAATACTATGAAGGACTATATGACACCAAATTCAATAACCTAGAAGAAATGGACAAGTTCTTAGAAACATATAGCCTTCGAAGGCTGAACCATGAAGAACTGGAAAATCTAAACAGACCGATCACCAGTAACGAAATTGAATCAGTCATCCAAAACCTTCCCATAAGCAAAAGCCTGGGACCAGATGGCTTCACTAGTGAATTCTACCAAACCTTCAAAGAGGATCTAATACCAATGATGCTCAAACTCTTCAAAAAAATTGAAGAAGAGACAGTACTCCCAAACTCATTTTATGAGGCCAACATTACCCTGATACCAAAATCTGGTAAGGACAACACAAAAAAAGAAAACTACAGACCAATATCTCTGATGAATACAGATGCAAAAATCCTAAACAAAATTCTAGCAAATCGAATAGAACAATGCATTAAAAAGATTATTCATCATGACCAAGTGGGGTTCATCCCCGGGGCACAAGGATGGTTCAACATCTGCAAATCCATCAATGTGATACATCACATAAACAAAATAAAGGACAAAAATCATATGATTATATCAATTGATGCAGAAAAAGCATTTGACAAGATACAACATCCATTTATGACTAAAATACTTAATAAAATAGGTATAGAAGGAAAATAGCTTAACATAATAAAGGCCATATATGACAAGCCCTCAGCTAATCTCATAATTAATGGTGAAAAACTGAAGCCTTTTGCTCTATGTTCAGGAACACGAGAGGGCTGTCCCCTATCACCTGTGCTTTTCAACATAGTGTTGGAAGGCCTTGCCAGAGCAGTCAGGCAAGAGAAAGAAGTAAAAGGCATCCACATTGGGAATGAAGAAGTTATATTGTCATTCTTTGCAGATGACAGGATGTTTTATATAGAAAACCCTAAAGACTCCACCAAAAAGCTATTAGAAACAATCAACAAATACAGTAAAGTTGCTGGCTACAAAATCAACGTACAAAAGTCCATTGCATTCCTATATACTAACAATGAAATCTCAGAAAAAGAAATACAAAAAACAATTCCTTTTGCAATTACAGCAAAAAGAATAAAATACCTAGGAATAAACTTAACCAAGGATGTGAAGGACCTATATGCTGAAAACTAAAAGACAATTTTGAAAGAAATCGAAGAAGACACAAAGAAATGGAAAGACATTCAATGCTCATGGATTGGAAGAATCAACATAGTTAAAATGGTCGTATTACCCAAAGCAATATACAGCTTTAATGCAATCCCCATCAAAATCCCAATGGCATTTTTTGAAGAAATAGAACAAAAAATCATCAGATTTGTTTGGAACCACAAAAGACCCCGAATAGCCAAAGCAATCTTAAGAAAAAAGAGCAATACTGCAGGTATCACACTCCCTGACTTTAGCTTGTACTACAGGGCTCCAATAATCAAAACAGCATGGTATTGGCAGAAAAACAGACACATAGACCAATGGAATAGAATTGAGAACCCAGAAATAAAAACACATAAATATGGACAGATAATTTTTGACAAAGAAGCTAAAAACATACAATGGAGGAAAGACAGCCTCTTCAATAAATGGTGCTGGGAGAATTGGAAAGCCACGTGAAAAAGAATGAAACTGGACTGCTATCTGTCACCATGTACCAAAATTAATTCAAAATGGATCAAAGACTTAAGCATAAGACCTGACACAATAAACTGCATAGAAGAAAACATAGGTAACTAAACTTATGGACCTTGGGTTCAAAGAGCATTTTATGAATTTGACTCCAAAGGCAATGGAAGTAAAAGCTAAAATAAACGAATGGGACTATATGAAACTTAAAAGCTTCTACACAGCAAAAGAAACCATCGACAAAATAAAGAGGCAACCAACGGAATGGGAGAAGGTTTTTGCAAACAGTGCCTCCGATAAGGGGCTAATATCCAAAATATACAAGGAACTCATGAAACTCAACAACAAAAAAACAAACAACCCAACTGAAAAATGGGCAGAGGACCTGAAGAGACATTTCTCCAAAGAGGACATACAAATGGCAAATAAACATATGAAAAAATGCTCAACATCACTAATCATCAGAGAAATGCAAATAAAAACCACAATGAGATATCACCTCACCCCAGTCAGAATGGCTATCATCAACAAGAAAAATAGTAACAAGTGTTGGAGAGGCTGTGGAGAAAAAGGAACCCTCATACACTGTTGGTGGGAATGCAGACTGGTGCGGCCGTTATGGAAGGCAGTGTGGAGGTTCCTCAAAATATTACGAATAGAATTACCATATGACCCAGCAATCCGTCTCCTGGGTATCTACCAAAAAATCTCTGAAAACATTTATCCATAAATACACGTGTGCTCCAATGTTCATTGCAGGTTTGTTTACGTTGGCCAAGCCATGGAAATAACCAAAATGTCCTTCGATAGATGAATGGATAAAGAAGTTGTGGTATATATACACAATGGAATACTATTTGGTGGTAAGAAAAGATGATATAGGAACATTTGTGACAACATGGATGGATCTTGAGAGTATAATGCTAAGCGAAATAAGTCAGACACAAAAAGCAGAGAACCATATGATTTCACTGATATGTGGTATATAAACCAAAAACAACAAAAGAACAAGACAAACAAATGAGAAACAAAAACTCATAGACACAGACAATAGTTTAGTGGTTATCAGAAGGTAAGGGGGCAGGGAGGTGGGAGATGAGGGTAAGGGGGTTCAAGTATATGGTGATGGAAGGAGAACTGACTCTGGGTGAGGAACACACAATGGGATTTATAGATGATGTGATACAGAATTGTACACCTGAAATCTATGTAATTTTACTAACAATTGTCACCCCAATAAGTAAAAAAAAAATTAAAAAATTAAGAGCAATATAAGAATAATGGGCATACCAGAAGGAGAAGAGAGAGAGAGAGAAGGGCACAGAGAGCCTATTCAAACAAATAGTAGATGAGAACTTCCCAAACCTATGGAAAGAACTGGATCCTTGAATCCGAGAAGCTAGCCGAACACCTAATTACCTCAATCCAGAAAGACCTTCTCCAAGGCACATTATATGAAAACTGTCAAAAATTAATGACAAAGAATTCTCAAGGTAGCCAGGGAAAAGAAGATGGTAACCTATAAAGGAAATCCTATTATATTAATATTATCACCAGATTTTTCACCAGAAACTCTACAAGCTAGAAGGGAATGGAAAGAAATAAAAGTGTCCTTAGATAGATGATTGGATAAAGAAGATGTGGTACATATATACAATGTGATACTATTTGGCCATAAGAAAAGATGAAATACTACCACTTGTGACAACATGGATGGATCTTGAGCTTATCACGCTAAGTGAAATAAGTCAGACAGAAAAAGTTTAGAACCATATGACTTCACTTTTCATGGGTATAAAACTGAAAGCAACAAAGAAGACAAACAAAAACTCAGATACAGACACATTTCAGTGGTTAACAGAGGGTAAGGGGAGAGGGGCAGGTAAAACAGGATAAAGGGGGTCCAATATATGGTGACGGAAGGAGATTTGACTTGGGGTGGTGAACACACAGTGTGATACATAGATGATGTATTATAGAATTGTACACCTGAAACCTATGTAACTAAGAATTGTCACCACAAATAAACTTTAAAGAAAAGTGAAAATTAGATTTTCACTTTTGCATCTCTGATGACTATAGATACAAATATCCTCAACAAATTACTAGCAAACCAAATTCAACAGCACAAAAAAGGATCATATAACATGATCAAGTGGGATTTATCTCTGGAATGTAAGAATAGTTAAACATACGTATGCAAATCTTTCCATATGATTCACCACATTAAGAGAATGAAGGCTGAAAACCATATCATCTCAATAAATGCAGAAAAAGCATTTGACAAAATCCAAAGTATTTTCATGATGAAAACTCTATGAATGTACCTCAGCATAATACAACAAGCCCATAGCGAACATCATCCTCAATGGTGAAAGCTGAAGGCTTTTTCTGAAAGGTCAGAAGTAAGACAGGTACCTACTGTCACCACTTCTATTTAACGTAATACTGGTAGTTCTAGGCAGAGCAAATTGGCAAGGAAAAAAGAAAAGCCGTCCAAATTGGAAAGAAGTAAAATTAATCTGTTGCCAGATGTCATGGCCTTATATGTAGAAAAACCTAAACACTTCACCAAAAAAAACAAACAAAAAAACAATGGAACTAGTAAACAAATCCAGTAAAGTTGCAGGATACAAAATCAACAGACACATATCAGTTACACTTTCATACACTAAAAATGAACTATGTGAAAAAGACATTAAGAAAGCATTCCCATATACAATAGCATCAGAAACAATAAAATACTCGAGAATAAATTTAACCAAGGAGGTGAAAGATCTATAAAATAGAAAGTAAGATTTTGATGAAATAATTTGAAGAGACACAAATAAATGAAAACATATCCTGGATTGGAAGAGTATTGCTAAAATGTCCATACTACCTAAAGTGATCTACAGATTCAATGCAATCCCTATCAAAATTCCAATGGCATTTTTCACAGAAATAGAAAAAAAAGATCCTAAAATTCATATGGCACCACAAAAGGCCCTATATAGCCAAAGCAATTCTGGGCAAGAAAAACAAAGCAGGAGGCTTCCTGATTTCAAATGATACTAGAAAACTATAGTTATGAAAATACTATGATACTGGCATAAAAACAGATGCATAGACTGATGGAATAGAATAGAGAGGTCAGAAATAAACCCACACATACACAGTTAATCTTTGACAAGGTCACCAATAATAAACAACAGGGAAAAGATAGTTTTCAATAAATGGTGTTGGGAAAACCAGATATTCACATGCAAAAGAATGAACTTTGACTCTTATCTTTACACCACACATAAAATTGAAATGTATTAAAGACTTAAATATACGACCTGAAACCATCAAACTCCTAGAAGAAAACAAAGGGAAGAAGCTCCTTGACGTTGGTCTTGGTAATAGGTTTTTTTGAATATGAAACCAGAAGCACAGACAAGAAAAGCAAAAATAAACAAGTGGGACTACATCAAACTAAAAAGCCTCTGTACAGCTACTGAAACTATCAACAAAATGAAAGCACAACTTATGTAACGTGTGAAAAGATTTGCAAACCGTATATCTGATAAGAGGTTAGTATCCAAAACATGTAAGGAACTCATACAACTCAATAGCAAAAGAGAAAATAATCCAATTTAAAAACGGGCAAAGGACCTGAATAAACATTTTTCTTAAAAAGCATACAAATAACCAACAGGGATATTAAAAGGTGCTCAACATCACTAATCATTAGGAAAATGGGAACCAAAACCACAGTGAGATATCATCTCACACCTGTTAGGAATGCTATTATAAAAAAGACAAGAGATAACAAGTATTGGTGAGAGTGGATAAAAAGGAACCCTTGTGCACTGTTGATGGGAATGTAAATTAGTATAGTCATTATGGAAAACAGTATGGAGATTCTTCAAAAAATTAAAAAAGTGCTTCTCCCAGTACTAACAGGGCCCAACTCTGCTTAGTTTCCAAGGTCAAACGAGTTTGGGCGCATTCAAGGTGGTTAAAAAGCTCTTGTATTTATCTAAAGAAATCTGAAATACTAATTCAAAATGATGTATGCACCCCTATCTTCACTGCAGCATTATTTACAATAGCCAAGATATGGAAGCACGCTAAGTGCCCATCAATAGACGACTGAATAAACAAGAGGTGGTACATACATACAATGAAATATTACTCAGCCATAAAAAAGAATGAAGTATTACCCTTTCCAACAACATGGATGGACTTAGAGGATATTATGCTTAATGAAATAAGTCAAAGAAAGACAAATACCATATGATTTCACTTATACGGGATCGGAAAATTAAGTTCGTGAACTCATCCCAGTAAAAGTGCTACCTACCTTATTGCTGAATATCACTATGGTCAGATTCGAAGTACTTCCCTTGGGAAGCTATGCACCGATGCCAGCACCTAGTCCACCCTTCAAAGCAGTTTTGGAACTCTTTCTGGAATGGCCATCAGAGCTGTCGTCTTATTACCCTTGATGTCCTGAATGGCATCAAAATGTCTTCCTTTCAATATTTCCTGTATCTTCGTTCAGGTAAAGAAAGAAGTCAGTGGGGGCCAGATCAGGTGAGCAGGAAGGGTGTTCCAATACAGTTATGTTTGCTGGGCTGAAAACTCCCTTACAGACACTGCTGTGTGAGCTGGTGCATTGTCTTGATGCAAGAGCCATGAATTGTTGATGAAAAGTTCAGGTCTTCTAACTTTTTCACATAGCCTTTTCAGCACGTCCAAATAGTAAACTTGGTTAACTGTTTGTCCAGTTGGTACAAATTCATAATGCCTAATCCCTCTGATATAAAAAAAGTTTAACAACATCATTGCAACAAGTTCGTGAACTTAATTGTCAGACCTCGTACATATGTGGAATCTGAAAAACAAAACAAATGAACAGACAAAATAGAAACAGACATAAACTGATGGTTGCCAGATGGGAGAGGTGATGAAAAAGGGTAAGGGATTAAGAAGTACAAATTAGTAGTTACAAAACAGTCATGGAGAAGTAAAGTACTGCATAGGGAATATAGTCAATAATATTGTAATAACAATGTATTATGTCAGATGGGTACTAGATTTGTTGGGGGACCACCTTGATAAGTTATATAAATGTCTAGCCATTGTGCTATATGTCAGAAACCAATGAAATACTGAATGTCAACTGTACTTGAAAAATAAAAGAGCAGTTAAAAAAAACAACCTTTAACGTTCTTTAAAGGAACACGTCAAAATACAGCACAATTTTAATAAAGTAAAATTAACAATATTTGGGCTCCATAAAAAAATTACTAGGTAAAGAAGAAAAATGTGACCCATACAGAACAGAAAAATTGTCAATAGAAACAGAGCCAGAATTGTCAAAGATGAAGGAATTAGCAGACAAGCATTTTAAAGTAACCATTATAACTATTATGAATATCCTTAAGGGTTTAAAGGAAACTGTATACATAATGAGGAGAGCAATGAAAGATAGAAAATAATCAAATGGAAGTCGTAGAGATGAAAAACACAATATTAGAAACACAACCTGTCCTGGATGGGCTTAGCCGAAGATAATGAGACTCTGCAGAAGAAAACATCAGTGAAGACATAACGAAAGAAACTCTCCAACCTGAAGTGTAGTGGGGGGAAGGCTATGAAAAATGAAAATGAATGGAATCTCAGTCACTTGTGATACAATATCAATAATTGTAGGTCAGCCAGTTAGTTCAGTTGGTTCGAGCCCAGTGCTCTTAACAAGGTTGCTGGTTGAATCCCCACAAGGGCCACTGTGAGCTGTGCCCTCCACAACTAGATTGAAACAACTACTTGACTTGGAGCTGATGGGTCCTGGAAAAAACACTTAAATAAATAAAAGTTAAAAAAAATTATACTTTGTGTAAAAAAAAGAATTGGAATACACCTTTAATTGGAATACTGTAACCAACAGTAGAAAAATATGCATCTTTTCAAGGGTACATAGAACATATACCATCAGCATATTCTGTGCCATAAAATGACTCAACAAATTTTAATAGATTGAAATCATATGAAATATGTTCTTTGAAAACAAAAGCAGTGCTTAACTCTAAATGCCTATATTATTAAAAAGAATCTCAAGTAAGCTAGCCTACCTTAAGAAACCTGAAAATAAAGAGCAAAAGAAAGTGAAAGCAAGTAGAAGGCAGGAAATAATAAAGATAAGAGCAGAAATCAATGAAACAGAAAACAGAATACAGAGAAAAATCAATGAAACTTAAAGGCTATTCTTTAAGAAGAGCAATGAAATTGATAACTCTCTAGCCAGCTCTATCCAGATTAAAAAAAAAAAGAGAAGAGTATACATTACCAGTATCAGGAACGACAGGGGTAACATTACCACAGCTTCCACAGGTATTAAAAGGATAATAAAGGAGTATTATTAGAAGACTGTATGGACTTTTGTATCTGATGCTGAATGACAGGTATAAGGATATGACCTCAAGCAGGATACGACCCCCAAGATGTGTGAGTGAAGCCTCCCTAAAAATGTCGCATTAAGAATTTTCGAAGTACCGTCGTAGGACCCCTTAATTTCCAAGATGTGAAAATATCCAGACTTTTCATCTGAAGCTCCCAAACAGTCCATGTTCCTCATACTGTTCATTCAGCGGTTGTTAAAGTTTATTTTGTTATCTAGCTTGTACTATGCAAACGGTCTGTATTAGCCCCTCTGGAGATGCCCCGCCCCAAGCTCGATAGGGTCCTCAGAACCCCGTTCTGGGGCCCGCGGCCATCTTTTCCCAGCATTCTTGGAGAGGCCCCGCCGCTCACCACTTCAAATCCCACCTCATAATGCTGTAGGTCTACGTCAGGCTGCGAGCAAAGGTCATCGGGTGAAAGCTACCTGAAGCCAGACCTTCTCACATCCGGAGTGCCATTTGTCATTAGGGGTGCCGGTCTGTTGATCAGTCCGCCAGTCGGGAAGGGCTGGGTGTAAACTCCGCAGCCACCATACTTGTGCCTGGCGGTCTACAACGAACGCATGGGGTCATCTGTGTCCAAAGCTGCCCTTGGGGCGACCACCAATGAGCCCGTGGAACCGAAGGCAAAACACCTAGCGGGTGAGTAGGAGGTCAGACGTTGGCCGCTCACAGACCAGCACGATCCAAGTGCCTCTAATAACAGCACCCCACACCCCTCCCTCACCCCACCCCCATCCCTTCTCTCCCTCCTCGCCACTGCACGACAGGGAAGATTGTATTTTCACTTCTAGTAATCTTTGAGCCTAGAAGAAAACCACTGGACTTCTAAACAACAAACTATTTGTTTTTAAGTTATTCAGATAACTTAGGACACAGGTGCTGGAACAACGAGGCTTCTGAGAAGGGTCTCAATTCCAAAGTCCCTTATAAATCATGGCGTTCAGCGAGTCTTTTGAAATAAAGGAAGGGAAAATCTATCAAGCAGATCTTGCCATAGGTAGTCCTAACCTAAGGTCCATGAATAGGCTTTAGAGTGTCCACAGCAACGTTTTTTTGTGCTCCTGTGTGTGTTTCCCAGGGCAAAGAATTTTGATTCTTAAACTTAGCTTTTACTCAAAGACAGAATAGACTCCCAGGACCTCCCCACTCCCTGCTGTTTGACTTCATTGTGACCAGTGACTTTATAAATAATTTGTGTTACTGGCAATATACATAAATCCTACCGCTATTGAAACCTTCACAGATGATTTACTCTTTTGATCACTTTTTTATTTTGGTATTTTGCTTTAAAACTATCAATGGACTTAATATGGATTAATTACCTTGTGAATTATTATCTTATCATCATGACAATGTGCATACATTATAACAATTAACAGTTCACTAAGTTAAACAGAGATTAATTTCCTTTATATATTGGGGATGCCAAAAAAATGTATACAAGTGAACACTTTGGTCAATGTTGCTCAAGCAGTAGTTCACCATAATCAGAAGTGTCTGGACACTGATGGTAACCACTTTGAGCACCTCTTGTAGTTGCAGAAGTCAAACATGACTTGTATTCATCTTTTGTCATTGGTATATATTGAGGATTACAATTTTAATAGTTTTCCTTTCTTAAAATGTGTATACATTTTTTTTTTGGCACTCTGTACATTTTTTGAAAGTTTGCTGAATGATATTCTGCACAGGCTCCATGCTAGCTTCTGGCACAATATATACTATCCATCCCTGGATGGTTATGTGATATGTGTGAGAATTGGCTTCTCTAGACCTAAAGGAGGAGCAATAGTTATTTATAAAAAAGATGCAACCTAACAGGCAGTGGAGTCAGTACCACGATAGCCCAAATGTTCAGTTCAAAGGCTGAAATCATGGGAAAGCAGAAACAACAACAAAAAAACTACAGAAAAAAGGAATGAAGCAGAGTGTGAGATATAAAGGAAAAAAGAGAGAATCTCATTCTTCATAACATTCAACTTGGCACAGCAACTGGCATGTGTCAGGCATTGACATGAGTATATACACTCATGGAATAAATGAATCTGGGTATCCAGTTAGTCAGCCTGTTGCTGCAATCCACTAGCATATTTGTTAAGCACGCTCCTTAGTAGCTCTCCTCATGCTATGCATGTGAAGATGCTGATGAATGAATAAGTGGTAGGGATGAAGTTTTATAATGATAATTTATAGTTTTGAAAGCAAAAAAGATTTTGAACTGATAAACAATAGGGAATCACTGCATATTTTTGAATGGGAAAATGAAACGATGAAAATTAGCTTTTGAGGGGCCATATGAAGTAAATTGATGAATGGTTATAATCCTGAGGCTGGAAATTGGGAAGCTGTTGCAATAAACCAGGTACAAGGTTATGGGGAAGTGGACTCAAGAAGTTAATAATGGGTTGAAGGATGCAAACAAAATGGTCGGATGTTGGGTGACACTACAAGGAAAGCTCCTGCCTGAACCTTCATGACATGACACTCTTCTTGAGAGAGGTAGTACAGTGTAATAATTAATATATTGGTCTCCAGGGTCAAAAAAATCTGATTTCGAATCCCAACTCTGCCACTTAACTACCTGTATGTCCCTGGGTATGTCACTTACCTTCTTGAGTCGTTTTCATTTAATACGTGTACTGTGTTTCCCTGAAAATAAGACCTAACCAGAAAATAAGCCCTAGCATGATTTTTCAGGATGACATCCCCTGAACATAAGTCCTAATGCGTCTTTTGGAGCAAAACTTAGTATAAGACCCAGTCTTATTTTCGGGGAAACATGGTATTTACCATAACCTGTTATGTGCCAGCCACTGTGCTAGGTTTAGAGATACAGTAGTGACCAAAATGGACACAGTCCCTACCCTCATCAAGGATACAGAACGTAGGGTAGGCAGGTATTCAATATCATGTAACATATATCATTGCAAATTGTAATACTCGTAATGAAGAAAATGTTTTGGATTATTTCCTTTGTCATTTCTCTGAGATTTGATTGCATCTGTATTTAAGTCAAAGTTAACAAGTTTGGTTTTGAAAATTCATTCTGCATTTTAATGCTTGTCACTGTCTCTAATTTAGATCTAATACAGTACATAAATGAAACAAATAGGAGTGTTGAACACCTGGTCGATGTCCTTTTTAAGAAAACTGGGAGCAGAAGCTGGGTGGTGGTGTTCAAAGTGCTGGTTACTGTGCATCACCTTATGGTTCATGGAAATGAGGTGAGCATGGTGTACACTCAAATGGTAGACACTTTCTTCTTTCTAGTACAGAGGACTTGCAGTACATTACTGCAAGATGTTTTTGGTTTGGCAAAGGCTTACCACCTTTTACTTTCAATAGTGACAAGTGTGACAAGTGGGGGAAGTGAATAGCAGTGGGTATTAAAAAACTGATTTTTCTGTATGGCTGTATCTTTGCAACCAGTATTTGAGGTATACTATTTTAGCCACTAGATAATAGAGTGGATATTACACTCAATTCTTTAGATGATTTAAACCAAAAAACAAAAGTTCTCAAAAATGTCCTCCTGCCTAACTTTACCAGGAGAAACTGGATACCTGAATGTATTACATCATCACCTTTCCATCTCTCCCCACATGCAAATACTCTGTATTTTACAAAACAACTGAAATGTTCTGTAACATCAAATTACTTATTATTTTCAATTTCAAGTGAACGTTTTGTCTCAGTAAAGTTTGCATTATAAAATCAGGATTTAGAAATTGACTGGATTTTGAAACTTATTATAAAGCAACAGTGATCATGCAGGAAAGTATTGGTAAAAATAGAACATATATAAATGGAATATAATAGAGGCTCACAAGTAGAACTGTACTTATGTGGGAGCGTGGTGGCACTAAAAATGTGGGAGAAAGTGTGGAATTTAAAATAAAGCCTTTTGGTGCAATAACATCCCTATGGAAAAAAATAGAATGAGATCTTTATCTTACCCCATATGCAAAAATAAATTCCTCATGAATGAAATACCTCTAAACGCAAAATATTAAATTTTAAAATTGAAGAAAATGTAGGAGAACATGCTTGTGACATTTGAGGAGGAAAGATACCATAAAGTTGGAATAAGATTTTATATATTACAGACAAAAGATGAATATTCAGAATACATTATCAGTAAGAAAAAGGCAGAACAATGGAATAATGAACAAAAGAAATGAACGGAGAGTTCACAGCAAAGTAAACCAGAATGGCTGATAACCATTTGAGAACATGCTCAGATAAGCAAAATTTAAAATTCATGGCACTATCAAGAGTTGCGAAGACCTTGAGGAAATGGGAACTGACACTCTTGTGGATGACATGTAAATATTAGTTGCAGTTTATCACTGAGAGGAGAGCATTGAGACATGTTTAGTAAAACTGACAATTTCCAGCCCAGTGACCCAGCAATCCATGACTCATAACATATTTATAACATTTAGGAAGTAGAAATCACCTAAACTCCCATCAGTAGGGAACAGATAACTAAAATGAGGCGTATTTATACAATGAAATACTGTATGACATTAAATGGGATGTACTATACCAAAAAGGCTAGATCTCAAAAAAGATGCTAATAGAGGAAGCAAGTTACAAAATGATAGAATACAATATCATTTATGTAAAATTTAAAAATGCATGCAGTATTTTTCCATGCAACAAATGTATATGAAGCTATAAAGAAAACAGACTGTAAAGATAGCGTATTAAAATGAATGATACCGGTTACTTCCAGGTAGGGGAAGGAAATGGAACTTAGGGATGGGGCAAAGGACAATTTTAACTTTATCTGTAATACTTTATTCCTCTTATTTTTAAAGTAGACTTCAAGCTGATACGCCAAAAAGTTAGCAGTTGTCGTTTCTGGGTAAGGGGGTACACAGATGTATGAAATTATTGTTTTTATTTTTCTGCAAATTAAATTACGAAGTAATTTACTATTAATTAAAATAATTAATTCCATAATTAATTAAATATTCTCAAAATCAAAAAGGAGGAATGGCTATATAGAAAATCTTGGAGGAAAAGTGCGTGTATTCACATGAGCTTTAATGTTTAACCCCTTGTTTATTTGAGAGGTATATAAACAGGAAAACACTGCAGGTCCTTAGGTTGTGTAGCCCAGGATGGATATGGTCCTACTCACCTTAATGCTCCTGCAATACATAGAAGCTATATGATAGAATTGGGTTAAATATGTATTTGCAATGACAAAATCGTTAATCAACTCTATTTGTGGACAGAAACTGGTTTTTGAATTTGGCTCATTTGTTTGACAGCGTTTTATCCAACATCTTGCATCTAGAAACTCTTTGTTCACTTTACACAACTTCCTGGATAAAAGTGTCATAGAAGGTAAGATGATTCTTTGATGGAAATATTTCTATGTGGCAAGGAGGGAAAAGTTCTGAAAACCATACCTGGTTAGATAAAATGCTTGTAAATTAATGAAGGGTGTGGTGTGTTGTACATTTTATTATGGTAGATCATTTCTAATTCATTGATACAACACATATTTGAGTGCCTACTAAGTATATCAGAATATGCAGTGTGCTAGAGATAGAGGAAATTGAACCCTCCAGCTATTTACTCAGTAAGGCCTTCCTTGTTCAGACTAGTGAAAATCGTGGCACGACCCTCTGCCCCTTCTCTGCCTGCATTTTATTCTTTCCACTTCTCACTGACTAACCATCTCTGTGTTTTTCTTTTTTTTGGCTTGTCTGTCAATCCCCTGTTGGCATGTAATCTCCATGAGGGCAGGGATTTTTGTCTGTTTTGTTCACTGCTAAACTTCCAGCATCTAGAAAGGTGTCTGGCTCCTAATAGGCACTGGACCATTGTTGAATGAATAAATAAATTGAATAAATGAATCTAGGTATGTTTGGAAGTTGAGTAGTGAGATGTTACATTTCCATCATGGCCCGTTTTTCTCCATTTTGTCTATGCAGTGGAGGGCAAGATCATTTGCTGCATGGAGGGAGGGCGGGGGAGGGTTGGCTACAATGGGATGGGGAGTTTGAGGAAAATGCTAAGAATTTACAATAGTTTCTGTGGAAATGTGAAAGCAACTGGTAAAGTTTAGTTATTTCCTCTGTTCAGGAATGTCACCATCAACATGACATCCTGAGTTGATATCGAGGCTTTGAGGAGACTAAAAAAATAATCTTTAACATGTAGTCTGAGGAATGTTGGACTAGATGATTAATAAAGGACATTCTAGTTTTTGTGCCTCAAAGATATTGTTGAGGTATATGAGTGAATGTGGAATGATAAGTCTTTGCATTTATGGGCATATAGTATAAATGCTTAATCTTGGTGAAATTCAAAATAGTTAAAATATTTCATTTTTAGGCTATACTATGTCAACCTTCATCAGACGATATAGCAGATACTTGAATGAAAAGTCACTTGCATATAGAATGATGGCATCTGACATCACCAAAACCAAAAGAGGGTCAGTAAATATAATAAGTTTGTAAGCAAGAAATACTGAAATACATATGTGCTCCGATATGTGTAGTTGGTCAAAAACACAGCTGTATTTCAGGATGTTGACATCAGAGTGCTTCTGAAACTTTTAATCATTGACACTATGAATTCCGTTTATCTTTTATAGGCTGGATGGTATGATGAGAACTATGAACACTACAGACCTGTTAAACACGCTTCTAGTTATTCAAACTCAGTTTGATGCTCTTCTTAATTTTAATGTAAGAGATTTATAAATCTTTTTTTAAAATATTGGTAAATGGCATTGTTTAACTCTAGGAGGGGGAAGGAAGTTTTAAAAACTGTGGTGATAATTGGTTACTCTTTTACTTGATTTCCAGGCAAATCCTGAGGAACTCACTAATGGCATAGTACATGCTGCTTTCATGCTCCTATTTAAGGATTCTCTTCGCCTCTTTGCAGCCTATAATGAGGGCATCCTTAATCTGCTAGGTAGGCTAAAGAATAAACATTACGTACTTAAAAAATAAACTGGTACAAATAATTTGTCAAAATCTTTCAGCTCTACATTTAGACTCATACTTGTTTTAAAGATTCAAAATTGAAGATCCTTACAGGGTCATATATCTTTTTAAATAATGAGACATTATATTGCTTTTTTTGGTTAAAATTATTTGGTGAATTAGCCACAGAACTTTTCAATTTCTATATAAGTGCTAACTGATATTTCTGGAAAATTTACCAGTAAATCAAGATGGGTTACCATGTTTATACATTGCTTATGAAGGCCCACTCCACCAAGGTCAAAAACACAGTTCTGACTTTCCTAAGGAAATATAGCCTATAAAATAAGTAATTGTTATTGATTATTATACAAGCATGTATTTCTTAGGCTATTCAGGAAATTTCTGTCATCATTTCACCCTAACGAATGATTCTTTCACAGGAAGGTTCTCCAAACTTCATTGATGAGAATTTGAGATTTTCTTATACTGTGGATGTACCTAGTACATTTGTAGCGTCATTAAAGAGTAGTAGCCCCTTCCCTCAGAGAGCTTCACAGTTTTCAAAAAAATTACAGACTAGAAGTTGTAGAAATTGAAACTAAACTATCTAAAAATCTGTGTATACTATTAAATTCTAGATGTATTTCCAGTGTTTTTGGCATTCAGTAGTTACTCCATAAAAATCTGTTGAGTGTATGGATTTAGCAGTGTTCTTGCTTTTTAAAACAGAAAAATAACTGAATTCAAACTATAATTATTTTGAATAACTTAAAATCATATCCAGAATCAGCTTAAATTAGGATCATCAGAAAGGAGTGAAACTTGAAAACTGCTTAGTTATTGGCTCTTTCATGGTAATATTTTCCTATTTTTAGGCAAGTATTTTGACATGAAGAAGAGCCAGTGCAAGGACAGTTTGGATATTTACATCAAGTTTCTTGGAAGAACAACCAAATTGGCGCAATTCCTGAAAGTTGCAGAGGTATACAAATCTATTTCTATCCCAGGCTTTTCTGTTTTCTGTATTAGGTTAGTATCCAACATAACTACCCCCCGACTGCTGCCACCGCACAAACACACATAAATTGGTTGTAGTTTTAACTATCTTGTGAACAGTAAAACTAAAAACTAAAATTAGGTACTTCAGATGCACTATCCAATGCACTTTTGCTCAGAAGCAATCTTACAGAGATTTCTCTTTGCAGCCATGGGGGTAACTGATTACAAGCTTACCCTCCCGGCAGAAACAATTCTAAAACCAGGCCAAAATATATATGACATAAATCTTTTCTGGTAGAATAGTTCTGTGATCAGTAAGACAAGGAAACACATAAGGTGAGCCCCACATTTGCCCTGATACTCAGAAGAATCCAAGCAGATAAATACAAAGAGAACCACACCTAGGCAAGCAATAGTAGAACTTCTGAAAACCGAAAAAAACAAAACACACATATTACCCACAGGAGAACAGCAATATGAATAACAGCTGACTCTGACTACTTGAAAAATTGCAACACATTTGGCTATCCAGACAGCAAACACTCAGTTTCTGGCAAGTCTTTTCTTTTATAGTTTTATCCTTAGGACAAGTATAAGTTTGTGCATAAGTGTACAAACTAAGCCTGACATTTTTACTGTAGTCTGATGTTTTTCTTGATCTAGATAGGAAGCAGCCCAGCAAGGCATTCCTGCTCTGGCGTATTTTCTCTTTTGTGTCCACATTGGTCTCACACTTACTTTTCTTTGTTGCCATGTTCTGCTGTAATGTGTATTTTTTCCCCTTTTTTGGTGAATTCAGCAAGTTGGAATTGACCAGAACCACATTCCATATCTTACTCAGGTCAGTTGTATCTCTCTTATGCATTTAAATGACTTTTTTGTCTTTATGTTTTTGTGTTTATTGTATTAATCACCACCTGAGACTCCATCCTTTGCCACATATCTACATATGCATTTTCATTTTCCATGAATTACATATAGATATATGAGGTGTGATCAAAAGATACGGTGAATGTTTAAATTAAAAAAAAATTACAGTAAAAGACACGTTGCCATTAATCCCCCTCAATACTCTGCCTCACTTCAAACACACTTATCCCATCATTCTTGCCACTTTCTGAAGCAGTTCTGGAAGTCCTCTTTCATGAGTGTCTTTATTTCATCCTCCGTTATGACAATGCAGTGTCACAGATCGCTTCTGGTATATGGCAATTTCTGTCAATTAAAAATATTACTGTGTATCCTCATCCACCTTATTCACTGGATCTGGTACCATGTAATTTCTGGCTCTTCCCCAAAGTCAAAATGACCACAAAAGGTAAATGTTTTGAATCGATTCAGGACATTGAGGCAGCCACGACAGCG
The DNA here is from genome assembly GCF_004115265.2 of Rhinolophus ferrumequinum. NCBI lineage: Eukaryota > Metazoa > Chordata > Mammalia > Chiroptera > Rhinolophidae > Rhinolophus > Rhinolophus ferrumequinum. Next base: position 5,503,679 of record NC_046284.1, on the reverse strand, counting down.
CAACTAAAGACACTCACGAAAGAGGACTTCCAGAAGTGCTTCAGAAAGTGGCCAGAACGATGGGATAAGTGCGTTCAAAGCAAAGGGGAGTATTTTGAGAGGGATTAATGGCAATGTGTCTTTTACGATAACACATTTTTAAAATTTCAACATTCACCATATTTTTGACCACACCTCATATATACACAGACTTGTGTCTTCTGAACAGGACTGTGAGCTATTGGTCTTACAAAAGAGACTAAATGGTGACTCATAGCATAACAACTAGACCATGCTTCTTATTTATTTTTTATTTTATTTTATTTTATTTTTTAATTATTTTTTTTCAGTTACAGTTGACATATTAGTTTCAGGTATACAGTACTGTGGTCAAACATTTATATCATTTATGCAGTGATTCCCCCTGGTTAGTGTCGTACCCCTCTGACTCCATACATAGTTATTACAATATTATTGACTATATTCCCTATCCTGTGTTTTACATCCCCACGATTGTCTTTATACTGGCAATTTGCACATCTTCATGCCTTCCCTATTCCCCCAACCCCCCTCCCATCTAGAAACCATCAGTTTGTTCTCTGTATCTATGAGTTTGTTTCTGTTTTGTTTGTTCATTTATTTTGCTCTTTAAATTCCACATATAAGTGAGATCATATGGTATTTGTTTTTCTCTGTCTGACCTATTTCACTTAACATAATACCCTCTAGGTCCATTCATGTTGTCAGAAATGGTAAGATTTTCTTTTTTATGGCTGAGTAATATTCCATTGTATATATATACCACGCCTTTCTTATCTAATCGTCTATTGATGTGCACTTAGGTTGCTTCCATATCTTGGCTATTGTAAATAATGCTGCAATGAACATAGGGGTGCATATATCTTTTCAAATTAGTGTTTCAGATTTCTTCATATAAATACACAGAAGTGGAATTGCTAGGTCACAAGGTAGTTCTATTTTTAATTTTTTTAGGAACTTCCATACTGTTTTCCATAGTGGCTGCACCAATCTGCAATCCCACCAACAGTGCACGAGGGTTCCCTTTTCTCCACATTCTCACCAACACTTGTTTGTTGATTTATTGAAGATAGCCATTCCGACAGGAGTGAGGTGGTATCTCATTGTGGTTTTTATTTGCATTTCTCTGATGATGAGTGATGTTGAGCATCTTGTCATACGCATGTTGGCTATCTATATGTCCTTTTTGGAGAATGTTCAGGTCCTCTGCCCATTTTTTAATTGGATTGTTTTCTTGGTGTTGAGTTATATATGTTGTTTATAAATTTTGGGTATTAACCCCTTATCAGATGTATCATTGGCAGTTATCTTCTCCCATTCAGTAGATTGCCTTTTCGTTTTGTTGATGGTTTCCTTTTCTGTGCAAAAACGTTTTAGTTTGATGTAGTCCCATTTGTTTATTTTTTCTTTTGTTTCCCTTGCCCAAGGAAATAGATCAGAAAAAAATATTACTAAGAACAATGTCATGTGTATGATTTCTTCTGGGAGTTTTATGATTTCGGGTCTCACATTTAAGTCTTTAATCCATTTTGAGTTTATTCATGTATATGGCATAAGAAGGTGTAGAGCATGCTTTTTAAATGGACAGAACTAATCAGTGGAAACAGCAGTGTTTGGAATAGTGAACATAGGTTTGTGGCTGCCTTGTCCACCTTTCAGGTGTGTAGTCTCCAACAAGTCATTTCCATTCTCTGTGCTCATTTCTGCAACTGCAAAATGAGTGTTCTACTCTTGTCTATCTCATAGCAAGCTGTGAGAATCAAACAAACTCAGGTTTTTTTTCCTTCCCTAGAACCTGATGATCAGGAATTCCTCACATGGTAATGGATGTGATGTGAGCTAGAGGTGGCAGTGTAGCAGCTGTGGGTGAAACGAGGATGTGGCAGCCTGCTCATGCAGTCTGTTTGTGGCCTCTGGACCTGCATGTGTCCATCCCACATGTTCCATAGGGCTGCAGGGCTGCTGCAGAGACTTTCCTGCTCTGGGCCCCAAACTAATGTGGCAGGCTTTTAGGTCACCTGGAATGTGGACCAAAGCAGTCTTCTGTGGTGTGGGAACATGTTGTCTCCATAACCCAGAGAGCCCTGCTAGGTGTTGTGTTTCCTTTTAAGTGGTGGGAGGTGCAAGATGCAATACTTGATCTTCTGTTTTGGATGGGATTCCCTGGTAGTCCCCTGGCCACTGTGACTGTAGGCTGGCCAGTTTCTCCTGGGTTTCCATCCGTCTTTATGTGAATGGATGCTAATCTGTTAGGTACAGGCTCGCTAGTTTAAGGCTGACCTAAACCCTTCTATTAAGAGGGAATCTCCCTCGTTTCCACAGCTGATCCGTTCTGCCTCGGTTATGACACCATCTGGGGTTCACAGAGCCTCCTTCTGCTAGCAGCTGTCTGTCCACCCCTCTCCTTTCGACCATTCCGCGCCCGTCGTGTTGGGAGCGACTCCAGGAAACTCACGCGGCAGGGTCTGCTGTGTCTGCAATCTGTCCGCTGCACTTTTCATTTTTCACTACAATAGTCCAAACACACGTCTCTGGGCCACACCCCTCGCCAAAGCTCCAGGGGCACAGACTCAGGGACCTACTCGGCTTCCATCCTGACGTGCACCTCGATGTGTTTCCCCACCATCGGGCCCCACGCGTTTCATGGTTTGGGTGGGTGGAGGGTAACTGTGCCTCACGAAAGAGGTCACGGCCCACCTGCAGCAGCTCCCTTTGGTTGTCAAGCACCTTGGAGAGTTTAAAGTTTTCAGTGATTCTACGCAGTTCTGCTAATCACGTCTGCTGACCCTGGGTGGCAGCATTTCCACAAATTTACAGCTGTCAGTGAATTGTCTGAAAGCTGAAAAACACTGTTTCCAACCAACATTGTTCAAATACTGATAACTTTTGTTATTACTTTGTTTTGTTTATTTTTTTGTCAGTTATTTTGTTATATATTTATTGAGTGACTGATGGAGTGAACCAGAAATACTTCGTCCATGTGCCAAAGTGGTGTTTGTCCTGGTAACACTGGCAGTCCCCTGATCATTTTTGGGGTTCCCTCTACCCCTGCTTGCCCATATGTTTGAACCTTTGCGGTTCATCCTTGGCCCCAGACTTCCTGGTCTCCCCACTGCAGACGTACCAGTGGGCTCTGACAAGGGACAGTTTCCCTAATTCTTTCATGCTCCTGGTGCCCATGTGGTTAAGATGCATCCCTAGGAAAGTCTTGTCCTGGTCCCCACATGTGGCCCTGCAGGAGAATCCCTCTGAGTGCATTTCTGCTTGGCTGCCTTGTTCTGGCAGCTTCCGTACACTGAGTGGTAGGTACCCAGGCTCCTCTGACTGTTTGCAGGCCCACATGTTTGTTGCCCTTCTTTATACCTCTTGTGCCATTGTAATCATTAATAATACTCCCCTTTTCTCATAATTGTCCCGTACCCTGCCCATAGTTCTGTAAACAATTCCTTCACCAAACCCTCCTCCAGCTGCCAGTTCAGTGGCCAGCTATGTCCATCTCCATCTTTGCCACAACACCAAACTTCCATCGTCTCTCACTTTCCAGTCTGCCTCCGTATATTCTGCCCTGCTGCTGTTTGTTTTACACAATGCAGCCATAATGCCCATCTGACAGCTTGTGAAAATCAGATCTGACCATTTCACCCCTCACTTAAAAGCTCTCCAGTGGTCACCCAGTATTCTTAAGATAAAGTCCAAACTCCCAACATTGCCTTTCATTTAAGGTCCTGTGTTGCCTAATCCCCACCTACTCTCCAGCTTCATCTCACTCACACTTCCTTTTGCTTTCTCTGCTCTCGCAGCATGGTTCATCTATATTCTTGCTCTGCGCCATATGCCCTTCCCAGGGCCTTTGCACATGTTCTCCTGCCTACAATGCCCTTTCCTTTCCTGCTATCCTCCTTGTCTACTACGTAGCCTTCATATCTCAGCTTAACTGTTACTTTCTTCAGGAAGGCTTCCTTCCCTGACCTCCCTGACTTGGTCAGATCCCCCCCCTTAAACGCTGAGTATCATGCACCTCTCTTTCATAGCACTTTTCACAACATTTTTTCTCTTTTTGTTGCATGTATTTTTATTCATAATTTTGCATAATCACTTGTTTATTAGTTTCAGGAGTGCAGAAAAAGATAGTGATTAGACATTTCTATAGCTCACAAAGTGATAACTTTGATAAGTCTATTACCCATCTGACACTATACATAGTTATTACAATATTATTGACTATATTCCCTATGCTGTACTTTATATCCCCATGTCTATTTTTTAAAATTATAGTTGACATGCAATATTATTTTTATTAGTTTCAACCACTATTAGTATAGCATAGTGGTTTATAGACATTTATATAATTTATGAAGTGATACCCCTGTAAGTCTAGTACCCACCTGGCACTATACATAGTTATTAACAATATTATTGATTGTATTACCTATGCTGTAATTTACATACCTGTGATTCTTTTATAACTACCAAATTGTGCTTCTTAGTACCTTCACCTTTTTCACCCATCCCCCAAACCCCCTCCCTTCTGGCAACCATCAAAATGTTCCCTGTATCTATGGTTCTATTTCTGTTTCGCTTGTTCATTTATTTTGCTCTTTAGATTCCACATATAAGTGAGATCATATGGTATTTGTCTTTCTCAGTCTGACTTATTTCACTTAGCATAATGTCCTCCAGGTTCATCCATGTCGTCGCAGATGGTAAGATTTCCTTCTTTTTTATGGCCAAGTGATATTCCATTGTATATATATACCACCCCTTCTTTATCCAGTCGTTTATTGATGGGCATTTCGGTTGTTTCCATTGATTTGACATTTATTCTTGTGATTATTTGATGTCTCTACCCCCAGTCTTGTAGACTGGAGCTTCTCAAGTCATGAAGCCTGGGAACAGGCTATTTTTGCACATGGCTGTATCCCTAGTGCCTTGTGTATAGTAGTTTATCAATAAACTTTTCCCACTGAGTGACTGGACCAGAAGAGAGATGGTGGGCTATATAGAACGCTTATGTGGAATTGACCTTACGTAAAACGTCCACTTTTTCCATTTTTAATGGGAATGGAGAATGAAAAGATGCATCCACATTCAGTGAACAAATATTAATTAAACACTTACTGTGTGCCAAACACTTAAGATTCATCAATGAACAAAAACAGAAAAAAATTCCTTTCTTTGTGGATGTTTATATTCTGTTGCCAGGAAACAGACAATATACATATAGAAAGAAACTGATAATTTCAATAAAGGTAAGTGCTGTGAAGAAAAACAAAACATAATGAGGGTAAAGAGACTTTGGTAGGTACTGCTTTATATACAGTAGTCAAGGAAATCACTGTTGAGGAGGTGACATTTCAGCAGAGAACAGAAACCATGATTGAATTTGCTAATATGAGTGAGATTCTCTCTGTCTCTCTTTTTTTCTTTGTTTCTCTCAGTTTCTCTCTCATCCCTTCTCCATCTTCTCCTCTAGGGTTAATGTTTTACTTTATTTTATGACCTGGCGATTCATGAAGGAACCACAATGAATGATTTCAAGCCCAATGTCTTTTCCAAAGTGGATAGACATTTTATCAGTTCTTTGATCATTTTAAGAGGCTTTTTTGTTGTTGTTTTTAAAGAATGTATGTAAAAAGCATAGTTTGAAAATATGATTTGGTACCAAGATGCTACCTTTAATAATGAATTGACTTGTAGCTTTAATTGATTATTTAGCTTTAATGCATTTGCTGTACAGGTGTCTTAATTTTTGTTCAAATCTTTTTTGTTGATGGAGTATGAATTTGCTAAGAACTATCAGAAAATAGCTCTTTCATAACAACTTTATTTTTAGACACCCCACAGTTTAATTGAAGCACTGAAACAGCATTTAAATTCTTTAGAAGAGAAAAATGAAATTTTTCCTCCTAACAGGTAAGTTCATAAATGTCTGAGTATATGTTAATATTGTTTCCCTCTAAATAATTTCCCTCATTTTGACAACATGAGAGTGAATAAATAAATTATGGGCTTTGAATATGATGGAATACTATGCAGTAATCTTAAATGGTAATAGAGAATAGAGTTTTTCAGCCTTTTGTGGAATTCCATACCGTTCACAAGGGTACAGCTTCCCAAAGGAACGTCTTTTATTACATGGAGTGATTTCCAAAGTCAGAGATTGGGACTGACTTACCTCATTCTTTTGAAGAATTTGATTTCCTTACTTAGAGGTTCCCCTAGTAAGAGTAAATGTTGTAGATGATTATTTTTTTTATTCATAAATTGGTGTTCTTTTTTTTTTATTAATTTCAGGTGCACAAGACAAAGTAATACTTAGACGTTTATCATTTATATCCCTCACACTGTGTGAACCTCCCTCCCCCCATCCACTATCCCTCTGACATCGCACGGAGCCATTACATTTCCATTGTCTCTATTCCTAATGCTGTACTTGGCTTCTTGTAAGTATATACATACATACATATACATATACATATACATATATATACATATATACATATATACATACATATATATATATATATGTATATATATATATATATAATTATAGTTGGCATTCATTATTGTTCAGCTTCAGGTGTACAGTGCAGTGATCAGGCATCTACACCATCCCTGAGGTGGTCTCCCAAATGGGACAAGTGTCCATCGGGTACCCTACAAAATCCTTACAACATTATTGATTACATTCCCCAAATTAATTTTCAAAACCCCGTGGCAATCTTGTGGTTACTGACTGTTTTCTAATCCCCTCACCTTCCCCCTTTTCCCAAACCCCCCTCCCATCTAGCAACCCTCAGTTTTTCCTCTATATCTCCAAAACTGTTTCTGATTAGTTTATTCACTTATTCTTTTCTTTAGATTCCACATATAAGTGAGATCATATGGTATTTGTCTTTCTCTGTCTGTCTTATTTCACTTAAGATAATGTTCTCTAGGTCCATCCATGTTGTTGCAAATGGTAAGATTTCTTTCTTCTTTATGGCTGCGTAATGCTCCATTGTATAAATGTACCACAGTTTCTTAATCCAGTCATCTACCGATGGGCATTTCGGTTGTTTCCATGTCTTGGCTATTGTGTATAATGCTGCAATAAACATAGGAGTGCATAAAGATTTTTGAATTGGAGTTTTGGATTTCTCCGGATAGATACCTAGGAGTGGAATTACTGGATCATAAGGTAGTTCCATTTTCAGATTTTTGAGATACCTCCATACTGTTTTCCATAGTGGCTGCACCAATCTGCAATCCTACCAACAGTGCACAAGGGTTCCCTTTTCTCCACATCCGAGCCAGCACTTGTTGTTTGTTGATTTATTGATGATAGCCATTTTGACTGGGGTGAGGTGGTATCTCATTGTGGTTTTTATTTGCATTTTTCTGATGGTTAGTGAGGTTGAGCATTTCTTCATATGTCTGTTTGCCATCTGTATGTCCTTTTTAGAAAAATGTCTCTTCATGTCCTCTGCCCATTTTTAAATTAGGTTGTTTGTTTTTTTGGAGTTGAGTTGAGTGAGTTTTTTATAGATTTGTGATATTAACCCCTTATCAGATATATCATTGGCAAATATCTTTTCCCATTCAGTAGGATCCCTTTTTGTTTTATTGATGGCTTCCTTTGCTGTGAAAAAACTTTTTAGTTTGATGTAATCCCACATGTTTATTTTTTCTCTTACTTCCCTCGCACGAGGGGATATATCAGTAAAAATCTTACTCCGAGTAATGTCTGTGAAGTTTCTTCCTATATTTTCTTCTAGGAATTTTATGGTTTCAGATCTTACATTTAAGTCTTTAAGCCATTTTGAATTTATTTTTGTATATGGTGTAAGGAGGTGGTCCAGCTTCATTTTTTTGCATGTGTCTGTCCAGGTTTCCCAGCACCGTTTATTGAATAGACTGTCTTTACCCCACCGTACATTCTTGCTTCCATTGTTGTAGATTAAATGGCCATATAGGCATGGATTTATTTCTGGACTCTTTATTCTGTTCCATTGATCTATGTGTCTGTTTTTATGCCAGTACCATGCTGTTTTGATTACTATAGCCTTGTAGTATAATTTGATATCAGGTATTGTTATACCTCCCACTTTGTTCTTATTTCTCAAGATTGCTGATGCTATCCGGGGTCTTTTATGGTCCCATATAAATTTTAGGATTATATGTACTATTTCTGTGAAAAATGTCGTTGGTAGTTTGATAGGAATTGCGTTGAATATGTATATATATTGCCTTAGGCTATATGGACATTTTAACTATATTAATTCTTCCTATCCATGAACATGGTATGTGTTTCCATCTATTTGTATCTTCTTTCATTTCTTTCTTCAGTGTCTTATAATTTTCTGAGTACAGATCTTTTATTTCTTTGGTTAAATTTATTCCTAGGTATTTTATAGTCTTTGGAGCAATTGTCAATGGGATTGTTTTTTTAATTTCTCCTTCTGATGTTTTATTGTTGGTATATACAAATGCAACTGATTTCAGAATATTAATTTTTTGTCCTGCTACTTTACTAAATTCATCTATCAGCTCTAATAGTTTCTTGGTGGAGTTTTTAGGGTTCTCTATGTATAGTATCATGTCATTTGCATATAATGACAATTTTACTTCCTCCTTACCGATTTGGATGCCTTTTATTTCTTTTTCTTGTCTGATTGCTGTGGCTAGAACTTTCAGCACTATGTTGAATAGAAGTGGAGAAAGTGGGCAACCTTGCCTTGTTCCTGATCTTAAGGGGAATGGTTTTAGCTTTTCCCTATTGAGTATGATGTTAGCTGTGGGATTATCATATATGACCTTTATTATGCTGAGATATGATCCCTCTATTCCCACTTTCTTAAGGGTTTTTATCATAAAAGGCTGCTGGATTTTATCAAATGCTTTTTCTGCATCTATCAATATGATCATGTGATTTATATTTTTCATTTTGTTAATGTGGTGTATCACATTAATTGATTTGCGGATGTTGAACCACCCTTCCATACCAGGGATGAATCCCACTTGATCATGGTGTATGATCTTTTTAATGTATTGCTGAATTCTGTTCGCTAATATTTTGTTGAGGATTTTTGCATCTATGTTCATTAGAGATATTGGCCTGTAGTTTTCTTTTTTTGTGGTGTCTTTGTCTGATTTGGGGATCAGGGTGATAGTGGCTTCGTAAAAAGTGTTTGGGAGTCTTCCCTCCTTCTGGATTTTTTGGAAGAGCTTGAGGAGAATAGGTGATAATTCTTTTTTGAACGTTTTGTAAAATTCATCTGTAAAGCCATCTGGTCCAGGGCTTTTGTTTGTTGGGAGATTGTTGATTACTGATTCAATTTCCCTGGTGGTAATCAGTCTATTCAGGTTTTCTGTTTTTTCTTGAGTTAGCCTTGGAAGGTTGTACGCCTCTAGAAAATTGTCCATTTCTTCCAGATTGTCAAATTTGTTGGCATATAGTTGCTCATAGTAATTTCTTAATTTTTTTTTGTATTTCTGCGGTGTCTGTTGTCACTTCCCCTTTTTCATTTCTGATTTTATTAATTTGGGTCCTCTCTGTCTTTTTTTTTAATGAGTCTGCCTAAAGGTTTGTCAATTTTGTTTATCTTCTTCTAAGAACCAACTCTTGGATTCATTGATCTTTTGTATTGTTTTTCTGGTTTCTATTTCATCTATTTATTGCTGAAATAAATAAGGAGATCTTTATTATCTCCTTCCTTGTACTCCCTTTGGGCTTATTTTGCTGTTCTTTTTCCAGATCCCTTAAGTGTGAAGATAAACTGTTGATTAGTGATGTTTCTTGTTTCTTTAGGTAGGCCAGCAATGCTATGAATTTCCCTCTTAGGACTGCTTTCACGGCATCCCATAGATTTTGGGTCATCGTGTTTTCATTTTCGTTTGTCTCGAGATATCTTTTGATTTCTTCCTTGATCTCCTGGTTGACCCATTCATTATTTAGTAACATGTTATTCAGCCTCCATGAATTGGTGTGTCTTCCAGTTTTTTTTTCCTGTAGTTCATTTCTAATTTCATAGCACTGTGGTCAGAGAAGACAATTGGTATGATTTCAATTCTCTTAAATTTATCAAGACTTGTTTTGTGGCTTAACATATGGTCTATCTTGGAAAATGTTCCATGTGCACTTGAGAAGAACGTGTATTCTGCAGCTTTGGGGTGAAATGTTCTGAAAATATCGATTAAATCCAAGTGGTCCAATGTGTCATTTAAGGCTTTTGTTTCCATATTGATTTTCTGTCTGGAAGACCTGTCCCTTGTTGTCAGAGGTGTGTTGAAGTCCCCTATTATGATAGTGTTACTGTTGATCTCTGTCTTTATGTCAGTCAATATCTGTTTTATATGTTTAGGTGCTCCTATGTTGGGTGCATAGATGTTTACTAGGGTTACGTCCTCTTGTCGGATCAATCCCTTTATTATAATGTAGTGCCCATCTTTGTCTTTTAATATGTTCTTAATTTTAAAGTCTATTTTGTCAGATATAAATATTGCAACTCCAGCTTTTTTCTCATTTCCATTTGCATGAAATATCTTACTCCAACCCTTCACTTTCAGCCTGTGTGTGTCTTTTGATCTGAGGTGAGTCTCATATACAGCATACACAAGGATCTTGCTTTCTTATCCACTCAGCCACCCTATGTCTCTTGATTGGAGCATTTAATCTGTTTACATTTAAAGTGATTATTGATAGGTACAGAGTTATTGCCAGTTTTAAATTTGTAGTTAGATTGTTTTCATCTTTCTTCTATTTACAGAAGTCCTTTTAGTATTTCTTGCAATGCTGGCTTGGTGGTAATAAATTCCTTTAGCTTATTCTTTTCTGGGAAGCTCTTTATCTCTCCATCAACTTTAAATGATAGCCTTGCTGGATAAAGCAATCTAGGTTGTAGGCCTTTATTTTCCATCACTTTGAGTATCTCCTGCCACTCCCTCCTGGCCTTCAATGTTTCTGTAGAAAAGTAATTTGATAGTGTTATGGGAGTTCCCTTGTATGTAACCCTCTGTCTTTCTCTTGCTGCTTTTAGGATTCTCTCTCTATCTTTAACCTTTGCCATTTTAACTATAATGTGTCTTGGTGTGGACCTCTTTGGGTTTATCCTGGTTGGAACTCTCTGCACTTCCTGGGCTTGTATGTTGGTTTCCTTCATCAGGTTGAGGAAGTTTTCGGACATTATTACTTCAAATATGTTCTCAATCCCTTGCTTCCTCTCTTCACCTTCTGGTATTCCTATGATGCGCATGTTGTTGCGCTTGATGTTATCCCAGAGGTCTCTTAGGCCATCTTCATTGTTTTTTATTCTTTTTTCTTTCTGTTGTTCCGTTTGGGTGATCTCTGCTACCTCGTCTTCTAAGTCTCTGATTCGATCCTCTGCTTCATCTATCCTGCTGTTAATTCCTTCAAGTGAGTTCTTTATTTCGGTAATTGTGTTTAGTTCTAACTGGTTGTTCATTATGATTTCTACATCTTTCTTTATGTCGTCTCTAAGCTCCTTAAACATTCTTATCATCAGTGTTCTGAACTCTGTCTCTGATAGGTTGGTTACCTCTGTTTCAGTTGGTTCCATTTCTGGGGGTTTCTTCTGTTATTTTATTTGGGACGTGTATCTTTGTTTCCCCATTCTGGCTGACTCTCTGTGTTTGCTTCGATGTATTCGATGGTAGATCCCCTAGAGTTCTTAGTTCTTGCTGGGTTATCTTATGTAGTATGTGTCCTTTGTATTTGACTTGCACTACTTTGTTCTTCTCCTCTGTGTGTGCTCCAAAGTGACTCTTATATTGTGTATATTGTCCTATTAAAGAAGATCTTTAATTGCTTTTCACTTGTGAGTAGGTGGGGTTAACTCCTAGGCTGACTAGTTGTGAGACTTGGCTCTGCCCACCGCAGGATGTTCTGCTATGTGAGGGTTGACCACTTAAATGTGGTTTGGCTTCTATGGGCTCTTGTGCCTGTAGAGAATTCCCTCTGGGTGTGTCACTTGTAGGTCAAACCCGGTAGTACTCTGGTTTGGTCTGGAGTTGGCCTCTGGGTATGTTGAATCTTGTGCCTCTTAAGCTGGGCCCTGGTAGGGCAATTTCAGAACAAAGCAAATCACCGAGCACAACAACAACAACAACAACAAAGAAAAATCAAATACATTCACATGTAAAAACAACCGACAACCCCCACTCAACACATGCAAAGATATCAAAGATATAAAGACAAAACAAAAGGAAACAAAGCAAAAAGCAGCGCCAGTCTTGGCTTAAGCCCACCAAGTAATCTCCAGGTTGTCCTCTGCTGTACCAAAGAGTCCTCTGCGTATTGTGCAGGCAGAGCCGGTCACCTGGTGCCCAGAGTGACGTTGGGACTGCAGATTTAGATGCGTGGGGCTGAGGGGTCTGGATGGTAGTTTCTACAAAGTCAGTGCAGTTTCTGCCCTTGCCTGCACATATGCGCACTGAGAGTAGCCCTACCAGCCCTGTGTCCAGTTCTCCGGAGTCTTAGGGCACTTCTTCCGTGTGTGTGTGTGTATGTGTGTGTGTGTGGTGGGCGGGAGATTTCTGAGCTGCTGAAAGCCCAGAGCTGCATCTGCTGTTTACTGCTGATCCCTGGGAGTGCCTCCGCAGTTGTAATTGCCCTGCCCTACGCAGGCCAGAAAGGGTGGGGGCTGGTGATGGAGGGGTCTTCTCTCTCCCAGCCCACCCTTGTCACACTCTTCCTGCAGGCCAGAAAAGGTGGTGGCTGGGGCTGGAGGAGTCTCTTCTTTCCTAGCCCAGCAGAAATCACACTCTTCCCAGCCTCTTCCCTGGGTCAGAGCTGCACGCCAGTCTTCCCAGAGCCTGAGAACTAAGGCTCCTCTGTAATCTGACACTACTCAGTTCAGGGGCCAGTTTAAGTCTCTGGAAGGGCAGGGGTAGGATTGGAAGAGCAGGGGGAGGGGCCCAGGTATGGAGTTCGTGTCCTTTATCCAGCCTAGGGCCCAACTGGAGGTCTCAGCTGAGGTTATTGCCTCAAATGCTGGATATGCTGCCCCCTCGGTGGGAGAGATCAACTGTGGGACGCAGGGAAAGTGCCCACTTCCTGGCTTTTGTGTTCTCTGTTCTGTCTTGGGATCCCCTGCGTCTCTGCAGCGTTTCCACCTCCGCAGATGCCGGCACGTTTCCACAGCCGCAGATGTGGGCCGCATCTCCATTCCGCTCCCTTCCCTCTTCCCCTGCTCGCCCAATTTGCCCACCTTCAAGTAATCCTTGCACGAGTCTCTTAGCTGTTCTGCATGATACGCAGAGTCTTTTGATGGGTTATAGATGTCCCATTTGTGATAAGATCGAGAGGAGAACTCAAAAAGTGTGCCCCGCTGCCACCATTCCTATGACGTCTAGATGATTATTTAATGGCATGGCAAACTGTTTATCCACAAAACATTGTGCATAATAATATTCGACACATACATGTGTGTGTTTACACATACACACGTAAATATACTCCATATGTAAAGTCAGACAATAAAGTTTGCAAACTCATCCTAGAAAAAGTGCTACATACCTCATTGCTGAATATTACTATGGTCACCTTCGAAGTACTCCCCTTGGGAAGCTATACACTGATGCCTGTGCCTAGTCCACCCTTCAAAGCAATTTGGGAACTCTTTTTCTGGAATGGCCGTCAGAGCTGTCATCGTATTACCCTTGATGTCCTGAATGTCATCAAAATGTCTTCCTTTCCATATTTCCTTTATCTTCGGGTAAAGAAAGAAGTCATCGGGGGCCAGATCAGGTGAGTAGGGAGGGTGTCCCAACTCACCTGATCTGGCCCCCGGTGACTTCTTTCTTTTTTGTTTCCTGGCTAAAAACTCCCTCGCACAGTGTGGTGTGAGCTAGTGCATTGCCACGATGCAAGAGCCATAAATTGTTTGCAAAAAGTTCAGGTCATCTAACTCTTTCACGCAGCCTTTTCAGTACTTCCAAGTAGTAAACTTGGTTAACTTTTTGTCCAGTTGGTACAAATTCATAATGAATAATCCCTTTGATATCAAAAAAGATTAGCAACATCAGTGCAACAAGTTCGTGAACTTAATTGTCAGGACTTGTGTGTATATACATACAAATTGAATAATAGAAATTTTGAGGAATATCACTTGAAAATGTTCATGTTAGCTGTTTCTGAGTGGAAAATTGTGGTTTGTTTCAATTTTCTTTTTTGTACTTTTCAGTATTGTCCAAAATTTTTGTAAGGGTCATGTATTATGCATTCATTCTACTTTTAGGTTATGTTGTTTATAATTGATTTATATAATCGCCTGTTAGACAAGTCCGTTAACTATTTCTTAATTATCTCTTTATCACAGATGTATAGTTAGTGTGTAGTAGGATGGATGGATTAATTGGTGGATGGATGGATAGGTGGATGAATTAAAGAAATGCAGGAAATGAAGGCTCAGCTGGGTTTGATATATGTAATTCTATTTATTCTCCTGTGTGCCTCACCTTTCTTGTGATCTCTTTAAGTCTCCAGCATGCATTGCGTACTTCCATTTCAAATAGACCAGTTGTGAAAGTTTCACCAAACAGAGCTCGGTTTGCAGGTAATATAACTCTATTATGTGATTATGTCAGTAATTATTGAGGACAGGATTACAATCTTTTCTTCCACTGCTTAGCTACCGACTTTGTCTGCTGCCTCTTCCTGAAGCAGTCTTTCACCTAACAATTCCATTTCTAGGAATTTACCATATATGTTCACAGTTGTGAAATGATAAATTAATAAGGATATCATTTGCAACATTGTAATAGCAAAATGACTGTCAATAAGGAGCTTGTTTTCATGTACTAAAATGGAATGATCTCTAAGATGGATTGTTAAGTGGAAAATGAACAAGATGTGAAACAAAGTATAGGAGTATGCTATCATCTTTGTTTTTAAAAGCAGAAAATAGAAACAATATATATGTTTTTACAATTTCTTTGAAAAAAAGAATCATACTTCTGTAAGGATATACAAGAAATGAATAAACTACACTTCCTCTAAGAAGAACTTGATGGCTCATGGAAAGAGATGGGTGGGAGAGTCTTTACTGTATACCATTTTGTACATGTAAATAATTGCTAATTAAAAGATTACTAGTACAAAGAAACGTGCACGTGTGCGCGCGCACACACACACACACATACATAAAGTGTGACACCTTATAATTCTTAACATGTAAGTCCTTTGTAATATCTTAAGGTTAGTTTGCGTCATACTTCAGTAGTGTGCTAGATATATAACTTATACCAACTTACAAGAGCCCGTTGTTAAATTCTCAGGAATTTTGCAAGCTGCTTGATGGTACTTTGGTAACTTGAATTTGGTAACACCACAGAAATGGACAAACACTACAAAACAGGCCTTTTTTCTTTTTTTTGAGAGCTGGTTGTTATACATTTACTGGCACGTGACTGCTCATAATCAGGCATATTCTGTTTGTTAGTGGGTGATTATTTTTCAGTGACGTTACTTGATCCTCTAGACACATTGAGCTATATTATCATAAGGTCTATATGCATCTGAAGTAGTTTGCTTTTAATTTAACTCAAACACTTAAACTGTATTTATTTTAAATGTTGCTTTTGTTTTTCTTTTGTGCATATATTCCCAATGGATACACCTTCTTCAATTTCAACATGTGAGTATAACCAAAACTATGATAAACTTAAGTCCCGTGAGTAAAACCATATATATACGTATAGTGAAAACTGTATATGTATAGAGTAAAACCATATATATATACATATACATATACATGTATATGTATATATATACACACATACATATGTATGTGTGTATATATATATATATATATGTATATATATGTATAGTGAAAACTATATTTGCTCTATTTCCAAAAGAGTGACAACTTTTCTGAGTCCCTATGGTTTGGGAATCATTAGTGCTTACAACAGATATTACAAGATGATTAAATGTAGTGGTTGACAAACTGTGGATTCAGCCTGCTGTAAACATGAATCCAAAGTAGAGTATAGGGTGGGTAGGGGATCTACTGTTACGCTGTTGTAAAGGCCTATGGACCTGATTACCTACAGACCCAAACTGACTGCTGGTGATCTCCACACATGCCACCCAGAACACTTGGCCCATAGAACTATAAAACCAGAGTGCGTGGGTTCAAATTTCACTCTACCATTCATGGACTTAATGACCTTGGGTAGGCCACTTAACTTCTCCGTGCCTCAGCTGCCTTATCCTTACAAGGTTGCTATCAGGATAAATGATTCAATACGTGTAGTGTGCTTAGAACAGGGCCTGACCCCTGTGTAACTTAGAAAAGGACTTTTAAATTTCACATATAGAGGGATCTCCTAATTATCTTTTTTGTTATTGAATTCTAGCTTACTTGTGCCATGTTAGAGAACCTTCTCTGTAATTTCAGTCCTTTGGAATTTGTTGATACTTGCTTCATTGCCCAGCATATAATTTTTCTTTTCTTTTTTTTTTTTGTAAAAGTTTCACGTATACCTGAAAACTGTATCCTGTCATTGTTGGGTACAGTGTCAATGAGGTTGAGGTTGTTAATTGTATTGTTCAAATCCTCTATATCTTAATTGATTATTTTTTCTGCTTGTTCTTATAGTTACTAAGAAAGGTGTGTTAATAGTTCCCCTATTTGCTCTTGAACCGCTTTAAGTTCTTTAAGCAGTTATGTAATACAGATCAGGTTTTTGTACCCATCGCAGCATGGCTCTTGTCAAAGTCACCAGTGATCTCCATATTGCAAAATCCAATGTTAATTTCTCAGTCTTCATCTTACTGGGACACCTCAACAGCATTGGACATAGTCCATCACTCTGTCTTCTTTGATACACTTTCTTCAGTTTGCCTCTTGGTTTTCTTCTTATCTAACTCTTGGCTCTTCTTTTAGACTTTTTTCACTGACTCGTCCTTATTTCTCTTCTTTATCTATACTTACTCATTTCCGAGATAACCTCATCCAGGCTCATGGCCTTAAATACCATTTACATGATAAGGAATCCAAAAGTAGTATCTCCAGCTACAGCCATTGCTCTTAAACTCCAAAATTGTATATGCAAGTGTCTATTCAATGGTTTCACTTGCATATGTAGTAGGATTTCAAAACTCAGTATGTCCCAAACTAAGCTCCTGATACTCCACCCCAAACCTGCTTTTCCCCATCTCAGTTAATGGCGAACCACAATTCATTTCTTCTACTCTCTCAGGCCAAAGCTTTGGAATTACCCTTGACTCCCTTCTTTCAGTCACACCCCACATTTAGTCCATCAGGGGTTGACTTAATCTTCAAAACATATCCAGAAGTTGAACACTTCTCAGTACCTCCAGTGCTACTGCCCTAGTCCAAGTTACCGTTATCTCTTACCTGGATGACTACAACAGCTTTCTTACCACTTGCTAGCTTCTGCCTTTGCCCACTACAGTCTGTTCTTTACATAGCAGTCAGAGTGATCTCATCAAAATACAAGTGAGATAGATCATGTCTCCTCTGTTCAAATCCATCCAATGGCTTCCCCATTTTAGGGAAGTTGACCTGAGATGGTGGCCTCAGAGAAAAAGCCAAAGTCCTTACAATTCTTTCCCAGGCCCTCCATTGCCTTTCTGACTCCTTTGATCACTCTGGCTCTAGACACATTGGCCTCCTCACTATTCTTCAAGCACACTGAGCACACTCCTTCATGCAGGCCTTTGCTCATGCTGTTCCTTCTGCTGGATCCACATGGTTCACTCTCTTACATCCTTCGCTTTTTTTACTTAAAAGTCCCCTTCTCAGCGAACCCTTTCTATCTAAAATTTAAATATCCCCATTCCTCACCAGCATATCATACCCCTTTCTCTGATAATTTTTCTTTGGCAGTTAGCACGATCTAATATATACTTTATTTCTCTTGGTTATTTTCTGTCTCCAGGGGAGTGTAAACTACACCAAGGCAGGGATTTTTATGTTTTTGGTTTTTTTTAATTCACTGCTGTATATTTAGCTCCTAGTACAGTGCCTGGTACATAACAAGTGCTCAATTAAAATTTATTTAATAATTAACTTAACATGACTTTATTTATACTCATTAACCTAATAATTTGAGGCCCTATTAGTTTCTAATGGGAAGGTACATAGAAGTCGTTACTGTATTGATATAAATTTGGCTTAGATTTTCTTCTAATTATGTCTCTCACTTTCAGATTATTTTCTCTACTTGATATATTACAACCAACATTACCTTCATAAGACCACACACCTGTTGAAGCTAGATGGCAAGGTGAACCAATGATAGCAAACAACCTGCACAGCTCCTTTTCTAGCATTGTAGGAAGTAAGTGTCCATTTTTAAATGAGTAAATAAATATTTTAAGAAAAAATATACAAAAATAGTGTAACTTTTGTGTCTGTTTTCTAAAACAGGACTTATCTTTGAAGACATCCCCATCAACAAGTAAGTTTTATTATTTAAAAAGGACGGCCAGTAAATATGTACATGTTAGAGGAAGGAACTCATGAGAGTAACAACTAGGAAATAATTACTTTAAATTAGCTATGGGAATCATTTGTTGCAAAACTCTCTAATATGTGAATTTTTTTACTTAATTAAAGTAGAGAATTTATTTGTTATATACTAACTCAAGTTTTACAGAGAAAGTTCTTGGTTAAAGTATATTGTATTACATGGTTCTCCTCATACCCCCATGACAATCCCTCTATGGTTCATTTGAAGGATCTTCTTTTTCTAGGCATGTTTTAAATACTGGCATTCCTCCTAGGTTTTGTATTCTTGGTTCTTTCCTTACTTTATGATATAGAATGTGTTAAATGAGTAATACTTATTTTTTATTAAACAAAGACAATAAAACTACCAGGTCAGCATCATACAATAATACTACTTTAGTGAGTGAATCCTACATTTTCAGCCCTCCACCAAAAAAAGGAGACAAATGGAAACCAAAAGAAGGCAGAAGTAATAATAATAACAATATTAATAATGTGGAATGTGAGGTTAAAAGCACTAAACAGAATAAGGAGGGATGTCATATAATGATAAAAGGCACTATTTATGGAGATAGAATGGTCTTAATAGTGTATGCACAAAGCTAAATACATAAAGCAAAAATTATTAGAAATACATGGAGAACTTGAGAAAAATGCAATTGTAATGGGCGATTTCAAACCACCTCCTTCATTATTGGACATATCTAATAGATAAAACACAAGTAAAGACATAGAGGCACTTAAATAATACACAATGAATAAATAATAAACTTGTGTGTGTGCACACATACACAGACAGAATGTTCATTTTTTTAAAGCAATCACACAGAAACCTTAACAGAAAACTAAAGAATTTTACAGGCTACATTCTCTCATAATCCAGTAAAATTAAAAATAATTAATAAATAATTGACCATGAAAATCTTAACTACTTATAAATTTAAAAATATAAACCTTTTGCCAAAGAGTAAACCAAAAAGCAAGTTATCAACCATTTAGATGTACTGAAAAAGAGAAATTCATACCAAAACTAATGGAGCACTGTGAGAGCTAAGCTCGGGAAAATTTTAATCATTTTTTAAAAAGAGAAATTAATAATTTAATATTTGATCTTAAGAAAGTAGATATAAAATAATAAAACAATATATTGGGTGACTAAATTTATAAAGATAAAAGCTTAAATTAATAGAATTGCAAACAGAAACAAATAAATCCAAAACTTATTTCTTTGTGAAGTCTAATAAAAAAAGCTCCTCTGATTAAACAGAAAAGAGAATGTAAAAGTATACAACATAAGGAATAAGAGAGCTGACATACATCCCAATAAATTTTAATTAAAAAAAAAGAGAGAGAGCTGACATAACCAGATATAGGAGAGATTAAAGTAATTATGGGTGAATACTTTGTACAACTTTTTGGCAACAACATATTTGAAAATTGAGAGGAAATTGATTATTTCTAAGAAAAATATAAACAACAAATCCATCCCAGAAGAAGCAGAAACATATAGAGAACAATTACCACCTAAGTTTTTCAAAAAAGGAATTGAAGATCCTGAGTTCATCGCTGAGCTTTATCTTGCCCTTGAAAAATAGGAAAATTCAATTCCAGGCTATAGAAAGAAGGGAAGACCCACAATTCTATGTATAAAAAGACATAACCTTAATATCAAAGCCCAACAAAGCGAGGAAGTTGCTGACCCATCTCACTTACTCATTATAGATGTCAGAATTCTAAATAAAATAGTCACAAACAAAATCCAGGAATACATTTTAAAATCCTATTACCTGTACAGACTGCCTCTTTACTCTTGGAGCATGCTGTGTGAAACACCCTGTCTGGGATGGTAGCAGTAAGGGTGGTATAATGAAAAGTGAATGCGTCTGGGACATGTTTTAGAGGCAGAGTTGATAGCCCTTGGTGTTAGAGGTGAGGGGAAAAGATTGATTGAGGGATGGTGTTTAGGTTTTTGCCTTGAGCTACTTACTACATGGATGATGGTGTCACATATTGTGATGGGAAAGATTGGAAGAGAAATAATTTAAGTGGGTAAGTTGAATCAAGAGTTCTGTTTTGACATGTTATGTTTGAGATATGTATTAGACATCCAAGAGGCAGGTAGACATATGAGTCTGGATATTAGGGCTGGAGATAAAAAATTGTGTCATAAATGTGGTACTTAAAGCCATAAGACTAGGTTTACTCATCTTCATCTTGGTAGAGAATAAAGTGGATAATGGAAGGTCCAGAATTAAACTTTCAAAACAACCTAATATTGTAGAGGTTGAATGCAGAAGGTGTCAAGAATAGAGGAAAACAAAGCACATAGATAAAGATTAAATTTAGATAATTCAAATGACAAATATTGAATAAATATGAGCTTTTAAAGACAAGACCTATATCTTAGAATTAACACTAAAGTGTATGCAGAATAGAGTATTAAATGATTTGGTGGAGGAGATGAAATAGATGTGAAAGATAAAGATAATAATCTTAACCACTGGTATAGAGTATAGGTTCCTAGTCCTGCCATTAATTGACTGTAGGACCTTAAGCAAGATACTTGCCTTCTCTGAGCCTCAGACTTCTCATCCGTAAAATGAGAGTTTATACTACTTCCTTCACATGATTGTTATGAGAATTAAATGATATTTAAGATTATGAAAACACCTAACAGAACCTAGTAAGAATAGTTGTCCAATAAGAGTTTATTTCCTTTTCTTTCTATTTATTCTCTTATTTATTTCCCATCTCCCGTTATTTTTCTCCTAGTAACTCTAATTCTATGAAGCAGATAAGTAAAGCATTGTTTATCACAATTTTACAAATAAGGAAAGAGGTTGAGCTACCTAATCAAGGTTATACAGCTAGTGAATAGCCTAGTGGGGCTTAGAATTCAATACTTTTCTTACCCTACTACCCTTTTGACCTACCACCATGGAGAATACTTGTTTGCTTTTTTCTCTAAATCTATTAAAATAGTTTAGAATAGAACATATTCATTTAAGTCACTTTATTTATGGGAAATTGCTACTGTTGAATTCTTTCTGTAAACTCTCAAACTTTATTGGGAAATTTAAATTTGGCATTATCTATCAAAACAAAGCTGAAACATTTAGTTTTGTAATGATAACTTAATTTCATGTAAAAAATAGCCAGTGGTCTTTTTTTGCCTTTGTTTTGTGATTCCTTCCTATCTCTTATCAATTGGTAAGCATAAAGATTGTCTCAAAGGCCATATCCTGACTAGATGTTTAAATGGTAGCTTTGTCATTCCTCCAAATGGGCTTATTTATAAATCCCATTTTAGATTTGACATGAAATGGCATCAATCTTCAGAGACGGATATTGCTGATGAAATAAACTGGCATTTGAGTGTCTGCACCTATACATCAGCCTTCTGGAAGCCCATTTCTAGTTCTCCTGCTTCCTACATGGTAACATTTGTCATATATTATTACCTTACTTTTTCTTTTAACTTTTTTGATATATATGCATAGAAATTTGTATGAAGGGAGTAGAGCAAGAAATGTTATCTTTTTAAACAATTTTAATATATTGTGCTAAGATTTGTTGTCGACATATTAAGCTAACTGTTCCACAAATTAAAATGTAAAACTCAGATTTAGGACTTCCGTAAGGTCTATAGTTCTCTCCCCATCACAGAATCTTCACTTTCACTATTTTGCTCCACATTTATTGAGCACCTATTAGGTAACAGGGACCGTGCTGAGAGCTAAAGATACAGGAGCTGTAGGGCAGATAGACATGTCATCACACAGAGGCATTGAATATTATAAGTGTGAAGGTGGAATACTTAAGAGGGTGTGTTGGTTAATTTCATAAAGGAGCTGAACATGAGGCCAAAGGAGATGAGGTGAGTTGACAGTCACTGATTGGCAAATGGGGCCTTCTAAGTAAGAGGGAGCAGTGTGAGCAAAGGCAGGAAACTCCATGGGCTGTTCGGAAAACTGGCTATAACATGTGGGATGGGTGCAACAAGAGGTAAAGCTAGAGCATTTAACAGAGACCAGGTCTCGTAGGAACTTGTATAGGAGTTTGGGCTTTATCTTATATGCAGTGGGGAGCCAAAGCTATAACATGACCATGTTTACGTTTCTGAAAGGTTACTCTGTGAGGATTGTGAAAGATGGATAGTCGGGAACTGAGACATGGATTGGGCAAGTCAGTTAGAAATATTTTCAAGTCATCCAAGCAAGAGATCTAGAGCGGCCTGGTATAGGATGCTAGAATGGTGTCAGTGGATCGAAAGAGAGATTTAAGAGATAGGTATGCAGATAGAATTGATAGGAGTTGCTAAGGGATTAAATGTTGAAATATGGGTCCTTAATCAATTATCTACAATTCTAAAATTCAGAAAGCTCCGGAAAACAAACATTTTCTTTAAGTTTGTAACAAACACTTTCAGCTGTAAAACTTTACCTGGATTATGAGGCTATAGTCATTAATTATCTCACTAAGTGTAAGTGTTGATGCATGAATTTTGCATTTTGCTGCAGAAATATTACTGTCTTTGATTACAGGGTGCTATTCCAGCTTCCCTGGGGCGTTACTAATATGTTCTATGTGTAATTTCTAAACTACAAAACGTTCTGAATTCCAAAACACGTTTGGCCCCAAGGACTTAAGGATGTGAACCAGGGCTATTTTTGTATGATTTTGCTTTAAAACTCCATTGGTCCAACTGAAGGAATTGCATGCTTAATACAGGACATAGATGACGAAAAATCTAGAAAGGCTATAGGAAGTTTTGAGTTTGGAGTAAAATGGACAAGCTGCAGAAACAACATAACAATTTGGGTCAAATTTATGTTCAAAAAGGTATGAAGAGTATTCCCTTATTTTCCTTTTTTAAAAATAATTTTTATTTCTCAATTACAGTTGACATGCAATATTGTATTACTACTTTCAGGTGTACAACATAGTGATCAGACATTTATATAACTTACGAAGTGATCACCCTGATAAATCTAGTACCTCACTGGCACTATACATAGTTATTACAATATTATTGACTATAACCCCTATGCTGTACTTTACATCCCTGTGACTCTTTGTTTTTCAATTACAATTGACAATATTATTTTGTATTAGTTTCAGGTGTACAGCATAGTGGTTAGACGTTTATATAATTTATGCAGTGATCACCCTGATGTATCTAGTACCCATCTGACTCCACACATAGTTATTATAATACTATTGACTATATTCCCCATTCTGTACTTTACATCCCCATGACTATTTCGTAACTGACAGTTTTTACTTCTTCTTTTTTACACTTTACTTATTTATTTTGACATTCAATATTATTTTATATTAATTTCAGATGTACAGCTTAGTGGTTAGACATTTATATAATTTAAGAAGTGATCCCCCTGACTAGTCTAGTACCCACCTGGCACTATGCATACTTATTACCATATTATTGACTATATTCCCTATGGTTTATTTTATATCCCCATGACTATTTTGTAACTACCAATTTGTTCTTCTTAATCTCTTCACCTTTTCACCCTGACCCCTAACCCTCTCACATCCATCACCCCAGAAAATCTAGTACCCATCTGACACAATACATATTTATTACAATATTATTGACTATATTCTTTATGCTATACCCTACATACCCATAACTGCTTTGTAACAACCACTTTATACTTCTTAATCCCTTCAAATTTTATACCCATCCCCCTACCCTCCTCCCATAAGGCAGCCATCAATTTGTTCTCTGTATCTATGAGTTTGTTTCTGTTTCGTTTGTTCATTTATTTTGTTCTTTAGATTACACATATAAGTGAAGTCATATGGTATTTGTCTTTTTCTGTCTGGCTTATTTCACTTAGCACGATACCCTCTAGGCCCATCCATGTTGTCACAAATGGTAAGATTTCATTTTTTATATGGCCAAGTAATACTCCATTTTTTATATGTACCACATCTTTTTTATCTAACTGTCTATTGATGGACACTTAGGTTGCTTCCATATCTTGGCTATTGTAAATAATGCTGAACATAGGGATGCATATGTCTTTTTTTTTTTTTAAAGATTTTATTGGGGAAGCGGAACAGGACTTTATTGGGGAACAGTGTGTACTTCCAGGACTGTTTCCCAAGTCAAGTTGTTGTCCTTTCAGTCTTAGTTGTGGAGGGCGCAGCTCAGCTCCAGGTCTAGTTGCCATTGCTAGTTGCAGGGGGCACAGCCCACCATCCCTTGCAGGAGTCGAACCGGCAACCTTGTGGTTGAGAGCCGGTGCTCCAACCAACTGAGCCATTCGGGAGCTCAGCTCAAGGTGCCGTGTTCAATCTTAGTTGCAGGGGGCAGAGCCCACCATCCCTTGCGGGAATCCAGGAATTGAACTGGCAACCTTGTGGTTGAGAGCCCACTGGCCCTTGTGGGAATCGACCCGGCAGCCTTCAGAGTTAGGAGCATGGAGCTCTAACCGCCTGAGCCACCGGGCCGGCCCTGCATATGTCTTTTTGAATTAGTGTTTCAGATTTCTTCAGATAAAAACCCAGAAGTGGTATTTTAATTTTTTGAAGAATCTCCATACTGTTTTCCATAATGACTATACTAATTTACATGTCCATCAACAGTATACAAGAGTTCCTTTTTAAGCCGTCTGGTCCTAGGCTTTTCTTTGTTGGGAGGTTTTTGATTACTGATTCAATCTCCTTACTAGTTATAGATTTGTTATTCAGATTTTCTCTTTCTTCATGAGTCAGTATATTTTTTTTAATCACTACAAATTAGACATAAGTATTATGTTTTTAGAGTCAGTGTTTGTTTAGATTAAACTACACTATTTGCCACTTTCTTTCTCATCATTCCTTACTGCATTTTATATCTTCCGTGTGGGATCACCTGAAGTACATCTTCAAAATTTTCTTTATTTGGAGTGTATTAATGGCCAACTCAATTTTTGTTTTTCTGGGTATCCCCTTCTAGTTTGACAGTTATTTTATTTTAATACTCTAAAGATATCATTGCACTCTCTCTGGATTCTACCACTACCATTGACGAGTCAGCTTTCAGTCTGATTATTTTATGTTTGTAGGTATGGTAGACAGAATAATGTCCCCCCAGAGATTTCTACCTCCTAATCCATGGAACTTCTGAATATGTTTAGTTACATGGCAAAGGTAATTAAAGTTGTAGATAGAATTAATGTTGCTAATCAGATAACCTTAAAATAGGGAGATTATCATGGATTATCCAGGTGGGCCCAATATAATCACAAGGGTTCTTAAACGTAGGAAATGGAGTCAAGACATTCAGCGAAAGAGGTGTGATGATGGAAGCAAGTTCAGAATAATGCCACATAGCTGGCTTTGAAGATAGAGTAAGGAGGTCACAAGCCAAGGAATGTAGGTGGCCTCTAGTAGCTGGAAAGGGTAATTAAACAGATTCTCCCCCAGAGACTCCAGAAGGAATGCAGCCCTGCTGACACCTTAGTTTTAGCCCAGTGACACCCATGTCAGACTTCTGACTTCTAGAACTGTAAGATAATAAATTTGTATTTAAGCCACTAAGTTTGAGGTAATTTGTTATGATTGCAATAGAAAACTAATACAGTAGATATTCTCAACTGTTTTATTGTTTTTAAGATTTTCCTTTTATTTTTAAAATTTTATTTATTACTAGTTTTAGGTGTACAAAACAACATAGTGATTAGACATTTATATAAATTTTGTCTTTTTCTAATTAGTTTTACAATGATACTTCTAGGGGCTGATTTATTTATTTATTTACTTACTTACTTACTTGTCCTGCTTAAGAGTCATTTGGGCTTCCAGAATGAGGATTGATGATTTTTCTCTCAGTTCTAAAAATTCTTAGCTATTTTATCTCTAAATATTGACTCTCCTCCTTTCTCTCTAGTGCCTTCACTGGTACTCCAATTAGACTTTTTTAGGCCTTCTCTCTCTCCTCTCTGTTTCTTAACATCTCTCTCATATTTTCCATTTTCTTATCTCTATGTGCTTCATTCTGGGTAATTCCTCCAAATTTACATTCTAGTTTACAAATTTTCTCTCCATATCTGTCTAATTTGCTATTTACGTGTACCTCATCCATTGAGGGTTTGTGTTTTTTTTGTTTTTTGTTTTGGTAAATTTTATTGAAACCTAACAGTCATATAGAAAAATGTACAAAGGAGTTTTCATTAAGTGAACATATCCATCTTCAACAAAGTCCTCCTATCATTCAATCCTTCTGTTAAAGTTTTTATTCCATGAGTTATGGTTTTCATTTCTAAGAGTACATTCTTATTGTCTGTTCTTTTTTCATAATATCCTGTTCATTTTTCAAGAACACAACATTCATTAATATCACTCTGAGACTAATAACTAAAAATGTAATGTTCTCTTCTGCCTGAGTCTGAAACCGAGTAGAGCCTATCTATCATCTGTGTGACCTTGGACAAGGTACAGAACCTCCACATGCCTCAGTTTTCTTACCTGCAAAATGGGGATAAACATGGCACCTATCTTATAGGTTGCTATGAGTATTAAAGGAGGCAAAACACATAAATTGCTTAGAATAGTGCTAGGTCACAGTAAGTGCTTAATAAATATTATCTCGCAATATGATGATGGTGATGGTGATGATGATGATAGCAATTTTGTGGCACAGTACTCCCACCCACTAGCATATGAAACATAGACTATTCGAGTAAATCCCCTCAGCCCTCAGAAAGAGACATGAAAATAGGAAAGCAAGGAGAATAAGCATTCCTCCTAACAATGATGAAGATGCTCTGGGGGAATTGTGAACATGCTGGGCATACTTCTCACTTGATAGAAATTTCTAGACCCTTGCTGCACTTGGTTACTTTCAAGCTTTAATGTTCATATGACTCACCTGGGAGTTTTGTTAAAATGCAGAAGGTCTGGATGGGGATTGAGATTCTGCATTTCTGTCAAGCTCCCAGCTGATGTTGATGCTTCTGGTCCATGGATCAGACTTTGAATAGCAAGTCTTAGAGGAAAATACCTGGTAATAGGGCACAAACAGCAAGAATAGAAACTATTCATGAGACAGTTACCAATTTTGGCTCAGAATATATATATATATATATATATATATATATATATATCAAGTATGAAGAAAAAAGTGACGGTTGCTAGATGGGAGGGGGTTGGGGGATGGGTGAGAAAGGCGAAAGGATTAGAAAGTACAAATTGGTAGTTACAAAATAGTCATGGGGATATGAACTACAGATTGGGGAATATAAACAATAATGTTATAAAGACTATGTTGTAAAGTCAGATGGGTACTGTACTTATTGGGGGATCACTTCATAGATTATATAAATGCCTAACCACTGCACTGTACACCTGAAATTAATATAAAATAATATTGAATGTCAACAATAATATAGATAGATAGATAGATAGATAGATAGATAGATAGATAGATAGATATAGACATATATAGATATTGTCACAGGATGTAAAGTGCAGCATAGGGAATATAGTCAATGGTATTGTAATAGCTATGTATGGTGTCAGATGGATAGTAGACTTGTTGGGGTTATCACTTTGTGAGGGCTGTAAATGACTAACCATTATGTTACTTTGTACACCTGACACTAATAGTAAAATTAAATTCAATTTAAAAAGAATGAGGAACAATTTTTTATAGCAGAATTAAGAGCCAGGTTGTAAGAATACTTTCAGAAAGATGAGAAAGATTGATATTAAAGATGTGTTTCTGCCTCTTTGTTCAAGCCTTCTGGCCAGTCACCAACCCTCTGGGGTATGTCTAAGGTCTAAGACCACTATCTCTCATGTTCTATCAACTAGCAGTAGACGGTGACTAAGAGAAGGATTGAAGTTGTGACTGGTATCAGCAAGGAGACTAAATCGGGGTTGATAATTGGATGTTACACTGATAGTACTAAATATATTACTCTGCTTTTCATCTGTTGTGATGAAAGCCAAATTATCTTCATTTTTCACATTACTTCATATATCCAAAAGATGTCATCACCAAAGACTGGAAGGAAACATTGAAAAATTAAGAAAGTTTTATTTGTTAGAGGTAGTGAGATTGTGGTTGAACATTTTTTCTTTCATTTTGTTTTGTGATGTTATCATTTTACTTATGCAGTATAAAAAGAAGAGTCATAACTCTTTCTTTCTTAGCTAAAAGTTCCTGTTTCTCTTGGGTGTGTGACGTCACCCAAGCAAATTCTCACTCGTCAGGAAAGTTGAGCTCCTGTGAACTCTGCTATAACTTCCAAACAAACACCATACCAGTGATTAGAAGTCCTTGACCCTCCTGATTTTCTCATGTTCAGGGAAAGATCATTGTCCTGGCTGTAAATGGTTCACTATATTTGTTCTCAATATTAAATATATAGCAGACTGTTTTCCTGTATCTTATAATATTTCTTATGAAATGTAAGTAGAAAATGTATGAGATAGTAACTGACACTTTGCTTCAAGGTACCACCTCCAGAGACCTATTCAGTGACTTCAAAGCAAGTGGCTTTATATAGAATGGTAAGAAAAAGTCCTTTTCAGATATCAAGAGTGAGAGATACAGTTCAAACTCCCCATGATTTGCACCAACAGAAAGCAATATGATATAGATAATTTAAAATGGAAGGTAATCCATCCCTATCCTTCCCTTGCATTGGAAAAAGAAATAGCAACCCTCTGAGAAATAATGCAGCAAAGGCTCTGTGAGTTAACTAAAGGGAATAGAGAAAGGAACCCTAAAAATAAGGAGGAGAAGGGGTGTGCGTAAGTGGAATAGTTAAGGGAAAGCTGTTCCAGAATTAATAATAATCCAAAATAGGAATAATCAATGTGCACATAACATTCAAGTATAAATTAGTTTACATTCTTTGTTTATACCAAGAGATATGAGCTACTGTTTCCTGCTGATTTTCTTTCCTGTCTGCAAGGGTTTTGCTGTTTGATTTTGTTTTATTTGCCATTTTGCTGTTTGGGATCACTTCCACTCTGCTTTTAAGCAGGTAAAACAATAAGTGGAATTTAATAAGGCTGAAGTTTTTCTTATTGTTTAAGACTTCCAGTGGGAGAAATTTATTAAGACAGGTAGAATATCTGGAATTTTCCTGATTTCAGGCTTTTTTTTTTTTAATAAATGATTTTTTTTTAATTTTATTGGGGAAGGGGAACAGGACTTTATTGGGGAACAGTGTGTACTTCCAGGCCTGTTTTCCAAGTCAAGTTGTTGTCCTTTCAATCTTAGTTGTGGAGGGTGCCGTTCAGCTTCAAGTTGTTGTCCTTTCAGTCTTAGTTGTGGAGGGCGCAGCTCAGCTCCAGGTCCAGTTGCCATTGCTAGTTGCAGGGGACACAGCCCACCATCCCTTGCGGGAGTCGAACCGGCAACCTTGTGGTTAAGAGGACACGCTCCAACCAACTAAGCCATCTGGGAGCTCAGCAGCAGCTCAGCTCAAGGTGCCATGTTCAATCTTAGTTGAAGGGGGTGGAGCCCACCATCCCTTGCGGGACCCGAGGAACTGCACTGGCAAACCTTGTGGTTGAGAGCCCACTGGCCCATGTGGGAATCGAACCAGCAGCCTTCGGAGTTAGGAGCATGGAGCTCTAACCGCCTGAGCCACCGGGCCGGCCCTGATTTCAGGCTTTTTATCCAACCCTTTTCCAACTCATTTTAGTCTGTTATTTCTGCCCTGCCTGTTTGGCAATTATTTCATGATTGGATGTTTTTCATTACTTAGTTAAAATTGTTTGCAATCACCATTTTTCCTTTTTGTAGTTTTGGTGCACTGCATAAATTTCATGTAATGTAATACAAGTAATGGAAACTCCAAAGCCATCCAGTCCACAAACCTCACCACCAAGTCACTGAACTCATGTTTTTGTTGGTATCAATTTGGAAAAAGGTAAAAAATACAGGAAAATACAGAAGATAACAAACATCCATGCTTTGATATCTTGAATTACTAAATGTTAACCTTTTATCAGATCATTTTTAAATGGAATTTTCCAAATAAAACCAGTCTCCAGTCACCCTCCATTACTTCTTTTCCTCTCATTCTCTCTTGATCCTATTCCAATGAAGGATTCTGCCTGCCCTTGTTGTTCTTATCTCAGTCACAAGTGACGTCCATATTACCATATCCAGTGGTCACTCCTCAGTCCATATCATGTCTTCTCAGTGATATTTGATACAAATGACCACTCCTTCCTCTCTGAATGGCTTTTTTCCCTTAACTTCCAGGACATCATGCTCTCAACTGGTTGTTCTTCTCAGTCTCCTCTTTCCCAGCACTAAATACTAGAGTGCCCCAGGATCAATCTTTGAGCACCTTCTTTATGAACACTCAGTCCCTTAGTGATTCCATTCGAGTTATGACTTTGAGTGTACATTTATATACTGATGACTCCCAAACTTATATCATCAGCCTGGAGCTCTTCCCTGTCACCCAGATTTATATATCTAACCGACTAATTGACATCTTCACTTCAATGTGTAATAGGCATCTCAAACTTCACGTGTCTAAAACAACTCCAGAGCTCCCCAAAGCTGTTCTACCCACAGCCTTCCCAGTCACAGCTGATGGCAATTCTGACTTTCCGGTTGTTTGGGTCAGAAACCTTGGAGTCCTTCTTGATACCCCTCTTTCTTTTGTGCCATATGTGATTCATGAGCAAATGCTATGGGCTTTATTTTCAAATGCATCTTCAGGTTTTCTAAGTCACCATCCTCTCTCACCTGGATCACAGCCTCCTACCTGGTCTCCCTGATTCTGCCCTTGTCCCTACAGTCTTTTCCACACTGCAACCAGACTGAGTGGCTTAAGTATATTTTAGATCAAGCCACTCTGCTGCAACTTCCCCCCGTTTCTCCTAGAGTAAAAGCCTACTTCTCTGCCTTCATCTCCTGGCACTCTTGCCTTTCTTAGTTCATTCTAGGCGTAGGGCTTCCTTGCTGTTCTGTGAGCATACCTGGCACCCTTCTAGCTCAGGGCCTTTGCACTTACTGCACCCTGTGCTTGTAGCACTCTTTCCAGATACCCATTTTGCTCACTACCATATTTCCTTCAGGGATCTGATTGAATGAGTCCTTTCTTGACTACCCCATCTAAATAGCACCTCAGCATTACCCAGGCACTTCCAACCTCCCTTACCCAGCATTAATTCTCTCCATCGGACTTATGAACAAACACCTGATATATGTTTGTGTTTGTTTACTGTCTATGACCCCCGACTTCTATGTCAGCCCCTTGAGTGTAGGCTCTTTATCTTGTTCACCACTGCATGCAGACTACGGAGAACAGTACCTTGGACACAGAGGCTACTCGGTAAATATTTCTTGAAGGAAGACAGGAATAACCCACACCTCTGTTAATGGGCATTTAGGTTGTTTCCCCAGTCCGCTTTTCAACCTACTTCATGTGATAGAATTTGATAGTTCTCTGTCCTTCTCTTAGTCGGCTCTTCTTTTCCTGTCAGCCAGCCAGCACATACTCATTAAGCGACTACTATGTTTCAGGTATGTTTTAAGAGCTGGCAAAAGAGCGATAATCAAAAGAAACCAACATCCATGGGCTTGTGGGATATACATTCTAGTGGGGGGTGGGGGCCACAACCAATAAATAAAATAAATAAAGTGTGAAGAAAATTAAAGCAGGGAAGAAGTATTAAGAGTATTGGGGTGGGTCTCCAGTTTAAATAGGCTGGTCAGTGACCTTTATTGAGAATGTGACTCATTCTTGAGCAGAAAACTCAAAGAGGAGGGAAAAGAGGCTATGTGGAAAATTATTCCAGGGAAAGGGAATGATCAGCACAAAAACCCTGACGAGTGTGATGAGAGAGTGGATGAGATCACCGAGGGGTAAGTATAAAGTGGCACACAGGTCCAAGGAGTTAGCCCCGGGATGAGCTGTCATTGTGGGCATAGAGATGAGGAGGAACTTGCGAAGGAGGTAGAAAACGCAGGGCTAGTGAGGGAAGCGTAATGCTTCTTGAAGCACTCTCCCCTCTTCGATTTGGGAACACCACATGGTCTTAGTTTTCCTCCTGCCTCACATCTCCCTTCAGTCTCTTTTTGGACTTCTCTGTATAACCTCTATGACAGCTTTTTGCCAGTTAATCTCCAAAAGAGGATTAGAGTATTACATGATGCTAGGTGTGACTGTATGCTAGAAGTAAATGAGGACCCACGCCTGGAGAAAGCAGACTTAATAAGAATAGAAGGAAACAGGGTAGGTAGAGCTGAGATGCTCCACAGGAAAGGATAGGCCATTAGGGTCCAAATCCCAAAAGGAGTGTGGTAGATTCCAGGTTGGTCATCAGTAATCAAAGGGCATCTATCGTCAGTATAACAGTGCTTGAGGCAAAGTGTGTGGCTTGCAGAGTAAAAACTGAGGGGCCCCATGAAAACCAGGTTATATCATGATTCTTTCCAAACAAGTGAACAGAATAGAGCCCATTTCCTAGTGAGTAGAGCTAACAGGAACCAGATACAAAGTAGCCCCAGTGTTGGCTGGATTATGGAATGGGGATCCCACTCCTCAGGTGCGAGTAACCACAGACCCAGGTGGATCGAAGGAGGCATACACACCTGGGTTCCCTAAAAGGAATCAAGACACCACACAGAGCTATTCCAGGGTTCAACATCTAATGGCATCATGGAAGTGGACCAGTATCTCCATCCTGGGCAAGAGTAATTTTGACGATTTCTAAGCAGCACTGGTTTGTACAGCAAAAAGTCTTAGCACTTTACTCAAGCTCTTTGTTTAGTCCTGCAGAGGTGGCAGCCCTGTACACTGAAGGTAACTGGGAGCTGCTTCTAAATTTCTGGTATAGGGTTAAGAC
Source organism: Rhinolophus ferrumequinum (assembly GCF_004115265.2). Taxonomy (NCBI): domain Eukaryota; kingdom Metazoa; phylum Chordata; class Mammalia; order Chiroptera; family Rhinolophidae; genus Rhinolophus; species Rhinolophus ferrumequinum. The sequence continues at coordinate 5,470,344 of NC_046284.1, read as the reverse complement.
AGGAGAAAGGACGGAAAAACTTAACCTTCAGCTTAAGATGTAACATTACTATCAACTAAAATTCTTTTTCACTTTTCCTCCATAGGGATAAAAAAACATGCCTATGGGTATTTTTTAAGATCCAAGTGCAAAACCTAATAGTAATCTTTGTTAAACTTCATCTTCTTCATTTGGGACCCTATCTCTAGCCTGTCTAGAACATTAAGGTTTCTGATTCTATTTACTATATTAGTTATCCCTTCCAATTATATGTTATTCATATGCTCAATGAGCACGTCTCTACATTTTCATTGATAATTTGGATAAAGGTAACCTGGAGCACCAAGAACAACAGTCCTGCAGCACATCACCAGAAACCTCTTAGCAGGTCAATACAGTAATCATTAGCCTTTAGATATGAGCCATATGAACAGTTTCTAATAGCCAGTTGTCCTTGAGTACATCCCATATTGCTTCAACTTGTGAGGGCGAAGCACAATAGATAAAGAGAAGTTGGCTTGGTTAATCATGCCCAGGAGTCAGTGAGGACCTATTTCAGAGCTTTAAACGGGAAGCAGATGGTCAGTTCTATATTAATGGGTCTGTGCAACCTTCTTGTATCCGTCCTTCATTAAATATCCTTTTATCTTCTGAATATACCGGGGATGCCAAAAAGATGTATACAAGTGGAAACTTTGGTCAACATTGTTCAAGCAGTAGTTTGCTGTAATAAGAAGTGTCTGGATGCTGATGGAACCACTTTGAGCACCTCTTGTAATTGCAGAAGTCACACGTGACTTGTAGTCATCTTTTGTTATCAGTATATATTATTACAATTTTAATAGTTTTTTTTTCTTTCTTAAAATGTGTATACATTTTTTGGCACCCTCTGTATTTTAAAACCTGTAAACATCAAATCATCACATTGTATATTTTAAATATATACAATTTTATTTATCAATTATACCTCAATAAAGCTTCACCCACCCCCTTGACCTGGTGTGCCTGCCCTGCCCTCACTCCTTTCACCAGGAAAATTCCTATACATCCTTCACTTTTCAATGGTCATATCAACTCACGTACTTGTACTAAAATAGTTCATCGAAGACACATACATACCATTATATATTTAACATGTTCCATGTCTACCTATAAACTTCTATTTCCCATGAGGATTATTGGCCTTGAGATGTAGGAGTTCTATTTCTCATAAAGAGTCCTTGCTTTTCAAGAACTATTCTTTAGGTCTTCTCACTTCACACTTTCTCACTAGCAACTACTTCACAGATCTATTTTTTTCTCTCTTTTATGTATCTGGCACATAACATTCCTTTCAATTGACATTCATTAAAGGTAAAATTTACTCTAGAGGAGCTACTTGTTCTCTTGCATTAAGAGAGCAATTTATTACCAATTAATTGTTCACTTTTTCTTTTCTTTTCCACTCGAATTCATAGTATTCAACTCCAGTGATACCTTCTTTCCTAATGGAGCCTCAGGACATGATTTATGCCCAACCAGGCTTAAGGACCAGCAGTTATCTCAGTCCATTAGAAAGAAATAAGGTATGTTTGAGCTGTTGCTCCTTGGGGCCTTGGTAGAGATGTGCAGCCACTGGAGGCAGGATCAGTGTTAGAACTGAGTTTTACAATATATATGTCTTTTGTGCACTGTTTGTCACAGAAGAAAAACTAATTCTAACATTCTCATCGTTGTAGAAAGACACAGATCTATGCAGACCTGGTTCTCTACAAATTTGTTTTGTTAAACCTCAACTGGGTTCTGGTAGCTATTTAGCAATTCTTTTTTTCCCCCCATTGATTTAACCAACTCAACTGTGACCAGTGCTGGAGAGGTGGGTAACTCAGCCTGGAGTTTTCAGAGACAACTTCCCGGAGAAGTGATACTTAAGTTGAATGCTAAGATTTAAAAATAACCATTCAGTGGAGTAAGGAAAGGATATTCCAAACAAACAGATAGGAAAGCACAAAGCACCATGGAAGGTTCAAGGAGGGAATGATTAATTGAGGAGTGGAAGGTTTCAGGGCAGAGAGTCTGAAATGATAAAGATTTCCACCCAGTAGATGTTTAGATGATAGAAGTTTGGCATTAAAGGCAGAGAAAACAGCTTGAGCATAGAAATGGAAACAGGCAGTGGTAACGTGGATGAGTATAGCTGAAGCATATGGGAGAGTGCCATGATCCACGTGTTCATTACCTCAAGAGTATTGTTTTCTAAAAATCTTTGTAAGATTTCTTCCTTCAGTCTTCAGCCAGTGTATTGGGGCCCCTGGTTCCTGAATGTTTGTCTTAGGAGGCCGGACCTCCTAATAAGTAGACTGACCAAGCCTTTTGTGTATAATAATATTTGTAATTTATTTTATAGCCACAAAGAAATATATGGAGAAATGATGTAAAATTTATATGTCTATCTTTTACCCAGACACAATCTGTGTAGAAGTACCGAAGCAAAAAGATTGAAATTTAGAGGTGAAAAAACCAAGATCTTTCCCAGCCTGAACTGAATCACCCACATCTTCCAAGTAAAATAAACATTCAGTGAAACATCAATACTTTTGAGATTCTTCAATTCAGTGTTTTGGAGGTGATGCACTGTATTTCTCTTGTTTTAATAGTTATCCTTCAAAATGATCAAAAACTAAAGTTAATATCTTAATCTCCCCTCCCAAATAACACAAGGACCTTAGAACACTTTTAAAGTACAAGGGCATTCCTACCCAACTTATATACTATGGTGGTCCAGCATTTTAGCTCTGCCCCATTCTATTAGCCTCTGAAATTAAAAGTATTAGTATTTATAGAAATAGTTTTTGTTTAGATTTAGTTAGCCATGTGTTTAGGTTTTTTGTTTGTTTGTTTACCATCCCTTCTTGCCTTGGAATCCTTTCCCTCTTCCTGAAGTACACCTTTTAGAATTTCATTTAGTGTAGTTATGCTGGTGATAAACTCAGTTTTTGTTTACCTGAAAATATATTGCTTCATACTCATTTTTAAACTAAATTTTAAATTGATGTACAAATACAAGGTCTATTAACATTCTTGTACAAGTCTTTTGTAGATGATTGTCGCTACATCTCTCAGGTAAATATCTAGGAGTAGAATGGGTGGGTCATACAGTATGTGTTTGTCTAAAATTAAAACTTCCAAAAATTTTCCAAAAATGACTGTACCACTTTATTCCACCAGCAATGTGTGAGAATTCTAGGTGCTCAAAATTCTGGCCAACAATTACTGCTGTCAATATTGTAAATTTTGGCCATTGTAGTGGCTTTGTAGTAATGTCACATGTGGTTTAATTACATTTCTCTGATGAGTAAGCAACTTTTCACATACTTATTGGCCATTACAATATTTTTTTTTTTGTGAAATATCCAACTGTTTTGTCCATTTTAATGTTTTTCTTTTTTTGATTGATTTATAGTTCTTTATACATTCTGAATATTAATTCTGTTAGATATATTACACAAATAATTTCTCCTAGTCTGTGGCTTGCCTTTTCATGTTCTTAATGGTATCATTTGCTGAGCAGGTGTTTTCTAATTTTGAACTCCAATTTATCAAGTTTTTCTTTTATGATTAGTGCTTTTTGTGTCTTCAGAAATATTTGATTATCCCAATGTCATGAAGATATCCTCCATTTCTCTTCTCGAAGCTCTGTAATTTCAGTTTTTGTTTAGATCTGTGATCCTCCTAAAAATACATTTTTATGTTTGGTGACAGGTAAGGGTAGAGATTTACTTTTTCCATATAGTTACCTAGTTGTTCCTGCAACATTTGTGAAAAATAAATTCCTTTTCCCTTGGGTTGCCTTGGTACGTTTCTTAAAATTCAATTGATAACATGGGGATGTAAAGTACAACATAAGGGAATATAGTAAATAATATAATAACTATGTACAGTGACATGATACTAGATAATACTAGATTTGTTTATAACACTAGATAATACTGGACTTATTATGGTGATCACTTCATAAGTTATATAAGCATTGAATCACTAAGTTGTATACCTGAAATCAATATAATATTATATATCAACTATAATTAAAAATAAAATTAAAAAAGGCATCAGTGAATTGGGGGTGTTTGGGACAGTTAGCTGAATAATAAAACTTGCATCTGGAGATAAAAAGTAAAATGAATATGAATAATGAGAAGATTTTTTTTAAGCAGCTGCAAAAATAAAATGTGTGGATAATAGGGTCTTCTTTGTGAGGAATCATATCATCAAAAGCATGACTTTGATCTCACTAAATAAGAATCCCAACATATGGCATTAATTCACAAGTTAAAATTTCAATAAAAGATTTGTTTCCCCCTAGACACAACACACACACACACACACACACACACACACACACAATTGACAACCTATTTATGGGTCTATTTTTTACTTTATTTTGTTCCTTTGATCCAAATGTCTGTCTTTAGTCCAATAACACACTGTCTTGATTATCATAGTTTTCTCTGGGCCTCAAAGTAAGGTAGTATTAGTCTTCCATATTTATTCATATTTTTCAAGATTGTTTCAGGTATTCAGGTTCTCTTTGAATTCCAGGAAAATATTACAATCAGCTGATCAATTTCTATGGAAAAAAGTCCTCTAGAACACTGACTGGGACTACATTGAATCTACAGTTAAATTTGGAGAAAATATACATACAGATATCTTAACAATATCAGCACTTCCAAACCATGAACACAGCATAACCACAGCATAACCACTTATTTATTCATTCAGGCATTCTTTAATTTCTCTCCATTTATTTGGAGTTTTTAACAGTTACTAGTGTATTTCATTATATAATTACTGGTAAAGACTAACTGGAACTTTAAGGGAACATAATTAGTCAATAGAGTCTATGGGAAGAACTAAGGTTTTTGGGAGGAGTTCTTACACTCTAACAGCGAGAGGCCTACAGGAAGAACTCTATGTTTATATGGTAGTAACTTCCCCTTCCCTTAACTCCCCTTTCTCTTCCATAAATACCCTTCCATCTTTACAGGCAGGCCAGAGTGTACATGTGGCTTGCCATGTCTGCATGCACTGGGTTACAACCTTTTGTTTTCCCCCAAATATATTCCTTTTGGTGCCGAAACACCTAGTCAATATTATTTTTCAGTTGACACTACTAATAGTTTTGTTTTTTAATATTTTCCCCTGCTTCTGAGTTGTCTGTTATGGCGCATGTCTCCTGTGAGAGTAGTGCTCTTTATGCACTCCTGTTCTCAGGACTTCCAGAACCCAGGGGACCCCAAGGCTTTCATAAGTCAGGCAGCCAAAGAATTGCACTCCTCTAACTCAAACATGTACTTCATCCATGTTCAATAGGAAGCAGTTACAGAAGTATGACCCATTGTCCCCATCCTCCCAAGAATGAGGAGTGAGAAACCTCAGGGAGCAATAGGACAAGTCTCTCAAGGTCTGGCTGGTTCTTACTAAATGCTATTCTTGCTAAATGTTGAAATATAGCACAGTATTTTGCAGATGCAGCCATAAACAGGATGAGCTTGACAGGTACTCAACTGGATAGGTGTAGCCAACTGCAAAGAAGAAATCAACGTGCAATTAACCAAATAGTGTATAAAAGCAATGAATGGCCAAGCCTCCCTTGAGGAGACAGAGCTTTGGCTATGTGAGTCCCATCTCCTTTAATGACTGCAAGTAAATTACCCACCCACAAAATCCCCGGGACCCCTTTTTCCAGGCGTCCCTTTTTCCAGGAGTCCGTATTGGTCCTTCCTGCACAACCAGCTTCTCCTCCGCAGCCCTTCCAAACTTGTCACTCACCTGCGTGCAGCCAATCAGCACCCACAGGATGGGCGACAGCGCGAGGGAGGAGAAGGAGCGTCTACTTCCTGTTTGCCTACGAATGCGCAGACTCGCAAAGGAGGGGCGGGCCTGCGGGTGTGAGCGAGCCAATCACGGACCCGCGGCAGCTGGCGGCTGGAAAGGCGGTTAGTCGTGCGCTTGCTTCCCCAAGATGGCGGCCGCTAAAGATGCTTGTGGCTCAGGAGAAGTGGTTGCAGGAAACGGTCGGCGGTACCACCTAGGGATTCCTGAAGCCGTGTTTGTGGTAAGAGATACGCTGTTCCTAGGCATCTTGACGCTAGGCCGCGACCCCTTCCTTCCCAGTCCCCACCCTGGCCTCCACTGTTGGGGGAAGGAGTTGAGCTGAAGGTTCGGCGAGAGAGCGCTCCGTCCCCTCTCGCGCTTCGTGCGTGGACAGACTGTGCTGTGTGCTGTGCTGGGACCTGCCCCAGGGGAAACGCAGTCCGAGAAGGCCCCAAAACAGAAGAGGGCCTGGGGAGGGAGGACTCGGGAGCGGGGCGGTCTGAGGGAGCGCCCCCTAACTGCTTACTAGACACCAGGATTCATCCCCTGCTGCCTGGAAAAGGGGAGGCAGTGAGAAGCTTGAGACTCAGCCTAGGTGTGCTGGTGATTCTGTGCTTGCCTCCACTCCGGAGATGAGGTCTTGTACCTGTGTCTGTGCCCTGGATGGCTGAGAATAGGAAATAAAGCCTAGTCTGTTGAAGGAATGCGGTGGTCTCTTGCCTTGGAGGAATGATTTTACCCACTCAGTTCTGGCTGAGCTACTATAAAATCTTAATGGAATTTTCCCGACCTTTTGGTTTGTACTTATATTGCCTTATCTCTGCCTTTGTCTTAGTCATATCTCCTTCAAAAGACCCATTTCTTTTACTTAAACTACTTTTATATACACTGTATATTGCATATTTGTATTTGCTGATTCAGTTTTGTAGTTATTTTCTTCAGTCATTTCGTATTTCCTCCCTGAGCTGTGCCATTTATTTCTTTACATTTCTCTCTCAACTAATGGAAATGAGATAAAATTTGTTGAGTGCCAGGCATTTTCCTAATGCTTTTACAAAACTCTAGGAGGTAGGTAATGTTATCCCATTTTGTAGATGATGAAGCTGAGGCACAGAGCCCTCGAATAACTTCCTCCGATCCACACAGGGTGTAAGTGAGTTATCCAGGATTTGAACTTGGGCAATCTGTGGGGCTGGAGAGCCCCTCTGTGTACACATCCTGCTCTGCTACTGGGAGGAAAGGCAGGTCACCATGTTGCTCAGTGTCATTTTCTCCTGGTCCTAGCACAGTGCCTGACACATAGTATAAACCCATAACTAGATGTCAAATTGTATTTCCATAGTGCCTTAAATACTTCATCCTGGTGCTCAGCTAGAGTTGGCTTCAAAAATCTAATTCAGGATGACAAACTTTATCTGAAGGCTTTAGAAAAAAAGTCTTATCTTAAAGTGCCCTTTTCCCCTAAAATTCTATGGGTTATTTTTTTTTTTAGACCTTAAAATTTCTGCCAACATGATATGATAAGCCATCCAAATTTTACGTAATTATTTTTATGTTCCCAAACTAATGGGACTATCATGGTGTTATAGAAAGAATAATTGCTGCTTAGTCTTGAGCATATTGTTTTACTACTTTGAGCCTCAGTTCCTTAACAGAAGTAGCGATGACAATACTTACAAAGTTGCTATGAGAAACAGAGAATGTGCTTTCAGTATTGCAAGTTGATGCTTAATATACAGTGGTCCCTCGGTATCCATGGCGGATTGGTTCCAGGACCCTCCTACCCTCATTCAAAATCTGCAGATGCTGAAGTCCCATATATAAAATGTCGTAGTATTTGTATTAACCTACACACATGCACATCTTCCCATATACTAAAATCATCGCCAGATTACATATAATACCTAATAAGATATAAATGCTATGTAAATAGTTGTTATACTACATTGTTTAGGGAGTAAGTAGTACATGTCAGCAACAAGTTAACATTTTTTTCAAATATCTTTGAACTGCAGTTGGTTGAAACCACGGACTCCGAACCCGCCAATGTAGAGGGCCGACTGTATATTGTCTTCTGTGATGAAAGGCAGTATACCATACTGGTTAGGAGTCAGACCTCTCCCTTTTCGCATTCCCAGTGGTGTAGTAATTTGTTTTCTTTTCCTGCTTGAATTATTCCTTTCCCCGTTCTCCATTTGCTGACCTCTTCATCTCTCAACACCTAATTTCAGATATAATCTCCCTGTAGTTCTTCCTGATAGTACCCCAAATGGAATTCTTGGCACTTTCACGTTTCCTTAGTACGTTGTATTGTAGACATAGCTAATGTTTATTATCAGTTACAAGCTGTTGTGTACTCTTCTAAGCATTTTACACATTCTAAGCATTTTAATGCTAACTCATTTAATCCCCTGTGAGGAAAATACACTTTTTATTTTTTTAATTTTACAGATGAGGAAATTGAGACAGAGGTTAAATAACTTCCCTCAACTCAACACATTGAGTATGTGGTGAAGCCACGATTCAAACCAGGCAGCCCTGGCTCTTAACCTCCAACCTATGCTACTATAGTTAATTCTCCTTGCTACACTCTAAGCTCCTAGTAGTATGTCCCCCTGTGCTAGAAACTGGCACTTATTTTCCTTTCTTGCAGTTTTACTACCTCCAGGAAGATGGTATCTCCATTTTACATGCAAAGTTCAGCCATTGCCGCTCCCTCACCTTTTGAATTTCTTTTACTGTCTCTAGTTTGATGGCTTCATAGTTCACGCTCTTGCTGTGTTTCTCTTCCTTTTTCTTCTTCTTTTGGCTAAAATAGTCCTTTACAGTTAGTAAGCATGAATAAGAATAATGATGTAGAGATGCCAGAAACCGTAAGATAATTGACTTTAACTTACAATGAAGGTCTCAAGTTCTTCAAAGAACTGGAAGTCTCGTATAGACTCTCCTTAAAGTTTCCATCTATTTTCATCTAGTTCCTTATCTAATTAACTAGCTTTTCTTCAAGGATCAGCATGTACTATACAGGTTAAAAATGCTACTGGGTTTTACTTATTTTCTTTTGCTTATTGTTCCTGTTACAAAAGATTGCTCTGTTTACCTTTTAGTTATACTTTATTTCAACCACTTGATACTTAAGGAGGTATTTGTGGCTTGCCTGAGGAACCTAAGGACCACATTTAGCATGATTTCTATGGCAGAACTTGTTGAATTAAAAATTTAAGTAACAAAATCAATAATTTTGGCACGCAACCTGTGGAATCATTTTGTAGCTAGGTTACCTAACTAGGCAATGTGTTTGACTGTTGGTAATGTTCATATTTTACTACTAAGGCACCGTGGGGGAGGCATAAAGAAGGCAAGGTCATTTTTCTTTCTCTATACATAAATAAAAAAAAGAGGAAGGTGGAGGAAGAATAAATTAGCTAAAAAATGTATATGCACTGAAATGGTCTCTAACTTTTTTTAGTTAAAAACAAGCCTTTGAAGAAAAAGGAACATGAGCTTTCTTTTCTTCTGTGTTTCATAAATTGAGCTAAAGAAGTAAAAAATCAGATTAGAGGTAGATATTCTAATGTTTTAAATGTATTATTTTTGATACTAAAGGAAGATGTAGATTCCTTCATGAAACAGCCTGGGAATGAGACAGCAGATGTAGTCCTAAAGAAGCTGGATGAACAGTACCAGAAGTATAAGTTTATGGAACTCAACCTCGCTCAAAAGAAAAGGAGGTAAGTGTAGAAATTTGCAAGTTTTTAAAAAAATTAATCTTATATGTCTTAAACTTTAAAAAAAATGAGACATTTACGTGCAATAAAATAAGATGTTGAATGTTCAGTGTGATGACTTTTCACAAAGATATCTACTTCTGTAACCATTGCTCAGATCAGTATTTAGAACATTCCTATTACCCAGGGAAGTTGTCTCCCACCCCTTTCTAGCCAACTCTTCCCACTTTCAGAGACAATCACTGTTCTGACTATTTTCACCATAAATTGGTTTTGTCTGTTCTTGAACTTTATATTACTGGAAGCATTTAGTAGCTACTGTTTTATGTCAGGCTTCTTACACTTGGTGTAATGCTTTCAAGAGTCATCTGTGATGTGTGTATCAGTAAATTATTTTTTTTTAGTGCTGAGTTATGTTTCCTGTGGATGTACCACCATTTTTATCTGTTTGCCTGTCAGTGGACATTGGGGTTGTTTCCACATTTGTTTTTAAGTCTTTGTGTGGATATATGCTTTCATTTCTCCTGGGCAAGTTTCCTAAGGGGTGGAATTGCTGTATGATTAAGTGTATGTTCAATTTTATGAGAAACTCCCAAATCCTACAAGATATCTATACCATATTACACTTCCACCAGCAGTGTATGGGAGTTCTAGTTATTCCACATCTTCACTAGCACTTGGTATTTGAAAACATAATAGAATGAATATTGAAGACCCTCAGGCTGACTGGTTGTGAGGACTGGCTGTGACTATAGTGCAGAAGCTGTTGTGCAGGGGCTGACACTACAGAGCAGGATTCCCTTTAGCGGGGCTCTGGTGTCTGCCCAGTCTGCTCTTTGGGTGTGTTGTCCTTGGAGGCGGTTGGGTGATGCACTGGCTCAGTCTGAAGCTAGCCACCGGATGTGCCAGCCCTGGGGCCCACCGCAGGCCAAGTTCAGCCGCAGCCAGTGTCCTGCCCAGGGCCACCTGGCATGAGCCACAAAGCAATCCACAGATGACTGCCACCTAAAGTGGGCTTGGAGGTGCTTTGAGAGGCCAAGCTGAAAGGCGGTGAACCGTGGCTGGCTGCTGCTGGTGCTGGGTTTAGGGCTGCTTAGCAAGAGGTACGGGGCACATGGAGGTGAGATGCTGCTTATTTGGGGTTTGTGAACCTTTGAGCGATATTAGGAAAGTGCAGCATGAGCTAAGGCAGGCATTTAGCATGGAAAAGCCACTGGAAGCGGCTTCGGTGTGCCTGAAAGTTGAGTGCGGCTGAGTCTCAGGGAATCAGGGCAAATGAACAGTGCTAACCAAGTTGATGGAGACTCAGATATATGCGTCTGGGAGGCGGGAGGGACTCCAGCTACCCTCCATCTCACTGAGCCACAATCTTCACTGGTTTTCACAGCCAGAAGTTACGTGGACTTCTCTCCCCGGCACTGGAACCCTGGGCTGGGAAGCCTGGTGTGAGGCTGAGACCCCTCCCTCCTGGGGGCGGGGAGCACCTCTGCAGCTGAGATATCCCTCCTAATTTTTAACAGTCACAGGTGGGTGTGGGACCAGCCTGTTCCGCATCTCTCCCCCTCTTACCAGCCTCGAGATGGCTTCTTCTGTGTGTCCTTACAGGTAGGGCTTCAGTTCGGCTAGACTTCAGGTGATTCTCAATGATGGTTGTTCTGTAGTTTCCTTGTACTTTTGAGGTGGTTGTGAGAAGAGGCAAGTACAGTGTTTACCTACTGCGCCATCTTGACTGAGATCCCCCCAAGATTTCATAACTAATAGGCATAGGACAAAGGTTTCCTTGTTCTTATCAACTGATGGTTGTTGGTGTCCATTCAACACCAACAGGAAGCCCCAATTTGGGGTGCAGTGAAGAAGGATACTTTATTCAGGGCAAACAGCTCAGTTGTGATACAGCACAGCTGTAGAATAGCTCAGTAGTGTTACAGCTCAATCATGAAGCAGCATGGCAGCGAGGTGGACCTGGGTCCAGGCCCTTCTCTGGCTACGTAGATAGCTCTGCTCCACCTGCTCTTCTCCGCTCTGGTCCAGCAAGACATCTTTGGTGTTTCATCTTTGGTGTTTCAGCTCCATCCAGGGAAACACAGCCTTGTTTCCTTGTTTGGTGGGAAGGGAAAGTGTGCTGTCCCAACCAGAGGGTAACTGACTTTATATAGACAGAAGTCCCCACCCCTGGGCTTCTGTTGGTCCTTCTTCATGCAAATGAGGACTCCAGATCCTCACAGTTCGGTCCAAAAAACACTGTTGTGATTGGTCAGAATGGAACCACTCTGATTGTTCCATGAAGATGCTGATGGGAATTTAGCTGAAGACCTCCTATTGGACAGGAAAAGCTTCAGTCCTGTTGGTTAAAATAGGATTCCAGGAACTCCTTTATAAGGGCTGGCTCAGGTGGCAGGGGCACAGGGCAGGCAGGCAGTTCAATGTGCAGTTTTCGTGAATGAGAGGCCCCCTGTTTAGAAAAGGCTGCTAGGCTCTGTTTTTAAGTTTGAGCCCAGTTAGCCAGCAGGAGCCTTTCTTGGTAGGTATATTGTTTCTCAGGGTCCACATTCTGAATCCTGCTCAAATCAAAGCCCTATCCACCTTTTCCCCTTTCGTTTTTTTTTTCCCCCTCTTCTTTCTTTCTGGAATGTCCCTTACCTCTGTGATATCAGCTATGCAACAAAAACTATTTTGGGGCATAGTTGAGTTGTTCTGCAACAGATGGCTCTATGTAGTTTGGGTACTAACCTTTTTCTCTGCATATGTTGTGAATCTTGTCATTTAACTTTACCTTCAGCTGTGTAAAAGTTCTTTAGTATTTCATAATTCTCTTGTGGCGATCTCTTGGATACATGGATTTATGCCTTTTATTTTTAACTGGAAATTTTGCGGTTGTCATTTTTTATTTTATTGTTTTTTCCTATCATCTGTTAATTTTTTTGTGTGTCCTAGAATTCCTGTTAATGTGGATGTTGACACTTCACTTCAGTTTTTCCCTCTATTTCTTTTTATTATTTCCTCTCTCCTGCTGACTTTGGTAACTTGTCTTTTTGGCAATTAGATGGCTGTCCACGAGTTTATTTCAACCATTACATTTTTTTATACCTACTAGTTTTGGTTGGTTCTTTTATATGTACTTGTTTCTTCTTCATATCCCAATATCCTATCTGTTCTCTTTGAGGTATTTTAAATACTTACTGTATAATCTTCTCTTTAGTATTTAATTTTATTTCATCTGATAGAGTTTATTGTCTTTATTTTATTATAGTTGAGTTTATCAGATTATCATTTATTTTCCCTGTCAACTCATAGTCTCTGAAGGGTATTAGTCACTTTGGCCAGTAATGTATGTGGGGGTGGGAAGAATTGAAGTCCCTCTTGGTTTGAGGGGTAGGAAGAATGCTGCTGGTGTTCTAATGTAGGGCATGGCCATTGGACAAGTGCTCCTTCTCCCCAACCAAGTCACTTGGCCTGTGGGGGATTCTTTCTGTTCTTCTGCCCTTGGCAGCCTTCACTGTCATCAGCCCTGCGTGTGGGAGTGGGGAGGGGAGACTGCTGACGGCCAGTGATGTCTTCTCAGCTCCTCAGCCTGACCTCCCTGCCTCTGGCCAGTTCTGTTGTTGTACCCTGTAGCAGTGATGGGATCGGTATTGTGATTCACCCAGGGCAATTTAGAGGGAGAAAAAAACACCTAGAAAGTTCTCCTTTAGTGGTATTTCCCTTTTGAAGACTTGGTCTACTTCCCTTCTAAGCTACCGTGTTTCCCCGAAAATAAGACCTAGTGGGACAGTCAGCTCTGATGTGTCTTTTGGAGTAAAACTTAGTATAAGACTCAGTCTTATTTTACTATAATACAAGACCGGGTCTTATATAAGACCAGATCTTATATTAATTTTTGCTCCAAAAGACGCATTAGAGCTGATTGTCCAGCTAGGTCTTATTTTCGGGGAAACAGGGTACTGACTGTCCTCTCACTGCCCTGCCCACCCCCAGGACCGAGAGATTTCTGTTGTCCATTAACAGAGAGCAGATAAGTTGTGTTATAGTCGTAATTGAAGATTACACGGCAGTGAAAATGAATGAGCAAATCCTCAGAAACTAATTGAGTTTAAGAAGCAACCGCCCCCCCCCCACACCAGTCCATATAGCACTAGACTGTATTAAGCTAAGAAACCAGTAAAGAGTATATTGTTTAGGGATACACATAAATGTGATGAAACTATTTGTTAAGTTAAAAAAGGGACTGTGAACACAAAGTTCAGGAGAGCTGCCATCTCTTGGGATGAAGAAAGGTGGGGAGAGCTGTATTGCTTGGACATGCACAGTGGCCTTGGCCATCTGGTTCCTAAGTTGGCTGGCTGGGGTTTCAGCTGCTTGATCAATATCCTTCATAATTTATATATTACATGTAATATTTATACTTACAAAACATAGAAACCATTTACATGACCAAAAATCTTGATCTGCACATACTTCTTATGTTGTATGTATATCAGATATTTTATAAAAATGAATGTGTCTTACACCTTCCTAGCATTTACCCATATGAATATATATATATATATATATATATATATATATATAATAGGAAAATAAGCAAAACTGACAGATGTGCAACATCCATATTGAATTGTAAAGAGTTCACAGAACACTAGCCTTCAAAGTAAGTCAAAAAACACATGCTAAGTGAGTGTTTCTAGATTATTCACTGCACTATATTACCAGATAGTGATATGATATTTTTTAGCAGCAGGCTCATCTAACATTTCTTGCCAGGTTAGTAGCACAGTGTATGATAAAGTTTTTTCTGCTAACCTTCACACCTGCTGTGACTTCCTTTATATGATGCAATACATTCATTTTCATTATCAATATTTACATTTTATTTACATACCAATCTCCAATAATATTTAGTTAAATGTATTCTGAAAGAACCACAGCTTTGTTTTGTATCTTTAATCTGTTTTTTCACAAATGACATTGATTTGACAGGGACCCCAGAACTGTTTTGCACATTTTTCCATTCAAAAGACATTAAAACCATGGGCAGTTTCTCATCATAAAAAAGAGCTAAACCTCAGTGACAAAAAAAAAAAGAAAAGAAAAATGACTAAATGAAAACTAAATGACTTTGAGTGTTTTCAGCATCAGCATATTTTTATCTCTTATTTTCTTCTTTTTTTTTAATTGGAGAATATTGGGGAACATTGTGTTTCTCCAAGGCTCATCAGCTCCAAGTCGTACTTCAATCTGGTTGTGGAGGGCACAGCTCAGCTCCAAGTCCAGTCGTCGTTTTCAATCTTTAGTTGCAGGGGACACAACCCACCATCCCATGCGGGAATCGAACCAGCAACCTTGTTGTTGAGAGCTCGCGCTCTAACCAACTGTGCCATTCGGCCACCCCTATCTCTTATTTTCTTGTCAGTGAGGTTAATTTCTGTTGGGAATCAGTTGCTAGTGATTTTTAAAAATTATTTTGTAATGGACTTTATTTTTTAGAATAGTTTTAGGTTCATACCAAAATTGAGCAGAAGGTAGCCATTCCCCAAAATATGCACAGCTCCCCCCATTATCAACTTCCCCACCAGAGTGGTTCGTTGGTTACAACTGATGAGCCAGTATTCATATATTATCATTAACTAAAGTCCATGGTTTACTTTAGGGTTCACTCTTGTGTTGTACAGTCTGTGCGTTTTGACAAATGCACGATGTCATGTATGCACCATTATAGTGTCACACACAGTAGTTTCACTGCCCTTAGAATTCTCTGTGCTCTGCCTTTTCATTCCCCACAACCTCTGACAACCAGTGATCCTTTTCCTGTCTCCAGTTTTGTCTTTTCCAGAATGTCATGTAGTTGGAATCATATAGTATGTCACCTTTTTGCTTCTTTCACTTAGGGATATGCATTTAAGGTTCCTCCATGTCTTTTCATGGATTGATTATTCATTTGTTTTCAGTGCTGATAATACTGTATTACATTGTTGGATGTACCACAGTTTATTTATTCATTCACCTCCTGAAGGACATCTTGGTTGCTTCCAAATTTGGCAATTAGGAACAAAGCTGCTATAAACGTCCATGTTGAGGTTTTTGTGTGGATATAAGTTTTCAGCCCCTTTGGGTAAATACCCAGGAGTGTGATTGCCAGATCTTATGGTAAGAGTGTGTTTAGTTTTGTAAGAAACCACCAAACTCTCTTCCTGAGTGGCTGCCCCAGTCTGCATTCCCACCAACCATGGATGAGAGTTCCTGTTGCTCCACATCCTCACCAGCATTTGGTGTTATCGGTGTTCCAGGTTTTGGCCAGCCTGATAGGTGTGTGGTGATATCTCGGTGTTTTCATTTGCAATTCCCTTATTCATATGCTGTGGAGCATCTTTTCATATGCTTATTTTCCATCTGTGTCTTTGGTGATACATGTGTTAAGGTCTTTTTCGCCCATTTTTCAATCAAGTCGTTTGTTTTCTTACCGTTCTGTTTTAAGAGTTCTTTGTATATTTTGGATAATAGTCTTTTACCAGATATGTGTTTTACAAAGATTTCCTTTCAGTCTGTGCCTTCTCTTTTCATTCTCTTGACAATGTTTTTTGCAGAGCAGAAGTTTTTAATTTTAGTGAAGTCCAGCATATCAATTACCCTGTTTCCCCGAAAATAAGACCTAGCCGGACAATCAGGTCTACTACATCTTTTGGAGCAAAAATTACTGTAAGACCTTATTACTGTAAGACAGTAATTTTTGCTTCAAAAGATGCATTAGAGTTAACTGTCCGGCTAGGTCTTATTTTCGGGAAAACAGTATTTCTTTCATGGATTGTATCTTTGGTGTTTATGTAAAAAGTCATCACCACACTCAAGGTCATCTAGATTTTTTCCTGTGTTATCTGCTAGAAGCATTATAGTTTTGTGTTTTTACATTTAGGTCTGTGATTCATTTTGACTTAATTTTCGTGAAGTGTTTAGGTCTGTGTCTATATTCATTTTTTTGTGTGTGTGTAGGTATCCAGTTTTTCCGGGCTTGCAGTTTTGCTAGTAGCTATAATATAACTTACCTTTGAGTCTGATCATTCCCATCATTATTTTCTTAAATTTCTTGTGTTCAAACCAATGATCCATTTATAATTTTAAGAGTAGTTTTTATCCAACTTGAAAATAAAATAGCATTTATCAACGTAAAAGTTAATGAAAAATTAGCCAAAGCTCGAAAGAATCACAAAAATGCATCGCATCATAATGTGCTGTGTACCCATTTAGGCGACACTGCACACTTCTTGCAGTGTGACAAGCGCAAGCACAGGGCAGCTGTCGCTGCACTTGTCTGGCATTTCACCGGCTGTGGTGTTCGCGTCTGTGTCCTAAGGGTACTCGCCAGGAGCAGAGAGGTGGTGGTGTCCGGTGGTTTCAAAACTTGGAATATAATGTTTGAATGCATGTTATTTTAAAATTAGTCCTTTTAAAATATGCAGTTCTAATCACATGTACAACCTCTGAATCACCTCTGTGGAATATGGTTTGCTCTAGAAATGTTAAATACTGATGGGGTGTTTGACATAGAACAGGGCGTGGTACACAGTAGGCATTCCATAAATATTTGCTGTCATATCTAAATGTCTTAGTACTTATTTATATATGAAATATCTGAAATGTCATAGATATTTTAATAAAAATGTACAAAATACCTTAAATATAAAATATCTTAAATGTTTTATATTTATAAGGAGTCCTCAAGAAGATATCAATAGAAAATGCACGGCTTGTAAGACTGTACCTTGGTGTTCATTATTCTTGCTGTAAAATGCTAAGTTCAAGTTCATCTTTTTCTGATTCACAGACTCAAAGGTCAGATTCCTGAAATTAAGCAGACTTTAGAAATTCTAAAATACATGCAGAAGAAAAAAGTAAGTGTATTTTTGTTTGTAAATATGAGCGAACAGGATACTTCAGCAGAAGTGCATCTTTGTTGACTGGTTCCTGGAAGATCCATACAGCCTTCTTCAGCACATGCACTGATGTTATGGACAGTGTACTTGACTGATGAACGTAGCTTTGTGGCTCCCCCCCCAAATCAGGTTTAATTCTAGGGGCCACACTTCTGGGATTATTTTATTTATATATAGTATATGCAAACTTCAGTGCAAATTGAAATTATGGTGGGTACAAGAAGGTGTCTTATTTTGAGGTAGCAGCATCTAAGTCTTGTCATTGTTACTGTTCTCTGTCAGACTAAGGATTGAGTCCAGGAAGTACAGAGCTGGAAGGAATCTTAGAAATTATATTTCCGGTTCTCATTTCACAGTTGAGGATATAGTTACAGAGGTTACACTTGACCAGTGTCACATAGCTAATTATTGGCAGAACTTGATTCGAGAACCTGAGTCTTGAGCCAATACTCACTAAATAAAAGCAGACTATAAAAATTAAATTTCATAGGCATGTTGTATTTAAAAGAATATGTATATGTGTATATACTGGGGTTGCCATTTAAACATGTGTACACATGACTTGTATTCATCTTTCATTATTGGTATATATTGAGTATTACAATTCTAATACAGTTTTTTTTCCCCTTAAAACATGTATACATTTTTTTGGCACCATCCTCTGTATATGATTTATTACTTGACTGGTAGAATAACTGCATTTCCAGTACGTTATTTTATGTGGTAAGCTTTATAAGAGACTTCAGAAAACTGGTGGGCTTTCTGAAGCACTGAAAAAATAATAGCTACCTCATGAAGAGAGCTTACTCTACCAGGCAGTGTGTGTGTGTGTGTGTGTGTGTGTGTGTGTGTGTGTGTGTGTGTAAACTGATTGTGGCAGCCTTCACTGGTGTAGGGACTATTTGTTATCCTTATTTTCCATATGAGGAGCCTGCGGCACAGAGCAGTTGTGCCATATGCCAAAGTTGCGCAGGTAGTTGAGCCAGAATCCATGCCCTCCGTGCCCCACCATCTGGCTGCAAGCATTCGTTTCTTTGAGTGCTACACTTGGTTTGCATGATGGTCCTGCTTTAAATGGCTTAGGTCCGACTGTGGGCGTTCTCCTTTACAATCTTGGCATTAAACTCGCCTGTTTACAGTACTGTCATTTTTTTTTTAAGGAATCCTCCAGTTCACTGGAGACCAGGTTCTTACTGGCAGATAACCTGTACTGCAAAGCTTCCGTTCCTCCTACTGATAAAGTGTGTCTGTGGTTGGGGGTAAGTAAATGGAATAGCCACAGCTTCCTGGGCTGACATTTGTAAACTAGTGCACGACAGTATTGTTTGAGCTGTGTCAAATGCTTATCTCCCTTTGACTGTAGAAGGAATGAAGGGGTGGAGTTCAGGTGGTCTATCAGAAACCAACTGAAATTCGGAAGAGGGGGAGGTGAAGATTGCCGGCCAAAACACGCTCAAGTCTCTCCCAGTCAAAGCAAAAGTGGCCAAGGCCTGCTTCCCCGCCAGCTAATGCTTCACCTCTGAAATGTAACAGAAGGAAAAGAAATAGAAGTAAAATAGCCTCAGATAAATGCTGCTTCCCAGTAGGACTTTAGAAGTTTTAGAAAGGTCTCTCTAAACTTACGGGGGAAAGATGATTACAAAAACCTTGAGGTTGGAGTCCACTTTTTAAACCATATACTTCAATTTTAGATTATTTCCTAGACCTTGCCTTGATTTTTCCTGTCTTATTTATTCCTCTCAGTCCCCTGACCAACCAGCCAAGCCATTCCTGACTGTCTAACTAGATGTCCATAGGTCAAGTTGCCATACAAAGTAGCAAGCCAAGTGTACTGCTTTCAGCTATCCCCACTGCGAGGGTTTCCCCTTGCTGCTGTCCTGTAGCATCACTCCTGAGAGGCATATGGACAGATTAGTACACAGAAACTCACTTCTCTGTCTCTTAGTTTCTCCTCCTGATTTTTGTTAGTTGTAACATTTTCAGAGTTTATACATTTAATTCTACAACCATAATTCCCATCCTTGTTTAGTTTTGATCTGTAAGTGGAACAGCTATTCACCCAGTGGCTCAAATCCTAGGGTGAGTCATTCCTCCTTGGCTTCTCTTTCCCTCGACCCCTATTCCATCAGCAAGAGGGGATAAGGAGATTCCATAAATTAGACTGGGATGAAGGGGGGCTCTCTAAGAATTACAGCTGGAGCCCACCTGACGTCTCACACCGGGTGAATTCCAAATGGTCATATACTTCCATGAAATACTCAACCATCCAAGTTTAGGCCAAATCCTAGATGACTTATCTTGTAACCTTGGAATAAAGATGGTTTTCTTAGGCCACAAAAGTTAGAAATTATAAGCAAAGTTAAAAGACAACAGGAAAATGATTTGTCACTCAGAGCATAGCACAGGCCTAGCAGGTTTGCTGGGTGCTGGGTGACGTGTTTGTGCATGTCAGTTTTGAGATGCCTCTTAGACTTCAAGTGTGCTTGTTTAATGAACGATCAACTAAGGAGAAATACTTGGCACAGGGTACTTTGTAAATGAATGATGGATTTTTTTTTGACACGAATGACGTGTTTTTAAATGTATTCAATTTTTTCTTGTTAAAAGTAACCAAAGTACAAAAATTTTCTGAAAAAAACATAGTAAGAAACAACAGCATTTGACACCGAAGAATGAGATTGTGGTTCTGGGATTGGAGAGACATGTACTTTTCATTGAATATTTGTTTTGTCCCAGCTGAATTTGTGTACAGTTTTCTAATTATCATGGATTGGGTTATTCAGTCATTAAGTATTTATGGAGCACCAGCTTTGTGCCAAACACTTTCATGCTGCCTCTCTAATCCTTAGAACAACCCCTTGAGTAATTTTGAAATTTCATTTGTCAGATGAGTAAAGTGGTTTAGGAAATGCCCGGTGGTAAGTCAGGTGGGAGGAGTTGTTCAGAGCTGGGAAAGGTATGGCCCCCACCTCCAGAGTGCGTGCATCCCCAAGTATGGACAGTATCACCAGGTCTTCAGAATACCTGGCCTTCGATCCTGGCATCTGTCGGAGGTAGGGAGGGGACAGGGAGAGCTGTTTTCCTTATCAAATCAAATGTAGGTAATACATAAAAACTTCTAAATTATTGTAGCTTAAGCTCAGAAACAACTATGTCAGTGGATTCAAGTGTTAGGCAGTTTAGAAAGATAGGATTTGGTATCTAAACGTATTGGGTCTTCTCCTGATTTTTCCATTTACTTACTAGCTATGTAAGCGTAGGCAACCTGGCCTCTGACCCTCTGTTTCCTTAACTGTAAAGATGAAGATAACTTGCCTCACCAGGGTGGTTATGAAGGGTAAATGATAGAACGTATATAAATATTTTCTCTAACCCAAGGTCAATAGACTTCTGTAAAACGCCAGAGTCAATATTTTTGGTTTTGCAGGCCACTCGGTCTCTGTGACAACTACTCAGCTCTGCCACCCTGGCATGAAAGCGTGAGTGGAGAAAAGCTGGGTTCCAACAAAACTGGGGACAAAAGACAGCCAGCTGGGTTCTGCCCGAGGGGTGAGGTTTGCCCACCCCCTGCTCTGTTCTACACAGTGCTGTGTAAATGTTTAGTAATTGTCATGACTTTCTCTCTTCAGGCTAATGTAATGCTTGAATATGATATTGATGAAGCTCAGGCATTGTTGGAAAAGAATTTATCGACTGCCACAAAGAATCTTGATTCTCTTGAGGAAGACCTTGACTTTCTTCGAGATCAATTTACTACTACAGAAGTCAGTATCCTTTCTTTAAAAAGAAGCAAAAGGAGGAAGCATTCTTATTTGCATGCTTTAATGAGAAGAGTGTCCTTATTTTCAGGCCATTGACCTCTTTTGGCCCTGGCCCTCCCCCAGTGCACCCCGGGTTCCAAATCACGCCAGTCAGTTATTATCCTCACCCCCTCAAATGTGCTATACCCGTTGCATTTCCCCACTTTGTTCCTCCTACTTGAAGTGATCTCCTATTTACCTTGGGCTACTCCTTTTTGTCCTTCATATTTCACCTCAAGTATCAGAACGTTGTTGGACGTTTTCTAACCCCTTCAGGGTGTGTTGTTGTCCCTCCACGCTTACTTAGTGCGGTTCACATAGTGCTTTGTTTGTTCTCCATGCCAGACCGGGAGCTCTCCGAGTGTAGGACCTATGCTTTCTCTCTTCTCCACTGCATGTAGTACATGGCAGGCATTGCAGCCTGGAGCGGGGTTTGCATGTGACTGGTAATGGGAAGACTTCATCCAGAGAGGAAAAAGACTGTGCCGTTTCTAGAAGATAAAATGGGACAAAGCCTAGATGACCTTGAGGATGACAGTGACTTTTTGGATAAAGCACCAAAGGTGGGGTCCATAAAAGAAATAATTGACATGCGAGGGCCTAATGCAGGGTGCCGCCTGTGGAAAGGAAAAGATGTAGATGCTTAATAACTTGAGTGAATGTCCTGTTAAACCAAAGAGAAGGTGAGAGATAAAATTACTGATAATTAAATTGTACTAATTTAAATATTACATATCAGGATATGGTTTGAACAGTTTTTGAAATTTCGTGGGTGGGGCTATCTTTAAAACTTGACGGTGTCGAGGACGTATTTGTTAATTATAATATAGTCATTAACTAGATACGCTAAACAGTTGATTTGAGGCTTTGACTTGGTTTTGGTGGAATTTTGTTCCAGTAATTTCTTAGCAAACGATATTATGGCAAGATGGCTCACAACACTGTTTGTCACCAGTATTTCTTGTGTGTGATTTCTGTCTTTGATTCAGTGTGTGAGTGAGTGCTTAGTCATTGCCTATGTTCTCTTTAGAACTGCATTTGCATTTTCTTTGACAATTCTTACAGATATGGCCAGGGTTTATAACTGGGATGTAAAAAGAAGAAACAAAGATGAGTCCACCAAGAACAAAGCATAATGCTGGCAATGAAAAATGGGGTTCAGTTTTCCAAACATGTTACTTTAAATACCCCAAAGTTTGTCCTTAAAGCTTGATTTGATTTTTAACAGTAGGAATGATCATTAAAACTTTCAAAAAAGGTAACCACCATTTTATTTATTTATAAAAACAAAATTAGTTTCAAATATTTTATGGAATCAACAGTATTTTTATTTTTATTTTTTTGCATTTCCAACAAAATAAATGCTTCCATCATTTTGTTTGTTTGTCATAAGAAAAATCTTAGCTGAAAACTGAGCTATGCTATGAAAGCTGAATTCTGCATAGTTTAGCACAGTTTGTTTTTTATTCGATGTATTTAAACCAGTTTAGAAGTAGGAAAAATAGTTTGAATATTTGCAAAATTATTTTTCTTTAGTATATGTGTGGCTTTGTGTTCCTCTCTTGCTATTATTTGTCTTACATAATTGGAGTTTCATGAATTACTGATTAGCCGGTAACATCTATTATAATATCCTGTACTTTTCAGGAAATGGTAATTTGCCTTCCTAAACAGTAAGAGAGCTATGGAGACAACATTGTTTTCTTACCTTATATAAGTGCTCAGTGTCTTTGCAATGCCAACATAAGGGAGATTTCAGCCAACATGAAATAACAAAATTACCCACTTAACTCTTGGCTAAGGCAATTTTGTA
This sequence comes from Rhinolophus ferrumequinum, assembly GCF_004115265.2. Classification (NCBI taxonomy): domain Eukaryota; kingdom Metazoa; phylum Chordata; class Mammalia; order Chiroptera; family Rhinolophidae; genus Rhinolophus; species Rhinolophus ferrumequinum. The sequence continues at coordinate 5,447,246 of NC_046284.1, read as the reverse complement.
TTTAACAGTTCTCCAAAGCAGCTGAACAGGAATATTAAGATAAATACAAGTCTGCAACGGTTGAAAAGATTTGTGAGCTTTTTTTATTTATGATAAAGCCTCATAGAAATAATAGAAAATCCCCATGGAAAGGTATTTATACAGTGGCTAGTAGTGGGTGTTCCAGAATCTGGTAAAACCACAAATGTATTATTCCATCTCCATGTAGTAAAAAGTATACTTGTACAATGTTTTGTACTTGTATTTCATGATATTAAAAAAGTGAAGTTAAAACTGTGGCATGGCACCTTTTTTCTTGTTATTCTTCCTGAAGTTAACGTGGGTCTTTTCACCTATTTGTAAAGTTAATTTACTTGTACGTATAACTAGCATGTCCTGAGAACTTCTTATGTGTGTAGAAAAAACGTAAAATCCCTTTGGAAGGAATGCAGATACGCAGACAATCGAGAAGTTAAAGCTGAACGATCACAAAGTTTCTTGAGTCAGTTTTTCTTTCATAATTTTAAATTTCCATATTTTAGAATTTGAGGTTTGTAAACATCTCGAGATATTGTAAGTGTTGCTTGTTCCCAAACTTGACTATGGTAAGTATATTGGAACAAAAGGTCCCTGATGATACTAGGACAGGAGTGATTTGTGCAGATCTTAATTTTCTTAGTTTAAGTCCATGACAATCTAAATATGAATTTTTAGGTATTCCCGGTGATATGAAAAGACACAACTCTTTAGAAGTTGGAAATAAGAGCAAATTTAACTTAATTATTCAACAAGTGTATATAAATACACTATTTCAGGAGTAGTATTAAGGTCTGTTAATTAAATAAAATAAAGATATTTAAATTTTTTCTCAGCCAGATCGTTTCTCGTGTAATGGTTTACATTTTCAGAATAACGTAATCATCCTGAGTTGACATGATATTTTTAAGCTTAATCTTAGTACAGTATTCCTAGAGAGGATGTGGGCAAAAGATAGAATCCGAAATGTGATACTGGGCAACAAATATGTTGGAAATGAAACTGAAAGTTAAGTATTTTTTCCATTATGAGACATGTTCATTTGAGAAACTTTAGAAAATAAGGGGGGAAAAGGACTTTAAGTTCCACTCGTAGTCTCTTTAGCATTTCTGTGTCTTCCATTTCTTTATGCATAGGTTTTCGAAGAAAACATAATTGAAATAATTTTGTCTTTATAATCTTTGTCCTACTTTCTTCACTTAATGTGGAATTTGCTTATTATATATAGTACTATTACATTAACATCATTTTACTAGTTTCATAGTAGTGGCCTAATGGGTGAACCTATAGTAAACTGTGATTCATAGACATTTGGGTGGTTTTAAATTTTTTTCTTTTTTTTAATTTTGACCCATTTTTAATCCAAGCAGTGAAGCACACAGTTGAAAACTTCAAACAGATAATTCAGTTTACATTTTTAGGTAGAACTTTTTCTTGTATTTAGGATTTTTTTCTGAGACTGGATGACCAAAAATGAAATTATGGAGTCAAAGGTTATAGCATTTTATTTTCTGGGGTTAACAGAGTAGTTTTGTCAGAAGCAGCATCAGGGGATGATGGAAAGTGCAGTTCGTCGTCTCCACTGCCCCTAACCTTCTCTACCATATGGACACTGATGGCTCAGAGGGAAGGACCTTATCCCAGGCTGCAGAGCTGGACTGAGACCAGATCCAGCTCCTGCACGAGTGTCCTCCCCTCTACCATGATGCCTCACGCCTTTATTTAAAAATTGCTAATAACTAAGTTTGGTCAAAATGTTAAGTTCAATCCTTCAATGAATGAATACTCTTCTGTGTATGTTTGCTATTCTCCGCCCTAAAGCTCAGTGATACTGCTCAGGGTCTTGAACCATTTCTTAGAGGTTTGCTTGGTTCTAATCCCACACCTGTTCGGTAGCCATATCTGTGCCCATTCAGTGCTCACGTGGGATTGTGTTGTCTCAGAAGACACTGCCAAGTGCATGCTCAACACCCATCACACCTGGCATTGGGTTCAACTACACATTTAAACTCGGGTAGGCTATGTGTGACACCAGTTGACTCTGAAGGACATGGGATAGGCAAGACACCGTGCCAGGGATGCTCTTCGGCACAATTGTGTGGAAATTTGCACAGTAGTCCCCACAGACTATACGGGTGCAGGAGACCCCCTGGCTTCTAAGCCATAAGGGACCACTCCGTCTTGTAACAGTCCCCCGTGCATAACATCCCCAGATCCTGACCGGGGACAGGCCTCGGGAACAAGAGGTACAGTGCGCTCGGGGACGCTGGCCTGTGACTCCTCGCCTGTGTTGACGACCACTTGCAGCATTCCCAGCTTGAACACAAGGTAACCACCCACGGTATTGCACCAGAAGCCAGCTCATCTGGTCACACAGGTGATGGTACACCTTCATCAGGTTTCCAGGGGAACTGAGCTAGAAAGCTAATCCAAAGTGAGTGCCTCACCTCCAAAGGAGAAGAGGGTTTGGAACACCTATCTCTCAGACTGTTGAATCTTGCATAATGATGGCCCAGTTTTTGAGAATGGCTTATTTCCTTTTCCAGTTTGTTTTATAAAAGCTAATAACTGCCTCTGCCAAAAAAAAAAAAAAAAAAGGAAGGAAGAAAGTAATAGTTCATGTATCTTAAGGACTGGTTGGAAGTATTTTGTCCAGGTTAGGTGAAAGTAAGACATTAGCTGAGAAGTCCAATTAGCCTCCAGAATTTCATAATGATTTAACAGATTGGAGAGCTTTTTTTCTTGACCCCAAACCAAATGATGGCGTAAATTTAGTGAGACTATTTATGAAGTCATTGCAGAGTGACTTTAGTCTTGGAGCCAAAATTAGTTGATGCAATTTCTCATTTTTATACTTTTGATATTTTATAACCAACCGGTATCATTAAAGAGATGGGCCTGCTAATTAACTGTATTTTATATATATTTATACTGTTCTGAACCCAGCGCGTACTGCTTATATGGCCAGTTGTGAGAAGGAACCAGTTTGAGACTGGAAGTGTTGGAAGCTGGAGAAATTGGTTAATGTATTATGTGTACAGAGCTGCTTTTCTTGTTCAGGTTGTTAGCGGAAGATGGCCCGGGGTTCTAGCTGTCCATGAAAACTCAGCTGTGGGTTGTGCCACAAAGTTCAGTTAAAGAACTTGCTGTTTGTGTCCCCTCTCTCGTGTGTGATAATCAGACTTGGTTATAGTCACATTAAACAAAAAAACGTGGGCGTGGTGAGCATGGTATGTTTGAACAGTTTGTTTATAAAGTATCATGCCCCTTGGCCACGGTTTTCAAAAACTGTTATGTTGAGTCAATTGTTGACAACTCTTTGCTTTGCCTTTTGGGGATACTTTATTTGGAGGTAGGCTATGGCCAAACAGGAAATTTCTTTTAGATTTTTTAGCTCCCCAAGAAGACCCATATTAGACTGAATCAGCTTCTTTCCCCAGATCAAACCTGTGGATTCTAGAGAGTAGAATACAAAAATTAAAAAACAAAAAGTCAGCAGGTAACAATCTCTCCCTTAATATTTACATCCTTGGCTACTAAAGCCCATATCTGCACTGGATTCGGCAATAATTTCTCAGTCAAGTGGTCCAGATGCAGCTGAAGAGTTCATTTAACTGGCTCTACATACTTAATTTTGAACTGTACTATAATTATTGTGATACGAGAGCAAAGTGACAGCACTAGCTTTTCACTATCTACTTGGTCTCATGCTGAAACACTGACACTAGTGTTTGGTTAAAAAGTGGGCTGCAGTTCCCTCGTCTTCTCCACTTGGTCCCCACCTACCTGAGAGATGACCAGGGTATAGTAGGACTGACCTTGGCTTTCTGGCTAGAGTCTGTGCAGGTCAGATGAGGGGAAAGAAGATCCTGGAGAGAATCAGGAGTCCTCAAGTTCTAAGACAATAAAGATGGCCCGGGAGACAAAAAGCAGGAGGAGCAAGGAAATTTGGCTCTGGGGCTAGAAGGAGGCCGGCAAGCTGGGAAAGCTGAGAACTACGTGGGGAACCCCTTTGCTTCCCTCCTGCTCCCTACCATACCGCCCTTCCTCGACCTTCCACGTATCCCATAGGTAATAGTTGGTTATACCAAGAACTTCTGAAAGTAGATGGGGCCCATACTGGCTGTGGGAGAAACCCAGATAACTAGTAACTCGGGAAAACAGTTCACTCATAGTCATGACCAAGGAAAGGGACATTTTAAAAGCAGAAAGTAAGAATACAGCTTGGAAGGGTTTTGAAAAGGGAAGGAATATGGCCACCCCTCCCCCCACTTTGTACAGCTCCAGCTTTTCATGTGTGACTGCGTATGTCATGAGACAAAATTGCTGAATAGTGGCAAATACATACCAATATTTAAGAACTTAAAAATGGCAGGGTATATTGAAATACTGAACACTGCTTATGGCAATCACCAACCATATCCTTATTATGAACACTATTTTTTTTTTAATTTATTGGGGTGACAATTGTTAGTAAAATTACATAGATTTCAGGTGTACAGTTCTGTATTGCATCATCTATAAATCCCATTGTGTGTTCACCCAGAGTCAGTTCTCCTTCCATCACCATATATTTAATCCCCTTTACCCTCATCTACCACCACCCCCCTCTACCCTCTGGTAACCACTAAACTGTTGTCTGTGTCTTTGAGTTTTGTATCTTCATTTGTTTGTCTTGTTCCTTTGTTGTTTTCAGTGTTGTATCCCACATATTAGTTAAATCATATGGTTCTTGACTTTTTCTGACTTATTTTGCTTAACATAATAATCTCAAGATCCATCCACGTTGTTGCAAATGATACTATTTCATCTTTTCTTACCGCCGAATAGTATTCCATTGTGTATATATACCACATCTTCTTTATCCAATCATCTATCGAAGGGCATTTGGTTGTTTCCATGTCTTGGCCACCGTAAACCAAGCTGCAAGGAACATTGGAGCACACATGTCACATGTCATTATGTGTAAATGTTTTCAGATTTTTTGGGTAGATACCCAGCAGAGGGATTGCTGGGTCGTATGGTAATTCTATTTGTAATTTTTTGAGGAACTTCCACACTGCCTTCCATAACGGCTGCACCAGTCTGCATTCCCACCAACAGTGTATGAGGGTTCCTTTTTCTCCACAGCCTCTCCAACACTTGGTACTATTTGTCTTGTTGATGATAGCCATTCTGACTGGGGTGAGGTGATATCTCATTGTGGATTTTATTTGCATTTCTCTGATGATTAGTGATGTTGAGCATTTTTTCATATGTCTATTTGCCATTTGTATGTCCTCTTTGGAGAAATGTCTCTTCAGGTCGTCTGCCCATTTTTCAATTGGGTTGTTTGTTTTTTTGTTGTTGAGTTTCATGAGTTCCTTGTATATTTTGGATATTAGCCCCTTATCGGAGGCACTGTTTGCAAAAATCTTCTCCCATTCAGTTGGTTGCCTCTTTATTTTGTCGATGGTTTCTTTTGCTGTGTAGAAGCCTTTAAGTTTCATATAGTCCCATTCGTTTATTGTAGCTGTTACTTCCATTGCCTTTGGAGTCAAATTCATAAAATGCTCTTTGAACCCAAGGTCCATAAGTTTAGTACCTATGTTTTCTTCTATGCAGTTTATTGTGTCAGGTCTAATGCTTAAGTCTTTGATCCATTTTGAATTAATTTTGGTACATGGTGACAGATAGCAGTCCAGTTTCATTCTTTTTCACGTGGCTTTCCAATTCTCCCAGCACCATTTATTGAAGAGGCTGTCTTTCCTCCATTATATGTCTTTAGCTTCTTTGTCAAAAATTATCTGTTCATATTTATGTGGTTTTATTTCTGGGTTCTCAATTCTATTCCATTGGTCTATGTGTCTGTTTTTCTGCCAATACCATGCTGTTTTGATTATTGTAGCCCTGTAGTACAAGCGAAAGTCAGGGAGTGTGATACCTCCAGTATTGTTCTTTTTTCTTAAGATTGCTTTGGCTATTCGGGGTCTTTTGTGGTTCCAAACAAATCTGATGATTTTTTTGTTCTATTTCTTTAAAAAATGCCATTGGGATTTTGATGGGGATTGCATTAAATCTGTATATTGCTTTGGGTAATGTGGCCATTTTAACTATGTTGATTCTTCCAATCCATGTATAAACACTATTTAATATGACTTTTGTTGACCTGTCTCACTCTGCCTCCTTCTCCCCACCCCAGAAAATATTTCTATGGACTTGTAATTAATATACACAGTGTTTCAGAGTAACATACTCTTCAAAGACTGTTTTGAACACTTCAAATGAGGTGGCACTGGGATGTTTTGGAGAATCAATTTGAGGGCCCTCTAATAGAGGATAAACTCCCGTTTGACATACTTCATTCTGATGCTTAATGTTTTCTTAAACTACTTTTTCTTTCTACTTTCATATATTTAAAACAATATTCTGTTGCATTGATAAAGACTACTATTTATGACAAATGTGAAACATCTGTGAACGTGTCTGATGAATAACTGTCAAAATATATAAAGTGTTAGGAATTCAAGGAAAATGGACAGAATCATTAGTGGGAGACTTCATACACTATTCTCAGTTACAGGCAAGTTATCTGGGCCACATTTTCTGACTAATTCAGATATATTAAGAATTAATAGTTTAAATGAAAAACATCTGAAACATTTCAAAATTAAACACTATTAAATAACTTAGGTCAAAAAACTCAAAACTGGAATTGCAGCTCACTTAGAGTTCAATGCAATGAGAACACTAACAAGCTTAAAAATGGGCTTCAGATGAAAATATGAGCCTGTGATGCTAAACTCAAAAGAATAAAAAAATCAAGTGTTCAATACACGAACTTTTGCTGCCTCCATCAAGAAAGAAACAAGGTCTCCGAGGAGATACTGTTTGTCTCCTGCCATACCTCCCGTCCGGGCATCTTGTCATCCTCCCCATCCCTTAGCGACATACCCCATGGTCACACCTGAGTCCTTGTCGTTACTGATCACCACAGTCACTTCCTCATCTCGACACCATTCCAATGTCCTCACCTCCCCGTCACTTCCTTGCACAGCCATCAGGGCTCTTGTCCCCATCCTGCTTTGCTGTACTGACCTGGCTAAGCCACTGTCTTGTTCAGTCCGACTCTGCCAATTCCTAACACTTTAAAGCCACAACTGCCAGTCTCACGAGGGCGAGGGTGCTGTGTGCCTGTTTATTCACTTCCCCTACTCTGCAGGACTATTTCCTGCCTTCCCACTTGGCCCGGAACCCCCCCTCCACACACACACACACCCTCCCCTTGCTCTCTGCTGATGACCCTGCTTCCTAGTTGTCCAAGAAGATCAGAGCTACTGGAGGAATCCACACGTGCTCCATCCAACCCCATCTACCCACTGTTGGCTTGTGTTCACAACCCTGTGCTGTTACTTCGCTCATGTGTGATTGGTACATTGAGGTCAACAGAAGCTGGGTGTGGTTCAGGCTTCTTTTCTAGACAAGTGGAGTCAACAGGAGAAAAATTACAACTGATGCCCTCAGGTCAACTGCTTTGCTAGCCGCAGGAGCCCACTGGACTGTATTTTAAGAAAACTGAAACACAAAAGTTAAAAACATCACAACGGAAAGAGCAGCTTTTGTATGGGACCCAACCTTCCTGAGTGCAGCCCCCAGCCTGTGACGCTTTCTGTTTGCAGATCCCCTACCTCCTGGTGGTCCCAGTAACTCGGCTCTATCCCCACCGTCTCAGCCTCCAGCCCAGCCCTTACTGAAATATTGGGAGCATTAGAAGCATTTCCAGGCGGTGTGGGGAGCAGTTTCCACATCCCTGCGGCACCCTCCAGTCAGCTAAGTTGCGGCCTGGGCAGCACACGTGATCTCCCCAGCACCCACGCGGCATCACTGACAAACCCCTCCCCTGGTTTCCCCTGGGCCTTGCTATTAAGGGTGAATTGTTTTGCTAGGGCTGCTGTAACAAAGTACCCAAAACTGAGTGGCTTAAACAGCAGAAATTTATTATCTCTCAGTTCTAGAGGCAGAAGTCTGGAGTCCTGTGTCAGCAGGGCCGCGCTACCCTTGAGGGTGCTAGGGAAGGATCTGCTCCAGGCCTCTCTCCCAGCTTCTGAAAATTCCTTGGCTTGTGGCAGTATCATTCCAGTCTTCACATGGTGTTCTCCCTGCCTGTCTCTGTTCAAATGTCCCCTTTCTATAAGGACACCAGTCGGGACCCACCCTACTCTAGTATGACATCCTCTTAACTAATGACATCTGCAAAGACTATTTCCTAATAAGGTCACGTTCACAGGTGCTTAGGGTTAAGACCTCAACATATCTTTTTTGGGAGCACAGTTCATTCAACCTACAACAGTTGCTGTGCTATTTTGCAGAGTATTAAACATTTTAACACTCATTGCATTGCATTATACAGCATTGCATTGTAGTACATGGCAGAACAGCCTGTACTCTACTTCCCCTCCTGTTACTATGAACTGAACTTGCAAGTCTTAAAGACAACATTCTCCCCCACAATTCCTCTCTCTCCTGCATCCTCAGTCTTTCTCCACTGAGTCTTAAAAAATTCTTTCGCCCTGACTTCTCAAGCTGTCATCCTATTTTCTCTTCTTCCCTTCACAGAAAATTCCTCGAAAGTATTGTCTGTCCTCACAGTCTCCATTGTTTCCTCCTGTTCTCTCCAAAACAGATTTTCTCTGCTATCGTCCACAGAAACTGCCATTGTCAAGGTCTCCGAGCTGAACATTGCTAAGTCCAGTAGTCAATCTTTGTCCTCATCTTATTTGATTTCTCAGCAGCATTGGACATAGGTGATTGCTCTCTTTTTAATACTCTCTCCTTGGTTTTGAGGATACTTGCCTGGTTTTCCTCCCACCTCTGTACCTGCCTCCCAGTTTCATGTGATGCTTCTTCTGTCTTCTTGACCTCTAAATTCTGGTGTTCCCTAAAGTTCACTCCACAGAAACCTTTTCCATGTATTTGAGGAGCTCATCCAATCTCATGTTGGAAAATACCATCTCTGCACTGACGATTCCCAGATGTTTATCTCAACTTGGACCTTTAGACCTCAGACTTTCAGATTCTTGTTATCCAACTGTTTACCTGCCATTTGCATCTGCAAAACTTAATACGCATCTCCAACTTGCATGTTGCAAACTGAACTCCTTCCCTTTCCCTCCACGTGCAGGCCCGCACACACTCTTACACAGCATGCTGATTTCATACTCCTATTTGTCCATCAGCAAATCCTTACTCTAATTTCACCATGTAGCCAATATTTGACTGTCTCACCACCTCCTCAGCAACCACCCTTGTCCACGTCACCCACACCTCACCTGAATCACTGCAACAGCTTTCTTCCTGGGCTCCCAGCTTCCACCCTTGTCCCTCTTCAGTCCGTTCTGTAAAGAAGCCAGAGGAGAGGGATTCTGGCATAATGTAAGTCAGATCAGGTATCTCTTTCACTCTAAACTTTCCAGTGCCTCCCATCTCACTCAGAGCACAGCCAGAGTCCTTACAATGGTCTATAAAGTCCTACCCAACCTGGGACACCCGCTCCCTCTCTAAACCCATTTACATGAGATAGCGTCCACTCTCTCCTCCTTTACCCCCTATCACTCGTCCCCTTGGCATTCTGCCCCAGCACGCCTGTCTCTGCTCTTCCTGGAATGAACTTGTTTTGTGCCTACCTTAGGACTTTTCCACTTGCTGTTCTCTTTTTCTGGAAGGTGCTTCCCCAGGAATCTACAGATAGCTACGTGGCTCACTGCTTAACTCTTTCAGGTCTCCACTCAAATATCATTTCATAAATAAGCTTCATATAGCCACCATATAGACATTGGCAATTACTACCCCACACAAATACATATCCTTATCCCTTATCTCCTTGCTTTCTTTACCCCGAGCAGTTAATTCTAACTGCATGCCATGGTTTGCCATGGACAGCCCTCATTTATACCTGTTGTACTACAGTAACACCTACTAATTCTTTTTAATGCCCTCTTCTACTTTCAATAGTGGCACAGTTTGGTTGGGATTTCTGGCTGGAGCTCAGAAAAGGGAAGCCCCAGGAACTGGAAAGTACTGGGGCGAGACGCATGGAGAGGGAGGAGCTCTGGAAAGTGGCCCCATAGTGCTGATTACAAACTCCTGGGTTCTCTATGTATTCCTCATCAGCATACTGAAGATTTCTAGAACTGAACCAAAGGATAGACCACTACAGTTTTCGGACTAGCCACTGGGTGGTGTACGAACTCAGGAAAGATCTGACAGGCTCAGCAAAAACTGAAAACTGGCACTGGAACAACAACCCACAGAGGCCAAGCTGGAGCCTGTGACCTGAACCCATCCAGATAAATTGTCACCTAAAACCAAAATATCAACATTCTCCATAGAATGTAAACAAGACCCAGATTTGCATAACATTCAGAATATTCAGAGTACAATGAAAAATTACCTGCACATGTTGAACCTGAGATATTCACTCGCCTGACAAAAAGACAGTATAAATTTTTGTAGATGGTAACATAAAAATTAATAAATCAGGGTGCAGAAAAAGTAAAATTGATAAAACCAAGAACTGGTTCTTTGAAAATACTGATAAAAATAGACACATCTCATGTCGAGGTGGCTCTGCTCTGCATTCCCTTCACTCTGGAAGCCTCTCGCTAGGACATTGACAGTCACATGGCCACACCTACATCATGGGAGGGAAATATCCTCTTCCAGAGAAGGGCAATGAGTTCATGTGCACAACAAAACATTTTGCCTTATGGCTTAAAACTGAATCTAACCATAACCATGAAACACATTGAAAGGATTGTTAAAGATCTATGCCCGCTTCTGGAAAAAAGAAAAGAAAAAAGAAATGCTGGACCCAAAAGCTTTTATGAGTGGATTCTATCCCATGTTACTTAAACTATTGTAGGGTATAGAAAAAGAAGACAGAGATTTCCAATCATTTTATGATTTCTTGAGGCCAGAATAACCATGATGCCACAACCTGCTAGAAACCACAAAAGATCAATATATCCCAGTGTGTTTTTCACTGACCAGTCCTTTAAAATGCTCCAGAAAATGAGTTATTCTGTCACATAAGTTGAGGAAATACTGTATAAAATTGCTTCCCATTGGAGAGCCCCAATATATGGTAGTGTAGTCTTACAGAATACTATTTTGCTTTGTTTAATCTGGAATTTTACAAATTTATTTGACGATCAACCTCCCCCTTTTCCCACTCTTAATCCCGTAGAATACTTTTTTGGAAATACTATTAGGAACCAATCTCAAATGAATATAGAATGCAGAGAGGCTAATAAAATATTAGTAAATGAAATCAAGCAATGTTTTAAAAATATAAACAAGTAGAGTGTACTCTAAGAATGTAAAGAAATATGGTTAAACAGATTAGCTGGTACAATTAATTCCATTAATAGGTTAAGGGAAGAAAACTATTTGATTATCTCAATAAGTTCAAGAAAGACATTTGAAAAATTCAACATTCTTTCTAAGTGCTCTTAGTAAAATAGTAATGCAGTGAAAAGTTCTATAACTTAATAAGGATAATTTAAGGTTAAAATGCTAGAAGTATATAATAGCAACAAGGCAAAGACACCCGCCATCACTGTTATTATTCATCATTTTACTCCAGGTTCTAGCCAGTGTAAGAAGACCCTCCCCCCAAAAAATGAAGTCTAAATGTTAGAAAGGAAGAGAGAAAATTATTATTTGTAGATTATAATATCTACCTAGAAAACAGAAGAGATCAACTGAAAAACTTTTTGAAGTAATAAGAGAGTTTAGTAAGGTGCCTGGTTACAAGATGTAAACATAAACAAATTCATAGTACTAGTAATAGACAATTAGAACATGTAATGAAAAAATTAACGCATTCAAATAAAATATAAATATCATATTTATAATATGTAAATGTTATAAAATATCTAGGAATAAACAGAAAATAGCTAAAACTTACAAGTGAACTATAAGTATTTACTAATGGACATAAATGAAGGATTAAATTAATGGAATGACATATTCCATCAGTGTCAATAAATTAATGCAATCCAAAACCTAACTCTACCTGAGGGGAAACATGGCACATATATTCTTATTTTTAAATAAAAATTGTATACATTTAAAATGTACAAAATATACATATATATGTGTGTATATATATATACATATATATATGATCGCTACAGTCAAGCTTATTAACATATCCATCACCTCACAGTTACCATTTTGTGTGTGTGTGGTGAGAGCATCTTAAATCTAGCCTTTTAGCAAATTTCCAATGTTCAATACACTATTAGTAACTATAGTAATTATTCTGTACATTAGATCTCCAAAACTTATTCATTCTGCATAACTGCAACTTTGTAACCTTTGGCCAACATCTTCCCACTTCCCCCACCTCCCTGCCCCTGGTAACCTCCGTTCTATGTATTTGAGTTTTTTAGACTCCACATGTAAGTGAGATCATACAGTTGTTTTCTTTCTGTGTCTGGGTTTTTCAACAGATGGATGGATACAGAAATTTACTTAGAAGTTAAAGAAATTAAGTTGTAATATACTGCATGAGAATATCAAAGAAAAATTTGGAGGGGAAAAAGATAACAAAAACATAGTATGGAATTACCATAAATAAAACAATGTAGTATTAGGGCAGGAGTAGACAAACAGATTAATGAACTATAAAATTGGAATCCCCAAACAGACCCATGTATATATGACTATTTAATATTTGAAAAGGGTAAAATTTCCAATCATTGAAGAAAGGAGTGTTGTATGGAGAGCTAGCCATTTGGGGAAAATAGTTCTTATCTCTGCCTCCACATCCTATATATAAGTCAGTTACCCTAAATCCATTATAGGAAATTATAAATTATTTTTTTAGTATTTGGGTGGAGAAGGCCTATCTCAAACTAACACTATTGCCGCAAAAACATTAAGACAACAGGCTATAGAAGTAAAATAACAAGGTACATGGTACAAAAATTAAAAGATACAAAATGTTATCCAATAGAAATTAAGTTTTCTTCACACCTTGTCCCCCAACCATTCAGTTCCCCAATTCTAAGACAACCGTTTCCAGTTTCTTCTAGATAATGTATTAAATAATTATCAAATAATAAATATCAGTTACTAAATTATTAATAAATTATTAAATACTAAAGGCTTCTGTATTACCAAGCACCATAAATAAAGTTATAAGTCAGAGAAACATCTGACTCTGGGTGGTAAACACACAATGGGATTTATAGATGATGTAATGCAGAGTTCTACACCTGAAATCTATGTAATTTTACTAACAATTGTCACCCCAATAAATATAAAAAAGAAAGAAAAACATGACAAAATATTGTAACATGTGTGATGGATAAATAATTAATATCCACATAAGGAGATCTTACTAATTAATAAGAAAAAAGCCAGCACCTTTTTATTAGTTGGACTATTGTCAGCTGCAAGCAACAGAAAACCAATAACTAAAGATATGCAAAGCTTAAAAAATTTATATATTACTCACCTCTCAGATTTGCAAAGAGTTAAAAGATTGACAATAGTACTTAGTATTGGCATTATCATATACTGTTCATGGGTATTCAGTAAGACTTTTCTAGAGAGCAATCCATTAATTACATCAAAATTGTAAATGTGTGTATTCTTTGATTCATAAATTCTATTTTTATGATTTTGACTTAAGGACATAATTGGTCAAATGCACAAAGTTATATATGCATTCAGAATTGCTTTATAATAGCAAAAAAAAAGTTGTATACCCTAATGTCCACCAATGAGATTTGATGTCCATACAGTACACTGCTATTGTATCAGTTAGGAGACTTTCAGCTACAAGTGGAAAAAAATGGCATAAACTGAAAGGGGATTTATTATCTCATGTAATAAAGAGTCTTACTATATAGTGGCTCCAGGGTAGTTAAATCTATAGCTCAGTGGCATCATCAAGGACCCAGCTTTCTTCTATGTCTGTTTTGTTATCTTCAGTATGTCAACTGACTCTCCTCCTGATCACATTCAACAAATATGTACTAGGCACTGACTGACTACAGAGATATAATAATGAGCTAAGTAGACAGCTCCTGCCCTCATGTATTTGCAGAAAATATAGTGTATGTGAAAAAGGTAAGAGAATAGTATGTGTTATAGGATAACTTTTATGAAAAAAGATTCATTTAAGTGCAAACATACCTAAACTCTTTCTGAGTATATTTACTATATGACATTTACCAAGTGCCAGGGCATGTGCTAAGTACTTTATATGGATTATCTCATTTCATCCTCACAAGAAACCTATGAGTTAAATTGTCTTATTGTCCAATTTAATATATGTGTAAACTGAGACTCAGAGATAATGAATCACACATCTATTAACTGGTAGAGTCAGAATTTCGACCCATGTTTGTCTTACTCCAATATCCATACTCCTAACCACTATGTTAAATCACCTTTTGAAAAAAAAATCTAGAAGAAAATAGACCAAACTTTAAACAATCATTTTCTTTAGGAACACTTAAATGCAGTTGACCACAAGAGCCAGCAGAAGGAGGGAGGGAAACAAAGTCAAGGGGTACATTGATAGACTGGCAACGCATAGTGTTTGATTGCCTGAAGGTCCTAAAGAAGTTTAAAACAGGGTTCATGTAATAGAGTGGAAAACTAGAGGTTGTAATCAGAGAGGAATTTTAGAGGCTGTGTAAAACTTGATAATGCTTCAGGATAGGACCATGTGTGTATTTTACTGAAGTGAAGTAAGTCAAGGTCACTGGATTAAACTAGGGCAAGAAAACAATCATTCATTCAAATATGTATTGATTATTCAAGCATATATCTGTGCTGCAAGTTGCAGAAATACTGCTGAACAAGATGAATGAGATTCTTACTTCCATGGAGCTTACCACTGGAGAAGTAGGCAGAGGCTAGGTTATGCAAGGCCTTGTAGTCATGTTAAGAAATGTAAGGTTTATTTGGAATTTGTTCTAAATGTGATGAGTAACCATTGGTGGGTTTTAAGCAGTGGAAAGACTTCATCTTATTTCTGTTTTGAAAAGATTATTCTGGCTGTTGAGAATGTGTCATGGGAATACGAGTAGAAGTAGGAAGACCAGTTGGGAAGATATTAAAGTAGTTCAGAAAAGAGTTGATGGTGGCGTGGACAAAGGTGACAGTAATGGAGATGAAGAAAAATGGCAGACTTGGATATGTTTTGAAGATAGGGCTGACAGCGCTCGATGATGGATTTGATATGGGAGGTGAGAGGAAGTGAAGAATTTAGGATAACTCTTAAGTTTCTGTGTTGAAAGGACGTGGATGGTGGTGTCATTTGTGGAGATGAGAAAGACGGGTGGGAGGAGGACATTTTGATAGATGTTGACTTCATATTGGATATGTTGCATTTGAGGAATTTGTGGATGTGCTTAGTAGGCAAGTTGGCTGTATTGGTCTAATGCTCAGAAGAGTGGGCAGGGTCCTTCATTTGGGAGTCATTAATGCAGACAGTCACTGAAGTCATGAGAGTGTGTAAGATTTTCTAGGGAGAGGACAGGATGGAGAGCGAGAAAAGAATTGGGTCTCCAACGGAACTACAACACAGATGCAGAAGGAGGAGGCAGACGTCGTTCTACCAACAATGCTAGCAAAGGGCACTCCTGACTTCCTGCTTCCTCAAATCCTGTCTAAATATTTTAGTCCTTATCTTTCTGAATCCACTGCTGCATTGTGATACTACCTATTATCCACTCTCTGTGAAACTGTACTCTCCAGGTTTTCCATTCTCCCCTATAAGTTTCTTTTCCCTTTTTCATACACCTGGAACTTTGTTGTTCCCCGGGAAGACGAAAGAGTTAGACTTGATGTTGAGCTGTGAGGAAGGATGTCGGGAGCCACATCTTCTCTCGGACCAGGAAGCTGCTTGCAGATTCTGGAAGTTGTTGGTTCCAGAACTTGATGGAGGTGAGGGAGAATTCCAGACAGAGTAACGAGCAAGTACAAAGGCCCTGAGGTGCAAAGGTACTTGGTGTGTTTGAAGAACAGGAAAGAAACCTGTGTAGCTGGAGTAGAATGACCAAGGCGACAGCAGTAAGAAAAGAGGTTACAGATGTTACACAGTAGGGATGGACTTTATTTCTAAAGGTTCTTTTGCAGGCCTTTGGAAGGACTTTGAGTTTCAAGTGAGTAAAATGATAACCACTGGAGAATGATGAGTAGATGATTGCTTGTAACTCATGTTTTATCAGGCTCCCTTTGGCTGTTGTGTGGAGAATAGATGGGGGGGGGACAAGAGTGGAAGCAGGGAGACCAGCTGTCACAGTAACTCAGGCAATTAAGGATAGTAGCCAGGACTAGTGTTTCAGCAGTGAAAATGGTGAAAAATTGTCAAATTCTGGTTATATTTTTAAAGGCAAACCAGCATAACTTCCAGATAGATAGTAAAATGTGAACTGTGAAAGAGAGGAGTCTAGGAGGACTCCAAGGTTTTTGGTAAGAGTACATGGAAAGACAAAGTTGCCATTTACTGAGGAGTGAAGGCTATGGGAGGAACCAATTTGGGGAGGAAGATTAGGAGCTTGGTTTGGGATGTGTTCAATCTCTGATGCCTAATAGACATTCAGATGGAAATGTTGGGTATAGAAGTTTGTTATAAATGTCTGGAGTCCAAAGAGACAAGTTGGAGGAGATATAAATTTAGGACTCCTTGGCTTATAGGTGGTATTTACAGCCATGGAACTGAATGAAGTCACCAAGGGTATTAATATAACTGAAGAAAAGATGATCTAGCCCTGGGGAGAGTTTTAAGGAGAATGGAGTGATAAAATATATGAAAATGCTATTGCACCATCGGTCCTACCTTCCTTCCTTCCTTCCTTTTTTCCTTTCTTCCTTTCTTCTTTCCTTCCTTCCCTCTCTCCCTCCCTCCCTCCCTCATTCACTCATGACTATAAACGTGATAAAGCTGCGCAGAACTCAGCCTACTTATGCCTAGACTCAGAATCAAATATCTTTTTGTTTCTTTTACCCTTCCCTAAATATGTACTACAAGCCCTAGGCAACATTCTGAACTATTGTGTTCCAATTTGGGCCCCACACTGCAAGCGATCCTGACACCAAAAGCACACCCAGTAGGACTTGAAAAAGCTGAGGCAATTCAGCCTGGAGAAAAGACTTACCAGGGAAGACAATAGTTGTAATCAGCTAACTAGCGTCAGAATTAAAATCCTTAACTAAAAATGGCAATGATTCAGATTTAGGCCTGAGACAACCAACTTTTCCAAAGTGGCAGTAGTGAGGTCTCTGACTTTCAACGTGATGCTCATACAACTTTCAAAAATCATGTTCTCTTTCTGGCTTTGAGATACTGGTGACTACTGTGGTGCATAGTATGTCATATCTAATTGATATCCGCGGTAGTGGTTGCTACACTAGAGTGACAGTTTCTGGAAATAGCTACCAACACACACTTGGAATCTCACAGTCACAGAATCAACCATTTTACTAAATACAAGCATATTTTCATTCACATACAGCTAAAGAAAACATTTTTTTTTTTCACATTTCATTACAGTGCACAACAAAGTGAGGAAAAGTATACAGTACATTTTATTCTGGAATATGAGACAATCTAATCCAACATGCAGTTGTGGTCTTTGTTACAAGTTAATCTTTTCTTTACCTATGTAGTAAAATAGCTTCTAAAGCTTTATCCTTAGTATTGTATTAACACCTGATTTTTTTCACACTTATTTTCTAAAACCCACTTATTGCAGTGACAACAGCACTGAATTCTACGAAAATGATTTGTAAAGTTTCTAGAACTTGTTTAAGTAATTAAGCTCAGCCACCTCTGCTGGATCGATGCTGAGTATTTTTAAACCTGCCTAAAAAATGCAAGGAATGGGGAAAGTATACATATAATGTATTTTAGTCAAGAAAACTGTAGAGAAGTTTTGTTTCATCATCTTCTTTTTTGAACTGACAGAATCCAGTCAACTCTCATTTATCCACTGGATAATCTTGCTTTCAGAATCTTTTAAACATAATTAAGTATAGTAGTTGATAAACTCTGTGTTAACCCAATTCACCATCTTCTATTGGCCTTCTACAATCACAACACTGGTAACGTAACTACTCCACCCTCGCCTGGTCTTGTTAAATGAATGCAGAGATGATCAGTTCCGTTGTAGTTGATGCTGCAGGTTGGTCCAAGGTGATTTGTTTCCATGATTTTCATTATTTGGATTCTTTATTCTGGCTGAAGTAAATTCCCAAACTTTCAAATTCATTTATATTCATACTGAAAGTTTAACATATCTCTCAAAGCCATTTACCATTCTCGGGCTTTCCTATCACAACGAATATGAGAAATCTGTCTCTAATCAGAACTGTTTTCTTACTGTGAAAAGTATGGCTTTTGCCTAGCTGACCTGGCTACAATCCAAAAAATAATTTAAAGTGTCACCTCTCTTCAAGAATATAATGGAAACCCAAGCCAAGCATGCCAACTTTCTGATGCCGTTATCTGTCTGTTCACCTGAGAGCTAAGAGCTGACTCTCTCGGGCAGACAGGAACCTAGTGCAGATTTCGGCAAACAGGTGGCCAAGGTCATTGTGAAGTGAGCATTTTGTCCCCATCTGACTTCCATTGCTCTGTTTCATTCTTTTTAATAATATGGCCACTGTGTTTCAGTGATAAGAACACTTCTAGCCTACACAGTTCTAATGTGTTTTGTTGTGCAATTATTCACTTGTTTCAAGCCCTCTTGTCAATAATACCTGAATGGGCCTTAGCTTTGATTCACCCCTACGTTCCCTCAGGACTATAGCTGAGTTGTAATCAATAAGGAAACATATCCTAACACGTAGAGAACATTTATTTACAGTCATATCTCTTCCAAAGTGAACAAACTAATAACAGCTCATTCATCTGACAGCAGGATGATGCACCGAAACAAGAACTCAGGGTCATAGTTTTTCCACTTGGCCAAGTGAGTCTCCTGCCTCTTAGCTTACTTGTGTAAAATGGGGAAGAAAACCTCACTGGCCTGTTATGAGCGTCAAGTACATCACTCAAGTGACTGTAATGCGTCTGTAAGGGTCACAGTTCCTCATGCTGAGTGGGTACTCAGTACAGGACTGAGGCACCAGAGTTTGCCTCTCTTTTCAGAGGCAATCCCTGTGCTATGGCCGCCATGACCCGAAGAGACAGGCATGCTGTTCACTTCTAGATTACAGTTACCAATGCAGTGAAACCCCAGACATGGTCAGAGGGAAAAGAGGGTATGGCGTTTGGGTTGGTGTTCCTCTCTTCTATTTCCAGGCTATTTTGCCTGGGACAATTTCTTTGACACAGCTGGTGATTCTATCACAGGGGTGTACATTTTCCCCGGTGTGGTAATAGCAGTGTGTAAATAGCCTCCCTTTTCATATTCACACCATTTTTTTTACTAGAATACCAGGACTTGAAAGGGTCTTAGTCAATAGATGGTCTGTGCCCCTCATTTTACAGACGAACTGTTTGGAAGCTAATTGGTATCTTTGAACACGACACGCACTTGGTGTAGGATATTCTCACTGATTAAGTTGATCTTAGTCTTTTTTTTTTTTTTTTTTAGTTTTGCTAATTGTTTTCAATGTGACACATTTTTTTTTCCCCTTATATATGTTTGTGATCTATGAATGAGCTGAAATACCAAGAAATAGTTGTCCTGTCTGTGGGTATATTTTTAGGGGGCCTGGCTCCTGAGACCTCAGGCCCTTGACATGTGGTCCACAAAGGGCACATGGAGTAGCCACTGCCCAGCATGGGCCACACACCAGTGCCTGGCCCATGTCAGTAATTCAGTCCCTCAGTCACAGCACACCCCCATCCTGTCAGAGTACCCCTTGGGAAGGAGGCTCACTGGGTATCCAAAATGGAGGTTGAGTTCTCTTCAGTCACACAAAGATTCTATTCTTTTTGATCACTTTTAAGTTCAGGTGGGAGAGCATGTTTTGGAAATCAAAAGGGCTGACTAGCACAAACATCTCCTGTCTGATTTGACAACCTCTTCCGAAGAGTGAACCACATTTGGTACAAATCCACTCTTCACCCCTTCCCAGCCCTCCTGGATTGTAATATCCCCCCTTTTAACCAGCTCATATATGTCTCTTGTCAGGTCTGTGAAGGCTTTCTCCACATTAATGGCATCTCGGGCTGACGTTTCAATGTACTTCATGCCATACGCAGCAGCCAGTTTCTCTGCCTCGTGGCGAGTCACTTGCCTCTGTGTATCCAGGTCACACTTGTGACCCACCAGAACAAATACAATTTGGTAGGGCTGAACGTGTACTTTGGTCTCTTCTAACCACTCATGGACATTCTGGAAGGACCTGCGGTTGGTAATGTCAAATAAGAGAAGGCCACCTACTGAGTTCCTGTAGTAGGCGCGAGTGATGGACCTAAAACACAAGAAAGAAGTCAAGAATGAAGGCCATGCCCAAACTGCTGTGCAACCGAATACAAATGTCACTCAATAATAATAATAATAATAATAATAATAATAATAATATGTGAATTTTCAATTGGGCCAAGTTTTGAGATGGCATCTTCTACAAATGAATGCTCATGACACAGGCATTTCCTATCGATTCGGGTAGAAGCACAGCTAACTCTCCCACCCCCACATCTGAATAACTGAATGAGATGTCTTGTTCTGCGAAATGGGATACCTAAGTCAGTTATCATGAGGCAAAATGAAATAATGGATGTTAACGTGTTCTGTGATCTGGAGAGCTCATTACAAATTCTAAACATTTTTAAAAATGACTTTATAATGATTGAGAAAATGCTCATAAGTATATAGGTATATTGTAACACACTCCATTTTTTCCCATCTATCATTACCACGTTTGCCTTTCTATTTTTCTATTATTATTATTATTATTATTATTTTAATCTAACAGTGGTCCTCAATCTCTTCTGTGAGGAGAAACACAATTCTGTTTTTTTTTTGCACCCAGACCATTAAGAATAGGAAAAAGAGATAGGTGGTCTGCAAAGGCCTTGGGCAAAGTGCCTCTCAGCCATACTTCCTGCCATATTTCAGAGAGGCTGAATACGGAGCCACCAGCTGGAAAAAAACTGCCTAAATCTTCAAAGTTTCCCCTTAAAATGACATGATTTAGTTAAAGCATTATAATTAGAATATTTCTAAAACCTATTATACATTTGCTGTGCTTCTTAAACAGAAGAAACCTCATCTATTTTAACTTCTTGATTTGAGGAGATTCATTATCAATATACATCATGGTACTTTAGAGCTTATTAGAGGGTGTAGAATTATTTGCTTCTACAATCACTTGCTTTAGACTACTGTGCTTTTTGATTTATGTCTATTTTTAGGTTTCATCTGTTTTCTTGGATGAAGAAGATAAATAATGAAGGACTCAATAGCTTATAGCTTAGGGCAAATGACTCAATGATAACAGAGCAAACATCCAGGGGATTAAAGTCCCAACTAGACGATGGTAAGAGCAAACCTTACAAATGATTCCAAGTCTCCAGAACCTGGCAAATCAGCCCCAGGAAAGGAAGCTGTTTCTAATTCCCTTATGTTTGAAGATTCATGGATAATGGGAGGTGTACCAGAAGATTCGACATGATCAAACAAAGGTTTTGCTTTGTGAACAGCTTGGCTCAAAACATCAATAAGCAAGCTCTAGAGCCCTTTCAAAACTCTAAAATACATTATGGTATTAGTATTTAGGAAGTAACGAAGACCTTTCTAAGCACAACATAAGGCTACATAAAAATTAAGACCTTCTGTACATCAAAAAGATTTTCTTAAAGTTCAAAGACAAACGACAAACTGGGAAAATATTTTACAACATATGTGACAGAAAAGCATTAATATTCCTAATCTAAAAAGAACTCTTACAAATCAATATCACCCAATAATAATGATCAGTGGATATGAAAAGGCTGTTCATAGAGATATTCCAATAAACACATAAAAGACACTTCACTTATAATATGCAAAATGCATTTATAAGTTCAAAGTGAACCTGTACAAGGATATTTGCCAGGGTGTTGTCCGTGGAAGTGGGGAGTTGGAGACAACTTAAGTTCGAGTTAGCTCTTCTCCTTACCCCTTTTCAACTACCTAATCAGTATTTTCTATGCTCAATTACTGTTCGATAAATAAATCATCTTGAACATGGGCTATTGAGTCCTTTTGTTCTAGCTCCTGATGCTCTATGTGCCTTTAGCTCAGATTGATCCCTCAAAGTTTTCTGTGTACATTGCTCTCTCCCACTTCTGTCTTTACACATGCCGTTTCCTCTCCCTGGGCTTTTCCTGTCATCCTCGTCAGGCCTCATCTTTGCCAGGTAGCCTTCCCTCCTCTGTATATATTATACATAGAATTCCAAATGATACATACTACAAATGAAAAGCAAAGGGTTGTACAAGAAGATTGAACCTGTTCATTGATTACTCATTAAATGCTAAAAGTTATAGTTGGGAGTGAGCACCCAAATATAAACAAGACAGTCTTTTGTGTAATTGCTGATTATCTACTTCTCCCCACTATGCTAGCACACTTCTCAGAGGGAAGGGCCTGTGTCTGTTTTGTTTACATGGCATCTCCTTGTGTGAGTTTCCTCAGAAAGAAGCCTGATGCCTGGCATGCAGTGGGGTGATCACTGACTGTGCGCTGGTTGCAGGAAGGAATGAATCCCCAGTACCTCTTTCGTATGTATATGAATACTATATCTGTATCTGAACCTATGTCTATCTCTGTTTCTGTCTCCATATCACCTGTCTGTATCCTTCAGTTATGTTGGGATGACCTGGGAACATTTTTAAAAGTACGTAGCATAGGGACCAAGATTGACGAATTACAGTGATCAATTCCAGATGGTTTGTTAGCCACCAAGGGGCAGGTTGGTGGAGTTGTGGTGCAAGCAATACGTATTATTGACCGGCCTTCCCTGCCAGGGCGCTTCTTTCCCTGCACCGCACGCGCGGGTCGCTGAAGGTGGGCTTAAGCAGAAACCCCTAGACCTTCGGTAACGTCCCTAAGGGCCGCGACCAGGACCGGGAAGTCCTCTTTCCCCAGGGGCTGTGCACGCTCCGAAGACCCTCCCACTGCCCGCGGGCCCGGGCTGCGCTCCCACCTGAACCTCTCTTGACCCGCGGTATCCCAGATCTGGAGCTTGATGCGTTTTCCTGGCTCGATCTCCACCAGACGGGAGAAAAAATCCACCCCCACGGTGGGGTCCGAAACCTGGGCAAAGCGGCCCTCGGTGAAGCGGCGGATGAGACAGGACTTGCCCACCGTGGAATCCCCGATGACAATGAGCCGGAACTGGTACAGCCAGATGGCTTCCATGGCCGGGGGTCGGCAGGTCTCCTTGGCCCGGGCCGTGTGCGGCGAGAGGGGGTGTCTCGCCCAGGCCTCGGAGAGCGCGGCTCGGTCCGGATCTAAATGCACCGCGAGCGCATCGCTTGCCTGGGAGCCCGAGGCGAGGTAGGCCCAGGCGCAGGGAGAGCTGAGGGATGGATGCTGCGCTCACTGAGGTGATGAAATGGCAGCAGCATCAGCACCACGCACT
Source organism: Rhinolophus ferrumequinum (assembly GCF_004115265.2). Taxonomy (NCBI): domain Eukaryota; kingdom Metazoa; phylum Chordata; class Mammalia; order Chiroptera; family Rhinolophidae; genus Rhinolophus; species Rhinolophus ferrumequinum. The sequence continues at coordinate 5,423,645 of NC_046284.1, read as the reverse complement.
CTGACTCATCACTGACAACCGGGCTACTGTAATCCCCCGCGTAGACGCGACGTCCGCGGCCGCCGCACTGTCTGTAAAAGGAGCGCACAGGAAAACAGCCGAAAAAACGCCCCTTCCCTTCCTTTCTAATTCCTCCGCCCACCCCCTCTTCTTAATTAAAAAGGTTATCTATCTATCTTTCAAATTGCAAAAGTAATATTTTTTCATTAAAACTGGGGAAACAATACAAAAATGTACACAGAAAAGAAAGTCCATAATTATCTGCCCCCTCCCTCCCCAAGATATTAACATAACGCTTGGTACATACTCTTCCTACGGATTTCCATGAAAATGTATTTACGTCTATATGTATGTGTGTGTATACACATATAGACATATACATATATAATAAAACATATGTATACATATACATTGATTGCTTTTTAATTTTACAAAAACTGACCCATTACTCTGGCACTCGCTTTTTCCAATTAACAAAGAATCATAGACATCTTTCCGTTTCCAACTAATCTTAGTTTGCCATGACAATGCTGCAATAAACATTTTCTTAAGTATAGTCACGCATACATTATTCCCATGGAATAGACTCTTACAAGAGGGTTTAGTAAGTCAAAGAGCATGCGTACTTTAATGGATATAGGCATTACATGTAATTTGCAAAAAATATTTACCAATTTAAATTCTAGTCAGCAATTTCTGAAAAATCCATTTCTTTGCATTATTTCAAGCATCGTATGTTATATTCTTTCATACTTCTTGCCAATCTGATGTAGTTAAATAAAAAAGTGTCGCTGGTTTATTTTACATTTCCTGACTACTAATGAGCTCTTGTGCAGTGGCCATTTGCATTTCCTCTGGGAATTGCCTCTTTAAATCCTTTGTGCTTTTCATATGTAATCTTTTATAATGGTTTTACTCATTTTTTTTTCATTTTTTAAACAGTTTTATTGATGTATAATTCACATACCACACAATTCGGTCACTTAAAGTGCACAACTCAATGAAGTCATAGAGTTGTGCAGCCATCACCATAAATTTAAAATATTTTCATCACCTCAAAAAGAAGCTTCTACCTTTTAGCCAACATCCCTCTGTCCCTCTTCCCTCCTAGCGCTAGGCAAACACTAATAGTTCTAATAGTTTTTTGGCAAAATCTTTCAGGTTCTCTATATATAGAGAACGTCATCTGCATCATGTCATCTGCAAATAATGAGAGTTTTACTTCTTCTTTTCCAATTTGGATACTTTTATATCTTTTTCTTTTCTGATTGCTCTGGCTAGGAATTCCAGTACTATGTTAAATAAAATTAGGCATCCTTGTCTTGTTTCTAATCTTAAGGAGAATGCTTTTACTAGATGAATATACTCTTAGCTATGGGTTTGTCATATGTGGCCTGTATTATGTTTAGGTGTGTTCCCTCTATTCCCATTTTGCTGAGAGTATTTTTTTTTTTTCTCTCATAAATGGATGCTGAATTTTGTTTGTTGGGAGTTTTTTGATTATTGATTCAATTTCATTAGTGGTAATTGGTCAGTTCAGATTTTCTGTTTCTTTTTGTTTCAGTCTTGAAAGATTGCATGTTTCCAGGAATTTATCCATGTCTTCCAGGTTGTCTAATTTGTTGGCATATAATTGTTCGTAATATTTTCTTATAATCTTTTGTATTTCTGTGATATCAGTTGTCATTCTTTCATTTCTGATTTTATGTATATGGGTCATCTCTCTTTTTTTCTTGATGAGTCAGGTTAAAAGTTTATCAATTTTGTTTATCTTTTCAAAGAACCAGCTCTTGGTTTCATTGCTCTTTTGTATTGTTCTTTTAGACTCTATTTTGTTTATTTCCTTTCTGATCTTTACAATTTCCTTTGTTTTAATCATGTTGGGCTTTGTTTGCTGTTCTGTTCTTTTTCCAGTTTCCTTAGGTGTAAAGTTAGGCTGTTTGAGATTTTTCTTGTTTCTTTAGGTAGGCCTGCATTGCTATGAATTTATTTTTTCGGACTGCTTTCACTGTGTCCCATAGATTTTGAGTCAATGTGTTTTCATTTTCATTTGTGTCAAGGTATCTTTTGATTTCTTCCTTGATCTCATTGTTGACCCATTCATTATTTAGTAGCATATTATTTAGCTTCCATGTGTTTGTGTGTTTTTCAGTTTTTTTTCTGGTAATCGATTTCTAGTTTTATACCATTGTGGCCAGAGAAGACACTTGATATGATTTCAATCTTCTTAAATTTATTGAGACTTGTTTTGTGGCTTAACCTGTCATCTAACTTGGAAAATGTTTCATGTACAGATGAAAAGAATGTATATTCTTCTGCCTTAGGGTGAAATGCTCTAAAAATATCAATTAAATCCATCGGGTGTAGTGTGTCATTTAAGTCTGCTGTTTCTTATTGATTTTATGTCTGGTAGATCTGTCCATTGGTGTAAATGGGGTGTTAAAGTCCCCTACTATGAATGTATTACTGTCTTTCTCTCCCTTTATGTCGGTTTATATTTGCTTTATATATTTAGGTGCTTCTATGTTGGGTGCATAAATGTTTATGAGGGTTATAGCCTCTTGTTGGATTGCTCCCTTTATCATTATGTAATGTCCCTCTTTGTCTCTTATTATAGCCTTTGTTTTAAAGTCTATTTTGTCATAAAAGAATTGCTACCCCAGCTTTTTTGTCATTTCCATTTGCATGAAATATCTTTTCCATCCCTTTACTTTCACTCTGCGTGTGTCTTTCAATGTAAGTGAGTCTATTGTAGTCAGCCTATGCATGGGTCTTGTTTTCTTATCACTTCAGCCACCCTATGTCTTTTGATTGGAGCATTTAATCCATTTACATTGAAAGTGATTGTTGATAGATACATAGTTATTGCCATTATCATTCATTTTTATGTTCTTCCCCCACCCTTTTTTCTTCTTAAAGAAGTCCCTTTAACATTTCCTGTATACTGGTTTGGTGGTGATGAACTCCTTTAACTTTTCCTTGTCTGGGAAGCTTTTTATCTCTCCTTCAATTTTAAATGATAGCCTTCTTGGGTAGTCTTAGTTGTAGATCATTGCTTTTCATCACTTTGAATATTTTGTGCCAATCCCTTCTTGCCTGCAGTTTCTGTTGAGAAATCAGCTGGAAATCTTATGGGAGCTCCCTTGTAAGTAACTAGTTGTCTTTCTCTTGCTGCTTTTAGGATTTTCTCTTTGTCTTTAACCTTTTTCATTTTAATTATAACGTATCTTGGTGTGGGCCTCTTTGGGTTCATCTTGTTTGGGAACCTCTGCACTTCCTGGGCTTGTCTATTTCTTTCGACAGGTTAAGAAAGTTTACAGCCTTTATTTCTTCAAATAGGTTCTCAATCCTTTGCTTTCTCTCTTCCCCTTCTGGTACCCTAGTAATACGAATGTTGGTACGTTTGATGTTGTCCCAGAGTTCCCTTAAACTATCCTCATTTCTTTTTGGATTCTTTTATCTTTTTGCTGTTTTGATTGGGTGATTTATGCTACCTTTGCGTGAATTCATCCTTTGCTTCATGTAATCTGCTGGTGATTCCTTTTAGTGCATTCTTCATTCATTTATTGTATTCTTTACATCTGACTCATTTCTTTTTTATCATTTCTGTGTCCTTTTTTATGCTTGCTATCTCTTACTTGAAGTTCTTGAGCTTCCTTATAACCATTGTTTTGAATTGTGTATGGTAGGTTGCTTGCCTCCATTTTGTTTAGTAGTTTTTCTGAAGTTTTCTCCTGTTCTTTAATTTGGGGCAGATGTCTTCATTTTCTCATTTTGGCTGCCTTCCTGTGTTTGTTTCTATGTATTAGGTAGATCTGCTATGTCTCACCATCTTGGCCAGGTGGTCTTATGCAGTAGGTGCTCTCTGGGGCCCAGTGGCACAGTCTCTCTGGTCACCTGTGCCAGGAGTGTCCTTTCTGTAGGTTTTGTGTGCCCTGATGTTATAGTTGAGCCTTGATTTTTATTGGCATGTCCCTGGGTGGGATTGATCCTCAGGCTGACTAGCTGTGTGGTATTACCATGTCCATAGCTTACAGGCTGTTGTGCAGGGGGCTTATCCCAAGAAGCAGGATTCAACCTAGTGAGCTCTGGTGCCTGTTCAGACCACCCTCAATGTGTGCTCTTGTGGGGCTAATTTGGTGGTGCTCTGCTGTGGTTTGAAGCTGACCTCCAGGTTTGTTGGTTCTGGAACTTCTTGGCAGGGTCTCTGGTGCAGGCCCAGGTCATCCCCTGCCTGTGACCGGCTGGGGACTATCTGGTAGAAGCTACAAAGCCATCTGCAGTTGTTCACTGCCTATGGTGGATCTGGAGGCAATTGGGTGAGTCCACATTGCAACCCGAGGATTGCTGCGACAAATACTGGGCCTGGGGTAGCTCTGCAATAAGCCCAGGATATTCCAAGGCCTGCTGCCACCAGCTGGCTCCCGTAAATCTCAGCTGCTGATAAAGCCTTGTGCAGTACATGAGTTGGGTGAGGTGGGATATCAGAGAGTCACCAGAGTGAGAGGAGTGGTGTCCACCAAGTTAGTATAGATTCTGGTTTGGTGCCATTGCTGAGACTGGAGCTACTCAGTAAGGGTCTCAGAGCACACCCAGGCCAGTCACCGCCTGCCTGGGACCCATGGACTCTGATAATTTTCCAAGAAACTGTGCAATGTGAACACCAAAAAACCCCCAAGCAATCTAATTTAAAAAATAGGCAGAAGACATGAAGAGACATTTCTCCAAAGAAGACATACACAGAGCCAATAGACATACGAAAACATGCTCAACATCACTAATCATCAGAGAAAAGCAAATAAAAACTACAATGAGATACCACCTCACTCCTGTCAGAATGGCTATCATGAATAAATCAACAAACAGCAAGTGTTGGCGAGGATGTGGAGAAAAGGGAATCCTCATGCACTATTGGTGGGATTGCAAATTGGTGCAACCACTATGGAAAATAGTATGGAGGTTCCTCAAAAAATTAAAAATAGAACTACCTTATGACCCAGCAATTCCACTTCTGGGTATTTTTCAAAGAAACCCAAAACACTTATTTGAAAAGCTATATGCACCCCTATGTTCACTGCAGTGCTATTTACAATAGCCAAGATGTGGATACAACCAAAATTCCATCAATAGACAATTGGATAAAGAAATTGTGGTAGATTTATACAATGGAGTACTACTGTGCTTAAAAAAAAAAGAAATCTTATCATTTGCAACAACATGGATTGACCTGAAGAATATTATGCTAATTGAAGTAAGTCAGACCAAGAAAGAAAATACCATATGATCTAACTTATATGTGGAATCTAAAGAACAGAATAAATGAGCAAACAAAACAGAAATAGACTCAGAGATACAGAGAATAAAACTGATGCTTGCTAGATGGGAGGTGAGTTGGGGGGTGGGGGAGAATGTGAAGGGATTAGAAAGTACAAATTGGTAGTCACAAAATCATCGTGGGGATGTGAAATATAATATGGGGAATATAATCAATAATGTAAAGATCATATAGGGTGTCAAGTGGGTACTGGGCTTATCAGGGGAGTCACTTCATAGATTGTGTAGATGCCTGATCACTGCTCTGTACACCTGAAGCTCAAGTAGAATAATATTGAATGTAAACTATTATTAAATATATATGTTCACACACACACACACATACACACACTCACACACTGGGGGTGCCAAAAAATGTATACAAGTGGACACTTTGGTCAACATTGCTCAAGCAGTAGTTTGCCATATTCACAAGTGTCTGGATGCTGATGGTACCCACTTTGAGCATCTCTTGTAATTGCAGAAGTCAAACGTGACTTGTATTCATCTTTTGTTATCAGTATATATATATTGAGTATTACAATTCCCCCCTCCTTTTCTTCCGCCTCCCCGCCCCACTCCGGTTCAAGCTGTTGTTTCTCAGTCTAGTTGTGTAGAACACAGCTCCCTGGCCCATGCTGGTATTATGAGCCTTGCGCTCCCCCCAGCTGAGGCAGTCGGTCGCCAGTCGTCCCTCGGCTGCTCACAGTAGCCCATAGCAGCTCACGCTGGCTGCCGGACACTTACGCTGGCCACCGGCCACTCATGACGGCACACAGCAGCCTGCGGCAGCCCACGTCAGCTCACCCCAATCTCCAGCTGCTTATGGCAGCCCAGCTCCAGGGAGAGCTGTTGTTCACAATCTTAGCTGTAGAGGGCGCAGCTCACTGGCCCATGTGTGACTCAAACCAGTGATCTCAGCATTAGGAGCGCGGCTCTCCAACCACCTGAGCCACCAGGCCACCAGGCATAGTACTACAAGTTTGTTTTGTTCTCTCTCTCTCTCTCTCTCTCTCTCTCTCTCTCTCTCTCTCTCTCCATATATATATTCACAGGATATAAAGTACAGCATAGGGAGTATCGTCAGTGGTATTGTAACATCTATGTATGATGTCAGAGGGGTAGTCGACTTGGGGGGTTATCACTTTGTGAGGGCTGTAAATGTCTAATTATGTTTTTCTGTACACCTGAAACTAATACAAAAAAAAAAAGAAGAAGAAAAAGAAAGAAACAGTGCAATGTGTGCTGCTCTGGCTGCTAGAAAGAAAGTGCCTTGCCTCTGGAGTTGGGGGAGTTGGGTGTGGGGGGATCTCAGTGAGTTAGCAGGGTGGAGCAAGCAGAGCTCAGCAGGCCAATCAGATTCAGATTTGGCCGTAAGCGTAGGGGGAGGGCTCAATACAGGAAAGATGGGACCTGCTTGCCAGCTGCACCACCCAAATCCCCCTCACAGGGAAAATAGTGACTGTCCTCCAGGACTTGCCACAAACCCACACACCTCGGTCTGCCCCCTGCATGCCTCTGAAGCCTCCTGAGTCATTGCTGCTCCGCTGGAGCCCAAGGTGAGTGCCTGTGCTCGAGCAAATCTGTGCATGGACCCTTTAAGAGGACGTCTCAGTTTCCTGCAGTTTTCCATCCTATCCCAAGTGTCAGGATCCCTACTGGTTTTCACAGCCAGATATTGTGGGGGCTCCTCTTCCTGGCACTGGTACTCCAGGCTGGGGAGCCCGGTGTGAGGTGGGGTCCCTGGCTCCTTGGGTGGGAGGACCTCTGCAGCCAAGCTATCCCTCCTGATTCTCAAATACCACATGCAGGTGTGGGGCCGGCCTGTTTTGCGTTGCTGCCCCTCTTACTAGTCTCCACGTGGTGTCTTCTTTATATCCTTAGTTATAAAACTTCTGTTCACCCAGATTTCAGATGGTTCTCTACTTTGATTGTTCTATAATTTAGTTGTAATTTTAATGATCTCACTCAAGGAGGCTAGCATAGCATTTATCTACTCTGCCATCTTGGATCTCTCCCTATATCTCCATCTTATACTAAATTTTCATATGTATTTGGGTCTGTTTTTGGACATTCTGTTCACTTACAAGTTCTGCTTGTCCATCTATGCACCAGAACCACCCTGTTTTACTTAAAGACACTTTATTGTATATTTTAATATCTGGGAAGTCTACTTTTCCTTCATAGTTTTTCTGCTTTTAGTTTTTTCCTGGCTATTCTTTTATGCTTGTGTTTCCATATGAACTTAGTATCATATAGCTAGATCCATAAAAAGCCTGTTGGCACGTTTATTGGGATTACAATACATTTATAAATTACCTTATGGAGAACTGACATCTTTGTGGTGTTGAATTAACCTATCCAAGAACAAGGGAAGCCTTTCCATATGCTGAAGCTTTCATTTGTGTCTTTTAAGCTTTTTCTAGTATAAGTTTGAACGTTTCTTGTTGTTTATTCCTAAATATTTCATCTTCCTTGCTGCTCTTATAAATGGGGTTTTCTCTACCACCATGTCCTCTAACAAGTTATTGTTTATATATATGAAGGCTATTGATTTCTGTGTGTTACTGCTCATTTACTGAACTCTGTTTTTTGGTAGTTTTATTATTTCTCTAGAGGTTGGCAATACTGCATAGGTTGGCAATCTTTTGCAAAGAGCTAGAGAGTATTTTAAACTTACCAACAGGCAAAACTGAGAATATTATATAGGTATCTATTTATATAACAAGAGAATAAAAACATTTCAAAAAATTTTTATTGATGAAATTCAAAATATACTAATTAAATACATTTTCTTTTTGTAATACAGGTTTATTAATGTGAAGGTTACAATTCTTTTTGGGGATAACATTTTGCTTATCTAAGGTTCAAAGTTAGTGTTCCTTACCATCAAAATCAATTCAAATGATGTTCATCTGTTAATGCTTATCTGTAATGAGATTTTATACATTTCATTTTTGAATATCTCTTTTTTTTAAAGAGATAGGTACTGTCAAATACTGACGTCAATCTATGTTCATATGATTTTTTATTTAAACTTTTTATTGTGGAAGAATTTTAAATTTATAGAAAAGTTGCAAAGATAATGCAGAGAGTTCTGTATCTCCCAATTCAGTTTCTTTTATCGTTAATACCTTACTCAACCCTAGTACACTTGTAAAAACTAAGCAAACAACATTGGTATGTTACTAATAACTAGTCTCCACACTTTATTCAAAATTCACTAATTTTTCCTAATGTGCCCTTTCTTTTCTGGTATCCCATCTAGGATACCACATTACATTTAGTCATCATGTCTCCTTAGCCTCTTCTAGTTTGTGACAGTTTCTCAAAGTTTCCTTGTTTTTGACGACATAGAGAGTTTTGAGGAGTAAGGATACGGGATTCTGTAGAATGTTTCTCAATTGGGATTTGTGTGACATTATTCTCATGCTTAGACTGGTTAGGATTAGGCTGGACTACGGGTTTTTGGTAGGAAGATCACAGAAGTTAACTGCTATTTTCAGCATATCATGTCAAGGGTACCTGCTACCAGCATGGCTTGTCTCTCAAATAACAGGCTATCAGAGGAAGAATAAACATCACTCAAGGACTTTACTTCCTCTTCTGTGGAAGATGTTAGTGTGTTTTAGGTTGTATTAAGGATAGTTGTATCATGTTTGGGGGAATTAAGATCTTGTTATTGTTTTCATTTGGAGATTAAGTTTGATGTAAGGAGATTTGTATAAGTACCAAGTTGACAATGGTTAGATTTGTGATGGTTGATTTTATGTGTCAAATTGAATAGGCTAAGGATACCAAAATAGGTGGTAAACATTATTCCTGAGTGTGCCAATGAGGGTATCTCCACAAATTACTGCTTGAGCAACATTGACCAAAATGTTAACATCTCTTAAAATGTGTATACATTTTTTGGCACACGTGTGTGTGTGTGTGTGTGTGTGTGTGTGTGTGTGTGTGTATCTATATCTCTCTATATCTATCTATGTCTCTGTCTATCTGTATATCTTTCAGTATTGATATCAATATCGACCTCAATACCGATATCGATGTAGATAGATATATCAGAATTGTTTACCCATATCCCCTTGAGAAACAGCTTTGTCAGTTAGACAAAGTGTTTATGTACAGTTTCGTTTGTCTTTAGTCTTATGTTTTTCAGTGAACACACTATTTTCCTAGGTTACTTTTACCAATTCCTCCCCCACCACCTTCTTGTTTGGCTAACAAATGAACCACTCAAGCTTATTTTGATTGCAGCCTCTTTTCATTTTTTATTTTTGTGAAAAATTATGTTGTGATGAGCTATTCATATTTAAATGTTCTAATTTTTCTGACTGTTACTTTTCTATGAGTTAAGAGTATTGTAATGAGTGCTTAGTCTGGTAATGCCAATGTATGTTGGATTCTTTTAGCACAGCTATAGTCTCATTACATAATAAACACAATACTTTGCCATCTAATTTGACAACAAAGTAATCCACACTCCATTGTGCCTTAAAAGTGCAACATTTGAACTCCACTTTTCTTTTTTTTTTTTTAGTTTTGATTTTGACATGATAGGTATGCACTAGTAATAAAAAAATAAAATAAAATGTTGTGACACAGCAATATGTGTGGCACTCGATGTGTTATGGAGTTATAACTGTGTCACTGTGATTTGTAGTGTGCCAAGCAGCAGTGTAAAGTGATGAGAATACCACATGTGATCTCTGTTACAACTAAACTCTGCCACTGTAGCATGAAAGCAGCCATAGGCAAAATATAAACAGATCAGTGTGGCTGTGTTCCAATAACACTTTACTTATGGGCACTTAAATTTGAATTTTGTATAATTTTCACATTTCACAAAATATTATTTTCTTTTAATTTTTTCCAACCATTTGAAAATGCAAAAATTGGCAGTGGGCTGCATTTGATCTGTGGGCCATAGTTTGCTGACCTCTGCTCTAAGGTTTTAAAGGTATACTATCATATCATCTGTACATAGAGATAGTTTTGCTTCTTTTCCAATTCTTGTGCCTCTGATTTATTTCTCTTGTATAATTTCATTGACCAACCCCTATAGTACAAAGTTTATTGGTCGTGGAAGTAGATAGAGGACACTGTTGCCTTGTTGCTTGTCTTAGCAGAAACATTTGTAGTGATTTCCCATTAAAATTCTGGTTGTAGGGCTGAATTATATATAATTATGATAAGAATATAACTATTGATTCCTACTTTCTTGAGTGTTTTTATCAGGGATTGTATTTTGTTTAAGGCTTTTCAGGATTTCTTATGATAACCATACATATAAATATCATATACCATACATGGTAAATATCATATACCATATTAATAGATTAAGTAATATATGTGTATATTTATTTTACTATTATCATTTATAATATATATTATTATGACTAATATTGAAACAACCTTGTATTCTTGGAATAAATCCTACTTGGTGACAGTGTGTTATTTTCTTAATGTGATTGGATGCTGGTAATGTTTATTTAGTACTTTTGTATCAATATCCAAAGGTGATATTGGTCTATAGTTTTCAGTTTTTATCAGGCTTTGTTATCAATGATCCACAGTACTTATTTAAGAAAAAGAATTAGGTAAATTTCCTCCATTTTCAATGCATGGGGGCATTTTATGAAACATTGGGACTATGCAGTCTTTGAAAGTGTAATGGAATTCCCCTCTGAAACCTTGGTACTTTTTTTTGTGGGTAGTTCCTTAATAATTGTCTCTATTTCTTCTATGAAAATTAGTCCCTTTAATTTTTCTATCTTTAATAGAGTTGTTTTTGGTAATCTTCACTTTCCTTGGGAATTATCCCTTTCGTCTGGATTTTGACATTTGCATTGAGATCTGAAAAGTAGTGTCTTATTATGTCTTAAATTTCTTCTGTTTAATAGTTATTTCCCTATTATTTATTTTGTGTATTTTTGCTTTATCTTTTTTGTTTTTATCAATTAAGCTAGTTGTTTGTCTATATTGTTTACCTTTAAAAAGGATTTTGATTCATTCATTAGGTCTATTATTTTTTTTCTATTTTCAATTTCATTAATTTCTACTTTTATCTTTATTAGTTCATATCTTGTGTTCTCTTTAATTTACTTTGTTGAGCTTTTTTTTAGTTTTTTGGGAAGGCTTCACTCATATCTTTTTGGATCCTTTTTTAAAAAGTGTACTAAAAAAACCGACACAAAACTCACCATGTTAACCATTTTTAAGTGTACAGTTCAGGGATATTAAGTATATTCACATTGCTGTGCAACTTTTTTTTTTTACTTTTTTTTAAACTTGGTATTTTATTAATTTATTTTCAATCTTTCCTTTTTACTAATAACAGTGTTTAGTGCTATAACATTTCCTCTGATCATGGCTCTAAATGCATCCCCCACAGATTCTGGTGTGTCTCCATCATTGTTATTTGTTTTAGAAATGCTATACTTTTTAGTTTTTATTTTTCCTTTCAAGCAAGAGGTGTTTAATTGGAGGTTTAAAAAAAATTCCAGGTAGAAGGCCTTTTTAAAAATTTTGTTAGTATTTTCTAGTTTTATTGCATTATAAGACAGTATTGTTTGTAATATTTGTACTTTATGGAAGTTACTGATCATTTCTTTGTGACCTAACATCAATTTTCGTGAGTATTTCATGGATACCTGAGAAGACATATTCTTTAACATTAACGTGTAATGCATAAGATCGACATTATTAATTATGTTGTGTTTGTGTAGGTCCTCTATATTATTACTTATTTTTTGCTTATTTGATCTGTCTTATACTGAGAATGGTACATTAAAGTTTCCTATCATTAGTGTGTTTTTAGTTAGGCTTCTATGCATCTCCTGTATTTTGTGCTTCATAAAACTGGTTGCTGTATTATTTGATTATTTTTGAGTTACAGATTTTAGTCTCAAAATCGCCCTTCTTTGTCACATTCAGTGCTTTTGGCTTGATTGTACTTTGTCTGATATAAAAATCACTACCTCTGATTTCTTATTGTTTCCATTTGCCTGGTATATCTTTATCCCTTCTCTTATTTTTAGCTTTTTGAATCTTTTTGTTTTCCATGGTGTCTTGCATGAAGCATATGATTTTGTTTTGTTTTGTTTTGTGAGTCAAATTGAAAGTCTTCTTTTAATAGGCAAATTGAGCCCATTTACCTTTATTGATTTAACTGATCTGTTTGCCTCAATTTAGTTATAATATCTTATAATGATATATGTTGTATTTTATATGTTTCCTTGTCTACATGATGTGCTTTCTATGATTATTTATTTATTATTCAGAAAGGTTTGTATTTTTCTAGTAATTACCTTTGTACTTAAACACTTTTGAAACTTTATATTTTGAAGTAGTAACAAAGTCAAAAAAAGTTTCAAAAATAGTACAGAGTGGTGTCTTTTACCCATCACATAGCTTCCCCCAACAGTAATGTTTGCATAACTATTGTACTTACACCTTTTTTAAATAGCTTATGGGCACATTGGTATAAAATTTTCTAAGTTCTGTTTTGTTTAAAACTTTTCCTTTTTCAATAACCTTGATATTTGAAGACTAGCTTCACTGGATAAAAACTCCTTGGTTTACATTCTTTCTTTGAGTTTCTTAAAAACGCTGCTTCATTGTTGCCTTGCTTTGTACATTGTCCTTTGGAAAGCCTGGTGCCAGATTAATATAGATAAATATATATATATTTATAACTTAGAGTTATATTGGGGATGGGGATTTTTCTGTCTTCAAACTATGCATATGTTTATCCTGTGATTTTAGTGCCTTTTAAAATTTGTTCTTGTTAGTCTGTATTATTTTTGGAGGAAGTATTGGGGGACAGACTAAGGCAGCCACCGTTGTCTTTAGTGACCTGGAAGTCTTATGAAATAGTTCTTGAAGTTCCCTAACTTATGAACACCAGAGCCACTACCCCTTACTCTGCTGAGCTCCCAAGGTATAAACTTCTTTACCTGACTGGCTCAAGGCCATTCCATCCCTGTTGATCACAAAGCAGATCTCGGAGGTGCTCTTAGGTTGTAACTGGTCTCAATGAAAACCCATCCCCAGACACTGACTGGTATACACTTACCCGCTTCTTTTTTATAAATCGCAGTCTTGTTTTATAAATTCTGATTCTGTGAGGTATTTTCTTCTCACCACAGCTTTGTTGGCCAAATCTGGAGTAAAATGAGGCCCAGGAAGAGTAGAGGTGACCTTTAGGATGTGGGACATGTACACATGGTAGGGACACCCTGATGTCTTACTGCTGTGGACTGAATTGTGGCCCCCTACCCCCAAATTCATATGTTGAAACCCTAACCCCCAATGTGACAGTTTCTGGAGGTGGGGCAGTTGGAAGATAAAGTTAGAAGAGGTCATGAGGGTGGAGCTCCCACGATGAGATTAATGCTCTTATTAGAAGAAACAGTAGAGAGGGCCCTCTCTCCACCATGTGAGGACACAACCAGAAGGCAGTTTTCTACAAGCCAGAAAGAACCTGACCAAGCTGACATTCTGATCTCAGACTTCCGGCCTCCAGACCTATGAGAAATAAACGTCTGTTGTTTAAACCACCCAGTTTATGGTATTTTGTTGTGGCAGCCCGAGCACACTAAGACAGATTTTGGTAATGAGAAGTGGGGTGCTGCCGTGACAAATCCCTAAACCTGTGGAAGAGACTTTGTAAGTGGTTAATGAATGGAGACTGGAATAATTTTGAGGTACATGCTAGAAATATGGCTGTGAGAGGCAATTCTAGTGAAGGCTCAGAGAGAAAAGAGGAGAGCTGTAGAGAAAGCTTCCATCTTCTTAGAGAATACAGAAATAATCACAAACTAAATGTTGCTAGCAATGTGAATAAAGGCTGTTCTGGTGAGATCTCTGATGGAAAAGAGAAACATATTATAGAAAATGGGAAGAAAAACCATTCTTGTTACAAAGCGGCAAAGAACTTAGCTGAATTGTGTTCTAGTGTCCCACCATTGATCATAAATGCCACCCTATCAGAAAGTAAGTTTTCATACATTCCTCTATCTTTGGAATTCCTATTCCTAATAAGATTAAAAAAAATCCATTTTCTTTTTTAAAAATGTGAGTCCAGTGGGTTAAAATTTCCTTTTCCATATTGAGTAATTTACATCAGTAGAGGAAGAGGTTGCTGGTGCTACGTTCATCTAGGACCCCACCTTGGAGTAATGTGTCTGCTCCAGTTGGAAAAGAATGTGTGTATGTAAGGCCTATATTTACCTGCTCATAAAAAAAAATAATCTCAGAATTTTCACAGAGATTGTACTATGCAAAGACTATATGGTCAAATGGAACTTGTTTGAGGTCAGGCTGGGGATACACATAAAGATGTACTTCTGTTATGTAACCTTGTGCTTACTCTTTTCATAACACGTATGTATTGTGATTGCATGTCTCAGTGCCTGTCTCTATTGTTGAGCTGTGTGTTTTGTGAGAACAAGGACCATTCCTTTGGCATGAGGCAGAATTGTGTTTTTACACATTTCATAGGGTTGTTGTGAGTATTAAATAACTAAATACTAATAACATAGTAAGTACTCAAGAGTTACTGAATTGAATTGTATTGATGTATCTAAGAAGATAATAATCCTTTTGTCTAAGAGGATAATTCTGAGCTGTATCAGTACCTATAGAGTTGAATAACACTTGTCATAACTGCCCAGCTTGATATGTGCTGGAGCTTTGTGGTGACAGGAACACACTTTAAGTGTGGTGTAATCTGTGAAAACTGCTTGCTTCTATTAATGAGTGTCAGGGCATGGTACCAAGAAGCTATGTTCTTTAAAATCATAGATCTTTAAAAAACGTTGCTCTTTGAAGTTGTATCAGTGAAAATAGAAGGATTTGAGCTATTCAGAGAAGCCACAACCCCACCAGGTACAATTTCTCAGAAAAGAGGGGAGCCTACATTATGCATTTATCTTAACTCTGTGGTTTCCAAGAACAGGAGCCTTTCCTGTGCTCAGGACTCTGAATCTTTCACTTATTGTCATACTTTGCTTTGAACCTATAAAAACTGTGCTTCATTTAAAATTTATCTAAGCTCCACCCTTCCCCAAAAAACTAAAATAAGACTGTGTCTTCCTTTTTTGAACTTTGTTTCTCCTTTGAAGGACCAAGAGTTGAGTTCAGCATTTGTTTTCAGATTTGAGCGATTTGACTGTATTTTAACATGTAAATTTGAATACATATAGTAATGAAACGTTTTAAATTCTGTAGAAACTTTGTGATTATCTTAGTTCCCTTTTTATTTCCATTGAATAAAAAATCAGATTCACTTTGCAACTTTGCCATATGTTTGCTTCTGAGCTTTGAAAAAGTATTATTATTATGTTTTATCTAATGAATGCTTGTTCATTTAACAACAGTATAATCTAGTCAGACAGGTCATATTCTCGTCTCTGTGAGGCAGCCATATTTCCAGGTGCTGAATGCCACTCTAACACCAGCTGGTCTTGATCTCTTCCTAGTGCTGATTTTTAAAAAAATCATCCTTGTAGGATTTGCCTCTGATATGCTCACTCTCTGATTTCATTATTCATATTAGAAATAAACCAATGCATATATTAAAGTAACAAAAGTGTAAAATTGTTTTAATGATTTAGATGGAATTGTTTCTAAGCAACATTTTGAGATTGTGACTCTACTTACATCATTTGTAACTTCAGCCATCTGTTGAGCTTACACATACATGATGCATTCTAGGAATTCAATAAAATAGCAAAAGATCTTGATGCTTTCCATGTCATTTAAGATCGCAGTGGTTATGACTGCAGTGGTTATGCCATAGGAATACAGAAAATGAAGCAAGAATACAAAGACCTTTAAAATACACACTGGCCAGATAGTTTGGACTAACTAGATACAGAAAATACAGCATTTTTCCCCCATACGAGAGTTGGACAGAGAAAACAGTATTTTCCATATTCTTATTTCCAAAAACTTTTCTAATATGATAACAAGTCAAAAGAGAACTTTTCTATTGGAAGAGCTGTCCTAACTACTGTTTAGCCACACTTGCATAGGTATTTTCAATTTCTTTGTCTTCAGGACATGTATGGATAAATTCTTCACGGGCATAGGCGTTGTGGAGATAGCGCCAGACTCCTGAGAATTCTGCTGGAATGTCAAAGTTACGATATTTCTTGGCAGCAACCTAGGGTTTTGAAAAAAAAAAGAGCAAAAAGAAGTTGGTAGTAAAAGGCATCGCAACATGCTGAGTGCAGAAACATATCTCAAAAGTCAAGATCATTGTGGACATGTTATCTACACAAGAAGTACTTCAAAATAAACTTAAAGAATCTTGGATTTCCTACTCTAATATTTTGTGTACCAATGTAGACAAAGCTATATGCTTTCAACCATGTTTATATTTATGCTGCATTTAATTATGAATATTTAGAAGAAGGAAGCACAGAAAAAGAGCACGTATCTCCCTACTGGACTAAGAGTTTGTTTAGGGTCCCAACTGTGCCATATTTCTTTATGTATTCTCTGTGTCTAGCATAGGAGCTGAGATAAAATAGTTTTGTTCAATACAAATTTGTTAATGATTACATTATCACAATAATATTAATAGCTCACATTATTTATCACCTGTTATGATCCAAATGCTGTTCTAAGCATTTTACATGTCCTAATTTATTTAATTTTCTCAAAAATTCTGTGAAATGGATAATATTATTCTTGTTTTATCGACAAGACAGTGCAAAACACCTAATATAGGAAGAAGGAAACAAGAAGTTTGTATGTGTCCCAGAGGAGATCATGGATTTTTCCTCTGAGGAGAGAAAGGATGCATAAAGGCCATCACAGAACAACCTCACACTGAATGGTCACGGTGCTTCACGCTGGCAACTCCCAAACCTCCCCAACCCTCCAGCCAACCCTATAGACTTACTTTAATAATGTTCAGCTTGGGTAACAAGCTGCAGTCAGCCAGTGTCAGCTGATCCCCATCCAAGAACAATCTTCTGGAAACTGTGAGTTCCTCAGCACTGTCTGGATCAATTTCATCCAGAAGTGGGGTGTTTAAGTAGTCATCCAGACGCTTAAATTCTCTGAGCAGAGCTTTTTCGAAATCTGAGGCAATGAAGTCAGGGTTACTTATAAATGTATTGTCCTCATGACTAAATGCATTCTCAACATGCTTTTTACACATTTAGACATCTCTATCCATACACATTGTTTACACTTGCTCTTAAAAATCAAAATAGTTAACTAGAATGCTCAACTACCCACTGATAAGACAAAATCAGATGTTTAATCCAGTGGTGTGTGAAAATATATTTGGACTTTTCTTGAGGAGGTGCATTGGGAAGAGCGTCAAAGAGAAAAACAAAATGTTATATATGTTATCACCCAAAATAGAAGAGTCGGAAAGTGGAATCAGAGACTGATAGCTTTCATGACTCAGAGGAGAGTAATCCTCAAGAATGTTTGTGAGGGATGGCAGCTGCTGTGGTTTAACAAACCTTAAAGGGGTAGAAGACTGGGAAAGCTGGGAGGAGGCAGCTAAGAAATCCAGTCCTGCAGTGCATTTACAGCCGGCGTGCCAGTGCTCTCATGGAGCTAAACTGGAAATTTCTGTATGGACTCTTGGAATCTAAAACTCCTGAAATTTCATGCAAGGGAATTTCAGAGGACAGAGCAGAGAACAAGAGGAAGAGTATTCTCCAACATATACTATACACTCAGGAAAATCCTATTTTAGCTGAGTGAGAATGTGTGAATGAGCAAGTGAATGGGAAAAACAGAGAGATTTAAAGAAAGGTATCTTACTCTTGTTTGCCTCCTTTTGTGTATTCTTTATGTAGGCAGAAAACTTGGCAAAGAGGTTACAGCCCACATCAAAGGACTCCTTGTTCCTGGGACTCAAGTGAGGGTACCTTAAAAAGAAACATCACTGCACTATCATTCACACATAAGACGACGGCGACCAGGTGTCCTAGCTTGCATTCTACTCAGAAGGAAAGTTTTAGAAAATTGTGCTGGAAACTGAAGGTCCTGAGAAATCTCTGATTGGAAATAGGTATTTTTCCCAACTTCAGAATCGTTTGGTTTCTTAAGTTCACTGGGAAACCAGGTGTATTCAAAGCTCATTTACCTGTAGAAACAATGTTTCAAATGGTAGTTAGCTCCCTATACTTGCTCCTAAAAGTCTATTTGACATAAGATATGGTGGTAATACATTTTCAAAGTTAAGTATTAGGAAAAAATATGGTTAAATACTATAACTTACAAAACAAGTGAAGGAATAAAGAGGATGGAAAAAGGTAGCCAAGGTGTCCTCTTCTTAGTAATACAAAGTTCATTTAGCATAGTAAAATAAAATAATGTAAGAATGTAATTCACCACATTAACAAATTAAATAAGCAAAACCATATGATCATGAATAGATGCACAAAAAATATTCAGTGAAAATCAATTTCTAACCATTAAAAACCTCACTAGCAACTAGAAGTGGTCAGGCCAGGCACCTTACTTGATTCCTCTCTTTCTCTCCATCCCCACCTTCCATTCATGAACAACCCCAGCCAGTTTATCTTTCACAGTGCACCCGGAATCTGCGCACTTGTCACCACCTGCACTGTAACTATCCTTCCCACTCCTGTGCTTGTCTCGCATACTACCAGCCTATTCTCCACCTGCTGCCACAGCAATCATGTGAAAACGTAAGTCATAGCACGTCTCTCCCCTACTGTGCAATGTCCCCCACCTCATGCAGACTCAGAGCCCAAGTCCTCACAGAGGTCTACGAAGATGGATGTGATCTGACCCACCTTATCTCTCTGTGCTTCTGTTCTCATCTCCTCCTACTCTCTTCCTCATACACTTCACTCGACACTGGCCTCTCGGCTGTTCTTCAAATAGGCCTGACAAACTCCCACCCCAGGGCCTTTTCACTTGGTCTGCCCTTAAATGGAGTGCCTTCCTTCGTATATACACATGACCTGCTTCCTCTCTTCTTTCAGGTTTTTTATTCCGATAGCTCCTCTTATGTGAGGCCTTTCTCTGGCAACCCTATCTAACATTAAAACCTCTCCCTGTCCCTAACACCCACAACTTCCCTTCCTTGCCTTATTTTTTGTTAGTATTTATAATAATCTAAAACAGTTGATATTTTTGCTTTCTATCTTGCCTATTTACTGTCTTCCCTAACTAGAATTTAAGGTCTACTAGGCTAGAAAGTTTTTGCCCATTTTATTCACTAATGTATCCCAAGTGCCTTGAATAATATACGATGCTTAGTAAGTTTTCAGTAAATATTTGTCAAATGATTAAATTAATTCATTACTTTTGTTAACTTGATAAAAGGTATTCATCAAAAACATTCAGAAAGCATCATATTAAATGGTAAAATATTTTAGGGAAGGGCAAATCAAAACCACAACGAGATACCACTTCACACCAGTTAGAAAGACTATCATCAACAAGACAAGAAATAACAAGTGTTGGAGAGGCTGTGGAGTAAAAGGAACCGTCATCCACTATCCATAGCAGCCGCTATGGAAAACAATATGGAGGTTCCTCAAAAAATTAAAAGTACAACTACCATATCACCCAGCAATCCCAAAATTTTGAGAACATTTATTTGTAAAAATATGTGTACCCCTATGTTCATTGCAGCACTATTCATTATAATAGCCAAGACATGGAAACAACCTAAGTGTCCTTCGATGAATAATTGCATAAAGAAAATGTACATATATACAATGGAATGCTACTCAGCCATAAAAAAAATGAAATATTGCCATTTGCAACAACATGATGGACCTTTAGGGTATTATGCTAAATGAAATGTCAGAA
Source organism: Rhinolophus ferrumequinum (assembly GCF_004115265.2). NCBI lineage: Eukaryota > Metazoa > Chordata > Mammalia > Chiroptera > Rhinolophidae > Rhinolophus > Rhinolophus ferrumequinum. The sequence goes on along the minus strand of NC_046284.1, from coordinate 5,403,506 downwards.
GGAAAAGGACAAACGTCGTATGATTTTACTCATGTGGAATATAAACGCTCCCCCCCCCCAAAAAAAAAAAAAGAAATGAAGGAACCAAGCAAAACAAAAACAAACTTGTAAATACAGATAACAGATTGGTGGTTACCAGAGGAGAAAGAAGGTGGGGGAGGGAAAAATGGGTATGGGGGGGTCAAACATATGGTAACAGATGGAAACTAGACTTTTGGTGGTGAACATGCTATAATGTATACAGACATTAAATTACAACGTTGTACATCTGAAACTTATATAATGGTATTAGCCAATGTTACCTCAATAAAAAGAGCAAATATTAAAAAAAGATGATCCATCCATGTTGTCACAAATAGTAAGATTTCATTATTTTTTGTTGCTGTGTAATATTCTATTGTATATGAATACCACATCTTCTTTATGGAATCATCTATCAACGGACACCTAAGTTACTTCCATTATCTTGGCTGTTGTAAATAATACTGCAGTGAACACAGGGGTGCATATATCTTTTTGAGTTAGTGTTTTGCCATTTGCACCAACATGGATGGACCTTGAGGGCATTATGCTTAGTGAGATAAGTCAGAGAAAGACAAATATTGTACGATCTCACTTATATGTGGAATCTAGAAAAGCCAAACTTGTAAAAACAGAGAGTAGAATGGTGGTTACCAGAGGTTGGGGGTGGGGGAATTGGGGAGATGTTGTTTAAGGGTAAAAACTTGCAACCAGTGGAAATAAGTCCTGGAAACCTAATCCACAGCAGAGTGATTACAGTCAACAATACTGTATTATCTACTTCAAAGTTGCTAAGAGACTAGATCTTAACTGTTCTCACCCAAAAAGGCAGTGATAACTATGTGATGTGATAGAGGTGTCAGCTAACTCTATGGTGATAATCATATTGCAACATATAACTGTATCAGATCAACATGTTGTACACTGTAAACTCACACAATGTTATATGACAATTATATCTCAATTAAAAAAAAGAACATAAGATGGTATCAAACCAATACACAAACCATGATCTCTGATGGGAAAAATTCACATCACAAAAATGAAATGTCTTCAAATAGTAATATAAATTCAATGCAATTTCAATTAAAAGTCTGTTTTTTCTTAATTGAGGTAAAACTGATATAACATAGAGCTCACCATTGAAACTATTTTAAAGTGTACAGTTCAGTGGATTTTAGTGCCACCACAATATTGTGCAACCCTCACCCCTATCTAGTCCCAGGACTTCATCATCATACAAAAAGGAAACTGTTCCCATTAAGTGGTACTTCACTCCTCCTCCCAGCCCCTAGCACCACTAATCTTCTGTCTCTATGGATTTGTCTATTCTGGACATTTCATATAAATGGAATCATAGAATATGTGGCCTTTTGTGTTTGGCTTCTTTCACTCAGCGTGATTTGAGGTTCATCCTTATTCTAGTATGTATAAGTACTTCATTCCTTTTTATGGCCAAACGATATTGCATTGTATGGATGGACCCCATTTTGTTTATCCAATAATCAGTTGATGGACATTTTTGTTGTTTTCACCTTTGACTAGCACGAACAGTGCTGCTATGAACATTTTTGTATGTGTTTTTGTTTGAATACCTGTTTTCAGTTCTTTTCAGTATATGCATAGGAATAGGATTCCTGGATCATATGCTAACTCTATGTTGAACTTTTTGAGGAACTTTCAAAATCTTTTCCACAGTGGCTGCACTCCCACCAGCATTGTATGAGATTTCCAATTTTTCTACATCCTTGTCAGCACTTCTTATTTTCTACTTCTTAATGATAGCCTTATTAGTGGGTATAAAGTGGTATTGCATCGTGGTTTTGATTTGCATTTCCCTAATAATTAAGGACATTAAGCATCTTTACATGTACTTATTAGCCATTTGTGTATATTCTCTGGAGAAGTGTTTACTGAAGTCCTTTGCCCATCATCACCATCATCACCATCATCATCATCATCTTTATTAAAGTTATTGGGGTGACATTGGTTAGTAAAATTACATAGGTTTCAAGTGTACAATTCTCTAATACATCATCTATGTATTGCATTGTGTGTTCACTACCCAGATTTAGGTTGTTTGTATTTTGGTTGTTAAATTGTAAGAGTTTTTATATATTCTGTATATTAGACCCTTATAAAGTAAACAATTTGTAAATATTCTCTCCCATTCTGTGTTTTTTTTTTTCATTTTTATAGTATTATTTGATGCACAAAAGTTTTTAATTTGATGAAGTCTAATTTATCTATTTTTTTTTCTTTTGTTACTTGTGCTTTTGGTGTTGTATCTAAGAATCCATTGCCAAATACAAGGTTCTAAGGATTTACCCCTAGGTTTTCTTCTAAGAGTTTTATTGTTTTAGCCCAAATATCTAGGTCTTTGATACACTTTGAGTTAGTTTTCGTATAGGGAGTGAAGTAAAGGTCTCACTGTATTCTTTAGCGTGTGAATATCTAGTTGTCCCAGCACCTTTTGTTGGGAGAGATTGTTCTTTCCTCATTGAATGGTTTTGGCACTCTTATTGAAAATCAGTTGACCACAGATATTTGGGTTTATTTTCTGGATTCTCAATTCGATTGCATTGATCTATAAGTCTATTTTTCTGCAAACACTGTACTACTTTGATTACTGTAGCTTTGTAGTAAGTTTTGAAATCAGGTAGTGTGAGTCCTCCAACTTTGTTTGTCTTTACCAAGACTATTTGGCTATTTGTAGCCTCTTGAAATTCCATATGAATTTGAGGATTGGCTTTTTCATTTCTACAAAAAAAAATTGGGATTTTTGGTTGGGGTTATATTAATCAGTATATCTCTTTGGGGGAGTATTTCTATCTTAATAATATTGCCCTCTAATCCATGAACATGGGATATTTGCATGGGCTGAATTATGTCTCCCCCCAAAAAAAAATTGTTAAAGTCACAAACTCCCAGTAGTTTATAATGTGACCTTATTGTGAAATAAGATCGTTACAGATGTAATTAGTTAAGATGAGGCCATACTGGAGTAAGGTAGGCCCATTAATCCAATATTACTGGTGTCCTTAAAAAAGAACATCTTGTGAAGAGACAGAGACACAAGGAGAATGTCATGTGCAGATGCAAGATTTGAGTTTTGCATCTATAAGCCAAAGAACACCGGTGATTGCTGGAAACCCACCAGAATCTAGGAAAAGGCAAGGAAGGACTCTTCTCTTACAGGTTTCAGAGGGAGCAGGGCCCTGCTGATGCCTTGACTTCAGACTTGTAGCCTCCAGAAGTGTGAGAGAGATTTCTGTTGTTCTAAGCCACTTACTTGTGGCAGCCCTAAGAAACTAATGTGAATGTCTTTTCATTTATTTGGGTCTTCTTTAAATTATTTTAACAATGGTTTGCAATTTTCAGTGTACAAGTTTTTCTTTTCCTAAATTCGTTCCTATTTATTATTTTTGTTTATTGTTCCTGTTTATTATTTTTGATGTTATTAAAATGGAATTGTTTTCTTACTTTACTTTTTGGATTACACATTGATAGTGTATAGACATACAATTGATTTTCGTATGTCGATCTGTATCTTGCCACTGCACTGAATTTGTTTATTAGTTCTAATAGTAATTCAGTGGGTTTTAAAGGATTTTCTACCTAAGCAATTATGTCATCTGCAAATAGAGATAGTTTTACATCCTCCGTTCTAATTTGGATGCATTTTATTTTTTTTCTTGCATAATTGTGCTGCCTACAATTTCCAGTATAATGTCGGATAGAAGTGGCAAAAACAGCTCCTTGTCTTGTTTCTGATCTTAGGGGAAAGTTTTTAATCTTTCACCATTACGTATGATGTTATCTGTGGGTTTTTCGTAGATGCTTTTTGTCAGGTTGAGGAAGCTCCTTTCTATTCCTATTTTGTTGAGTATTATAAAATGGTGTTAGATTTTGTCAAATGCTTTTTTCCCTCTACATCAATTGAGACAATCATGTGCTTTTCTTTAGCCCTTTACTGGTGTTCTTTATTTCTTAATATGACTTAAAGTTATTGTCTAGTGGCCTCTCATTTCTGCCTGAATGACTCCCTATAGCATTTCTTGTAGAGCAGTTCTACTAGCAACAAAATCCCTCAGTTTTTGTTCATGTGGAATGTCTTAACTTCTCTGTCATGTTTGGAGGACAGGTCTGCCAAATATGGAATTCTTGGTTGATTTTTTTCTTTCAGCACTTTAATAAATATGTCATCTCTCTGCCTTATGGCCTCAATGGTTTCTGGTGAAAAAGCATCTGTTACTCTTACTGAAGATTCTTTCTGTACGATGAGTCATTTTGCTTTTGCTGCTTTCAAGATTCTATCTTTGGGGGCGGCCAGTTAGCTCAGTTGGGTAGAGCGTGGTGCTCTTAACAACAGGATTGCCAGTTCGATCCCAACATGGGCCACTGTGAGCTGCGCCTTCCACAACTAGATTGAAACAACTACTTGACTTGGAGCTGATGGGTCCTGGAAAAACACACTTAAAATAAATAAAAGTTTAAAAAACTGAAATAAAATAGAATAAAAGATACACAAAGACAGATGAAGTGTTTAGAAAATTACTTTAAAAAAAGATTCTATCTTTGGCTTTTGCTTTAGATAATTTGATTATAATGTATTTCTTTGAGTTTATTCCACTTGGAGTTCATTGACCTTCTTGAATGTGTGGATTTATGTCTTTCACTAAATTTGGGAAGCTTTCAGCCATTATTTCTTCAAATATTATTTCTGCCTCTCTTTTTGTCTTCTCTCTTTCTCAGAGTCCCATTATGTGTATCTTGGTACATTTGATGGTATTCCACAGTCTGTTAGGTTCTATTCATTTTCTTCCTTTTCCCCAGACTGGATAATCTCAATTGACTTATGTTCAGGTTTGCTGATTCTTCCTTCCATCTGTTCTAATCTGCTGTTAAAATCCTTTAGTGAATTGTTCATTTTAGTTATTACACTATTCAACTCCAGAATGTCTATTCTATTAATTTATTTTTTTCATCTGTGAATGGGCCATACTTTCTTGTTTCTTGACATGCCCCATATATTTTTTTCTTGAAAACTGGACACTTGAATATTATAACGTAGAAACTCTGGAAATCAGATTCTTGCCTTCCCCATGTTTTGTTGTTGCTCCTTGTTGTGGGCATTGTTGTTTATTTGCTTAGTGAATTTTCTGAAGTAATTTCATAAAGACTGTGTTTTTTGTTGTATATGGCTACTAAACTCTTTGTCCCATTATCTTTGGTCAGTTACTGATTTGACAGAGATTTCCTTAAACTCCTGGAACCGAAACAAACAACTCCCTCTCCAAAACTCTCCTAGTCTTTGCAGGCTGGCTCTGTGTTGGGGCACTCCTTCAATGCTGAGCTGGGCATTTGCAACTCTGCCTTAGCTTTCACTTTCTGCTTTCATGATGCCTGAAGTTCAGCCAGAAATGAGAGCTTAGTATCTTCTCAGGTCTTTTCTAGCATAGGTATAGACCTGGGCATGTGCATAGACTTCTAGATTCCCTAGAATACATGAAAGCTTTTTAAAGCCCTTATTCTTCTAAGTATCTCCCAAGTATCCTAGCCTCATTTTCCCCAGGCTTTTCAGTTTGTCTAGTGCTTTTCTCAAGTGTTATTCTTTGCCCTATTTGGCAGTGGCTAATACATTTTCCTTTAATACTGTCCATGAATGCTGCCAGGGAAGCTGCCTCAGCCCTGGGAAAGCTCCAAAGTAGGTGCAAAAAAGCAAACCCTTGAGTCAATCCACCAGGTCAAACCACACACCAGTTATTTGAGAATAAGGTCCATATCATGACCTCTCTTTTCTCTTTCCTTTTCTCTCTCTCTCTCTCTGTCTCTCTTTCTTTCTTTCTTTCTTTTCTTTCTTTCTTTCTCTCTCTCTCTCTCTCTCTCTCTCTCTCTTTCTTTCGTTCTTTCTTTCGTTCTTTCTTTCTTTTTTTTTTTTTCATTCTTTCATTCTTTCTTCTCTCTCTCTCTCTTTCTTTCTTTCTTTCTTTCTTTTTTTCCCTTCCTTCCTTCCTTCCTTCCTTCCTTCCTTCCTTCCTTCCTTCCTCCTTCCTTCCTTCCTTCCTTCCTTCCTTCCTTCCTTCCTTCCTTCCTTCCTTCCTTCCTTCCTTCCTTCCTTCCTTCCTTCCTTCCTTTCTTCCTTCCTTCCTTCCTTCCTTCCTTTTCCTTCCCTTCCCTTCCGTTCCCTTGCTTTCCCTCCCCGCCCTTTCAACTGAACCTTGTGTTTGTTAGAGGCGTCAATATACCTAGATAAAAACGATGTTTCCTAGCTCCTCTTTGTAGTTGTGTATGACCATGTGAATTACTTCTGGATAATGAGATGTAAATGAAAATTATTGAGTGTGACTTTTATGAAAGCTCCTTAAAGCTGGCTTGCATCTTGTGTCTTTTGTCCTCCTCCTTCCTGTGTGGGAGTTAGATCTGTTGCCTGGAATTCCAGTGGACATATTGTCTCCATGAGTTAACTTTGAGACTAGAAGCCTCACCTGAAGGATGGCAGAGAAGGAAGATTATAAAGAGCCTGGGTCCCCAGTGAAATTATGGAGCTGTCATTCCAGCCCTACAATGCCTCATTCTTGGTTTCTTATTATGTAAGAAAAATAAAACCCACATTGATTTAAGCCACAACTTTATGGGACTCTAGTTATCAGAGTTGAATGTAATATTTAACTGATACATAAGCCAATAGAAAATCGGAATGATTTGATAAGAATATTCACAGAACAAAGCCAGATGATTAACAAACTTGTGTAAAAATGCTCAAACTCACCTATTATTTGGGGAAATGGCAAATTAAAGTATCAATGAGTTATCACTATATGCATCAGATTGATACAAATTTTTAAAAAAGTGATAACACAGAGGCCGGCCCGGTGGCTCAGGTGGTTAGAGCTCCATGCTCCTAACTCCGAAGGCTGCCGGTTCGATTCCCACATGGGCCAGTGGGCTCTCAACCACAAGGTTGCCGGTTCAACTCCTGAGTCTCGCAAGGGATGGTGGGCTCCGCCCCCTGCAACTAAGATTGAACATGGCACCTTGAGCCGAGCTGCCACTGAGCTCCCGGATGGCTCAGTTGGTTGGAGCGCGTCCTCTCAACCACAAGGTTGTCTGATTCGACTCCCGCAAGGGATGGTGGGCTGTGCCCCTGCAACTAGCAACGGCAACTGGACCTGGAGCTGAGCTGCGCCCTTCACAACTAAGACTGAAATGAAGCTGAACGGCACACTCCACAACTAAGATTGAAAGGACAACAACTTGACTTGGAAAAAAGGCCTGGAAGGACACACTGTTCCCCAATAAAGTCCTGTTCCCCTTCCCCAATAAAATCTTAAAAAAAAAAAGGAAAAAGAAAAGTGATAACACATAGTGTTATAGATATGTGGGAAAAGTATACTCTCATATACTGATGAATAAAGGAGTAAAAACTTTTGAAGGTATGTACCATTTGAATTTTGCTTCTGGGAATCTATTCCATAGGAATGAAAACACCAGTACACAAGGACATATGAACAAGGATGTTATTTATAGCGCTGTTTATAATGGTAAAAAACTGGAAGGAAAGGGAATGTCCATTAGTAGAGGAATAGTATAGCAACTTGTTGCACATCTGTGATTTGGACAATTATGCAGATATTAAAATGAGTTATATCTACACCAGTACAGTTGAAGGATGTTACAATGTTCTTTGAAGTGAGATAAGCAAGGTGCAATATTGATAAAGTAAATTATGTTTATTATTATTATGCTTATATGAACCTAGAAAAAGGCATGGAAAGATACGCAATAGGTTTTTTTTTTTTTCACTAGTTACCTTTGGGAGCAAGAAAATGTTAGGGAGCAGATAATGTGAGGGGAGGAAGTAGTAGAGGAGGATGCAGGAGGGGAAAATAACAAAATAAGACTCAATACTTATATGACAAACTTGGAGTAGGTGCTTAAAAATCTAAGAAGCCATTAATAATGGATGAAAGAGACCTAGGATCGTCACACAGAGGAGAATGTAAAATAGTATCCCTAGTTTCTTAGGTAAAAAGAATTATGGACTGATAGAACCTTTTGTTTATCTTTTATAGACATATTTTTATGATTAAGACTTCAGAGAACAGTTTTAAGTTCACAGCCAGACTCCTTACCAATGAAAGCTGTGAGATAATATATGAGTGTAATTTTAAGACAATGAGTTTGTGGTAATTTGTTGCACAGCAATAAAAAAAAATGAATACAGTAGGCTTCTTGTTTCCAGACACTATCCTGGGTGTGTGTGTGTGTGTGTGTGTGTGTGTGTATAGACAAGTGTAGACAGGCAGGGCAATTCTGGCCTCTGACTAAAGTATGTGAGACCTGTTTGTTGGACTCTAGCCCTGGTGTTGGGCATACCCTGCCCTCATGCCATCAGTGATGTGAAGACCTAGTCATGATCAGTCTCATGGGCTCTCCAGGGTTATTACCCCATGCCCCCACTCCTGCCCACCATGGGTTACTTCTCTATTTATAGACCAAAGAGAATTTACTTCCTTATTTTAGGTATGCTGTACATTTAAAAAATAATTTGAAATGTTATATCTATTGTCTTTTTGTATTTGAAATTGAAGGGGGAAGTTCATGCATAATAGACATAATATTTTTCCAACCTACAGAGCTAAGAGATCAGATTGAATAATTAAAGGCTATTTCAAAATTGAAGAACTTCTGAGGGCTCTACAATAAAACAGGTCTGATTTTTATCAGTATAGATGCCCCCAAACTTCATTATGGATCATATAATGTAGCTGAAATGAAATGTGGCCCTAATTTACCTCCTTTTCCAGGTTTCCAAGGCTGTCCTTTACCCTTTCCTAATATACTACCTGCGTCTCATGAAGTTTTAATAGTTTTACATATATTAAAGAATTTTGTATTGCGTTTCCCTGAAAATAAGACCTAACCGGAAAATAAGCCCTAGCATGATTTTTCAGGACGACATCCCCTGAACATAAGCCCTAATGCATCTTTTGGAGCAAAAATTAATGTAAGACCCGGTCTTATTTTGGGGGAAACACGGTAGTAAAGTTTTCTAATCATATGGAATTATCAAGGGGATCTTTGCAAACTTTTCCAGAAAGATAACAAAACAGAGGTCTGACGTTAAAAAATAATTAGATGTCTAAAAATAAGAATCCTCAATCTGCAATAAATAGGCCAATGAAATAGATGATCTCAAGAATAATAACATCTTGTAAAATGCTGTACCTTGGAGGAGCCAGGGTCTGCTCTAGAAACTCCTCAATTTTAATGAAGTCAGTTTTCAATTCCTTGTTATACAAGAGGAAGGGAGGATTGGTACCTGGGGCCAAGTCCTTCAGCTCTTCGGGCTTCCTAAGATCATTGAAAATAAGCAGAGTTAGTCCTCTAGATAAGGTACACATTATATAAACACCAACATTGTATTGGTATCTACCAATTTCAATCCTTAGAATGAAACCTGTCCTGGTTTCTCTTACCTGGTCATGTCAACAGTAGTTACATTGAATTTAACTCCTTTAAGCCAGAGGATCATGAAAAGGCGTTGGCAGAAAGGACAGTTTCCAATACTCTCCCCATCACTTCCAGCCTATTAAGATAAAGAAAGGTCTCATTCATTCATTTGCTCAACAAGTTTTTATTGAGTGCCTACTGGGAAATGAGCTAGTTGCTGGAGACAAAGTTAAAAGTCCTCAGTCTCATGGATTCTACCATCTGTGGGCAGAGAGAGATAGTGAATCAAATAATCTCGTATGTAAAATTACAAGTGTGATGACTAAATAATAATAATAATAATAATAATAATAATAAATTATATATTATCAGAATTTATATAACCATTTCCTATTGGACATTTCAGATATTCCAAAAATTTTGCTACTTTACTTCAGCAACAAATATTTTTTGGCATATAACTTGTTCCACTTCTGAGATTATATCTTTAAAGTTAATCTTTAAAATGAGTAGGCTAAGTAAAAACTATGTGCATTTTCCACTTTGATAAATCCTGCCAAATTTCTTTCCTGAAAGGTATTTTCCCTATGTACATTGGCCGTTTGATTTCCTTATTTTACGAAGTGTTTGTTCATGACAATTTTACATATTTCTACTAAGGTGACGACTTTTTCTTTTTTGGTGTGGAAAAATTATTCGTATACTAAAGAAATTACCTCTTTTTGATACATGTTACATATAATTTTAAAAACATGTCTCATGTGGAACTTAAATTTTACATAAAATCTTATTATTCTTTTCCTCAGTGCAGTCTGGTTTTTCTGATCTCCTTACACAGCCATTATATATATCAAGATTACAAAAAAATTATTATTTTTCTATAAAGTTGTTTTCTTCTAGTACCTTTATGGTTTAATTTTTGCATTTGTTTCATCTATTTGGAATTGATTTTGGCATAAGAAGTATATTGGGACTCCAGTTTTAATATTTTTAATATGTTTTACAAATAGTTGCCTTAACACCATTCATTTAAAAACCTATCTTTCTCCCACTGATCGAAAACAACACACTTTTTGGCTTTGAAATTTTATACATACTTGAGTTTATCTGTGGACTCTATTCTTCATTCATTCATTCACTCTCCCAATCAATATTCATTGAACAAATAATTATAGATTTATCATAAACCACACATTATATATGTGAAAAACCAGTATTAAAATGAATAAATTGTCCCTAAAATTAAATCTCACTTTTAAACCGAGATAAATTCTTTGAAGAAAGGACATGCATGTTATGAGAGTGTATAACAGAGAAATGCAGTTTCTATGGGGTCTGTCAGGGAGGGCTTTCCTAAGGACATAGCATGTGAACAGAGTTCAGAGGACAAGTAAGAGTTAACTAGGCGAATGGGCACGAAGAGGGCATTCTATACAGAGGAAACTGCATACCCAAAGGTCTTGCAGCATGTGGGAGTGTGGCATGTATAAGGAACTGAACGAAAGTCAACGTGGCTGGGATCCAGAGAGTGAGGGAGAGACAAGAAAAAAATTCAATGAACTGGGCTACATCAAAGCTAAAATCTTCTGCTTTTCCAAAGAACTGTTAAGAAAAGGAAAAATGTCTTATATCCAAAATATAACAATATATGAATAAATAACTCTTACAACTCAATAACAAACTACCCAACTTAAAAATAAGCAAGAGATTTAAACACTTACAAAAGATATAAAGATGGTAAACCCGGACATGAAAAGATGCTCAACATCCTTAGTCATCAGGAAAATGCAAATTAAAACCACAATGAATTACTAGTACACACACATTAAAGTAGCTGGAATTAAAAAAGACTGACCATACCCAGTATTGGCAGAAATTTGGAACAACTGATAGACTCTTGTTTTGGGAGTGTAAAATAGTGCAACTGCTTAATAAAGAGTTTGTCTAAGTTAAAAATGTTATCTACCATATGATCCAGCAGTTTTAATCCTAGGTATTTACCCAAGAGAAATGAAAGCATATGGCCATGGGAAGACTTATACATGAGTGTTTATAGCAACTTTATGCACAATAACTTAAACCTGGAAGCAACCCAGATGTCCCTCATTTGATGAATGGATAAACACATACGGTACATCCAGACAAGGGAATACTTCAGCAATAGAAAGGAATGAACTGTTGATGCGCACAGTATGGGCAAATCTCAAAATAACTATGCTGAGTGAAAGAAGCCAGACCAAAAAATAAGTACATACTGCATGATTCAATCTATAGAAAATACAAAGCAGTCTATCCTGACAGAAACCAGATCAGTGATTGCCTAGCAAGGGAGCAGAGGGGTAAGGTGGGGAAGACTGCACTGACTGACTGCAGAGACACAAGGGAACTTTACAAGGTGATGGGAATATTCTATAGAGGGCGCCAAAAAATGTATACAGATTTTAAGAAAGGAGAACTGTATTAAAATTGTAATACTCAGAATATACCGATAACAAAAGATGAATACAAGTCACATGTGACTTCTGCATTGACAAGAGGTGCTAAAGTGGTTCCCATCAGCGTCCAGGCACTTCTGATTACGGCAAACTGCTGCTTGAGCAACATTGACGAAAGCGTCCACTTGTATACATTTTTTTTGGTGCCCCTGGTATAGTTTGATTGGGGTGGTGGTTGCATGTGTGTATATATTTGTCAAAAGTCATTGGATGCATTTATAATGGGTGCATCTTATTTTATGTAAATTATGCTACAATAAAATGTATTGAAATAGAAAAGTTCAAAAAGCAGAATAAAAAAAATAAGTCCTTCAAGTAAATGATATTTTTAAGGTGTTGCAGACACTGCAGTGGTGAAGGGCAGGGCATGAACACGGAAGGGGGTGCCTGAGAGACGGTGAAGGACAAGATCACTGGAGAAGAGGAAGTCAAAGATCTGAGAAGTCAGAGTTTTGCAAAGGTCATCTGTGTAGATATTAAAATCACCAAGAATTATGATAGGAATAATGTTGACGAGAGTAAGAATGACCCAGGAGTTAAAATCCTCAATAAATAAGGGAGAGTGACCTGGGGTTTGGAAGACTACTATGACAAGAAGGGGTAGTTGGTGCCTTAGTATGCTTTAGTGAGACTCAACTTAGGTGTTTCTCTGGATGGAGGCATTAGAATGGTCTGGAAATGGGGATGAGGAGCAAGGATACCTGAAGGACACCTACCCAACCTCCAGGCTCATTGAGAGGAGGGTGAAAAGGCAGCCATATCTTGAGAGGGTTATAGCTGATATAGTGTCCTCAGGGGAGATCCAGGTTTTAGATACCTCAATCTAAATATGTCCCAAACTAAATGCCTTCCCTTTTCTTTATCCTGCACACTGACTTACCTTTTCTTTAGGCCTCCTAATCCTGTGAATGTCACTGCCATTTTGGTATGGACTGAATTCTGTTCCCTCCGAAATTCATATGTTGAAACCCTAACATCCAATGTTATGGTATTTGGAGGTAAGGCCTTTGGGAAGTAATGACGTTTGGATAAGTCATGAAGATGGTGTTCTCATGATAGATTATGCCCTAATAAGAAGAGACCAAAGTGCTCTCCCTGCCCCCACCCTGCACCTCCCATTCAAAAATGCAGTGAGAAGGCAGCCATCTATAACCCAGGAAGAGATTTCTCACCAGTAACCAACCATGCTGGCACCGTAATCTTGGACTTGCAGCCTCTAGAACGATGAGAGATAAATGTCTGTTGTTTAAGCCACTCAGTCTGTGGAATTTTGTTATGGCAGCCAGAGCAGACAAGACACCATCCACCCAGCTGACCAAACTAGAAACTTGGGAATAATCCTTTTGCTTCACTTCCAATATTGACTCCAACTACTATTTCTTGTCAGTTTTACTTATAAATATTTCCAAATAAGTTCAATTTTCTCATTTGCCATGGCTATTACACCATTCATTTTTTGAATGTTTGTTTGATGCTAACTATCCATCCGACTCTGTTAGGTGCTAGCTTTCCAAGCCCAAGCCATCAGCATCTCTCATCTCTTGAATCTCTTTTGCCTCCTTCTGTGGAAGGAAATAAAGGTACTTCCTCTAATAGCTGCTCTGATCTGTCATTTGTAGTAATATTAAGGTCCCAGAAGCCATGGGCATAATTCTAATTTTTAGGTACATTTTCCTTTCTCTGGCAGTGGGTGTGACAGAGGAAATAATGTTTATTGTTGTTCTTTTGTGGTGTCAGGGAGTGAACAGGGATTGGAAGAGGCAACCAACCTTGGCAGCTGCATTTCTTTTGTAACAGAAGTCAGACTAAGGATGCAATCAGAACTGGGGTTAGTGAGTGGAAACATGATTGGGGTGGGAGGCAGGAAGAAAAATGGACTCTGATAATAGATACAGCAGGAAGGGTGGATCGCCTTTGGCAAAAGGAAGGCAAAACAGTGAGGTGTGGGGGAAATGCACTAAAGTTTTACAGGAAAACTAGTTTTTTTTTTCTGTTTATAATATACTGATTTAAAGTGCCATCACATAAAAATTTAGGATGCAAATTTCCTAGCCTAATTGATAAATTACCTGCCTTTTAAGTGTCTTTAGCTGTCAAAGACAGGATGCAGTCATTCACCCAAACAACTTATTTCTCTTTGTGTTTGTGATTTAAGTTTCTAAACATGAAAAATAGGCATAGCCACAGTATCTGAGATTCATTGAGTGTTAGCTTTTAACAACTATTGTGTTTTACACCTTTGTTTCATTTATTCCTCGCAATGAAGACAATCCTGCTAGGTAGATTCTGTGATGACTCTTGTTTTACAGATGAGGAAATTGAGGCTCAAAGAAGCCGACTTGCTCAAGTACACTCAGCTAGACAAGAGCTGAAGGCATATGTACTGTCTACTCCAGAACCCATACTCTTAAACACTGCTTTCTCCCACCTAATGGCTTTGTTGGGTTTTTTTTTTTTTTAAATCAGTCTTTATGGTAGTCTTTATGATAGTTCTAAGAGTTTGAAAATTGTCTGCACATTCAAGAAGTGTCATTTCTTTATTCTTTCCCACGTAGATAAAATGTTTTTGACAAAATATTATATTCAAAATTTTGGCCCAAATATTTGATGCTATAAGTTTATGTACAAATCTACTAAAACTTAATTTTAGTGTTTGGTAGAGTTTAACAATGAACAACACATCAATAAGATAAACTGTGCACTTAGATAAAATAAAATGTATGTTAGAAATCCTTTGTTCTTAGTTCCTGGATATAAATCTTGCCCAAATCATTCAGAACTGAAAGGCAATGTTTTGAGTGACTATATGGAACACATAGGTGATGTGCTATAAATTCTTAAAGGTGAGAGGAGAGTGCTTTATCCCTTATAGGAATCACATCGGTGGTATGGAGAAGAAATTGTGGTAGGGTTTTTAAGCCACAGCCAGAGGTAGCTGGGAAAATCACAGACTCATTTAATCTTTAGAAAGATGCCACATTATCTATAAAGGGGATACCATTGGTAAAGAGCAGTGCTTTTAAAAATTACTCATCAACATTTATCATCCCTCTCAATTCTTGTGCCCCCTTCCCACTATCTTCTATTAAACTTCTGGAGATCTGTGGAACATCTCAAAGCAAAGCAAAACAAAAACCTAGACCAGGTGGTACTCAAGATTATTCCAGAAAATGTTTAATTTGTATTGATGTAATTGGATAAGCTTGCATCTAAAATATTCCAAGTGATGAGATTCTGGAAAATTTTACTAAAAAGCTTGCCAAATTGAAAACAATTGAATAAGATTAGACACAGCTCTTTTAAAGGATTGGAATCCTAACCCCGTCATTCACTAGCTGTGTGACCTTGGACAAAGTTACTTAGCTCCTCTTTGTTTTAGTTTTTGTATCCATAAAATATGGTTAATAATAAACCACTTAGCACAATGCCTGCCATACGGTAAATACTCAATAATTGATAAGTTATTTTAACCAGAAAGTTATTATTTAATTCAACATTTGCTCATCCAACGTATGATTTTCTAACTTCTGTCTAGATTACAACCCAGATATGGAGAGTCTATAAAGATAAACACACAGATCGATGGCAAGCACTGGTTGGAGGAGTGTGGTTAGATTGAATGAACAGTTTAGGCAAAAGAAACACTTTAGCTACCCTATGAAGAGACATTACCTCTGGTTTGTAATTGGTAGATATAAATGGCCAGTTACAAAATTAGGGTGTATTTATGTCATGTCTGAGCTGCACATTTTTGCTAGAATCCAGAGATAGGACAAGTAGCTCTCATGCCCCGAAGTCCAGCAAACACTAAGATTACTTTGCTATGCAGGAATTCAAGGATCGCTGTCCTATAATTTTGAAAATGCAGGTTGATTATGTCCTTGGTGTATATATGTGACCAGTTGTTAAATATTTGAAAATGATTGTGAAAATATTACTTTGGCTAACTGATGTTTAAGCTAACATTTGCTAAGCATACCTAATTTTATATTTTTGTATGTCATCAAGAAGCTATATAGTTTGAGAGGCAAGTTCCTTAAACTTTATTGCCTTAGCTTACGTATCTAGAAATGATGAGGACGGTATCACTGCAATGATGTATATTACTACCACAATACGACAACTACTACTACTACTGATGCTACTACTAATACTACGTCACCTAAGTTGTTAGGACTAAACAAGAAAATATATGTAAGTTGTTTTAAAAAGGACTAGGAATGATATAATAGTTTGTTATTATTATTGTTATCATCCCGGATACTTCCAATCAATAGTCAATGAACATATAGAGACAAAATACTTAATATAAGCAAGGATTTAGGAAACGATGTAATTCCTGCTTGGAATAACCCATACACAATTATTTATTTTTCTTGATGAGCTCATTTAGAAACACATGTTCCTTTCTCCTGCTTTAGGGGTTTTCCACAGGGCTTTTTTCAAAAGTTAAAACAAAACAAAACAAAACACCAGGGTAGATCATAAAGAGGAAGCACACCATTCTAAAATGCCTCCTATTCATATAAGAGACACACAGAATCCTGGCTTTTTCTCCCATACTGTTCACACGACCCTGCTCTGATGATTGCCCATTGGGGAGAATTTTAGAAAGCCCTATCTGGGCTATGTGTGGTAATGGGGCTCCCACGCTATTAGTGGCCATTTCCTCCTCCCATTCAAGCCTTCCCAAACTTCCCTCAAAATAACACAGATTGGGAGAGCTGGGAAGCATTAAGGATCATTTTTTCGGCCTCCTTCATTGTATAGATGGAGAAACAAAGGTCCAGAGGGAGAGAGGGATTTGCCTAGAAGCCACTAAGAATACAATTGAGTTACTCTGACTACCAACCATTCGGTGTTCTTTCCACCATATGTCCTTGCCTTTTCCAGACGAGATGTTTTCCTATTGTTATCTGAGAGTAACGAAACACCCAGACATCCTTCAATGACTCAGAATAGCAATATAATTACAAAATTATTTCCTATTTCTAGCCCAAATGTTGACTTATTTTAGAAGCTAAGGTCCAGTGTCAAGAAATAATACATTCTGTATCCTGTTATTGTAGCTAGAAAACTTACCTTCACGAAAAGCTCAATCTCAGGGTCTGCTTGAATGCTGGGCCTTGGGCCTGCCATCTTTCTGTTTTCACTGCCAGTTGTCAGCCCCCGCCTCTGGCACAGTCCACAGTCCTTATGGACTTGTTTCTTCCAGTTTCATCCAAAGACTCAAAGTTGGTGCTTTCAGAGGACCGTCCAGTTTGTAGTGAACTGAGTTAGGGCTGTGGTCAATTTTTCTTCCCAGGAGATTAGATGCAGAGAATTCTAGATGCTTGAGAGCAACTCTTGAATTTGTTTTCCTTCTTCCTTTTGACCTATCATTTCAATCAAGGAGGAGCCAAAGGGGTGTGTGTAGACTGGCTGGCTAGAAGGGTGGGGGTGTTCCCACAGAGGTTTCAATGCCATGAGTCAGCACAGGAGAAACACACACGCACACAAACACACACATGCAGTTCTGGCTCCTATATATCAAGCACACCAGATGTTCTCTAGAGCCTCCCTTTGAGTCCTGGGCTTCATGCCCAGAATATGGCCTCTTACTGCTGTTCCTGTAACCTGACAGCAACAAAAAGCTCTTCCAGGAAAAGGGCCAGAAATGACTTGGGTTTTATCATTGAAAAGGATGTTTATCTAATGATACTGAGTAAAAGGGGGTTTAGAAAGAGTCTTCATCAAATGTCTCCTCCCCCAATTCTGTTGCTTATACAGCGAGATTTCCCTTCAGTGCTGCAAATTTCACTTCTCTTAACCAGGGAATGTTTGCTTGGTTGGTGGAGATTGGGGCCATCTTTGGGTGCCCCACCTCATTCTTTAGTATTTCTGGGAAGTGTGGACTGGCACGGATCACTTCCCTATTTTGGCATCTGCGTTAGGAACCACAGGCAGTTGTGTTTCTCTGCTTGTCAACCCTGGGAACAGCAGTGAAATATCCAAGCTGATCACCCGGTGACTGCAGTCTTTCTGGCAGCTTAGCTGTGTTTTCTGCTGCCAGGAAGCGGGAGGGGGGCCCAGATGAACAAACCTCTTTCGTGGGAAGTCTTTCTCATTGGAGCCAAAGTGCACACAGGTCCACTAGTTGGGTACCTGTGACCCTCTTTCTACAACACCAGCTGTCCCCCGTGCTCAGATGGGCTGTACATGTACCTGCCCTGACCTCATGTACAGAATGTACAGGGTAAGAGGCCCTTGGCAAAACCCCGCCTGTGCCACACCTGCAGGTTCTAGGCAAGGAGTGGCTGACATGAAGATGGGCGTTCTTCAGGACGTGGGGCCTGATGATTTCCCACATGGCAGAAAGTGAGAGGGAAATTCTGGGAGACACCTGCTGAGCCAGCCCTGAGTGTGACTTTAGACTGGCTGTTTGGCAGGACCTGGAAATGCTTTGGTCATGTTTTTCCTCTGTTCATTCATTCTTTCCCTCCAAAGTCAATCAATGAAGCTCACTCTGTGCCAGGATGCTGATCCACTCACTGGGATCAGCAGCACGGGGGACAGTAAGTTTGGGAGGACAACAGGAATTCAACTCTAAGCCCGCTGGGTCCCACGCATCCTCACTTCCCCATTCCCTGTACTAATCGGCGCAAACTCTTGTCACTTCTGCATCCTGAATAGTTTTTAAACCTATCCAACTTCTGTTTGCCGCCTCCACTGCTACTCCAAAGTTCAAGCCAGCAACGTTCTATTTTATTGACTTTTTACTTCTTATTTTAAAAGACCCAAATCGTTGCTTGCCCCTCAGCCCTCATGGAAAAACCACCACTCCTACTATCACCACAGCAACAACACACAACAACATACAACAGCCCAATGAGCTCTGAATGACCCCTAATAAACTGTCTGAGAGATGAACTTTCCTTTTTTTCCTCTGCTTTCCAGGGTGTTTTTAAAAGTCTGTACTGAGATATATTTTACATAGCATAGAATTGACTCATTTTAAGTGTTTACTTCAAGGATTATTAGTAAAACTGTGCTAAATAAATTGTTGGCAAAGAGAAAATACATAAATAAATTGAGTTGTTTGTCTTTTTGCTTTTGAGTTGTAAGAGTTCTTCTAAATACTAGATCCTTATCAGGTATGTGAGTTACAAACATTTTCTCCCAGTCTATGGTTTGTCTTTCAATTTTCTTAATAGTGTTTTTTGAAGGCCAAATGTTTTGATTTTTTATAAAGTCCAATTTATCATTTTTTCTTTTATGGATGGTGGTTTTTGGTGTTATATTTAAGAACTCTTTACCTAACCCAAGGTCATAAAGACTTTTCCAATATTCTCTTCTAAAATTTAAATAATTTTTATCTCTTACATTTATGTCTCTGATTAATTTTGAGTTAATTTTTGTGTATAGCATGAGGTAAGGGTCTAAATTAATCTTTGTTGCATGTGAATAGCCAATTGTCCCAGCACCAATTGTTGAAGACTATCCTTTCTCCGACTGGATGCCCTGGGCATCTTTCTCTATAATAAATTGACCATCAACAAAAGGGTTAACTTCTGGATTCTCTGTTCTGTTTCATTGATCTACATGTTTATCCTTACTGGTACCATACTTAACAACTGCTTTATAGTAGGTTTTAAAATCAAAGTGATAGTCCTTCCCCTTTTTTCTTACTTTTCAATATTGCTTTGGCGATTTGGGGATCTTTGCATTTCCAGGTAAATTTTAGGATCAGCTTGTAAATTTCTGCAAAAAAAACAGTTGGAATTTTGATAAGGGATATGTTGAATATATACATCATCTTAACTATATCACATTTTAAAATCTATGAACACGAAATGTCTATCCTTTTATTTAGATCTTCTTTATCTTTCTTCAACAATATTTTGTGGTTTTCACTGTACAAGTCTTATACCCCTTTTAATAAATTTATTCCTAGGCATTTTATTTTTTGATGTTTTTAAGAATTAAAATGTTTCATTAATTTTTATTTTTGGAATGGTCACACTGGTATGTAGAAATACAATTGGGTTTTTAAAAAGAAATTTTTATTTTGTAATAACTTCAAACTTACAGAAAAGTTGCAAAGACAGTACAGAGAGTTATCACATTCTCCTCACTCAGTTTTTCTTACCATTAACATCTTACATTACCATGGCACATTTGAAAAAACTAAGAAACCCACATTATTACATTACTATTAACTAAATTCCAGACTTGGAGGTCACTCCCTTTTCTGTTCCAGGATCTCCTCCAAGAAATGACATCACATTTAGTCACCATTTCTCTATAGTCTCCTCTCATCTGTGACGGTTCTCACTCTTTCCTTGATTCTCATGACATTGGAAGTTTTGAAGCATTGGCCAGATATTTTGTAGAATGCTCCTCTATTTGGGTTTGTCTGATGTTTTTATCATGATTAGACTGGAGTTATTGGTTTGGGGAAGGAAGAATACTACAAAGATGAAGTGTCCTTCTCATCACATTGTATCAGTGATATATGCTATCAACATAAGTTATCACTGATGAGGTTAACCTTCATCACATGAACAAGGTCATGTCGGCTGGGTTTCTTTATGTAAAGTTACCCCTGTTTCCGTAGATACTCTATTCTTTGGAAGCAAGTCACTAAGTCCAGTCCATCTTTTAATCAAGTTGTTTGTTTTCATATTGTTGAGTTTAAAAACCTCCTTGTATATCTTGTATAACGGTCTTTTGGCAAATGTGTCTTTTGGAAATATTTTCTCCTGTTCTGTGGCTTGTCTTTTCATTATCTTAACTGTGTCTTTTGCAGAGCAGAAGTTTGTAACTGTAAGAATCTTTGCATCTATGTTTGTGAGAGATGTTGGTCTGTCGAGTTTTGTTTTGTTGTTTGTTTGTTTGGTAACATCTTTGCCTGGTTTTGGTATTAGGATAATGCTGGCTTCATAAAATGAGTAGGACAGTGTTCTGGCTTCTGTTTTCTGAAAGAGATTGTGTGAAACTGTTATTATGTCTTACTTAAATGTTTTGGTAGAATTCTTAAGTGAAACCATCTAGCCTGGAGTTTTTTGAAAAGTTTTTAACTACAAATTCAATTTCTTCAGTAGATGTTAGACTAGTCAGGTTATCTTTTTTTCCTTAAGTTAGTTTTTCAGTTTGAGCATTTAAGGAACTAGTCCATATCATCTAAGTTATCAAATGTACAGGAATACATTGTTTGTAGTATTCCATTTATTATTATTTTAACGTATGTGGGCCAGTAGTGATATATCTTGTTTTAGTCCTCATATTGACAACTTGTGTCTCCTCTCCTCTGTCTTTCTTTCTTGGTTAGCCTGGCTAGAGGTTTTCAATTTTATTGATCTATTCAAATAATCAGATTTTAGTTTCACTGACTTTGTCTGTTGTTTTCCTGTTTTCAATTTAATTGATTTCTGCTCTAATTAAAACTGTTCTACCTGCAATTCCAAATTTTGATATATTATATTTTCATTTTCACACAGTTTAAAATATTTTAAAATTTTCCTAAAGATGCCTGGGTTATTTAGAAGTGTATTGTTTTATTTATTTTTTCCAGCTATATTGATATAAAATCGACATATAACACTGCGCACATTTAAGGTGGACAATGTGATGTTAGTCACCACTTCCATTACCTCACAAAATTACCATTTTGTTGTGAGAATATTTAAGATATACGAGTACTATCGTGGAACTTTTAAAATATATAATACAACATATAATGGTTAATTATAGTCACCATGTTGTATATTAGATCCCAGAACTGATTCATCTTATAACTGGAAGTTTGTACATTTTGACCAACATCTTCCCATTTCCCCCACCCCCAACCCCTGGTAACCACCATTCTACTTTCTGTTTCTATGAGTTTGGCTTTTTTAGATTCCACATATTAGTGAGATCACACAGTATTTGTCTTTGATTTATTTCACATAGCATAATGCCCTCAAGTTCCATCTATGCTCTTGCAAATAGCAGGCTATCCTTATTTTATGGCTGGAATATATACACACACACACACACACACACACACACAAACACACACACATATACATACATATAATTTTTTCTTTATATATTAATCCACTGATATGATATATTCATCCACTGATATATATTCATCCACTGATTCATCCATTGGGAAAAATACATGATTTAACTTCAATCTTGTTAAATTTATTGAGACTTGTTTTGTGTCCCAACATATGGTCTATTCTTGAGAATGTTCCATGTGCACTTGAGAAGAATGTGCATTCTGTCACTTTGGGAAGAAAAATTCTGTAAATATCTGTTATTTCTATTGGCCTAATGTTTCATTTAAGGCTGATGTTTCCTTACTGATTTTATGTTTGGATGAGCTATCCACTGGTGTAAGTGGGGTTTTAAAGTATCCTTCTATTATTGTGCTGATGTATATTTTCCCTTTAAGGTCTTTTAATAATTTCTTTTTTTTTTTTAAATTTATTTTTAATTTATTGGGGTGACAATTGTTAGTAGAATTACATAGATTTCAGTTGTTCAATTCTGTATCACATCATCCATAAATCACACTGTGTGTTCACCACCCAGAGTCAGCTCCCCTTCCATCACCATACATTTGATCCCCCTCACCCTCATCCCCCACCCCCCAACCCCCTTACGCTCTGGTAACCACCAAATTACGTTCCCCAGATTAATTTTCAAACCCCGTGGCCATCCTGTGGTCACCGACTGCCCTCCAATCCCCTCACCCTCCCCCCAATAATTTCTTTACATGTTTTGGCGCTCCCAAGTTGAGTGCATATACATAAATAAGCATTATATCTTTTTGATAGATTGTCTCCTTTATCATTATAAAATGTTCATTTTGTCTCGTTTGCTTTTTTGTCCTGAAGTCTGTCTGATATAACTATGCTATACCAGCTTTTCTCTAAATACCATTTGCTCTGAGTGTCATGTTCCACCCCTTCAGTTTGAGCCTATGTTTGTCTTTGGAGTGAGATTGGTCTTCAGAATATAGTTGGGTCTTACCCATTTAGCTACTCTGCCTTTAGATTGGTGAGTTCAGTCCATTTACATTTAGGGTGATTATTGATATATGAGGACTTACTACAGCCATTTTATCACTTGTTTTCCAATTGCTATGTATCTCCATTGTTTCTTCCCCGTGTTTCTGTCTGTTATTTTAGTTTGGTGGTTTTCTACATTTTTTCTCTGTTTCCTCTTTTTTTAATGTTTTGTGTCTCAGCTCTGGATTTTTGTTTTGTGTTTACCTTGAAGTTTGTAAGAAAATATCTGAGATAAAATAATCCTTTTTCTTCTGACAACATTTTATCTTCATTTGCCTGTACAATTTCCATCTTTTTCCTCTTCCCTTTTTATGTTTCTATTATCACAAATTATCCCTTTTTATTTTACATATTCATTACCAAATTGAAGTAGCTATAGTTATTTTTAATTTTTCCTTTAACTTTTATGTTATAATTAAGTGCTTCACACACAATTTTAAATGGAATTGCAATTTTCTGCTTCTGCCTGTTTGTCAGCTTATTCAAAAATTTTGTACTTTTGTCTTTTTGTTTCATGTAGAAGAACTCCTTTCAACATTTCTTGTAATGAAGGTCTTCTGTTGGTACATTCCCTCAGCTTTTGTTTGTCTGGAAAAGCCTTTATTTATCCTTCATATCTAAAGGATAACTTTGCTGTACATATTGTTGGTATTTTATTTCTTTCAATACTTTGAATATATTATTCCACGCTCTCCTAGCCTGTCAGGTATCTGCTGAGAAACCTGATTTGTTTTTTTATGTTACTGTCTTTTTCCTTTCTTTCTTTTTTTATCCCTAGATCCCTTGAGAATTCTTTCTTTATCATTAACTTTGACAGTTTTAATATAATGTGTCTTGGAAAAGGTCTTTTGTGCTGAGATAATTAGGTGTTTTGCTAGCTTCTTGTACTTAAATGTCCAGTTCCTTCCCTAAGTTTGGGTAGTTCTCTTCAATTATTTCTTTGAATAGAGACTCTGTTCCCGTCTTCTTCTCTTCTCCTTCTGAGATACCCATTATCCTTGTGTTGCCCTTTGTAAAGGATTCAGATAGTCCTCATAGAGTTCTTTGTTTTTTTAAAAAAAATTAGTTCTCTCTCCTCTTGAATCTGAATCGTTTCTAGATTTCTATCTTTCAACTTGCTAATTCTCTCTTCCATATAGTCTGCTCTATTCCCAATGCTTTAAAATGTATTCTTAAGCTTATTTATTGAGTTCTTCATCTCCAAAGTGTGTATTTCATTCTTTTTTAGAGTTTCAATCTCTGGTAATGTACTCCTTCTGTTCATTATTTTTATTCCTGAGCTTATTGAACTGCCTTTCTGAGTTTTCTTGTATCTCACTGAGTTTTTTCATGACTGCTATTTTGAATTCTCTATCGTTTAGATCACAATCTTCCATGACTTTTAGTTTGGTCCCTGGAGAATTGACATTTCCTTTCTATATTACCTTGTTGCTATAGTTGTTCATGGAGGTTGATGGGTTGTTTCTTTATTATCATATTTCAAGCAGTGAACACTTTTCTTATTTAGGTACCATTTTGATTTCAGCAATTCAGCAGGTTGGTAACTAGAGGCCTTTCCTTTTATTTCCCAGTAGATGGTGCCATAACACAAATTTTTATTTTCTCTTACTTGGCGCTACTTGCACCTCCAGGATGTTGGTAGGGTAGCATCCTTTTGCTCATGGAAATGGCCATGTACCCACCGGCATAGTGAGTATTGCCTCTGTGTTCAGGTTTCTTCAGTCCTGGAGCACCACCACCATGGTGGGGGGATGTAGTCGGTGGTGGGGAACTGGGTTCATGAGCTCCCAGAACTGCCTTCTTGTTACTAATGGTTTTTATTTGTATACCATAAAATTAATCTGCTTTAAACATACAATTCAATGATGACTAGTATATTTACAAAGTCGTGTAACCATCATAGCAATCCAGGTTTTGAACATTTATATTACCCCAAAAAGTTCCCTCATTCCCATGAACCAGCCACTTCCCATTGAGAGAGAGAAAGAGAGAGAGAGAGAGAGAGAGAGAGAGAGAGAGAGAGAGAGAGAGAGAGAAATTGATTCTGTTTGATTTGTTTCTCTGGAGAATTCTAATTAATACTGCTTGTATACCCAATACCTGGCTCCCTGGCAATCCCTGCCCCCACCTCCTCAATGCAAGGCGTTTAGACCAGAGGCCTAAGGAGGATTTTTCTTAAGCTCAAATCCAAATAGTATCACCATTCACATTACAGAACTCCTAAACATTCCTGTCATAAGACAGTGAGGCAACCAGCCAGCCAGGCCTGCATCCTGTTGCGAAGAGGGTACCAGAACAAGCAGAAGCCCACAGAGCACGCACCCTTACCGGTTTTGCAATAAACGGCACTAGGCTTTTAGGACTCCAAAGGACCCTTCCTGGCAGCCAAGTGCGAGGGCAGGAACGGTGGCTCAATCTGTCTCAACTACTACCCTGTAGTTCCTTACCTATTGCTTCCACATTGTTGAAATAGAAGTAGAAAAGCATACCCCAAAGGTCCCACCCATTTTGAGGCACTTAACTCATAGTGACAACTGTCCCCATGCCCCCCAAAATGCAAAACAAAAATCTACCCCCAAACTGTGTCCTTAAATCTCACCCCAAAACATCAGTATGGCATACAACTTCAGCCTAAAGTGCATTCTCCCAAAGCTGAATGACTGAGAATGAGATTGTACTGGGAAGAATTCTTATTATCACTCTTGAAACTGTAAAGAAAATAAGACAGAATAAAAAAAAAAAACCCAGCTAAGTCAGTTTGCATGTAACAGTTGGACCAAAAAGCCTTGGAAATTTGGTGTTCGAAAATGGACCACCATCGTGCTTTTGGGGAATAACAACAGTCTTGTATATACATGATCACACAACACCAAAGAACCATGCTGATTTTACATATTTGAGTTAAGTAAATGTTGCAGGAAGATCCCTCCTACAAATAAGAGGTCACGTGGATTACAGGTCCCTCCCAGGATAGAACCGGAAATGTGAATTCCAATGCACACCTGACACATTTGCATTGGACCCCCCAACCCCCCAACCCCCAACCTGACTTTGCACCGGACACATTTGTATGGCAGCTATCTGAGTAAGGACCACATCACATATGATCTCTGTAGATTTACTGTCTGATGTAGCCTGCATACTAGGCACACCGTTAATTTCAAATGACACATTGGCAAGCATCTGAACTTCAAGCATGGTGTGAGGGTTTATGGATAGGAAGTTAGTTTAGAGTGCATGGTCTGGAGGGCTGAGAGCTGAAAGGGCAGAATGGTCACAGAATGGATCAGAGAGCCTAATGAGACCATTTGAGTCTGGAGAATTTTAGGGAGAGTGGCTTGGTAACAAAAGTGTGGAGGCAGGCAGACCCCCATGCCCACCATGCTGTTTAGTGAAGGTGGAACACATACTTCCATATCTGACTTTACCACCTCCCCAAACCCCAGTGAAACTACTATAAAATGATATTTGGAAAGATTGGAAAGGCAGGAAAGGAAACAACAACTAAATGTTGAATGCTGAAAAGCAGATGGATGAATAGTGATTGACTTAGCAGACCCAAGAAGGCCACAGACTGGGAATCCTAAGCCCTAAGGAGGAAAAGCCAAAAACCATTCTGATTTACTACCACCACCACCCCACCCCCCCAGAAGAATCTTTAAAGGATGTAAACGGTAACTCTAGAAGTGCAGGTGAAGGGGATGGGCACCAACATAATGAGGGTTGTTTGAAAACTGTTTAAGAAGTAGGTTAATTTCCAAATACCCTCCTGCAGTTGATGCCTGACCGCACTGAGTAGCTAGCCTTTCCCTGACCTGACAGAAGTCAGAAGAATTATTACCTGGAGAGGGTAAAGCAGATGGACTTTGGACTGGGAGTTCCCAAACCCAGTGGATGGCTGGAGCATCATATTGAAAATAGAGGGGTTAAGTGGATGGTACGTATCTTGAAAACTGTAAACTTCTCCGACTCTGACCTTACAATTCTGGCAGCTGCAAGAGTCTTCTGTGAGTCATCTGATGAACCCAAGAGAAAAATATCTAAGGATATTGACATTGAAGAGTCCCCCAAAAGAGGCAAGCTGCATTACTCTACAATGAGGCTCAGCTTGATACTGCAAAGTAAAGCAAAAGGAGGCAAAGGAGAAACACGAAGTTGAAGATATTTATTTTTAGAATGGGAGGGGAGACCCGAACATGTTTGTTATGCAGGGAAAGGAGCCAGTCAGAGAAACGGGAGCAGAGCGACTAGAGATTCTGGAGAGAGAAGGTAATGAATGGAGTGAGGCTCCTGGTGAGGCAGGCTGGGATGGAATTCAGAGCATGAGTGGAAATGATAACTTGAGGCAGACTGAAGGACACCCTTTGCCCCCACTGGGATAGGATGAAAAGAAATGAGATTTGGGTGAAGATTCAGTTCAATCTATTATCATTTGGCAACTGGTATATCCAAGGTGTTCTGCTAGGTAGCATTCATCCATCCATCCACTCATTCATCCAACGTTTTTTGGTGCAACTACTGTATTCCAGACCATTGGAGACAAGAAGATGAATCAGACAACTGCCCATTCCTCCAGGAGCTCACAGTCATGGAGTGAGAGCAGACCTGCAACACTGAAAACTGAGCACAGCGGCTGCGAAACCAGCTGGAGCCCAGCAGGGAACTGATTTGGCGACTTCTACCTGGGCTGCTCTGACCCAGCAGGGGCGCGGGGGAAGGGGCTGTGGGCCTGTTGCTTGGTGAGCTGGGAGCTGCAGAGTTGGCGGGTTAGTGACAGGCGTGCGCTGGGCCGTCACTTCTGCCTCTTTGATTGGGAGGACTCAAACTGGCACCTAGCTTGTTTATGAAAGTGGAACTGCACCTTAAGCAATTGCAGTGCATTTGGAATATTTTGGATAAACTGAGTAGAAGCCAAGGAACAACAGCCTTCTCTCCACCAGGCCCTTTTCCCCAGCACCTCCCCCCAGGGGCAACCTGGACACAGCACATTTAGGAAGATGTGATTTTCAAAGCTAATTATGAAAACATTTGTCATTGGAATCAGTGGTGTGACAAATGGTGGGAAGACAACACTGGCTAAGAATTTGCAGAAACATCTCCCAAACTGCAGTGTCGTATCTCAGGACGATTTCCTTAAGCCAGAGTCTGAGATAGAGACATAAAAATGGATTTCTGCAGTATGATGTACTTGAAGCACTTAACATGGAGAAAATGATGTCCACAATTTCTTGCTGGATGGAAAGCCCCAGATACCCTCTGGTATCAACAGACTGGGGAAATGTCGAGGAAATTCCCATATTAATCATCGAAGATTTCCTTCTCTTTAATTATCGGCACCTTGACATTATATGGAATAGTAGCTACTTTCTGACCATTCCGTATGAAGAATGTTAAGAGGAAGAGGAGTACAAGTATAGTGGGTGGTCACACAGCCTGCCGCCACATCCCCCGGCCAAAAAGAAACAATGAGCTGACAGAGCCATAATCACAGGAGAGATAAGTGGGCCAGGGAAAGTTTCTAAAGTCACCCATGCAGATTAATTAAGAGTTGTCCTGTACTTAACTTGTCCTCATTATCATAGTAAAAAACACTCCCTTAGGTGGAGATTTAAGAAGCTAATAAGACAGGCGGCCCAGGAAGTAACATGTAGGTACACTGTGCAGGTGCAGTGTAGGACCCACCTTGACATACCTTGGGGAGGGAGAAAGGAAGGGGTGGCCAGCAACCCCAAGAGCCTATAAAACCGCTGTGCCTGTAAGCCTCAGGGAGCCACATCCATTCTCTTTCAGAGTGTGTTCTCTTGGTGCATCAAGCTTTCTATTTAATAAGCCTTTCTCTCTGCAAAACTGTTTTGCCCACTCTCTTGCCCCTCCTGAGAGGGGCAAGGCCCCCTGCACCAGTAACACAAGGGTATGCAAGTCTTCAGAACCCCCAGGGTACTTTGATGGCCACACGTGGCCCACGTATGTAAAGCACAGAGGAGAAATGGAGGACATCACAGTGGGAAATCATTTACCTGGATGGAACAAAATCTGAATCCAAAGCATGTGAAGATCTAAGAAGAACTAGCAAAGCAAAAATGTCTGTAAGTAACAGCATAAGAATGGAACACACTGAATCCTTCCTGGGCTGAACTGGGGAACTCGAAGGAATTCAAGAGCCTTAACCAAGATATAATATGTACTTTGGTACAATGACAGCTATTGTTTTGTTTGTTCAATCACACATGATTTTCCCCAGTAAATACTTATCCATGATCATGGACAGGAATTTACCTTCATGAGTTGTTCTCATTCCAAGGAGTGTATAGATATAACACAGTGCGTCAGTTCCTCTAGACCAATGGTTGTCAATCTTTTCTGAATTGAACCCAGAGTACGAAATTAGGTTTACATCACAGTCCAGTATATATGTAGCCTACTGTGTGCATATTTGTGTGTCTGTGTCTATATGTGTGTATGTATGTGTCTCGATGTGTGTGTGTGTCTATATATGTCTACATGTATATATGTGTGTGTATACACACATATCAAGTATCATAAGATGTTTACCTTATATACAAGGTACTCTGGTATTTTTCTATTTTTTTAAAAATATTAGTTACCATCCCATACCAGTGCCCACTTCCTGCAAATAATGGCATTTACCAGGAGTAGCAGTCACATGAAATAAATCAACAATTCCCCTACAGTAAGGAAAAAAAAACCTGACTGAGCACAGGAGACTGTGGGAGCACAGAACAAGGGAATTAAGAGTAAAGGGAGTTAGAGGGAAGAAGTAAGTAGGAGATGTGAAGATCAAAGACAGTGGAGTGATGTGAGGAAGAGGTCATGAACCCAGGCATGCAGGCAGCCTCCAGAAGCTAAAAAAGTAAGGAAACGGATTCCCCACTAGAGTCTCCAGAAGGAACCAACCCTGCTAACACCGCAACTAATGGCCTCTAGAAGTAAGAGAATAAATTTGTCTTGTTTTAAGTGGAATGAAAAGGAGCAAAGGGAATGAAACAAGTATGGAAATGCCTATAGAACAATGCATAGACTGCTCTGTGGGTTCAAGGGCAGAGAGATCTCATCTAGGAGGGCTGACCCACAAAGGATTCAACATGCAGTGATGGGGGGTTGTGGGTGCCCACCAAGAGGTGGGAACAGATGCAAAGATGCGAGGCAGGAAATTGCAAGAGGACATGTTCTGGGAAGGGAGAGAGAGGCTCTGGTTGAGCACAGAGTATGCCGAGGCAAGTAGTGGGAGGGGCAATTGGGAAGCAGGACTAGAATGAGATGCAAAAATGTCATTGAGGCAGCATCACAAAAAGCAACTGGATTGAACTAATGGATTGTGTGAAACACACCAGACTGAGAATGAGAAACTTGGTTTCATTCTAGGCCTAGCTCTGCCACAGACTCGCTCTTGATAAGGTGTGTGCTGACTCAGTTCATGTCTCTGAACACTGCTTTCTTCATCTGTCCCCTGGTAGCCGCAGTACCTTCCCTGCCTATGTCATGGGGTTGTTGTGAGAAGCATATGAGTCAGTCAGTGCACACAAAAACGTCTTTTAACAAATCTTTAAAGTGGCTTAGTCAAGTGACACAGTCAAGGCTTATTATTGAGGAAACACGTGTCCCAGGAACACATCAACTGAAAAAGCAGGCGAGAAAAATTTACTGCAATACTCCCTGCTATGAGAATCTAACAAGTTTCCCAAACTGTTAGGTAACATGGTGAATGAATCACCAAATGCCTATCAACTTGGAACTTCCATACATCACATTTATATACAATAAAAATAGATTTGTACTATCCTGGTAGCCTACTGATAATTGTAAAACAGGAATTATTGTTTCAGAAATGTAAACACTTCAGAGGACAGAAATATGCAACTTTTCAACGTTTTTCATTCACTGACTACCCTGTTGTGTACAGCAGGGGTGACAACTACAATTTCTGCCCTCAAGGAGACCGCCTTCTACCATGACAGACAGACATCTCAACAGACAACTGTAGTACTGGTTGAGCACAAGGGGTCTGTGGGAGCTCAGAGCCAGGGTACCGAAGCCAGTCTTTTGCAGCAGAGGTTATATTAATATGAAGTGGTACTATTGCCCTGATTTTACAGATGAGGAAACAGACATAGCAAGTGACAGAGCCAGTCCTGTAACCCAGGTTTTTGAACTATGGGTCCAGGACTTTTTCGCCTTCACCAAAGCTGCCTCTTTTACTTTGTAAACATGTTAGGACTAATGCACATGGTGGAAGATAAGTTATTTTGTGGATAAGTTATTTTGTTATTTTGTGTATAAGCACCCTGCACTGCTTACTCCTTTCCAGCGATAGAAAGTCTGTGGTTAGAGTACCTCCAAGTGTCCAAAATGTTGTATTTCATATGAAATGATACTAATAAAAGCATTCACCTTTCACGTTCCTTTTGAAAGTTCCTCAAGATTTCAGGAGTGTGTGTGTGTGTGTGTGTGTGTTTGTGTGTGTGTACGGAGGCACATACATGTGCATACACATTTGGTGTGGGAAAGGCTGGGAAACATTGACTCCTGCATTTTCTACAAGTCCAGGCAGAAAGAAAATGGAAACTGAGCCCGAACAGAAAGGAACCTGCAGAAGAAAACAGGTGAAAATAACCAATGCGAGAAAAGAGTTCTTAGGAGATACCAGGAAAGTGGTGTCTTAGGGCCACGTCTAGTGCTTCATTTGCTAAAGTGTATGTAGGGAAAGTGGTTTCCTTCATCATGTTCTTCTTCTGGGAATTCTGTGGGAATTTCCCGGTGCTGTGGGAGTTAGAAAAGGAAAAGAAATAATTTCTGTTTCTGGAAGTAGTACAATCTAGATGACCTGAAATCCCTCTTCACGACAAAACACCTAGGGAAGCTGGATAACTAGTGGGCTGTGGTTGCCACCAGAAGGCGCAATCCATCCCAACAGCAAAACAACTGAAAACAAACAACAAACAAACAAAAAAAACAACACGGGGATTGTACTGAGAAACTCCTAAGATCCCTACCATCCATTTCTATCATTCTCCAGTTTATATATTCACTCATTCGCCTGAACATTTACTGAGCACTGATTCTATATCAGGTATTGGCCTGTGTTGTTTTGATAAATACAAGTTGAAGGGCATAGTTCTTGCACTCAAATAGCTCACCATTTTGTGCAGTGGCTCCCAACCAGAGCTGCACATCAGAAACACAAGAGGGTTTGCAAGAATGCACATGCCTGCCCTCCCGGCTGCCCTCAAGATTCCAGTTGCAGCCTGGAGGGAAACAAATAGCCTGAAATTCTTTCTGTAGTGAACTCTAAAACCCGGAGCCTGAAAGGAATTCAAAGCATTAAACAATGTTGTATAGAAATACGAAGGGGAAAAGAGTCCCTTCAGACAGGATGGTTCCACAAGCTTGGGCAAGGTACAGAAGAGGTGCGGCCTCTCTTGTTCCCAAGAGGAGCGTGAACCTGGGCCTTGCCGCTCCCCAGCAATGCCAAGGAGAGAAATAGATACATTTGACAGGCATTTTGAAAGTGGAGTGTACTGAACTTAGTGTCCGATTAATTGTGAGAGAAAGGAAGGCATCAAGGAAGACTCCTAGATGATCGATTTGGCCAGCTGAACACACCTTGCTCATACAGGGAATATTAGAAGAGAGAGGGAGCTTGGAGAGAAGTTGTTTCCAGTCTTGGATGTAGCTGAGTTGGAGGTGCATGTAGAACATGAATGTGGAGATGTCTAAGAGGCAATTGCACACCTGTATCTGGAGTTTAGCAGTGTCCATTCTTGTATCACTTCTGTTATGTCATATGTAAGTTTTGCATCACTCCTAATCCCTTTTTTATTTTATGAATAAAGCATAATAATCAACTTTACACATTTCTTTTCAAAGGGTACACAGAATCAGTTATCTGTGCCTCAGGGAGTTGTAGGTTTAACTGTATTTTGAGTATGCCCAGTAACTATTCTGCAGCTTTCAGCACCTGCTTCTATATGGCCCCAGATAATGCATGCACTAAAACCAATCTTGTCTTACTACCATTTGCCTGGGGTCGGACTCCCATCATGACAGGGTCTTCATGTTTTTCCACTTCTGATCCTAGGGCAAAAACATCTCACAGACATAACCAGTTCATAACAGCTCTTGCAGAAATTTCTAGTGACATGTGGCTTTGGGCAATTAAGGCTCTTTCAACCCCTGGCTCCCAATTACCTTAGGCTGTCATTGGGTGTCTAGCGTCCCAGAGGTCTAACCCTTCTCTGAGGCTACATAGTCATGAAAAATGTTCTCCATCATTTTGGCCATCTTCCAGAAAACTTGTGGGAGCTTCTCAGTGCTGTGTGAGTTATAAAGGGGAAAGTAATTTCCATTTCTGGAAATAGTGCACACTAGGTAACCTGAAAACCCTCCTGCTACCAAGTGCTTTAAAAGGCTGGACAAAATTTAATAAATATCCCTTTTTATGCACATGATGAGTTTGTCATGGAAAGTGCTCTCAGGTGTCAGAAAACAAAAAGGAGCCTGAAGAGCAGATCAATGTGCATTTGAGTTTATGTTAGGCAGTAGGACTTGACCATCAGGGAGAGGAGAAAAGCCCTAGTACCTTCTCACAAGGACTACACAGTCAATTAAAGGGTGGACTAGAAAGGACATCGGCCCATCACCATGGGGCGATGACAAGGGAGTTTGGTCTCTTCATGGGTTCTGGTGGAAGAAAATAAAATGCTTCCCCTGATAATTTGTAACTCTAGGGCTATTGTCATCCTGATCTAGGGTTGGAGTTAATACCTCTTGTTTAGTCCAGGAAACCCCAAGCTCACAAATTAATGTAAAAAAAATATACCATCCCAGACATATCCTGAGGTCTCCTGGCAGAAGTAAACACACAACCTCTCTGGGAGACACATCCTCAGTTCAGATCTCACAGAAGTCCCACAGATGAAGCTCTGCACGAAACCCACAATCAAAATGATAAAACACATAAGGAAAAAGAAATCTGTGATTGTCAGCATGATGAGCAGGATTAGACCACCAAGAACCTCAGATAATTGAACTACCAGAGTATATAAAATAAGTTTAGGATACTTAGAAAAAATAGGGAAAGACCAAGATTCGGTGGATAAAAGAAGAGGCTGTTTTTTTAAAGAACCAAATGAAACTTCTAGAAATGAAAAACAACATGTTCAGTAACATCAAAAGCTCAGGGGATAGGTTTAAAAGCAGATTTATCTGCTTTAATGAACTGGAAGATAGAGCTAAATAAATTATTCAGAAGGCAACTAGGACAGATAGGAAATGTATGAAAGGTTACGAAATATGGGGGGGGGGGAATGCAAAGGACCAAAAAATAGCTAGTAGGAATGACAGAATTGGAGAATAGGGAGACAGGTATAAACCAATATTCAAAGGGACACTGGCTGGAAATTTTCCAGATTTGCTAAAAGATGTGATTCCTCATATTCTGAAAGCACAAGCTACACAGAGAATCAGTAAAACCAAATCATGGGAAAACTGCAGGCCAACGAAGACAAGAGGGAGATCATAAAAGCAAGCTAGAAAGATGAGACACAGGACTATCAGGGTAATAAAAAACTGGCAGCAGATTTCTGACCATCCACAATAAAATTGTATTCATATCACTAATGCACCCAAAGGGGAAATTAGCAGGAGTGTCACACCCAACTCAACTATTATTCAAAGATGAGGGTGAAGTAAAGATATTTTTTTGAACAAAGATAGAGAGGGATGACCACACACAAGCCCTCACTTAAGGAACAGCTTAAAGATGTTCTTCTATTAAAGGTAAACTGAACATAAGAGAGAGAAGTAAGATGCAACAGAGGAATTGTGAACAAAGAAACCAGTAACCATGGCCATGAGTGTAAAAAAGGATAGACTATATAAAATAGTATAATTAACAAAGTTAAAACTAAATGTTGGACAGCATTGACTTGTAAGACATGGTTCTTGTATTATTTGGGATGAAATGGAGATGATGATTAACATAAGACTTGATAAAATGATAAAAATGTAAGGACACTGATAATCACAGATCCATTAGCGTCCCACATATGAAAGATTAGAAATCTTAAATTTGTCTAAAACTAATTAACTCAAAGTTAGCCAGAATATATCTCGAGGGAAAAATTAACAGTTTAAAACCAAATGAGAGATTTCTTTGTAAAAAAAGATGGTGGAGTGAAGAAAGGTAAAAAAAAAATCTCCCTTTCCCCATCATACTTAATAGATGAATAACGTAATTTAGTGGTTACCAGAGGGTAAGGGGGCTGGGGGGTGGGGGATGAGGGTGAGGGGGATCAAATGTATGGTGATGGAAGGGGAGCTGACTCTGGGTGGTGAACACACAGTGTGATTTATGGATGATGTGATATAGAATTGCACACCTGAAATCTATGTAATTTTACTAACAATTGTCACCCCAATAAATTAAAAAAAAAAAAAAGAAATGGTAAAAAGCAGGAGAAGAAGAGAAGGAAGGGAGGAAGGGAAAGAGGGAAGGAGGGAAAAAAGAAGGAAAGTGTCTTCCAAGGAATACAAAAAAAAAGAGTCTGGTAAAGAGAATCTTTTGTTTAACATACTTTGTATCTTGCCCCCATTCCCCAGAAGCAATACTGAAGGAAAAAATGTGAATCAGTTAAATTTTGCGAATGAAACTTAAGACCTTCTAACTTGAAATGGACTGAGGCAATATGTAGGACAAAATCAAGTAAATACCTTTGTGAACAGAGGAACCCTCAATTGCCACTGTTAGATTTCACCAGCAATAGGAAGGCTCCAAGTTCTTTCCATTTTCCAGGGTACCGTGCTGAGTTCAGGGAATAAGCCCAAACCCTCAGAGTAGGCTAAGAGTTTGATAGTTTCTCAGAAAGTTCAACATAGAGTCATTTCTTGAATGGGATACTGCAGCAGCTTTCTAACTCCAACCTCAACCTTCTCTATTCTATTTTCCACACAGCTGCCAGAATTGTCCTTCTGGAAGCAAATCAGGTCATGTCACCCCCGAGCTTAATGACTGCAGTGGGCTCACAATAGCCTACAACGCATTCCAAAACCTGAGCATAGCATACCAGGACCTTCATCTTGGCTGCTGCCTGCCTCTTCTCCAGCCACAACCACCACCGTCCACCCACACTCACCCTACTCGCCAGCCATGACAAACTAATTGCAGGTTCCCCCAAGCGCTTGGCCTCTCATCATGCTACGGATACACACACACACACACACACACACACACACACGTACTCAAGCAGCTTGCCTGGTGAATGTGAGGTTGGTTTAACATGAAAATCAATGTAATATACCGTATGAATAGAATGCAGGGGGTGGGGAATCTCATGCTCATCACATAGATGTCAAGGGGAAGGAAAGCATTTGACAAAAGCCAACACCCTTTCATGAAAATAAATTCAACAAAATAGAAGTAGAAGGGAAATTCCTCAATCTGATAAAGAGCATCTATAAAAAACTGACAGATAACATCTGGAGGTGCCTTCTTGGCTATTCTCTGCAGATATATTCTCCCTACAGATACTGGTTGGCCTTCAGCAGCTGCAGTGCTATAAAAGTAGGCTCATAGACAAGAATTTTGGAATGCATTTCAAGCCTACCTCATGGTCATTATGTGGATGAGGTTAGGGCAAGCAGAGAAGCATATTGTTTCCTTTTTTTTTTTTTTTGTCACTACAATGTTAATTCTTACCTGACCTCAATTCTCTAGTAAAAGCCAAAACCACAAACTAGTTCAGTGAATAATACCTATTTAGGCTCTATTGGTACTTCAGATGATCAGTTAAAATGATGCATTTTGAATAACTGTGAGAAATAGTCAATTTAAGGTTTTTAAAAAAACTTTTCAATTACAGTTGACATACAATATTATATTAGTTTCAGGTATACAGCATAGTGGTTAGACATTTATATAACTTTGAAGTGATCACCTCTGTAGGTCTAGTATCCACCGGGCATCATACATAGTTATTACAATATTATTGACTATATTCCTTATGCTGTACTTTCCATCCCTTGACTAGAAAATTGTCTTTTTGCTTTTGCTTCCTTCTGTTTCTTTCTCTGGGTGTGGATCTCTCTCTCTCTCCTCTCTCTCTCTCACACACACACACAACACACACACACACACACACACACACACATACACACACACACAGGGCTCTTTATTTATGGACAAGGAGAGTCTTCAATGAGTTTGAGGCTGGTCATTCTGAAATCCAGTGCCATTGAGAGCTGGATGCAGACAAATGAGGAAGCACAAATGGCTGTTCCGGGACAATTTCTGAGCTGCACGGCCTCATATTTTCCATTAGCACTGAGTTGCCTGTGTCTGGCGGTTGTGCTGGAAACAGCCCCAGAATTTTCATGTGAGTTGATAATTTCTGATGCTCTCTCTTCATTTGACAGTAGGACAGGCTCCATCCCTACCCACCACACATTTGGTTCTGCTTATTATGTTATTACATTTAGTTATTTAGGTATTACTTATTACTACTGTAAAATGATCATAGAAAACATTTGTGAGTTGGTATTTCCTGAGCTCATCTGATCAGCACCGCTGAAGGGGAAGGGGGATGTACAGAGCCAAAGTTTTCTTAGAGCACAGACAATGGAGCTAATGTGGGAGTGAAATGTAAGGTAGAATAAGAAAATTGATGTAAGAAGAGGACAGACTATAAGAGGAGACTTTCTACTAATCAGAAACCCAAGAGAATCACTTGAATGCCCCCCACCCCTTTGCCAAGCGTTTGTAGTTTTTCTGGGGACACAAGGGCGTATGTTTATTTGCAAGAGGAAAGTGTATGGTGTCAGAGAACCGGTAAAGCAAAAAAAAAAAAAAAAAAGGATGTCAAGAATAAATAGCCTGTGAGGTCTTCTGAGAGAGATAACAAGTACCTCTTTTTTCTAAGGGTCTAAGTATTGTTTGGCTTTTGTGAATGTTTCGAAGGCAGGTCTCTTCCTGTTGATACTGAAAGTATCTGAGAGCCCAAGTTATAGAAAAACATTTCAGAGAAATAAGTGGGTTCCAGACCAAATACTTCCCTGGAGAACAGAAAGATGGAGTGTTCACCAGCAGAGCAAAGGAGGTCTTCAACACAGTTACCTGACTGATATAGTCCAGATGTCTTGGCAGGGGGGACACATTGTCACACTTTATCTGATTCGGAGGATTCCATGCCTATATTAACCAAATTCACTACAAATCTATCCTCGCAGGCGGTTTATGTAGCTGCAGCTCTTGACAGTCCTTTCCTCTGCTTCTCTCCAGAGGACTCTTGGGGATATTACATAAAGTAACACTGGTGAACATCGGCCCTGGCCTGTCAGGAAAACATATTCTTTCCTTACTGCACAGATAGGGAAACTGTGCTGGATGAAAGGCAGATACTTGAGCATGGGAACAAGCAAGAGGCAAAGCCAAGTCCATTCTTTTGAGAATATGAGGATTTGGAGTGTCCACAGCATCACTAGAATAGATGAGATCACTGGCTTCTTAACTGTTTTTCAGTTCATCCTGAAGCAAGCCCCTGGCCCATGATTTAATGTTGGAAACTTACAGTCCCTGTTAATTAGTTGAGTCAGTAGTTTAAATGGCGAATTCCCCCCCCCCTTTTTTCCGCCTCCTCCCCCCACTCCGGTTCAAGCCGTTGTTTCTCAGTCTAGTTGTGTAGGACACAGCTCCCTGGTCCATGCTGGTATTGTGAGGCTTGCGTTCCCCCCAGCTGAGGCAGTCGGTTGCTGGTCATCAGTTGGCTGCTCACAGTAGCTCTCGGCAGCTCAAGGCAGCCCCTGGCAGCCCAGCTCCAGGGAGAGCTGTTGTTCACAATCTTAGCTGTAGAGGGCGCAGCTCAATTGGCCCATGTGGGAATCCCACCGGAGACCTCAGCTTTAGGAGCACGGTGCTCCAACCACCTGAGCCACGGGGCTGGTCCTAAATGGCAAATTTGATGTTATTAGTTTTTCCTGTTTTGTTTCACTTTAAAGGATTGTATTTTTGTTGTTGAAAGTTTCATAAGGTTCTTGTTCGAACTTTAGAAAATATGATCATACCCAAAGCCACTAGGGTCCAGAGCCAACCCCAGGATTATTATTCTCTTTGGATAGAAGAGGAACTTCAGACACAGAGAGGTTAAGTAACTGAGGAAGGACGGAAGGTAGAGGTCAGTGCTTGAGGTCTAGTACCAAGTAGCAGATATGAGGAGGAGGCCTCAGTGTGTAGTAAATAAGAGATGAAGTTTAGAAGTAGGTCGGGAGGTAGAGAGCACAAAGGATGCAGTTTACCAGTTCAGGACAGAGGATGCGAGGCCCTGAGAGCTGCTGTCTCCTCTGACTGGGCAGATGTTTACATTTTATAAGTGCAAGATTGCTGGCTGCCATGGCCCTACTGCACTCCACCTTCTCCCCTCAGGCCTTCCCTGCTGAGCAGGTCAGATGAACTCTTTCCCAGATTTTCTCAGTGAAAGGCTGCATTGTAATCTGGATCAGATTTTAGGTATGGTTCCTCTCCTATTAGAGCATACATCAGAATTGGCTTTAAGGACAGCAGATGTCTAGGATTCCTAAGTGATACACTCTGATCCTCCCTATCCTGCTGTTTTGAATAAACACAGTGGTGTAGTGTAGAGTGTAACATGGAATTAAAATGAGCTAAGTGTACCAATAAAAGTTGGAGATGAGTGGTTGTGCGTGAATCCAAGGGCAGGGCGACAGTGTAGACTTTCAAATCAACTATGCCTAGATTTAAGTTCTAGCTCTTCAACATATTTGCTTTTCTCGGATCATTTTCACACTTTTTGTTGATTCTCCATATTCTAAAAACATTTTTTCATGCTAGCCCTCCTTGTACTTTATATGATTATCTGTAATGATGACTTATCTTTGTTGCTTTATGTTGGTTTAATCTGTAATGGTTTTATTCTTTTCCTTATCTTCTCTCTCTAATCCACATACTTTCTAGTTTTTTAATTTCCTAATTTTTCCATTTTTAATTTGTACATTCTTATGCACATGGCCTTCATTTTATTTCCAGCTTTTCATTTGATTATTTCTTCTGTTTGTTGAATGGTAGGCTATTCCCGAGGAACATCAAATATCAACTTGTTAGCTTTCCATTGTCTGTCAAATATTTTCTAGTTCACCTTCATTAATAATTTGATTTATACACAAATACACTATTCTTAAATTATTTACCATTCAGTTTTTGTTTATCCATAAAGTGGAGAGTATACCAACAATAAGCATGCATCTCCTTTTCACCTAACTTTGTTCTCTCCTTATGCTGTCCTAGTTCTGTTGCAAACAGGCCTCTTTTCCAAAACAATCTCAGAAAATGTATTCTGTATTTTGTAGATTATTATTAAAGATATGCTCCTTTTCTGAGTTAACTAGCTGCTCTTCCTTTCTCATTTTCATTATTTTTTTTATGTAAGGTTCACATTAGTTGGTTTTTTTCTCCTTGCTTTCTTTTTGGGAAATATTGGGATTTCTCCAGATCAACTGTCTTTAGCTAGAGTGAGTTAACTACCTTTGGTTCCACTCTCTGTCTGCTTGTGTTTTAGTGTACTCTCCTTTTGATATCTACAGTAATCTACAGTAATATTTTAGCTTGAATAAAATTGTAGCAGTTTTCACTTCATATTACTGTACACTACTGATATGGCTGCTTTATCCTCTCCCCTCAGCCAGATTCTCTGGCATCACCACATCAGCCAGCTACCTGGTGACAGGTTGATTACATCGGACCACTTCTATCAGGGAAGGGGCAGTGTTTTATTCTTACTGGAATAGATACTTACTCTGGATATGCATTTTCCTTTCCCGCACACAATGCTTCTGCCCAAACTACCATCCATGGAATTACAGAATACCCTACTCACTGTCATGGTATTCCACACAACACTGCTTCTCATGAAGGAACTCACTTCACAGCAAATGCAGTGAGGCAATGGGCCCATGCTCCTGGAATTCACTGGTCTTGACACATCCCCCAACATCCAGAAGCAACTGGCTTGTTAGAACAGTGGAATGGCCTTCTGAAGACTGAAGACTTAGTTACAGGTATTGCCATCTAGGAGGCAATACCTTGCAGGGCTGGCGCAAGGTTCTCTAGAAGGCTGTTTCTCCAAAAGGCAGGATTCACAGGCCCAGGAATCAAGGAGTGCAAATGGAAATGGACCACTCACTAAAGGTAAGTAGCATCACTTGCCTTTAGTGATCTGTTAGCAAAATTTTTGCTTCCTGTCCCTGAGATCTTATGCTCTGCTGGCCAAAAAATCAGTTCTAGGGGGATGAATGCTTCTGCTAGGAGACACAGCAATGATTCCATTGAACTGGAAGTTAGGACTGCCTCTGGGCTACTATGGGCTCCTTGTGCCTGTGAATCAGCAGACAAAGAAGGGAGTTAAGGTATTGGTTGGGGTGATTGATCCTGACTACCAAGGGTGCTACTCCACAGTAGGTAATGAAGATAAGGACTTCTGTCTGGAGTATAGACAATCCCTTACGGTATCTCTTAGTATTACTTACCATGCCTTGTGGTTAAAGCCAGTGGAGAACTAAAATAACCCAGTTCAGGCAGGACTACAAATGTCCCGTACCCTTGAAGAATGCAGTTTGGGTCACCCCACCAACTAAAGAACCACAACCAGTTGAGGTACTTGGTGAGCTCAAATGGAATACAGAACAGACAGTGAAAGAAAGTAATTATGAATACCAGATATGGCCATGTGACCAGTAACAGAAATATGGAATGTAATTGTCATGAATGTTTCTTCATTTTTTTATCACTGTGTTTGTGAAGGTGTGTTTGTGCGTATAAAATATCTTTGTTTTCTTCCCTCTCTAATCCTCCTATCACATAACATAAAATGTATTGACTTTATACTATAGTATTTAACTATTGTCAACTTTACATCATAGTATTTAAGTTTCTGGATATCAAGGAAGAGAGTAAACATTACCCAAGGAGTTTGCATCCTCTATTGGGGAAATGATTATTGCATTTTCAGTCGTATACAGGATATCTGTATCATGTTAGGTCAAAGTGGGACCTTGTAATTGTCTTTTTTAGGAGTTTAAGTATGTTTTAAGGAGATGTGTCTGGGTGCCAAGTTGATAAAGGGTGTACTTGTGATGGTTACTTTTATGTGTCACCTTGGCTAGGCCACAACATGCAAATATTTGGTCAAACATTATTCTAGATGTTTCTGTGAGAGTTTTTTTAAGATTAACATTTAAATTAGTGGATTTTGAGTAAAAGCAGATTACCTTCCAAATGCCTCATCAAATCAATTAAAAATGTTAATAGAAAAAGACTGACCACCTTGGAAGAAAAGAGAATTTGGCCTGCAGATGCTTCTGGACTCCATCTGCACCTCTTTTCTGGGTCTCTAGCCTGCTGGCCTACCCTGCACATGTTGGAATTTCCAAGCTTCCAATCATGTGACCCATTTCCTTAAAAATCTGTCTCTGTCTCTGTCTCTCTCTCTCTCAATTGTGTTTGCTTTGTTTCTCTGGAGAATTCTAATTAATACTGCTTGTATACCCAATACCTGGCTCCCTGGCAATCCCTGCCCCCACCTCCTCAATGCAAGGCGTTTAGACCAGAGGCCTAAGGAGGATTTTTCTTAAGCTCAAATCCAAATAGTATCACCATTCACATTACAGAACTCCTAAACATTCCTGTCATAAGACAGTGAGGCAGCCAGCCAGCCAGGCCTGCACCCTGTTGAGAAGAGGATACCAGAACAAGCAGAAGCCCACAGAGCACGCACCCTTACCGGTTTTGCAATAAACGGCACTAGGCTTTTAGGACTCCAAAGGACCCTTCCTGGCAGCCAAGTGCGAGGGCAGGAACGGTGGCTCAATCTGTCTCAAACTACTACCCTGTAGTTCCTTACCTATTGCTTCCACATTGTTGAAATAGGAGTAGAAAAGCATACCCCAAAGGTCCCACCCATTTTGAGGCACTTAACTCATAGTGACAACTGTCCCCATGCCCCCCAAAAATGCAAAACAAAAATCTACCCCCAAACTGTGTCCTTAAATCTCACCCCAAAACATCAGTATGGCATACAACTTCAGCCTAAAGTGCATTCTCCCAAAGCTGAATGACTGAGAATGAGATTGTACTGGGAAGAGTTCTTGTTATCACTCTTGAAACTGTACAGAAAATAAGACAGAATTAAAAAAAAACAAAACAGCTAAGTCAGGTTGCATGTAACATTTGGAACAAAAAGCCTATTCCAGTTAAATAAGCGTTGCAGGAAGATCCCTACAACAAATAAGAGGTCACAGATATTACAGGTCCCTCCCAGGACAGAACCAGAAACGTGAATTCCAATGCACAACTGACACATCTGCGTTGGATCCCCCCCCACAACCCGATCTTGCTCGGGACACATTTGCATGGCAGCTACCTGAGTAAGGACCACATCGCAAATGATCTCGTACACTCACTGTCTGGCGTGGTCCGCAGGCCGCATACTAGGCACACTGTCAATTTCAAATGAATGCATACATCTTGGAACT
Source organism: Rhinolophus ferrumequinum (assembly GCF_004115265.2). Taxonomy (NCBI): domain Eukaryota; kingdom Metazoa; phylum Chordata; class Mammalia; order Chiroptera; family Rhinolophidae; genus Rhinolophus; species Rhinolophus ferrumequinum. The sequence goes on along the minus strand of NC_046284.1, from coordinate 5,359,936 downwards.
GAAAGAGAATATCTGTTTGTTCTTTCTGCCTCCTGACATGTAGATAAATTATTCCCATTTTAGAGATGAAGTAAATCTAAACCACAAGTATGTAGTAGTGGAATGGCTTTATCATGGACTTAGGGCTGTAGCGACAACAGTGATGTACAGAATCAAGTAATTCCCACAAATACGTAGGGGGAGGATAAAACAGAGGAGAAATTGGATGACCACATATAGAATACACCCAGAAATTAGTCACGATAAAAATACCACATAGCTTAAGTATTTAGACAAAGCTGTGCAAAATAAGATCCAGACTATGAAACAAAGGTGGGGGCGGGGCAGGGCGAGTTGGGTGGAAGAGGAAAGAGCTAAAAGGATTGTCATATTTATGGTGCAGTTTTGGGGAAGAGAGTTAAGTCCCCCACTCTGAGCCTAGCGTATTGTTCTTTTCTCCTACTATTGTGGAAAGAAGTCTTTGGGAGACAGGTAACTTTCAGTCAAGTAAATCCCTGTGGTGGCAAGAGGAAGAAGCAAACAAAGGCAGACCGCTGGGATCCGCGTCCTTTATTTCCGTCCAAATGCAAAGGCGGATGCGTGAGGTTTGGTAACAGGCAAAAAGTAGTCAGTCGGCCAATGGGACTCTTCAGATTCCCTCTCCTGAGGGCGAGATGGTTTCTTGCAGAACGAGGTGAAGAAGGTGGTTCTGCTCGGCACTCAACAGTGGCCACATCTCCACCTGCAGCGACTTGACAGCTTCCGTGTCTTTTTCGTGGGTAGCCATGACCAAGGACTGGAGCAGCAGGAAGAGCTCCTCGGGAAGCTGGCCGCTGCTCTCCTGCCCGTGGCTGTCGAAAGCCTCCCAGGAGTACTTCTCCAGGGTGTGGGCATGCTCCGGGAGGAGCTTGGCGGGCGGTGGCTGCAAGAGCAGCAGCAGCAGCACGCGGGACACCTCGCAGCGGACCAGCACGTCCGAGAAGGCGCCCAGGGCGGCGGGAGAGGGCGCGGTCGCAGGGGCGTTCGGAGGGAGCGGCGCAGCGGGCAGGGCGGGGCCCGCGCCGGGCCCGTGCTGGGGCCCCGGCGGCTGCGGCTGTGGCTGCGGCTGCAGCGGGAGCGGCGGCGGCAGCGGCTGCACCGGGTGGCTGCCGTGCTCCCGCGCCAGGCGCTGCATGCGCGTGAAGACCGCCAAGGCACCGGTGTAGTCGCGCGCCAGCAGCTGGCAGGAGGCGGCGTCGCCGAGCGCCTGCAGTGCAGCCAGGGGCAGCAGAGGCAGCTGCAGCTGGGCGGCGCGCTGGAAGTGGCCGGCGGCGGCGGCTGGCTGCCCCAGGTCGCGCAGGGCGGCGGCCAGCTCCAGGCAGAGGGCGGCGGCGGCCGCTGGCTGGCCCAGCTGGAGGTGCAGACGCACAGCGGCGCCCAAAGCGCTAGCAGCGGCCTGCAGCGGCTCCCCGTAGGCGGCGGGGCAGACGAGGCGCTGGCGCGCGTCGCGCTCTTGCCGCAGGAAGAGGCGGGCGGCCTCGGTGAGCGCCAGCGCCTCCCCGGGCCCGTGGAAGAGCGCCTGCTGGCAGCGCGCCACCGCCAGCTGGCACCAGGCCGCGTATGGCAGGCACTCCTGAACGCGCAGCTCGCGGCCGAGCTGTCCGAACTGCTCGCCGGCCTCCGCCACGTTGGGTTTCCGCAGGAACCGCTTCTTCAGTTTGTTCGACACCTGGCGGTACCTGGCCAGGAAGTCCCCGGCTTCGGGGCCCGGGCCTGCACCGCCTCCCAGTCCGCCCGCGGACGCCGCCATGTTCCCAGCCCGAGCGCTTCTGCTGGGCGGATGTGCAGGCGCTGGCAGCAGGCTGGGACTTGCCCGGCATCCGTCTCGGGTCTGGCCGCGCCACCGCGCCCACTCGGGAGCCCAACGCCACCACATTGCCCTGGTGATATGCAAAATACCGGGTTCCTGGGGCGGGGCCTTGCTTAATACAGGCTGCATATGCAAATCGCGGATCCTGGGACCGGACCTGGCCTTGCGCCCACAGTTGTTAGGTGGTGACAGCTTGTTTACCAAGGTTGCTATGGGCATCTCCTAGCATCTCTAATGGAACATGACCAAAATGCAACTTGTGATCGCGCATGATCTTTATACGGACTTTTCGTCTTTCTTTTTTCTTTAAATGAAAGGCTTTGTATTTTTTAAAAATTGCAAAAATTATGAACGAGGAAAAAACCTGGCCAATAGAACCTGCTATAACATATAGTTATCAGATATATAATAAAAAGGTTATCCATAGAGGTTTGCCTATTGTCATTTAAGAACTGGAGAGGCTTTGAAATTACAGGCTCACATCTTCCCCAGTATTTCAGGCTTGTAACTAAATATGAAAAAAAAAGTTAACTTTGCATCTTTCTTGATTGTCCCCTCATCATTCCTCAATCTTCCTGTCAAAGCTGCTGCCCCATGGGAGTCCATGCCAACCGCTCTGTCCACCCCTCGATCCTGCAGCACCCCGGTCGCCACTGCAAGTTCACCCTATCACGACGCTGCAGTCATGGTCTTGCGCTCCAACCCAAGGAACTTTATCCTTCTGGGGACTTTGCCAGGCTCTGACTTGCTCAAGGGCAATGGCGCAGTCTTCCATAAGTCAGCCTCACCCCCGACCCCAGCCAGCCTCTCCCACCCAGGTCCACCCCCTGCACTGTCACCATGAGAGACTGCTCCTCTCTCATCCCTGACTCCAGCTACCCCCCCCCACCCCAAAGCAGACACCCACGCCACCCCCATCCATCCAACGAGTTATGTCCCATGACCACCTCCCACACAAAGTGACTGAAGAATGCACATGGGTTCCTTTAAACAATTTATTGACTTTTTTCAATGACTGCCCAAGGCACAAGACAGGCCAGGCTGCCCGGGCTGTGAGCAGGCCTGGTGTCCTAGGGCTGAGGCCTGGGGACCCAGGTCGGTCATGGTGGGCAGCTAATGCTGTGAAGGAGCCACCTGGGAGACGGTGGTGTTCTGGAAGAAACTGCTCAGCAGCGCGTTGTTATGGAGTGCCATGTCGATGAACTCCGGAGTGATACGCCGCTGACCGTTGTTCTGGGCCTCATTGCCCGCCAGCTCCAGGATCTTGGCCGTGAGGTACTCGATGACCGCCGCTAGGTAGACCGGTGCCGTCGACCCCAGGCGCTGGGCGTAGTGGCCTTCTCTCAGGAGGCGCTCCACATGGCTCACAGAGAATGACAGCTCAGCTCTGCTGGTGCTGGTGCGGGCGCGGTTCTGCCTCTGGCGACGAGAAGACCCTCCACGGCTCCTTGGCCCCGGCATTCTCGGCGTTGGGTGCGCTGTCTCCGACCGGCCTAGTTCTGCGGTGCAGTTCGGTGCGGTTCGGTACAGTTCAGCGAGATGCGGTAGGTGAGGTAAGGCGAGAAGCGGTGAGGTAAAGTGGGACGAGGCAAGGTGCGATGCGCCAGCCAGTCCCAACCTCGGAAATGGCGGTTACTCAGGTCCCTACTGTGTATCCTAGCAACCACGGAACGGCCGCTCATTGGCTGAGACGCACTCTGCCTGGAACGTTCGCTGGGAGAGACCACTGCTTTCCCATTGGCCCCCACGGGCCTGGGCCTACAAAAAAATGGCGCCTGCAGCAGCCTGCTCAGCCTGCTCACCCTGCTCACTGGAACCTTGCTTTGAGGGAACTCGGACTTTACATTGGACGGGGACGTTGAAGTGAAGGATAAATGGCTTGGGAGTACAAGAGCGAGGTCAGGGCTGGAGATACAGATTTGAGACTCATCAGGATAGTTCCTCCAGCCCTGACCTCGCTCTTGTACTCCCAAGCCATTTATCCTTCACTTGTATCTGGATATCCCACAGGCATCTCAAATCTCAGCTACTCCAAACTGAACTAATCCTCCCACCCAAAACTGGACCTTCTCCTTCAGCCCTTATCTTCAGTAATGCCTCCAAAGTGTGTAGTTGCCTCCCCTTGCACTCAGGGTCATGAAATATCTTTTTCCATTGCTTTACTTTCAGTTGTGTGTGCCTTTCGATCTAAAGTGAGTCTCTTGTAGGCCACATGTATAGGTCTTGCTTTCTTATCCATTCAGCCACCCTATGTCTTTTGATTGGAGCATTTAATCCATTTATAGTGAAAGTAATTTTTGAAAGGTATGTAGTTATTGCTATTTTATTCATATTTTTTATCTTTTACCTTTTAAAGAAGTCCCTCTAAGATTCTTTGTAATACTGGTTTGGTGGTGATGAACAACTATAGCTTTTTCTTGTCTGGGAAGCTCTTTATCTGTCCTTTGATTCTAAATGATAGCTTTGCTGGGTAATCTTTATTGTAGGTCCTTGCTTTTCATCACTTTGAATATGCCAATCCCTTTTGGCCTGCTAAGTTTCTGTTGAGAAATCAACTCACAGTCTTATGGAAGCTCCCTTGTAAGTAACTAGTTGTCTTTCTCTTGCTGCTTTTAGGATTCTCTCTTTGTCTTTAACCTACGGCATTTTAATTATAATGTGTCTTGGTGTGGGCCCCTTTGAGTTCATCTTGCTTGGGACTCTGTGCTTCCTGGGCTTGTTTGTCTATTTCCTTCACCAGGTTAGGAAAGTTTTCCATCATTATTTCTTCGAATAGGTTCTCAATTCCTTGCTCTCTCTCTGCTCCTTCTGGTACCCCTATGATTCAAATATTTGTATGCTTGATGTTTTCCCAGAGGGCCCTTAAACTGTCCTCACTTTTTTGGATTCTTTTTTCTTTTTGCTGTTTTGATTGAGAGTTTTCTGCTATCTTATCTTCTAAATTGCGCATTCAATCCTCTGCTTTATCTAATCTGTTGATTCCCTCTAGTGTACTCTTCATTTCAGTTATTGTATTCTTCATTTCTGACAGGTTGTTTTTTATGTTTTCTTTCCCCATTTTTATGTTTTCTATCTCTTTGTTGAAGTTCTTCTAGAGATCACTGAGCATCCTTATAACCAGTGTTTGGAATTGTGCACCTGGTAGATTGCTTGTCTTCATTTTGCTTAGTTCTTTTTCTGGAGCTTTGTTCTGTTTTTTTTTTTTCATTTGGGACATGTTTCTTTGTCTCCCCATGTTTAGCTGCCTCCCTGTGTTTGTTTCTATGTATTAGGTAGAGCTGCTATGCCTCCCATTTTTAGTAGAAGTGGCTCTATGTAGTAGGTGCCCAGTTGCACAGTCTCCCTGGTCACTGGAACTGGGTGTTCCAAGTATATCTCTTGTGTGGTTTATGTGTCCTCATATTGTAATTGAGACTTGGTTGCTGTTTCCACATCAGTGAGCAGGATTGACCCTCGGGCTCATTGGTTGTTAGGACTTGCTGTGACTACAGTGGAGGAGCTGTAGTGCAGGGGATGACCCTATAGAGCAGGATTCACTTTAGCAGGGCTCTGGTACCTGTACAGTCTCCCCTTCGAGTGTGTCATCCTTGGAGGTGATCAGGTGATGCTCTGGCTCAGTCCAAAGTTGGGAGGCAGGCATGCCAGCCCTCGGGCTTCCCGGCAGGGGACCCACTGTTGGCCAAAATCAGCTACAGCCTGTGCCCTGCCTGGGGTCACCTGGCATGAGCCACAAAGCAATCCACAGATGGCCACTGCCTGTGCCATACTTGGACGTGCCTTGAGAGGCCAAGCCACGAACCAAAGCTGGCTGTCACTAGTGCTGAGCTTAGGGCTGCTCAGCCCGAGGTACAGGACATGCCAAAGCCAGATGCTGCTTGTTTGGGTTTTGTGAACCTTTGTGAGATTTTAGGAAAGTGTACAGCATGAGATAAGGCAGGTAGTTTGTATGGAAAAGCCACTGGAAGCTGATTGGATGTGCCCAAAAGTTGGGTGGTGGGGTCTCAGAATCTCCAGGGTGGGGTGAATGAACAGTGGTAGCCAGGTTGATGGAGGCTCAGATATGGCAGCCACCTGCATCTGCATGCTGGGAAGGGAGAGGGCTCAACAAAAATAACAATGGCTTCTGCCACCTCCTCTGGGAGAAAGCTGCTCCTCCAGTCCTTGCCCTGAAGACAGACAACTCAGTTTCTCCCAATATGTTCCTGGCACCTTTCGAGCTGCTGCCCCAACACTGGAGCTCAGAGTGAGTGAGTCCGTCAGTGAGTAAGTCCATGTGTGGATCCTTTAAGAGGATCGCCTGGGACTGCAGCCGCCTTCTTCTCACTCAGCTACAATTTCCACTGGTTTTCACAGTCAGAAGTTATGGGGACTTCTCTCCCCGGCACTGAAACCCTAAGCTGGGGAGCTTGGTGGAGTGCTGTGACCCCTCCCTCCTCCAGAAGGACCTCAGCAGCCAAGAAACCCTCCCATTGTTTTTAAGGAGGGCACAGCTCATGGTGGCCCATGCAGGAATCAAATTGGTAACCTTGGTGCTACGAGCACCATGCTCTAACCAACTGAGCTAACCAGCCACCTCCCATCCCTCTCATTTTTAATGGTCACACTTGGGTGTGGGATTAGCCCATTCTACATGTCTACCCCTCCTACCAGTCTCATGGTGGCTTCTTCTGTATGTCCTTAGTTGTAGGGCTTTGCTTCAGCTAGGTTTCAGGTGATACTCAATGATGGTACTTTAGTTATAATTTTGATGTGGTTGTGAGAGGACGTAAGCACAGCATTTATCTACTCTGCCATCTTGACCAGGAATTCAGTTGTATTTCTATACACAAGCAATTGAACAATCCAAATATGAGGTTAAACTAATGCCTTTTATAGTATCATCAAAAAACAATAAAATACTGAGGAATAAATTTAACAAAAATGTGCAAGACTTGTACTCTGAAAACTGTAAAACATTGTGGAAGGAAATTAAAGAGGACATAAATAAATGTAAAGACATCCCATTAGTGGATTGAACATTTAATATTGTTAAGATGACCACAGTCCCAAAGGCAATATACAGAATCAATGCCATGCCTATTACAATAAAACCTGGCCTCTTTGTAAGAAGCTGATCCTAAAATTCACATGGAAATGCAAGGGATGAAGATAGCCAAAACAATCTTGAAACAAAAACAAAGTTGGAGGACTCTCACTTCCCAACTTCAAAACTTACTAGAAAGCTACAGCAATCCTAAAAAGTGTAGTAGTACCATAATAATAGACACACAGGACAATATTTTAGAATTTAGAATCAGAAATTAGCCCCTATATCTATCAATAGCTAATTTTTAATAAGGGTGCCAACACCATTCAATGGATGAATGAACAATCTCTTCAACAAATGGTGCTGGGACAACTGGATATCCATGAACATAAGAATGAATGCAGACCCCAATCTCACACCATGTACAAATATTGACTGTAATATGGATCACAGACCTAAATGTAAGGGCTGAAAGTATAAAACTCTTGGAGCAAGACATAGATGTAAATCCCCATGACCTTGGATTAGGCAACAGTTACAAAATACGAGAGCAAAAGCAGCAGAGCCACAAAAGACAAAGATAAATTATATGCCATCCAAATTAAAAGGTAAAAACTTTGTGCATCAAAGGCCTATATCTAGAAAGTGAAAGGACAACTCACAGGATGGGAGACACATTTGCAAAACATATATACGATAACAATCTATTTTCCAGAATGCATAAAGATCACTTACAACTCAACAAAAGGAAGACAAGCAACCCAGTTTAAAGAAAAAAAAAGGGGGCCAAAGGACTTGAATGGATATTCCCCCAAAGCAGATGTACAAATGGCCAAGAGGCACATGAAAAGATGCTCAATGTCATTAGCCATTAGGGAAATGCAAATCAAAACCATGAGATACCACTTCACACCTACTGGGATGGCTATTATAAGCAAAACAAAACAAAAAGGAAATAAATTTTGGTGAGAATGTGAAGAAATTGGGATCCTAATACACTGTTGTTGGGAATGCAAAATGATATGGGCCACTGTGGAAATCAGTTTGGTGTTTACTCAGTAAGTTGAACACAGAATTACCATATGACCTCTAAATTCCATTACTAGATATATACCCCAAAGAACTGCAAACAACAGGTATTCAAACAGAAACTTGTACAGGAATGTTCATTGCAGCGCTATTCACAATAGCCAAAAGGTGGAAAGTACCTAAACGTCCATCAACTGATGAACAAATGGATGCACAACATGTGGTCTATTCATACAGTGGAATGTTAATCAGCCATGAAAAGGAATGAAGTGCTAATTCATGCTACCATATGGATGAACCATAATGAGAACATGATGCTAAGTGAAAGCAGCCAGACTCAAAGGCCACCTATTTATTGTATGTAGGATTCCATCTCTAAGAGGTCTCCACAATAGGCAAACCTCTATGGACAGGGAGCAGGTTAGTGGTTGCCTGGGGTCTAGGGATGGGGGGTGGGGATATGCGTGTGTGGGGGGGATACAGAAAGAATCAGTGACTGCCCAACGGGTGCAGGGGTTACTTTTTGCAGTGGTGCCAGCTAGAGAGTTGTGATGGTTGTCCAGCACCAGGAGTGTATACCTAGTGCCAATGGATCGCACACATTTGTTTTATCTGCACAATGTCCCCGTCCAGTGTAAAGCCCGAGTTCCCTCAAAGCGAGGTTCCAGTGAGCAGGGTGAGCAGGCTGCTGCAGGCGCCATTTTTTTGTAGGCCCAGGCCCGTGGGGGCCAATGGGAAAGCAGTGGTCTCTCCCAGCGAACGTTCCAGGCAGAGTGCGTCTCAGCCAATGAGCGGCCGTTCCGTGGTTGCTAGGATACACAGTAGGGACCTGAGTAACCGCCATTTCCGAGGTTGAGACTGGCTGGCGCATCGCACCTTGCCTCGTCCCACTTTACCTCACCGCTTCTCGCCTTACCTCACCTACCGCATCTCGCTGAACTGTACCGAACCGCACCGAACTGCACCGCAGAACTAGGCCGGTCGGAGACAGCGCACCCAACGCCGAGAATGCCGGGGCCAAGGAGCCGTGGAGGGTCTTCTCGTCGCCAGAGGCAGAACCGCGCCCGCACCAGCACCAGCAGAGCTGAGCTGTCATTCTCTGTGAGCCATGTGGAGCGCCTCCTGAGAGAAGGCCACTACGCCCAGCGCCTGGGGTCGACGGCACCGGTCTACCTAGCGGCGGTCATCGAGTACCTCACGGCCAAGATCCTGGAGCTGGCGGGCAATGAGGCCCAGAACAACGGTCAGCGGCGTATCACTCCGGAGTTCATCGACATGGCACTCCATAACAACGCGCTGCTGAGCAGTTTCTTCCAGAACACCACCGTCTCCCAGGTGGCTCCTTCACAGCATTAGCTGCCCACCATGACCGACCTGGGTCCCCAGGCCTCAGCCCTAGGGCACCAGGCCTGCTCACAGCCCGGGCAGCCTGGCCTGTCTTGTGCCTTGGGCAGTCATTGAAAAAAGTCAATAAATTGTTTAAAGGAACCCATGTGCATTCTTCAGTCACTTTGTGTGGGAGGTGGTCATGGGACATAACTCGTTGGATGGATGGGGGTGGCGAGGGTGTCTGCTTTGGGGCGGGGGGGGGGGTAGCTGGAGTCAGGGATGAGAGAGGAGCAGTCTCTCATGGTGACAGTGCAGGGGGTGGACCTGGGTGGGAGAGGCTGGCTGGGGTGGGAGATACACATTTGAGAGTCATCAGGATAGTTCTTGAGGTCGTGGATGTAGTGAGATCATGCAGGGAGAGCACATAGAGAGAACACAGAAGGGAACCAAGGACAACTTCTTTTAAGGGGCAAGCAAACAAAGAAAAAAATTCTTGGTCAGAGACTGGAGAAGTGTCTGCACAGAAGGAGAGGGCTGCGAGAGAATGGAACCAGAAGGAGAAGGGAGCAAGGGGTCAGAAGGAAGACAGGACAGAGCAAGGAGTGGCAAACCCGGGAACAGCTGCTGAGTTCCAGAACAATAGGCATTAAAACGTACACACTGACTTGGGCAATGAGAATGTTGCTCGGGACCCTGACAAGAGCAACTTCAGTAAAGGGGTTGCAGGCAGCAACCAGGCCAGACTTGTACTAGAAGCTAATGGAGAACTCTGAGACATATCCTTCCAATACCTGGCAGCACGATAAATTTCTGTATTAGACAGAATTGGTCAGTACATCACTCTCAAGCAAAGTTTTCTGCATGCCTAGTGGATTCTCATACGGAAAACATATTTCAGTGTGATAAGGAAAATTATCCTTATAAAAGGGGGCAGCAAATTATCCTACTTTTCTTTCATCTTAAATTGTCTTGATTTCCCCTGCGTTCTTTAAGGATAATTTCACTTTGTAGAGGATTCTAGTTCTTTTTCTTTCACCACTTGAGAAGGGTCGCGCTACTACCTTTTGACCCCCATGGTTTCTCATGAGGAAACACTGCCATTCTCCTTGCTTTTCCCATACTAAGGTGTTTCTCTCTTGCTGCTTTCAAGATTTTTCTCTAGGTTTTTAGTTTTCAGGAGTTTCACTATGACATATGTTTCAATGGATTTCTTCAAGCTTATTCTTTTTGGGTTTCACTCAGTTCTTAAGTCTGTAGGTTTATGTCTTTTGCCACTCTTGGAAAAAATTCAGCCATCATTTCTTTGGATGCTTTTTCAGCCCATCCCTTCTCCTCTCCTGTGGTATACCAATGAGACAAATGTTGGCTCTTTTGTTATATTCCCACAGGTCTCCGAGGCTCTGTTCATTTTTCACCCATTTATTTGGGTTCAGGCCACATGTTCTGATCAGCTCTCTATGGTTTGTGGCTTACATTCAGTCCTATTTTGAAAGACTTCGCAGTGCTATTGCGTTTGGTTAAGCATGATCAGCAATTTGGGAGCTGGCAAGGTCTAGTTCAGTCTCAAAGTCTTTGCTATGTTGTATAGGAAGACATCCATGAATGCACAGCTTGGTGCTGAGCCTCAAAGTTCATACACAGCTTCCTGGCTTTATGTTCCCAAGCTCCTTCCTTTCTGCAATCTCCCCAGTACTTCTTGCTTCCCGGAGCTTCCCCTTTTCAATCTTCTGGGTGGAAAGTTATGACTTTAGTTAACCTTTGTCTGCCACACACTTCCTGTGCCTTTGCCTTCTTCTGGTGTCATACAGTGAGAAGACCAAGAGGGGAAACAAGTCATGTGTGTGTGTCTCCACCCTCTTGGGACCACAGCGCCTGTAGTCAGAGAGGAAGGTTACCTTCCTTCAGAGTGTTAGGTACCTCATGGCCTCTGCAGCTGCCACTATCACTGCTTTCTCTGTCACCACCGCTGCTGCCACAGGACTGCCTGTGGACCAGAACATAAGAGGACAGAGAAAAGAAAGAAAAACTGGGGGTTTCCTTCACGCTCTGACTTACCATGTAAGGAATGACAGTTCTCAGTACCCATCCCTCTCAAGTCAGAACTAGAGCTGTGTCTATAGCATTGCCCACTTCCAACTTTCAGGCTATGCTGAACTTGGGATATGGATGGAAAAAAAGTGGTGAATTCACCGCTGTTTTAGTGGTACTTCAGATTGTGGTCTTCTTCCCCAATCTGCCTGCTTCTGTTTGCTTTTCAGTCCTCAAATAGCTGTTCCATGACCGTGTCCATGTTTTATAACTGCATTTAGTAGACCATTCTTGCTCCATCTTTACCCAGAGCCAGAAACATTCTGTAGAGTTTATATTTTACTTTTACATTTAAATGGAACCAATTTGTTTCCTTGTAAGTGATTGTTTTTTTCTGTGCCTTGGTTCCTGGAGAATTCTTTCTTAAAGTGCCATAACAACTAGAATATGTCTCAGTATTGATTGTCCTGTATCATCTTTCCTGGAACTCTCTCATACTGTATCTGTGGATATTTTTCTGTTCTACTTATTAGGTTCTTTACTTAAGGCATGTAAATTATCTTAATGCTGGCTCAACAGTATTATGATCATCTAAAGTCCTTCCTCCATGTTCTTATTTCAGTTTTCAACCATGTCTTGTCTGTGCCTTGCCCTTCATAGTTTATTTCTTTGATCTGCTATGTGGTTCTTTGCATTCTGTTGTATATTGTTTTTCTTGTATATTGCTCTTCTCTCTCTTTCTCTCTCTCTCCCTTCCCCCCCATCTCTCGTTGTAGATAGTTATCATAGTTGCTAAACCAATTATTCTTTTTATTTCAATTATGGGAAGCGTTATCTAGACTTTCTATTTGCTCTAACATTGTGTGAGTGAATTCTTTGCACCCTTCACACCTACTACCTCATAGCTGTAGGGTTTAAGGGCCGGATATTGATTTCAATTTACTTTTTCTTCTAATATCTTACTAAATATCATGTGCTCCACTCCACCCATGCAAGGGTGTAGCCTATGTAAGAGTTAACTATTATCATTGGTCATCATTATATGCTGCAAATTTCTTATTTAATAATCACAAATTTGTTACAAAATCCTGCGAGGCAGGTATTTTCCTTACTGTACCCAAAAGCTATGAGAAAATTACAGAGTGGCAGAGTCTTTACATGCTGCCTCATCCAAGGCTTCTATTTTCAACTGAAGAGGAGAAAACTGAAGACCAAACTGTAGTTCAAAATAGGGGAGGTACATGCCTCAAGTCATTTGGTGAGTCTATGTCACAACTGGGCCTACAATTCAGCAACAGGGGTCTTCCTTTCACTGGGTGTCACACTTTGGCAGGCATCAGAATCCCCCGGAGGGCTTGCTTAAACAGAAACTGCTGGGTTCCACCCCCAGAATTTCTGGTTTAGGAAGTCTGGGATGGGTACTGAGAACTGTCATTCCTTACACGTTTTCAAACGATGCTGCTGATCTGGGGATGCTGCTTTGGCAACCACCACAATACACCACAGTTCATACATCTTTTTCCTACTCATCATACACTGCATAGGTTGTGATTCCCAAAGCACTTGTACAGAAATGGGAACCAGTGATGGAAACTAAAGAAAAATATACAGCAAGCAGCAAGAAGGTAGGATAACCAACAGTTCAGCTTTGTGTGAGACTTCCCTAGTTTTAAAACTAAATTCTGCAGCCCAGGAAGGCCCTCAGTCACAGGCAAACTTGGGTGCTTGGTGAATTTAGATGAAGGTGAAAAAAATTCAGTGCCAGTTAACTGCCAACCACAGAAGGACATACAAAGAATGTGGGAATTTCTGGTGAGTTTGTTTGAAAAGGACTCATGTCATTAATTAATTCTTATTCTAACAAATGTACATTGTGAAATGACTAGATTGGGTATTATGAAACTGTTAGGTACTGCGCTCCTGGCCCTATGGATCCCATCCCACCAAATCAAAATGTAAAAGTTACTCTGTTGTGAGTTTCGTAGACAAAGGCCCATGCTTACATTCTCGGGGACACCAGAAAGACCTATAGAAAAGAAACATCTCACATAGAAAGGTTTCAGTGCATCATGATCAGCACTCAGGTAATTCTGTTGCCGAAATCTTCCTCTGAAGGGAGTGCATTATAGAAATGTTTTGATTAAAAATTTAGGAAGGTGAGAGTGAAATAATGAATAAAGGTCCCAGGGGAGACAAAAGATAAAGGGAGTCCTTCTGTAAGGGGGAAGAATGATTTGTGTCCTTATCTCTCCAGGGTCATGAATATGTCCTTTGCTTGTTATGAATCAATGCTGACATCAGTTATAGTGTAATTTTCAAGCTTAATTTAGGCAAAACTTCAAAAAAGGTAAATATCCTGATGAAGATTAATGGTGACATATTTTAGGAGTACAAAATAGGAGAGGTAGAAGATTGCATGTTAAAATGCTGTTGCTTCTGTTCTGATTGCTAAAGACAATACTCTTTAAGACCCAAACTTAATTTCCAATCCTTTGACCTAAGAGGAAAACACATTTTGTGGAAGACCCCTAAAGATGCCTATTTATTATAGTACAAATAAAATGCAGAAACATTTTGAGAAAATATCCTGGAACACTGGGTGGGTCAATAAGATAATATATAAACTACTAACCATAAACTGAGAACTCCTTGAAAGCCTCAGGTTAAGCTCTATTCTGTCAGAACACTGACTTTTCTTTCCTTTGTGTCTCCTACCCTCACTAGTAATGCTTGTTTTCCCTCTTGTACATATCCTAGCCTGGATTCTCTCTCATCATTCTACAGTGGTTAGTGCAGTTATTGTACAGCTTCACTTTCAATGAAAGCTGGGGGAAAAGAAGCCTCATACCTCTCTTTCAATGTTTCTCTCTCTCTCTCTCTCTCTCTCTCTCTCTCCCCATATATAAAAGGAAGCCAGTAAAAATAAGAGAAGCAAGATATTATAGTTAATTGAGTCAAATTTTGGCAATTAACATGTAAAGTATTTTGAGGAGGGGGGAGAAAGAGATCACCAGAAAGGGATGAAAACAGATTGCATCCTAAATTCCATCAAAAGCCAAAATACAAGTTTGGATAGTAATATCTAGGTCTTGGGAGGCACATTGTTTATCATGATGAGTTCCCTGAACAATTTGACAGACTAACCCTCTGCACCCTCTCTTGCATTTTGTGTGTGCGTGCGTGTGTGTGTGTGTGTATTATCATATATAACCTTATAAGTCTCTAAACACTTTTTGCAGTTTTCCCTTACAGAATCACCAAACTTCTGGGTTTACTTCACAGGACCTATTGTGATTTCCTAGTGCAGCTCCTTAAGAGATGACTTGGATGGAGATACCCCTTCTAACAAGATAAAACACTGTGTTTGTATTCAGTTCCTACCTTATAACTTAGGTTGTGCTATCAAGCAATTCCTACAGTATCTGTAGTTCTAGGAGACTGTAGAAAAAAAAATACTGGGTTTCAGCTAAACTAATCCACAGGCCTACGGAAAAGACTGTCTCAAGGTATTGTCCAGCTCACTGGTTCTCAAAGTGTGTTCTGAAGATACCATGTCCTTGACACTCTTTTAGTGGTTCTGTGTGTCAAAATCTATGTTTTATAACACAGTACAATGATATTTGCCTTTTTCAATCTCATTATTGTACAGAGGACTTTTCCAGAGGCTACATGACATGTGATGATAGCATCTCTCTGATAGCTGAGGGATGTGTGCTTTTGTATTATTGAATTTTAAACATTCTCAGCCTTAATATCTAATACAATCAATATAAATAGATATAACCCACACCTAAGAATTCTTTAGGGGTTCTCAGTAACTTTTAAGATGTTAAGGTGTCCTGAGACCAAAAATTTTGCAAATTATTGCTTTATTAAGACTTTGTTATTTATAGAACATGTCTGTGTAACTGATCTAGTTGGGCCAAATTTTTACCTAGTGATTATTACTGTTTCCCCATCAATGTGGAGATTATATTTCTGAAGTTTATTCACCAAAATTATATCAAAAGTTCTAAAAATCAAATGAGCACATGTTATAACTTGGGGAAGAGAGCTACCACTCTAGACGGCTGACATAAGATAACTCAGAGGCCTTTCTCTAACAGGTTTCTCTATTAGAGACATGGGTGGCTTCTTTTTCGTGTGGTGAGGTAAGGAGACAATTTGAAGTAGGTTTTGACATGATGTTATTTTGCTGATACAAAATTTTGGTAGCAGGGTGTCAGGTGTGTTCATAATCCCAATGCTGTCAATTTTAAGCCTGAAGCCCCAAGAGACGAGCTGTATTTAGTATGTCATCCCTTGTTAAATAGCAGCCACAGAGTGACGATAGCCAGTGAAGGATTCCCTGCCATGTAGGACACACCAGTTATCTATAAATAGGACCTGTGAATGGGCAAAAAGAGAGATAAACACCATCAGAACAAGGGCAGACCAAAGGAACCCCAAGTCAGAAGAGATTATTTGAAAGTAAAGCTTTATGTTGTTCTCTGGTTACATTCCATGAGGTAGTTTTCTTTTGAGATTAGCCAAACGATTGGAAACTGTGATGTGCATAGCCCTGTGGTGGGCTAAGTGAAAGTTACAAAGGTCACAGTAGGTAATAGGCCCTACACTTGAGGAGTTTATGCTTCTTGAGTAATTGTTCTCTTATCAAAACAAATCGGATAATTGGTTTCTTTTTCTTTTCTTTCTCTTTAATTCTTATTACATACTTTCTCAAAAAGTAAAACTATTCACTATGTTTTATGCTAAGCTGAAGATATTCTTCATCCAGAGGAAATATCAAGAGCAAAAAAAGAGAAAGGAATCATAAAGCTGGAAGAACCCTTAGGGACTATCTATTTCAACCCCCTCCTCATACAAATAGTCACTGAGTGATGCCTAGATATGGGGTGGGTCCTGCTTCCAGGTCCTTCAATGTAGCAAGACCAGAGCCAATACCCACGACTCTTTTTTTCCTTTGCAAGATTGCAACTCATATTAAACAAGTACCCATTCGTCACTGCTTCAGTATAACAAGCTTAGTTGACATCCTTAGAGTTTGGCACCCACCCTGCCAGGCTTTAGTTTGACCCAAAACTCATTCTCAGGTCTCCTCAGCTCTATTGTTAGAGTCCGATGTGCTGTATACCAACGATGGACAACATCATAAGGTACAGTATTGATGACAGACCGATCATAAGTGTTGTACCTAAGATGAAATTATGAGAAAGAAAGATCTCTTCATACACATGTTAAAGAAAGATATCTGTTGTTTATTGAGCAATTTTACATAAGGCTTTCCCTATATTCATTACTTGTCCCAAAGATGAGGTGACAAGTCAGAGTTCTCTCGGAACTATAGGATTGTAGAGAGGAGCTCCACTGCCTGTTGACTATATTTTGTTTTTCTTTGGAGAAAATGGGTGTAGGAGATGGAAGTGTGTTCTAGCTGGTTTCTCTAATCTTAGTATATCATGTTTTATCTAAAGCACATTCCCTTTCAAATTCCACAGAAGCATTAGGGAAAGATCCAAGATTTCTTCTCACCAAGCTGAGATGCACAAGAGAGGTTATACCAACAAAGCTTTCATTTTAGCAGGATTATTTATTACTTCTCTGTTGTTTCCCCTTGTGGGAGAAATCCCAGCTATAGTCAAGTGCACATATTACCCAGGGATCTTCACTCATTCCTCATTCATTCAACCCTAACATTTACTATATTTTGCCATGTATAATGCGTACTTTTTTGCCCAAATTTGTGAGGGCAAATAAGAATGTGCATTATATGTGGGTAGTACTAATCCCATATCTATATAAATATTTTTAATTCTTTTGTTTATGCTTATGAGTTAAAAGTGTAACTCTAGAAATCAATAACGATATCCGTATGCAAGATAATACCCTGGATTACGATCATCAGTTTTGTTGAACTTACAACATACTTGCAATGATGAAGAGTTCTTGGCCTTCTATGATGCGTAACTATCGTAAATTTGTTACTGGTACATAAAATTTCTTGTACCATAATATGTTAAAAAGTAAATGCTGAAATTCCTTTATAATAAAAACACAAGTACCTAAATGTAAACAAATAATAATTTTAATTAAAAAATTTAAGAAAAAGATTTTCTTTCCCTGAAAGTTTGGGCCAAAAATGTGGGTGTGCATTAAACACAGGAGTATATTATACAAGGCAAAATACGGTACATGAACACCTGCTATGTATTAGGTGGTGCATCAGGCATTAAAGATACAGTGATGAATATAGCAGACATGATCCAAGCCTTTGGGGAGTTTACTAGGTCCTTTCTCTATTGAGAAAGATAGATGATGAACAATTAATAAATACATAACTAGTTATAGATGCCATGATGAAAAATAGTGTTATGTAATAAAAAGTGACTGGAAAGTCTATTTCAGATGGAATGTTGGACTTTTTTGAAGAAGTACATTTGAGCTTGTACCTGTAAGACAAGAAACCAGCAATGTGACAAGCTGAGGGAAGAGTGTTCCAGGCAGAGGGAACAGGAAGTACAAAGTCTTGGGGTAAAAAGAAATTTTATTATGTTTGCAGATCAGCAAGTTGGTGTTGCGCCTGGAGCTGAGTAAGCAAGAGGAATAATGGTAAGAAATGATGTGGAGAAGGTAGCCATGGGTCAGATCACGTATAGCCTTGTATGCCATCGTAAGGACTTTGGATTTTATTCCAAGTTCTATGGAAAGCCACTGAGAAACCTTTGTTAAGATATTGGACTTTTTTTTTTTTTAACCTAAGGCAAATTAACTTTTTACTGAAGTATAGTACACAAATCATAAGCTTGATAAATTTTTCATGATGTGAACATATCACTAGCATCCATGTCAATAATAGATCATACCCAAAGCCCAGAATACTCTCTTGTCCTCTTTCCCATCTTGTCCCCCGAAACCAAGAATAACCACCATCATGACTTCTGTCGCCAAAGATTAGTTTTGCTTCTTTATAAAACTTTGCAAACATGAAATACTACAGTAAGTACTCTTTTGTATCTGACTTCTTTTATTCAAAACTATACTTACGAGATTCACCATTGTTGTTCTGTGTAGCATTAGTTCACTTATCCTTAGTGCTGTATAGAATGTTATTGTGCGACTATACCACAATTTATCCATCTATTCTATTGTTGATGGGCATTTAAGTAGTTTCCAGTTTGGGGCTATTACAAACAGTGCTGGAGGTTTTAGTCCATGATGGCAACACAGGAGGCTCCTGAACTCACCTCCTCCTATGGACACACCAAATCTACAGCTACACATGGAACAATTCCCTCTGAAAAAATCCAGAAACTAGCTGAGTGACTCCTAGACTTTGGGCAAATGAGGAAAAAAAGCCACATCAAAATGAGGAGGAAAAGCTGAGACATATCAGCACCTAAACTTGTCATAAACCCCACCCCTGATGCAGTGACATACAATCAGGAGGGAGGTCAAGTCCCAGTTTCTCCCTGAGGAGTGAAGGGTTTCGACCCAACATATAGTGCCCCAAGTTTGAAGACTTCCACTTGAGGGATGGCCCCCAAAACACCCAGCTTTGAAAGCCAATCGGACTTGCATCCATGAGGCCCACCAGACTATAGCAAACAAATACCAGTTCTTAATGGGCTTGCGAGCACTCCCCATGGCTATTGTAGGCTGAGCACAGAGACAACAGACAAAAACACCCATATCCCAGTCTTTCCCTAAAAGAGGCCTATTTGCCTACTATAAAAGCCACCGCCTGAGGGTCAGGCTTCTAATTTAGCACACATCTAGGACAGACTGTGATCTTCCCTGGATAAGGGGAAGGCCAGCAGGCATCATCTCCACATTCTCCTTCTGCTCCACTTCAGGTCACCAGTGTCTTCCCTGGAATAAGCTTGTACACGTGTCTGGCACCCCAGCTTTTTGTGGCTGCTGCCCAGGGGACACAGCCTTTGATTTCCTGACTCTCATAGCCAGTAGAGCTTGAATTACAGATTCTGTAGGACTGTAGCAAAGAAAGAAACACTTCTTAACTGCCCCTTCCAGGGCTCAGTGCAGAGGGCGCAGACAGAAACATCCACCTCCAGTTTTACCTGAAAGACGTCTACTTGCATACTTTAAAAGCTGATGTCTAAGGGTATAGCTTCCAATCAGCCTGTATCAAGGTATTGACTGGTATTCTCCCCTTTGGGACACTGACAGGTCTTAGAACATCCTCAAACTATGGGGAGCTGCTAAAAACAAAGAAGGTGACTTGGACAATCACAAAGCTTTGAGAGACAACCAAAAGCTAGGGCTTAGCTGAACAATAAAGTTCATCTCCTATAAAAACCACTCTGTCAAGACTGGGAGAGTTGGCTGTTTCATCTAATGTGCAGAAACCAACACAGAGAGTCAAAGAAAATGAAGAAACAAAGGAATATGTTTTTAAACAAGAGAACAAGATAAAATTCCAGAAACAGGCCTTAATGAAAGGAGATAAATGATTTATATAAAGAGTTCAAAGTAATAGTCCAAAGGTGCTCGCCAAGATCAGGAGAACAATGCATAACACCCTGAGCATTTCAACAAAGAGATAGAACATATAAAAAAAGTAACAAACAAATATTAGAGCTTAAGAATATAATAACTGAACTGAAAAAGTCAATTAAGGGATTCAACAGCAGACTAAATAAGGTAGAAATTTTTATTCAGGTCAAAGACAGGGCAGTGAAATTCATCTAACCAGAAGAGCAATAAGAAAAAAGAATAAAGATAGCTTAAGGGAATTATGGGACTCTATCAAACAAACCAGTACTTACATTATAGGGGTCCCAGAAGGAGAAGAGAGAAAGAAAGGGGCGTAAAGCTTATTCAAAGAAAAAATGGCTGAAAACTCCCCTAACCGAGAGAAAGAGACATACAGATCCAGAAATTGCAGAGTACCAGGAAGATGAATCCAAAGAGACTTACAGCAAGACACTATATACATAAATCCTCACCTAACATCATCAACAGGTTCCTGGAACTGCAGTGCAACAACATATAACAAAGCCAATTTTATGATAGGCTAATTGATAAACAAGAGTAACGTTCTTACAGCATCTCGTCGATGTTATAATAAAACAATGTTGAATGGAATGACATTATTCAAGCACCCGCTATAATTAAATTGTCAAAAGTTAAAGACACGGAGAGATTTCAAAAGCAGTAAAACTAAAACAACTTGTTATGTATAAGGGAACCCCCATAACACTAACAGAAGATTTTTCAGCCCAAACTGAAGGCCAAAAAGGAGTGGCATGATATATTCAAAGTGCTGAAAGGCAAAACTTCCAACCATGAATACTCTCCCTGGCAAAGCTGGAATTCAGAATTGAAGTACAGTTTTCCAGACAAGCAAAAGCTAAAGTGCATCACCACTAGACCAGTCTTAAAATGAATGTTAAAGGGATTTATATAAGCTGAAAAGAAAAGGCACTAATTAGGAGCAACAAAACATATAAAAGTATAAATCTTGCAGGTAAAGGTAAATATATAGTTAAATTCAGAACTCTAATGTTGTAACGGTGGTGGGTAATCCCTTATAAATCTAGTATGTAGGTTAAAAGACAAAAATAGTAAAAACAATTATAACTACAATAATTTGTTAATGAATACATAAGGTAAAAAGATAAAAACTGTGACATCAAAAACATAAAACACATATAGAAGTGATTAAAAATACAGAGTTTTAGGGCCGGCCCGGTGGCTCAGGTGGTTAGAGCTCCATGCTCCTAACTCCGAAGGCTGCCGGTTCGATTCCCACATGGGCCATGTGGGCTCTCAACCACAAGGTTGCCAGTTCGATTCCTCGAGTCCCGCAAGGGATGGTGGGCAGCGCCCCCTGCAACTAAGATTGAACACGGCACCTTGAGCTGAGCTGCCGCTGAGCTGCTGCTGAGCTCCCAGATGGCTCAGTTGGTTGGAATGCGTCCTCTCAACCACAAGGTTGACGGTTTGACTCCCGCAGGGGATGGTGTGCTGCGCCCCCTGAAACTAGCAACGGAAACTGGACCTGGAGCTGGGATGCACCCTCCACAGCTAAGACTGAAAGGACAACAGCTTGACTTGGAAAAAAAGTCCTGGAAGTACACACTGTTCCCCAATAAAGTCCTGTTCCCCTTCCCCAATTAAAAAAAAAAAATCTTTAAAAAAAAAAAATACAGAGCTTTAGTATGTGTTCAAGCTTAAGTTGTTAGCTTCAAATAGATGTTATAAATATAAGGTACTTAAACCTCATGGTAACCACAAAACAAAAGCCTATAACAGATATAAAAAAAAAATAAAGAGAAAGGAATCTAAGCACACAACTACAGAAAATCATCAAATCACAAAGGAAGAGAAAAAGAGAAGCAAGGAACAAAGGAATTACAAAACAGCCAGAAAACAATGAACATAATGTCAATAGTAAGTCCCTACCTACCAATTATTACATAATGGACTAAATTCTCCAATCAAAGAGGAGCTGAATGCCTTTTTAAAAAATGAGGCCTAGCTATATGCTGTCTACAAGACACTCACTTCAGCTTTAAGGACATACACAGACTGAAGTGAAGGGATAGAAAAAGACATTCCATGCAAATAGAAACTAAAAGAAAGCAGAAGTAGCTATACTTATATCAGAAAAAAAATAGATTTTAATCCAAAGACTGTAATAGGAGATAAAAAGGTCATTACATAATGATAAAGGGGTAAATCCAACAAGAGGGTAAATAAAATAGCATGCAAACAATAAACATGAGAATATTAACATAAAATAAACTTGAAAGTCAACTTAAAGAGGTACATGTCATCGTGACGAAAGGTCAGTTTATGAGGAAGACATAAAAATCACAAATGGGTATGTGTTTAATAACAGATATTAAAAAATACATGAAACAAGAACTGGTGGAATTAAAGGTAGAAATAAATAAAATCACGATATTATTTGTTCTCTCAACTTGACAGAACAATTAGACAAACAAATCAGAAAGGACACACTATCAAACACCTTGACCTAATAGATATTTATAAAATAGTTCACCCAAGAAATGCAGAACACATGCACATGCTCTTTGAGTGCACATGGTATGTTCACCAACCTAGACCATTTACTGGGCCAAAAACTAAGTCAATAAAAATGAAAAACTTCAAATCTATAATATGTTTTCTGATGACAACAGACTCCAATTAGAAACCGACAAGATACCTAGAAAAAACCTCAAGTATTGGGAAATTAAAGAATATTCTTCTAATTAATACATGGTTTAAAAAAAAGCATAAGGGAAACTAGAAAATATTTTGTACTTAATGACCATGAAATTAAAACATATAAATATTTGTGGGATACAGCAAAAAAAGGGCTTACAGGCAAAAATATAGCATTAAATGATTATGTTAGAAAAGACTAAATGTATAAAATCAATGACCTAAGGTGCTACCTCAGAGAACTAGAAAAACGAGAATAAATTAAAGCAAAAGTATGTAAAAATAAGGCAATAATGAAGATAACCAATAATGAAGATAACCAATAAAACAAAAACAAGTAATGGAGAGAATTAACAAAGCAGTAAGGTGGATCTTTGAAATGAATAACAAAATTGATAAAATCTTAGCTAGACTAAACAAGAAAAAAAGAGCACAAATTACCAATAGCAAGAATCTGATATCACTATAGAGACTGTAGGCCTTATGAAAATAATAAGAGAATATTACGAATGACTTTATGATTACAAATCTGACAACTTAGATAAAATGTATAAATTTCTAAAAAGAACCACTAAAGAAGAAACAGAAAATCATATTAGCTCTATATCTATGGAAAAAATTAAATTTAACATCTGAAACCCTCCCATAAAATAAACTCCATCTCCAGACAGTTTCCCTGGTAAATTCTAGCAAATATTTAAGATGGAAATAGCACTAATATTCCACAAACTCTTTGGTAAACCAGAGTTTTACAAAGTCAGTATAATACCAACATGTGACAAAATCATTACAAAGGAAGGAAGGAAGGAAGGAAGAAAGAAAGGAGAAAATTGAGGACCAATATGCCTCTTGACCCCAGATGCAAAATTTCCCAACATGATATTATTAAACTGAAAGTAGTTATGTATATGTGTCAGTTACCAATTTACTGCTTCTCAGTTCCAAGTGTATCCTTACATCCACGTTCTCTATATAAGAAGTCCTGTAAGCATTTCTCCTTTACAGCAAGGACAATATTAAACTTTCTCAGTAGAGGGCGCAGGAGGGACGCTCCAGGAGAAAGAGGTTCTCTTGCTATTTCTGTCCCCGGCCAGGGCTCCACTGTTTAGGTGTGAGGACATCGCCAGCCCGTGGTGTCCAGCCTCGGTCCCTACATGACCTTGCAGCCTGAGCCTGGTGATGACCTTTCCACAACCCTCTCAACGCGGTGAACCAGAGCCCCTGCAAGACCTAGATGCAGCTGTTTGTCTGGACTCCCTGGGCAAGCCCCCTGCATGAACTACCTGCAGCCTCCTGTGTTCCACAGGGTCATACTGCAAGCTGAAGGTCATCCCAACCTTCACTCCCATGTCGTGAAATCTATGTGCTCTGAAGTCCTTCTGCTTTCACTGACCCAGGCTTCCTTTGCACACTCACACCAGCAGTTGGTGATCACTTGCTCTCTTGCCTGCACTCTGGGAGCGTGGCCTATTATTGTTTGCTCAACAATACTAGACCAGCTCCTGCCTGGCCACACCAGCAACCTTCTCTGATAGAATATGATTATCTCCATAGAAAATCCCAAGAAATGTAAAAATACTTAGGAATAAAATTAACAAAAGATATATAAGATCAGGTTAAGTTTTGATAGTATTGTAAGGTAACAATAACAATAATAATAATGATGTTATTTTCCAAGAGCTGTGGGCCAAATCCAGCTCACTGCCTGTTTTTGTAAATAATGTTTTCCTGGAACAGAGTCACACACATTCATTTATGTATCATCTCTGGCTGTTGTCGTGCTTCCACAACAGCACTAAGCAGTTGCCATAGAGACTATCTGGCCCTTTACAGAAGTTTGTGGACCCCTGATCTAGAATATCCAAAATAATCTTGAAAAAGGACAAAGTTGGCAAACATATTACTTGATTTCAAGAATTACTGTAAACCTGCAGTAGCCAAGACAGTGTGGAACTGTCATAAGAATCTACAAATAGGGCCGGCCCGGTGGCTCAGGCGGTTGGAGCTCCATGCTCCTAACTGTGAAGGCTGCCGGTTCGATTCCCACATGGGCCAGTGGGCTCTCAACCACAAGGTTGCCAGTTCAATTCCTCGAGTCCCGCAAGGGATGGTGGGCTCCGCCCCCTGCAACTAAGATTGAACACAGCACCTTGAGCTGAGCTGCCTCCCAGATGTGGGCTCTCAACCACAAGGTTGCCAGTTCGATTCCTCGACTACCACAAGGGATGGTGGGCTCCGCCCCCTGCAACTAAGATTGAACAAGGCACCTTGAGCTGAGCTCCCGGATGGCTCAGTTGGTTGGAGAGCGTCCTCTCAACCACAAGGTTGCCGGTTCAACGCCCACAAGGGATGGTGGGCTGCGCCCCCTGCAACAAGAAAACGGCAACTGGACCTGGAGCTGAGCTGCGCCCAACACAACTAAGACTGAAAGGACAACAACTTGAAGCTGAACGGCACCCTCCACAACTAAGATTGAAAGGACAACAACTTGACTTGGAAAAACAGGCCTGGAAGTACACACTGTTCCCCCAATAAAGTCCTGTTCCCCTTCCCCAATAAAATCTTTTAAAAAAAAAAAGAATCTACAAATAGATCAATGGAATCAAACAGAGAGCCCAGAACCAAATGCACATCTATATGGTTATTTGATTTTTGACAGAGTTGTAAAGGCAATCCAATGGGGGAAAAAGGGGTCTTTTCAACAAATGATACTATAGCACCTGGATATCCATATGTAAAAAATATCAACTTCTGGCCCTACCTCACGACACAGAAGAAAATAATTTGAGACAGATCACAGACTTAAATGGTAAAGATAAAACCATAACACCTTTTGAAAATGTAGGAGAATATCATCATGTCATGGGGGTTGTCACAGATTTCTTATACATGTCACATAAACAATGATCATTGAAAGAAATTTGATCAATTACAATCCATTAAAATTAAAATTTTCTGCTCATCAAAAGACACTGTTAAACAACTAAATAGGTAAGCCACAGACTGGAAGATAATATTCCTAAAATATACATCCAGTAAGAACTGGTGACCAGGGTATATAAAGAACTCCTACAACTCAATAAAAATGACAAGCCAATGAAAAAAAGGCAAAAGATTTAATCATATGCTTCACAAGATATAAATGGCCAATAAACACGTGGAAAGATGCTCAATGTCACTAGTCCTCAAGCAATGTAAATTAAAATCCCAAGGAGATACCCACCATAATGGCTGAAATTAACAAGACAGACAACATCAAATGTTGGCCAGGATGTGGGGCAGCTGCAACTCATACACTGCTGATGACTGTAAAATGGAACAACTACTTTAGTAAAAGTTCCGGCAGTTACTTATGAAATTAAACACTCACCTACTCTATGAGCCAGCAGTTTCACTCTTAGGATTTACCTGAGTGAAATGAAAACATATTATCTACAAAAATACTTTCACATGAATGTTCATGGCAGCTTTATTCATAATAACCCCAAACTGGAAAGAGCCTGGTTGTTTATTCACAAAAGAACGAATTCTATGGTATGAATTTCTAGAACAGGCAAAACTAATTTATGGTGGTAAAAAATCAAGACAGTTGCTTCCTCTGGGGTGTGTGAGCAGGACTGGACTAGGAAGGCATATGAGGGTACTTTCTGCAATGATGGTAATATTCCACCTCGTTAGGGGTCTGGGTTACATACGTGTATGCATAAATTTAATAATATACTCAGCAAGTGTATATTTAATGTTTTAACATCATTGTACAAGTGTTGAAGTATTTTAGAGGGGCATGTACTCATACCTGAATTATACTTTAAAATGAACCAAAAAGAAGATTAATTAATAGATGGATACAGGGAGCGAGAGAGATGAATAGATAGGAAATAAAGCAAGTATAGTGGTATCTTAATGGTAGAATTTAGACGGTGATCTATGGGTTTTCATTGTAAATGCTTTCAACTTTTCTATATGTTTAAAAATGTTCATAATAAAATGTTGGAAAAAATATCAAGCACCTTCATTGTTCTAGGCAGAGGATACAAGAGATGACTGAGGGAGAGTTTTCCAGGGGAGCTTATCCAAGGGAAGTGAATTAGTATTTATGTAGTTCCTACTACAATCCTGGGGCAAAGGTAGGGACAACAATTGATTTTTATCTTCACAACAACCGGGTGTGGAAGAGCAGGCTTGAAATGAGTGGAGAGAATGAGTTCAGTTTTGAATAGGGTGTGCTTTATGATCCTAGGTATCTAAGCGGCGATATCTCATAGACTGTTGGATATACAGGTTAGGAGATTTGCAGAAATCTGGGATACAGATAAATGCCGTGGTTGTCATATCTTTGGGTACCTTAGCTGTTTGGTCACTGAGCACAATTTAATAACTATTTCTTATTTTAATAATACTTTCATTTTTAAATACTATCTCAAACATCTGCTGCCCACCCCCGCAACTAGTAGTCCTTGCTTGTTGGCCTATTTATTATTCTATGGAAATTACAATAAGAACAGAAATTGTACAAATAAAAAGCTGTAGAGTAGCAAGATTAAAATGTAGCAGATATAAGGATCTTAGGAATTTCCAATACATTTGATGGCTAATATTTGGTAAATACATTTATACTGGGGGATAGTTCTTTGGTACTCACTTGATCAAATAGAGCTCTTTATTCCATGGATAGATATTTAAGACTGGCCCAACCCCAATCATGTGGTTGTGACTTTCTCCAACATTTTCAAAATATTCATGCTTCAATGGCACATTGCTGAGGAGTTCAAATTCCTCAGGCGTGTTTTGCAGGACCTGCTGTGCTGCATAGAATCCATCTACTAGCAGTGTCCTGCCACCTGTTCCTTCATGCTTAAGACAGTGAAACACTTGAATGCTAAAGAGGGAAACAAGTTAAATTCTTCTGTTCAGTGGAGACATGAGAACATGTCAACATTTTAGAAAATTATATATGAAACGATGACTGAATCTACTTGTGCCATTTTCTTTTCCTGAAGAAGTAAATCTCATTTCCTAATTGCTTTTACCTCATAGCCAGTTGTACTTTTTTTGTGCTTTGACATATTCATGTCATTACATGTATCTTCTAAACGTATTCAACATGTACTGAAGCCTCTATGTGTCAGGCCCTGGGAGTACAAGCATGAATAAGATACAGTCTCTGTTCTAAAGAAGCCTATAGTCTAGTGAAAAGAGATGAAGCAAATAACTACCAATAAAACACGATAGGTATTATAATCAAGTTGTATACAAGATATAGTGGGGCCATAAATAGAGAAATCATTCTAGTGGGGTATTGTATAAAGAAATGCTTTGGAGGTGGAGGACAATGGCTTTGCTTAGTCTTAAAAAAATGGGCAAGAGTAGGGCTGGAATGAGACTGAGGTGAGGAGAGGGCATTCCAGGCAGAGAAAAAGTGTGACCAAAGATACTACTGTAAAACAACAAGGTATATTCAAGAAAGAGGATAAGAAGTTTCGATAGGCATAGCACATAGAACCAGAGGAGGATTTTTCAACAGGGAAACTCTATGGTTATATTAACATTTTAAAGACTTGGTTATAGTAATAGCATGGGAGATGGACTTGTGGGAATCAAGGTAACAGAAAACTTGGATACCTGAAATACTAGAGAAAAACGCTGAGGGCTTAAGCTCAGAGAAGTGTGTTACAGAAAAGAGGACACACCTAAGACATACTACAGAGGTAGAATGGGCAAGATCTGATAACTGATTAGATGTGGAGGATGAAGAAGACAAAAGCCTAGAGTGACTCTAGGTTTTCCATTCGGTAACTTGATGGACGATGATGCCATTTGCTAAGACAGAGAATGTAGGTAAATGTGTAATTGGATGATAATGAAGGGGTCAGAGGGGTTGTGGAAGAAGCTCCGTTTAGAGGCATGTTGAAAAACTTGAATCATACATATATGGCTGCAGATGTTAACAGGGAAAGGAAAGATGATGATTAATGAACTTGAAAACTAAAGACTTTAAAAAGTAGAAAATATTCTTAACAGAAATTTAGAGAAAAAGCAAAAATAAGGAAAAGTGAACACCAAAGCAAAATAAATAATAAATGCAAATAAAGATGGAAGGAATAAAATCAAGGGGAACCTAATATAAATACAATTAAAATAAAAAAGGTCAGCTCTGGCCATGTTGAGCTTTCTATGAAACTTCAAGGTCAGGGTTATTTAGTAGCAAGTTGAACATGTTTAACTCAGAAGAGAGGTAGATTTTGTATTGTCTGTAGGTGATAGCTAAAGCCAAGAGCATGGAAGAAGTCATTTGGACAGATCATTTCAAGTAAGCACAGAGAGACAAGGTGAAAACCTTGAGGAACAACAATATTTAGGACGTGCTCAGAGGAAAATCAGCCAGCACAAAAGGCTGAGGGAAAATGCTCAGAGATATACCATAGGAGCAAAACCAGAAGAGAAGAAATACTTAAGAGGTAGTGGTTAATGTCATGCCCCAGGGGTCAAGTCAGATTAAGACTGAAAGATACACATTGGGTATGGCAATTAAGTTATCTGTTGGTGACTGGAGAGGATAATCTTAATTGGGAGTGGGTAGGATAAACTGGCTGACCATAGGTTTGAGGAGTAAATGGGAAGTGAGAATTAAAATATATTGAATGTAGATAATTTTAAAAGTAGTTTAGCTGTGAAGGGAAGAGTAAGATGGGGCTGTAGCTGGAGGGAGACAGAGTCCAAGGAAGGGTACAGAAGAAGAGATTTAAGATATGAGAAGCTGATAGGAAAGAGTTGATAGGTGTGGAAAGGCTGAAGATAAAGGAGAGGAAAATCCCCAAAGAGCTTGTGAAGGATAGATCTACACCAAAGGTAGTTTTAGAATGGACAAGGCATGTAAAATGATGATGATGATAATGGCTTAAATGATAATAACAATAGCTAGTCTTTACTGAGCACTTAATATGTGTCAGGTAGTATGCCAAGTGCTTTCCATACATCATGTAATTTAATCCCTAACCTAGACTAATGGATAGGTTTAATTAGCTGTCCCATTTTACAGATGAAAAACTGAGGCACAGAGAGGTTACGTTACTTTGTCCAAGATCACAGAGCTAATACACGTACCAGCTGGGATGCAAATCCCAGTCTGGTTGAGGCCATAGTCGGAACTCTTAACCACTCTTACTATACTGCTAAAGCACTTGGTCCTCACCATTGATTAGAAAGGGTTAAATTAAAGGCACAGACAACTGCTTATCTCTGGTAGTGGTCAGACACAGAAAAGCTAGTCGGTATTTGAACTTCAATCCCTGTCCAGCTGCTTCTCTTCCCATTTCCTCTTTCTTTATTCTGCATTCCCTAGAATGAGGAATGCAGGACTGTTGGTCTCTTCGTATATCAATAACATTAAGCAGGATCTCTAAAATATACTTTATTCTTCCTCCCCAGAACCAAACATTCTTAAGTTCCAACCCCCTAAAGGAAATCAATGTAACCACAAGCAATTGCATGTTATCACCCTCTCGTATTGTCTTTTTAAATCCATACATACACTCACTTTACTACTGTCATTGTGCTTCAGGCTCATCACCTACATGCAGAAGCAAGATGAATAACAACAACAAAATAACAACCACAGAGGTGCCTCTAATAAGTGGCAAATGGTAGGAAAATAAAGTATGGTATCTATTCATCATGCACATAATTAACATTTCTTCTTTGTGGTGAGAACATTTAAAATCTTCTGCCTGTTAGCTATTGTGGTAATTATATTACCATATATAAGTGTATCAAATCAACACATTGCCCACCTTAAATTTACACAATGTTAGATGTCAATTATATCTTGATAAAGCTGGGGGGAATGTTCGGTACATATCATTTTTGGCTCAATAGCTTCTGGTTCCATGTGAAGGTTATTTTTCATTCATTCCTCCTCTCCAACTTGTTGTAAAATGGATCCAAATTCCTCTTATACCATATCCAAAGCAGCTGTGTTTGGAACATTGACCCCTTTGCAATATAATAACTAAATATAAGAAAACTGTACAAATTCCAAAACTAACGGTTAACCAACACTCTTCTTGGTAAGTTATTTATCACTTTGAGAAAAAAAAATGTAAATTAAATTAAGATTCATTTATGTAGTAAGGTGAATTTTCAATCATTTCAAAAAAAATGTATTTCTATAAGTCTAAGCAAGGGTGCTTCAAAATGATCATGTTTCCAGAAGAGTCAGAAATAGTCATACATGTCATCATTAGCAGATACGATCTTGGTTCAGATAGAATGGAAAATGATTAAGAAACTATTCCACACCATCACATTTAAAGACCCTGCTCTGGAAAATTCTAATTCACTTACCCACAGGGCTCTTGAAAATAGGTAGTGTCAGTATGCCGATCCAGAGCTAGCTTGGTGTATGCAGTGTCACCCCTGGAAAAGTCGGAAGTGAAATACCACATCCTCCCATAGATGGTTTCCCTGTCAAATGAAATACAGGAAGACCTTTTAGCTATTTGAAATTTTCATTATCTTTCAAAACTCTTTGTAATACTTTCATTATTCACAAATAACAATAGAGTTCTGGCTCTAGATTTCTATCTATGAGGTGAAGATGACAGTGGAAAACACCACCAGTCAATTCTGTCACTGATTAATATTCTAGGAAGTTGTGGGGGGGGCAAGGAGAAACTACGGAAGTATAATGTAGTCTGAAAGCTTAGAGAATCATCTCACTCTGTCTATGTGCCTACTTCTAATAGCTTTTCATTCAAGGTTCTTTGCTGTGCTCAGCTTCCTTGCATAGAAAAAAATGTTTTTATGCAGCTGCTTTTAGAAGTTATTAATGAAGCTGCTCACCCATCTTTTTGACATGGAGGAATGAGAAAAAGAGAAAAGGATAGTTTATGTTAGCAAGTATTTAGTGAGACTTGCTGTATCACTGTTCTTGTTTCTCTCCCTCAGGTATATATCATAGGTTTAGATTTTATAGTTATTTTCCTGGTGAGCTCAGATCTGACTAAAGGTCGCTTTAATTCTTTAGCTTTCAAGTTCATCTATTTTCTGAATCCTCAAAGTCCAACCAGGAAATGTTCTTCCTCTTCAGCTCAATCTTTACAGCCCTCTCAATTTGTGGCTTACCAGCACAGCTTCTTGTACTGGAACTTTCTCAGCCTGTGTTTCAAACTGAGTAGCTCACAAATGTTGGTTGTGCTCTATTACAATAGGGCGAATGACCCAGCATACTACCTGGTGTATGCAGTGTCCCACAATGAGCTATATCTGTCTCTTCTTAAGTCAAAGGAAAGCACCAATTTCTAACAAAGTAGGTTTACATCACATTTAATACTACAGAAGATCAATCTATACTGAAATATAGCAATGCAGACTAGCAAGTGGAAACACTGTACTTAGGATCAAGAAACCCGAGCCATTTGAATTCCAACCCCACTGATTACTAGATGAGCAATACTGAACAAGCCACTTAACATATCTGAGCCTCAAATTCTGCACCCGTAGAACAGGGGATAAAATACACACTTATCTGGATTGTTATAATGACCAAAGAAAATAATAGGCGTGAATATGCTGGTTAAATGGTGTAAGGCAGTATTATTAACAACCAGTCTCTGAATCAAGCCTTAGGAATGAGAGAAGGTCAAAACAGGATGATCTTTTGACACCATTGTATTCAATCCTCTCATTAATCAGATGGGGAAATAGAGGCCACTGGGGGTGTCAAGAGAAAGTTTTGTGTGTAATGGAGTTGCCTATGTTCCTACAACTGCTTGATGGTAGAACTCAAACTAGTGCCTGGTTCTCTTTACTCACAGTTAGTGCTCACTCCAGTGTACAATGACACCACTCACTTTGAGCATTGATGGGCTCAAAAAAAAAAAGTATCAATGATTTTGAAGTCTTTACCACATTTAACATATAAGCATCTTCAGAGATTAAAAATCTGCACCTCAAATAAAGAACTATCAATGGGAATCTCCTTATTCAGGCCACAAAATATTATCGATTAAAAACAAGGGTGACCATACCTGTTACATTATTTTATTGGTGTTCATGCTCTGGAAATCAATCACTGCAGATATCAGGAAACTAATGAATTACCTGATCAAGTTGATCCTTTGTGCCAACTTCTCTGTGTGTTCTTGAGTGGGAGGGACATTTTCTACAAATGCAATTCCATAGAGCAGAAAGTTTTGCATGAAGTTCTTCAGTCCCTCATTGGTTTCTAAAATGCTCTGGCAATCTACAGATGGCTCTTGGGCTTGTTGGTAGATTTCAGAATTCCATAAGAGTCTAGGTTGGATGACCTTTTGTTTCTGTCCTTCATAACTGTTTCTCACCAGCCAATCCAAATCATATTTAGTCACATGATCATCTGGCCCTTTTAAGGGAAAAAAATAAAAGGCATTAAAATAATAATTATAAATGCTGCCAATAATTTACTGGTTAAGAATGTTATTTTTAGCAATCACTCACCCAGTGCTGTATTGTTTATGAAACCAAATAAGAATGAGTGCCTATAACGTTCCTGAGAAAGAAACATTTGTAGGTTGAGTAGTATGAATTATAAGTGAATGAATGAACAAATAAATCTTCCCAGCAGGTAGGTAAGTCTATGGAATTATAGCTCTGGAGCATTTATCAAGTCATCAAAGAACGATAATGAAAAAAATCCCAGTTGCTTTTTAGTCTACTTCCCTCTTTCTCCCCTTGCCCCAACCTCACCTCTCATCTACACACAAACCTTTTGAGCTAGAAGGGACTAATCTTTATTTTACTAATGGAGAAGAGTTAGTGACTAACTCAAGACCACACAGCTGAATAAGTATTACAGCTGGAACTGGAACTCTGGCCTCTTACTTCTGGCGGTTCAGTACTACACTATGTTGTCTTCCTCTTCTAAATGAGTTAGGTCAGTTTGGTCTAATGATACAACATCAATACAGCATGATAAAGTGATGTCATAAGTGAATTTGCCCACTGTGCAAACAAACAAACACAAAACAACAACAACAAAAACCAGCGCCCAAAATTCTTTTGATAAAATCTTCAGGATAAGCAAAGAATACAAGAGGAGCGAAAGGCTATAGGCTATGCTGGCATCTTCTCTCTCCCTTTTACTTCTTTCTAGCTCTCTGTATTAGTCTCTGCTTGTATCTTTTGGCTTCCCACCCCCCAGATAATTAATGTATCATAAAGAATATGCAAAGCATAAGAAAGTATGAGGAAATAAAAAAAAAATCACTGATACTTATCATTCTACCACCCAGATGAAACCACTATTAACAGCTTGGCATCATTCCAGTTTTTTGTTCTATGCATTATTTTACTTTATAAAGTTTGCCATATATGTGAATATATGTGTGTGTGTGTGTGTGTGTATGCGTACATGATATACACGTATACATACACACACACATATATACATTTGCACCCTCCCTTTGTTACTTAACATTTTAACAATAATTTTATCATTGAAAATCTCCATAAAATAAATTCTTATAATTTGCAAAATATGGACTACAAAAATGTACTTAATCAATCTGTTCTTCTGGGGCATGTAGTTTGTTTCTTGAAAAAAATCCCTATTATTTGATAGTGATCATCTTTGTCTATATTTCTGATGATTTTTTTCAAAATACACACATAGAAGGTGTAGTTGTTAAATCCAAAGACATACACTTTTAAGAGTCTTGACACATATTCATATAACCAAATTACTTTCTAGAAAGTCTACCAATTTTCATTGCCTCCAACGATATTTGTGTGCCCATCAAAGTTGCATATTCTTATTTTTTAAATATATTTTTCTAATTTGGTAAGTAAATTGCTCTTACTGTAATAATTTTAATTGACTCACTTACTAATAAGGCTAATAAGACACTTGTTAGACATCTTATTTTTTGTTTCTGTTTTTTTTTAATGGCAGGTCAAATATCCTGAAACATACATGTATTTTGATAGTCTTCTAATCCCAGTTGAGTTCAAGTATTAAAGTAACACGCACGAGCTAAAAGAATTCAATATTGTTTCAAGGCACTTACTGTATCTCCATGACTAGATGAAAACAAGGACAATTAGGATGGACAATTAGACAGCATGTACTATAAAAATAACTTTTTGCTTACAATTTACAACATGTATTATTATTACAATTTTTCATCTCTGATAACTTGCAATGCTGATTTCATGAATCTAGCAATTGTAAAATTCAGAAACTATTTTCTAAAACTTCAGGGCAAATAATTTACAAATAAGGTACACAAAGATTTAGACCATGCAAAAATTTTATGCATGCAATTTTATCAAATTATATCCCTACTTGCTGTCTATATACAAAATCATGCATACATGATAAAACATTAGCAACAGAGTAGTCTTTAAAATCAATTTATCATAAAAGTATTGGTATATTAACATGTCTATAAGCAGCGTGTAACAGGGTTAAGAGACATCAAGGCAATAATACTTGGAGTTACAAAAGAAACCATGTGTAATACTTTTTCCTAAGTGTAGTATATGGCAGATAGATGGTCCCAGCAAAAAATACTAATGTAATAATCTACCCTGCTGTTAGTCCCACATTTTTAAGATGAAATACAGTAAATCTGGGTTTCAGTGGCCCTTAAATTTTCCAGTATTATTTAAAGTGTCTTTAGCTCCCTGAATCATTACTATTCTCAAAGTAGATCTCTTGGTCCTTTGGGTTTTCCACAGCAATTACCAAAACCAGTGTCTGTGGCTTCTGTTGGACTTTCTGGTATTTGATCTTTCTTGCTTCTGAAAGTAGGTGGACAGTCTACACAAAGACCGGCTGGATGATCCCAGTTTTCACTGCCAGACGTTATCAAGCCTTCAGATTTGTTTTGATCAGACTCTTTCTGACTTTGAAGCTCACTCCACTCAGATCTTACAGGTGTATTATGTTCACTTGCTAATATAAAAGATGCGGGAGTTCTTTCAGGTAGAGGAGGAGGTGAATAAATCTTCACTGACAGCATCCTTCTCCGCTCCCAAATGTGTTGTTCCTGCTATAGTATGTGTAGCATTGGACGTTGGCAATACTTTCCTTGCAGAAATGCTTTCCATACTAGTGGCAGCAGAAACTGCGGCACTTGCTGTTGAAATATGAGTTTTATTCTTGGTCACTGGACCATCAGAGTTCCTGTCATCAGAGTGAAGAGGGTCAGTAAAACTGAAGGGTGCTCTGAAGAGAGATCAACTCTTATGATACACAAGATCATGGGTTTCAACTAGTATTGTGGGGCTTGGTATTAAAAGGACAGTTTTCATTGTTTGGCTGGGTATCTGAGGATTTGCTTTCAGAGGAACCGGGCATAGGTGGGATATTTTCAGGTCCATGAAATGACCATATTACATGTCCTTTCTCATCAAGAGGCAAGCGGCCTGGCCTTAGAGGTGTGTCTGAATTCTTCTGTGATTCTTCTGGTGGAATACCTGGAGCTTTATTTGACTGTGGTGCACGGTGGTCCACGCAAGAATTCTGAGAAATATCACCAACTTTTAGATCACCCGAACTCAATTCCTGTAACTGAGAGGTTTTATCAATCATGCAAGGTGAAGCCGATTTAATATTAATTGCTTGTCCCCAATTCGAGTGTGTTTCCATCAAAACTTTTTGGTCCCTCTTGGAAAGGGACCTTGTTAATCTCAAAACTTAAACTTCTCTCCAGTTTTTTATTTACCTATTCAACAGTTGATTCATTTTCCCCTGGAAGTTCTGTTGATTTACTATAATTTCTGTTGAGGTCTGTTGAGTGTCGTTCTGATGAAAGCATGTGCAACACTGGCTTTGGATGGTATGTGTCATTGTCCTGCCACACAGTGGTGACTGTTGGAAAAGCCGAAGGGGGAGAAGGTATCAAGATGGGTGGCCCTGGGTGAGGTTCCATCCGGTGGCTGCAGTATTTCTTCCTTAGCATCCCCTTAAACAAGGTAACTGCAGGTCCTTGGTGGTTTTGGAGAAGAATCTTGTTTGTCACAATCTGTGGAGTTGACCATAGATCAGTGTTCATTTCATTCACTCCATTGGCAATGTTCTGGACTCCACGAATTTCATATAGTTGTGGGTGTTTTTCAAACAGTTGGGTCATAGCTCTGTGGAAAAGCTCATACTGCTCCTTAGCTTATACTGCAGAATGCCTCTGTGTTCTCATTTCTTGTATTAAATTAAGTACATTAAATGCCTCTGGTATTTTCCCAGCCTTTAGTAAATTCCACGTGTAGTCTACAGCCCAAATAGTACCTGCTTTTCCCCATTGTGCACTGCAATGAACACAAATAGGCACATCTTCATGTTCTTGGTATTTCCTCCTCAAGCTTGTCCTATCCAGAATAGAATCCAACGATGAGGGAACAGCATGGTCTGGCCAGTTCACATAATAAAAGTGACACAGCCTATGATACTCGTTCTGAAGTTCAAGTAAGCGTGTCCTAATGAAGTCATCTGTTCTTGCGTGTTCAGCTTCACAAGAAATTTTAAGTGGTGCAACTGTTACAGGGTCTTCTCCATACTAAGGCTGATAGCACCCATATTTTTTCTTTCCATCTCAAGTTCTCCACAGGCCATTACAATGATTACAACATTGTCGTCCCATGGCATCCTCCGAAAATCCATTACTGTATTTGCTAAAGGTCCTTGGGTTGCCACATATGCTTTTGGCCCATAAAATCCCTTAATAAAATTTGCATTGATATCATCTGAACATTGAGAAGAAGTCTTTAAAGTCAACTTAACTCGCTGTGATCAAATGGCAGTATGTCTTTATATCTGCTCGTTTTGACATTTTCTTCTTTTCCTCCAGTGGCTGTGGGACAAATCTTTTCTGTTCTATAGTTGGTAGACAATCTCCTTAATCGCATGAAATCCTGAGCTAAGTTGTCCTCCCCCCTGTCATCTGGACTCTCTGGATGAATTTCCCCAGGATATCGACGTGCTCCATCCTCCCGAGTCTCCCACCTGCCCAGCGCAGAGCCAGCTCGCTCCCCGTCCCTCCCCTTCCCCCATCCCTACTAACCCCAGCCACCCCCTGCTTCGCTCCATTGCTCTACAACTACTGGGGCAGCCCTGCTCTCCACGGCTGCTAGCGCCAACCCCAACCCCAACCCACAGCTTGCTCCATCCTCCTTCTCCCTCCTCCCACTATCCTCCATGCCCGCCCTCCTCCTCCCCCATCGGAGATGCTGTCTGCCACCAAAGCCACAGGATCAGGGCTCTCCACTCGCCCTGCTCCGCCAGCCGGTCCTGCCTCCCCACCCCCACTACCAGCCACAGCCACCTCTCCTCATGGGCGCGCCACCACCCCCCAGACATCTGTTTTTTATAAATGCAAGGATTACCAAACTGTGCTCCAAGGGCCAAACCTGCCCAGCACTTGTTTTTTTCACACCTATTTTAGAACACGTGTCCATTTGGTTACATATTGTCTATGGCTGTTTTCACCCTACTACTGAAGAATGAATAGCTGGGAAGAGTCGTGACAGAGATCTTACAGCCAGAGAAGTCTAAAAATCATTGCTATCTGGCCCTTTACAGAATGTTTGCTGACACGTGCTTTCATGATTTGTCTGTTCACTTCTTTCTCACATTTTTTTAATTGGAAAATTGGTGTTTTCTTACAAATCGGTAATAGCACCTTACACCTTATGGTTTTCAGTCTTCATCATTTTGCAAATATTTTGCCAAGTTAGTTGTTTCTTAATTAACTTTTCTATAGCATTTTTTATTGTAGAGAATTAGTAGTCAGATGTCTTTATTGTAAATGTTTCTTTCCTCCAATGCTTTTTTTTTCTTAGCTTGTTATTTTGAAATAATTATAGATTCAGAGGAAGTTGTAAAGAAATGTATAAGGAAGCCCTGTGCATCCTTCCTTGAGCCTTCTCCAGTGTTAACATCTTACACAACCATAGTACAATATGGAAACCAAGGAAGTGGCATTGGTACAGTCCAAAGAGTTTGTTCAGATTTCACGAGTTATACAGGTACTCGTGTGTGTGTGTGTGTGTGTGTGTGTGTGTGTGTGTGTCTGTGCAGTCTTATTACATGTGTAGCTTTGTGTAACCACTAGTACAGTCAGCATACTCAATTCTACTATCACAAGACTCCCTCATGTTATCTTCTTATAGCCACACCCCTTCCCCCTCTCACCCCTAACTCCTGGCAATTGCTCATCTGTTCTCCATCTCTATAATTGTGTTATTTCACAAATGTTACATAAGTGGAATCACGCAGATTTGCTTTTTCCTTCACATAACTAATTCCTTTGAGGTTCTTCTAAGTTATCATGTGTATCCACAGTTCATTCTTTTGTATTGCTGAGTACTGTTCCATTCTATGGATGGTTTGTTTAATCATTCAGTCATCGAAGGACATTTGGGTAGTTTCCAGTCCTAGGCTATTACAACTAAGGTTGCTGTGAACATTAATGTACAGGTTCTTGTTTGAACATAAATTTTCATTACTCTGGGATAAATGCCTAGGGGTGCAATTGCTAGGGTGTATGGCAGTTGCATGTTTCATATTTTAAGTAACTGACAAAATGTTTTTCATAGTAGTTGTGCCATTTTACATTCCCACCAGCAATATATGACTGATCCAATTTCCCAAAATCTTTTCCAGCATTTTGTGTTGTCACCATTTTTTATTTTAGTCATTCTGTTAGGTAGGTAGTGAAATTTTATCACGATATTAACTTTCATTTCTCTAATGGCTAAGGATGCTGAAAATCTTTGCATGTGTTTATTTGCCTTTTGTATATTCTAGTCAGTGAAATGTCTGTATATGTCTTTTATCCATTTTCTAATTGGATTTTTTATGTTGAGTTTTGAGAATTATTGAGTCCTAGTCCCAGTCGGGACCCAGTTCTAGACCCTGAAGATTTTCTATGTTCTTTTCTAGCAGTTTTATAGTTTTGTGTTTCACATTTAAGTCCACGATACATTTTGAGTTAATTTTTGTGTAAGGTGTAAGACTTAGGTCAAGGTTTTTTTTTTTTTTTTTTTTTTTTTTTTTCCTATAGATGTCCAATTGCTCTAGCACCAGTTGTTGAAAAGACTACCCTTCCTCCATTGAATGGCTATTGCACCTTTGCCAAAGATCAGCTGACTGCATCTGTGTAGGTCTCTTTCTGGGTTCTTTTTTCTGTTCCATTGATCTATGTGTCTGCCCCTCGACTAACACCACACTGTCTTGATTACTGCAGTCTTAACATCAGGAAGTGATTCTTTCCACTTCATTCTTTTTCAAAATTGCTTTGGCTATTCTAGGGCATGAGCCTTTCCATTTAAATTTTAGAATAAGCTTGTTTATATCTACAAAAAAAATCTTGCTGATATTTTGACAGAAATTGCATCAAAACTATAGACCAGTTTGGGAGAGAATTGACATCTTTACTATGTTGGGTATTCCAATCTGTGACCATGATTTGCCTCTCCAAGTACTTAGGCCTTCTTTGATTTCTTTCATCAGCATTTTTCACTGCTCATCATATAGGTCCTGCACATACTTTGTTACATATATACCTAAGTATTTAAATTTCAGTGAATGCATTATAGATGGATATTTTTTTTATTATTTAAATTTATTGGGGTGACAATTATTAGTAAAATTACATAGATTTCAGGTGTGCAATTCTGTATCACATCATCTATAAATTACATTGTGTGTTCACCACCCAGAGTCAGTTCTCCTTCCATCACCGTATATTTGATCCCCCTTACCCTCATCTCCCACCCCTCAACCCCCTTATCCTCTGGTAACCACTAAATTACGTTCCCCAGATTAATTTTCATACCCCGTGGCCATCCTGTGGTCACCAACTGCCCTTCAATCCCTTCACCCGCCCCCCCACCCCCACCCCCCACCCCCGCCCAAAAAAACTGAGGATTGCTAGATGAATATTTTTGATTTCAGTTTCTGCATGTTAATTGTAAGTATACAAAAATGCAATTGATTTCTGCGTGTTGATCTTGTATCCTACAACCTTACTGCATTTACTTATTAGTTCTAGTAGTTTTTGTAGACTATTTGAGGCAGTCTATATAGACAATCATGTATCTGCACATAAAAACAGTTTTATTTCTTCCTTTCTAATATGTATGCATTTTATTTCTTTTTCTTCCCTGATCGTAATGACTACAACTTCCAGAACTGTGTTAAAAAAGAGTGGTAAGAGTGGACTTCCTTGCCATGTTCCCTTCTTAGAGGGAAAGTGTTCAGTCTCACCATTAAGTATGATGTTAGCTGAAAAGATGTTCAGTATCACTAATCATCAGGGAAAAGCAAATCAACACCACAATGACATATCACCTCACACCTGTTAGGATGGCTGTTATCAACAAGACAAATAATAACTAGTGTTGGCGAGGATGTGGAGAAAAGGAGCCCTTGTACACTGCTGGTGGGAATGTAAATTGGTGCAGCTGCTATGAAAAGTATGGAGGTTCTCAAAAAATTAAAAATAGAACCACTGTATCATCCAGCCATCCCTCTTGTAGGCATATATTTGAAGGAAGTGAAATCACTATCGCAAAGTGAAATCTGCACCTTCATGTTCATTGCAGGATTATTTACAATAGTCAACACATGAAAACAATCTAAGTGTCCACTGAAAGATGAATGAATAAAGAAAATTATACATATAGACACACACACACAAACACACATCAGGGGAGCCAAAAAACGTATACAAGTGGACACTTTGGTCAACGTTGCTCAAGCAGTAGTTCACATAATCAGAAGTGTCTGGACACCGATTGTAACTACTTTGAGCACCTCTTGTAATTGCAGAAGTCAAACGTGACTTGTATTCATCTTTTGTTATTGGTGTATATTGAGTATCACAATTTTAATACAGTTTTTTCCTTTCTTAAAATGTGTATACATTTTTTGGCACCGTGTGTGTGTGTGTGTGTGTGTGTGTGTGTGTGTGTGTGTGTGAAATTCAGCTATAAAAGAAGTGAAATAAGTCAGACAGGAAAAAAAAGAAATAAGTCAGACAGAGAAATACAAATACTGGACTTATATGTGGAATCTAAAAAAAAAGCAAACGCATAGAAACAGAGTAGATTGGTCGTTACCAGGGGCAGGGGGTGGGGGAGATGGGTGATAGTGGTCAAAGGGTACAAACTTCCAGTTATAAGATGAATAAATTCTGGTGAATCTAATGTACAGCATAGTGATCTAGTTAACAATACTATATTGTATACTGGAAAGTTACTAAGAGAGTAGATCTTCAATGCTCTCACCACGGACACAAAAAAGGTATCTACGTGAGGTGATGGATGTGTTAACCAACCTTGTTATGGTGATCATTTCACAATACATGTGAATATAAATCATCACACTCTATACCTTAAACTTACACGATGTTATATGTCAAATATATATCTCAATAAAGCTAAAATATAATTTTAAAAAGCATGATATTAGTTGTGGATCACAACAGTTTTATTTTAAAAGATAAAAGTTTCAAAAATTAAATGATTCCAAAGAAAGGAAAAAAGTAGAAGTAACCAAAAGAATATTTTGGAAAGGGGCAAACCATTTTTTTTTTTTTTTGCGAAATAACTGTTCTTTAGAAGAGTACCCCAAAGAAGACCAAATTTCTTGTCCACTCACAAGTGAAAAAGAGTGTGGTCTCATCCCGACGAATGGTCTTTGGCTTGATACATAAATCTATGCTGGCAGTGTCCAGGCTGCGCTGGTGAGTCTTAGAGTTGTAGCAAGATGCTGAACGGCAGTGGTTGCGAAGCCAGACGTAATCGAAGTGCATCACGGTGTTAGCATATTGCAGTTCTAGGGGGGGAAATCACATTTGTTTATGTTATTTGATTAGTTTATATTCTATAATTTATACAAATTAATGAATATTTAGGAAAACTTAAAGAAATCAGTAGCCAGAAAACTCATTTCAAAAAGTCTACCAAGAAAGAAGCAAGAGCAACGAGGGGAGCACTGGCCCTCCACCAGACATTAAAACGTACTATAGAACTTCTATGATTAAAATAGTGTGGTGTTGCTATAGGAATAGGAAGATAAAACAATGAAAGAATATAAAGTCCAAAAAAATACCCGAATTGAAATTTGGTATGTAATAAACTGGTAGTTACAATCACTGGAGAAAATATGAACTTTTAAATAAATGGTTGGCACAAATAGATAGCCATTTGAAAAAGATAAAATAAAATTAATTCTGTACTTCATATTGTCACCAGATCTCTAAAATAAATTCAAACTAGATCAGAGTTCTAAATTTGGAAAATACAACCATTCAAGTATTTAAGTAACGCAAACACTTAAGTCACCGTGAGCTCCATCAGCAGTTCTACCAGGTGGACAGAGGATATCAAGGAAGTCCTTGTACTACTCTTGAAATGTTTCTGTTAGTTTGAAGTTATACCAAAATAAAAAGTTACCAAAAATTGACTTTCCTATACACCAGGTTACTCATTTAGAAAAGGTAACTGAAACTGAAATCAAACATACATAGGAACAAAAGCTATAAAGTATCTGGAAAGAAACAAAAATGTGCAAGACTGCTATGGAGAAATCTGAAGGACTTGAAAGAAACCTGAATGGAGAAATGTGCTCCCAGATGGGCAGATTCAATATTGAAAAGATACAAATTCTCCCCCAAATTTATACACCAAATTCCACATACTCCTGGTCCAAATTCCAGTGGAAATTTTCATGTACCGGACAGGCTAATTCCAAAAATCATATTCAGAATTAATAAAGTAACAATTTTGAAAAAGGAGAAGGAAGGAATGGGGGGGATTGTCTTGCTATGAGGTTGGTGCAGAAGTAATTACAGTTTTTGCAATTTTCTTAACCCTTTAAACCACAATTACTTTTGCACCAACCTATAGATATAAAAAAATATATTATAAAACTACAGTCATTTAGAAAGCATGGTATTTGTGCAGAATAGGTGAACAGATCGAGGAAACAGAATAGAGTCCCAAAAGAGACCCACGTGTATGTGGAACTATGGTATATGTTAAAAGTAGCATTTCATAACAATGGAGAAAAGATGGATTACTCAATAACTAGTTTGGGAAAAATGAATACTTGAAAAAATGGATTCTGGCTTATATCATTCAAAACAGTAAATTACTGATAGGTTAAAACATAAAAAATAAAACTATTATATGTTGACAACCTTAAGGTAGAAAAGACCATCTTAACACAACACAAAAAGCCAACAAGATAAATTTGTCTATATGAAAATAATAACCTTTCATTCTGCAAACAATATAGAAAAGTTAAAAGACAAGTAACAGGAAAAAATTTAAACAAAATAATTAATACCCAGCATATAGAATAAATCTCTGTGATCATTAAGATAAATGATAGAAAAATGAGTGACGGATATCAATTGGAAAGTCACCAGAAGTGACCAATAAACACATGAAACCTCCCCCAACCTTAGCGGTAATCAAGAGAAATGGGTATTAAGATACCATTGTGTGTGTGTGTGTATGTGTGTGCAGTCCTGCATTTTTCTATGGAGTGCATCCAGAACTTTCAACAGAATTTCTATGGGATCCATAACCTAAAAATACTGAAAACCATGCCCTTGGGGTGACAAAAGTGATAACACTGAGATAATCTGGGCTTGGACAAACTACAGCCTGTGGGCCATATAGTATATAGCCCATGGCCTGTTTCTGTATGGCTTGGAACATAAGAATGTTTTTTACATTTTAAAAGTGTTTTAAAACAAAAAATATCATGCAGCTTAGACTGTAGTTATATCCTGCTCAGTGGTTATATCCTGGAAGGAGTAATTTATAACTTTTCATTTGGGGTTAGGTATCTCTCCCCTTTGTTCTTCCGGCACTCTGTATGTTGCCTAAAAGCATTTATCACTCTGTCTTATAACTGTCTATGTGTTTGTCTCTGCCACACGACTGTGAGCACCTTGAAGATAGGGGATGTGTTGTCTTCATCAATGCATCTTAGCACTTACCACAATGCCTGGCTCCTGGTGGGTGCTCATTAAATGTTTGCTGAGTAGATCAATGAGTGGTGGTGAGGCTGCCTTATTGTTCACTCTACTACAGGTGGCACCATAGAAATGAGAAGGATTTTTTCATCAAAACTA
The DNA here is from genome assembly GCF_004115265.2 of Rhinolophus ferrumequinum. Classification (NCBI taxonomy): domain Eukaryota; kingdom Metazoa; phylum Chordata; class Mammalia; order Chiroptera; family Rhinolophidae; genus Rhinolophus; species Rhinolophus ferrumequinum. Next base: position 5,315,376 of record NC_046284.1, on the reverse strand, counting down.
TGAGTGACCTTCTCCTGCCCTACAGATACCCAGTAATCCTGACTGCCACCTGCTATATCCCATTTTCACCTTATGACTTGCTAGGCACATACAATACGCATATAGGAGTGGAATAACTTATACTGCTATGTGGCTGGACTCATTTCTTAAGCTCTAAAACATCCCCTCCGTTTTGGTCAAGGTGATATGCTTATTGTCTTTCATTCCATGACTGGAATTCATGTTTGCCTTTGCACTTGCCATTTTTCTCCTTGAAATCACAAGCTCTTCTAATTAAACGACTATATTTTCCTTCAAAATCTAGCTAAAACTTCATGTATTCCAGGAAGCTTCCTTGAATAACCCTACATTTTCTTTGAAATTAAGTATTTGGAAGGTATCAACTTAATTTGCATTTGCATATGGCATAAGGTATTTGTGCTTCTTTTATTTATTTACTCAATTTATGTTTCATGGATACTGCCTCTTACATTAAGACAGAGACTGTGCTTCCATTTCTGGTTTTATAGAAGTTGTCAGATCTGTATAAAACTGACACTAATCAAATGTTTATCAATTAGGTCTTGCCAAAATGTCGATACAAAAGAAACTTGGGACTCATCTTGACTCATCTTTCTCATAACCTACATTTAATCAATCACCAAGTTTGTTGATCGCACCTCCTAAATCTCTGAAATCCATATGACCTCTCCATTTCCACTCATTTCTCCTGCCACATTCAGGCAATCACTGTCTCTAACACTAATAGTGGACCTCTATAAAGAGATTTTTAAAATCAGAGTAGTAAAATCGAAGTGTACTTTGGAAAGAATGCTCTAGTTTCTGGATTATCTGGGAGAAAGACAAGGCTGTACCGATCCTGTTACAATAGTTGCCTCCTTGTCCTTTGATGCTCATGCTGTCCTGTGTAACTCTACCCCTCTTCATTATGCTAATCAAATATTTCTTGAATCACTCTATAGTGAAATAAGTGAAGATCAGTTTACTGTCTTCCAACTGTCACCCGTCATCCCTTTCCCTGTCATCATTCTTGGCAATTCCATCACCATTAATTGCAATACCTTCATAATTTTCATTTCAAACTCCCTACATTTCTGACTACCTCTTGTTTCCTTTCCAGCTCCATTATTCGGGCACTCCTCACTCCAATAATCATTCAATCCCACAAAGAGCTTCAATCCATTGACCATAAGCTCCTTTCATTATCCATCATCTTGTCTCCTTTAATGTCTTCACTTCCCTCCTTATAGAGTCCAGCTTCCATGGTCCATCATTTTAATTGATTCCTCACAAACACCCCTAACTCCCTCGTCCCCCTCTCCTTCTGCCACACTTCCCTGACAAAGCCCCAACCCTGATAAACTCAAGTCCTCACCTCTTCTGTGCCTACAGGCAAGCAGCTGGACATTGCTAGCGAGAAAAAAAAAATTAAACTGCACTGGCTACTCTCATTTTAAAATTATCACCAAAAATTGCAAATGAGTATTCAACACTGCCAAATATTCCTTGCATAATTTCCTAGTAAATTCACTCACTCACTCTCCAAGAAGATTATTTCACACTGTCCTCTCCTCAAACTGCCAACACTGCCTCTTCCTTCCCAATTTCAACTGATGACCTTGGTTACTTCTTCAAAGAGAACATGGAAGCAACTAGAAGAGAATCTCCACAAACTTATGCTCCCCACCCACCCACTTACCTGCATCTGTGGCCTATAGTCTGCCGCCCTTCCTGTTACTACGGTTGAAATATCTGTGCACTGAACCAAGGCCAACACTTCCATTTATGAATTAGATCCCCTCTCCTCTCCTACTCAGGCACTACACTTCTGAAATTGTTCTATCCTTTTGCATCATCAAAATTTTCCTCCCTATTTGATCATTCTCATCAGCAAACATGTTGTAATATGTCCCATCTTAAAACAATATTCCCCTTCACTCTATAAACCACTCCCACTCCCACCCCACCTATTTTATATTCCCTTTCATAGTGAAACTTAAGGCTTTATGTTTTCACTACCTTCTCCAATTCCCTCTCTTGTTTGAAGTTTTACATTTACAGAAAAGTTGCAAACACACAAGTTGCCATATAGCCCTCATCCAGTTTCCCCTATTATTAATGTCTTACATTAGTGTGGTACATTTGTCACAACTAAGAATGAACATTGATACATTATTTATTAGCTAAATCCCATAATTTATTTGAATTTTATTAGTTATCCCCTAATGTCCTTTTTCTATTCCATGATCCCATTCAGGACCCATATTCTATTTAGGCATCATGTCTCCTTAGGTTCCTCTGGGCTGTGACTTTCCTGGTTTTTGATGACCTTGACAGTTTTGAGAGGTACCGGTCAGGAATTTTGTTAGAAATATCCCCTGATTTGGGTTTGTCTGATGCTTTTCTCATGGTTAAAATGGCGTTACACTAAAGGGGTGAGGGCTGGGAGATGAGGGTAAGGGGGATCAAATATATGGTGATGGAAGGAGAACTGACTCCGGGTGATGAACACACAATGGGATTTATAGATGATGTAATACAGAATTGTACACCTGAAATCTATGTAATTTTACTAACCATTGTCACCCCAATAAATTAAAAAAAAAATGGCGTTACAGGTTTTGGGGAGGAAGCACACAGAAGTGAAGGGCCCGTCTCACCACATCACATCAATGGCACATGCTATCAATATGACTTATCACTGCTAATGTTAACCTTGAATACCTGGTCAATGCAGTGTTTGCTAGATTTCTCTACTTCAAGTTACTCCCCCCGCCTTCCATATTCTGTTCTTTGGCAGCAAATCACTAAGTGCAGCCTACGTCATAGGACTGGGGAGTTATGATTCACCTCCATCATTGGGGGAGGGAGAGTACCTACATAGATTATTTGGAATTCTCCTGTATGGGACATTTGTCTCTACTCTCCCCATTTATTTATTTATTCAATCATTTATTTATGTAAGCATGGAATCAGGGTAATAATTGTATACTTTGGGTTATAATCCAATACTATATTATTTTCATGCTCAAATTGTTCCAGCTTTGGCAGTTGGTAACTCTTTTAGTTAGTTCCTGTGTTCCTTTACCATTGCCACATAATTGTTTTTTCTTAGCATTTCCTTCCTTTCTGGCACCACAAGATGCTCCGGGCTCGTCTTGCATTTTCCCCATCCCAGCCCTGGAGTAAGCCATTCACCAAGGAGCCCTTGGCTCTTTTTACTGGAGACTGGTATCAGAAACCAAGATTCAGGTGTGCTCATTGCTACTGGGGTGTCATTGCTTCTAGGTCCTCTCAGTGGACAGAACTAGGAAATATAGTAATATTTATGTAAAAACATGTCTATAATTATTTCTGTCTCTAGCCGTCTGTATCTATATTAAGCTAAACATGAGTTTGTACTGATGTCTCCAACTCTGATCCAGTATCACACGATTCATTCTAGCCTTTCCCTCTATGCTTATCTGTAACCACACTCTCTGGTGGTGAGAAATCGGGCTCCCACCATCTGCCATGCTTTATGTGTTCAATTTCAGTACACATATATAGCAGTTTCAGAATTGCAAATCTGTACTCATGTAACGAACAACTTTACCAACTAGAGTACAGTGTTCATGTATAGTTTTTTGTCTGTATCCTTATGGTTTCCAGTCAAAACACCGTTTTACAATGTGACTTATACCAGCACCTACTCCTCTGTTCCCTTCAATGACGTATGTCATATATTTGTAACAGGGTCAGATTCATACATCACAGGCTGCACTCCGTTCTAGTCTCTGACCTTCTAGTAGATTTTTTTTTTAATTTATATACAGTAATGTTCACTTTTTGCTCTAAAGTTCTATGGTGCTTTTTCTAATGCACAGAGTCATTGCCACGACACAGCAATACAGATTAGTTCCACCAAAACCCTGGCAACCACTGACTTGTTTTTTGTCCCCATAGTCTTGCTTTTAACAGAATGTCATATGAATGGAATAATACAGTATGTAGCTTTTTATGGTCAGGCTTCTTTCACTTAGCAAAATGCATTGAAGATTCATGCTGTCATTGTGTGAATTAATAGCTCATTCCTTTCTGTTGCCAAATAGTATTCCAGCATATGAATGGGCTACAGTTTATTTATTAATTAACCAATTGAAGGATATATTGGTAGCTTCCCATTTTTGACAATCATGAATAAAGCTGTTATTCGTGTGTGAGTTTCTGCTGTAGATATAAATTTTACAACTCAGTTGGGTGAATACCTCGGAGTGTAACTAGTTGCTGGCAAGCCTACGTCTAATTTTATGAGAAACTGCCACACTGCCCTCCAGGGTGGCCGTGTCATTTCTGCATTATCCCAGCAATAGGAGTTCGCGTTGCTCTGCCTCCTCGCCAGCATTTAGTGTTGTCAGGTTGTTGTGGATTTCAGTCATTCTACTAGGTATTTAGTAGTATTCTAAATTTCACTGCCCTAAAAATCCTCTGTGCTCTGCCTATTCATCTCTCCCCCCACTATGAGTTTTGAAATGCAGTATTTTCATTTCTAAATCAGGTGAGAATATTTTCTAATTTTTATTGTGATTTTAAAAATTTGACCTACAGGTTACTTAAAAGTATACTTCATATTTTAGGGAGATTTTCTAGTTTTCTTTTTATTGTAATTTTCTACCTTCATTTCACTGTGGCCGAAAAACATACTCAGTGCAACAGTAATTGTTTAAAGTTTTTGAGACTTGCTGTATGGTCTAGCATAGCATCTAATTTTCTGTGTGAAGGAAAGAATATGTATTCTGTTGTTATTGCATGTGGTCATCTGCATATGTCTATGTCAGTTAGGTCAGGTTTGTTAATATTATTGTTCAACTCTTCAATATAGTTGTTGGTTTTATTTGTCTGATATTCTATCAATTAATGAGGGACATGTGTTGAGATCTCTGGTGATGACTGAATTTTTTGGACTTCTGTCAAGTTTTGCTTTGTATATGTTGAGTGTTAAGTGTGTACAAATTAGAATAATTTTATCTTTTGATAGATTGCCTCTGTTATCATTATAAAATATCTCTATGTCTAGTAAAAATTCCTGCCTTATATTTTGTCTGATATTAATATATTCACATGAGTTTTCTTTTGGGTAGTGTTTGCATTGTATACTTCTTCCACCCTTTTACTTTTAATCTTCTTAAATCCTGACATTTAACTTATGTCTCTTATAAACAGCACATAGATTTTGTTTTTAAACAAGTCTGATAATCTTTGTCATTTAATTGATGTGCTAAGTCCATTTTGAGTTTAACTCTACTGTATCAATATTTGCTAATTATGACTGTTTTGTTACCTTTTTCTTTTTTGCTTGGTTTTCCACTGATTAGTAATTTCTGTCATTCTGTTTTTCCTCCTTTGTTTACTTGTTAGTTAAACATTCTTTTACTGATTTTTAAAAGTAGTTATCCTAGGGATTACAACATTTATCTTTGATTTATTACATTATGATGCAAATTAGAGAATTTATATTAACTCCGCATATTCTCCTTCCTCAACCATTGTTGTATATTTTAATTATGCACACATGTGCACATGCGTGCACACACACACACAGATATTCCACGTGACATTAGTATTCTTGTATTATACAATCAATGGGCATTCAGATCTACCCACATATTTAACTTGTCCATTACACTTCATTCAATTGTATATCTTCAAGCTTTCATTTGGCGTCATTTTACTTCTGTTTAAAGATCCTCAATATTTCCTTTGGTGTTTGGTGGCAGGTTCCTTAAGTTTTAGACAATCTAAAAACATCTATTTTATTTTCATTTTTGAAAGCTATTTTCACTGGATATAGAATTTTAAATTGGCAGTTACTTTTGCCAGGATTTTGAAGATATCCTTCCATTATCTCAAGTTATTTCTGTTGAGAAGTCAAAGCCAATCTAACTGCTACTCCTTGTAAGGTAATGTATCTTTTTTTCTCCAACTTATTTTAAGTTTTTTTCTTTTCCTTTCTTTTTTAGCATTTTTTTACTAAAATACATCTAGATGAGGTTTTCTTTGTATTTGTTCTGCTTTGAGTTATAGCACTTTTTAAAATCTATGACTTGATGCTTGTAATAGGCAGAATTCTAAAATGACCTCCAGTGACCCTTGCCATATTATAATCCCTTCCCCTGGAGTGTGAGAGGGACTGTGAATATGATGGAATTTCACTTGCATAATTAGGTTGTGTATATGGCATAGTTGGCTTTAAGAAAGGGAGATGATCCTGGATGGGGTGACCTAATCCAGTGATTCCTTAAGAGGCACAGGGTTCTTTCTAGTGAAAGAGACTTGAATGAGGAAAGGGATTTGCTGTAAAGGAGATTCTCCATTGGTTTTGAAAACGGAGGGGACTACATGGCAAGTAATACAGGCAGTCTCCAGGAGCTAAATGACCCACAGTTGACATGCAGCAAGGAACCAATGACCTCAGTTCCACAGCCACTTGGAACTGAATTCAGCCAATAATCTGAATGAGGCTGGATATGGATTCTTAGCCACAGCCTCCAGACAAAACACCCTGATTTCAGCCTTTAACACACTGACCAGAGAACCCAGTCATGCCATGCCTAATCTGATGTACAGAACTGTGAGCTAATAAATGGGTGTTGGTTTAAGCTACTAAGTTTGTGGTGATTTGGTATGCAGCAAGAGCAAAATAATACAATGCTTTTGTTACTATTAGAAAACTCTTAGTAATCATTTCTTCAAATGTTATTCTGTACCGTTCTCTCTCCCCTCTACTTCTAAGACTCCTATTACAAATATATCAGACCTTTACATGTTGCCAGGCACAGTTATAGGTGATAGAAATATAAAGATAAACAAAACAAATATTCTTGTCCTCATGAAGCACTCATTAATGGCATCCTGATCGCCCCTACACCTAAACTGACTCCTCCCATAGTGTTCTTCCTCAGTAGATTCCAGTACCATCTAATCAGTTGTATAACTGGTTCAATATGAAATCTGTGCTTCAAAATTGATACCTTTTATTTAAAATTTCTCCCCTATAGACAATTATCATATCATTATAACTTTTACCCCCTAAATGATTATCAAACCGGACCCACTGCTTTATATCTCTACTTGTCACCATCCCAGTTCAGGGCTACCATTATTTCTCACTCAAAGACCGCAATAGACTCCTAATTAATCTATCCATATACACACTTGCTCTCCCTTTAAACCATTTTGCACACTAGGAAAAGTGAACTAAAAGAAAATAGATATGGCAGTATGTAATTCCCTTTGAATAGATCGCTAGGGCCTTCAGGGTAAAGTCCAATTTCCTCATCATGTTATGTAATGCCTTCCATTATTTGGTCCCAAGCACTTCTCACCCTCACTTCCTGCTATTTATCTCTTTGTATGTTATTGCTTATAGTTTCCCAGATCCACTATATGCTTTCCTGTTTCTAAGAAGCTCATGTTCATGTTCTCTGTTCCCTCAAACTGGAAGACCTTCCTACTCTATTTTTATTCATCTTTCAGGAATCAATGGAGATATTCTCTCATCTAAGAATTCTTCCCTAACTCCCCAGAAGGAACTAGTAGCTTTCTTTTGTTCTCTCATAATACTCTGTTATGTCTCTATCTTCCTTCTTAATACATTCTGCTAAAATTACATGTTTTATGTCTTTCCCCCTAGTAATACTTGGATACTCCTCAATAGGAAGACCTATGTCTTACTCACTTTCATACTCTAACATCTAGCATGGTTCCTAGTACATAGTAGAACTCCATAAATATTTGTGGGGATTGGATTGAGTTACTTTTCTTCTAGCTTCATAACCTCTTTAAATCTGGTAAGATGTCTGCTCTAAATCTTTACTTAAGTAATAGAAATATTGACTAGATCAAGCAAAAAGTAGGGTTTGAAACAGGCCATCAAAAACTCTTCCTTTGCCTATGGTCCATTAATCAGTGCTCTTTGAGTATGGTAACTTAATTAATTAATATATTATTGTATTAATTATGTAACACATCAATATGGGTTCATAATTCTTGTTCATAAATGTGTCATAAAAGATGTGTTAAAATCTTGCTGAAATTTCATTCATTCATTCATTCATTCATTCATTCATTCATTTAATATACATGTTATATTTCCCATATTTCCATAAACTACCCTCTAATGATCTTGTCAGAAATAAAAATTAGATTTGTGTGGAATGTCTTTGTTGATGACTTCGTAATTTTCTAAGTACTCACTTGAAAACTCTTCCTTCTTTTTCTTTGTTAGAAGTGGCAATATATTTACACAAATCCAGTCTTTTTGTTTTTGTTTTAAAACTTCTGTACTTTATTTGTAACCAAGAATTTTATGTCAACCCAAACTATCAATCAAGATAAGGATAAACTAAAGACATTTCTTTATTATTATTATTGAGGTAATTTTGGTTTATAACATTATATGTTTCAGGTATGCAACATTATAATTTGTCACCTGTATACATTATAGTGTGCTCACCACCAAAAGTCTAGTATCCATCTATCATCATGCATTTGACACCCTTTACCCATTTTGCCCTTCTACACCCCACTTCCCCATCTGGTAACCACCAATCTGTTTTCCACATCTATGAGTTTATTTTTATTTTATTTTGTTTGTTTGTAGTATATTCCACATATGTTGAAATCATATGATTTTTGTCCTTTTCTGTGACTTTTTTCACTTAGCATAATACCCTCAAAGTCCATCCCTGTTGTCACAAATGGCAATATTTCATCTTTAATTCCTTTGATCATTGGGAGTAGTTTAATGATATCATCTGAGTTATAACTTATCCATGTCAGAACACATGAACTTTTTCTTTCTGAGAACATAGTTAAAATATTGTTTTTGTTGTCTTTGTAAATATGTATTTCTACAAGCCTGAGGTAATTTGGGGCCTTATTTTTCCAAATACTAATTCTTTAGGCACATGCCACCTGTTATATCCATCCTTCTTTTCCATCTTTTATATATTATCCTTAAAAAAAGAAAGGAACTATGAGCTCATTGTAGAATTTCCTGTGCAGCTCTATGGTTTCCCTCATTTCTCCTTTAATAGAATAATTTGCTGTTTCATAGTCAAAATTATGTTTTTGAGAGCTTCCCAACCTTAAGAGTCTAAAGCCATCTTAATGTAAATTAAGGTCCAACAAGTATCAATCACAATAACAAACTTTTGGAGACCAGCCATAGCTAGAAATTCTAGTCAGAGTAGGCAATTACATAATAGGTCAATCTGAATCTTTTCATGGTTATTACTAAGGAAGAAGCATTACTTCTTGAAAGGCTTAAAGCCAAGAGTCCATTAAGCTCTTGTCAATTTTTCCTTCCAAATGTCTCTCAGATTTGTCCTTCTCTTTCCATTCCTATAGATGCCTTCATCACCTCATACCTGGACTACTGCCATAAACTAGATGGTTTCTTTGCCTCCAGTCCTTCCATATTCCAATCCACTTTCCATACTTTTGCCAGATTAATCTTCTTAAAACACTTTCATCATGTCACTCTCCTGCCTGAGACCTAGCTCTAATGTCACCTTCTTTGTAAATTCTTCCTAACTCCCCTAGGAATAGTTAGTTAGCTGCCTACTCAGTGTTTTCACAGCTCTTTGTGCATACTCTTATTAGTGCACTTATAACACATATAGTAATTGTTTATTTTTCTCTCCCTATTTGCTGAGAGCTTCTTGAGGGCAGGCAAAAAGACTGGGTCATTTCTTTACAGTGGCACTCAAGGTTTTACATAATTGGCCCCATCTATCTTGCCCCACTACTTCAAGGCTTTTACATACGAGTATGTTGTTTCCTCTGCCTATCATGTTGTCCCACTCATTCTTCCGACTCATTTTTCAGGTCTCAGATTAAATATTAATTCCCTGAAGAAACCCTCCCTGACACCATTATTAACTAATTAATTAGTTAATCAATTCATTTAACAAATATTTATTGGGTGCCAACTTTGTGCCAGGCACTATTTTAGGTACTTCGGATATATCAGTTAACAAAAAATACAAAAGTTCCTGCTTTCATGCAGTCTAACTTCTAGTGGGAGGAGGCAGACAATTATAAAGTATATTATATAAGTACTTTTATAAAGTAAAAAACAATTTTACTTTATAAAAATACAATTTATAAAGTAAATTATATAGTATATTAGAAGGTACTAAGAGCTATAAAAAAAACCCAGCAGGATAAAGGGGTGTGCTGGGGTAATAGGACTTTTAAACATGGTGGTCAGGGTAGACTTCATTGAAAAAGATGACATTTGAACAAAGAGGTAGTTGGTCATGAAGACATCTGGTGTAAAGTAGGCCAGTGCAAAGACACTAGCTGGGATTGTATCTGTTGTGGCCAAAGAACAGCATAAAATCCTGTGGCTACAGCTGAGTAATCAAGGAGATGATGTCAGAAAGGTGGGGGTGGGTAGATTAGATCACATAGGGCCTTCTACGCCGACACAGAAAAACTTTTGAGTTTTATACTCTGATAGAGATGATGAACCATTGTAGGGTTTTATACAAAGAAGTAACATGATGACTTATGTTTTAAAAGGGTTGTTCTGGCTGCTGTATTGAGAATGGGGGGCCTTCTCTTGGTAAAGGGGCCAAGAGAAGAAGAAGGGAGTCCTGTTAGTAGGCTATTGCAGTAATCCAGGCAAGAAGAGACAGTGGGTAGACTAGGGTGGTGGCAGTGGTGGTGGTGAGAGTGGCCAGATTCTGTGTATTTTTGAAGGTACAGACAGAGGACTTGCTGATGGATTAGATATGAGGTATGAGAAAAAAAATGAGTGATGGTTCAAGGTACTCTGACTAAGCAACTGAAAGGATGGAATTGTCATCAACTAAGTTAGGGAACATTGCTGGAGCAAATTTGGAGGGGATCAGGAGCTCAGTTTTGGAACTGCCAAATTTAAGATGCCTATTAGATTTCTAAGTGGAGGCAGGCAGCTGGATATGTGAGTCTTGAGTTCAGGAGAGAGGTCTGAGCTGGAGATACAAATTTGAGAGTTGTACTACAGTTGATAAAGTCATGAAACTGGGTGAGAATACCACAGGCGTCAGCGTAAACAGGGAAAAGAAGAGGATCAACACTCTTGTTACTTTCCTCATAGATCCTTTTATTTTTCCTTCAATGTACTTATTATAACTTGTAATTATATATTTATTTGTTTTTATTTCTGTGATTATTTGGCTATTGTCTGTTTGTTATTACAAGAAATAGCTCCAAAGAGAGCAAAGTCTATGCCCTGTTTCCCACTACCACCAGCACCTGGCATAATAACTAGCACAGTAATATACTGGATTACATGAGTTAATGGAATGCTCCTTTACCTCAGGGTCTCAAAAATTAAATGCCCACAGGAGCTAGGCAAGTAACATAAATAAGTCAAGTATAAGAGACAATAAGGAATAGTGGAAAGGGGCGAACTAAAGAATGTTTGATCTTTCCAATAATCCTAGCCACTACTCACCTTTAGCTGATTGTTGCCAGACAAACCTAGTGTCGCCAGCTCTTCCGAATTTTTGAGAGGAGCCAGAAATGCAGATTATATATGAAATCTCCCAGTCTGTAATGTTCACAACTGCATTTGTCTGGGTCCTCTGAGAAGGAGATGCCATCATGCGAATAGATGTGAAAGTGATTTATTGGGTGAAACATGTGTGAGAGAGAATGGGGAGACAGTCTGAAACGACTGGGAGAGCTGCCAGACGATGGCGCAGGTCTAACCCCTGTGGAGGAGAGGAAAAGAGGTAAGGACTTAGACTGCAGTGCAGTTCTAAGAAGGTTTCAACAAGGTCGTTGGGGAGTCATCAAGCCGAAGGTGCCCATTAGAGGAGAACGTATCTTCAAGGAATGGGCCTTCATGAGTGTCCTTGCCACGCTCAGTCCGTGGGAAGTGTGGCCTCATGCAGCAGCGAGGCCCATTAGTTGGACATTTGAGAGACACTTTGTTGTGGGCACCATGACAATTAAATGTAACACTGTGGTGACCAGAATGGTATAGGACCAAAATACATCTTCAAGTTATATTCAGCCCCAATATGGACAGTTTTCAACTGCTCTGGTTACAAACATATATTTCACTGTCAGTGGACTATTTATATATAGATCCTGAGGGAGGCCAGAAGAGATCCCCAGTAACATCTAGGTAGTGAGGTTAAAGTGCCAGATTAGTACTCAAAAGCATTAGCTGAGGTGTGTTAAAAACACACTGCCTGAACAGAGAGGTGGTTTTATAGTAACGCAAGAGCAAAAATTGCAATCCAAAAGGAAAAATATGAGTAAATGTATTGCTTAAAGCAGTGTCTTTAAGCATTATAGGAGAATAAACAGTGAAGCCGAAAGACAGAAATAGATAATCATTGTCTACCGTTTCCCCAAAAATAAGACCTAGCTGGACAATCAGCTTTAATGCGTCTTTTGAAGCAAAAATTAACATAAGACCCGGTATTATATTATATTATATTATATTATATTATATTATATTATATTATACTATATTATATAAGACCCGGTCTTATTTTACTATAAGATCAGGTCTTATAGTAAAATAAGACCGGGTCTTATTAATTTTTGCTCCAAAAGATGCATTAGAGCTGATTGTCTGGTGAAGTCTTATTTTCGGGGAAACACAGTAGCAGAGCACTGCATATTTTTTACATGAAAGAAGAATGAGCAGTGTTACTATGCTGTTAGAGGAGAAACAAGAGCTTAAAGAACTGGGGGTTTGAAAAATAATGACAGCAGCAGCCAACCCTTCTACATGGTCACACCGAGCTACTACCAGGGCCTGGAATCTGGCCACAGCCTCATGGCTACCTCCCACCACTTCCCCACCACAGAGGCCTGCAGAGTAAGCGAGCTCTGGGCCTTCATGATAATGTGTAAGCAGGATTGGAGCATTCTGCACACCCAGGAAATGCACTTCCTGAGTGAGTGGATGGAGAGCATGGGGAGTAAAATACCATTTGCTACTCATAAAACAGAAGAAAATATCAAGGAAGAAAAAACATATAGTAAGAAGGTGGAGGAAAACAAAGAGACCGATGAACCATCAAGTGAGGAAAGTGATCTAGAAGTTGACAATGAAGGTGTGATTGACCAGACGCTGATGCCCCTCAAGAAATGGGAGAGAAAAAGCAGAGATAACTGAGGAGATGATGGATCAGGCAAATGATAAAGAAGTGGCTGTCACTGATGCCCTAAATGATAGTGAACTACAGAAAGTCATTGGCTTGTTCACAGATACCATCAAGCTGAATCTCGCTTGGCCATTCTGTATGGCAAGAGAGCCAGTGTCTTCATCAAATTATAGGAGCCAAATGCTGCCATCCAAACCCGTGACAGAGCTACTGAAATAAATCCCGATTCAGTTCAGCTCTGCAAATGGTGAGGGTAAGCACACAGACTTCTGGGCCATTGGAAAGAAGCAGCCCATGATCTTGCCCTTGCGTGTAAACTGGATTATGATGAAGATGCCAATGTGATGCTGAAAAAAGTTCCACCAAGCACCCAGAAAATTGCAGAAAATCAAAGAAAGTATGTGTGGCAATGTAAAGAGTGAGAGGTCAAAGGAAGAATGCGAAGTATTGAGAAGGCTCAGGAACAAACAACCAAAGTGTCCTTCGATAGATGATTGGACAAAGAAGTGGTACATACGAGGTCAGACAATTAAGTTCACGAACTCATCCTAGAAAAAGTGCTACACACCTCATTGCTGAATATCACTACAGTCACCTTCGAAGTACTCCCCTTGGGAAGCTATGCACTGACGCCAGCACCTACTCCACCCTTCAAAGCAATTTTGGAACTCTTTTTCTGGAATGGCCATCAGAGCTGTCGTCGTATTACACTTGATGTCCTGAATGGCATCAAAATGTCTTCCTTTCAATATTTCCTTTATCTTCGGGTAAAGAAAGAAGTGATTGGGGGCCAGATCAGGTGAGTAGGGAGGGTGTTCCAATACAGTTATTTGTTGACTGGCTAAAAACTCCCTCACAGACAGTGTGGTGTGAGCTGGTGCACTGTCGTGACGCAAGAGCCATGAATTGTTGGTGAAAAGTTCAGGTTGTTTAACTATTCATGCAGCCTTTTTGGCACTTCTAAATAGTCAACTTGGTTAACTGTTTGTCTATTTGGTACAAATTCATAATGAATAATCCTTCTGATATCAAAAAAGGTTAGCAACATCGTTGCAACAAGTTCGTGAACTTAATCGTCTGACCTCGTATATACAATGGAATATTACTCGGCCATAAGAAAAGATGAAATATTGCCATTTGCGACAACATGGATGGATCTTGAGATGATTATGCTAAGCAAAATATGTCAGACAGAAAGTCAAGGACTATATGACTTCACTCGTATGTGGGATATAAAACTGAAAGCAACACACAAACAAGACAAAGAAAGAAAGAAACAAAAAATCATAGACATAGACAACAGTTTAATGGTTACCAGAGGGTAAGGGGGGAGGGAGGTGATAGAAGACGATAAATGAGGTGATGGAAGGAGAACTGACTCTGGGTGGTAAACACATAATACAATATATAGATGATGTATTATAGAATTGTACACTTGAAACCTATATAGTTTTACTAACCAATGTTACCCCAATAAATTTAATTTTAAAAAAGTTTAAATTAAAAAAAAAAAAAGACTCAGGAAAAGGCCCGGGAAGAACCTGAGAGCACCGAGAGGGAGGAAGAAGCCAGAGGGCAATCAGGAGCTCAGTATGGCTATTTTCCAGGTGGCTTTCTTGGGGGAATGCCTACTAATTTTCCTGGAGGAATGCCAGGAATGGGAGGGGGCATGCCTGGAATGGCAGGAGTGCCTGGGCTCAATGAAAGTCTTAAGAGATGGTGAGATTCTTGCAATCATGCCAGATCCAGAGTTATGGTGCCCTTCCAGGATGTGGTCCAGAATCTGACCAATAGATCAAAATATCAGAGCAACCCACAGGTTATGAATCTCATCAGTAAACTGTCAGCCAAATTTGGAGGACAAGCCTAATGCCCTTCTGACAAAGTCCTTGCTGAAGGAAAAGCAACATAGATCACCCAATGGATGTCACTATAACACAAACCAGTGTACCTCTGACCCTCTCATGAAGAAAGCTGGGGTGCTTTGCAAAGAAACCCTACCCCTCTGCCCCACATGCAGCTGTAACTTTTTACAGTGGTTTGCCATTAGGGTGTTCATTCCGATAATGTTTTCCTACTATGAATTACAAATTTTGAACCCTCTTAAACCTTAAAAATATTTAAAACCAAATTAAGATATTGTAATACCCAGTGCAATCACCACAAAAACTATAAAGAGAGATAAACTCCAAAACACTGTGAATAAATCAAGATGGAATTCTAAAAAAAACCAAAAAACCAAAAAACCAAAAAAACAAAAACAAAACAGCAACAAAAAACAAATTAAAAGGGTGTGTTAAACCCTCCATTTTTCTTTACTAATCATTTTGATGTTTTCCTTTGAATTAATTGGGCAAAGGAAGTATTTCAGTATGGAAGATTTATTGCTCAGTTTGAATGAAATAAAGGTTTATTCAAGGGAGGCAAATGTAACATAAATAGATAAAATTTGAGTTGGGTATATGGTTACTGACCCAATTTGATTTGTCTTTCTAAATGCTTTATTTTTTAAAAGAAATGATTTATTTTGATAAAACTACTGGGGCCACCAGTATTGCAGTAGGACCTGGGTAGGGACTTAAAGTACTGGCAGTGTGGCAGCAATCTTACTACATTTTATATAACATGTACCCTGTACAGATGCATTTAAATTTTACACTGTGGTGAAGGGATGGTTTTTTATAATGCAGTAGAGTTGGATTATGTAGCTCTGTTCTTGTCTGATATATAAAATAAATGTTTCGTATTATTTCCACACAGGGGAAATAAGGGAATACTTTTCTTTTTATATTACTATATTTTAGAAATCACCTTTCCTGGTCAGAAAATGCCCAACTCTTTGTCACCTTTCTACTTGTTTTCACATTTCCTCCCCGCCCCTTACTCTTCTTGAGCTAAAGATAATCCCTTTTCACTAGCACCTTCACTGCCATCATCATTCACAGCATAATTGTGCAAGCATATTTAATGCTGGGTTTAATTTAATACATAATACATATAGTGACTATGTATGGCAATACCCATAACAGCTGTAGTTTCTTACTTGGCCAAGAGACTTCATATTTAAGTGTTAGATTTCTACTTCGGTGAAATCTTCTCATATCAAAAGATGTTGGAAGGAGAGATTCCCTTTGGTATTTGATCTTCTACTTAGGAAATACCAATTGAGTTTGTGTTTGTATTTTGGAGAGTATGAGGTTTGAATTAATTGAGATACACAGAGGAGAACCTAACTGCTTGATCCAACATGAATTATAAAACTGATGAGATTCATGGTTGTTCTTCATTGTGGAGTTGTTGGCTATGAAAGATTCAGTGTTCTCCTACTCAGCTCTTATATATACTGCAATCGTATTTCCACCTCTCCTTTCTCTCCTTCCCTGTCCTCCAAGGATAAAGAAAATGATGAATTTTTTAGTGTACATTCAGTTCCTATATTAAATAAGACTAAGGCCAGGCACTCTACCAGGAATTTCTGGGTTTTTTTCCAGTCTTTCAACTAAAATGCTAGTGCAATTTCAAGGGATAAGACCCTCTGTATTTTGCTTATTTGAAGAATTGGTGGTAGGAGCAGTGAAGTAAATTCCATTGAATGCATTTTTGAAATAGCACATCTCTGAAATCATAAGTTGATTCAGATTCTAACCCTTTGCTGTACACAAGCAGATAGAAATGCATCTGTTATATAAGTGAGAAAAAGCTGTATGCTAATCGAGCATGTTTTTTAAACCCTTTAAAAATACTCAGCACAGAAACTTGTATTTGAGCTCACCAGTGTTCTTTTTGTTAATACAGAGGGTGCCAAAAAATGTACACAAATTTTAAGAAAGGAAAACTATTAAAATTGTAATAATATATATCGATGACAAAAGATGAATACAAGTCATGTTTGACTTCTGCAATTGCAAGAGGTGCTCAGAGTGGTTACTATCAGCGTCTAGACACTTCTGATGACGGCGAACTACTGCTTGAGCATAGATAACACCTCTTAAAATGTGTATACATTTTTTTGGCATCCCCAGTATGTGTTCTCCTTTGTCAAAATTTCCAGTGTACGCTGTGAATAACTCAAGACCAGTTGTTTCTGGATTCCTTATTTGATTTGAGTTACTTAACTATACATCACCTAAGTACATTCTAACATTGCAACTATTACCATAAATGGGTACAAGAAAAATTGGTCTTCTGAAAATGTGTACTGTGCTTTTAGCCTTAAGTTCCACAAATACATTCTTCATTTTCATAGAAACTCAATATCATTTCTAAACAGAAATGTTCTTATGCTAATAATGGTGTAAGAAGGAAAAGCAGTTTTTTTCCTGCTTAAAAATATATAGTTACTGGCTATCTCTAGCTACATTAAAAATAAAGAATGGTTTCAAACTGGAAAAAAGAAAAGGAATGGCAACTGTGGCCCTTGGTGAGAGACAATAATGTCAAGCAGGACATGGCCAATTTCATCAGTGCATCTACTGTAATGAGTATGGCTCGTGCGTGGCACTGGGAGGCAGGGCAGGACACGTTGAAGTAAAGTTTATGTCAAACAAGGGTGGTCTAGGGTCAAGAGTACTATAGGCCGCTGCCCTTTGGGTTTTCCTTCTGTGTCCTTGCTTACAGTGCACAGACTTCATATTTACACATGCCACAGGATATAATGTCAAATGCAGTGCCACCAAAAGTCTTTAAGTGACTTCTTCCAGGATCTACACAGGCACACTGGGAATAGCATTATGGACAGGCAGAGAACTTGGGCTTGGACTTGGCCCATGATGACTTATAACTGGCAATGTAAGTGTACTTCCTCCAACCCATGGTTATACACACACGTCAACACATTTCATATCTAGGTGCTAAGTCAGGTTTTTCTGAATCTTCATCAAGCTCTGCTGAGCATAGGCGTCAGTCTGTTGCTGCTTCTTGATGAAGCCTTTGACCCTGGTGCCCACTGGAGGGGGCACCCTTATACTCTAGAGAGGATGACTTTATAGCAGGAACCACCCACCTGTACTTTGCAAGTGGCCTTTGGCTGAGGATTTGTAGTAAAAGTATGGACAGGGCACCCCATCAGCCATGTGAGGTGTCCTGTCCTGTTGTGTTGGAAAAGACCCTTTTTCAGATGCATAAATATTGTGGAATAAGATGTGGTATAATTGAACAGAACCCCTACGTGCCTTGGGATGTTTTGGCACCTCAGGGATCATTATGAAATCTAGGCAGCTATCATGAATTGGTAGAAAAATGTTCCAATAGAAGCATAGGTGTTATGGCTAGTGCCTTTATAGTGAAAACTGAACCAGGGCTCTGTTCACGTATCTGTGCATGTATGTGCTTTCCAGGGAAAGTAAGTGGAGCAAGATAACTCCAAGGCTAGCAACTATACTCTTCTGTTCTGTTAGCTGGCTTATTGGTTAGTATCATTAATATGAAAGGAGGCAGCTTTTCTCAGGGCCATAACTACCAGATATATTGTCTACTGGGGCACCATTATCTCTTACAAGGACACACGATGGAGTCACTAGAATCACTGTTTAAAGGATAGATTTTCTGAGAGTCAGGTATTGCAATCCAAGGAGGATTTCCATCAGTGTCTAAGTGGAAGGTTGTGAGCACTGCTAAAACCAAAAGAGAAACAATCAGAGGTAGTCCAAAGACGACCTACTAATAGGACAAGATAAGACTGTGGAAGGGAGCAACAGAAGGTTACAAGGGGTGTTCAATACAAAGGATGAGGCAAAAGTGCAACAGGAGAAACAAATGGCAAATATGGTTTCTAGGAGAGTCAAGTGGGAGGTGGGCCAGTGTTAGTTAGATTGAATGATTCATGATTTCCCTGTGAATGGCAATTTACGTGCCAGGACTCCCTATTTTACGGCTTGAGGTATACGCTGAAGAAGTAGGTATATATGATTAAAGGGGACAGACTATTCTAGTCAACAACACATACTGTTTGAACCAAAAATGATGGTATTGTCTGGATCTGAACTGTCCTCCTAACTGATTCAAGTATGTAAGCTTTGATTCTCCAGATAGGCTGTAAATTCCATGAGGTCACAGAACAAATTTCTTTGTAACCCCCACAGTGCCAAACATATACTAAGGACTCAATACTTTTTTAAGTGAATTAAATTAAATCAAGATCCAACAATCATTGGTTGCAGAATAATCATAAATACTTGGGAAACTTCCATAGCTAGAAATTCTAGTCAGAGTAGGCAATCACATATGGGTCAACTTCAGTCTCTTCATGGTTACTACAAAGAAAGAAATATCATCCTCTGAAAGGCTGCAAGCCAAAAACTAGGGCATTTTGATTCCTGAATGACTGGCAGTTCCATCTGAGCAGAATGACTGCATTAGGAATTGGAAAAAATAACTTTGCCTCTACTTTTTCTGTAGCACAAGAATCACGCTAAGAACTTGAAATCCCAAATGTCTACGTTTTAGCTCCAGTTACAAAATAAAGCAAAACAAATTATCCAACTGGAAAAAATAAATTACTCAAAATCGATGCTTAACATAAATAGAGGCAGGACTTCTGAATGGCTATGTGAAGAGCTCAGCAAAACTACTCCTCAGAAAGCAAAGATAAACTGGACAAAGTTGTCAAAAACAACCCTTCATGACACTTGAAATTGACCAAATTATACAAGAAATTGAGAAGCAATAATTCAAGAAAAACTACTGAACCGTAAGAATGGTGGTAACCTGTGGCATTTTAATCTGGAGCTGTTCCCATTCCCGCCACCATCTCTATGGCATGGTAGTTCTAAATAGGCAGTGGAGGCCCCAAGGACTGTAGAATTAAAGACAAAAAATAATTCAAAAATAATAGATGAAGACTTTAAGACCCCTCTTTTAATAACATACAAATCAATTATAAAGAAAATCAATAACGATATAGAAGACTTAGATAATACTATCTACCCCCATAGCCTCATTCACATCAATAGAACATTTTACCCCCAAACAGCAAAATACACATTCTTTTAAGCACACATGTGACATTATACAGGAAAGATCATATGGTAGGCCATGAAATATTTCCCCATAAATTAAAAAGGATCGAAATAACATTCTCAATGATAGACCATATATTGGGACATAAAATAAGCCTCAGCAAATTTAAAAAGATTGAAATCATACCAAGCATATTCTCTGATCACAAGGCTTTGAAATTGGATATCAACTGCAAAGAAAGTAGGAAAAAACACAAATACGTGGAGATTAAACAACATACTTTTAAAGGACGACTGGGTCAAAGAAGAAATTAGAGGAGAGATCAAAAGATACATAGAAACAAATGAGAATGAAAATACATCCTACCAAAATTTTTGGGATTCAGCGAAAGCAGTTTTAAGAGGGAAATTTATATCATTACAGGCCTATCTCAAGAAACAAGAAAAATCCCAAATAAATAACCTCATGTTACACCTTAAAGAACTAGAAAAAAAGAACAAGTGAAACCCAAGGTCAGCAGAAGAAAGGAAATAACAAAAATCAGAGCAGAACTAAATGTAATAGAGAACAAAAAGACAATAGAAAATACTAATCGGATAAAGAGCTGGTTCTTTGAAAAGATTAACAAAATTGACAAACCCTTGGCTAGATTCACTAAGATAAAAAAGAGAGAAGACACTAATTAACAAAATCAGAAATGAAAAAGGGGAAGTTATCACGGACGCCACAGAAATACAAAGGATCATCCAAGAATACTATGAAGGACTATATGCCACCAAATTCAATAACCTAGAAGAAATGGATAAGTTCTTAGAAACATATAGCCTTCCTAGGCTGAACCATGAAGAACTGGAAAATCTAAACAGACCGATCACCAGTAACGAAATTGAATCAGTCATCCAAAACCTTCCCAAAAGCAAAAGTCCTGGACCAGATGGCTTCACTAGTGAATTCTACCAAACCTTCAAAGAGGATCTAATACCAATCCTGCTCAAACTCTTCCAAAAAATTGAAGAAGAGACAGTACTCCCTGACTCATTTTATGAGGCCAACATTACCCCGATACCAAAACCTGGTAAGGACAACACAAAAAAAGAAAACTACAGACCAATATCTCTGATGAATAGAGATGCAAAAATCCTAAACAAAATTCTAGCAAATCTAATACAACAATGCATCAAAAAGATTATTCATCACGACCAAGTGGGGTTCATCCCCGGGGCACAAGGATGGTTCAACATCCGCAAATCCATCAATGTGATACATCACATAAACAAAATAAAGGACAAAAATCATATGATTATATCAATTGATGCAGAAAAAGCATTTGACAAGATACAACATCCATTTATGATCAAAACACTTAATAAAATAGGTATAGAAGGAAAATACCTTAACATAATAAAGGCCATATATGACAAGCCCTCAGCTAATCTCATAATTAATGGTGAAAAACTGAAGCCCTTTGCTCTACGTTCAGGAACACAACAGGGCTGTCCCCTATCATCTCTGCTTTTCAACAGAGTGTTGGAAGTCCTTGCCAGAGTAATCAGGCCAGAGAAAGAAATAAAAGGCATCCAAATTGGGAATGAAGAAGTTAAATTATCACTCTTTGCAGATGACATGATGCTATAGATAGAAAACCATAAAGACTCCACCAAAAAGCTATTAGAAACAATCAACGAATACAGTAAAGTTGCTGGCTACAAAATCAACTTACAAAAGTCCATTGCATTCCTATATACTAACAATGAAATCTCAGAAGAAGAAATACAAAAAACAATTCCTTTTGCAATTGCAGCAAAAAGAATAAAATACCTAGGGATAAACTTAACCAAGGATGTGAAGGACCTATATGGTGAAAACTATGAGACATTTTTGAAAGAAATTGAAGAAGACACAAAGAAATGGAAAGACATTCCATGCTCATGGATTGGAAGAATCAACATAGTTAAAATGGCCACATTACCCAAAGCAATATACAGATTTAATGCAATCCCCATCAAAATCCCAATGGCATTTTTTAAAGAAATAGAACAAAAAATCATCAGATTTGTTTGGAACCACAAAAGACCCCGAATAGCAAAAGCAATCTTAAGAAAAAAGAACAATACTGGAGGTATCACACTCCCTGACTTTAGCTTGTACTACAGCGCTACAATAATCAAAACAGCATGGTATTGGCAGAAAAACAGACACATAGACCAACGGAATAGAATTGAGAACCCAGAAATAAAACCACATAAATATGGACAGATAATGTTTGACAAAGGAGCCAAAAACATACAATGGAGGAAAGACAGCCTCTTCAATAAATGGTGCTGGGAGAATTGGATAGCCACATGCAAAAGCATGAAACTGGACTGCTATCTGTCACCATGTACCAAAATTAATTCAAAATAGATCAAAGACTTAAGCATAAGACCTGACACAATAAACTGCATAGAAGAAAACATAGGTACTAAACTTATGGACCTTGGGTTCAAAGAGCATTTTATGAATTTGACTCCAAAGGCAATGGAAGTAAAAGCTAAAATAAACGAATGGGACTATATGAAACTTAAAAGCTTCTGCACAGCAAAAGAAACCATCGACAAAATAAAGAGGCAACCAACTGAATGGGAGAAGGTTTTTGCAAACAGTGCCTCCGATAAGGGGCTAATATCCAAAATATACAAGGAACTCATGCAACTCAACAACAAAAAAACAAACAACCCAATTGAAAAATGGGCAGAGGACCTGAAGAGACATTTCTCCAAAGAGGACATACAAATGGCAAATAGACATATGGAAAAATGCTCAACATCACTAATCATCAGAGAAATGCAAATAAAAACCACAATGAGGTATCACCTCACCCCAGGCAGAATGGCTATCATCAACAAGACAACCTCATACACTGTTGGGAATGCAGACTGGTGCAGCCGTTATGGAAGGCAGTGTGGAGGTTCCTCAAAAAATAATGAATAGAATTACCATATGACCCAGCAATCCCTCTCCTGGGTATCTACCCAAAAAATCTGAAAACATCTACACATAAAGACACGTGTGCTCCAATGTTCATTGCAGCTTTGTTTACAGTGGCCAAGACATGGAAACAACCAAAATGTCCTTCGATAGATGAATGGATAAAGAAGTTGTGGTATATATACACAATGGAATATTATTTGGCGGTAAGAAAAGATGATATAGGAGCATTTGTGACAACATGGATGGATCTTGAGAGTATGATGCTAAGTGAAATAAGTCAGACAGAAAAAGCAGAGAACCATATGATTTCACTGATATGTGGTATATAAACCAAAAACAACAAAAGAACAAGACAAACAAATGAGAAACAAAAACTCATAGACACAGACAATAGTTTAGTTGTTACCAGAGGGTAAGGGGGGTGGGGAGTGGGAGATGAGCGTAAGGGGGATCAAATACATGGTGATGGAAGGAGAACTGACTCTGGGTGGTGAACACACAATGGGATTTATAGATCATGTCATACAGAATTGTACACCTGAAATCTATGTAATTTTACTAACAATTGTCACCCCAATAAATTTAAAAAAAAAAAGGATTGAAATAATGAAGTATATTCTCCAATCACAATGGAATTGGAAATCAATAGCAGAAGGAAATTTGGGAAATCTACAAATTTTTAAAAATTAAGCTACACACAAATAATCCAGGGGCTAAAGAAATTATAAAGTATTTTGAACTTTAAAGAAAATGAAAATAATATATTTAAACTTATGGAATACCATTAATGCAGAGTATAAAAGGAAATTTATAGTATTATAACCTATATTAAAAAATAAGAAAGATCTCTAATCAATAACCTAAATTTCCACATTAAGAAACTAGAAAAACAAGAGCAAATTAAACTCAAAGGAAGCCAAAGAAAGTGAACAATAATGGTTAGGGTAGAAATCAATGAAATAGAGAACAGAAAATCAATAGAGAAATTTGGTCCTTTCAAAAGGTCAACAAAATTGACAAAGTTTTAGCTACCTCCACCATGAAAAAAAAAGAGATGATACAAATTATCAATACCAACAATGAAAGATAGGACATCACTCTCAATCTTAGAGAAATCAACAGTATTATAACAAAACACTATAAACAACTTCTTGCCAACAAATTACATATGTTAGAGGAAATTGACAGATTTCCCAAAAGAATCAATCTACTAAAACCAACTCAAGAAAAAATTTATAAAATGAATAGCTCTATAACAATTCAAGAAATTTATTTTGTAATTAAATATTCTCCTCCAAAAGAAAAGCCCAGGTCCAGTGGCTTCACCACCGAATACCATCAAATATTAGAGAAGGAATAATACTTAGCCTTCACAAACTCTTCCAGATGATAGAGAGAAACACCTCCCAAGTCATAATATGAGGCTATACTAAAGCCAGACAAAGGCATCACAACAAAAGGAAACAGCAGTTCAGTATCCCTCATGAATACATATGCAAAAATCCTTAACACAATGTTAGCAAACTAAATCCAGCAACATATAGAAAGTATTATACACAATGATTAAATAGTATTTATCCCAGAAATACGACGTTGGTTCACCATCTAATAATCAATTAATGTAATACACCATATTAACAAAGGAGAAAATACACAGTAAGATACAGATATAGAATCTGACAAAATCCAGCACCCATTCAAAACAAAAACTCTCAGAATACTAGGAATATACGGGAACTTTCTCAACCTGATAAATGGCATCTACCGTGTTTCCCTGAAAATAAGACCTAGCCGGACAATCAGCTCTAATGCGTCTTTTGAAGCAAAAATTAATATAAGACCTGGTTTTATAATACATTATATTATATTATACCCAGTATATATTATATTATATTATATTATATTATATTATATTATATTATATTATATTATATTATATTACATTATAGACCCGGTCTTATAGTAAAATAAGACTGGGTCTTACATTAATTTTTTGCTCCAAAAGACGCATTAGAGCTGATTGTCCGGCTAGGTCTAATATTGGGGGAACACGGTATGAAAAACCTACACCTAACAATGTGTAATGGTGAAAAACTGAATGCTTTCCCCCTATAATCAGATGTCTAGTTTTACCATTCATATTCAACATGGTACTGGACGTTCTCTCCAGTGCAATCTGGTGAGAAAAAGAAATAAAAGCCATCCAGATTGGAATGGAAGAATTAAACTAGTTTTAGTTGCAAATGACTTGATTCTATATGTAAAAAATACCTAAGGAACACACACACACATGCACACACACCACTGAAACTAAGTTGAGTTCAGCAATGTTGCAGGATGTAAGACCCATATGAAGGATGTACTTGTATTTCTACATATCATCAATGAACAACCTGAAAATGAACTTAAAACAGTTGCATTTTGGGTGGCCAGATGGCTCAGTTGGTTAGAGTGCAAGCTCTGAACAACAAGGTTTCAGGTTCAATTCCTGCATGGGATGATGGGCTGCGCCCCCTGCAACTAAAGACTGAAAACAGCGACTGGACTTGGAGCTGAGCTGCACCCTCCACAGCTAGATTGCAAGACAATAACTTGGAGCTGATGGGCCCTGGAGAAACATACTGTTCCCCAATATTCCCCAATAAAAAATTTTTAAAAATAAACAGACAAACAAAGCATGTTTGTTTTTGCAGACGTAGACAAGGTGTTTGTAAAATGTATACAGAAATTTCGAAAAACAAAATTAGAGGACTTATACTTTACAATTTCAAAGCTTATTATAAAACCACAGTAATCAAGACAGTATGGTATTGGCATAAAGATAGACATATAGATCAATGCAACAGAATTGAGAGTCGAGAAATACCATTATATCTATATCTATAAAAACTTTTATTTTTCTTATTCTTAATGAATCTAACAGGTAACAGTTTGTTCAAAGAAATAGATTATATCTAAAAGCAAGTGGTCATAACATTACTGCCTCCCTTATTCTTCTGCTTAAAGCCAATGTTAGGGGGTTTGCTGTTGCTGTTCAAAAAAATGCCAATTCCTTCCAGCTCATTTTCACTTGTCTTCTTATATCCCAAGGGTTTTAGGACATCCAGAACAATCAGGTTCAAGTTACATGTTTGGGCCACTGCAATGACTTGACAGACCTCTACCTTCCCATCCTTGATAAAAATGTCTCAATAAAATTGGTATAGAAGATGAGGGTAAAGGCGATCAAATATATGGTGATGGAAAAAGAACTGGCTCTGGGTGGTGAACCCACAATGTGATATATAGATGATGTATTACAGAATTGTACACCTGAAATCTATGTAATTTTACTAATCAATGTCACCCCAATAAACTTTAATTTAAAAAAACTGGTATAGAAGAAAAGAACCTCAGCATACTAAAGGCCACATATGACAAACCCATGGGTAACATCATACTCAATGGTGAAGAAAAGAAAGCTTTTTCTCTAAGGTCAAAAACAAGACAATAATGCCCACATGACACTGTTATTCAACATAGTACTGGAAGTCATAGCCAGAACAAGTAGGGGGAAAAAAAAACTATTGGAAATAATAAACAAATACAGTAAAGTTGCAGGATACAAAATCAATATACAAAAATCTGCTGTGTCTCTATACACTAACAACAAACTATCAGAAAATGAGATGAAGAAAACAATCCCATTTACAATCACAACAAAAAGAATAAAATACCTGGGAATAAATTTAACCAGGGAGGTGAAAGACCTGTACGATGAAAGCTAGAAGACACTGTTGAACAAAATTGAAGACGACACAAAGAAATGGAAAGATATTTTGAGTTCATGTATTGAAAGAATTAACATTGTTAAAATGTCCATATTACCTAAAGCCATCTTCAGATTCAATGGAATCCCTATCAAAATCTCAATAGTATTTTTCACAGAAATAGAATAAAACTCCTAAAGTTTGTATGGATCCAGAAAATACCCCAAATAGCCAAAGTAATCCTGAGAAAAAGAACAAATTCAGAAGTATCACACTCGCTGATTTCAAACTACACACACACACACACACACACACACACACACACACTTTTCAATCTACAGTAATCAAAATAGTATCATATTGGCAGAAAATCAGACAGACCAATGGGACAGAATTAAAAGCTCAGAAATAACCCCACACATATATGGACAACAATTTATGACAAAGGAATCAAGAACATACAATAGAGAAAGGAAAATCTCTTCAATTAATGTTAAGAAAACAGAACAGCCACATGTAAAAGAATGAAACTAGACCACTTTCTTACACCATTCACAAATATGAACTCAAACTAGCTTAACATTCTGAATGTAAACCCTGAAACCATAAAATGCATAGAAGAAAACATAGGTGCTAAGCTCCCGGACATCAGCCTTAGAAGGGTTTTGGTGGATTTGACGCTAACAATAAGAGAAACAAAATCAAAGATAAACAAATGGGACCACATTAAATTCAAAAGCTTCTGCCCAGCAAAGGAAACCATCAACAAAATGAAAACGCTACCAAATGAATGGTAGAAGGTATTTGCAAATGATATTTCTGATAAGGGGTTAATATATAAAATATATAAAGAAGTAGTACAACTCAAAAATAAAAATAACAAAAAAACAAAAAACAATTGATTAAAAAATGGATAGAGGATCTAAATAGACATTTTTCCAAGGAAGACATACAGATGGACAACAGGCACATGAAAAGATGGTCAACATCACTAATTATTAGGGAAATGCCAATCAAAACTACAATGAGATATAACCTCACACCTGTTAGAATGACTATTATCGAAAAGACAATAATGAGTGTTGGAGAGGATATGGAGAAAAAGGAATCCTCATTCACTGTTGGTGGGATTGTAAATTCACGTAGCCACTATGGAAAACAGTATGGAGGTTCATAAAAAAATTAAAACTAGAACAACCATATGATACAGCTATTCCATTTTCAGGTACTTATCCAAAAAGTATGAAAACTTTAGTCATGCACTGTTCAACAATGAGGATACGTTCTGAGAAATGTCATTAGGTGATTTCATTGTTGTGCGAACATCATAAAGTGTACTTGCACAAACCTACGTGGTACAGCCAACTGCTCCTAGGCTACAAGCCTGTAAAGCATGTTACTGTATAAAACAACACAAGGTTAAATCAAGCATAAGACAAAATGATGCAACCAAGAGACACAGTAAATAGGAGATGTATGAGGCTGCTGCCAGCACAATAGGGCATGCTGTTTTACAGCAATTTTTTTTTTATAAGTAGAAAGGGTACACTCTAAAATACGGATTAAAAGTATAATATAATAAACACATAAACCAGTAACATACCGTGTTTCCCCGAAAATAAGCCCTAGCCGGACAATCAGCTCGAATGCGTCTTTTGGAGCAAAAATTAATATAAGACCGGGTATGATATTATATTATATTTTATTATATTATATTATATAAGACCCGGTCTTATATTACAGTAAAATAAGACCGGGTCTTATATTAATTTTTTGCTTCAAAAGACGCATTAGAGTTGATTGTCCCGCTAGGTCTTATTTTCAGGGAAACACAGTAGTTGTTTATTATCATTATCAAATATTATGTACTGTACACAAAAAAAAAACAAAACAATATCACATGGACAACAGAATGGTGGTTACCAGTGGGGAAGGAAGGTGGGAGGAGGGCAAAATGAGTAAAGGGAGTCAAGTGTATGGTGATGGATGCAAACTAGACTTTGGTGATGAGCACACTATAGTATATACAGATATCGAATTACAATGTTGTACACCTGCAACATAAATAATGTCATAAACTCATATTACCTCAATAAACAAAAACCCCAAATTAAAAGACAAGCCACAGACTAGGAAAATATTTTAAGATCATATACCTGATAAAGGACTTGTATCCAAAGTATATAGAGAAATCTTACATTTCAATAACAAAAAGAGAAAGAACCTAATTGAATAATGGGCATAAATATTTAATAGACACTTCTCTAAAAAACATATACAAATGGCCAACAACCAGATGAAAATATGTTCAATATAATTAATTAATGATTAGGGAAATGAAAATTCAAGCCATAATGAGATATTACCTCACATCCACAAAGGTAGCTATAATCTTTTTAAAAAAGAAAAATAATTGTAGGTGGGGATGTGGAGAAATAAGAACTTTCATATGTTGTTGTTAGTACACGTAAATATAATAAGTGTAAAATTGAGCGGCCCCTTTGGAAAACAATTTGGGAAAGATTAAACATGTAGATACAACATGACCCAGCAACCCAACTCCTGGATATACACTCAAAAGCACTGAAAATGAGTGTTCAAACAAAAACTTGCACACAAATGTTCATAGAAGCACTAATCACAGCAGCCAAAAGATGGAAACAACACAAATATGCATCAAATGATAGATGGATAAACAAAAGGTAGTATATACAGTGGAACATTACTCAGCCATCAAAAGTAATGAGGCACTGATACACACAACATGGAAAAACCTTGAAAACATCATGATAAGTAAAAGAAGTCACAAAAGACCACATGCTGTGTCGTACCATTTATGTGAAATGTCCAGAATAGGCAAATCCATAGGCACAGAAAGCAGATTAGAAGTGACCAGGGGCTGGGGTGGTAACGAGGATGAACTACAAATGGGTAAGAGAGACATGTCATTGAGGTAATGGAAACGTCTAAAACTGGAATGTAGGATTTACTAAAAATCCTTGAAGTAAACACTTAAAATGAGTCAATTCTATGCTACGTAAAATATATCTCAATACAAACTTTTAAAAACACCCTGGAAAGCAGAGGAAAAAAAGGAAAGTTCAACTCTTAGACAGTTTATTAGGGGTCATTCAGAGCTCATTGGGCTGTTGTATGTTGTTGTGTGTTGTTGCTGTGGTGATAGTAGGAGTGGTGGTTTTTCCATGAGGGCTGAGGGGCAAGCAACGATTTGGGTCTTTTAAAATAAGAAGTAAAAAGTCAATAAAATAGAACGTTGTTGGCTTGAACTTTGGAGTAGCAGTGGAGGCGGCAAACAGAAGTTGGATAGGTTTAAAAACTATTCAGGATGCAGAAGTGACAAGAGTTTGCGCCGATTAGTACAGGGAATGGGGAAATAAGGATGCGTGGGACCCAGCGGACTTAGAGTTGAATTCCTGTTGTCCTCCCAAATTTACTGTCCCCCGTGCTGCTGATCCCAGTGAGTGGATCAGCATCCTGGCACAGAGTGAGCTTCATTGATTGACTTTGGAGGGAAAGAATGAATGAACAGAGGAAAAACATGACCAAAGCATTTCCAGGTCCTGCCAAACAGGCAGTCCTAAAGTCACACTCAGGGCTGGCTCAGCAGGTGTCTCCCAGAATTTCCCTCTCACTTTCTGCCATGTGGGAAATCATCAGGCCCCAGGTCCTGAAGAACGCCCATCTTCATGTCAGCCACTCCTTGTCTAGAACCTGCAGGTGTGGCACAGGCGGGGTTTTGCCAAGAGCCTCTTACCCTGTACATTCTGTACATGAGGTCAGGGGCAGGTGCATGTACAGCCCATCTGAGCACGGGGGACAGCTGGTGTTGTAGAAAGAGGGTCACAGGTACCCAACTAGTGGACCTGTGTGCACTTTGGCTCCAATGAGAAAGACTCTTCCCACGAAAGAGGTTTGTTAATCTGGGCCCCCCTCCCGCTTCCTGGCAGCAGAAAACACAGCTAAGCTGCCAGAAAGACTGCAGTCACCGGGAGATCAGCTTGGATATTTCACTGCTGTTCCCAGGGTTGACAAGCAGAGAAACACAACTGCCTGTGGTTCCTAACGCAGATGCCAAAATAGGGAAGTGATCCGTGCCAGTCCACACTTCCCAGAAATACTAAAAAATGAGGTGGAGCACCCAAAAGACAGCCCCAATCTCCACCAACCCTGCAAACATTCCCTTCATCATACTGGTTATGAGAGAAAGTATAATCTCTTTAAGTATGGTGATCAATAAAATTCACCTCTCAGTGTTGTGAAGATTACACTGTTTTGCATAATATATGGTTGTCATTATTATCACCAGTTCCAAATGTGGAGGAAATGGAATGACACTACAATGTTGGTCCATGGTATTTATAAGTCTTCTTTGCCTTTATAGTTAATTTCGTGTAAAATAAAGTGTATGTAATTTCTACTCCAGTGTTTCCTGAAAGGGCAATACCAAGCTAAGAAGCAACTCTAAAAACTGCTGTATGGTAACGGATTGTGGAAGTGTCCTTACATATGAGAGCTCAAGGTTCTTTCAGCGATTGGGTCTAGACAGTTAAATCACTCAAGTCTTTTATTATGAGACTTGCTAAGCAGTGTATTGTGTTCATTGAACACAAAACAGTTTGGTCAACAGTCATCTGGTTAAAATAATTAATAGTAAAGCATTCACAAGAGCACTCTTCAGAGTTGACATTCAACTAAGCATTGAATGAATGTTGTTTCCAGTTTTCGGGGCAGTCATTAGTATTAAAAAGACTTTTCAGAGTTATTTTCAGAACAGAGACAGAATTTCCTCGCCCAGCTGCTCTGATGCCCAGCCCTGCCACTCCCGACTCTTGCTAGGCATCGTTGCTCAGGACGGGTAGACAAAGGGTAAACTCTGGGCAGGGAACATTCGTGGATATTAGAACGAAAGAAAGTCAATGCTGCAGGGTCTTGCAGACAGCCGAGTTCTACCTTCCACTCCACTGCCGAGCAAAGTGAAGCAGGGAGAGGGCAGGGACTCGCTGAAAGCTAGACACCCAGTCAGTGACAGACCCAGGACTGGGAAGTCCGTTCGAGTTTGAAACAATAAATACTGGGCGTCAGTCCCAACGCGAGCCTGCTCCAGCTCTTCCAGCTCTTTTGGAGCGCTAGGCCCATCTGGCCCCGCGCTGATCTCCGGGCGGACTCTTAGCCGCGCAACTGGCACAACCATGACGAAAGCCTTGCAGCCGGGGTTAAGGTGAGTAACACCGCCTCGGGGCCGAGCAGCTGGGCTGGGAACTGCCTCCCCCCACTGCGCCAGGCCTGAAAGCGAGCGCCTGGGCAAATCCCATCCCTTGCACCCCCTCCCCCCCCAGGAAACCCCTTCCCCGATCCGTGAGGCAGGACCTACCTGTCTGTGCTGGAGGTTGCGGCTCCCAACTCAGCAAAGCGGAAGGAATTGCAAGGAAGGAGAGCCTCAGGAGGCAAGCTTGCACGCGCCCTTTGCTTTTCTCCAGAAACTGTCCGCCCCGCGCTCCCTTCCCCCAGCCTGTTCGGGCCCAGCGACGAGCCTACAGGCCCCGCCCCTCTCCTTCCGGCCGTGCAGGGTGGGCACCTCGCGCGCCTTGGACTTGGCCTGATGCGGAGGCGTCTTATAGCCTCTGATCCAGAAGGATCGGAATGGGGCGCTCTAGTCGACAAATCGCCTTCACGTCACAGATTTGAAGTCACAGGCGCAGAGAGAACAGGCGGACCCCTAAAACCACAGTGCGTGCAAAGCCCGAGTCGTCCTGTTGCCTTTTCAATGCTGCTCCAGAGTCTCGCCACTACGCTCCTATTTATGGCGGCTTATCAAGGTTTGCTGGAACTAAACTTCTTCCATATATTACAAAGGAGTACCAAAAAGGGTGCTAAATTAGTATGTGCAATGGAAACCCAGAGCAGAGGAAAAAATTGGGAACCAGAATAAACAACATATATAATGTATAAACATTGAAAAGTGGGAAACTGAGCAGTAGTGTAGTTATTAGAGATGAAAAATATTAGTCTAATGTCAAAAGGGTAATAAAGAAACAGTTTGTAAAAGTAAGGATCAACAAAAAGAAAAAGGTTTCATACCTTTGCCCTGGAATTCTTTCCACCAGACGCTCTGCCCCTACTTGTCTATTTGGTAAACTGCTACTCTTTGTTTTTGACTCAGTTTACATATTACCTCATCTGTGAATCCTTTCCTGTCTTTCCCAAATAAATTGATATTCTCATTTTCCATGGATCCATTATGCCCAATGAAACCAGTATAGGCCTCAAATATACAACACCACTGTGGATTTTAATTTCCATCTTTAGATGCCTGTGTCCTCCAATGAACAAGTAGCTTCTTGAGAGCAGAAAATTTGTATGTTTCAAATTTATTTTCTGAGACCCTAGCATAGAACCTAATATAGTATTTGTTTATTTGAATATTTGTTGAAAATGGTCTAGAATCAGTGAGTAGACAGAAAAAAGGGGGGTATAGCTAGGGTGTGAATTGATATACAGAGGAATAACTGAACAAGGTAAAATTCTAGACTCAGGTTAGTATTCATGCAACAAACGTTAATGTGTTTCTACTGTACACCAAGTACCGTATTAAGCCCTGGGTGTAAAATGGTAAGCAAAATCCAGATGGAGTCCTTGCCCTTATGGAGTGTAAAGAACAAACAAGAATTGGCCAGGCAAACAGGAAAAGAAACATTCCAGACAGAGTGACTAGCATGATGAAAGTTCCCATGATAGCACAATGTGATATGTATATGATGTAGTACAGAACTGTACACCTGAAGTCTATGTAACTTTACTAACAATTGTCATCCCAATAACTTTAATTAAAAAAAAAAGTTCCCGTCATAGGAAGGAGCTTGACAGTAGCAATTAGAATGACTAAGATCAACAAAGGTAAGGTAAAATGAACAGATGAGAAGTACAGAAAGAGGCAAGAGGTTGATAGATAAAGCCTGTTTAAGAGTAGGAAAAAGAAGCCAGTTTTCTTAGTAATTGTAACTAACATTTATTAAACCTGCACTGCATACCAAACGCTGGGTTGTTTTATAACAAACACTTAAGGTAGATAATATTATTATTCCAGCTTTAAGAATAATGAAAGTAGGGCATGGAGAAGTTCAGCACTTTTGCCAGGATCACACAGCACTTAAGTTTTAGGGCTGAGATGCAAACCTAGGTAATCTGGTCGCAGACGGAAGGGCAGGGACTGTAAGAAAAGCACAAGTAAAAACTAAAGACCTCTTTCACAAACTATGTTCATTGTTCCCTGATATTTAGCATCTCTGAGAAGCCATACTAAGAGCTTCAAGAACCAATACCCTGGACTTGAATATTAATGCTCTAGACAGAGGACTTTGGAGTAGACATTGGTTGGTATGGGCGCCTTTGGTAGGTGATGCCAGCAGACAGCAATGAGCTTCACATTAGGTAGCAGCCGCGAGCCAGAACAGAGAAGGGAGAAAATAGTAGATGCCCTGAGTGCTACTTTGTGGAGCACATATGAGACCTTGAGCAAAGGACTTCACTTCTCTGACGTTCAATTTCCTATTGTACAACTGAGCATCATAATGGTATCTATATCACAGGGTTGTGATAATTAAATGAGACAATATGTGTAAAGTACCTAGCTGTAGCTGTCACACAGTAAATGCTCAATGAGTATTAGCTGCTATGGTGGTGATTATTGCTATTATGATGATCGATGATGCATTTTAGTGACTGAAGCAGGGGAGGCATGACCAACCAGGGAAGATGTGATTGAAATATAATTGGAGGAGGGTTACATGGAATATGAGACACGTATTGAGTGATGGGGAGACAAAAATTTATTGCCTCTTCTTTGCATCAGTTGCATCCTTTCCCCCTCGTTTTTAGTTAGTACTTACTATTCTGTGTTGTCATTGTTTACTGGTTGGTTTCCCTTATTATGATTTTTGTGTGTTTGTATATGTGTGAAGGAGCTGAAAGTGCTGGCACAGAGTGAGAACTTAAAGAATAGTCTTTGAATGAGTGAATTGATGTCCAAATTAAAAGCAATAGGTACAAATGTGCTACAAAATCGGGGGGGAAATGATAGTATCTAGGTTCACGTATGGCCTTCCTGTGTTTCCAGAACACACCAGACTTGTTCCTGCTCTGCTTCCAATAATATAACCTGCTCATCTATAATAAAATTAGTCTCCACCTGCAATGATAACACTAGAGGCCAAGGGTTGGCTATTTTTTTCTGTAAAGGGTCAGAGAGTAAATATTTCAGGTTTGTAGGGCACATACAGTCTCTGTTTGCCACTACTCAATTCTGCCTTCACTGAGCAAAAGCAGCCACAGACAATACTGAAATGATCAGTCTGGATGTGTTCCAATAAAACTCTATTTACAAAAACAGGCAGGTGGCAGAATTTGGCCTAAGGGCTTATAATTTGGCAACCCCTGCCCTAGACCAAATTACCACCATCTCTTGTGTGGACTATTGTATATGAATGATGTGTGGGAGCCATCATCTTTGACCAACATCTACATCTTGGTTTTATCAGCATATTAATGAAGATTTCATGCTCTCTAATCTTGTTTATAACCTTAAGAGTTTGGTGAAAAGTGATTAAAACTGTGTTGTAAAAAAAATAGAAAAAAAAACTGTGTTGTTGTAATTTTGAATTTTTTTCAAGGTTTTTTGTTTGTTCGTTGCTGTTGTTGTTTTTTAACTTTTTTTTTTAAGTGTGTTTTTCCCAGACCCATCAGCTCCAAGTCAAGTAGTTGTTTCAATCTAGTTGTGGAGGGCATAGCTCACAGTGACCCATGTGGGGATTGAACAGGCAACCTTGTTGTTAAGAGCATCGCGCTCTAACCAACTGAGCTAACCAGCTACCCTGTAATTTTGAATTTTGATTTGTCAAAATGATACTAAAAGAGCCAACTACTAGTGATCTTTGAAACGGTAAAAAATGCAGGAAACAGAGAAAGAAATGAAGATTTATAATAAAATTAGCTTTGATTATGTAACTTATGTAACTAAAAGTGACTTTTAGCCAGAAAATAAATCTTCTGGACACAGTACAATGTTGAACTTGGCAGAGGCTTTGGTCTATGACAATTCTGCTACATACTCTGTACAGAAACAAATAAATGCTAAAATTTTAAAGAAATCATTTAGCCCATGCAATATTTTCCTCATCTACTGATGGACAAAATTTGTTAAAAGTTGAAAGTGTATTAATTTGTGTCTGAGGATATGAACAGGATGTGAACATTTCTGACTCTCAACAGACATATGATTCAGCACAAACTCAGTAGACTTTGGAATGATGACAGTGTTATATGTCTTGATTGTGATGTTGGCTACGCAGTGTCTACATTTGTGAAAACTCATTGATCTGTACAGTTAAGATTTATACACTTAACTGTGTATAAAATACACCTTGAAAAACATTAAGTTGAAAGAAAGGCTAGTTGGTAGCTCACAGAATCATCATGAGGTACGGAGAACCAGGCATGGGGCTAAGATTCCAGGTCCAACAATCAAAAATTCACTGCGCCACTGGTGTGGTGAGGAAACCTCTTTTCATATCACAAAACACTATGAATACCACTGCTACTAATGCAACAGGAACTTCCTGAAGTCAATAATATTGATGGCTGCCCCTTCTATGTCAATCTGGCAATTATTATGGCTGCTCACAAAGACAGCATGAATGTAAGAGTATTTTGTGATCAAACACAATCATTGTCAGTTTAGTTATTCTTATATTATGTGATTCTAAATAGTTTTTAACCTTATTTGAGAAGATTTATTCCATGTGTGCACTGCATTATAAATGGCTTTGAATCCATTTTGGATTTGAGTCAAGAAATGCATAAAACAATGAAAAGATATATTCTAGTCACCAAATCATATTAATTTTTCTCTTATTACTTACTACTTTCTTTCCAGTTTTACTGCTGGTAAGGCAAAGACACTGGAGTCTGACAAATCTAGGTTTTGATCCTCGTCCCCATGCATTGCCTACTTTAACCCTTCTTGGATTTTCCTTTGTTTTGCCACTTCCCAACTTCCATGAGTCTTCCCTAGATTAAATATTCCCTATTGCTTCAACTGTTTCTCATAAAATGAGTTGGAGTACCATCACATGCCAACTGGAAAAATTGTGTCTTCAAGAGTCTGGAGGCCAAGTTCCCAAATGGTATCCTGTCCACTCAGGAGTCAGGCTGATGTCAGCCAAGGTCCTCCCCTTCCAGTATAGCCACAGATTTACTTGGACTTCATAGGGTATTACCAGTATGCTGGGCCCAACTTCTCCAGTATCACTGACTTTGTGAGCAAGAGACTCAGGGTCTCTGGAATTCCAGAGCATTCCAAGTACTCAGGGTGCTCTTCATTTATACCCCATCTTATCCCACAGCATCTGTACATCTGAGAGCGGGACCTCTCCAACAGGGGTCTCAGTGTAACAGACCCCTGCCCTGTCCGTGCTCTGCCCATACTTTTACTACAAAGTCTCAGCAGTCAAAGGCCACCCCCAAAGTGAAGGTGGGTGGTCCCCATTATAAAGTCAGCCTCTCTAGGGATGTAGGGGCATCATATCCAGTTTCCAGCATTTTCCTATTTAAAAAATTTTTATTAATGGAAACTTTCAAACCTGCACCAAAGCAGAAAGAATGTTATAAGGATCCCCATTGTCCTTTCACCCAGCTTCAACTATTCCATTCATGCTAAGTTTTGTTACATGTAGATATTTTGAAGCAAGTCTCTTATATTTTATCATTTCATCTGTAAATTTTTCAGTATGTAGCTATTAAATATGAGAACTTTTTATTTGACATAACCACAATACCATTATCACGTCAAACAACATAATCCTTAATATCATCGAATAGTCAGTCAGTATCCTAATTTCCAATTGTCTCATACATTTGATGAATGTGTTCTCTTTTTTAGTTTGCTTGATTTGACCCCAATAATATCCAGAATTTGAAATTGGTCAGTTTGTCTTTTAAATTTCTTTGAATATAGATTTCTTTTCTCTCTCTCTCTCTCCTGTTTTAATTTTTTCTTCCCATTTGTTTGTTGATGGATGTTTATCTGTATTTTTCCAGAGTCTCAATTTTGCTGATTGTTTGTGGGCATGTTTTAAAAACATCTATTGAGATATAATTCACATACAGTTCACACACTTAATACTTAAAGTATACTATTCAATGACTTTTAGTATATTCACAGAGTTGTGCATCGACCATCGCAATCAAGTTTAGAACATTTTCATTACCCCAGAAAGAAACCCCACACCCCATAGCCATGATTTCCCAACCCCCAACCCCACTACTGGCAACCACTAATCCACTTTCTGTCTCTATTGATTTGCCTATACTGATTATTTTGTATAAATCAAATCATACAATGTGTGGTCCTTGTGACTGGATTATTTCACTTAGCTTAATGTTTTTAAGGTCAATTCATGTTGTAGCACGTATCAATACTTCATTTCTTTATATGACTGAATAATGTTCTATTGTATGAATACAACCACATTTTGTTTATCCATTTGTCAGTTGATGGACATTTATGTTGTTTCCACTTTTTGGCTTTTGTGAATAATGCTGCTATGAACATGTGGGTACAAGTTTTTATGTGGAGATATGTTCTCATTTCTCTAATAGTGGAATTTCTGAGCCATGTGGAAACACTGTTTAACCATTTGAGGAACTGCCAGACTGTTTTCTACAGCAGCTGCACCATTTTACATTCTCACTAGCAATGTATGAAGGTTCCAATTTCTTCACATCCTTGCCAACACTTGTTATTACTATTTTTTTTTTAAATTATGGCCATCCTAGTAGGGGCAAAGTGGTATCACATTGTGGTTTGGATTTGCAGTTCCCCAAGGACTAATAATGTTGAGATCTTTTACGTGCTTATTGGCTATTTGTAAATCTTCTTTGGAGAAATTTCTATTCAAATCCTTTGCCCATTTTAAAATTGGGTTATTTGTCATTTTATTATTGAGCTGTAAGAATGCTTTACATATTCTGGATACAAGATTTTAGTAGATGTATGATTAGCAAAAATGTTGTCCCATTCTGAGAGTACTCTTTTCACAGTCTTGATGGTGTCCTTGGAAGCACCAACGTTTTAATTTTGATGATGCCTAGTTTGTTTCTTTTGTTGTTTGTGCTTTTGTTTTTCATATTTATGAAACTATTGCCTCAACCAAAGTCATGAAGATTGGTACCTATGTTTTCTTCTAAGGATTTTATAGTTTTAGCTCTTACATTTAGATCTTTGGTCCATTTTGAGTTAATTTTTGTATGTGGTGTGATGTAGGCATCCAACTTCATTCTTTTGCATTGTGGGCATGTTTTTAATGTTTTGTTTTTAAGCCAAAAATGATCATATAAGCAAGTTCTCCCTCAGTTCAGTTCCTCATCTCAAAGTAACGGGAGATGTCATTAATATTTGGTGGGAAGCCAAAGCTTCATGATTATTCTACCCCAAAGATCTTCCATCAGAAGCCAGAACAGGCATCCCTGACTTTTAGAAAATATTTTTTTTTTTACTCTTCCTTTGGTTCCTTCTTTTTTCAAAAATTGAGTTTTATTGAGGTATAATTGACATAACATTATATTAGTTTCAAGTGTACAGTGTAATGATTCCATGTTTGTATATATTGTGAAATGAGTACTACAATAAGTCTAGTTTTCATTTATCACCTATACATAGTTACAAATTTGTTTTCTTGTGATGAGAACTTTTAAGATCTGCTCTTTTAGCAACTTTCAAATATACAATACAGTATTATTAACTGTAGTCACTATGCTGTACATTACATCCCCAGGATTTATTTATCTTATAACTGGAAGTTTATATCTTTTGACCCATTTTACCCACTCCCACACCCCCGCCTCTGGCAACCACCAATCTGTTCTCTGTATCTGTGAGCCTGTTTTTGTGGGTTTTTTTTTTTTTTTTTAGATTCCACATATAAGTGAGATCATACAGTATTTGTGTTTCTCTGTCTGACTTATTGCACTTTGCATAATGCCCTCAAGGTCCATCCATGTTGTCACAAATGGCAAGATTTCCTTCTTTCAGGCTGAATAATATTCCACTTTAGGCATGTACCAAATTTTCTTTTTCCCTTTATCTCTCAGTGGACACTTAGACTATTTCCATTTCTTGACTGTTGTAAATAATGCTTCACTGGACACAGAGGTGCAGATACCTTTTTGAATTAGTGTTTTTCCTCCCCTTCGGATAAATACCCAGAAGAGGGATTGCTGGGTCCATATGATAGTTCTACTTTTAATTTTTTGAGGAACCTCGAAACCATTTTCCACAGAGGCTGCACCAATTGGCAGTCCCACCAACCGTGCATGAGGGCTCCTTTTTTTTCCACATCCTCACCAACACTTGTTATCTCTTATCTTTTTCGTAATATCCATTCTGTCAGGTGTGAAGTGATATCTCATTGTGGCTTATACAAAATCTTAAATTTATGTGTAACACAAATACAGAAAAGTGAACATGTTATAATTATACAACTCAGTGCTATTCACAAAATGAACACAACTACTCGTATACAGCCTCAAATTAGGTCAAGAAATAGAACATTGCCACCAGCACCCCAGGAGACTTCCTCAGGATAACCAGTATTCTGATTTATCAATATAAATTAGTTTTACCCTTTATATAAATGAACACACACACACACACACACACTAGTATACGATGTCTGGTTCTGTCTTCACTCCCTCAATATTAAGTTTATGAGATTCATCCTTAATACTGTGTACAGTACCAGCTCATTTATCCTCATAGCTGTATAGATTTTCATTGTGTGAGTATACCACAATTTATTCATGCATTCTACTGTTGATGGGCATTAAAGTTGTTTCCAGTTTGGGAATGTGGTGTATACTACTGCCATGAACACTCTTGTACATGTCTTTTGTAACATATGTGCATGCATTTCTGTTAGGTACATATGCCTAGGAATAGAATTGTTGGCTCATAGGATATGCATATGGTCAGCTTTAGTAGATACTGTCAAACTGTTTTCCCAGGTTGCCTTGCAAGGGGATAGCTATTCTCCTTAAGATCCCCTACTACTTTTTGCCACTAGACTCATAACTAGGATTGGATCTCAGTAGAAGAAAGAATCCAAAGGCTTAGGGGGATAGGAATGATGGAATGCATTTATCATATGTGATTTCTACATTCACCATCATCACTTCCCCAAAACTCACTCTATCCCCCATGATGACCCAGAGAACATTCCCTTCCCTGAGGCTTTGAGAAATATGTTGGTATGAGGAGCACTAGTGTGACTGATACACCAGTGCTCCTTTAAGAACCCAGTTTCATGACCTAAGAAGTTCACAGACCCAAAGCTCTGTGATTAAAGGGGAGGTTAGGTCCCTTGAAGAAAGATCATGCAGCATTTCCATAAATACATACTGTAATTTTATTCCAAACCTTCTCCAAAGGGACCTTTGGCCATTCGCCATGGTAGCAGCACTGGAGGAAAAGGAAATATTCACACATTTGGGGGAATACTAGACACTGTCTTTAAATCAATGTCAATTTCTGAGGACCCAAATCATCACTCTGATCCATAAGTCTAAATGTGGGTTTATGGTGATAAATATGGTGAATGGAGTTTTGGCCTGTGTTTGAATCACAGTGGCTAAATAGGTGAGATAACCCATACTGTGGTTATTCTTCCCAGTTCTTGAATATATAATTGGAGTAGACACATTCAGACAGTGGCAGAATCTCCACATTTGCTCTCTGATCCATAAAATGAGTTATTGTAGAAAGAACCAAATATAAGCCTCAGAAACTTCCCATTCATACAAAGATAGTAAAAACCAAAAGCAAAACTTAATGCTTGCGGAAACGGTAAGGATTAGTGACACCATCACAGACTTAAAAGAAGGGGGCATGGTGTTGATACCTCTCACATCCTCATTTAACTTTACTGTTTGGGCTGTGCAGATATAGAATGGATCTTGGAAAGTGAATGTGGACTCTTGTATACTTCATCAGATAGTTACAGTTGCTTTCTAGATATGCTCTGTTTACTAGGGCAAATCAACACACCCCCTGACACCTAGTATTCAGCTATTGACCTGGAAAATTCTTTCTCTTTATATGTTTGCAAGGATCACAAGAATCGGTTTAGTTTTACTTGACAGAGTCAATAGTACATCTTTACAATCTGGCCTCATGGCTACATCAACTTTGCTGCTCTCTGCCATAGTATAAAAATATGCTGACTATCTTGATGTTCCACAAAATAATATGCTGGTCTTCTACACTTATGGCATTGCGGTGATTATACTTGGTGAGGAGGAAGCAGTGAGGACTTTAGATACCTTGGTAAAACATGGGAACCAGAGAGTCGGAAACAAAACTGCCTCAGTGAAGTTTCTGGGTGTCCACTGGTCAGGAGTATTTTGAGATATCTTCTCATGAGGCTTACCTGGATATTGTTACAAATGAGTACCTAAACTGCCAAGAGAAAAGTGGAACATTTAGCTCCATTCCGTTGGAAGGGAAAAGCCATCCTCCTGGTGGTTGGTTGACTACATAGGATTGCTTCTCTCAGGGAAGTGGAAGCAATTTGTCCTCATTGGAATAGACACTTGGCCTTGGGTATGAATTCATTCCACTGCTTCTGCTAGCTCTGCCACGTGTACACTTGTGGAATGTCGTATTAACCATCGTGGCTTTCTAATGACTGATTCTGAATAAGGAATTGATTTCACAGCAAAACAAGTATATTATAAGTGGGCTCATGTCATGGAATTCACTTGTCTTACTTCATGCCACATCACCTACAGACAGCTGGCCTGACTGAGTAGTGGATGTGCTGCCAAAGACTCAGTTGTGGCACCAGTTGGGAGACAATATGTGTGTATCTTGGAATCAAGGGACGGGAATGGAAGTGGCTCCCTAATAAACCACTTGCAGAATTTTTGTTTCTTTACTGATCACTTTGGGCTTTGCTGGCTTAGAGGCCTTATTTCCCAAGGGAAAAATGCGTTCAGGAGGGGACACACCATTGGTTCCATTGAATTGGAAGTTGAGACTGCTATCTGCTATTGGATATTTGGAGATGTTTATTCCACTGAACCAACAGACAGGAAAGGGGGGAGACTCTACTAGCTGGAGTGATTGATCCTGATCTCCAAGGGAAATTGGGTTGCTGCCATACAGTGGTGTCAAGGAAGATTATGGTTGGCACCTGGGAGATTCTCTGGGGGCAACTCTACAGTACTGCTGTGCCCAATAGTAACAATTAATAGAAAACTACATCAAACAGAAAATCAGCAAGATCATTAAGGATTTAAACCTTTCAGGAATAAAACTGTGGGTCTCCCCACCAGGTGACACATGCTGGGGCAAAGGATATACAAATAGGTAGTGGAAGAAGGATGCTTTAGATATTACCTACAGCCTCAGAACCAGAAGCTGTATGTATAGAAATGAGACATAGTTTCTTTGTTAGTTTGTTATGTATGTATTTTATATATATATATATATATATATATATATATATATATATATATATGTATGTATGTATATATATATACATATATGTGAATTATATGCAAATATTTGACTGATTTCTTTTTCTTTCTTCTGTACTTATTATTTTAGATAAAGATTGTTGGTGGAGGTTGACATTACAATTTAGTCTTTAGGTAACAGAATTTTCAGATGGGGCTGTAACTAAATTTTAGGACAAATCAACATAATCCAGACTTGTATACAATGACTATTCAGACTTTGTCACTCTTCATTTGGGGGAGACCGTGACAGTATTTTGATTGTGTGAAGGACAATTACATATTGTTAAAAAATACAAAGAGAATAGAAAATACGTGTACAGGGTATGTATGGATGCCTACTAGCCAAATGGTTTGACTATAATAGTTATTAATAAATTGTCTCTGAGATTCAAGCCCACACTGAGTATTCTGCCTTGTGATGTTGGGGCGCATAGTATGGACATCACATTTATTTGCCTGCTGGCACCCTGGTAGGCTTTGCCAATAAGGAGTGCTAGAGCAGCATCAATTCCTGCCGGGAGCAGCTGCTGAATCCAGTTTGTAGTTGTCCTCATGTTTCCAGAGCCAGCCTTGTTGTAACCACCAGCTGGAAGTGCTCCCTCCTCAGAAGTCTCCCACTGGTGACCCCTCTCTGCACTCAGGGACAGGAGCATCAGCAGGCCTGGCCCCTTTCTCAGAGGTCTGAGTTTCATATCTGTAGGACATCTCCTCTAAGCTTCTAGCAGGTAGTCATTCCAAACTGTTCTCTTTGTTCCCCAGCCCCACAGGTGGTAGCTGCTTCCTGCCATTATTATATCCATGGTAACTCATTGTCCTCTTTTTGCCTTTTTATTGGTCTAATGCTTGCTTAACAATTCTTTATATTAATTTGCCTCTGGT
Source organism: Rhinolophus ferrumequinum (assembly GCF_004115265.2). NCBI lineage: Eukaryota > Metazoa > Chordata > Mammalia > Chiroptera > Rhinolophidae > Rhinolophus > Rhinolophus ferrumequinum. Next base: position 5,271,071 of record NC_046284.1, on the reverse strand, counting down.
CAAACAATTTGGTGTGGTTTCTGTCTCTGTACTGGACCCTGACTGATAGAAGCAATTCATAGACATACCAACAGTGTAAAGGAATGTTATTTATTCCACAAGCCTGACAACAGAATTGTTAGTGATGTCAGGTTTGGATCCTTTAAAAAATAATAAAATTTAGCCTTTTTTGTGAGTATGTATGGTATCTCATTTTTTTTCCTTTTTAAAATTATTTTTATTTTTCAGTTACACTTGGCATTCAATATTATTTTATATTAGTTTCAGATGCACAGTTTCATGGTTGGACAGTTATATATTTTATGCAGTGATCCCTCCAATAAGTCTAGTACCCACCTGGCACTATCCATAGTTATTACTATATTATTGACTACATTTCTTATGTTGTACTTTATATCTCCATGACTAACTCATTGGGTTTTAATTTAAAATTTCCAGATGATTTATAATGTCAAGCATCTTTTTATATTTTTAGTGACCATTTGAAAATCTCTTGTAGTAGAGGGTCTGAGTTTCATATTTGGCTGCCTTGTTTACTTTTCTCATTATAGTCCTTCATGTATTCTAGACATGAACACTTCTATTGCATATGCAGCAAAACTCTTCGCTCATTTTGTGATTTGGCTTCCACTCTCTTAATGGTATTTTTGAATGGATAAACATTATTTGTTAATTTAAATGTAATCCAATTTAAAATCCTATACTTTATGTATAGATAGTCCTTTTTATGTTCCATTTAAGAACTCATGGTCACAACAGTCCTCCCTCATGTTCTATAAGCTTTATTATTTTGTCTTTCACTTTTAGATATACGATCTACCTATAATTGTTTGTTTCTTTGTGTATTTGGTGTGGCAAGAGGTAGGGCCTCATTTCATTTTCTCTGAAGTGGATATCCCATTGATCTAGCACCATTTATTGAAAAGACCCTCCTTTCCCTATTGTTCTGTAATAAATCCGGTATCTGTATATGCATGTGTCTCTTTCTGGACTCTCCATTCCATTCCAGTGGCCTATTTGTCTATCCTTGAACTAATACCTCAAGTCTTAATTAAACTAGCTGTATAATCTTCCTTGCTAACCCATATTCCACCTTGTCCTTCTTGAAGGATGGCTTGGCCATGTGCATGTCTATGTAAACCATCAGTTTGTCAAATCTCACAAAATAAACCTGTGGAGATTTTGGTTGGGATTAAATTGCATCTATTGGCTCAGTTTGGAGAGAACTAACACTTTTGTCAAATTGTTTTCTAGCCTATCAATATGAGTGCTGGATATATTCTAGTTGCTCTTCCACACCCATCATTATTTTTCACCCTACCCAATGTTCTAGACATATGGACTATGTTAATGGAATTACTTGCCCCCTGGCTTATAATTAGGTTTGGCCAATGAGGATACCCCAGAAGGAGATCACAGTGAGTGAGGAGGGTGAGGTCACAGTATTTAATCCTCTAAGTCTCTCCGTGAACAGTTGTCTAGGTAGGTCTCAAGTGAAGCTTACTGCTTATTTTAAAGCATCTATCTCTGATAATTGCTTCCTCTTTTTCTTTACTGGGCTAGGCTTGGTAACTGCACCTCCACTATTATTAGCCCTAGGTCCTATAGTATTCTTGTGGTTTCCCTAAAATTTACCTATACCTTTGTAAATAGTTACTTTATAAATACCTCCTCCCAAATTAATCTAACCTTAATAATCTTTTGCCCTTGGGAATTCTGACCAATGTAATGGTATATCCTTGAATTTATTCAGATCATCTTGGATTTCTCTCAATAATGTTTTAGGTTTCTGTGTGGAATTCTTGCATATCCTTCATTTGACTTATTCCTATATATTTGATAACTTTTGATTCTGTTGTTCATGGTATGTTTTTAAATTTTCATTTTTATTCCTTTTCTGCAAGTATATAGAAAAACAACTGAGGCTTATATTGATTTTAATAATTACCTTTTTAATTCTAAGAATTAGTAAACTAATTTGGATTTTCTATGTACACAATCATATAGTTACAAATAATGACACTTTTATTTCTTAATTTTCAATTCTTACATAATTTATTACTATTTCTTACTTTATTTAAATGGTTAAGATTCCAAATACAATGTTGAATAGGCATGCTGATAGCATGCATTCTTGTCTCACATCCAACCTTGAAGGGAACACTTCCAATATTTCACCATTAAGTATAATACACACTATAGGTTTTTGTGGTTACCCTTTATAAGATTAAGGCAGTTTCCTTTCTATTCGTAGTTTGGCAAGGTTTCTAAAAGTTATTATTATGAATTAATATCTACCATTTTTTGTAACTTTTCCATTTCTTACATTTCTTCTTTGCCCCCCCACCCCATGTTTCTGCCTTCTCTTATTTTAATTGAGCATTTGATATAATTCGATTTTGTCTCCTTTCTTAGCATGTCAGTTATACTTCTTTTTAAATTTTCTTTAGTGATTGTCCTAGAGTTTGTGATACACTTTTTTTTTTTCCAGGTGTACAATTCTGTATTACATCATCTATAAATCCTATTGTGTGTTCACCACCCGGAAGCCACCTCCAAATAACACTGTAGTTCTTCACATGGAGTGCATAAGCCTTGTAATAAGTACCCCAGTTCCTTCCTATGATTTTTCTTCTAGCCATCACACTTTCTATTATATACTATAATCACCAACACATTCTTACTTTTGTCACTTTAAAAAACCATTTTTAGAACAATTAAGAATAAGAACACTTTTTAAAAATTGTTTTACCTTTATCTGTTCCTTTTCTGATGTTTTCCTTCTGGATGGAGATCCAAGTTTCTGATGTATGTCATTTTTCTTCTCCCTGAAGAACTTCTTTTAACATTTATTACAGGGCATATCTGCTGGTGATGAATGCCCTAGTTTTGTTTCTCCTTTACTTTCACAGGATAATTTTACTAGATATTGAATTCTAGGTGGTGGGTTTTTCTCTTTAAATATTTCATTCCTCCCTCTTCCTCCTTTCGTGGTGACTGATGAGAAGTTCTGTGTAATTTTTATCCTTATTCTTCTAAAATTACGGTGTTTTTCCTCCATGGCTTCTTGAATATTGAAAAAATATGTATGTATATGTATATATATACACACACACACACACACATATATATATATATATATATATATATATATATATATATATATAAAAAATGTTTTGCTCTGATCTATTTTGGTGATTGTCCATAATTTTTGAAAATTCTCAGCCATTATTATCTCAGATATTTCTTCAGATCCTTTCTTTCTTTACTTTCTGCTAACCAATTAAGTGTATGTTACACCTCTTGAAATTAACCCATAGTTCATAGGTGTTCAGTTCTGAGTTTTTAAAATTCTTTTTTTATTTTTGCATTTCAGTTTGGGAGGGTTCTCTTGACCTATCTTTACATTCACTTATTCTTTCATTGGCCGTGTTTGTTACAGTGGTTTTGATTTCTAGAATTTCCTTTTGATACTTTGTAGAGTTTCCACTTCTCTGTTTACATTTGTCATCTATTCAAGAGATATTGTCTACTTGTTCCATTAGAGCCCTTAACATATTAATCATGTCTGTTAATTCCAATTTGTTTTTCATGTCTAAGTCTGGTTCTGATGTTTGTTTTGTATGTTCCGACTGTTTTTTATCTTGCCTTTTAGCATGCCTTATATTTTTTTCTCTCGAAAGCCAGGCATGATATATTGGGTAATACTACTGAGATAAATAGCCTTTAGTGTGAAGTTTTGTTTTAATCTGGCTAAGAGTTGAGTTTAATGGTTGCAGTATCTATAGGTGTCAAAGGCTTCAAATTCTTCTTGATCAAGTGTCCTTGGTTTTTCTCTCCCCTGTGTCTGGTATGCCCTAAGAACTACTCATCAGATAGAGTCTGCATCTTACAGATCTTTCATCTGTAGTCTACTCTTATTTTACTGGAGCCTGTTGGTATGGTGGTAAGGTGTGAAACAGGGGATGCATTCTGTAATCTTATGATTAAATCTCAGTTTTTTAGTGAGCCTGTGCCCCTGCACTGTGATCTTAACAACATTTGATAGCTTCCCTCTGTTGGCGAGACAGGAAGGCAGGAGAGGGCTGAAATCAGACAAATGACCTTTCCCAAGATTGGATAATAAAGTCTTTTCCCCTGGAGAGCAGATCTTTGTTATAGAGACAGCTCTGTTTGGAGAACACTCTTTTGTGGACCATGCAATGTTTACTCTCCCTTCCCCTGCCAGAACCGTGTGGACATTGTTTTGGCTTTTTACTATATTAACCTGGTGCAATTCACGGAGGTTAAAACCCATTGAAAGTCTGAGTTCCCCTTTAAGACTGTGGCCCCCAAAGACTTCTCCCTGTCAAGGTAGTCCATACTCAACCTCCACCAATTCATCAAAATTACGATTTAGGTAAATGGAGTTTCTGCTCCAGGTAAATAGATCTTGACTGTGCCTTTCTGGATTTGCCAGTCTGTCCAGATTTGCGGGTGGCAGTTTGCCCTGCAACCTAAGTTGTCTGATGTGTCCAAGAAAAGTTACTGCTTTTCAATTTGGTCAGTATTTACTTGTTATAAGGAGGGGAATGACAACTTTCAAGCTATTTACATGCCAGAGCTGAAACCAAAATATCTGCTGAGTTTTTTAAATTATGATCTTGTAGCTTATCTGGGTGACATTCACTTTTAGGGCAAGTAAAAGAGTCTTTTGTAACTTTCTTCAACGTAACCAAAAGAGGAAACTCCAGGCTTCAGTGTTAATGCTTCAGAAGACTGGAAACGATGCCTTGGGTCTTTGCAAGGCATAGAACTGAAATGGGGAATCTCAAAGGTCTGTACACCTTGTGAACATATAGTTTGTGGGACAAAAATCCACCAACAAAAGAGCGGCACACTGAAGAAAATTTTCTGTCTTGGCCTGGGCTATGGATAGGCCTTAATTAGGGTGTAGATTCAAATGCCTGTAAAAGAGACCAAAAGGGGAAGGGGAAGTGGAAAAGTGGAAAGTGGGAAAGTGGAAGAAATGAAGCCCTGAGTGCACTGTGGTGGTCTCACCTGGTTCCCCATGGAGTCTCCAGTTTTGAAAGGCTCTGGGTAGAATAAAGGTTGATGACATATATATATATCTCCAAAAAAATGTATACATATTTTAGGAAAGGAAAACTCTATTAAAATTGTGATACTCAATATATACCGATAACAAAAGATGAATACAAGTCACGTTTGACTTCTGCAATGACAGGAAGGTGCTCAAAGTGGTTACCATCAGCATCTAGACACTTCTGATTATGGTGAACTACTGCTTGAGCAACGCGCTGACCAAAGTGTCCACTTGTATACGTTTTTTTGGCACCCCCGGTACATATATCAATTATATATATATATCATATATAATATATATTTATAATATATATGCCATATATTTACCATGTATGGTAGATTTATATATCTGATATACATATATATATATATGTATATATATATATTACATATATAATGTGGTATGTGTGTTTGTGTATGTATGAGTAATCTTAGAGAAAAAGCGTTCCAGAAGAAACTTTCTTAGATAAATCTGCAAAAGTTGTGATGTTGGAAAACTACTTGTTATAAATGAGATGACTAAACAACAGAAAGATGGGAGTCAAAGATTTTACATCCAAAAAAATTAACTTTCAGGTATAAATACAAGCTAAATGAACACGCTAGAATTCAGGAAATATTATTTCCATGATGCTTTCCTAAGGAATTTAATAGAAAACAAGCTTCAGATAACCAGTAAATCATAGAAGTTTGGCATATGTTTGATGGTGAGCAGTAACTATATTTACCTTTAAAACTAAGAATAAATGATGGAGATGGAATGATAGAATAGAAGAAAATATTAAATATTCTGAAATGTAGATATGATATAAATAACAAACATGGGTGTAGAAGAAGGATAGCCTTATAGACATAAACTAGGAGTAAGAAGTTATAAGTTTAACTCTGAGGCTGGATCAGGAGGAGAGAGGCAGGAAGAGGTGACTAGGAAATTTCATTATGACTCATGAAGGACATCAGTAGACCCTATTTTTAAAAGGGGGATCAAATTATTCTGTGTAAATATTAGTATGAAATAATGGTTCTTCAAGTGTGGTACTGGACCAGTAGGCCCGTATCACTTAGAAAGTTGTTAGAAATGCAGTTTCTCATGTCCTACCCCAGACCTGTTGAATCAGAAACCGTGCAATTGAGGCTCAGTAATCTGTGTTGTAATAGCCCTCCAGGGGATTCTGATACATGCTAAAGTTTGAAAACCACTAAAATAAAAATGTCATTAGAACAAAAATTAAATCTTTCTAAATAGCAAAAGATACACCACAAAGTTAAGAGCAATGCAAACGGATCACATAGTGAAATACTTTATGTGTATAAAACACACTCACACATATACATATGAAAAAACTGAGAACCCCCTCCCGAAGGTACTGTTTATGATAGCAACAAAAATTACAAGGTACATTAAAGTAAATCTCATAAAGGACGTAGAACTTTTTTTTTTAAATTTATTGGGGTAACAATTGTTAGTAAAATTACGTAGATTTTCAGGTGTACAATTCTGTATTACATCATCTATAAATCCCATTGTGTGTTCACCACCCAGAGTCAGTTCTCCTTCCATCACCATATATTTGATCCCCCTTACCCTCATCTCCCACCCCTCACCCCCCTTACCCTCTGGTAACCACTCAACTATTGTCTGTGTCTATGAGTTTTTGTTTCTCATTTGTTTGTCTTGTTCTTTTGTTGTTTTTGGTTTATATACCACATATCAGTGAAATCATGTGGTTCTCTGCTTTTTCTGTCTGACTTATTTCGCTTAGCATCATACTCTCAAGATCCATCCATGTTGTCACAAATGTTCCTATATCATCATTTCTTAACACCGAATAGTATTCCATTGTGTATATATACCACAACTTCTTTATCCATTCATCTATCGAAGGACATTTTGGTTGTTTCCATGTCTTGGCCACCGTAAACAAAGCTGCAATGAACATTGGAGCACACGTGTCTTTATGTATAAATGTTTTCAGATTTTTTGGGTAGATACCCAGGAGAGGGATTGCTGGGTCATATGGTAATTCTATTCGTAATTTTTTGAGGAACCTCCACACTGCCTTCCATAACGGCTGCACCAGTCTGCATTCCCACCAACAGTGTATGAGGGTTCCTTTTTCTCCACGGCCTCTCCAACACTTGTTGGATGTAATACTTTTAAGAAGAAAATTACAAAACTTTAAAATATTTTAAAGGCCTAATTGAATATAGTTATACTATGTTCATAAAGGGAAGATTCATTATCATTAATGTGATTATTCTCTTCAAATTATTCTGTACATTAAATGAAAATATAATCAAGATATCAACAGGATTTTATTTTTAGAGAAATTGACATGCTGATACTAAAATTCATATTATAATTTATATAAAAAATAGAATAGATAAGAATAGTCATGACAGTTTTGAAGAATAAGTATAAAGAACTTGCACTCCTAGATGGCAGAATTTACTACAAAACCATAATAATCACAATAGTATAGCATTATGGCATAAATAGACAAATGATGGACAAAAGTAATGAACTTATAAACAGAACCATGTATAAATGTAATCTCGATATATGACACAGAGAGAATAATAAATCAGGGTGAAATGATTGACTTTTCAACAAATGGTGTTAGGATAACTGGCTATCCTTATAGAAATAGATCAATTTTAAATCAATACTTCACACTGGTTATAAATATTTAAAAATTTAATTCCTGGTGAGTTAAACCCTAAGTAAGAAAAAAGAGAACAGCAGATACGAGTATACAGTTGACCTCTGAACAGTGCAGAGATTAGGGGCACTGACTCCTGCCCAGTCGAAAATCTGCTCATAACTTTTGACTCTCCAAAAACTTAACTATAGTCATCCCTCAGCATCCACAGGGGATTGGGTAAAGGAACCCCCATGGATACCAAAATCTGAGGATGCCAAAGTCCCCTATATAAAATGTCATAGAAATCCAAGAATTCCCAACTGCGGATTGGAAGTACTATTTTCCATCCCTAGTTGGTTGAATTCTCAGATGCCAAACCTAGGGATACGGAGGGCTTACTGTATATTTATTGAAAAAAATACGTGCATAAGTGGACCCTAGTGGTTCAAACTGTTGTTCAAGGGTCAACTGTATATAGTTAAAGTGAATGAACTAGATCTATGTGTAACAATACAGACAAATCTTAAAAATATATTGAGTGATAAAACTTAAGTTTCAAAAGGTATGTACAATATGAAATCATCTGTATATAAAGTTATATATACATGATATATTAATCATATATATAAATTAAGGAAAAGAGAACAGCAGAATATCTTTATGATATCTATGTAAGGGAGGAATTATTTAATAAGACATAAAAATAAACCATAAGACTTAAAAATATAAACCATAAAGGGAAAGATTGATAAATTTAATTACATTAACATTTACAATATCTCAGAATAAACAAAAATAAAGGCAAGTTACAGGCTGCCAGAAAATATTTATCACCTCATATCTGACAAAGTTTTAAAATTATGAATACATAAAGAATTTCTACAAACAAAAAGGACAAACAAACCAAAAACATGGGCACAATATGAGCCCGCAGCTACTAGAGGAAGAATCTTGGATGACCAGTAAACATATTAAAAGAAAATCTACCCTACCAGTATACAAGGAAACACATCACAATGAGCTATTATTTCATATTCACCTGATTGATTAAATTTAGTCTGATAACACCAAGTGTTGAGGAGAATTAGGAAATTTTAAATTACTGGTAATTGTAAGTTGGTGGAACTGCTTTGGAAAGAATTTGACAATATCTAGTAAATGTTGAAGTTGTACAGATCCACTTCTAGGCATAAACCCTGTAGAAAATTGTACATATGCATAAAGAGATAAGGTGAAGGAAATTCATTGCAAAGCATTTGTATAGGAAAAGGTTGGAATGTACTTAACTCTAATAAACCATGATTCATTTATTCAAAGAATACTTTGAAGCAGTTAAAGTGAATGAACTAGATCTATGTGTACCGATATTGATAAGAAATAATGGGTGTTTATTTGTTGTTTTCTTCAAAAGGGAGAGGTATGAAAGTATTTAAATACTGATGAGGAGGAGCCAATTCAAAGTAGAGTTTGAAGGTACAGAACAAATAGGGGGCAATTGATAATGTCTAGTTCCTAAAATGATAAGATTCTATGGGATTCAAAGCATAGAGGAAGAGATTGGCCTCAGCTAGGAGGAAGAACAACTCCTGTATTATAATGAGTTGAAAGGAAGATAGAATGGGGATAGAAGTATCAAGTGTAGGGTTGGCGGCAAGAAAATGAAGAAAATCCTGTCTGGTGGCTTTTGTTATCCCTGTAAAGTAGGAAGTAAGTTTTTCTGCTGTAGGGGGATGGTGGTGGTGGTGTGTATTAGTTCTGTTCATCAAAAGATACCATTAGTAAAGGGGAAAGGATAACCACAGAATAGGAGATGATTGCAATACATATATATGGCAAAAGGCTCGTGTTCAGAATATATGAAGAACTCTTATAAATCAATTACAAAGGACAACAGCCCAATTAAAAATGGGCACAAGACCTGACAAGACACATCATGAAAGAGGATACCCAAATGATCAATATAAGCATACGAAAAGATGCTTAACGTAATTACCCATCAGGAAATGCACATTAAACCCACAGTGTGTATACCACTCACCCACCTGAATGGCTTAAATTAAACAGTAGACAATACCAAGTGTTGCCAAGGTTGTTAAACAATTGGAATTTTATACATTGCTGGTGGGAGTATAAACTGGAACAACCTATTTTTAAAAATTGACGGTATCTACTGAAGCTGAAAGTATGAATACCCTAAGACCTAGCGATTTCACTCCTAAATATATATCCAACAGAAACAGATGTGCATGTATATGACTGATTACTTCTAATAGCCCCAAACTGGAACCAATCCAGAAGTCCATCAATATTGGAATGAATAAAATTTTCATTTGCATACAATTACAAACTACTGACACATATAACAGTATGAATGAATCTCAAAAACAGTTTGCTCAGCAAAATAGCCAGACACAAAAGAGTACATATTGTATTGTCCCATTTATACCAATTTTTAGAAAAAGCAAATCTAATCTATGATAATAAAAAGTCAGAATAGGGGTTACCTCCTGGGAAGGGACAGATGGAATATAGAATCAGAAAGGACCAGAGGGAAATTTCTCAGGTGCTAGATGTATTCTGTATCTTTGTCTCTATGGAGGTTATGCAGGCATGTATACATATATACAATTCTATTTAGCTGTACACTTAAGATGATTGCTCTGTGCATTTTTATGCATGTGGTATTTTAATAAAATTTTTAAACTCCTGACTGAGGTAATTCTTATATCTCTCCTCACTCCTTTGTTTTGGGCCTCTTCTTTAAACCATGAAACTCCACACTCTCCTGGGGTTTCCAGAGTAACTACCTCTCCTTGGGGCCCATATTGTCCCTGTGCCTTCTCTGTTCTATTGCTGGTCCTGTTTCTCCTTCCTCTCCTGCTTAGGCCAATCTTATAGAATATTCCAGTCAATATGTTTCAAGCCATAACTATCAGCTCTAGGATAGTCTATTTCTGTCCTCTTCCCTGTTCCATGATTTAGGACTGTCCATGATATGAAGGTCCAAGGGCTCACGGGTACTTAGGGAAGATTTGTTCTTTAAGTGTCTTTCAAATAAAAAAAGTAGGCCATCATAGACAGTGAGCCATTAGTAACCCTAATGTAATACTGGCCTCATTCCAATGATTTGCTTTTGGAGATAAACAACCTAGAGTAGACAAGTAATAAAGGGATTCTTTCTTGGCTTTAAGTACCCACTGAATAATTTCTAATGTGTCTCTAAATAATCATCAATGGCTTTTATAGAGTTACCTTTAAGCTAATTCTCCTTTGCCCTCTTTTCTTATCCTTCTTCTAGCCTTATGTTCTTATTCCTTCACACCATGCTATCCGTTTTAAATACTTATACTATTGCATTCCTCAGTCATCTTCCACAAAGCTTTTCAAAAATTTATCCTTGGACTTCTGATCCCCCATATTCTAAACATTGAACTATTTAAGGTGTACAACACGTATAAGTCAAATTAATTTCTCACATTATTATCTATATCTCTAAGAAACTGACCTTAAACTGAAAATCTCACACCTTCCAGAAAGATGAATCATAAGCATATTTCTAATCCCTATGCTGATACAGTATTTGCTAATCAGAACACATATCACAGTATTGTTTCAATTAATGGCTAGACATGTTTACCATTACATTTTTTTTCTAAATTAAAATCCATAGAAAATACCTAAGTCTACAGTGACAATATCTAGATATTCCTCAGGAAGTTTCATCACAGTGTGAATGCAAATGTGTAGATTATTATTCTAAATGAATTAGACACCCTTTATCCGAATGCTCAGTTAATTGAGTCCTCACATGTCCCAAGTTAGTGAAGAAGGTAAAATGGTGTAGTGGAGAAGGCACTTAACTAGGAATCAGGAGAATGAGTTCTTGTTTTGGCTCTGCTACTAAGTACCTATGTATCTTGGAGTAAGTACTATAATATCTCTTGGCTTCAGAATTGTCTGTTCTGTGAAGTAAAGAGCTCAGAGGAGAAAAATTCCTTTTATTTGTAATCTGCTGTATAGTTGTAAAATTTATAAGAACTGTCTTGTCTGATCTCATAACAACCTGTGAGTTATGCAAATTAGATACTTTTTTTGCTATTTTACAAATTAGGCCCAGGTTGGCAAAAGGACATGTTGAAGGACACACAGGGAAGAACCAGAGCTAGAACTTTTGTATTGCAGTGTTCTTTCCATACTACCATACTGGCCTGTTAAAACCTCTTAGGGGCCAGAACCACTGATCATCCTCAGAGTTCCCTGAGAAAAGCCACACCAGTTACTAGTTCTTGACCTTCCCTTGTCTTCAGACGTGAGCTCGTGGTAACCTTTTCCATTCATATAGCATACTTGGCACACTCTGTGCCATTTACCTTTTTTCTCATTCAACTTTGTTTTAATGGGTCTCAAAATTCTGTCACAGATTTTTGGTCAAGTTGTTTGCTTTGAACGATTGTACTCCCACTTTCTGAGGCCTTTGGAACGTGCTGAGACAATGTGCTACAATGTGTGATACTTTATGGTAGAGATAATGAGGAAGCTGGGGTCTTGAGGATGTAGAACTAGGAGACATGGGGGAATGATGGACTGTAAAGAGGAAGACGATTCCTTATTTTAAATTGTTTTTCTTCCAGACTGCTCATGATTTAAACAGTAATCTTTCAGCCTGATAACATTTTTGTTAATCACACTCTCTCTCCCCTGAGTCATTCTGATCCCTGAGGCAAGGAGCCAGTTTTCTTCTGCAGGAAGGTTATTGCTTCTCCTAATGTTGGGGGGGATGGGGATATCTTTAGGGTTGGTGTTTGGGCCTGGTGAGGAAGCAGGAAGGGCGTGCCAAGGGCTAGGACAAATCATTCTCACTCTTATGGATGCCATTCCAATTCTTAACAATTATCCAATTATTTCATGAAACTTGTTTTGAGCAGTTATTCAGTGTATCTATCTATCATCTAATCCATCTATCTATCCATCCATCCATCCATCCATCCATCCATCCATCCATCCATCCATCTATTTATCATCTAACTACCCATCCATCTATCTAATCATATAATCTATCTATCTATCTATCTATCTATCTATCTATCTATCTATCTATCATCTATCTATCTATCTATCTATCTATCTATCTATCTATCTATCTATCTATTTTTCTATCTATCTGTCTATCTGTCTGCTCTGTTTGGCACTGGAATACAAATACAAAAGCTCAAAACAGTTTCTGTCTTTAAGGATCTCATATCATGAGCACAAAATATGACTATGAGTGTGATATGCTTTAAAACTACTATATGTATATAACACTTTTTTCTACTTTGTTCACTAATATGAAGTAGATTTGAAAATATGTTGGTATTGTATTTGTTGTGAAAAGCATCTGTTGGTTTTAGTAAATCCTTCCTGGTATTCTCAAAAGGGGACATTGCAGTGGGACAGGTTCCTGGCTGAAGTTTGTCAGAAATGCTGCCAAAGTGTGAAATCAGCCAAGGTTTCTTTGGTGACCTTCCAACCTCCCTGACTACTGGCTCTCAAATCTCTAATGCCTTCAAACTGTCCCCCAGCTTTCCAAGCCCTCTTCTTATTACATCTCACCCAGATTTTCCTTACTTGGGCAGTTCATACTTGGAGTTTTTATATTTAGTCTTTTGTTGGGTAAAATGGATCAATACTCTTTTTCCGAAGGCCATGGACTTGGAGAAACTAACCCTATGGAAAGAGGTACTGATTCAGGATACCCTTAAATAGAGGGAAGTCCTATTCACCTCTGGTCTATTCTATCAACATACTGAGGATGGGATTTCCCCTCCTTGTAGCATACTGGTAGAACTGTGGCCTGTCCCACTTGCCTTCTTTACCATCTTTCTCTAAGTCACATTCCACAGCAGCTATCTTAATTTTGCTTCAATTCAAGATACCATAGATGTTTTATTCTCTATTACGAGTGCTGTAATTCAGAAAGAACCCTGGACTAATTTCTGTTGACAACTCTACCACTAACTTGGACAATTCAGTCACCATATTTGAAAGGAACCCAAAGTTCATTTTCGACATTGGTTCCCAATCTTTTTCACGTCGTGACACAAAGAGAAAATGTGTAGTGTTTGTAAATCTCACTGGGACAAACAGACAAGGCTGCTTGTAGCCAGAGGCAACTGGCCTGGAATTTCCAGCCACCCAAAGTCCTGTCTGGTCACCGTGAAGCCTGAAGGAAGCAATATCTTATTGCTTCTTTATAGTCCATTTGTGGAGAACCAGTGTGCCAAAGACAGCACACCAATTGGGAGATTCCAAGATTTCCTTTTTTTTTTTTCCACCATCCTCTCATATTGAAGACAAATTTCTTGTACAAAGTCTTTTCAATTACATTTCCATTCTCTGCTTGAAAACGTCCAGTGTTGAAAAACTCACTGCCTCTAAAAGGAGGAAGTCGGTTCTGTTGTTGGCTAAATCTAATGGTTATACACTTCTACTTGTTATCAAACTAAAATTGGCCTCTCAGAACACAGCGCATTCCTTCAGGTGTCATTTCATCAGAGCAAACTTCAGTAAATTTTTTACACCTTCCTTGCTCTGTATACTATACTTTTATTAATAACGACTAAGATTTTACTCACTTTTTTTTAGTAACTACACATTGTTGACTCATAGGCTTACTGTCAACTAAGTCCCGTAAGTCTTTTTTCACATCTGAAGTTCTTAAGCCAAGTCTGCTCCATCCTGTGTGTTTGAAGGATATTTCCATCGATCATTATCACATTTCATTTTTTAAAAATATTAAGTCCATTTCAGCTCTCTTCATCCTTATCCAAGTCATCGGCAAAAATATTGAATAGGCCAGGAACTACAGATCTCCCTATGTTTGATACTTTTTATCCCTTCAGTTAACATTTCTTGAGCACCTTTTATGTAAAGAACAAAATACCTACAGTTTCCATCCTCATGGAGCTTATGATTAGTAAGCAGAACTGTTTTATTGTAATTATTCAATTAGTTGTGAGCCCATCTAATTGTATTGGCATTCTATTGTTTTCATAAGTATATCATATGAAACTTTGTCAAATGCCCACATTGTTCAATCAGATATATTATGTACACAGCATTCACCTTATCTACTAACCTAGTAACCCTAGGAAGGAAACGTAACATGTCTGTAAATGGGCATGACATTGTGAGTTGGAAGCTTAGCTGTCGCTTGCTGGTAAGTACAATACAATTTATGTATCTGTGTCTCAGACTTACTTGAGGAGAAAGGCTCCAAGAGAAACCAGAAATATGTCTCTGCAAGGAAAGAAGAGAGGGAAATCTGGAGGGTCATGGAACAAGAAGGGAGATGTATCCAAGTAATTGAGAGTGACCAGCACATAGCTTAAAGATATGCCAGTAAGTCGAAAAGTAAGTAAAGTAGTCCACTGGGGTGGGAGGGAAAAGATTTTAGGGTTAGGAGACACACGGCAAAGGTAGTGGTTCCCAAAGAGGAATGTTCTCTACAATTTTGATTGTTATGTGTGAGACAAAGGACACCCCAAAGACTCTGAATTAAGCAGTGTGGCAAAAGTGTGGCTCGCCAGCTACATCCATCTGCCAGCTACTGACAATGTTGTTATATATTGTTTTCTGTTAGTTGAGCTTCTTAATGTAATATCATGCCAAGGGTGTAAAATATGCAAAATATGATGCTTAGGGGAAAAGAAAGCTGCTCGCCTCATTACAACAGATGTTTCTAGCTATACCATATACTAAAATAGAGTATTTATAGTAACTTAATTTGGGCCTTTTATTCTATCAAAAATCAGCTTGGAGTTTTCAGCAAGAAATTAGAGTATTCTATCAAAACTGTTGGTCATACATGTTAGTTCCTGGTGATCACCACTTTTTTTTCTTCTCATTAATAATTCTTTTTTGGTAATCAGTTCTAAAGCCCTGACTAAACTTTGCATTGAGATCACATTTTATAAATTCTTAAATTTCCCCTTATTCTTTTGAAACTAAGGACTATATTTTTTTCAGCCTCTATTTTTAATAGACTTTACATTTTTAGAGCAGTTTTATATTCACAGCAAGTACAAAAAGTACAGAGAATTTCTATATACCACCTACCCTTGCACATGCACAGCCTTCCCTACTATGAACACCCCCACCATAGTGGGACATTTGTTACAGTCAATGAACCTACATTGACTCACCATTATCACCCAAAGTCCATAGTTTACATTAGGGTTCACTCTTGGTGGTGTACATTCTATATGGGTTTAAATAAATGTGTAATGACATGCATCCACCATTACAGCGTCATACAAAATAGTTTTACTGCCCTAAAAATCTTCTATGCTCCACCTATTCATCTCTCCCTACCCCCAACCCCTGAAAACTACTGACCTTTTAATTGCCTCCATCGTTTTGCCTTTTCCAGAAAGTGGAATTGTACACTTTGTAGCCTTTTCAGATTGGCTTCTTTTACTTAGTATGTGCATTTAAGGTTCCTCCATGTCTTTTCATGGCTTGCTAGCTCATTTCTTTTTAGTGCTGAAGAATATTCCATTATCTGGATGGACCACAGTTTATTTATCCATCTACTCACTTGAGCACATCTTGGTTGCTTCTATGTTTTGGAAATGATGAGTAAAGCTGCTATAAATATCTCTGTGTGGGTTTTCATGTGGAAATAAATTTTCAACTCATCTGGGTAAATACCAAGGAGTGTGCTTGCTGGATTGTATGGTACGAGTATGTTTAGTTTTTAAGAAACTGCCAAACTGTCTTTCAAAGCGTCTGCACTCTTTTTGCATTCCCACCAGCAATGAGAGTTCCTGTTGCTCCACATCCTTGTTGCCTTTTTATCATTCTAATAGATGTGTAGTGGTATCTATTTGTTTTTTAATATGCAATTCCTGATGGCATATGATGTTGAGCATCTTTTCACATGCTTATTTGCTGTCTATATATCTTCTTTGCTTAGGTATCTGTTCAGATCTTTTGCCCATTAAAAAAAATTGTAGTAAGAACACATAACATGAGATCTACCCTTGTAACAAAATTTTAAGTGTACAATGCAGTATTTCTAACTATAGGTATTATGTTACATGGCAGATCTCTAGAACTTATTCATCCTGCATAACTAAAACTTTATGCCCATTGAATAACAATTCTCATTTCTCCCTCCCCCTGGCAACCAACATTCTACTCTTTGCTTCTATTAGTTTGGCTATTTGAGATTCCTCATTATAAGTGGAATCATGCAGCACTTGTCCTTTTGTGACTGGCTTATTTCACTTAGCATAATATCCTCAAGATTTATCCATGTTGTTTCATAGGGCAGGATTTCCTTCTCCTTAAGGCTGAATAATATTGCAATGTATGTGTGTGCCACATTTTATTTTTCTATTAATCTGTCAATGGACATTCAAGTTGTTTCCATGTCTTGTCTGTTATAAACAATACCACAACAAAGATGTAAGTATAGATAAATCTTTAATATCCTCATTTCAGTTATTTTGGTTGTATACCCAGAGTGGGATTGCTGGATCATATAGTAGTTCTATTTTTAACTTTTGGAGGAACCTTCATATGTTTTCTATAGCAGCTGCACCATTTTGCATTCCCACCAACAATGTATAAGTATTCCAATTTCTCAACATCCTGGCCAACTCTTGTTAACTTTTGATAATAGCCATCCTAACAGATGTGAGATGACATCTCATTGTGGTTTAGATTTCTATTTTCCTGATAATTAATGACATTGAGCACTTTTAGAGTTCCTCTCCCATACTCTGTAAGTCTTCAAAGATTGCCAAGAAGGATATCATCTATAACTTTTCTCAATATAAATATGATTCATCTGGTCGCAAGAATTGAACCTATTGAGTGAACTACATACTTTCCTCTGTTTCATCACTTGCATTGGGTTTAAAATATTCTCTTTCTAAAGTTTTAATATGACCAGTGTAAAAATCATTATCTTCAACAAGGAGGATGGGGAAAAAATGGTACCCGGGTAATTCTTAATCTTTTTTCCCCCCATCAGATGTTAACATAATATATGGCCCAAGCATTGTCTCTGCATGAATCAGCATATGTGAGTGGTACTCAAAGGATAAATCTTGGTGATATATCTTGTAATGCAAATCAGAAGACCTGAATTTTAGTTCCACTTTCCTCCCTATGCTCACATTTGTTATGATTTTTTGGCAAGTTGCTTCCTCTCTATGGATAGTGTCAAATGAGTCGGGGCAAATGATGTCCAAGATCTTTTACAGATTCTGTGGTTCTAAGGGTCTATTAGAATATGAAACTTCTATAGTCATGGATGCTCACTGCTTTTATGTTATCCATTATCCCTTCAGACATGTTAGGCTCCTTTTGTGTTCTTGCTATGTTTTCATTTCATCCTGTCCATTTTCAGTTGTTTTTTTAGCCAATTCAGATCAAGTGATTATAGATGATAATTGAATCATAGAATTGTATAGTTGCATCTCTCACAAAATGTTCATAGTGAGAAATACCAAGAAATTACAGTCATTTGCAAAGGTACTATTTGCAAACATACCAGTCACATCAAGTTAAAAATAAATACTCATCAATAAAAGATACTAATGTAAAGTTTGGAAATATCTATTTACTCTATCTGTGAACATATATTTTTGAATATAAATGTTGCAGGTGAAAAACTTATGTTCTAGTCTAGGAGGTGGAGACCAACTTTTCCACTTTCCTCTGGTTTCCATGAGGAAAGACTTTCCCTACACTCTTCTCCTCACCTACTAACTCTGGTGACTTACCTGACTGGTGAATTTGGGAGCATGAACTGAGCATGTGTGACTGAACCTCTTCCTCCTTTTTTTCCTTTGGTTGCCATCTGACTACAAGGAAGTATATGGTCCTGTCTGCTTCTTTGTTCCATATGATTTACAGGATCAGGCTTTCACATAACCATACCTATGGTTGTATAGTATTGTCTGTGAATGGATGGGTAACTCTGACTATTTGGTGCAATATTAAGAAAGCCACATTTTCTAAATTAGCTTTATCAGTAATAAAGTTGAGGTTTTGATCTCCATGTACATAACTTCTCTATCTTTCAGTTGGGTCCAAACACAGGCAAAGAAAGGAGGAGTTATATTTTGGCCCCCTAAGACCCTTATAATCAGAAAGTAGAACTCCTACAAACCTAGAAAACACATGAAATCTCTGTGGACTTCAATCATGCTCCATTGTGTATCTGAAAAGTCATTCTAAGAAATGTCTTGTCAGAGCAGATAGGTTATCTATTTTCCTGGCCAAGGCTTTGTGGATCTCCTGATGGAATACCCTTTCATTATACCCATTAACAGACTGAAATGTCTATTGAGTAACTGTTTGGTACTTGACACTCCAGTAACGTTGGAAAACTCCCACCAGAAAGACAATACACAAGATCTTGTTCTTATGAAAAACCTTGGACTTGTGCTTGACTATACTGGCGCCTTCCACATAAGCTTATAGGGTTTTCTAATAAGGCAGAGATACCTCCAGGGGTATATCAGCACTGTCACGCTGAATGAGATGGTCTGGGTTGAAATATGAGGATCCCTACAGACTCTAATGTACTATTACTTCTAGACGAATGGGCTTGTTGTCAAAGGGGATTTCTCCCAGTGTAACAGAAATTCTTCTCTCCTTACTTTTATTGTCTGTACTCTGAATTTAGGAGGAAACCATTCTATCCCTAACTTCCTAAAATGAAGTTAGGAGAAAGATCCTATAATCTTATTTCAGGAGAGAAAAAACAACAACTCTGATGCCTGCGGTAGAATGACTCCAGTACCCTTCAGAAGGGACAGGAAAAACCGTGCTGAGTAAGATACTGGCCTCTCTACTTGTGATTCTGTTATGTTAATCTATAAAGTATCCAATTTTAATGTCCTATTTTTCTGGCTGGAGAAACCCCTTAGCAAATACTTAGCAAATTAACAGTCTGTGTACCTTTGCCAGAGCTCCCAAATCAACTCTGTCCCTTGAAGCAAAAAAGGGACTAAAAGTGGGAGAGAAGAAGTGGCTGTACTGTTAAAGAACTGAAAAGAGTGACTTTTCGATGGTGTCTTTTAAATACTTTATTGAGGTAAGGGAAAGAAATAGGAAATTGCAATGCCTTGCAAACGGTGCAAGCCAAGTCAGTCTAGGCTAGATTTTATTTAAATGTGGATGAGAAATTTGTAATCTATAATCCCCCTTATTACTATGTGTTTTATTTTCCCTTATTTTCTTAGCAAGGTTTAATTTTGAAAAATTGTAAGTTTTTTTTTTTTAAACTGAAATCAGAGTGTAGTGAGTTCTCTCACATTCAAATAAATACTGAGAGAGGATAGATTCACAGATATTTTTGAGTGCCTGCTCTATGCCAGGTACATATAAAGCACTGAAGTTTTCATTATGAGCAAGCAATAGATATGGTCCCTATCATTGTAGAGCTTTCAAAAATACTGAGAAGAGCTAATCATTAAATAATCACATAATAGCAGTCTGTACGAGCATTTATAAAGAAAAAATACAGAGAAATCTGAGAGCATATACACTTGATTTTGTCTGAGTTGAACAACCAGCAAAGATTTACCTATGAATGGGATTGTTTACATTGAAAACTAAAGAATGAATAAATGTGAGGTAAGCAAATGGTAGGTGAAGACATTCAAGGCAATGGGAACGACACATGAAGAGTCCCAGAGTCATGAATTTCTGGATTTATAGAATAATCAAAAGAAAGGCAATGTGACTAAAAAGTGAAAACCAAGGAAGAGCCAAAAAGTGAGACCAAAATTAGAGATATGGGACAGATCCTGCAGGGTTTATAAGCCAAGTTAAAGATTTTGGACATTGGACTTTATTTTAAGGGCAATGGAGAGCTACTAAAAGGTTTTAAGCTGTACGTGTGTGTGCGTGTGTGTGTGTGTGTTTGTGTGTGTCCGGTGGGGAGGGAAGTGTCAGATTTTTATTTTATTTTATTTATTCATTTATTTATTTATTTTATTATTGGAGAAGGGGAACAGGACTCCACTGGGGAACAGTGTGTACTTCCAGGCCTGTTTTCCAAGTCAAGTTGTTGTCCCCCCAATCCCAGCCACGGAGGGTGCCGTTCAGCTTCAAGTTGTCCTTTCAGTCTTAGTTGTGTCGGGCGCAGCTCAGCTCCAGGTCCAGTTGCCCTTGCTAGTTGCAGGGGGCACAGCCCACCATCCCTTGCGGGAGTTGAACCGGCAACCTTGTGGTTGAGAGGATGCACTCCAACCAACTGAGCCATCGGGGAGCTAAGCGGCAGCTCAGCTCAAGGTGCCGTGTTCAATCTTAGTTGCAGGGGGCAGAGCCCACCATCCCTTCAGGGAGTCGAGGAATCGAACTGGCAACCTTGTGGTTGAGAGCCCACTGGCCCATGTGGGAATCGAACCGGCAGCCTTCGGAGTTAGGAGCATGGAGCTCTAACCGCCTGAGCCACCGGGCCGGCCCAGATTTTTATTTTATATGGAGACTATTCTGTCCCTAGTATGAAGACTAGTATATAAAGGGACTAATAAAGAGAATAGGAACACCAGTCTGGGAACTATTAAAATCACCATGTGAGAAGTGATGGTGACTTGAGTTAGAGTAGAAATGAGAAATTGAGGAGATGGGAAAAGGTGGTCAAATTTGAGCGACTTTTGCGAACTAAAATACAACAGGACTTGGTACTAGATTGAATGTAAGATATGGGGTATTCCCCATAGCCATTTTGACTTGGTTGACTGGATGGACGGCAGGATAATTTGCTGAAATACAAAATACTGAAATAGTTGCATGTATTTATTTTTGGCAGAAGAGAGATGAGTTCTATTTGAACATGTAGTTTGAGACACTTGTGGAATATCCAAATAAAGATAGTAAAATAGCAGCTGGGTATATAGACCTGGCACAAGAGAGAGGAATGGGCTAGAAATATACATTTAGGAGTCATTGGAATATAGATTGTAACTTTGGCAATGGGAATGGATGAGGTGATCCTTGGAAAATATATAGAGGGAGATGAGAAAGCAACCTGGGACAGAAGTCTAGCTTTTCAGGGGAGGGTAGAGGAGGACGATCCAAGCAGGGAGGGTGAGGAGTGTCCAGATAGGGTCAGAGTGTGCTGTCCTGGAAGCCAGTGGACAAGTGTTTCCAACAGGAGAGCCTGGGCCATTAATGGAGACGTCAAGGAGGATCAGGGCTCACAGGTGACCCAGGGAGTTGACACCAAGAAGGTCATAGGTGGCCTTGGCAACAAGCTGTTTCAGTGGGGTGATGGAGGCAGTGCCAGGTCGGAGTAGGTTGAGAGTGGAAGGTGAGATTATGGAAAGGGGCAGCATAGATGACTTTGGAGGCACTGACGGAAAGAAAAAGGGAGGGGAGAGAGATCAGTGGATGGGATGTGATTCTGAAGGAGGCCTTTTCCTTCTGTGCTGTCTGTCTTACATGGGGGGATGTTGAACATAGAAGAGACAGAGTGAGATGGAATGATGGCTGTTACAAGGAACCTGGGCAGAGAAGAGAGCTCAAGGTCCAGTTCACAGCAGGACTGGCTTTAAAAGGAGTAGGGTCCTTCTCCTATGTCATAACAGAAGAAAAAGGGGACAGGATGGATGGGACACGAATACATCGGCAGCCTCAGAGGCAGGAAGTTAGGGGGCTCCTGAGCGAGTGCTGGAGCCCATTTGAACAGTGAGCTCAGGAAGGCCCCTCCACACTTGCCAAGGAAAAGCAAGCCGAGAGTCTTGGAGTTGGAACTCAGATTCCTTCTTCTGCCTGCCAGGAGCTTGAGTCCCCCTCTCGGGCCTGGTGGATAGCAACAGGACTCTGGGCACTTCTTCCCAAGTGGACGAGGAAGATGTGGTCATGAGAGGCCCTCGGGTTATTTGGAGCTCACTGGCATTGGAGTGATCTTGCCTTGTGTGTCCTGCCTCCAGGCCCCTTCCAAATCGTTTCCCTGGTTGTCACTGTGGGCCTCACCTGGATCGTGGCCAGCATCCTCCTGGGTGGGCCTGGCAGTGGCTTTCCTCGCATCCAGCAACTCTTCATCAGTGAGTGTGAGACTCTTCCTTCCCTCACCATGGCGGTCATCAGGGTGGCCACCTGGGCCTGCAGGTTGAAGCTCAGGGTGGGGGTGGGTGAAGCCTGGGTTGTCTGTCTCTTCATGGCTGGCCACATGTAGCTGCCTTCAGTCTGTCTCCTGGCACCCAACACAGCCTTTCCCCTATCACCCAGTTGATTCAGCTGGGAAAGCCGATCCCCACTGATTAGAATTCTGCGCCCAGTTGGTGTCGGTGGGGCCCAAGTGAGGGGCAGGGGGACATCTGGTAAACATTAAGGTCGATGTCCTGGTTGCTGCTTGCCGGCTTTCCACTGAGCTCTGAGGTGAGGAGGGACTCTACACCCATCACTGGTGATGGGTCACCTAAGTCCTTTTACAAATCCAGTTTGCCCTTTTCCTGGAGCAGGGAGCTTTGCATCTGCACATCATTTAGACTTGAGCAGTAATGTGACAAGGTCAGCCAAGACTCTACACGTTGTTATTGGTGATACTTCACCTGAGTACTTTTTTTTCATTTTATGAATAAAAATTTCAGTATTTACTTATATGTGTTCATGAAAGATATGTTTGTCTCTATAAAAGACTTAAAAAATAACCACACCTAAAAATAATTGATGAACTTAATACAGTTAAATATACAGCAAGTGTTCAAATTTCAAATTGTCTCATGAATGTGAAAAACATTTTATATAGTTTTTTTTTAATCAGTATCCAAATAAGGTCCACATACTGTGAGTAGTTGTCTTTTTAGATTTTTATTTTTATAATTATCATACACTAATGACAGTTTTACTTCTTCCTTTCCAATTTGGATGCCTTTTATTTCTTTTTTTTTGTCTGATTGCTGTGTCTAGGACTTCTAGTACTGTGTTGAATGAGAGTGGTGAAAGTGAACATCCTTGTCTTGTTCTTGATCTTAAGGAAAACACTTTTACCTTTTCACCATTGAGTACGATGTTAGCTCGGGGTTTGTCATATATGGCCTTTATTATGTTGTGGTGTGTTCCCTCTATTCTCACTTTGCTGAGAGTTTTTATCATTAAATGAATGCTGGATTTTGTCAGACACTTTTTCTGCATCTATTGATATGATCATATGATTTTTATCCTGCATTTTCTTTATGTGAGGTATCATGTTAATTGATTTGTGGATATTGAACCAAATTTGCATCCCAAGAATAAATCCCACTTGATCATGGTATATGATCTTCTTGATGTATTGCTGAATTCGGTTTGCTAATATTTTGTTGAGGGATTTTGCATCAGGGATATCAGCATATAATTTCCTTTTTTCATAATGTCTTTGTCTGGTTTTGGAATCAGGGTCATGACAGCCTCATAAAATGAGCTTGGGAGCCTTTCCGGCTCTTGAATTTTTTGGAAAATTTGAGAAGGATAGGTAGGTGTTAATTCTTCTTGAATGTTTGGTAAAATTCACCTGTGAAGCCACCTGGTGCAGAACTTTTGTTGGTAGTTTTTTGTTGTACTTTTATTTTTCATTCAGAGTACTGAAATATATTCCAGAATGGTACCTCCAGAAACATAGGTACAGCGTGATAGATTTTTTTTTTATAGAGTCTACATTATTTGGTCATAACAGTGATAGCTCTGAACCTCAGCTGAACTTACCCAAGCAAGCAATAATTTTCATGAGTATATGTTGACATGGAAGTAGTCTATTTCATCTAAACTATCAAATTTGTGGGCTAGTGCTTTTCATATTACTGTATTATTCTTTTAATGTTCATCAGATCAGTTGTGATCACCCATCTTTCATTTCCAATAATAGTAATTTCTGTTTTCTCTCTTTTTTTTTCTTGGTTAGCCTGGGCAGAGTTTTATGTATTTTCAAAGGACTGGCTTTGGCTTCATTGATTTTTCTCCTTTAATATCCTATTTTCAGTTTCACTAATTTCTGTCTGATTTTCATTATTTCATTTCTTCTGCTTAAGTAGTAATATATGCATTCAACGCTATAAATTTAGCTGTAAGCACTACTTTTGTTATATCCCACAAATTTTAATAAGTTGTATTTTCATTTTCATTTAGTTCAAAACAAGTTTTTTATTTCTTTTGAGATTTCATCTTATACCCATATGCTATTTATAAGTGTGCTGTTTTATTTCCAAATGCTTTGGGGTTTTCTAGTTATCTTTCTGTTTGATTCTGTCGTGGTCTAAGAGCACACATTGTATGATTTCTATACTTTTAAATTTGTTAAGATGAGTTTTATGGCCTAGAATTTAGTCTGTCTTGGTGAATATTCCATGTGAGCTTGAGAAAAATGTGTATTCTGTTGTTGTTGGATGAAATATTCTATAAATGACAATTAGATCCAGTTAATGGTGCTATTAAGTTCAATTATATTCTTATTTTTTTCTGCCTTCTAAATATGTTAATTTCTGAGAGAGGGGTGTTGAAGTCTCCAAATATAATAATGGATTTATCTATTTCTCCTTGCAGTTCTGTCAGTTTTTGCCTCATGTATTTTGATGCTCTGCTTTTAGGCATATATACATTAAGGATTGCTGTGTCTTAGAGTATTGACTCCTGTATCATTATGCAATACCTCCCTTTATCCCCGAAACTTCCTTGCCCCCAAAATCTGCTCTGTCTGAAATTCATATAGCTACTCCAGCTTTCTTTTGATTGGTATTAGCATGGTATATCATTCTGCATCCCTTTACCTTTAATATATATGTATGTTGATATTTAAAGTAGGTTTCTTGTAGACAACATATAGTTAGGTCTTGGTTTTTAATAAACTCTGAGTCTCTGTTTTTCAATTAGTGTATTGAAAGCATTTACATTTAAAGTCATTATTGATATAGAGGATTAATATCTACCTTATTTGTAACTGTTTTCTATTCATTGTCCTTGTTCTTTGTTTCTTGTTTGTTTCCACTCATTCTGCTTTCTTTCATTTTTTAATTGTGCATTTTATATGATTCCATTTTCTTTCTCCCCTGTTAGCATATTAATTATGTATACTTCTTTAAAATTTTAAGTGGTTGCCCTAGAGTTTATAATATACACTTACAACTAATCTAAGTCCACTTTCAAACAACACTGTATTACTTCACAGGTAACACAAGTACCTTATGATAAAAAATAATTTGAATTCCTTTTTTCCATGACTTATAACATTGCTGTCATACATTTCACTTATTCATTAGCTATAATCATCCAACATATTATTGATGTTATTTTTTATAACCTTTCCTGATAGGTTTTTTAAGAACAAT
Organism: Rhinolophus ferrumequinum; assembly: GCF_004115265.2. NCBI lineage: Eukaryota > Metazoa > Chordata > Mammalia > Chiroptera > Rhinolophidae > Rhinolophus > Rhinolophus ferrumequinum. The sequence goes on along the minus strand of NC_046284.1, from coordinate 5,245,033 downwards.
AAATATGAAGAATTTTATTTTACCTTCATTTATGCATTCTCAAACATTCTTCCTTTCTTTATGTAGCTCCAAATTTTTGACCTATATCATTTTGCTTCTCCCTGAAGAACTTTTAGCATTTCTTGGAGGGCAGGTCTACTGATGACACACTCCCTTAATTTTTGTTTTTGTGAGAAAGTATTTCTCCTTCACTTTTAAAGGATAATTTCACTGGATTTAGAATTCTAGGTTGGTGTGTTTTTTTCTTTTGAAACTTGAAATGTTTCACTCCATTCTCTTCTTGCTTTCATGGTGTCTGATGAGAAGTCTGTAATTCTTATCTTTGTTCTTCTAAAAGTAAGGTTTCTTTTTTTTTTTTTTCTTTTTTTTTTTTTTTAGAGTATTTTTTTTTTTTAATTTATTGGGGTGACAATTGTTAGTAGAATTACATAGATTTCAGTTGTGCAATTCTGAATCACATCATCCATAAATCACACTGTGTGTTCACCACCCAGAGTCAGCTCCCCTTCCATCACCGTACATTTGATCCCCCTCACCCTCATCCCCCACCCCCAACCCCCTTACGCTCTGGTAACCACCAAATTACGTTCCCCAGATTAATTTTCAAACCCCGTGGCCATCCTGTGGTCACCGACTGCCCTCCAATCCCCTCACCCTCCCCCCCACCCCCCACTCCCCCCGCCCATCTAGCAACCCTCAGTTTTTCCTCATTGTCTCCCAAACAGTTTCTGATTAGTTCATTCACTTATTCTTTTCTTTATCAGCTTTCTTTTCAGTCATTTTTCTTTTTGCCTTTTAGTTTGGAACGTTTCTATTAACATATCTTCAAGCTCACTATTTTTTTTCCTTAGCTTTGTCAGACTACTGTTGAGGCCATCAAATACATTTTTTTTTATTTCTATATTTTTAAAAAATTTCTAGCATTTCCTTTTGTCAGTTTCTTAGAATTTCCATATCTCTGCTTATATTAACCATCTATTCTTGCATGTTGTTCACTTTTTTCATTAGAGCTCAGCATATTAATCACAGTTCTTTTATTATTTTATTTATTTATTTATTTATTTAATTTATTGGGGTGACAATTGTTAGTAAAATTACATAGATTTCAGGTGTACAATTCTGTATTACATCATCTATAAATCCCATTGTGTGTTCACCATCCGGAGTCAGTTCTCCTTCCATCACCGTATATTTGAATCACAGTTCTTTTAAATTCTTGGTCTTATCATTCCAAAATCTCTACCATATCTGATTCTGGTTCTGATGCTTGCTGTGTCTCTTCAGACTGTGGTTGTGTTTTGGTTTGTTTGTTTGTTTGTTTTGCCTTTTAGCATGTGTTATCATTGTTCCTTGAAAGATGAACATGATATAATGGATAAAAGTAACTAAGGTAAATAGGCCTTTAGTGTGAGGCTTTAATTTTATCTGTTTAGGAGACTGTGTTTACTATTTGATGTAGCTATAGACATCAGTGGCTAAAATTTCCCACAGTATCCTTGTTTTTGTCTCTCCTGTTGTTTTGAATTTTCCTAGAGACTTCTTTTTTACAAATAGGGTCTGAGCCTTATAGTTCTTTGCAGCTGTAATCACCCTGTTATTATATAGGAGCTAGATTAATGTGGTGGGAAGGAGAAGGGATCTATAGTGCTATTATTGTTTCTCAGTCTTTTAGTGAGTTTGTGTGTTGGGGCTATGACCTCAGAAGTGCTTCAGACTAGAATCGGGTATTTGTCTCCCCAATCTGGAACAATAGAGGAGTCTGGATTTGGGCATTTCCGTCCCACCAAATCATTTAGACTCTGGTAAAACCCACACTTGTTAGGCTCTGGTAAAGAGTTTCTCTTGAGGGCAGGGCTTTGTTAAGGAAAATAGACTATTCTAGATGTATGTCAAAATGGTTACTTTTCCCTTTCCTCTACTGTTAGGTTGGTGCAAAAGTAATTGTGGTTTAAAAAGTTAAAAATAATTGCAAAAACCGCAATTACTTTTGCCCCAACCTAATAGAAGCATGAGGGTTTTTTTTCTGATCTCCACCCTGAGAACATGGTGGGGCTTCCAGAGGTAAAACTCATGAATGTGCGTGGGCTTCCCTAAGGCTGTATCTCCGGGATTTTTTAATCTCTCAAACTAATCCACCTCAGTCCCCAGTAGCTACCCAATTACCCTTTAAGTGTTTCTATTTAATACTGGCTTCAGTGTAGTTTCTGTTCCCACTAAGCCGTGATTCTCTTTATGCACCCATCTTGTTTGCCTCTCTAATTTTTTTGTGGAGGTGGATTTCTTTGTGACCTCAATTCTTTGATGGATATAAGAAGAGTTGTTGATTTTTAGTTTTCAGCTTTTTTCTTGTTGTGAGGACAGGAATGGTGACTTCCAAGCTCTTTCCATGTCAGACCAGAAACCAGAAGTCAATTTAGTTTAATTTTAATGATTTCTTAACAGTTATCACATTTTAAGAATTGTCTCTGCCCAGTATATTTAAAGTGAAGTTTAAAATTTTCCAAATATTTGCATTTTGAGTTTTATGTAATCTTTAAATTTAATTTGTATTTTAAGTTGTAGCCAGAGAATTTGTAAGTTCCTTAGTTTTTAAAAATTTGAGTTTGTTCTTAGCGTATTATACAATTAATTTTATAACTTTTTCATAGACATTTAAAAATAATTTCTAACAATATGTTAAATGTGTTCAACATTGTTGATTAATTATATTATTCAAATAGTCTATGTTCTTCCTATTTATTTATTCATCACATACTTGTTGAACATCAATATGATTCAGGCTCTGTTAGTTACTTGTGACACAATGACGAGAAAAGTAGAAACAATCCTTTTTCATGTGAGACTCACAATCTGGAAGTAAGATGCATACAAGTAAACAAACAACTATAATATAATGTGAAAAATGCTATAATGAATGTCATACATAGTTGTATGTAAGAACATAGGAAGGGTACATAATATAGCCTGGGCAGTCAGAGAAGGCTTTCTTGGAAGAAATTATGACCAAGCTGATACTTAAAGGATAAGTAGGAGCTAACAAAAAAAAAATGAGAGTTTAAAAATCTTTCATACATGTTTGAAGAACTGGAGTTGATAGTTAGCATTTTTAGGAACTTAAAGAAGTTCACTGTGGCTGGATTGTGCAATGTGAATGATGGGTAGAGAACAGGGTGGCAAAATGAGACTGGAGAGAGTCCAAATTAAAGAGTCCTTTTGCTCATATTAAGGAGTTTGGAATTTATCCTAAGATAAGTGAGAAGCCATTTAAGAAATTTAAGCAGGTGAGTTACATGATACGAATTGTATTTTAGAAAGATTCTCTACTTTCAAAATGTAGAATTGGAATAGAGAAATATAGGAGTGTGTTTAACCCTGTGTTATTACCACCTCTAATTTCTATTTTTAATTAAATGTGAATTACCTGTAATATATGAATCCATTGGCCTAAAAAAAAGAATTAGGACCTAAACCTCACACCTTATACAAAAATTAATTCAAAATAGGTCATGGACTTAAATGTAAGACTCTAAAATTTTTAATCCAATTAGAAAATGTTCAAGAGACATTAACAGACAGTTAATCAAAGAGGATGAATAATGTACAGATGGCAAATTAACACATGAAAAGAGGTTCAATATTATTAGCCATTATCAAAACCACAATGCAATATCATCACAGACCTAATAGAATTAGTCAAATAAAAATAATGATAATACTAGATGCTGATGAGGATGCACAGAAATTGGATGTCTAACTGGTGGTAATACCAAATGGTAAAGCCACTGGGAAAAACATTGTTGCCATTTCTTATAAAACTAAATATGCAATTGCTGTAAAATCAAGCATTTACACTCCTGGACTTTTATTCAGAGAAATAAAGACTTATGAATGTTAATAGCAGCTTTATTTTATTTTTTAATTGGGGTCTATTGGGGGACGGTGTGGTTCTCCAGGGCCCATCAGCTCCAAGTAGTTGTCCTTCAATCTAGTTGTGGAGGGCGCAGCTCAGCTCCAAGTCCAGTCACTGTTTTCAATCTTTAGTTGCAGGGGGTGCAGCCCACCATCCCATGTGGGAATTGAACCGGCAACCTTGTTGTTGGGAGCTCACACTAACCAACTAAGCCACCTGGCTACCCCTCCGGAAACTCAGCGGCAGTTCGTTGTCTTCAATCTAGTTGTAGAGGGCGCAGCTCACTGGCCCACGTGGGAATCGAACTGACAACCCTGTAGTTCAGAACTCACGCTCTAACCAACTGAGCCATTCGCCACCCCAGCAGCTTTGTTAATAATACAAAAATATTGACAATGACTCAAATGTTATTCAACAGGTGAATTGTTGAGCAAACTGTGCTACATCCATACCATAGAGTATTATTCAGAAATGAAAAGAACTGGACTATTGATATATGCAAAAACTTAGATGGACTTAAAGTGTATTACACTTGATGGGAAAAAAAGCCAGTCCCCAAAAAGTTACACACTGTATGATTCCATTTATATCACATTCTAAAAATGACAAAGCTATAGAAATGAAGACCAGATGGAGGTGGGGTGTGTGATAGGAGTGAATGAGAATACAAAGAGGTAGAACAAGGGTGTTCTTTTATGGTGATATAACATCTCTGTATCTTGATTGTGGTGATGATTACACAAAACTATACATGGGATAAAATTGCATAGGAGAGAGACAGAGAGAATGATAAAAATGGTGAAAAATGAGTATGTCTGTGATCTAGTTCACATAAATGTTCCAATGTCAAATTCCTGGTTTTTATATTGTACTACACAATATAAGATGTCATCATTGGGGAAGGGTTCACAGGATTTTATGGACTATTTTTGCAACTTTCTGTTTTAAAATTTAAAAACGCTTTTTTTCCCCCAAAGAATTAAGACATTACAGATAAGTCTAAAATCCGCTTTGGTCACTACCCCTGATTTCATTCATTTCTCCCCACCCCAGAAGTCACTACTGCTGTAAGTTTAGTATGTATCTTTCCATAATTGTTTTTCTTAATATTTATATTCCTTTATTGGAGCAAGATTCCTGACCAGTATACAGTGATGTATTTACTAGACAGAGACCTGTGCAGAAGTTACATATGATCCATCTATATAGGTTTTCATTACATTTTCCCTGTTGATGGAATAGTTGCATTTAAAAAGTTTTATACATCAAAAAAGCTTTGAATTTGACCAAGTGTCCATTAATCCAACTCTGAAAAAGTGGCATTTAATTTTAGTTACTATATTTTACAGCATTCAAAAGCTTAGGCATTAGGTAGCTTCTCAAAGTGTTCTTCTATGCACAATGGCATTTAGCAGACAGACCAGAGTCCATCATCTCACCCAGATTCACACAGACGGGTCTCATTTGAGAACTCTATGCTAAATAGCTGGTACTTAGAGACAGAAGTACTCCTCACCTGAGTTAATTACCACCAATGCGGACTTCTTACTCTAAGAGCCTGTCTTCTTGGCTGTATTTTATAGTGCCAACGAAGACATGCCAGCAATTGCCTTGGGTGTAACTTGGCATTAGAGCACCAGGTCTCTCTGATGGTGGTGGTGGGCACTGTTTTATATCCATGTAAAAAAAGGCTTTTTTTTTTTAAATGCCATTTTGAAATACAAATTAAGGGTACAATATACTCAGAACTGAGTTTTGAACAATCTGGTATCCCAAATGATTTGAAAATTTTCAGAAACTGATGGCAAATTGTACCCATGATGTTTCCTAGCTATGGAGACATGAATACATTGATTCAAATCCCTTTACTCAATCCACATAGCCCTGAGGTCATCCTGCAAAGTGCAAAGTGAGTATCAAAAAATATGGAGTTAAGGTGACAAAGTTTGACAATAAGTTATACAAGTCAAACCTGTTCTGAGAGAAAAGCATTAAATCCTTTGGGTACACATTTAGTTTTATTGTAACAAAGCAACTTGTACACTTTTAATGTTTAAAACTGAGCATCCTTTTTCCTTTCCAGTGAGACAAAAAGAAAATTTAAAAATAAAGAGGAGCAAAATTACAATAGTGGATGTGAATTCCAAATAAGATTCTACAGCTTCTGCTGATTCTCCTATCAAGTGGCAGGGCTCAAGTCATCACTAGGAGAGAATTTTATTTTAAAAGTGTCATCTTAAACTGCAAGGATGTCCATTAAACATCACAATTAAACATGCCAAAGGAGAAGCCATGTTGTCAAAACGCCCAGTTACCCCCAAACATCTCAAACCCACCCTTTGCTCACTTTCTATAACCCCCCCTTTTTTAAAACAAGAGAAAGTAGACAGATACATGTTGGTAAATGCTAACTGTCCATATTCACATAGAGGGACAATGTAATCTCTGAGTCCAATATACAGAGGAAGGAGGGAAAAAGCTAGAATTCTATGCACTACTACACAGGGGCCTGGCACCCTCCAGCTTCCAGCAGAGCTAAGGGAGCGAAAGGTTTTTTGTTTTTATTTTTTTCCCCACAGAGCACAGAGTTGTTGATCCCATAAAGTTTTGTTGGGACAGGAGAGGATATAAATGAATTTGGAATAGAAATGGGTGGAGATTCTTTTCCCACTGTATTTTGCTCAAGGTATTCTCCCACCCTACCCCCCCAAAATAAAGTGAGAACCATGATGTAAGGGAGTGAAGAGACCTCAGAAACAGGACAACTGAGCCCAAGGCCGGGGGGAAGACTGCAACTTGCTTCAGATACTGGAGAAAATTTTAAAAAGAAGGTTGGAATCCATCAGTGTTCCAATAGTCATCTTATCCTTCATCTTCCTCTCCTTCCTCCCCCTCATCACCTTCATCTTCTTCAACTTCATCCCTCTCCCCTTCTTCATCAATATCTTCCGATACTTGTTCATCATCACCTTCTTCCTATTCTTCTCGTTCCGCTTCATCACCCATGTCAGGAACCAAGTAGTACTGTAGTGGATTTGGCCAAATAGCATCTTTGATGACTTCTCCTAACACATCTGCACCTGCATGAGAATGGTGGTTAAACCAGGTAAAGAAGCTCTCAGGTTCCTCGTGCTGTCTGCTGTCTCTTCCTGTGGGCTTTATTCTGCATTTCACTTAAACATTTCATCACACCCTTTCCAGATTTCCCTTTGATTTCAGTGGACTTTGAAGATGGATACCACTCTCATTCAGATGAAATTATTTGGAGAGAACTTTATTTTCGAAGTGAAGATTTTCATCAAAATAAAAATCTATTCTGTAATCTAATTTAATATCTTCAAATTCTGTCACTTCAACTCTTGTCAAATAATGCAGTGCCTCTGCATCCTCTTCCCCAAGCAGTGCAGACACTTGTGGATGGTTGACACATTACCCCAAAATTTGGCATTTTGGGCGATCAATTCTGACCTCGTCTGAAAAAAATGGTTGGCAGAGTTTTGTACATTTCTGTTCTATTTTCCAAATCTCCTCACTGGCTTGTTCATTAAGTATGTTTCATTTTGTACTTCACTGGCTTGTTCATTAAGTATGTTTCATTTTGTACTTCATCAGTATGTTCAATTGCTTCTCACTGTTCTTTTTCTGAGATCTCATTGACCTCGTCGTGGTTGGAGTTGACCTCCTTTTTATTGACTTTGGCCGACAGTGTAGATGGGGTGCTGCTCACGGTGGCGGTGGGGGGGTGCGAACAGGGAGAGAAGGGAAGCGAAGAGGATGGGCAATGGCTTCCCCTTCTGCCACACACACGTGCCGGCAGCCTGGCTGCCTCCTCACAGCACCCCTTGGCTTTCCCTCCCCCTGGCTCTCGTGTGCACTGCCACCACAGCCTGACGACGAGGGAGGGAGTGGGGCAGTGTGCCCGCCCTGCCTGGGCTCCTGCTTGTGGAGGAGGGACCTCTGGGCTCCCTCACTCACGCTCCACGCTCCACGCTCCAGCACACTGCTCATTCTCCCAGAGCCGCCTCCACCTCCCTCCCCATAATTGTTTTTTGTTTTTGTTTTTGTGGGTTTTTGTTTTAATTTTATGCTCACCTATGTGTAGTCATAAAAATATATGTAAATATATAGGATTATTTTTGTGTACTTTCTACATAAGTGTTATATCATATGGTGTGTGTCATTCTGTAACTTCCTTTTTGTCACTCAGTGTTATATTCTGAAGATATATTACTATTGATACATATAGCTTTAATTAATTTATTTCGACTGCTCTGTTGCATTCCACTGAATATGCCATTTTTAAATTAAATTTATTGAGATAACATTGGTTGATGACATTATATAAAATTTAGGTGTACAACATTATAATTTGATATTAGTATACTCTATTTGTACTCACCACCGAAAGTCTAGTTTCCTTCCAGTTACCATTTGTTTGACTCCCTTTACCCAATTCACCCTCCCTCACTCTTTCCCCCTATGGTAACCATTGTTTTGTTGTCAGTATATATGACTTTTTTGTTTGTTTGTTTTATTTGTTTGTTATGTTTTTGTTTTATATTCCACATATGAGTGAAAACATACTTTTTTGTGTTCTTTGCCATGTGACTTATTTTGCTTAGCATAATACCCTCAAGATCCATCCATATTGTCTCCAATTGCAATATTTCATCTTGTTTTGGCTGAGTAGTATTCCGTTCTCTGTCTGTCTATCTATGTATCTATCTATCTGTCATCTATCATCTTCCTATATTACATCTTCCTAATCCACTCATCCGTCAATGGACACTTAGGTCATTTCCATATCTTGGCTATTGTAAATAATACTGCAATGAACATAGGGATACATACATACATGTTTATGAATTATTGTTTTCATTTTTCAGGTAAATACTCAGAAGAGGAATTGCTGGGTCATAAAGCAGTTCTATTTTTATTTGTTTGAGGAACATCCATACTGTTTTCCATAGTGGCTGCACCAATTCACATTCCCACCAAATATGCACAAGGGTTCCCTTTTCTCCACATCCTCGTCAACACTTATTTCTCATATTTTTCTCCTCTCTCATCTTTTAATTTTTTTATTTTAAATTACAATTGACATACAATATTGTATTAGCTTCAGGTGTACAACATAGTGATTAGACATTTATATATTTATATAACTTACAAAGTGAATCACCCAAATAAATCTAGTTCCCATCTGACACCATACATATTTATTACAATAGTATTGACTGTATTTCCTATGCTATACTTTATAATAGCCATTCTAACAGGTGTAAAGTGATATCGCATTGTAGTTTTGATTTGCATTTCCCTAATAACTAGTGATGTTGGGCATCTTTTCATGTGCCTGTTGGCCATCTGTGTATCTTCCTTGGAAAAATGTCCATTCAGATCCTCTGCCAATTTGTTAATCAGATTGTTGTTTTGTTGTTGAGTTATATGAGCTCTTTATATATATTTATATTAACCCCTTATTGGAGGTATCATTTGCTAATATCTTCTCCCATTTGATTGGTTGCCTTTTCATTTTGTTGATGGTTTGTTTTGCTGTGCAGATTTTTAGTTTGATGTAGTCCCATTCATTTATTTATTTACAAAAACACCTTTGAGACCAATGTCCAGAAGCTATGTACCTATGTTTTCTTCTATGTATTTTATGGTTTCAGGTCTTATATAAAAGTCTTTAATCCATTTTGAGTTCATTTTTGTGTATGGAGTACTATAGTGGTCTACTTTCATTCTTTTGCAAATGGTTGTCCAGTTTTTCAAACACCATTTATTGAAGAATCTTTTTTTCTCCATTATATATTCCCGGCTCTGTTGTCATAAATCAATTGCCCATAAATCTGTGAGTTTATTGGTTTGTATGTCTGTTTTTCTTCCAGTACCATACTGTTTTCATTACTATAGCTTCAAGTATAGTTTGAAATTGGGAAGTGTGGTACCTCTGGCTTTGTTCTTTTTTCTTGGGATGCTTTGGCTATTTGGGGTCTTTGGTGGTTCCATGCAAACTTTAAGATTTTTTTGTTCTATTTCTGTGAAAAATGCCATTGGGGTTTTGATACAGATTGCATTGAATCTGATGATTGCTTTAAGTAATATGGACATTGTACCAATGGTAGTTCTCCTAATCCATGAACATAGAATATCTTTCCATTTGTTTGTGTCTTCTTCAATTTCTTTCAACAATGTCTTCAATGTAGTTTTCTTTCAGTGTAGTTTTCAGCATACAGGTCTCTCAACTCCTTTGTTAAGTTTATTCCTAGGTATTTTATTCTTTCTGTTTCAATTATAAATGGGATTTTTTTCCTTCATTTCTCTTTGTGATATTTTGTTAGTATGTAGAAGCACAACAAATATTTGTATATTGATTGTATGTCTTTCAAGTTTATTGTATTTGTTTATTATTTCTAATAATTTTTTGGTATAATCTTTAGGGTTTTCTAGATATGAAATAATGTCATCTACAAATAGTGATAGTTTTACTTTTTCCTTTCCAATTTGGATGCTTTTTTCCTTTTTCTTTTTCATGCCTAATTGCTCTGGCTATGACTTCCAGTACTATGTTGAATAACAGTGGCTAGAGTGGGCATTACTGTCTTGTTCTTGATCTTAGAGAAAAGATTTCACTTTCTCACCATTGAGTATGTTGTTAGGTGAGGGTTTGTCATATATGGCCTTTATTATATTGAGGTACTTTCCTTCTATACCCATTTTATTGAGAGTTTTTATCATAAATACATGTTGTATCTTGTCTAATGCTTTTTATGCATCTACCATGTTTCCCCGAAAATAAGACCTGGCCAAACAATCAACTCTAATGAGTCTTTTGGAGCAAAAATTAATATAAGACCCAGTATTATATTATACTAATTACAATATATTATATTATATTATATTATAGACCAGGTCTTATATTATAGTAAAATAAGACCAAGTCTTATATTAATATTTGCTCCAAAAGACACATAGCTGATTGTCTAGCTAGGTCTTATTTTTGGGGAAACACGGTATTAAGATGACTGTGTGATTTTTTAATTTTTATTTATTTTTAAAATTTATTGGGGTGACAATTGTTAGTAAAATTACATAGATTTCAGGTGTACAATTCTGTATTACATTATTTATAAATCCCATTGTGTGTTCACCACCCAGAGTCAGTTCTCCTTCCATCACCATATATTTGATCCCCCTTAACCTCATCTCCCACCCCCCATCCCCCTTACCCTCTGGTAACCACTAAAGTATTGTCTGTGTCTATGAGTTCTTGTTTCTCATTTGTTTGTCTTGTTCTTTTGTTGTTTTGGTTTATATACCACATATCAGTGAAATCATACCCTCATCTCCCACCCCCCGCCCCCCATCCACTATCTCTCTGACATCGCACCGAGCTATCCCATTTCCACTATCTCCACTCCCAATGCTGTACTCTGCCTATTGTAAATGTATACATACCTATATATGTGTGTGTGTATATATATATATATATATATATATATATATATATATATATATATAATATTATAGTTGGCATTCATTATTGTTCAGCTTCAGGTGTACAATGCAGTGATCAGGCATCTACATCTTCCCTGAGATGGTCTCCCAAATGGGACACGTGCCTATCGGATACCCTACAAAATCTTTACAACATTATTGATTACGTTCCCCAGATTAATTTTCAAAACCCCGTGGCCATTTGTGGTTACTGATTGTTTTCTAATCCCCTCACCTTCCCCCTTACCCCCCCGCCCCTCTAGCAACCCTCAGTTTTTCCTCTTTGTCTCCAAAACTGTTTCTGATTAGTTCATTCTTTTCTTTAGATTCCACATATAAGTGAGATCATATGGTACTTATCTTTCTCTGTCTGACTTATTTCACTTAACATATTGTTCTCCAGGTCCATCCATGTTGCTGCAAATGGTAAGATTTCTTTCTTATTTATGGCTGCGTAGTACTCCATTGTATAACTGTACCACATTTTCTTAATCCAGTCATCTACCGATGGGGGATTTGCGGATGTTGAACCATCCTTGTGCCCCCGGGATGAACCCCACTTGGTCGTGATGAATAATCTTTTTAATGCATTGTTGTATTCGATTTGCTAGAATTTTGTTTAGGATTTTTCAATCTGTATTCATCAGAGATATTGGTCTGTAGTTTTCTTTTTTTGTGTTGTCCTTACCAGGTTTTGGTATCAGGGTAATGTTGGCCTCATAAAATGAATTAGGCAGTACTGTCTCTTCTTCAATTTTTTGGAAGAGTTTGAGCAGCATTGGTATTAGATCCTCTTTGAAGGTTTGGTAGAATTCACTAGTGAAGCCATCTGGTCCCGGACTTTTGCTTTTGGGAAGGTTTTGGATGACTGATTCAATTTCGTTACTGGTGATCGGTCTGTTTAGATTTTCCAGTTCTTCATGGTTCAGCCTAGGAAGGCTATATGTTTCTAAGAACTTATCCATTTCTTCTAGGTTATTGAATTTGGTGGCATATAGTCCTTCATAGTATTCTTGGATGATCCTTTGTATTTCTGTGGCGTCCGTGATAACTTCCCCTTTTTCATTTCTGATTTTGTTAATTAGTGTCTTCTCTCTTTTTATCTTAGTGAGTCTAGCCAAGGGTTTGTTAATTTTGTTAAGCTTTTCAAACAACCAGCTCTTTGTCAGACTAATTTTTTTCTATTGTCTTTTTGTTCTCTATTTCATTTAGTTCTGCTCTGATTTTTGTTATTTCCTTTCTTCTGCTGACCTTGGGTTTCACTTGTTTTTCTTTTTCTAGTTCTTTAAGGTGTAACATGAGGTTATTTATTTGGGATTTTTCTTGTTTCTTGAGGTAGGCATGCAATGATATAAATTTCCCACTTAAAACTGCTTTTGCTGCATCTCAAAAATTTTGGTAGGATGTATTTTCATTGTCATTTGTTTCTATGTATCTTTTGATCTCTCCTCTAATTTCTTCTTTGACCCAGTCGTTCTTTAAAAGTATGTTGTTTAGTCTCCATGTATTTGTGTTTTTTCCTGCTTTTTCTTTGCAGGTGATATCCAATTTCAAAGCCTTGTGATCAGAGAATATGCTGGGTATGATTTCAATCTTCTTAAATTTGCTGAGGTTAGTTTTATGTCCCAGTATATGGTCTATCCTTGAGAATGTTCCATGTACACTAGAAAAGAATGTATAGTCTACAATAGCCAAGACATGTTAACAACCAAAATGCCCATCGGTAGATGACTGGATTAAGAAACTGTGGTACATTTATACAATGGAGTATTATGCAGCCATAAAGAAGAAAGAAATCTTACCATTTGCAACAACATGGATGGACCTAGAGAACATTATGTTAAGTGAAATAAGTCAGACAGAGAAAGATAAGTACCATATGATCTCACTTATTTGCGGAATCTAAAGAAAAGAATAAGTGAATGAACTAACCAGAAACAGTGTTGGAGACAAAGAGGAAAAACTGAGGATTGCTAGATGGGCGGGGGGGGGGGCGGGTGAAGGGATTGAAGGGCAGTCGGTGACCACAGGATGGCCACGGGGTTTGAAAATTAATCTGGGGAACGTAATTTAGCGGTTACCAGAGGGTAAAGGGGTTGGGGGTGGGAGATGAGGGTAAGGGGGATCGAATGTATGGTGATGGGGGGAGGGCTGGCTCTGGGTGGTGAACACACAGTGTGGTTTATGGATGATGTGATGTGGGGTTGCACACCTGAAATCTATGTAATTTTGATGACAATTGTCACCCCAATAAATTTAAATTAAAAAAAAAAAGAATGTATAGTCTGATGTTTTAGGATGAAGTACTCTATATATGTCAATTATGTCCATTTCATCTAATGTGTCATTTAGGGCTGCTATTTCGTTATTTATTTTCAGTTTGGATGATCTATCCATAGCTGTCAATGATGTATTTAAGTCCTCTAGTATAATTGTGTTTTGGTCAATTTCTCCCTTTAGTTCTGTTAGTAGTTGCTTGGTATATTTCGGTGCTCCCTGATTGGGGGCATAAATATTGATGACTGTTATGTCTTCTTGTTGTATAGTCCCCTTTACCATTATGAAATGTCCATCTTTGTCTCTTGTTATCTTTTTCACCCTGAAGTCTGTTTCATCTGATATCATTATGGCTACACCTGTTTTTCTCCGGGTACCATTTGCTTGGAGTGTCAATTTCCACCCTTTCACTTTGAGTCTATGCTTGTCCTTGTAGCTGAGATGTGTCTCTTGGAGACAGCATATGGTTGGGTTTAGTTTTGTGATCCAATCTGCTACTCTGTGCCTTTTTATTGGTGAGTTCAGTCCATTTACATTTAGGGTGTTTATGGATATGTGAGGATTTCCTGTCATTCTATCTTTAGTTTTCTGGTAAGGCTGTGTCTCCATTGTTTCTTTGCCTTTTTGTTGTTGTCTGTTATTTCTGTGTGGTGGTATTCTATGATGTTTCCCTCTGTTTCTTCTTTTATTACAGCATATATTTCAGTTCTGGATTTTTTTTGAGTGGTTACGCTGAAGTTTATGTAAAAGAAAGTTTGATATTTAGAGTATTCCATTTTCTTCAGCACGCTTACTTTCTCCATTCCCATATTCCGGTTCAGGCCTTTACTCTCCCCCTTTTTATGTTTTGGTTGCCACAAATTGTCCCTGTTGATGGTGGTCGAATAGCCTCCTTTACTATTTCTTGTAGTGCAGGTCGTGTATTAGAAAATTCCCTCAGCTTCTGTATGTGTGGAAAGGTCTTTATTCCTCCTTCATATCTAAAGGATATCTTTGCTGGATATTTTATTCTTGGTTCATAATTTCTCTCTTTCAATAGTTTGAATATTTGGTTCCACTCCCTCCTGGCTTGTAGAGTTTCTGCTGAAAATGTGATGATAATCTAATGGGCTTTCCTTCGTAGGTTACCGTCTTCTTTTCCCTGGCTGCCTTGAGGATTGTTTCTTTGTCGTTGATTTTAGACAGCTTCAATACAATGTGCCTTGGAGAAGACCTGTTGGGATTGAGGTAATTAGGTGTTGTATTTGCTTGTTGGATTCGAGGATCCAGTTCTGTCCACAAGTTTGGGAAGTTCTCATCAACAATTTGTTTGAATATATTCTCTGTTCACTTCTCTCTTTCTTCTCCTGCTGGTATGCCCATTCTTCTTCTTTTTTTTTTAATTTATTGGGGTGACAATTGTTAGTAAAATTACATAGATTTCAGGTGTACAATTCTGTGTTACATCATCTATAAATCCCACTGTGTGTTCACCACCTGGAGTCAGTTCTCCTTCCATCACCATATATTTGGATCCCCCTTACCCTCATCTCCCACCCTCCACCCCCCGCCCATTATTCTAATATTGCTCTTTCTGATGGAGTCAGAAAGTTGTTGTAGAGTTCTTTCATTTCTTTTAAGTCTGAAGTCTCTTTCTTCTTCCATCTATGTAATTTCCAGGTTTCTATCTTCGATGTCACTGATTCTTTCCTCCATCTGGTCAACTCTACTACCTAAGCTGGTTGTTTCATTCTTGATTTCTTCTATTGAGTTCTTAATCTCCAGAAATTCTATTTGGTTCTTTTTTAAAATTTCAGTCTCTTTCGTAAAATGCTCATGTTGTTCTTTGATTGTGTTTCTGAGTTCATTAAAGTGCCTTTCTGTGTTTTCTTGCATCTTGTTGAGTTTTTTCAGAACTGCAATCTTGAATTCTCTGTCATTTAAGTCACATATTTCAATATCTTTAAGTTCCTTTTCTGGAGACTTTTCACTTTCTTTCTGAGCTGTCTTGTTGCCTTGGTTATTCATGGCAACTACTGATTTATTATTTCTCTTCCTAGACATCTACAAGAGTGGCTTCTGCAACAGGTTGATAGGAAGAGGTCTTTCTTTTGTTTTCCAATACTTGTTGGTAGAATGTTTTATTTTCTCTCTGACTGCAGCCTTTTTTTTCTCTCTCACACGGTAGTGCTATGTTTTCTCTGAACTATTCCAGCTTCTCACACAATGGGGGGATTCCCTGGGAGACGGGCTTCTCCTGTGTTAATAGTTTGCCTGGGTCACAGGGTACAGTGTTCGTGTGGGTAAGCAGAGAGCTTTTGAAGTTCCAAAGCTCTTCCTGCACCAGATTCAGATCCCGTATGGTTCAGCAGTTCTGTTTACTCCTCCAGGGATCCGCCCAGATAGGTGGCGCCAGGGGCCGGGTGAGTTGTGAGAGGTGGCCCAGAGCAATGGCGGCGACCACCACCACAGCCAGTCCTGCTTCCACAGCTCCCTCCCCTTTGCTGGAACTAGTTGGGCTGCGAATCTGTGTCTGTGCTCCACAGTTCTCAGAGCAGCGAATATTCTGTTCTTTTGATCTGACACTGCTACTGTTCCGCTTCTAGCATGGGGCAGGTGGGGGTGGGTCGAGCTCTGGGAGGGTAAGGAGGGGGAGGCTAGTCTCAGAGCCTAAGTCTTCCGTTCTCTGCTCAGCAGTGAGGGCTTAAACCACTGTTTTCAGCCTTCTTCCCTCAGTCTTTTCTCCGAGGTCTCTGCCGTGAGCATTGGGTTCAGCCGTGTTATATACTGCCCCCTCAGCCCTGTGGGCCATAAGTGGAGCCCTAGCATTCCGAGTTCTTCCTTCTCCCGCAGCTGCAGTAGTTCCGGGATGCAGCAAGCTCGGAGCACTGAGCTAGGTCTGCGTCCTGTGCCCGTCTCCGCACTTCTCCCTTCGCTTGCGTGGTTCGCCCACCTTTAGGTGAATTCAGTAGTGGGTCTCTTCGTCTTGCTTGTCTGCTGTGCAGGGAGTCCTTTGTGGAGTTACTGTTGTTCGATTAGTTGTAAATTCCAGGGAAGCTTTACAGAACCTCACCTGTTGCATTTGGTTTACAAGTATTTTGATGAGGATTTTTGCATCTGTGCTCATCAGAGACATTGGCCTGTAATTTCCTTTTCTTGTGATGTCCTTGCCTGGTTTTGCTATTAAGGTAGTGTTGGCCTCATAAGATGAGTTAGGAAGCATTCCCTCATCTTCAACTTTTTGGAAGAGTTTGAGAAGGACAAGTATTAAATCTTTTTTGAATATTTGGTAGAATTCACCAATGAAGCCATCTGATCCTGGGCTTTTTTTTTTTTTAGGAGGTTTTTTATTACTGTTTCAGTTTCCTTACTAGTGATCACTCTGTAAACCAAAATTAACTATAGGCTGTAAGAAAGAGTGAGAAACATTTATTTGAGCAAAAGTAGATATTGCCTGGGAGACATAGATTCAGGTAGCAACGTAAATGGTGTTCCCCCGAGGCTAAGAGGCTGTGGCTTTTTATAGCAAAAGTTCCCACCCAGGTTCTCAATTAGGTCCATTTTATGTAAATGAGGTATTTGCATTATGCAGTTCTGATTGCACAAGGCATGTCTCACTCCATTGGTAGAAAGATGAAACCAGTGTTTCCCTGCAATGGTTAACTCAGACAGCATAAACAAACGGAGCATAGCACAGGAAGCCAAGAGTTCAGTCTGAGGTTCTTCCCAGGATACAGAGTATGTGTGGAACCCCTGTGAGCAACTGACCATTAGACTCTAATTCTTTATAAAATTTGGGGCCTCAGTTGACCATGGGGAGTCCATCTCAGTAGATGAATTCTTTCTCAGGGTTCACATCAAATAAATCTTTCTTCTTGGGGTCCAAAGCTCTATTCAGCATTTCTAATTCTTCATGATTCAGTCTAGGAAGGTTGTATGCTTTTAAGAATTTGTCCATTTCCTCTAGATTGTCCAATTTGGTGGCATATAGCCTTTAATAGCGTGGTTTTTTTTTTGCTATGTAAATTTTTAATAGCATTCTTGTATAATCCTTTGCATTTCTGTTGTGTCTACTGTGAGTTCTCCTCTTACATTTCTGATTTTATTTGAGTCTTCTCTCTTTTTTCCTTAGTGATTCTAGCTAAAGGTTTGTCAATTTTGTTTATCTTTTTAAAGAAGCAGCTCTGTTTCACTAATTTTTCCTATTGTCTTTTTATTCTCTATTTCATTTATTTCTTCTCTGATTTTTATAATTTTCCTTCTTCTACTGACTTTGGGCTTTATTTGTTCTTCCTTTCCTAGTTCCTTAAGGTGTAATGATAGATATTTATTGGGCAGGGCAGTGTTCTTCTTTCTGGAGGTAGGCTTATAGTGCTATAGACTTTCTTCTGAGTACACCACTTTTGCTGCATCCCAAAGATTTTGGTATGTCATACATTCATTTTTATTTGTCTGTATGTATCTTTTGATTTCTTCTCTCATTTCTCCATTGACCTAATAGTTGTTCAGTAACATGTTGTTTAATCTCCATATGTTTTTGATTTTCCAGCTTTCTTCTTATAGTTCATTTCTAGTTTCATACCATTATGGTTGGAGAGGATGCTTGGTATGATTTCAATCTTCTTAAATTTATTGATACTTGTTTTGTGTCCCAACATATGGTCTGTTCTTGAGACTATTCCACGTGCACTTGAGAAGATTGTGTATTCTGTTGTTTGGGAATGGAAATGTCTATGAATATCAATTAAATCCATCTGGTCTAATGTGTCATTTAAGGCCAATATTTCCTTATTGACTTTTGTTCTGGATGAGCTATCCATTGATGTTAGTTGGGTATTAAAGTTCCTATTATTATTGTATTACTGTCAATTTTTTCCTTTAGGTCTTTTAATAATTGCTTTATATATTTTGGTGCTCCTAGGTTGGGTGCAAATATGTTGACATCTGTTGTGTTTTCTTGGTGGATTTCCCCTTTTTCATTATAGAATGTCTATTTTTGTCTCTCGTTACTTTTTTGTCTTGAAATCTATTTTGTCTGATGCAAGTATGGCTACACCAGCTTTTTTTCTCTGGATACCATTTACTTCGAGTATCATCTTCCACCCTTTCACTTTGAGCCTATGTTTGTCTTTGGAGCTGAGATGGGTCTTCTGAAGGCAACATACAGTTGGGTCTTGTTTGTTAATCCATCCAGCCTACTACCATGTTTCCCCCAAAATAAGACCTAGCCAGACAATCAGCTCTAATGCGTCTTTTGGAGCAAAAATTAATATAAGGCCCGGTCTTATATTATATAAGACCGGGTCTTATTGGTCTTATATTAAAATAAGACCGGGCCTTATATTAATTTTTGCTCCAAAAGACGCATTAGAGCTGATTGTCCGGCTAGGTCTTATTTTCAGGGAAACACGGTATGTGCCTTTTAATTGGTGAGTTCAATCCATTTACATTTCAGGTGATTATTGATATATCAGGACTTACTACAGCCATTTTTAGCTTTTGTTTTCTGGTTGTTCTGTGTTTCCATTGTTTCTTTTCTCTTGTTTTTCTACCTGTTATTTTAGTTTGTTAGTTTTTTTCTCTCTTTTTTTTTTTACAATATTTGCCTCCATTTCTTCTTTTTCATGTTTTGTGTCTCAGTTTTAGATTTTTCTTTTGTGGTTACCATGAGGTTTGTAAAGATGTCTGATAGATATAATAGTCCTTTTTCTTCTGATAGCATCTTATCTTCATTTGCCCTTACAACTTCAGTTCTTTTCCTCCTCTCCTTTTATGTGTGTTGTCACAAATTATCCCTTTTTATGTTGCATATTAATTACCAAATTGTTGTTGCTATAGTTATTTTAATGTTTTTTTCCCTTTAGCCTTTTTGTTGTAATTGTTTATTACCCTATTCTGAAATAGGGTTGTATTTTCTTGCTTCTTTCTGTCTGTTTGTCAACTTACTCATAGTTTTTTGTACTTTTGTCTTTTTGTTTCAGATAGAAGAGCTCCTTTCAACATTTCTTATAATGCAAGTCTTGTGCTGGTAAATTCCTGCAGCTTTTATTTATCTGGGTAAGTATTTATTTCTCCTTGATATCTAAAGGATAACTTCGCTGTATATATTGTTCTTGGTTGATGTTTTCTCTCTTTCAATATTTTGAATTATCATTCCAGTCTCTTCTGGCCTATAGGGTTTCTATTGAGAAATCTGATGATAATCTGATGAGGTTTGCATTGTAGGTTACTGTATTTTTGCCCTGGGTGCCTTGAGAAGTCTTCCTTTATCATTAACTTTAGATAGTTTTAATATAATGTGTTTTGGAGAAGGTCTTTTGGCTTTGAAATAATTAGGTGTTCTGTTAGCTTCTTGCACTTGAATGACCAGTTCATTCCCTAGGTTTGGGAAGTTCTCATCAATTATTTCTTTCAATAGGCTCTCTGTTCCCTTCTCCCTCTCTTCTCCTTATGGGATATCCATTATCCTTATGTTGTTCTTTTTAATGGAGTCAGATCTCATAGAGTTCTTTCATTAAAAAAAAAAATTAGTTCTCTCTTATTTCACCTGAGTCGTTTCTAGATTTCTGTCTTCAAGTTTGCTAATTCTCTCTTCCACATGGGCTGCTTTATTTCCAATACTCTCTAATGCATTCTTCATCTCATTTATTGTGTTCTTCAGCTTCAGAATTTCTATTTGGGTACTTTTTTATTGTTTCAATCTCTTTAATAAAGTACTCCTTTTGTTCATTAATTTTATTTCTGAGTTCATTGAATGGCCTTTTTGGGTTTTCTTGTATCTTGTTGAGTTTTCTCATAACTGCTATCTTGAATTCCCTGACATTTAAATCACAGTCTTCCATGACTTGGAGTTTGGTTTCTGGAGACTTGTCATTATCTTTCTGTGTTACCATGTTACCTTGGTTCATGTTACTTGATGTATTGTTCCCCTGCCAGGGCATTTGAAGTACTGGGATCTTTTGTTATTTAGATACTGTTTTGATCTTAACAATTCAGCAGGTCTTTCTTTTTTTTTTCCAGTAGGTGGTGCTATAGCACAAGTTTTTACTTTCTCTTACCGTGCTTCTTGCACCTCTAGGGTCATGGTGGGGGGGGTGTCATGGTTATCATGGAAATTGACTCCTGGGTGACAAGGGTGCTGAGTGTCCCCACTGTGTCTGAGTTGCCTCAGCCTTGGGGCACCACCACTGTGGTGGCGGGTGGCGTGGTGGGCGGGGATGGGAAGAGCAGTACTGCCTCCTTGTTACTAATGGCTGTAGGTACTGCTTTGTTGTTAGAGGCTTCTTAACTGCTTCTACCAGGTTCTGCTGCAGTGGGGGTAGCCATCTTCTCAGTTTGCTGAGAAGCTGCTTTTGCCCCTGTTATCCTCCAAAGGACCATAGTGTGGGGGCCGCACCCTGACCCTTCCATGGCTACCACATTGACTGGGGTTGCAGCAGCACTAAACTGTGTCTGTGGATACTATCGTTGTCCTTCTGCCATCCCACCTCCCTTATGCATTCCAATATGCCCACCTTCAGATGTACTGATACATGGATCTCTCGGGCATGTTTGTGTGTTGAGCAGAGGAACATTTGTTGAATTATAGTTGTGCAATTTGTTGTAAATTTAAGGGGAGATATAAAGGGGTCTTCTCACTCTGCCGTGATGCTGACATCAGAAAAGCCAAATATACAATGTTTATTTAACTATTTCTCTATTATTGGACATTCAGGCTGTTTTCAAATTTTTGCAGTATTGTAGAAAATTTTCTTGTACATGTCTCCTAATACAAGTGTGTGTTTTTCTCCAGGGAAAAAATGGAATTGGTGTGTCATAGGTTATTAATATTTTCAATTTTATAAAAACTGCCAGATTATACCCCAAAGTTACTGTACCAATTTAGACTCTCTCACCCTTGCTAAAATTAGATCTTATCTTCTAATTGCAACCTATGTAAAGTCAATCTACCTCATCAATCCCTCTCATCATGATGTCAATGTCCAAATAAATAATTGTCTAAAATCCAAAAAGAAATGTAAAAAAAAATTACATTTTATTTTTCTCTCTTAATATGCCTTTTACAACACACAGCAAACTATGTTTTAAAAAATAATTTTCACCCATTTACTTCCCAACATGCTCATTCATTATGGCATAGCAGATCCTACAATCTCTTTCTATCTTTCACAATTACCTAAAACACTCATATCTAGCCTAAGTTAATTTTTTTCTTCTTTTAGTAATGTCTACCGTTTCCAATGTAAATCAAACAAATCCTGGCTTGTTTCATTTCTCTTAACCATTATCCTGATCTTTGGAACAAAGTCCAGGAACAGAGTGTGCAAGGACAGAATTCTCTTTAGTGGATGTGTGAGGAGTAGAGGTTGTAAATACTTCTTCTAATTCTTTTTCCTATCATACATGCTTGTGCATAAGGCAAGATTAGTTTTAAGTTTGAACTTTAAGCAGGAAGAATGTCTTCTCACAAGAGGAGTTTTAAAATTCCTCTCTTATGTACACAGTACACAGAAGAATGTAGATAGTGAAGAAAAGAAAACATAGCTTCCAGGGAGAAAACAGATAAGAAGTGCTCAGAACAGCTGCAGCAAGTTGTGTTAATAAAGCCCTTTCTACTTATGATTACTCTACTCATAGTTTCTGTTTTAATAATTCTGAGCCCTTCAAACAGGGCTTTCAATATTCCCATGATTGGTTAACAGATATTTCTAGAGTTCCTCCTGTGTGTAAAGTCCAATATTGTCTATTTTGTGAGAGAAGTAAAGCAAGCATAGAAGACACAGGAGATATGGTGTCTGCTCTTTAAGACCTTTTAGTTTAGTGTCATTGTGTCATTGTGGTTAAGAGTACAGAGGTCAAACTGCATGGGTGACATGACTTTACCACCTCTTTGTGTGACCTTGGATAAGTTCTTCTAGCTCTCTGAATCTCAGTTTCTTCATTTACAAAAGTAATAATCATACATATCTCATAGATCTTTTCTGAGAGAAGCAATTTTTCCTATTCCTGGTATATCTCATGTGAAGAGAAAACAAAAACAGGATCTTTTCTCTCATCCTCACTCACTCCTTCATCAGGGAAATACAGATATCATTTCACACCCACTAAGATGGCCATAATAAAAATTTTAAAAATGGACAATAACAAGTGTTGGCAAAGCTGTGGAGAAATTGGAACCGTTGTACACTGCTGGTGGGAGTGTAAAATGCTGCAATCACTGTGGAAAACATTTTGACATTCCTCAAAATGTTAAACATAGAATTACCATATGATACAACAATTTGCACTCCTAACTATATCTACGAAAGAAGTTAACACAGGTTTTCAAGCAAAAACTTGTGCATGAAGGTTCATAAGATTACTATTCACAGTAGCCAAAAGTGGGGGATAACCTAAGATGGACATCAATAGACAATGGATAAGCAAAATGTGGTCTAGCCAAACAATGACATATTATTCAGCTTTAAAAAGGAATATAATTCTGATACATACTACACTATGGATGAACCTTGAAAACATTACGTTAAGTGAAATAAGCCAGACACAAAAGGACAAATATTGTATGATTCCACTTATATTCCATATTTTATATATTTATATTAAGAAAAAAGTGTGTTTACATAGCCCAATTTTCTCTTCTCTCCTTGAGAGCTAGACTGCCCCCGGGAAGCATGCAACACAGCAAGGCATGCAATTTAGTGTAGCCTGGGGATTTTGGCAGGAGAGGGTTCAGAGGAGAGAAGGAAGAGGGAAGAGAGTTTAGAACTGAAGGAATCTTGCCACTGTAGGACTTTGGAGGTAAGCCCACCTATAAACCAGGTGGAGGTTTGGGAAAATTAATTCTGAATGTTCAAAAGTGTAGTTCAATGCAACTCTGAAACCCTGTTTGTGTGGGGGTGTATGTGTGTATTCCATGGTAATCTTACAGTGGAAATTCCAGCCAAATGCTAAAAATAAGCAAGAGTCTTGGAGAAACAAGAACAGCACGAACAGGTGACATTGTAACATAATATATGCTCTTGTAAGAGCAGACACAATGCTATCTAAAAGATCTCCTGAGATATTTTGTGTGAAAGGAGCCAACCTGTCACAGTAATGGGCAAGAAGTGGTTAAGCAGCAACAAAAGGGCTCCTGCTTCCTGGGGCAATTGGGGTTACATTTCCCTGCAACAATCCTACCATCTATAACTCTGCAAAGTGTGGTGTTGATTTCACTTTGGATTCCAAGGAGAAGGGACTTTTCCTGGCAAACACGGTTTAAAATGTTTCTCTCAGTGTCGTGTTGTATAGAAAAACACTAATCCTACAGAGACAATTAGACACACACACACACACACACACACACATACACACACACACACAGGAAAAGAAGAAATAAGTATGATGTGAACACATACCCAGGGCACTAAAGTCAGAAAGACAGAGCCACAGCCTCACGCAGCCCTTCCTCACACTGCACGGAGCATTACTAGAGGGAAACAAAGTCTTCCACAGAAAACTTGCTGCACCACTCTTAGCAATAGACTTCTTTGGCTTGGCCTAGGGTCGCTCTATCTGCCAATTATTTTGTAGCAGCTTTTCCAGGTGATGCCTAGATTTTCAGTCTCCCCCAATTCATTGGATTGAGCCTCAGAGGCCCTTTCTGATATGTGTCTGATTCAAATTGTGTTTTCAAAAAACATGGAATCAAGGAAGAATAGGATGGTAAAGTACCGAGTGCAAAGCCCCTTTACTAACGTCCAATAATGTCTGAACTCATGTCTAAGGAACACAGAAACACCTTTCAGTTCCTAGTCTTTTCATGCCACTCAAACGTTCCTCATGGAGAGCAGACATTCAATGTGACTCCATTCTCAGGAACGGCTCTAGAGAAAACCACCTTTCTCCAAGCTGAAGAAACTCACCTCATCCCACACCAATTTTAATTCCTTACATTTTGTTTAAATCAAAGGTAGACAATGAGAATGGATAAGCTAGTTGGTGTTTTATAGGCTGGTTTCCTTAAAGCAGAGGTAAAGGTCTTTGACTTTTTACTTAACTGTTTCTGTCACTAAGGGTGCATCAGAGACCTTGTAGTAATATTGTTACATTGCTACGGAGGAGCCCATAAGACTGGGGGCTTGTACAAGGATTGTCATGAAGCACAGCTACTAAGAGCCACTGACAACTTTTTAGAGGTGTGGCTGAAAGCAACCCACAGGAATAACAGACAACTTCTGTTGATGGGACTCATCTGTGAGGGCAACAGCTAAATATTCAGGGTTGGGAGACTTTACTATTGTTCTAAGATATCTGGTCTTGTCCAAAAGAAACCATTCTTGACATCAGGAGAGACTACTGATATTTCAATAGACTCCTAAATGAGCAGATGAAACAATTTGACCTTGATCAATTTTTCTTAACCTCATTGAGCATCAATATCCCCATCTGAAAAGAAGAGTACTTATCTCATAGGTCTATTGTGAAACGTAATTGAGATAAAATATGTAATTTACCTTGCATAATGCTTGGTACACATTAAGCACCAATGATTATTACTATTATTATTTTTACTAACAAATTTAGTAAGGCTGAAGGCTCTGAAACACTGGGTAGGAATTTGAGCCAGCCATAGAGACCTTGAATTGTAACCTGGCCTTCTGATTCCTCATCAGGAGGGTGGGACCAGGAATAAGAGCGTTACACTTGGCACAAGTCCAAACTGCATGACTGCACAAACACTGTAACTGTTCTGTATTCAGACACATTTGAAAGATTTTTCCAGCATAAATTTCTAAATGTGCTGCTTGTTTTGTAATTTAATCTAGGGCAGCGGCAGCAGTGCTATCATTATTTACATTTCTGCCTTTCAGTCCTGGATCCAAGATATTTACAGCAGTATGAATTGGCTCATAACAAAATTCTTCTCTTCTTAAAAAAGCATTTCACGCTACTTTCTTTTATACCTGTAAGCAAATAAATAATAATTTTTTACATTGATTTTCTTCTGAGACACTAGGTCAAAAATAATTTATAAAACAGAGATTCAGACCCTATAGGTAGTTTGACATTAAGTTCTTCCTATTCCTTTGATTTTTAAGAAACGATTTCAGTAGAGAGAGCCCCATTAGCAACATATTAACTTTCTAATATTGATATTACACTTTTTATTTGAATAAACAAAAGCAATACAGAGGCCTTATAAACAATTGGAAAATCTTCTCACACTCAATTAACTTTTCTATTCTTCAGGATGTCATACCTCCAACCATAACTTGGATATAAATCCTCAATTTATAACTGTAAAGGGGATACAAACTTTTAATTTCTATATTAGTCAAGTCTTAACATGGTTCTAATAGTGACCAGTTACTTTTCACTCTTTGCTTTACCCTGGTTGTGTTTGGAGTCTTACATTCTCTAACATTAATAAGTAACTGGCTATCTGCACGAGTCTTTCTTCACTTGGGTGCCCTCAAATTCTGGAAGGACTAACCTGGCTGAACTGCAATGAACTGCTGCATGAGAGTAAATAGTTTTTGAAGGATGAATGATTTAATAGTCAGGGTTGTTCTATGTTAGAAGGCTACTGGAAGTGTTCACTCTACACACAAGGTTTCCAGGTGCTATATGTCTGTACTTCTGCATATATTTCCATTTACTCCTTTCTTTGAATCTCACTGTCTCTTCATGGCTCCAAACTGTGGATCTGGGACCCTATATATCTCTAAGCAAACTTTCAGCCCTCAGTTGCCCTCAGTATTACATCCTTTCTGAAGCAAAACAGAATTTTTCTCTAAATTAAAGGGGGAATCACAGGGCCTCATAGTTAATGGCTTCCGATTTAAAGTTAATTTTCCTTCCTTAGATGCCTAAATTACCCCAGCTCATAATTACAGAATCTTGCTTTGGAAAGGGCCCTAGAGCTTAATCTAATTTTCTTTTTTTTTTAATTAAAATTTATTGGGGTGACAATGGTTAGTAAAATTACATGGATTTCAAGTGTACAGTTCTGTAATACATCATCTATATATCACATTGTGGGTTCACCACCCAGAGTCAGTTCTCCTTCTATTACCATATGATGGGCCCCATTTACCCTCTTCTACCACCCCCCACCCTTACCTTCTGTTAACCACTAAACTATTGTCTGTGTCTATGAGTTTTTGTTTCTTCATTTGTTTGTCTTGTTCCTTTGTTGCTTTCGGCTTTATATCCCACATATCAGTGAAGTCATATGGCTCTCGACTTTTTCTGTCTGACTTATTTCACTTTACCATAATAATCTCAAGATCCATCCATGTTGTCATAAATGGCACTATTACATCTTTTCTTATGGCAGAGTAGTATTCCATTGTGTCTATATACCACAACTTCTTTATCCAATCATCTATCGAAGAACACTTTGGTTGTTTCCATGTCTTGGCCACCATAAATAAAGCTGCAATGAACATTGGAGCACATATATCTTTATGGATAAAGATTTTCAGATTTTTGGGGTAGATACCCAGGAGAGGGATTGCTGGGTCATATGGTACTTCTATTCTTAATTTTTTGAGGAACCTCCACACTGACTTCCATAACAGCTGCACCAGTCTGCATTCCCACCAACAGTGTATGAGGGTTCCTTTTTCTCCACAGCCTCTCCAACACTTATTATTTGTCTTGTTGATGATAGCAATTCTGACTAGTGTGAGGTGATAGCTCGTTGTGGTTTTTATTTGCATTTCTCTGATGATTGGTGATGTTGAACATCTTTTCATATGTCTATTGACTATCTGTATGTTCCCTTTGGAGAAATGTCCATTCAGGTCCTCTGCCCAATTTTTAATTGGATTGTTTTTTTGTTGTTGTTGTTGAGTTGTATGAGTGCCTTATATATTTTGGATATTAGCTCCTTATCAGAGGCGTTGTCTGCAAATATCTCCTCCCATTTGTTTGGTCACCTCTTTATTTTGTCGATGGTTTCTTTTGCTGTGCAGAAGCTTTTTAGTTTGATATAGTCCCATTCATTTATTTTAGCTTTTACTTCCCTTGGCTTTGAAGTCAAATTCATAAAATGCTCTTTGAATCCAAGGTCCATAAGTTTAGTACCTATGTTTTCTTCTATGTAGTTTATTGTTTCAGGTCTTATGCTTAGGTCTTTGATTCATTTTGAGTTAATTTTGGTACATGGTGACAGATAGTAATCTAGTGTCATTCTTTTGCCCAGGCTTTCCAATTCTCCCAGCACCATTTATTGAAGAGGCTGTCTTTTCTCTATTATATGTTTTTGGCTCCTTTGTCAAAAAATATCTGTCCATATTTATGGGGGGTTATTTTTGGGTTTTCAATTCTATTCCATTGATCTGTGTGTCTGTTTTTCTGCCAATACCATGCTGTTTTGATTATTGTTGCTCTGTAGTACAAGCTGAAGTCAGGGAGTGTGGTACTTCCAGCATTATTCTTTTTTCTTACAATTGCTTTGGCTATTCGGGGTCTTTTGTGGTTCCATACAAATCGGATGATTTTTTGTTCTGTTTCTTTAAAAAATGCCATTGAGATTTCGATGGGGATTGTATTAAATCTGTATATTGCTTTGGGTAATACGGCCAATTTCAAATCATTGAAGGATTCATTATTACAGAATCAATGATAGTTCGTAAATCAGTCTCTGATTGAGTACTTACCTGATTAGGAAGACCACTGCAATAGTTGTTAGAAAAGTATTTATCAAAATGAGCTAAGAGTCACCTCCCTAAAATTTTCTTTGAGCAAAGGTTCATGGTCCCATATAAGAAGAGATTTCTATATTTTCATTTAAAATATTTTCCTATCAAATTATCTCTAAATGGATCAAATATAGCATATTTTAACAGGAAGTATTCTTAGTGGTTTTATCTCTGTTAATCCACAGTCCAAAATATTGTCCACTCTTTCAAGCGACCAGCCCTGATGCAGCATCCCAAACATCAGTGCCAAAACCAGAAGTGCATTCTCCTATTACATTAATAATAATTTTACAGTATGGTGGCAGGAAATGCACTTTCAGTTCACTGGCTATAGCTATTATACTATGCGGAAACGACTGCTTGGAAGGCAGCCAGGTCCTTTGGCTTAAAGGCCAACCCTGAGGAAGACAAAGGTAATACAAGAAGGGAAACTATGCCACCTGACCAAAAGCATTATTGAAACACTCTAAAGCAGGGCTTCTCAATTCTCTGTGGTGAAGGACCATTTAAAAAAAGATTCCAATCTGCTATAAACTTTTGTAAAATAGGAAATCATGCACTTGGATGTAACAGCAATGTCAAAATGCTCTAATTATGTCTAAATACTTACCATCTGTGTATTTTATCACTATGCTCATCATACATGTATGATTTGTATATTTATCATACTTATCCCATCAGAAATTGGTAACAAATAGTCTTAGGACTGATATTGGTGTATGGATACATGCTGAATAAGAAAGGATGAGAATTACATTTGGCAATCTAATCCTATAAGTATAGTTCAAGTGACATGCTTGTTCAGCCATCCTTGCTGCTGGCAAGCACCAGATTTGTGTGTATGTTAAATACTAATTGGTGGCCATGCTTAAGGAGTTAGTGAACATCTCGTTATACAGAGCATATCAATGAAACCAATTGCCATTTATAAATCATGTTTGAAGTAGTTTAACAATGAAATCTTGGCTAATCATATGCAGATGGAGAAAATATGTTTGCCACACATTTGTAAGTTGTATCAAATATGTTTTCATTGTTAAGTAATTACCAGAAATAAAGTTTAGCTAGTGGCACAGCCACACAGGGAAAAGAGGGACCACCAAAAAAGTAATTTTGCTAGTAGAACCCTGGAATATCCCTAGTCAGAGGTAGCAAGGAGAGAAAGGGAATGGGACATAGGATGACAGATGGTAGATTGAATTAAAAGACTGAGGAATAGTTATATGAACCCCCCCACCACCGTCACTGGTGTTTGCCCCAGGATGAAGACTTTAAGTGAAGAATTCTGACATTGAAGACTATCAGATTGGGCATTAGGGATATCTGGCTGGTACATGGACTCGGAAGACTGATTCTAAGTGCACCATCCACCATGAATGGGGAACTTCCTGGTTTTTCCCTGCTCCCACGTGCAATGAACTGGAGATAGAGCAATCAGATTCTGCACTAACTGCCAAGAGAACAAGGATTTTCACGTCTATGGAGGATATGAATTCCAGCCACAGACACTTTTTAATCTAGATCTTCATATGTACATATAAACAGGCAACCAAGAATCACCAAATATTTACTGAAAAGTAAAAACTTTAAAGGGAGTCACCACACTCAATCAACATAATAACTTAAATCTCAAGAAATAATAAATGGAGAAAACAGAAAAAACTATAAATATGGATAAATAGTATGTAAAGAAAGACTCACGTAATGGCTGTGTGCGATGTCAGAGGGATAGTGGGTGGGGGGAGGGGGTTGTCACTGTGTGAGGGATATAAATGATAAATGTCTAACTATTACATTGTTTTGTGCACTGGAAACTAATAAGAAAAATAATAAAGTGTAAAATTTTTTTAAAAAAGAAAGGCTCAACATACTCCTATAATGCATTATTAATACCTCACGTTCATAAAATAAAAAATAAGCTATCCAAAAAAGGAAATCAAGGTACTCATTTGCAAACAATATAATTCACGCAGGCTAGTCTAAACATAAGCAAGTATTTATTGAGTGGCTACTGTGTTCCAGCTACTCTTTTAGACATTGGGGATCCAGCAGCAAGCAAAACAGACCAAGTTCCTGTCCTTAAGGGGTTTATATTTCATCAGGAGGCTAGAGACAACAAAGAAATATATGATTCAGGGAGTGATATCAAGCACAGTAAAAGACGCAGCAAATGACAGGTGTGTGTGTGTGTGTGTGTCTATGTGTGTGCACACGTGTGTGTTATTGTAAGTGGTGTGGTCAGAGAAGGTCTCTTTGATAAGGTAATATTTGAGCTAGGAGTTAAAGGAAGTGATGAGGTGAGCCAAGAGGATAGAGGAAGAATGTTCCAAGCCAAGTAAAAGAAGTGTTTTAAGAACGAGAGAGTAACTAGCTATGTAAATAATACTGACAGATCAAGTAAGATGAAGACTGAAGTCATTGGTAACCTTCACAAGGGTGGCTTATTCAACATGGTCATCAGTGGAGAGTGAGAATGGAGTGTATACTAGATATTAGAGGACTAAAGGGACAGTAGATGGTATAAAAAAAAGTCGTCTAGAGAATGGGTATGAAAATGTCATAGCATTCCCAGGCAGTACAAAGGCCCTCTGAGATTTATGGTCATGAATTTTAAGACAAAATTAAATGGATCAAACCATTTAACATGGAAACAGAATAAGTGGTGAGTTGGATTTAAGCAGGTTTGGGGTTTTTCCAGGTGACTATCATGAATGGAAAGAGAGGCAAAGGATTTAATCGTATATGCCTGGGAGTGATTATAATGATGGACCATGAAATGTAAAATCAAGTAAGAAGGAAAGTATCAGTAAAAAGAAGCAGGGTCAATGGATCGGAGGTCCCACTGGGGCCAAGAAAATGTTTGGATTCTGGCATTAGAAGCAGTGAGCAGAAAAGATAGGGAGAAATGGTTTAGAGAAGGGGATGCTGAAACTGAGATTATATACATAGTGTGGTTATTTATTAAGGAAAGTCTGGAAAACCAATCTTGAGGCTCAGTTTCCAGAAACAATTGCATAGGACCAATGCCACAGAACTTGCCTGATAAGAAAAACTGTTGCTCCCGCAGTAGATGCCAAGAAATTGACTTTACTGCAATAGCTACTGCTGCCAGCACTGATGCCACTACTTTATTAAGAACTTGACCTTGCAATCTCTGCCATTGTTCAAAGACAGGTTCCTTCACTACTACCTATTCCAGCAAAATGAAAACCACACAGTACCACACAGACTTTATGCATGTCTTCAGTTCCAAATCAAAGTGTCATGTCTGGGCATCTGATTGCTGGACCTAAATCACATTCCTACATCTTAGTTTCAGCACAGATTAGAAGTTTGAGTTTTGACTTCTACATTTAAGAGGTAAAAATTATAATGTAAGAATTTCCCAAATATGGACAGGCAGTTTATGATATGTTGGTCAGACTCAAATATGACAATGTCTACCATAGAGGTTTTAGAAATTAAAAACATAATTGCCAAAATGTTACTCATCACTAAAGGGGTAACCAGCAGTATGCTAAAACCAGAATCACTGAATTGAAGATTGAATACAGATTCTCCCAGAATACACCACAAAAGCCAAAGAAAAGACAAGGAAAATTAAAAGATACTCCGATCTTTATGAGCAACACAGTATCTGTTTAATGAGAGTTCCAGAAAGGAAAGGAAGAGAAGGGAGACAGAGAGAGAGAGAGAGAGAGAGAGAGAGAGAGAGAGAGAGAGAGAGAGAGAGAGAGAGAAAGAATCAAAGAAACATTGAACTAAAATTTCCATAAATTAAAGAATGACTTAAGTCTTTAGATTTGAAGAGCCCACTAAGTCGCAAGCAGGAATAATGCAAAGAATGGCACGTGCCTAGGTAGATCTTAGGAAAAATAGGAAAAAATGTAAGGTTTCAAGTCAAGAAAAATATCCTCTTCAAGGCACCTTTGTTCAGTGCATAAGTTACATGTCGCTCTGGAGTAATTCTGCTGGATTATGAACTCATCCCTTCACAAGAAATAAACTCAAATGGATAAAAAACATTATCAAAAAAAAAAGAAAGAAATCATCAAAATATAAAAAGTACTAGAAGAAAACATGGGGAGATAAGGCATGGGCAGATAAAACCTAGATGTCAATCCCATAATGGAAGATTGATCAATTTGACTGCATAACAATTTAAAACATTCGCAAAGCATGAAGTACTACAAATCAAGTCAAAAGGCCAATAGCAAAGTGATAAAAAAAAAAGTAAGGTTTCTGTCAGAGGTCTAATTGCCTTAATGCTTATAAATTAATACTGATATTTAAATGTATATCTTAAGTTCTTATAGGTCCATAATGAAATACAATTCAATACAAAAATGGACAAAGAACATGAAAATACAGTTCTCCAAATGAGACATATATGTAGCCAATATTTATATGAAAAAAATTGAATCTCACTCATATTTTTAAAAACCCAAGATATAATTTTCTACTTTTCAGGTGGAAAAAGGTCAAGGCATTTGGTAATATACTTAGCAAGAATGTGAGAAAATGAACATTCTCCTAAAATCTTGGTGGCAGTGTAAATTGGTGCAAGTATTTTTGAGAACCATTTGATAATATTAAGCAAAATTAAAATACATATATTCTTTGTCCCAGCATTTCCACTTTAGAAATTCGTCCTACACATAGACTAGCACAAATATCTCAAAACATATGTGAAAAATATTTATTGCAGCATTGTTTGTAATACAAAAAAATCTGAAAACATTCTAAATGTCTGTCAGTCTGAGATTAGATTTAGGCACACATGTCATGAGGAGGCACACATGACAGGAGTCTATTTTCATGAGGAGAGCCTCCAAAATGTATTCTCTAAAAAAAAATAATAATAACTTTATTGAGATGTAATTCACACATAATAAACCCACCCATTCAAAGTGAATGAGTTGTGCGACCATCACAACTATCTAATCCCAGAACATTTTCATCAACATGAAAAGAAACCACATACTCATTAGCAGTCACTCGCCATTTCTCTTTCTTCCCAGCTCCTGAATTCACTGGTCTGTTTTCTGTCTTTATGGATTTCCTTACTCTGGACATTTCAAATAAATGGAATCATACAATATGTGGCCTTTTGCTTCTGGCTTCTTTCACTTATTGTGATGTTTTCAAGGTTCATCCATGTGGTAGCATGAATCAGTACTGTATTTCTTTTCATGGCGGAGTAATATTCCACTGTGTGGATAGACAGCGTTTTATTTATCCAGTCATCAGAATGGTGGATATTTTGCTTGTTTCTAACATTGGACTATACTGAATAATGCTGTTATGAATATTTGTGTACACGTTTTTATGTGGACATACGTTTTCAATTCTTTTGGACATATATTTTGGAATGGAATTGCCAAATCACACGGTAACTTCATATTTAACGTTTTGAAGAATCTTCAAACTGTTTCCCAAAGTGGCTATACCATTTTACAATCTCACCAGCAGTATATAAGACTTCCAGTTTCTCCATGTTCTTGTCAACACTTGTTATTGTGTGTTGTTTTGATTTTAGCTATCCTAGTGGTATGAAGTAATATCTAATTGTGTTTTGCTTTGCATTTTCCTAATAACAAATGATGTCGAGTATCTTTTCAAGCACACATTGGCCATGTGTATGTCTTCTTTGGGGAAATATCTATTCACATCCTTTGCCCACTTTTCCATTCAGTTACTTGTTTTTGTTGTTGCTGAGTTTAAAGATGTCTCTATTATGGATACAAGTTCCTTATCGGATACATGATTTGGGAACATTTTCTCCCATTCTCTGTGTTTTCACTTTCTTGATGATATGCTTGGCAGCAAAAAAAGGTATTGATTTTGAAGAAGTACAATTTATCTGTTTTTTTAATTTTATCATGTGTGCTTTTATTATTGTTTCTAAGAAGGCTTTGCCTAATCCAAGTTTGCAAAGATTTACTCCTATCCTTTCTTCCAAGAATTTTGTAGTTTTAGCTCATACATTGGGTCTATGATCCATTTTGAGTTAATTTGTGTATATGGTTTGAAGTAAAGGCACAGCTTCATTCTTTTGCCTGTGGCTATCCAGTTGTCCCAGTACCACTGTTTGAAAGACTATTTTTTCCCGTATTCTTCCGATCCATGAACATGAACATTTTTCCATTTATTTAGGTCTTATTTAATTTCTTTCAACATTTTATACTTTTCAGTCTACAAGTTTTGTACTTCTTTTGTTAAATTTAATCCTCAGCATTTTATCTTTTATGATGCAATTGCCAATGAAATAGTTTTCTTAATTTCATTTTCAGATAGTACATAGTAGCTAGTGTATAGAAGTACAGTTTATTTTTGTATATTGATCTTGTATTTTGCCATCTAGCTGAGTGTGTGTGTGTGTGTGTGTGTGTGTGTGTGTGTGTGTGTGTTAGATAGAGAAGTTGCTCGGGAAGTTTGCTACAAATAATAATCATGGGCTGTTGGATAATAGTAGTGGAATAAAACAAGTCACTTGTATTGTTGAGTAGTACTCTATTGTATGGATACAACCACTCCACCACTCATCCCGTGCAATGGATGCAAAATTTGCAATATATCTGTAGAAAGTGTTTGGGTCCTGATGAACTCACGTAGTCTAACTGGAGAATAAAGAGGTTATCAGTCAGTCATTCTAGCGGGTTAAAGTGACTCCTCATTGTAGCTTTGATTGGCATTTACTTAGTCACTAATGATGCTGAGCATTTTCTCATGCGCTTATTGGCCAGCTGTATATCTTTTTTGGAACCAATGAGTTGTACACTGTAAAAAGAAAACGGGTATCAGTGCCTAAAAGTCAGAATTATAATTCAAAACATGCCGTAAAAAGTGAAAGCAAAACCCTTTCTAATTCTTTCATATTTTACCCCCGTTTCTCCAAATTCCTTCACATTTTGCTTTAGTAAAAGCAAAAGTTAACAAGAGTACAATCTTCTCTGTCAGCTGGAAACTATTGTAGATGTTGCTGCCCTTTCCATTCTTCCTTCCCCTGTAAGTGCTCCTGGTTTATCTGGTGGGCACACACCAGGCATTAATCCTACTATAGAGAAATGCATGACACGGAGCTAAAGGTGTGGGCTCAGGAGTTAGACTGCCGAAATTCAAATTCCACCTATGGTATATATTTGCTGTTTGGCCTAAGGTAACTAACTTACCTTTACCTCTCTTCACCCAAGTTTTCCCCATCCTAAAATGGGGGTGATTTTAATGCATTACTTGGAGGATGAATTTTATTAGGATTATATGTATAAAGCACTTAGTACAATACAGTGTTAATGCTCAATAAATGCTAGCATGTCATTAATATTACATGTCAGTCAGTCGGCATATAGGAGACAGACATAGCTATCCCCAGCCCGGGAAGATTTAAAAATAAATAAACAAAATATCTCATTTTAGTCCTGCGGCATCTGTATTCTCTTGACCTGTTGGGGGAGCGGGTTCCTCAGAGATTCTCTTTCTAAAAATTGGAGAAATCAAGAGAAAAGTGCCCAGAGAAGACAGTGAAGGAACCAAGAAAGCAGAGGAGAGAAATAGGAAAGAGAGGAAACTTAAAAGGAGAAGAAACCAAGGAGGCCAGGGAAAGTAGGTGGTAGGGGAGAGGGAGTATAACAATAATAAGTTTCATAAAAGTAGTGGGGGGAAGGAAGGTGGGAGGGAGGGAGACTGACTTTGTAATACAGAGCTAAGAGCTTTATTGAAGTTTAACAGAAAAGAAACCCTTGTTTGAAAGGAAGAGACTGGCTATATTTAGTACTGGGTAGGATGTCAGTTCTGAAAATAAACTGCTCCCAGAACCCAATGTAATCCTCTGTGCTGTTGTCACCTGTAGCAGGCTGTCCTCCCTTGTAGGGGAGTGCGGAACATGGACACATCAGCTAGCTCAGAGTTGCTGACATTCCCAAGGACTTGCCCCGCTTTGTCTCTTCACCT
This sequence comes from Rhinolophus ferrumequinum, assembly GCF_004115265.2. NCBI lineage: Eukaryota > Metazoa > Chordata > Mammalia > Chiroptera > Rhinolophidae > Rhinolophus > Rhinolophus ferrumequinum. Next base: position 5,208,724 of record NC_046284.1, on the reverse strand, counting down.
CGTTGCTAAATTTTAAAACTTCTCATTAATGTGAAGAGAAAGTTACATAGCTGAAGAAAGTGAAGTGTATGCCGATACACATGTGAAGCAGGGAAGTGTCCAGCTAAGCAAATACCGGAATCTAAACACCATGTGGCCAGATGCTTTCATACACTATTCACAACGTCTATGGTACATGAATGTGGACACAGGGGCCCAGCAGGAAGTGTGACGGGCCGTATGAAAAGATGTACTTGAATCACACTAGAAGTGGCCAAGAGGTAAGTCCTGAGGAGACGGCATGCCTGTGCAAGTTAGGGAGCTCACATAGGGTATGCAGACAGGCCAAAGTTAGAGTACGTTAGCAAAAGACAGACTTAAGGTACATTTATATGCATGCAGGCACGCACACACACATGCACATACACACACGCACACGTGCATGCACGCTTTGTGTTGGGAAAATATAGGTGACGCCTTTCACTGAAATGGGGAAAAGATAGAAATGAAAAAAACAAGTATTTTAATGGAAGAAAATATTACCATAGTTCCAGAATTATAACTTCCAATTCTATCTTATCATCACTTCCACTGTTACTCTTCTCTCATCTGAATTGTTACAGTAACCTAATTGTTCTCCCTGCTCCCACCCTAAGTACCTCTCCCAAATATATATTCCAAAGGGCAACCAGAGTGATCTTTTGAAAATTACAAGTCACATTGTATCAGTGCTCTGGACAAAAACCTACAATATCTCCTTCAAATGCAAACTCTTTAACATGATCTGCAAGGTTCCACATGATCCACTTCTCTGCTACCTGCCTGCTTTCACTTGCTGCCAGTATCTCCTCACTCCTTTCTCTCTAGGCTGCTGATCTCTGTGCTCATCCTACAACACCCCAAGCACATCCTGGCCTCAGGGATTTGCATACTGTTCCCTCCATGTGGGAGTTGCTGGCCCTATATAGCTGAATGGCTTGCTATCTCACTTTATTCAAGACTCAACTCAAATGTCATCTAATGAAGAGACTTTCCATAACCACCATACACAAAATAGCAGTCCCTTTTACCCTACATCACCTTTGATGGCTAAATGAAGATGATGGCTGGAAATGTCTGATGGGCTGTGGGATAGTTGGGTCTAGAGTTTAGCTAGGAGGTCTGGACCAGAGATGTATATTTGCGAGTTTCCATGACTCCAGGCAAGGAAAATAGTGTTTGTAGTGGTCTAGAGGTAAGAGAAAGCATGATACATTAATGGACCATGTGGGACTTTTTGTAAATGCAGATTCTCTGGAACTCACCCAATATCTCCTGAATAAGAATCCCTGGTGGTGAGGCTTAGGAATATGGAGACTCATGAAGTTCAACATGCGATGCTGATGTGCAGCCCTGCTTGACAAGCACTGTTTGAAAGATACATGCCCCTCCACTGAATTTACTAGTAATCTCCGAATTGCCAAACCAGTAGATAGATACTTTATGTACCTCATGTATCTCAGTGGACCACTCTGTTGGAATTGATAGTTGATCATTCAACTTCAAATATCATACTTCCTTGGCTGCCAGGCACCACACACTTATAATTCTCCTGCCTCCTTTCTGTTCATCCCATCTCAGTCTATTTTATGGACATCTTTCTTGACAACCCCTTAAATATCTGTGCTCTTCAGGGTTTTGACCTCTACCTTTCTGTCACTCTAACATTTCATACAATCTCTCTGTCTAGGCTCACCCATTCACATGACTTAAATCTGTGCACTACTGGTACTCATGTTTCTATGCTTGGTCCATATCCTTTTCTAGGCTTAAACCCCATGTATAATATTGCCTAGATTACCATTTACATATCATGTGGGCACCTCAAACCCAATGTACTCAAAGCTTGTTTTTTCAGTGTTCCCTCCATATCTCAGAAAATGACACAATTAACACCCCACATCTAATAAGTCATTAAGTCTTATGTATTCTACATTCCACCAACCATCACTTTTCTTCATCCACACTGTCCCTATTTTGGTTCAGGCCATAAATACTTCTCATCTGATTTAGTGACAGATTGTATTGCACTTTATGTATTTACATGTATATTTATTCTACTAGACTGTGAGTAATGAGAGCATAGGACCACTCATTTATTCATTCCGCTACGTGTTTCCCCAAAAATAAGACCTAGCCGGGCCATCAGCTCTAATGTGTCTTTTGGAGCAAAACAATGTAAGACCTGGTATTATTACAGTATATTATGTTATGTTATGTTGTTATATTATTATATTATATAAGACTGGGTCTTATAGTAGAATAAGACTGGGCCTTATATTAATTTTTGCTCCAAAAGACACATTAGAGCTGATGGTCCAGCTAGGTCTTATTTTCGGGGAAACACGGTAGTATGTACTGAGGGCCTACTATGTGGCATATTGTGTCACATTCATCTCTGTGTCTTTCACATCAAGTATATTGCTTGATATTAAGTAGGTACACAATATGTTTGTTTTATTGAATTACATTGAAACTTGCTCTGTTACAGATGAGAAATGACCTACCAAACCTATACAGCAGGCTAGGATACTGGAATTTACATTTCCTTACTCTTAGTCCAGCTTTCTTTCCACAGGACCACCTTGTCCCTCCCTTGTACCCCTCTATACTCTCCCAGGTTATTTTTTTTTCTCTGACTTTTCTATACCATTCTCTCATTATTAGTGATATTACTCCTATATTTGTTTGCCAGCTCCTGTGGAATAGACAATAATTATCGCCATCCCTGTAGGCTTCTTGGTTAAGAATCTATATTTCCTTGGCATTGCGTCCTTCTTCTGGCATCATCACTGCTGAATCAGGATGACCATAGGTCAGCTTTTCGTCTGGCACTTCTAAAGAGCTCCTCCTGACTTCAGTGGAGTATGGCTAGAGCTGGTCTCATATAGGAACTTACAGGCTCTCAAACAGATTTGGGCTGTATTCTGGGAAAAAGAGAATGAGGAAATATTGCCAGCATTTGTACAGAATATGTGTTCTATGCAGACGAGAGTATGGGTTATAATTATAAACTGAGCGAATTTGATATTTGACTCCGTTTGTGGATGAAGATTCTGATAATGATTATTTTAGACACGGTATTGGACTATCATACAAAGTTGGTTTTTCATGTATAGTCTATTTCCACTTGCTACAATTTAGGAAAACCTAAATGAGCTTAGTACATTCTAGGAATGTGAATAAAACATATGGGTGGTGCCTTCTAGAGAAAATTTCTGCTCCTAACTTGTTTAGGCTGTAAGTGTAGGAAACCCTCTTAGAATGGTTTATAAAACATGTTGTTTTCACATCTTTGTATCTTTGCTCATTCTGTTATCTCTGCATGCATGGTTTTTATTCATTATTCTATTTATCAAATATTTTCTGAGCATTATACTGAGTTTGGGAGATTCAGTGATGGTTCCTTTTGCAGTTCATCCTGTCATCATTTCTGTTGCCTCTTGGCTTTTGTACATGCTATTCCTTCTGGCTGTGATGCCATTCTCATCTTTCAAATGTGTATTTCCATATTACCTTTTCTAGGAGGCATCCCATAACTCCCTCAATACTGGATTAGGTGCATTTCTTCTCTGCTCCCTTTCATAGCACTTATTCTATATTACATTTGTCTATTTGCTATATTCCCTACTAAATTATGAGCCTCTTGAGAGTAAGGATTCATTTATTAATTATGTGTTAATTAATAATATAATTATTATACAGTTGACACATGAACGATGCAGGGCTTAGGGGCACAGACTCCCTGCCTGCACAGTTGAAAATCTACATTATAACTTTTGACTCCCCAAAAACTTGAGTTGCCCTCAGTCTCTACAGGAGCTTGGTTCCAGGAATACCTGTGGATACCAAAATCCACAGATGCTCAAGTCCCCTGTATAAAATGGCATAGAACATTGTGTACAGTCAGCCCTCCACATCCGCAGATGCCCAACCATGGATCAAAAACAGTACAGGTGTTTATTGAAACATTCTACCTGTCTTATGTTAAGAGAAGTGGAAGTAGTATAGAGTTGAAGAAGAACTTGATGGACAGACAGAGTAATTTTGACTTAATGCTCTAGAAATTAGAAATAAGTTTTTTAACAAAGGAATAAAGTGTGAAAATAAGCCCCATTTAAGGAAAATATATTTGGTATATATCTGTTCAAATTTAAAATGGGACTTTAAAAAACAATAAAAGGATTTCAAATTGAAATTATCTCTTACCTCTCCTAGAGGCTACATTAGGGTGAGACAAATTTCTTAACATTCATTATCTACTGTTCATTGAACACTCACTCTATTCCAGACATATGATATACCTTTTAAAAGACCTTATTCAATCTACAGTTACCTATCATGTAGGTATCTCCATTTTAAAGATGAAGAAACGGGCTCAGAGAGATGAATTGAGTTGCCCAGAGTCAGATAGCTCATAAAATGAGAAATAAAAATTTTAAGTCTGATCTGTTTGACCTGAATCTAGTAAGTACAGTGCTTGGTACATGGTTGATGTGCAACAAATACCTGTTGAATAAATGGGTGAATGAATATATCAGTAAATCTATCCTCTTCTGTGGATGAATTTACAGATTAGCTTTAATGGTTTCCATGACCTTGATAAGCTTAAGTCAATGCTAAGAGTAAGGAAGAGGTTTGAGCCACAAAGGATAATTTACATAGGAAAATCTTTTGACTGGAAATTCTGATTGGGAAGAGGTGTGAATTTGTTCAGAAATTACATTTATAATACATATACACACATATACATACACATCAACATAACAATTTGACACACACACACAAGTGCATGCAGACCCACACAAGCATACTTGTTTTTAATCTCATGTTTTCCTTTGTTTTCTTAACCCCCCTGAGAGGGTGTAAATAGAATGTCAGAGCTAGAAGAAACCTTAGCAATTACCTAATCACATCCCCTCATGTAAACGTAGAAATTGAGGCACTAGAGGAAAAGTAAATTGCAAAGGTCACACAAGGAGTTAGAGTAAGATTAAGAATCTGAGTTTCCTGACTCACAGGTTTGTTTTACTCTGAACTGTCACCATTTACCATCTGAATTTTATCGATGGGGTAACCAAAGCATCCTAAGAATGTTGATGGTCAAGCTCCTGCTACTTTTCCATTGAAGCAGGACTTGAAATCATATCTCTTTTATTTTAAATATGAGGCTTGTTTTCATCCAAGTGCTTTTGTCTGAATGCCCAGAAGGAAGACCCCTTTGTACTGAATTAAATAGTGGACTGAGGATAATTTACAGGAAGCTTTGGCCTTCGCTTTAAGAGAAAATGTCCAAAGCTGCTTTATTTTCAGAAGCCTGGCAGTCCCAAGGAGGCTCCCTGGAGGCAGGGATTCTGTCTGTCTTCCTTATTGAATCCACAACACCTAGCACAAAGAAAGGCACTCAAAAATATTTGTTGAATATATGACATATTAAAGACAGAAAGGGAAAGTAGGTTGGTTAATGGTTTCCCAATGGATGATGGATGGATAATCATTATTAGTGCTGAAAAAGTGGGAATGAATGTAGAAAGGAGGTGGGAGAAACCCTTAAACAAAGGAGAAGCTCTGTCTCCATCTGATTGAAGCGGCAATCACTCAGCAAGGGCTGAGTGGCTTGGTAGGACTGTGATTGGCAGAGATATTTAAATGAGGCCTCCTTAAAATTGTTACTCTCCACCCCACCCCCATTCCCCTTTAAATTCTGTTTCAGTCATTACCCTGGGACCGGATACAGAGATTCCTATGGGGAGTTCTAATGGGTCGATTCAATTTCAACTGGATGACGCCACTTAGCCAAGCATTAAGAGCTACAGCTCCGGGAAAACAAACGACACAGAGAGAGGGAGAGAAAGAAATTATAACAGGGAGCAATAAATCCCTTCCCTCCCATCCTCCCCTGTAACCCATTCACAAGACCTCCCGAAATCATGTACATTCACAAAATAGCCAGCTAGCTGAGCTGAATACACTGCAATGTCAGCCCCTCCCCCGCTCTCTGCGGATTATATACCGACACACCCTGAGCTATGTAAATAATCACACGCTATCAGTATCTATTGCTCTGCTGAGATACCCTGTGTCTACAACTGCAGTTTCTGCTTCTTCGCTTCATCTGTCAGATTGGAGGAGACAGAGTTCGGAGGTGGAGGCGGAGGCAAAAGAGGAGGGGGAGGAGGTAAAGGAGGAGGAAGGGGAGGAGGGAAGGGGGAGGGGAAGAGGAGGGGGAAGGAAAATGCTGGAGGAGGAGGGGAAAAAGAAAGACAAGGAGGAGGAGAAGGGGGAGGAGAAAGAGGCGGAGGAGGAGGAGGAGGAGAAATAGGAGAAGGAGGAGGAGAAAGAAGAGGAGGAGGAGGAGGAGGAGGAGGTGAACAACTTACCCTGCTGAGCTTTCTTTGGGGAATACGGGCATCAAGACTGAGATCTGCATGGAAAATCTATACAAAGTATCTGCCACTACAGGACTGACTCTCCTCCCCCCACCACCGTTTTTTTTTCCCTTTCCGTTTTCTGTGCTGTGTCAGAAAGACTTAAGACAGAACTATCTCTGTTTCTGGCTCCACTGCCGGTGAAGGAGTTTTCATTCAAGACTTTCCGAGGAGAGGTGGAGAAACCTAAAGACTCAGGAGAAGAGGTCCTTTGAACCAGATGGGGCAGTAGTTCGTCTGCTTTTCTCAGCATGAATAGATCCTTTCCTCAAGGTAAGCCATACAGATTAGCTCTTAAGGACCCCAGAATTCTTTCTATGCACAGATTGCCATTCATTCCAGCCATCGTCTGTGTGTGTGTGTGTGTGTGTGTGTGTGTGTGTGTGTGCACGCGTGCGCGCGCGTCTGTGCGCGCGCACAAACGCAAGCGCATGGGTAAAATAAAATGAAAATCATTTAAATGAGATTTAAATGAATCAGCTCTGGCAGAAAACTATCCTTATTGGATATTTATAAATCAAAACGGAACTGCAAAATCACCCTTTTGTAGCCAAATGTCAATTTAATTTCTAGCCCGTTGACCTTTCAATGCGTTTTGGTGCTTGCCTAAGCCCCTTATAGCGCAGCCTAACCACGCAAACTGAGGACGTAGGGAGAGCCCGTGCTGAGGCCAGTCTGGCTGCCCAGCGGGCATCCTGTCAGCGTGGGGCTAGTCGGCTATTGGCTCACAAGTCTGGGCTGTGCATCGTTCAGATTTCATCACATCACCTTGCCCTGGGTAGAAATGGCGCAAGCTGACACGGCATAACCCCCTACTTACATTGAGTCAGAGCAATGATTTAGAAATCTCTGGATCCATGCCTGGGTGTGTATGCACATGTCTCTATGTGGCATATGGAAATTTTGTCAAAAGTGAGAACCTGTGAGCATGTCTAGTTAGCCAATAGGCATTTGATAGGACCTAGGGCAGTGGTTTACACTCCTTTCCATTTGTCTAATTGTAATTATCGCTCACCTCTGATGCTGAAAACCAAGTTGGATGAACAGAAAACAGACCTTGAACTCTTAAACAGAAAAGCTATTTTGAAATGCAAATTATTGTTGCTTTTCTGGGTACATTAAAACTTCACTGTAACATAATGGGCTATCACATGAATTTGGATAGACCAGGTGTTAAATCATGTTCCCAACAAGTCAGTAGCATACATACATACAAATAAGGCACAGGCTAGCAGTTCATCCATAAGGAAGTATTAGTCTTTTTCCCTGTACCTCTTAATAAACATTGACTAAGACTTTATTGTTAACATTCTATACATTTTGTCTTTTCTGTGTGTGTTCTGTTTTTAGGTCTCTCTAGCTGTGAAACAATCTAGATAGTGATCTGAATGACTTGGATTTGGAGGCATTTTATTGAGAGTTGAGGAACTGAGTAGTGAGAAAGTAAAGAGCCTAAAGGAAAGGAGACTAATTCTTCGTGGAAGACTTTTGAGACAGAGAAATGCGACCAACAAAAGCCGCATTAAAAATGTAGAGCATCAGGACAAGAAGGGGCTTTTAAAACTCTTCTCGCATACCCCCTCCTTTTGCAGATGAAGAAACTGAGGCCTGGAACAGAAGTCACTTGCCCACAGTCACACGGCAAAATAGAGCTAGAGTGAGGACTAGAACTTAAGTTTCTTGTCTCCTATAAAAGGGTTTAGGGTGCAAAGAAAGGTTCCTGCTTCTTAAATGAACAATTATGATTTTCTTCAGGATCACAAGTGTGTGAATTCATTTGATATTACAATTTTTCCCTGTATTGCTCATCACTAAAACACCTAGATCTATTGAAGGAATGAATAGGACCAGGGTAGCAAAGTGACAAGTTAAGAGTTAAATGTGGTGAGAACCTGGCAGCTTCAGCAAGATGTATGCGGTAGGAGGGAGGCCCAGTCAGTGGCTGAGAGGTTAGTAATGTAAACTATATACAACTTGGTATTTGTAAGGGGGGAGTGCTGTGATAGACATGCAAATGCTTTTGCACAGAGAGGGATTTTTAGAGAGCAGACTTTGGAACAGTAGAACTAAGAAAACACATAAAGCCATAGCAGAAATTCCCCCTATGTTTGCTTTCAGTTATTCTGAGAAGGAGTGTATATAACAGCAGAGCACAGAAAAAAGCAACACACCCCAGAGCCGTTACACAGTAAAGGTACAAAACAGCATTGAACCCATGGGAGTAGGAGAAAACAGGAGCCAGGCTCTCCTTCTTCTCTTCCCCCCTCTTCTTTGAAATCGAGATTGAGTCATATTGTATCAGAAAGGATTTATCATAGAAATCAGAACTGTCTTGAGGTGTTTGCATAGAAGGGCTTTAGATAGGAAAGTTTTCAACTTTAGTTTCAACGTGGCAGATTTTCGGTTCCAGAGAGAAAATACATTTTTCTTTCATTAACAAGCAGCATTTCTTGAATGGATTTAGCTTTCTACTCCCTAAATTGGCATAAGAAAAGAAATTTCTGTTTAGGTAGAACATAGCAAATTTCAGGGCTGCAGAAAAACTGTTGAGAAAGCTATGAGCACCTGGCCAGGGGACTGAGATGGGAGTGGGTTTACAATGCATCATTCATTACTGCAGAGGCACTACGTGACAGAAATCACTAGATCCCATCAATGTGCAGCCAAGACTTGTAATCACCTTGGCTCCTATTTAATAATATGTGATATGTATATTCTGTCTCTCATTTAATAGAATATGGAATTGACCAACAGCACAGTCAGTTTCTTAACTGTTGCTGCTCACAATGAATGGCCCTTTAATGGGTGGATTTCTAAATCATAAACACGCATGCAGTAGTACTTTTCCCCCTAATCTATGCACTGCAGCAGTCTTTTGCCTATTTGTTTCTCCACTTTTCCCCCCTCTTACCTTCCCCTACAGTATCTGTTTCAGTTCATCCTGTTAGCCAGATCGGATTCAGCACGTCCAGAATGGCAAACAATTTATTGTCATCCAATCCTGTTTTATCCTACTCAACACCCTGATTTTACCCAGGTCCTACTGCCCACTGTATTGCAGATCTTCCACAGTCCATTCTAAAGAAGATTTTACAGGGCAGGAAGAAAACTCTGAGTTCATCCTGTCAATCCCCTTACCTGTAATCAAGACAGCAGTACCTTTTCATCCCAGACTGATGCCCAAAGCTTCCTTTAATCAACCAAGCATCTCAACTCCTCAGTCTTGCAGCAATCTAATCGACATCCAGATATGCGTTCTCACCCTAAACTCCATGTGCCCTTCTGCTAAGACAAGATCCCCTTTGAACATGATTCTGAGTCATTTTTGTTATGACCTAGATTCCTCCAAGCTTAGCGTTCAACCTTCTGGGCATGTCCCTGAGGTACCTGGTGACATCCCTGGAATCCCATATGATTATCTCCTGTAGCTTTGAGACCTTGTGTGCCTTCCTTTGAGTCTTTGATTCTTGGAATTTCCAATATGTTTTGAATTCCTCTGGGAAATCAATGAGTCTAATATATCCAGCATGTATGTTTTTCTAACAGTGTAAATGACTTGAAGGGCCCCACACATTCTTTATCTTATCGATGGGTAATAAATCCATTTATTATAAATTTGTCAAAAAACTCTTCCCAATCCAAAGCTCCTACATCTACATACCCTGCAAGTCAGCTGAACAAGGTATCCTTGTTTATTTTGGCGTTCGAATGACAACTACCTGTTCTTCCCCAACGCTGAGACTATGAATCTTAATAAAAATACAGCAAAGGTAGAGTTGGGAGGCTTCAGGAGGCTGTGTGTCCGAGGAAATAAAAGAGACATTTTGCTTTTGAATGCCCCAATAGATAAACAAGGGCACGTTGCCCAGTTTACCCTCAAGGATTGAAGATGTAGGGGGTGTAGATGAAGAGAATTCTTTTGTCAAATATGTAGTTATAGAATTATAGACCATCATGGGGCAGAAGCCTTCAAAATCACCTTGTCCACCCCTATAATTATATAGCTAGTAAAACTGGCCCAAACAAAGCAAGTGATTTGACAGAGGTTATATAGATATTTGAGTCTTAGACCCTCCATCATGTTTGTCTGCATCCTCTGTGCTGTGTTAAATAACAGCAAAACAACCAGCTAAAAAGTGAAATTATAGTCAGACTGCTTTTTTGATGTGATGTGCCAGAAAAGTTATTTTTAACCAAATTAAATCTTCTTTTTAAAAAATGAACAGATGTAAATTCGACTAAACAGGTTTGCATGGGGATATAGCCTCGAAAGGCAGTGAGTCTGGTCATATTATTAGCCACTGAGTCCTTTATGAGCTGCATCCTCATTTTTCCTGTCATTGAACTTTGAGCACATTTCAGTATCATGTTTGCTTGCTAATCAAGCACTATCCTCTCTCCCTTGTTCATTTCTATTACTCATTCAAGATTTCCATCCCATACAGTACTGTGAGTAATCAATCTATTTTGAGATGCCCTGAAATCTGATGGATTTCAAATATGTACTTTATTCATGCTGGTGTTTCCTAGGTCCTAATGCCTCCAGGATGACTCTTGGATTTGTGTTTAGGTTTCTTCGTGTACGACTTTTTGGCTGTTCAGTCTTCCTGATGGTGCAATACAGCAATCTATGTGTACAATAGTTTCCTCATGGTCACCATTATCAGTACTAGGCTCAATCAAATCCTTTGGGAAATACCCACTAACTCCTCTTGCTTGTGGTACAATGGAAACACAAGCACATGCTTTCTAGATATTCATCATAGCTTAAATCTGGTGTAAGAACGTTGGTGTCCTTTAAGAGAGCCAGGTTATTGTATTGTGTAATATAAAGATAGGGAAAAGCACTCCAAACAGTTTCTGCCTAGTAAATCCCATCAATTAAAAACTTCACTTAGGATGGTAATAGGTACAATTATAGGTGATATTTGAAATCAGTCAGGGCTCATCTTGTATGGTCCCCCCATCTCCATTGTTACTGCCACGTATACAAAAGTTTGACTCTGGAGCCACACTGCCATCTAGAAAGAGTCACCTCCTCAATAAGTTAAATCGGACTAAAGATGAAGAGAACTGCAGGATGATTAGCTTGGCTTCCTCGCAGTGTTGTGAAGCCTCTTTTCATATTATTCTACAGGCAGCCTAATTTCTGCTCTCTGTGTCTCTGCCACATCTCTTCCAACTGCATCTTGTTCGCTTGCCTATATGTATTGAATCAAGCAATGTCCTTTCTCACCTGTTGATTTATGTTTATCACAATTTTCACTGAAGGGAGAATTCTGATATTTACATGAGCAATTTCTCATGGAAGACTTTTGAGGCTTTCTCTTGCACGTTAGCATTGCTTCAAGAAGTGGCCTTTACATTTGATATTCGGGTCCATTTTTATTAGAGTTTGGATGCTCAAGGCCTAGATTTCTCTGTTAGCAAACATCTGAATGAGCTAGCTGCTCCTATGACCCTAGTCATATGATGGAATTCGAAAGCAGTGAACTATCTGATCTTTGCTCCTACGGTGGTTCATGGTCTGGATGGGATGACCAGACTTGCCTGTAAGGAGGTAGGTGAGGTCAATTACAGAACAAAGGTGTAACATGAAGACTACTGTACAGTGATTTAAGGTAGGGGTAGTTATAGGGCCTGAGCTTTGCTGGTTCCCTGCAAAGTGCTCATGCCTTTGTGTTCTCATTCATTATTTCAATTCCTTCTTTCCTAGGATTTTCTGATGTGCCCTAAGGTCCATGTAACTACAAGGGCTCTTTATCACCGTAAGTGCCACCCTGACGCAAAGCCACTCAGAACTCAAGAATCAAGGCAAAATGGATGCTGCAGTGACAGATGATTTCCAACAAATTCTGCCTATTGAACAGCTGCGCTCTACTCATGCTAGCAATGATTATGTGGAACGGCCTCCAGCACCCTGTAAACAGGCCCTCTCCAGCCCTTCCCTTATCGTGCAAACCCACAAATCTGATTGGTCCCTGGCTACCATGCCTACTGCTCTCCCCCGCAGTCTCAGCCAGTGCCATCAATTGCAGCCCTTGCCTCAGCATCTGAGCCAATCTAGCATTGCCAGCTCAATGTCCCATAGCACCACTGCCTCTGATCAAAGGCTCCTGGCCAGCATTACGCCCTCACCTTCAGGCCAGTCCATCATCCGAACCCAGCCTGGAGCAGGAGCCCACCCAAAGGCTGATGGTGCTCTGAAGGGAGAAGCTGAACAAGCTGCAGTGCACCCCAGTGAGCACCTCTTCATCTGTGAGGAGTGTGGGCGCTGCAAATGTGTCCTCTGCACAGCAGCTCGCCCTCTCCCCTCCTGCTGGCTGTGCAACCAGCGTTGCCTTTGCTCTGCTGAGAGCCTCCTCGATTATGGCACTTGTCTCTGCTGCGTTAAGGGCCTCTTCTACCACTGCTCCACGGATGACGAAGACAACTGCGCTGATGAGCCCTGCTCCTGTGGGCCTAGCTCTTGCTTTGTCCGCTGGGCAGCCATGAGCCTCATCTCCCTCTTCTTACCCTGCCTGTGCTGCTACCTGCCCACCCGTGGATGCCTCCATCTGTGCCAGCAGGGCTATGATAGCCTCAAGCGACCAGGCTGCCGCTGTAAGAGGCACACCAACACTGTATGCAGAAAGATCTCCTCTGGTAGTGCGCCCTTCCCCAAGGCCCAGGAGAAGTCTGTATGACCTTCCCACAAAATGGATCCAGAGCTTTCTCCTTCTAGTCCCCATCAGTAAAGCGTAGGCTTCATCTTGGAAGAGGGGAAGGAGGAGTAAAGTAGCCAAAGTTAGGGCTTCACCAATTTTGTTCCTGCAGTGTCAGGGGGATGGCCAAGGACATCCTGGCGCAGGATGCCTTGTTCTTTCTCACACTATCTATCCCGCTCCTCTTTAGCCTTTTTACACCCCGCCTTCTCAGCCCTTATGGCTGTCATGGCAAATTCAGGTGATACATAGGCATGAGATTTGAACACTTGAGGGCTAACAGAGCCAGCAACGTGGAGGTTTAGGGGCTCCCCAATGTCATGCCTCTCGCTGCAGGCTCTGAGTGTCACTCTGCTTTCCACAGTGCCTTTGGAAGCTTTCTTCTAAGATGGTTTTCACAGGTCCATGTGGAAAACAGTCACTATTCCAGGGAATCTGACCCTTCTCCCTGTTTACTGCCCTTCTCTCCTTTAGTCTTCCCTTTTTCCCCTCCTCTCCTCTTCTTTCATTACTGTCTTCAGTACTCCTGCCCCCTCCATTCTCACCCTCTCTACTTTGACTTTTCCTCTCTTTTCGTCCTCTCTCCCTTCCTTTCTTCTCTTTCCCACCCTCTCTCCCAGATTAATCCTTTATCTGCCCATGTTTCTGTCTTGTTTGATCTCTCTCTCTCTCTCTCTCTCTCTCTCCCCCCCCCCGCCCCTCTTCCTCTCAAACACGTCCAAAAGTGCTGTTTTTCTGTAGGTGTTTCCTTTGACGCCCAACTTTGCTATGCTATACTATTTACTAATGTTTATTAAGGGAAGTGGATTCCTGTAATGAACTGATCACTAGCAATAGCCTATATCCTGACGTGTGTGTGCACTCATAACCACACTTAGCTGTTGGTGAGCATATGAGACAAAGTTATGTCACATTTCCAGGTTTCATTAGTTGGAGTTTTACTCCCTTTCCCAATAACCAACTTATAGTACTGACAGATTCCACTAGCATGCTGAATAGGGTAGTAAATCAGGATGCTCATAACTTTGTATGTCTGACCCAAGTGCCAAAGGCAGACGTGCTTTATAGCTAAATGAACAAAGCAAAGGATATTACAGAGGTCCGTTCTCTCTTAGAAGCTAACTGCCCTGAGACTGCATGGCTCAGGCCTTAATAATGGACATAAAAAGTCATAAAACTTTAGAGCTGGAAGGAATCTTAACTGCTAATCTAGTTCAATGCCCTTATTTTATAGATGGGAAAACTGAGACCTGGAGATAGGAACGGATTTGCTCAAGGCCGCACACGGAGTTTATAGCAGAGTTGGGACTGGAATACAGGCCTTCTGACTCAGTTCAATACTCTCTACCCTGCATCACATTAAGTCATGGGACTTTTCTCCTAGGACTCTATTAACAATGACAGAAAGCCATTCCCATTCAATGTTCAGGAACCATGCCGAGTTAGTGTGGTGGTCTTTATGCAGTGCACGGCGGGGAGCTAATTAACTATCAGGTGTCAAGGCTGCCCCCAGTGGACATCACCTTTGGCTCTGTCACCTTGTAGAGAAGCTCGTGTGGAAAAGAAAAGCTTAAGAACGCCCTAACCAAGCTGTATCTTCGCCATTGCACCTACCTTTTGCTGCACACACTGTGCTCATTCCTGGCTTTGTCTGCAATGGCAATTGCCTGAGAACCTAAATTTCAGCAACAGTGGAAAACTGAGATGAAAGATGTATAATGCAGAGAACTGACTTATCTTTTTAAAAATATCAAGAGCCTGTGCTGTGAATACCCTTCATTGGGAAAAGGCTACAGTGGTGATGGCAGGCCCCTAAAGACTGCTACTAAAAGACACAGGAATTAGATACAGTTTCCCTCTGTAAGTGAATCCAAAATTCACTACAGAATTCAGAGATTGAGGGCACTTGCTTGAAATCAAGGTGCTCCAACTTAGTTTAAGACTTCCAGACTCTAACTTTATATATCATCTCTTTGAAAGTGTGCATGGATGTGTATTGCAGGGTGGAGACGTGGGGAGAAATGTATAGTCATACACAGGGGGAAGAAAAAGAAGGGAACATTGATGTCCCTTGGTTGGATATATAGACTATAGAGATACGTGCCACTCGGTCTTTGTTGGTTCTGAATCTTCCTGAAGTGTACTGACATTTGGGCACACAGCCCCACACCTTCACTTTAACCTCCTCTTCTAGAATTGCTTTGCTCTATTTTTGTATATATAAATATGTTATGGTGATTATTAATAATGTTAATGATATTGCTGCAAATGGTGCCATATATAAAGTTTGGCTTCTTGGAACATTTATAAATCTAAACCAATACCTGTAACCTCTTAAGTTGCTTTCAAATCCTTCAATTTTAAGTAATTTTTTTTAATCTTACAAGTCTGCTTGATTGAACTTTGAATTTATCGACCCCTAAAAGCTGTGCCCAGTTCTCTGGGTCAAGCTGGATGGTGATGAGTAGCAACACACACTTCTCCCTGCTTCTGCCTGAAATTTGCTTAGAGCCAAGATATATAAGGATTCTATGACACTAGTGCATTGTTCCTGGAGCTAAAGTTATTCTATGGATGTTTGCTTATTAGTTTCAGGGCCCCAAATAACACAAGTCCCTCCTTCTTGATAGCTCCTTGATAACCCAATCCTGCAGTCCTTACTCAGGCAAATTGTGCACTGCCAGAAGGGCTCTGGGCTCTGCCATATACCCAGATGAGCTCTTCTCAGTGGATTTCTAAATGGCCTTACACTTGGTAGAAGAAACTGAAGGGTTACTCAAATGTAGTTGCAATGTGCAATCTGCTGCTGAGTCAGGGCTTTCACTTGTGTCCAAGTTGGCCTGATATGGACTGCATCTGGTTTACGTATAGATGGGTCCTGTTGGGGTATGCGCATGGACGTGGGAGTGAGTGTGCATATGTATCCCTTCTGTGATATATATATATATATATATATATATATATATATATATATATATATATATATTTGTAAATATATATTCACACATCTCTATATATTTTAATGTATTGCACATGTATATTTAAAATATATACGAAAGAACTCTAAATCCTGCAGAGAGGCTCTGTTTTCATTATTTTTCTACTTTGTGTCATGTACTGTATAAACAAGAATATTTAGAGGGTGTTTCCTGCTTAGCATTTTTTTGCAGTTAAGTCATCTGTTACCCCCTCACTCTACTGCTTTCTACATATTGGTCCCTTGATACATTTCATATGGCTTTGGCCAAGAGTTTTCCTTTGGTTCCAGCCCATCTTCCCTCACCACGATAGCTATAATAAATATAGTGAACACTTAATATAGTGCTTACTATGTGCTAAGCATGATTTTAAGCACATTACCTATATTAGCTAATGTAATCCTCACAATAATTCTATGGTATAGGTACTATTAGAATTGCCATTTTATAGATGAGAAAACTGGAGCTCAGGGAGGTTAAGTAACTTGTCCAAGGCAATGAAGCTTGTAAATGGCAGAGCTAAGATTTGAACCTGTGCGGTCTGACTCCCGAGTCCATGCTCCAGAGTCAGGTATACATGTCTGGAGCGTAATGTAACAAGCCTGGTATAACAAGCCTCAGATGGTGAATAGTCCTTTCCCTAACTCCAGCCCACCTGCAGCCTAAGAGCTGATACAAATGTGCTCCTATGTTGGGAGGGAAACAACAGTTAGAGACATCATGGATTAGCTGTCCTGCTTCCCAAGATGGTGACATTACAAAACTCCCCACTACCCCCTTTGAAAATACGCTTGCAGCCAGTTGCCGTTTCTCAGGCAGCTTATGTTGTAGAGCTAGTAGAGAAGTATTTTCACTTGTACCAGAGAGGGTAAGATTTATTTGGCCTTCTCTTTATAGACCCAGGAAACCTAAATCTATCTTTCTGCAGAAAGTAGAACTAAAGCTATTTTTGGAACTTGAGATTGGTTGGAGCTGTTAACATTCAAGTTTACTGATTATATCAAGTGCATTCTTCTGATTCAGATGTAAGCAATGCACCAGTGATCATTGGCCAGTATAATACCTCACCTTTTCCCATCACCTCCTTCATACTGACAGCCTTTTACCCTGGCATTATTTCAGAGCCAGAAAGACCCTTAAAGAACATCTACTACAACGTCAAAATTTTATAGTTGGAGAAAAAGATGCACAGAAAGAGAAAATAGCCTGTCCAAAACCACACAGTTCTGAATATGGGTGGAATTATGACTTAATTCCAGGCTTCCCAATTTCCAGATGTCTTAGTCTGAGTTTCTTAGAAAACAGAGCTTGAAGCTAAAGCTTCTGTGCAATCCCAGAGAAGTAGGTGTAAGGAAAAAGAAGAGTGAGGTATGGAAGGCAGGAGAGCAGACATAAAGGAGTGTATCACTGTGTGGGCCATAGTCTGTTTCGTCACAAGGTAATTTCTCAAGGACAAGCATTACTGTATCTCCCTCCATACAGCCCATCTCAGGGGAGGAAGGAAGAAGAACGTACTTCCTCTCTCCTATCTCATTAGTCTAATACCTTCCTCGAGGGATATTATTTCCCCTGTACTTCTGGGTAGTGCATGTGTGGGTGCCCAAGCGTGTACCTTGACGTCTCCTGCCTCAGCAGCAGTGGGGTAGCATTGTGGCTCCACTATAGACAGCAGGGCAAGTGTGGGTATAGGAAGACGTAGGAACTTAAAGTGGCACACTAGGATGGGGCTTTTCCCTTACATCTTTAATCACATTTATTCAAACTGAGTTAGAGATAACCTACCATCTTTAAAGTACACGAGGCTTTGTTGTGGTACTTAGAAATCTACTAAATTTGCCTTCTTGGATCTATGTATTCTCTGACATGCTTTGAAGGGCCTCTTTCTATATGGAAATGAAATCCTAGTTCAAATACAGGAGTAACAAAGTCTCAAAATATCCTTCTTCTTAGTATAAATATTACTGAGGAGTTCAAAAAGCATGTCTAAGCCAATGCATGTACATGAATGCACATATGTTCCTTTAGCCTCCATCAGCATAATAGCAGGAAAACTGGTCAACTTAATAAATTCAGGACAAATTGGCTAAACAAGTTGTTTTGCAACATGAAAATAAAACATTCTGTTGGTTGACTGGGTTTTTTTCTATTTCAGCCACTAATTATGATGACATCACATAGACACATTCCACGAGTTATATAATACTCTCTTCTATTCTCGTACACAATAATTCCCCGTGAACTATAGACAATTTTTACATGAAGTCAAAGTATCTAGTTGATAGAAACATCCCATCGATATGGTTTCATACCTATGGGCAAGGTCATAAAAGCACTGAATGCAATCCACTGATTTAATTCTTGCTTTTTCATATAAGAAAAGATGAGCATAAGATGATTCTGAAAAATTTTCCGAGTGAATAATGAAATCATGCTATCACTCCAAACAATCTA
The DNA here is from genome assembly GCF_004115265.2 of Rhinolophus ferrumequinum. NCBI lineage: Eukaryota > Metazoa > Chordata > Mammalia > Chiroptera > Rhinolophidae > Rhinolophus > Rhinolophus ferrumequinum. The sequence goes on along the minus strand of NC_046284.1, from coordinate 5,190,145 downwards.
CCGAAACTGTTCTCCAGTGACATCCATTTTAGTGAATTTGTTGATTACTTCTCGGTTCTCATGGTACCTGACGTATAAGCAGCATTTGACACAGTTGCTCATTCTGTCTTCCTAAAAACACTTACCACTTGGCTTCCAGGATAACACACTTTGCTGGTTTTCCTCTTACTTCACTGTCTGCTCCTTCTCTATATTCTTTGTTGAATCTCCTCATCTCTGTCACCTCTTCATATTCAAGGATCCCAGGGATTGGTCCTTGGAATCTGTTCTTTGGGTGCCATTTACACAATGACTCTCAAAATTATATCTCCAGCCTGGACTGCACCCTTAGACTTCCCACTCATGTAGTCAACTGCCTATCTCACATCCTTACTCTGATATCAAGTAAGGATTTCAAACATGACATGTTCAAACCAAGCTCTTGATCTTTCTCTCCTCATACCTGACCTTTGCAGACTTTACTATCTCCTTTAATGCCAGTTACAAACTTCTAGTTGCTCAGATCAAAGCTTTGCAGTAAATCCAGTGGACTTTTTATTAGTTGTGAATGTAGCCAAAATTCTCAACCTCCAAATCCTAAATTAGTCTTCCACTCTGGTAATTTAGGCCTGGCCTAAGGTTTGATGAGACTGAAATCTTTGATCCCTTTATCCTAATCTAGGCCTATATCCTTATCTTGACCATCAAATTTATCATCACAACATGACCAGTATTGCGGCTTTCAAAGGCCAGGATGGATAAGACACATAGCCCCTCAAGGAAAGACATCTTGGGAATAACACTGTTCATTGTTTAGTGATCTTGCTGTCATTACAATTAAAATTATATATGTTGCTCCCAAATGTATTTGCTGGCCAGTCCCCTCTGAAAAAAAGGAGGTAATTCTGACCCACAAGTTGTCATTCTCCAACTATTCAGGCAATCCTTTTGACTGTACCAGATAGCGATCATGTCTCTGATGGTGAGAGACACAGATGTAAGCATCTTGAAGCCCCCAAGTCCTTGAAGAACTGACTAACACTGCTATTCCAGGTTACTAAAGAAACAAAAACCAGATACACTCACTCAGGCAAACACCCTAGTTTTATTAATATAGGGTTTTAACCTAAAGTCACCTGTATGTTCTCCTATTTTGATAAGGGGAGGTGAACCATACGTGCTTCCTGAAGGCTCATTTTGAAGTCTATGTCCTAAAGCCTAAATTAATGGGAGACTTTAATTTAGGGCTCCCTTAGCCCTTTTGTCCTAGGCCCACACTTTAATCAAACTTTTACCACTCTGATGACAAAAAGAAACACTAAAAAGGAAACACAAGGAAAAGAACACTCATTTTTATAAAGCAGAGATTAGTTGGCTTAAACAATTTTATTGTGATTTTTTTTTCCTAATAGGTCCCCTTCCAACTGGGGTGAGGGCCTCCCAAGAAGGAGAAAGCTCTAGGCCCATCTTAATATATAAGCTATGTTGAAGGACAGAGAGAAAAAAAGTAGCGGGAAGTAATACTAAATGTGGGTCCAGAAAGAAAAACAAAGGTTAAGAAAATGAGCCATGTGAAAGAAAAAATTTCCATAATCAGTTTGTTTCTCTCACCTAAATCTCCACTGCACTAACCTCTTGGCTTAGTTGTATCTTTGAACTCCATTTTGTCCTTGACTTATATCACCCGTCTTTTTTTCCAAACTCCTACAGCACTTCCGCTGGAATGATTCTGTGTTTATCTTTCTGTGTGTGTGTGTGTGTGTGTGTCGGTGTGTGTTGAGAGAGAGAGAGAGATGTAGATGGGGCCCTTGAGCTCCCCCTCAGAGGTTCCAAGTTTGAGTATGCCTGCTAACACTCTCAGGCTTTCAAACTCCCTTCTAGGACATGCCCCATAGTACTTGGATCTTATACTAAATGACAAGGTTTCTCTCCTTCAGAGAGAAATACCAGACTGGATTTGTGGCTTTCTCTGGATTGGCTTCTTCTGAGTCAATGTAGTGTTGTGGAAATCACAGTACCCTAAGACCAATTAAATCAGAATTTTTGGAGGTGGAGCTGAGGAATGGATTTTTTTAAAGCTCCCAGGTGATTGTAATACTCAAACAGGGCTGAGAAAGCTCAATCACTTCATTCTATAAATGTGGATACTGAGGCTCAGAGAGGGGAAGTGACTTATTCATAACCGCACAGTGAGTTAGGGACAAAGTTAGGAGAATGAGAATCCAGGTCTGCTCACTCCTAGGCCAGAGTTCTTGACTTTATACAATGCTGCTTCTCTCTCTACCCTGTGCTGCCCCCCTGGACCTTTGCTTTCCTCATATGTAAAATGAAGATGATAAAGTCTAGAGATCTTGTAAGAGGCATTAAAGTGGAGGCATTTTTCATGGACAAGGTTCTGCACAAATGAGAAGCAATGTTGTTATACTTGAGGAAATTAATGTACAACACATATGTGAGGCTGAGTCTCTGAAAGAGCATAATAAAAGTTGTTTTTATTTTAATAAGCCAATGATTTGGGTGTTGTGTCTACGTGGTAACATGTATAAGATTTATTTCTAGAATTATAGGAATCAAACCTACTCCTAAGATTTCAAAATTCTCCGTGCTAACACTTGTGTGGATTGTATGTACTTTAAACTGAACTTAGCTTTAGTGACAATCAAATAAATTAGGAGTTGAGGACAGAGGTCATTCTTTTCTTTCTCTTTCCCTCACTGGGATAGGGCTTAAAAGATATATAAAAGCAATGGAGTATCTGGACTTCCTATACTCAGTCAATTACAACATGGCCTTGGGACGGAACTAGTCCAGGGTTTCTACAGGACTTGTACATCCCATTCCTGAGGCCTGTCAGGGGTTAGAGGGAGGGAGTCAAAAAGGGATGTCTCTTCTGAAAGGCGGGATGCACAGGAAGCCAGGGGGATTGGCTGCCCTTTAGGAGGAGCTACTGCTATAGAAGCCAGAAAGGAGGAAAAGAGCTTTCTGACTAGGATAATCTGAGGAAGTAGGTTATTTGGGGATCTGGTACCCCAGAATGATCTGTAACCACAAGGAACACATTTCCTGATCTCTAAGGCCCCAGAACAGAGTAGCCAGACCCATTCCTGTCCTATCCATCCCAGATATTAGGAATTTCCAGAGGGGGCCACTTCTATTCCCCTAAGAGTCATACATCTGGCTACTTGTTTATTTGGTAAAAATGGAATTCTGTACCATTTATAAAATGGACCTCTTGTGTCTTCCTTATTTTGAAAGTATAATACACATTCCTAATTCATCATTCATTTTTGCCAACGATTTTTAAGTATTTATTTGAAAGTTATTTTTAAATACAAAAATATATTTATTTAACAAAGCACTCCTTTATCCTCTTATCTGAGCCATGTTAATAAATTAAGAGCAAGCCATGATTAAGCTAGGTATTTCTATATGTCACATTACAAGCTAGTTTTTAAAAATCTATTTAGTAAATATATCCTCATTTCATCTTGAAATGCCTCCTTTGTAAGGGGGAGGTACAGAGACAAGGAATTTGTGGCACTCAAGAGGCCTGAAAGTATAGTGGTGGGCACTTATAATCCAGACCTGCCTTAGGTAGGGGTTACCTTTCAGGTAACAATTAAGAGGCGACGACTTATGCTCAGGAAGAACTGGGTTGTTAGATGCCCTGTTTCAGGGGTCTATGATTTCCTAGAAAATATAACCCAAAAAGCTCCTTGCTAATAGCTATACTGCCAGTGAAGTACTTGTACTTTTCCCAACAACAATTAACCCAAAAGCCTAGAATGAACTGTATAAAATAGCATGTGCATGTAATGAGAAATCAGACTATCTGTAGTTCTAAAAGAAGGGTCAAATTTGGTTGTGATCTCAGCCATAGGCATTAATAGTAGGGACATTGAAATCTATTTCAAGAGAATTTCAAATAAACAGAATGGAGGTCGGACCTGAGCAAAAGAATATAGGACAACTACTGCATAAAAGGCTAGACCATAACCTAAAGTCCGGAAGCAATATTGAACTTACAATCAGAAAACAAATGTAATAACACAGAGACAGTATGAAATAGGAGGAACCAACCTTGATGAGTTTCATCCAACAGATTATAGTTGGCTCTACCATGTGCTAAGCACCTTCGGTATGTTACTTAGGCTTTCTGTGTCTGGTTTTGAACCCAGGAACCACAACTCCAAAAGTTTTCTGCTCTTAACTACTACAATCTGCTTCTTTTCAGTATAAAAATGGCTATATGAGTAGAGTCATAATACGTCCCAATTTGCCTGGGACAGTCTCAGTTAAAACCAGATTAATCCCAGTATATTTAATAGTGCCCTCTTACATTCTGAGAATTTATCTTGATGTGACTTGTATATAATAAATAGTATGTTTGATTAGCTAACTTTGTTTTTTTTTTTTTGCTTTTTAATAATATTTTATTTTTCAATTACAGTGGATATACAACACTATATTAGTTTCAGGTGTACAACATAGTGGTTAGACATTTACATAACTTGCAAAGTGAAGTGATCACCTCAACAAATCCAGCACCCATCTGAAACCATACATAGTTATTCCGATATTATTGACTATATCTCCTATGCTATATTTTACATTTCTATGACTATTTGCAACTACCAATTTGTACTTCTTAATCCCTTCCCTTTTTTCACCCATCCCTCCAACACCCCTCCCATCTTGCAACCATCAAAATGTTCTCTGTATCTATGAGTTTGTTTATTTTGTTTGTTTGTTTATCTTGTTCTTTAGATTCCACATATAAGTGATTTTTTTGGTATTTGTGTTTCTCAGTATGACTTGCTCCACTCAACACAATACCCTTTAGGTCCATCCATGTAGTTGCTGATGGCAAGATTTCATTATTTTTTATGGGTAAGTAACATTTTATTGTATATGTGTACCACCTCTTCTTTCTCCATTCAGCCATTGATGGACACCCACATTGCCTCCATATCTTGGCTATTTTGTAAACAATACTGATGAACATATGGATGTACGTGTCCCTTCAAAGTAGTATTTTGGATTTCTTCAGTTAAATACCCAGAATTGGGAATACTGGGACCTTATTTATCTCTTGTTATAGCCTTTGTTTTAAAGTCTATTTTATCTGGTATAAGTATCGCTATCCAAGCTTTTTTTAAAATTTCCATTTTCATGAAATATGTTCTTTCATTCCTTTACTTTCAGTCTGTGTGTGTCTTTTGATCTGAAATGAGTCTGTTTTAGGCGGCATATGTGAGGGTCTTCTTTTCTTATCCAATTAGTCAACCTATCTTTTGATTGGATCATTTAATCCATTCACATTTAAAGTAATAATTGATAGATATGTAGTTCTTGCCATTTTATCATTCATATTTTTTATCTTTTTTTCTTCTTCTTCTTAAAGAAGTCCCTTTAAAATTTCTTGTAATACTGGTTTGTTGGTGATGAAGTCCTTCAGCCTTTTCTTGTCTGCAAAGCTCTTTATCTCTCCTTCAATTTTAAATGATAGCCTTGCTGGGTAGAATAGTCTTGGTTGTAGGTTCTTGCTTTTCATCACTTTGAATATTTCATGCAAATTCCTTCTAGCCTGCAAAGTTTCTGTTGAGAAATCAGCTGACAGTTTTATGGGAGCTCCCTTGTAAGTAACTAACTGCTTTTCTCGTGCTGCTTTTAAAATTCTCTCTTTGTCTGTAACTTTTGGCATTTTAATTATGCTGTGCCTTGGTGTGGGCCTCTTTGAGTTCATCTTGTTTGGGACTCTCTGTGCTTCCTGGGCTTGTATGTCTATTTCCTTTGCCAGGTTAGGAAAGTTTTCAGTCTTTATTTCTTCAAATAAGTTCTCAATTCTTTGCTCTCTGTCTTCTCCTTCTGGTACCACTATGATGCAAATGTTGGTACCCTTGATTTCCCAGAGACCCCTTTAAACTCTCTTCATTTCTTGGATTCTTTTTTTCTTTTTGCTGTTCTGATTGGGTGTTTTCTGCTACCTTATCTTCCAAATCACTGATTCCATCCTCTGCTTAATCTAATCTACTGCTGATTCCCTTTAACGTACTCTTCATTTCAGTTATTGCAGTCTTCATTTCTGTCTGGTTCTTTTTTATTTTTTTTCTATCTCCATTTTTATGTTTCTTATTTCTTTGTTGAAGTTCTCACTGAGATTATTGAGCATCCTTACAACCAGTGTTTTGAACTCTGCATCTAGTAGATTGCTTACCTCTATTTTGTTTAGTTCTTTCCCTGGAACTTTGTTCTGTTCTTTCCTTTGGGACACTTTTTTTTTTTTGTCACTTCATTTTGGTTGCTCTCTGTATTTGCTACTATGTGTTAAGTAGGGCTGCTATGTCTCCTGGTCTTAGTAGAGTGGCCTTGTATAGTAGGTGTCTTGTGGGACCCAGTGGCATATTTCTCCTGGTCACCTGAACTGGGTGCTCCATAGGTGCCCCTTGTGTAGGTTATGTGTGCCCTCCTGTTGTAGTTGAGCCTTGGTTGCTGTTTGCACATCAATGGGAGGGATTGGCCCTCAGACTGATTGGTTGTGAGGACAGCTGTGACTACAGTGGAGGAGCTGTTGTGCAGGGGTTGACCCTACAGAGCAGCATTTGCTTTAGCAGGGCTCTGGTGCCTGCCCAGTCTACCCTTTGGGTGTGTCCTTTGTAGAGGTGGTTGGGTGGTGCTGTGGTGTGGTCTGAAGCTGGCCACTGGGTGTGTGGGTTCTGAGGCCTCTTAGGAGGGGTTCTGGTGCAGGCCAAGATCAGCTATTGCCTGTGCCCTGCCTGGGGCCACTTGGTATGAGCTACAAAGTGATTGCAGATGATTGCCACTTGGGCTGGGCTTGGAGGTGCCTGGAAGAGGCTAAGCTGGGACCGAAGCCAACTGCCCCTAGTGCTGGGCTTGAGGATGTTCAACAAGAGGTATGGGACAAGCCAAAAGCCAAAGGCTGCTTGTTTTGGTTTGTGAACTTTTGAGAAATTTTAAGAAAGTCTGTAGTGTGAGCCAAGGCAGGTCGTTTGTATGGAAAAGCCAGTGGAAGAGGCTTGGGTGGACCTGAAAGTTGGGTGGGGCGAGGACTCAGTGAATCACCAGGGCTGAGCGAGTGAATGGTGTTAGCCAGGTTGATAGTGAGTCAAATATGGTGCCCACCTGCACATGCAGACTAGGTGGGGGGAGGGCTCAACAAAGGAACAACAGCTTCTGCCAGGGAGAAAGCTCACCCTAAAGCTAGACAATTCAGTTTCTCCCCATATGTTCCTGGTGCCTTTTGAGATGCTGCCTCTGCGCTGGAGCTCAAAGTGGGTGAGTCTGTCAGCATTTAAATCTATGCATGGGTCCTTTAAGAGGAACATTAATTGGCTAACTTTGATACAATTATTGCAGGAAAAGAGATCTGGATAATTTCAGTATGGGCCCTTTACTCCTATTATCCTCAAACACCACCCTAAATTGAACCCCCTCAAATATGTTTTATTTATAATCACCACATCAGGCCCTACTTAACCCAACTTACATTCTCTGGACCATCAAAGCACCCTTGACCGTCTCTCCCTCTAGCACACGTGCCTAGCAAAATGTGAACCTTAGTTAAATATAACCACTGGTTCTATATTTTCATCTAAACAGATGAATGTGGTTGGAGAAAAACACACAACCACAACTTTTAACCAGGCATTTCTACTTTCTCTGTTCAGTTTATTTTCCAATTATTTAAAAAAGACTATTTCACTCCTCTCTCTCTCAACACACCTCCAATATCCCCACTTTCTCTATATCTCCTCTCTCAGCCTATGACCTTGAAAAAATAGAAGCATTCTCTCTTGAACCCACTTCAGGCAGGCGTTTGAACCAATCCTCCACTGAAATGGCTCTTGTCAATGTCACCAGTGTTTCTACCTTGCTAAATCCAGTGGTCAATTGTCAGTCTTCATCTTACTCAAATTAGCAGCATTTGTCCCAGTTGGTCATGCCCTCTATCTTAATTTAGTAGCTTCCTCTCAAAGCCTGGAAGAGCCTGAGACAAGGACCTGCATGGAGTTAGTTTATTTGGGGAGGTGATTCAGGAAACAGGAGAGAAGGGAACTGAGATGAATGAACCAGGAAAGGCGGGACCGTCAATTCAAGAGTATGTTACTAATCTGTTTACTGCTATAGGCAATCGTGTATTATTCCCACTGACGACTCTCTTTGGAGCTGTGTAGAACATGCCTCAGAATTTTCCACCAGAAATAGAAGAGAAGACTTTTATTCCACGAGATTTCACCTCCCCTTGACCCAGGGTAATCCTAGCGGGTGTTAAATCACTGGCACTTGCAGGTTTGTTGAAATTGGAAGTATATGATCGCTTTGACCGAAAGTATAAATTCGGGAAATACAGAACACACTAGGAGACTCCCTTAAAGTGATGCCTACCATCGTTTGAGAAAACCAGGAGACTTGTGCTGGCAAGAGTTCCAATCATTGACAAGGGCAGGTTCCCTGGGCCTCTTTACTGTAAAAGTACTTCTAAAGGAGTATGTTTGGGAATAACTACAGTATAAAATAATACATACCAATTACTGAGTTCCTATTATGTTCCAGGTATAAAATTTAATCCTCATGACAACTTTATGATATAGACTGTTTTAATCACTATTGACAACAGATGTGGAAACTGAGGCTTTGGAAAGTTAAGTGATTTCTATAAAGCAATAAAATTAACCAGTGGAAGAGTGAGAATTTTTTCCAGCTTTATTAAGGTATAATTGATAAATGAAAATTGTATAATTTAATTCATACTACATAACCGAAGCTCTGTACCCTTTGAACAACATATTCCCATTTCTCCCACCTACCAGCCCCTGGCAACCACTGTTCTATTCTCTACTTATATGAGTTTGACTTTTTCCAATTTCACATATAAGTGAGATCAGACAGTATTTGTCTTTCTGCATCTGGCTTATTTCACTTAGCATAAGGACCTCCAGATTCATCAATGTTGTTACAAATTGCAGGATTTCCTTCCTTTTACAGGTGACTAATATATAGCTGCACCAATTTGCATTTCCATCAGCAACTTCAAGGGTTCCCTTTTCTCCACATCCTCGCTAGCACTTATCTTTTGTGATTTTGATAATAGACTTTTGATAATACATTATTTAATAATAGATTGTTTGATAATAATTTCTAACAGATGTGAGGTGACACCTCATTGTAGTTTTGATTTGCATTTCCCTGATGATTAGTGATGGTAATACATTTTTATATACCTTTTTGCCATTTGTATGTCTTTGGAGAAATGTCTATTCAGGTCCTCTGTCCATTTTTTAATTGGGTTGTTTTATTGTTGTTGTTTTATTTTTGTCATTGAGTAGTGAGTTCCTTGTATATTTGGGGATTTAATCCCTTATTAGATGTATGGTTTGCAAATATCTTTTTCCATTCTGTGGGTTGTCTCTTCACTCCACTAATTGTTTCCTTTGCTGTGCAGAAGCTTTTTAGTTTGATGCTTTTTAGTCTATTTTTGCTTTTGTTGCCTGTGCTTTTGATGTCATATACCAAAAAAATCTTATTAAATTTCAGATTGGTTTGCTTGTCTGTTGCTTGCCACAATCAGTATCAAGCTCTCAAGTTAGTTTTTATGTTAGTCTTCCCTGATAGTTTGCCATTGAGGTTGCTCTTGTTTTCAGCAACAATACCAGTCCTGGCATTTTCCATTCTCAACTCTAAATCAGGACCCTTTCTCCGGCAGTGAAGCTGCTGCTCCTCATGGAGAATCATCTCTGGAGAATCACCGTGGCATGGAGCTAAAGGTGGGTCTGGTAGCAGCCCCGGATGAAAATGCCAGATTCTCATCATTCTTACTGAGGGTTAGCAGGTTTTCTTAAATAGACTATTTTCTTAATTTGTTTTATGCCTTTGGCTAAAATTTTGTCCAGTTTTTTTGTATAAGGACTTCCTGAGGTCTTCATTCAGAATTTCTGGAAGTCCTGCCCCAGATCATTGATTTTTTTACCTTTCTTCTTTTTAAATATAATCATGGGAAGCTATAAACTTCCATATAAGTACTCCTGTAGATGGAGACCTACAAATTTTCATGTATTGCACTTGGATTGTCAATCAGTTCTAAATATTTTCTATTTTTTTCTTTGATTCATGGGCCATTTATAAGTGTGTTGATTCATATCCAAGTAATTGCAGGTTTTCTAGGTTTTGGGGGTTTTTTAACTAATTTTTTTGTAATTTAATGTTTTGGACAGAGAACAATCTCTATATGCTTTCAGTCTCTTTTAATTTATTGAGACTGAAGGTTGTTTTTGTGTATGCAAACATAGTTTCTTATACAGACATCTGTAATAGTTTTTCATTCTACTTGACAATTTCTTTTAATTGTAATTTTTAGACCATTTACATGTAACATAATAGTTAATGTGGTTGATGTAATTCTACTTTCTTGCTGTTTTGTTTTCAATTTCTTCCATCAATTATTTGTTCCTTTTTCTCTCCTTTTTGCCTTTCTTTTGTGCTGAGGTTTTCCGTTTGTTTGCTTTTTTGTTTTTGCTTTGTTTTGGGTTTATTTGTATTGCAATTTATCTCCTTTTTTGGCTTATTAGCTTTGCCTCTTAATTTATTATTATTTTTTACCATTGTCACCTAGGGTTGACATCTTTGACTTACCAGACTCTGCCTTCACATACATTAAATTTTCATGTTCAGGGTAAGACTCTTACAACAGTATACTTCCATTTTCTTCCTCCCATCCTTTGTATTATTGTTTTCATAGATTAATTCCAAAATTAATTGTTATTGTTTCAAACAGTAAATTACCTTTTAAAATTTATTTTTGATAAACACAAATAAAATTTACACTTTTTGATGTATAAATCTTTGAGTTTTGGCAAATGCAGAAAGTCATACAACCACCATTCAAATAGCTCTCAGCTCTGTGTGAGCCCTGGGTCATTGTTATTGATTTGCCTAGTGGGGTTTCATCCTATATACAAGTGGATTAATATTGAGCCAAAGGCTCAAGAGGAGCCCTATGCATATTTCTGGAGATATTTTTTCTGACTAGTTCTCCCCTCTTCAGCTCTCCAACCCCCACATTTTAATATCCTAAGCATCCCCAAACTCAATTCTCTGTCTTCTCAACTCAGAGAGACTGATGTGCACTGCTTAGGATACTTCTCCCAGCATCATGGTCCAGAAAGTGTCTCCAAGCACAGAACAGGCATAAGGCCCATCTCATTTGTTTTCCTTCTCTCAGGGGTCACAATCCTTTACTCTTGTTTTCCAACGTCTGAAAACTGTCATTGTATATATTTTGCCAACCTTTTATTGTTTATGGTGGGAAGAAACTTAAAATGTTAAGGTTACAGTTTGGACTTCAGACATTTTATTTTTTCTGTACTCACACCCTCGGTGATTTTATCCAGTCCCATTGATTTAAATAGTATTTATGTTTTGACATCTCTAAAATTTATTTCTCCAGCCTGGACTTCTCACCTCCAGTTGTGTAAATCAACTGCCATATTCACTTGAATTTTTAATAGACATCTGAAACTTCATATATTTAAAACTAGTCTTCATTCTCCATGCCTTACTTCCAAACCTTTTCAAAGCCCACTGTTCTCCATTTAGGTAAGTGACAACTCCATTCTGTTAGTTGTTTGGTCCATACTTGACTCTTTTCTTTCTCTAACACCTCACATCTAATCTATCAGGAAGTTCTTTTGGCAATACCACTCAAATTATATACAGAATCCAACCCTCTTTTCCCACCTCCACTGCTACTATCCAGTACAAGATGACGTTATCTCTTACCTATGTTATCGTAATAGCCTCCTAACAGGTCTTCTTGCTTCTATCACTGTACTCCCTACATTCTATCTCCTCAGAATGGCCAGTGATTCTATTAAACCATCAGTCAGATAATGTCATATCTCTTCTTAAAATTTGCCATGCCTCCTGAGACCATTTTCTTTCCTTGTTCTTTCCACTTTAGCAGGGCGAGAACTAAAGTGAGGCGAGAGAATCATCCAGGGCAATTTAAGGAGGCACTCACTCTCAGGGTTGTGTGAGTGCATAACCCTTGTACTGGCCCTGCACTGTAGCCACACTGACCTCCTTACTGTTCTTCATAATTGCCAAGAATACTTTAGCTCTGGGTCCTTTGTATTTGATGTACCCACTGCTTTCAATACTCTCCCCGCCCCTGGCACCTGCATGTTTTGCTTATGCTCTTCATTCAGGTATCTATATAAATGTCACATTATCAATGAGGCTTTCCCTCATACTCTCAGTCTGTCATTCTGTCCCTTTACCCTGCTCTAGTTTTCTTCTCAGCACTTACCACCACCTAATACCGTGTTTCTCTGAAAATAAGACCTAGCTGGACAATCAGCTCTAATGCGTATTTTGGAGCAAAAATTAGTGTAAGACCTGGTATTGTATGATATTACATTATATTATATTATGTTATGTTATGTTATGTTATGTTATATTATATTATATTATATTATATTATATTATATTCATTAAATACCCGGTCTTATATTATAGTAAAATAAGAACGAGACTTACACTAATTTTTGCTCCAAAAGACACATTTAAGCTGATTGCCCGGCTAGGTCTTATTTTCGGGGAAGCACAGTATGTTATATATGTATTTGTTTATTGCGTAAATCTACTATAAGAATGCAAGCTCATTGAGAACAGAACTTTTGTTTACTTTGTGCTGTGTCTCCAGAAATTAGAGCAGTGCCTGGCCCATAGTAAGCGTTCCATAAATTATTTTTTGAATGGTTGAATATGCAGAATCTTTTATTGTCTACTTATTTTCATTTTATTTATTTCTTGCAAACATCATACAGCTAGAGTATTTTAAACCAATTTTATAGCCTCTGTCTTTTAAAGAGACAATTGCAATTATCCATACTTTGTATAATGTTTTATACACTTGATTTAATTTTTTATATATTATTTAATAAACATTATTATTATTTATTTTATATTGTTGTTCCCTATTTTCTTTTTCCTAAGTTTTCCCATAAGGGGAAAGAGTGGAAGTAGAGAAACCTGCTGCTCACTTTCCCTCCACTAACAACTCCTAGGCAAGCAACGTTCCTAAACTAGGAGACAGAACTACATGGATTTCAGAGATGTTTTCATGGTGTAATCAACAATATATAGTGAAAGTGTATTTAGGGGGTAAAGGAGAAAGAAGTCAGAGATAATTCTCAGGTGTATGACCAAAGCAGCATGATAAGTGTCATTTACTGAAATAGAGGAAGACTGGAAGAAGAACCATTTGGAAAGGGGGAGGATACCAATAGTTCAGTTTTGCATGTGTAAAGTTTGAAATGTCTGTGAGGAAATATCAAGTGATGTCTTACAAAAATTATATATGTGAGATATGAAGCTCACAGGAAAAGTCTGATCTAAAGATATAAATTGGGAGTCCTCAGCATATACTAGTTGGTAATTGCTGGCAAAGAACCAAATGAGATCAGCTGGGGTTCAAATGTAGCATGAGAAAATCAGAGAGTTCAAGCCCAACCTCTGAGGAGCTCTCAACATTTAGAATGGGTAGAGGGGGAGAAATTTTCAAATAATATTGAAAATGGGAAATCCAGAGAGGTAGGAGGTAAGCCAAAAGAAAAGTGCGGTGTCATAGAAAGCAGAAGAGGAGAGTGTGTTTTACTAAGTAAATGATGCATGGAGAGGTCAAAGGAGATGAGGATTGGACAGTGTTCTTTGAATTTAGCTGTGAAGAACTCTTTAGTGGGAGCTGCTTTAGATTGCATATGGTTGAAGGTAGGAGACAGGTATATAAGTGGTTTAATGATAGGATGACTGGGAGCCTGCAACCTTTAGGAGAAACCCTAGCTCTTTCTTTCTCTCCTGTCCCCTTTTCATACATGCTGCCTGGGCCTAGGGAAAGCAGTCTGGGTCATCTTAGTTCTACATACTGAGCAGTGTTTTTCTTCTTTGACCCATTTCTCTGGCAGTGGAGGATGTGGCCTTTCATGTTACTGCATGGTTGTGGGGACAGAGCCCCAAAAAGCAGTTTCCAGGCTCTCGGCCTCACATAAAAAGGTGCTGGCTCAGGTAGTAAATGGCCATCGACTGTGATCAAATGGCCAGCAGCTGTAGCTAGTTGGCCGTCAGCTGTAACCAGTGAGCCATTGGCCACGAATATAACTGCTGTGGTTACGCTAGCAGGAAAAGGGGGAGCTAGCAAGAAGATGGTGGCTGAGTCTGCAAGCGGCACAGTGAGGGTTGAGAATTGTGTTGCTCCTGGTTCCTGTGTCTCCAACCCAGCCGCCAGTGAGAGTATAGTGGTATGACTCCCCTACCTATGGCTCCATGGGTGTTCCTTTTTGGCCTCACCATGTCCTGCGTTCTTATGTGGGGTGTGGGACCAGAGACCCCGCCAGACGCCCCGCACGACAATGGTAACATCAGAGATTCATATTCAGGCTTAGAAGGAAGCCACTTAAGCCTTTAGGCGTAAATAAATACATAAATTTTTTTCTATGTGACTCAGACCAACTGACTAGGGTTTTTGTTTAAGATTAGGGTCCAAATTTTCAGCTAACAATAAAGCATTTTTGTTTTGTTTTATTTTGTCTTCTTTGTGACTATGTCTACCTCAGGGACCTCATAGAAAAGAGGGATAGTTGGGATAAGTCAGGATTCATATATTTCTGGGACTTCCTTTCAAAATATCATCTTTTTTAAAAAAAGATTCTGTTGGGGAAGGGGCACAGGACTTTATTGGAGAACAGTGCACTTCTAGGACTTTTCCAAGTCAAATTGTTGTCCTTTCAATCTTAGTTATGGAAGGCACAGCTCAGCTCCAGGTCTAGTTGGCGTTGCTAGTTGCTAGTTGCAGGGGGCACAGCCCACCATCCCTTGCAGGACTAGAGGAATCGAACTGGCAACCTTGTGGTTGAGAGGATACGCTGCAACCAACTAAGCCATCCGGGAGCTCAGCGGCAGCTCAGCTCAAGGTGCGGTGTTCAATCTTAGTTGCAGGAGGCGCAGCCCACCATCCCTTGCAGGACTCAAGGAGTCGAACAGGCAACCTTGTGTTTGAGAGCCCGCGCTCCAACCAACTGAGCCATCTAGCACTGGCCCATGTTGGAATCGAACCGGCAGCCTTCGGTGTTAGGAGCACAGAAGTCCAAAGGCCTGAGCAACCGGGCTGGCCCCAAAATATCATCTTAACAGCTCCCTATTTCAGCTCCTTACATGACCAAGCTACCAACTTCAATTACGCATCCTTGACAGTCCCTGTCTTGTTCCAAACCTGTGCCTGTACTTGTATCGAAAACCTTCCTAATATTCATATACCTCTCCTCTATAGTAATAGAGCAATAACCTTAAACTTCAATCCTATGGTTGTCACATTCCTACCTCTGCTGCAATTCCCCCCACAAAATTGACTGTATACCAATTTCTGTAGCTTAACACTCTCTAGATACCAGGCTTTGCCTAACTATCTGACTGAACTTTTTTGTATCATGTACCTTGAATCTGCTCTTTAGTACTTGCCTTATGTTAATGGGTTATCTAGGATTCTGCTACCAATCCTTTCCAATGTAGTCTGTGTAGTCATTGATGAATTTATTGAGTTTTAGCCTCATTTCTAATAGCTATAGAAATAAAATTATAATCAATGATGGTTGCAGTTGATTTATTGACAAATAGGTGGTCTCATTTTGAGAGGTGTGCATTCTTCTCTCTTAAATATATTTGTCCCTTGTATTTCCTCAGGTCAATATTAGCATCTCTACTATTTGCTTTTTGTTATAAGATTTTGTTGAGATTACTTCTATGGCTACATAGATTTGGGGGCAAGAACTTTTCCCCTCTACAAAGTGACCTAATAGCATTAACATTTTTATAAAATTATTATTTATGTACAATAAAATGTATCCACTTTAAATATACAGTCACATGAATTTTGGTAATTGTATACAATTGTGTAACCACCACACATGCAGCCTGGTTTGGGAACCACTGCTACCTCTACCTACATATTTTCAGCAATTTTTCTCAGGTGGTTTTTATACACACTACTTTTGAGCATCACTGACATATTTATTATTGTTGCCTGGCCCAGGGTTGCTTTGCACTTGTTACCCTGTCTCTTGTTTTCTCTCATAGACTGTTGATGTGTTGTGGGGCAATTGGCTTCCTGGCATCCACAGATAGCTGACTTTTAGTTTTCTGCTGATGTTACCACAAGCAGAGCTACACATTCAGCTGGTACGGACTCAGAGAATGGAAATTGTCATTCTGTTTGGCTTGGCATAATATTAATGAGGTTTAGTGCTTCCACAAACTCATGTCCTAAAGTTCAAAGCCAAAAAAACGCTTTTTTTGTCTGAACCACTGTTTGTAATTCAGTGGCTATAGGTACCACTGTGGCCCTGATACTCCAAATGGCAGGGATGTACCTATAGTAGGTAAGTAAAGGCAATGAGGAAAATTATTGCTTCTTATTTTAGAAGAAAGCAATGACTTCCGAATTAGAGTTTCAAAACTATTCCCTGGGTTTCTGCACTAATAGAACACACAGTAAAACAACAACGTAGGCCAGCAATTTTCTGAGATGCACAAGTGCTGTTCAGCATCATTACAGGCTCCTCCCAATGTTCTCTATAGAAGTATAGAGTGAATTAGAACAGTGAGTAGGGAACTAGAATAATTTTCCATAATAAAAAGTATTCTGGAAATGAAGGATCTAATTAGAGCCATGGGATCTAATCCTGACTTGGCTACTAACTCACTGTTCTGTCTCACTTTCCCCATTTTACAACAAGGGCGATAAATTAAATAGTCTCTGAGGGCCTTTGCAGCTCTGAAAGTCCATGAACCTGTAATTCTCACCACTTTTCTCCTTCACCCAAACTGTGGGGAGAGGGAGAAGTGTTGGATTGCTTTTATTCTTTTAGCTTAACAATTAGCTCTTGAGTTGATTAATGCTCTGCTGGCAACTACTGCATCTTAGTGAAGATGATTTAGTATTTCAGCAATTGCTGGATGCTTATAAATGTGCCAGCTTGGTGTATTGAAATTATTAAGGTTTCTAAAGGTATTTCAAACTGGCCTTAATTAATTAAATGCTGGATAGATGCAATCCAAGGTTAACCACTTAATAAATTGGCAACCAAATAAAAAATGGAATCAAACATTTTGAGCAGCTTACTGGAAGGGATCTGGGCTATCCACCAAGAGATTCTGTAGCAATGCTGGCAGCAGGGTGGGTCATTTTCAAGCTCCTGACTCATTGTCACTATACCTTTTCACCCAATACTAAATCCTTCCCCCCAAAACAGTATTGCTTCATCTGTAGCAACAATGCTTATGTTAGTGTCCACGGACTAAAAGAAAATCCCCACAGGAAATGTGAATAGTTCAGACAAGAATCAACTTCAATTTACTGTGTATCTGAACATAAGAATATTGTGAAAGAGGACAATAGTGATAGTTCTTAGGTATGTAGAAAAGTCCTTTGTTATTTCGCTGAACTGGTCTTTATGTTGAAGACTAGATGAAAAGTAAAGAGAAGTTACTTAGAAAAAGGGATCATAAAGTAAGATAAATTGGTCCTATTTAGAATACTGTAGAGAGTATTATTAAGTTATTGAAGATTTGAAATCAAGAAGTAATTAGGATTGGCCACGTACCTAGTGGGTAGATTAATTCAGGGAAATTTCTGTTTTCTGAGAAACTGAAAGAGTAATTATTATCACTCAAATTGTCAGAGAGATGTATTTGTAAAAACCTGAGAATTTTGTTGTCAGGTTATAAAACCAAGGACACATTAAGCAGCTACTTGGTGCTCAACTCTGTGCTGTGGAGAACACAAGAAAGAAATGAGATCCCTCCCTCCACCTATGAACCCTAACAATCTATCGTCCATCCTAATAGTCTTGCCTTTTTGAGAATGTAATATAAGTGAAATAATGCAACATGTAGCCGTTTGAGATTGTCTTCTTTGATGCATCATCATGTCCTTGAGAGTCCAAGTTGTTTTGTAAATCAATAGTTATGTTTATTCTGAGTAGTATTTTATTGTATGACTGTACTACAGTTTGTTCATGCATTCGCTCATTGAAGGACATTTGAATCTTTCCAGTTTGGGTCAATTATGAATAGAGCTGGTATAAACGTTGGTGTTCAGACATAAGTTCTCGTTTCTCTGGGGTAGAAACTCAGGAATGAGATTGCTGGGTCATATGATAAGTATGTTTAACTTTACAAGAACTGCCAAAGCATTTTCCAGAGTGGCTGTAACATTTGTCATTCCTTCTATGGAGTAGTGTATGAGAGTACCATCTGCCCACATCCTTGTCAGCACTTGGTATTGTCAATATTTTTTAAAAAATTATTTCTTGTCATAAAAGTAAAAGATGCATTTTTTAAAAACTATACCAGAAAGGAAAAAAAAAGAAAAGAAAAAATTCTGCATTGCTCCTCCCCCTAACCATGAGAAAACTGTTAATGATTTCAAGTGTATCCTTTCAGAAATATTTATCTTATTCATGAGTATATATGACATAAACAACTATCCTTTTTCTTTACTTTTTAAATTATATGGTACTATAAGAGAATATGGTTCTGTACATAAATGTACATTGTACATTTACATCTATGATCCATTTTGAGTTCATTTCTGTATAAGGTACAGGGTTATGGTCGAGGGGGTTTTTTTGTGTGTGTTTTATTTTGTTTGCATATTGATGTCCAATTGTTGCAACACTCTTTGTTGAAAAAACTATCTTTACCCCATTGAATTGCTTTTGCACTTTGGCCAAAAATCAATTGGCTGTATTTATGTGGATATATTTCTGGGCTTTTTATTTTGTTCCATTGATCTATATGTCTAACCCTTTGCCAAGGTCATGCTCTTTTGATTACTTACCTTTACAGTAATTTTTAAAATGAGGTAGTGTGATTGCTTCAACTTTATTATTCTTTTCAAAAAATTTTTAACTACTCTAGTTCATTTGTTTCCCTTATAAATTTTAGAACCAGCTTGCCTGTATCTATAGAAAAATCTTCCTGGGATTTTGATAAGAATTCCACTAAATTTATATAAATAAATTTGAGTAGAATTGATATCTTTATTGTGTTGAACCGTCCAATCCATTAACATGGTATGTCTTTCCTCTTATTTAAGTCTTTCTTTCATGAGCATTTTGTAGTTTTCAGCATACAGACCCTATATATCTTTAGATTTACATTTAATTATTTCACTTTTCAGAGGTTATCATAAATGATATTATTTTTAAATTTGATTTCCAATTGCACATTGATAATATATAGAAATATGACTGATTTTTGTGTGTTGACCTCATATCATTTGATCCTGCTGAAGTCACTTATTTCTATGTTTTTTTGTAGATTATGTTTATATATAACTGAATTCAATTTCCTATACTTTGTGTTGTTTTTGCATTTATGTTCCTAAGGGATATTGGTCTGTTGTTTCTTATAATTTCTTGTAATTTTTTTTGTTTGTCTTGGTATTAGAATACTTTTCCCCTAAGATCACTAATAAGGCAAAGTTGCCAACTCTCACAATTCCTATTCTACATAATATTAGAAAACCTAGTCAGTGTGTAAGGGAAGAAAAATAATAGGTATACTAATTACAAAGGTAGGAAGGAGTAAAGCTCTTTATTCACAAATTACATGATCATCTAAGATCTTAAGGAATCTACATAAAATGCTATTTAAACTAGTAAGATCACAAGACATAATGTCAATATACAAAAATCAATTGTATTTCTATGTACTAAGGAACAAAAAATAGAGAATTGAAATTCCGTGTTTCCCCGAAAATAAGACCTAGTTGGACAATCAGCTCTAATGCATCTTTTGGAGCAAAAATTAACATAAGGTGCAATATTATATTATATTATATTATATTATATCATATCATATCATATCATATCATATCATATCATATCATATTATATTATAAGACCCGGTCTTATATAAGACCGGGTATCATATCATATCATATCATATCATAAAGACCTGGTCTTATAGCAAAATAAGACCAGGTCTTATATTAATTTTTGCTCCAAAAGATGCATTAGAGCTGATCGTCTGACTAGGTCTTATTTTCAAGGAAACACGGTTTTTAAATGCCATTTACAGAAGCATACAAAAACATTAAATATAGATGAATAAATTAAATAAAATATGTATAAGATCTGTACACCTAAATGTACAAAACATTGTTGAGATAAACAGAATATATAAGTAAATTGAGAGCTACATCATGATCGTGTATTGGAAGGCTCAATATTTTTCAGTTACTGTTAGTTTTCTATTGTATAAGAAATTACCACAAATTTAGTGACTTAAAACAACACAAATTTATTATTTCTTAACTTATGTGAATCAGGAGTCAAGGCACAAGTTAGTTGGATCCTCTGTTCACCAGGCTGACTGAAATCAAGATGTTGGCCAGGGCTGTGATCTCATCTGAGGCTCAGAGTCCCCTTCCAAGCTCACTGGTTACTGGAGAATTGAGTTCCTTGAGTTGTAGGACTGAGGATCAGAAAAAGAGTCAATGACCATTCCTCTGTAGCACCAGAGCAAACAAGTAGGTTGGGGCTTTTCAAGGAAATCTGAGGATCCAATAACATCCAGCCACTAAAGTAGGACTATAAAGTGGAAGCTCACATAGAGATCTATGGGAAGCTTTTGCCTTTGTGTGAGCTCTCACATCTTTGGAACCTAGCATCTAATGGCAGATTTGGGGCTGCTGTTGGTCAGCAGTGTTAGCAGTAGGAAAGAAGAGCTAGATGCTGAACAAAGGAAAGCAATGACAAACTGGAATCTATCAGGCACCTCTGCATCTATCACCATATCTGTAGCAGATTTGTAGTTTTCAAAGGTGGCTGCAACAACATCTTCCATCTTATATGCTCTTCTGCAATATGACCCTGTCATTTCCCCATCAAAGGTGCAGTCATTGAATCTGGGCACCACCTGTGACTATTTTGACTAACAGAATGTAGTGCAAGCGAAACTATGCCAGTTCTGGGCACAGCACTTACCTGGCATAAAAACATCTGAGTCCTGCCTCTTGGAACACTCACTATTGGTACACGCCACTGTGGAACCCAGCTTCCATGCTGTAGAAGCCCAAACCATATGGTAAGGCCACATATAAGTGCTCTATTCCACAGCTCCAGCTGAGCTCCCATTCAACAGCCAACCACTTGCATGAACCATCTTGGGTATCCAGTCCAGTTAATTTTTTTTACATAAATCTGACCTCAGATATTAACTAACTGAAGCTTGGAAACCTCAACTGAGAACCACTCAGCTGAACCCAGTCAACCCACCAAACCACAGAGAGAATAATATTTTTGTTCCAGCCACTAAGTCTTGTGATGACTTGTTATATAGCAACAGATAATCAGAACAGTATCTGATCATGAAGACCCTCCAAGTATTATAGCCATTGCTTCACTTCCACCTCCCAAATCTCATACAGGTTCCTCTAACATGGAACCATTCAAATAAAAGGATTCTGGGAAATGTAGTTTCTAGCTCAACTAAGTTGACAATAGAACATTTGGTATATTTGGGTTAGCTGTGTAACTTTGGCTATTGGAATGTGACTTGACATAACACAAGTGGAGGCTTAAAATGTGCTTGTTTGTTGACTTGTTATTGCAATTTTGTCATCTGCCACAAGAAGAAGCTGCCCTGAGTAACCTCTGGTATGGTCCTGCAATGATAAGATATATTTAGCGCACTTGAATCCAACTCTTAGTCTGGAGTCAAGCCTAGCCAAGCCCAGGAAAGCCCAGCAGAATGGCAAAAAACTAGCAAATCTATGAACAAGAAATAAATAGTTGTTGTTTTAAGCCACTGAGATTTTAGAGTTGTTGGTTACATGGCATTATTTCAGGCAATAACCATTTATTATAAATGGTAAATAAATGGAAAGAACCAAACATGTTTTTCTGCCTCTCTTGATAAAAGTACTTCAGGATAACCAAACAGGTGATGTGGAAAAGTTCTTCTTTATAGAAGAATCCCAACTTATAAATGCAAGAAGAATAAGATATCACCATTTGAAACCTATAATGAAATGACAGTTCTAGGCAAAGATGATCAAAAACTGTCAAAATTTTGATGGATAGATCAGGTTGACAATATATGAACAAACTAATCAGTGCTAACATCACAAAAAAAGAGAGACAGCTACATATTATGTGTCTTCTGGTGTGATGCAATAGGAAATACAAAAAAAAAACCCACATAACTTATTCTTGCTAAAATTTAGATCTAAATCTGATAAACTTCTATACCTAACTACAGGAAATATAGGGGTCAGAGGAACTGGTAAGTGGTGGTACCAGTTAATGCATTAGGGAAGCCTGGAAGAGGTTAAATGACACCATGGGGGAGGAGCTTTTAGCAAAATCCAGAATGTGGAAAATTTTACAGGACAAAACTGATATCTTCCACAAATACACTGAAACGAAGAAGAGAAATAGAACCTATAGATTAAAAGAGATTATATCAATCAACTCCAACATATGTGCATTGTATGGATCCTGATTCAAACAAGACAACATTAAAAATTGTAGGAAACAATCAGGGAAATTTGGACACTGAATGGATATTTGATGATATTAAGGAATATTTGTTATCTTTAGATGCAATAATAGCTTTAGATGCAACTACAGAATAGTTGTTACCTTTAGATGTGCTATTGCAATTATTTTAAAAATCAGTTCTTATCTTTTAGAGACACATACTGAGATATTTATGGATGAAATGATACATCTTGGTCTTGTTTCAAAATAGAGGGCTGTGCATGGGGGTTATAGATAAACCAGTTTGGCTAAGAACCTAGGTTTTTGGCTGGAGAAATTCGGTGCATGGTGGTAGTTAGTGATACAGGGAAGCCAGAGAGGGAAACAGGTTTTGATCGGGACATGGGCAATGGCAGATCAGGAGTTCTGTTTTAAATATGAATACGTTAGATTTGAAATGCCTACTAGGTGTAGAAGTGGAGATATCCAGCAGATAATTGGATGAGACAGTCAGGTGCTCAGCTGAGAGGTCACACTGGAGATGTAACTTCGGGTGTCATAAGATTCTTTAGTTTACACTCCCCCTATGTGATCTCATCTATCCACTTGTCTTTGATACTTTGTAGATTAGATAGAAGCTATTCTGTCCTCTACAGTTCTTACTACTCCTACAGGTAGTGTCAGTTTGTTCAGCCATTTTAGATAACAAGGTAACAGCATGTATTAAAATTAAAACATACATCCTAGATGACCAAGCAAATCCACTTCTCTGTATCTACCCTAGAGTAACATTTGCACATGAGCAAAAGCAGACATGACAAGGGTACTCACAACAACCTTATTTGTAATAGCAAGAAATTACAAACAACCTAAATGTCCACCAACAGGAGAATGGCTAAATTTAAAATATTTCCAAACTATGGGATATTATGCAACAGTTAAAAAGAATGAAGGCTATTTCTATATAGTGTAATTAAAAGATCTCTAAGATATATTGCTGAATAAAAAAGCGAGTTGCAGAAAAATATTTCTATTCTATGTTGATAACTTTAAAAAAACTGCTTGTGTGTGTGCATGTGTGTATACATATATTTGTATATAAGAATTCAAAATTTTAAATATTTCAAATACTATGCAAAAAATCATAACATTGGCTATATTTGGGTAGGATACTGGGTTTGGGGGCTGGTCAAGAGAACTTCTAGCTGTATAAGTAATGTTTCAACTTTATAAGGAAAATATATTTACATATAACTTGCAAAATTATCATTTATCTGATTTAAAAGAATGGAGTCATTAAATGCAACTGTCTAGAATCAAGTCATACCAAATTACATAGTGAAACAGAGACTTTGGAGTAGGACTTCCTGGGTTTGAATCCTGGTTCTGCGAGTTAGTAACTGTGTTTGAGCATTTAAGCAAAATACATAAATTCTCTATGCTTCTGTTTCTTCATTTTTAAAATTGAGATAACAGTAGTACTTACCTCAAAGGGTTAGAATAATATGTACAAGAGGCTTAAAAGACTGCCTAGCACATAGTAAGTGATCAATAAATCTCAACTGCTTTTATTATTATTGTTATTTCCATTACTCAATGGGCTTCTGGCTTGGAATATTAAGGGCGCCTGGATACTAGTCTTGTGAATAAGATGATGAAATGTAGGCTGAATGGTATTGTTAAGGTATTCTTAGCAGATTTATTCATTAAATATTTTGCATACCTATTATGTGCAATTGTGTCAAAAGTGTTTCCGTTCATAGATTGCTGTCTGCCTGACAAGCCAAAGTCTGGTGCTATTCAATGGTTTTGTCAAAGACTTGAAGAAGAAAGAAAAAAGAAAAATGCAGATGACATAAATCTTCAAAGGAATCCCAATTCCATTGATAAACATGCAGGGTTGAATCCAATAAGACAAAAGTATTCTTTTCATAAAGTAAAATATCTTTTTTTTAAAAAATTAAAGTTTATTGGGGTGACAATTGTTAGTAAAGTTACATAGGTTTCAGGTGTACAATTCTGTAATACATCATGTATATATCACATTGTGTGTTCACCACCCAGAGTCAGTTCTCCTTCCATCACCATACATTTGATCCCTTTTACCCTCATCTACCATCCTCCTCCCCCCTTACCCTTTCGTAACCACTAAACAATTTATTGTCTGTGTCTATGAGTAAAATAATCTTAAATGAGATCTTAAAGTTTCTCTCATCCAACAGCCACTCAGTGCAGTAATACTCTCACCAGTATCCCAAATAAGAATCGTTCTAGCTCTTAAATGTTTTGAACAGAGGACTCATTATTTCATGAAGCGTAAACTGTTCAATTGTTGAACAGCTAGAACTGTACCTTATGTTGATGCTAAATCAGCAACTCTACAACTTTAAGAACTGGCTCCTTTTTCCGACTAGAGCTACACAAATCAATTCTCTTTCACCTTCTGCATGGCAACTTTTTGAATATTTGTAGACAGTGATACTGTCACCCTAGAATCATTTCTTCTTCAGGCTAAAAATTCCTGCACTTATTTGATTTCCTATCACCCTCCTTATCCTCTGGACCAATTCCAGTTCAGTGGTGTTCTACTTAAAGCCTAAGGCTTTGTATTTTTGTTGCTGGGAAATTACATCCGCTATAGAAACTTGCCACTTTTGCACATATCAGAGAGATAATCTGGAGCAGTTGTTCCTCTAATGACCTCATATAATTAACCCTTGTGGTGTCTAATTAAAAATAAACATATATTAGGGCCCCTATGTTTCCCTGTGGAACTGTTCTAATTCATCTTTGTCCTCTGGCTACTATTTTACATAAGATAACCACAGGGCAGTTAATTTTGGAAACACATATGATAGAAACTTGTAGTTCAGTTTTTTCCCTTAATGTACTTTCAATCAATCCTTCTGGTTATACTTGGTGATAATTTTCTTATACCTATTTATTCTTCCACCCCTAACCCTATGTAGGCAGTGCTAAAAATTAAACCTTAAAATGACATGGCCTCGGTTAACCCCATCCTCAGACCTATGCAAATATCCCCTCTGAAGCCAGGTGACAGATATTTTCCTTAACTGGGGGAAATCTTAGCCCACTCTCTCTCAGAAATAGGAGAAATCCAAGAGAGGGCACACAAGCATACCTGAGCCTGTATCTTTAAGCCCTTATAGACCCTTCTTTTATCAAGTTCTGACTTTTAAAGAACCCAGAATTTGCTCTTTTATTAGGGTCACTGAATTCAGAGTTATTTTGTTCCTCTGTCCCTTTAAGGTAAGTCTCAGCTGATTTCCATGACCAAGTAACTTCCAAACATGAGGGCTCCATCCTTGGATTTCTTGTCTATCTACACTTACTCTCCTCACTCAAGAGTCTTGTAGTGTTAAATACCATATACATGCTGATAGTACCATGTATATCTCCTGTTCAAATCTTTCCCTTGAACTCTGCCATCCACGGTGTTAGATTCATCCTAAGGCTGGCTTCCTTTAAAGTCATAGGATGGCTGCTGGCACACATCAGGACTACATTATTCCTTGTTCCTATCTAGTGAAAAATAGATTGCATTGCTTCCCACAGTCAAAATTTTATCAAAGGCTTTTTCTATAAGAAATTTCTAGTATCATGTAGTTTTCTCTTTTGATCTGTTAGTATGGTGAATTGCTTTTATACATTTTCTAATATTAAACCACTTTTACATCTGTAGCATAAAACCAATCATTGGATTCAATTAATATTTTATGTAAGATTTAACCTTTATATTCATAAATGCAAGGGACATATCATTTTCCTTTCACATAATTTCTTTGTCTGGTTTTAGTATCATAATATCTTCAAAGAATAAGTTAAGAAGTATTCCTTTTTCTCTGTTCCTTGGAGAGTTTGATTAAAATTAGGATGGTCTTGAAATGTAGTCTAACTTGTATGTAAAGCCATTTGAACCAAGTGTTTTCCCTAGAGAAATATTTTAAAATAATGCTTTAATTTATTTCATGATTCTAGGACTATTCAAAATGTTTATATTTTCTTGGGTCAGTACTGGTAAGTTCAGGTCAAACTTCTTAATTGGAATGTTGATATCTTCTATATTCTTCAGAATTATTTTTGTCTCTTTGACCTAACACTAACTGTGAGAAATGTGTTGAAACCTCCCTCTATGTGGTAGATTTGTACACTTCTTGTAATTTTATCAATTTGTGCTTCACATTTATATATACAAGTATATTTAAATTTTGAATTAAATATTTACCATTTAGTAATGGTCCTCTGAATGCCTAATATTATTTTGTATAAAAGTCTATTTTATCTGAAATTAATATAGGCACACCATTTCTTTTTCTTAATATTTGCCTGATATTCCTTTTTTTCCCATCCTTTTACTAATAAAAAATCTTTCATTGGGCTAAGTTCTAAACATTTGATATTATTGTTGACTTGTAAGACTTACTTTTAACAATTTATGTGTAGCCTTCAAATTAGCACATTTCTGATCATTTGCCCTTTAATTCTACATGAAACTTAACTCAGAGAAATTCCAATTATGCAGTTGGCCCATGTCATATGCAGACTCGACTATACATATTTATTTAGGGTGTTAAGTTCATACTGATTTCTAATCATTCAAGCTTGCTGCAGGTACAGTTCATGTCACCAACCTCTCTGTTACTACATATTCCTGCATTTAAATGGTGGATTTGAAATAATGATAGTACAGTGATTGTAAAGATTAATTAAAAAAAAAATCTTGAGTTACTTCAATTCCATATTTTGTTTGGTTACTTGGAGTTTTAATTTGTTTTTAATTTCAAAGCAGTGTAACAGAGTATGCACTGTGAGATAGAATATTTTTGTTTCATAAATGAAAGTTTTAGTCCACACAAATAAAATATTTTACTGAGTTTGGATAATGTGCTTAAAATAATTTTTTTAATTAAGGTTTATTGGGGTGACGATGGTTAGTCAAATTACATAGATTTCAGGTGTACAATTCTGTATTACATCATCTATAATCACATTTTGTGCTCACTACCCAGAATCAGTTCTCCTTCCATCACCATATATTTGATCCCACTTACCCTCATCTACCACCCCCCTTTTTAAAGTTAATCATTGTTTTAAAACTAAAGAAGAAACCAAGAAGATAATGATTTTTGCACATCATCACATGACTATCATTGAAAATAATTTTGTCATATGAAGGAAAGAAGCATTAAGAAATGATCTGCTCCAGGTGACAAATACACTTGATATGCCACTGTTAGGCAATTTGCTCATTCTCTTTATAAGCTATTAGAGTTTTCTCCTTGAAATACTCTAAAATTTTCACTATCTCTATGTATGCGTGTTTACTTATTTCTCCTTAAGAGCACTGTCAATAAGAAGTTGTTTATCTTTAATTCTGGAAATTTTATCCACATTATTTCTTTAAAGTTCTCTCTTCTTTATTTTAATTTTTTCTCCCTTTCTGGAACTCCCATTACCCAGATGTTAGTACATCTACTTCTGTCACACGTATCTCCAAGGTTTCCTTTTATATTTTCTTTTTGGTTGAAACATTTCTTCAATCTGGTTTTATAATTTGTTAATCTACTTATTACCTGTATCCATCATCCTTTTAATCCCAGACATTGTACTCTTTTTTTCTTTATCCCAGATATTGAACTCTTTTTTACACAAAATATTTTTTTGTTCTTTTTTGAAATGTTTTAAATCATCTTTAATCACTGATATAGAATTTATATACAGTAAATCTACCCATTATAGTTTGGTGAGTTTTGAGAAATGTATATAATCATGTAACTACGATCAATATCAAGATATTGAACATTTCCATCACCAACAAAAGTATTCTCAAGCCCCTCCCCTCAACCCTCAGGCCCACTTGCTTTCTGTCACTGTAGTTTTCATTTGAGTTCCATAAAAATGGAATAATGCAGAATGTACCCATTTGTGTCCGGCCTCTTTCACTTAGCAGACTTTTTTGAGATTCAGTCATGTTCTTTCATGTATCAGTAGTTTATTCGTTTTTTATTACTGGATAGTGTTCCATTCTGTGGACACAGCACAATTTGTTTATCTATTCATCTGTTGATGTAAACTTAGGTTGTTCCCAAGTTAGGGCCGCTATGGATAAAACTGATCTGATTATTCAAGTACGAGTCTTCTTATGGAAATATGTTTGTATTTATTGGATAAATACCTATGAGTGGTATTACAGGGTTGTATGGAAAGCATATGTTTAGCTTTACAAGAAAGTGCCGAACTGTTTTCCATAGTAGTTGTACCATTTAATGATCTCACCAATAAGATGTGAGTTTCAGTTTCTCCACATCCAATATAGCATTGTTATATCCTTTGTCTTTGGCCATTCTGGTGGGTATACAGCAGTATCATATTGTGATTTCATTTGTATTTCCCTGATGACTAGTTTTATAGAGGATAATTTCATGTGCTTACTGGCCATTTGTATATCTTCTTCTATAAAATGCCTGTTCATATTTTTTGGCTACTTTTCCTGTAGGTTGTTTTCCTTTTATTATTATTATTATTATTATTATTATTATCATCATCATCATCATCATCATTATTAAGTTTTGAGAATTCTTTGTATACTCTTGATACAAGTCCTTTATCACATACCTGTTTTGCAGACACTTCACACAATCTGTGACTTGCCTTTTTATATTAATAGTACAAATTTTTTATTGTTAATGCAGCAATTATATGTTTAATATTTCTTTTTAAAATTTTAATAAAAATTGTATATACATAGTGAAATAATTGCTACTAACAATTGCAATAGTCAATAGTCAATAGTCAAGCTAATTATCATATCCATCTCCTCACATAGTTACCATGATTTTTTTTTTCCAGTGGATTGATTTTTTTTTGTAATTTATTGGGGTGACAATTGTTAGTAAAATTACATAGATTTCAGGTGTACAATTTACCATGATTTTGGAGGGGTGGTGAGAGTACCTGAAATCTACTCTCTTAGCAAATTTCCAGTGATTCACACATTAACAGTATATTTTAAGGAACAAAAGTTTTAAATTTTGATGAAGTCCAGTTTATCAGTGTTTTTTCTTTTATGCCTCATGCTTCACAATTGTGTCCTAAGAAATGTTTACTTACCCCAAGACTCCAAGATTGAAAAGATATTCTCTTTTTTTTTCTATTGTCCATTCCAAGTGAATTTTTGTGTGGCATGGGGTATCAAGTTTCTTACCTTTTCTTTTTCTTTCTTTCTTTCTTTCTTTCTTTCTTTCTTTCTTTCTTTCTTTCTTTCTTTCTTTCTTTCTTTCTTTCTTTCTTTCTTTCTTTCTTTCTTTCTTTCTTTCTCTCTCTCTCTCTCTCTCTCTCTCTCTCTCTCTCTCTCTCTCTCTCTCTTTTTTGCATATGGATATCCAGTTGTTCTAGCACCAACTGCTATAAAGATTATCTTTTCTCCATTTAATTATCTTGGCACGTTTGTCACTTGGCTGTGGTGCATTATCCTTCATATATATTGCCGGACCCAATTTGCTAATATTTTAAGTACTTTTATATCTTTGTTCATAGCGATGTTGCTCTGCAGCTTTCTCTTCTTGTAATATCTTCGTCTGGTTTTAATATTAGAGTAATGATGGCCTATAGATTACTTGAGGAAGTGTTCTTTCTTCTAATTTCTGAAAGAGTTTGTGTAAGATTGATATTATTTCTTTTTTAAATGTTTCATAGAATTCATCAGGGAAGCCATCTGGTCCTGTAGTGCTTTAAATTATAAATTCAATGTCTTTATACTCATAAAATATAAACTCACTCAGATTTTCCTTTTTATAGTCAATTTTGAAAATTTGATTTTTCAAGGAATTTTTCAATTTCCTCTAAGTTGTGAAATCTCTTGGCATAAAGTGGTTCATAATATTTCCTTATTATCCTTTTAATACATACAGAATCTGTCGTGACATTCCCTCTTTCATTCCTGATATTTATAATTTGTTTCTTTTCCCTTTTTTTCTTGATGTTAGTTAAGGCTTATGAATCTTTTCAAATAACTAGCTCTTGGTTTCACTGATTTTCTCTATTGTTTTTTGTGTTTTCTTTTTTTTTAATTTATTGGGGTGACAATTGTTAGTAAAATTACATAGATTTCAGGTGTATAATTCTGCATTACATCATGTATAAATCCCATTGTGTGTTCACCACCCAGAGTCAGTTCGTTTTTTGTGTTTTCAATTTCATTGATTCCTTTTCTTTATTATTTTCTTCCTTCCACACTTTGGGTTGAATTTGCTCTGCTATTTTCTAGTTATTAAGGTAGAAATTTAGATTGTTGATTTGAATACTTGCTTCTTTTCTAATATAGTAAGCACTTAATACCATAAATTTCCCATAAGTACTCCATTAGCTACATCCCACAAATTTTAGTATGCCATGTTTTCATTTTCATTCAGTGAAAAATATTTTCTGATTTAACTTATGATTTCTTCTGTGACATATGTGTTATATAGAAATGTATGTATTTTAATTCCAACTATTTAGGGATTTTTGAGATATCTTATAAATTCCTAATTTAATTCCACTGTGGTCAGAAAACATACTTTGTATGATTTCACTCCTTTTAAATTTACTGAGACTTGTTTTGTGGCCCCAATATGGCTATTTTGGAGGATGTTCCACATACAGCTGAAAAGAATATGTATTTTGCTGTTGTTGGGTGGAGTTTTCTATAAATGCCAATTGTCATATTGGTTGGTTGAGTTCTTCAGATCTTTTATATCCTTACTGATGTTCTGTCTACTTATTCTATCAATTACTGAGAAAAGTGTGTTTAAATACCCAACCATAATCATAGTTTGTCTATTTTGCCTTTTGTTTCTGTCAGTTTTTGCTTCATACATATTCAATCCCTGTTGTTAGCTGCACGCACATTTAGGATTGTTATGTTTTCTTGAAGAATTGACCTGTTTATAATTATGGAATGTCTATCTTTATTCTTGATAATATTTCTTATTCTGAAATCTATTTTTTTAAATTTATTGGGGTGACAATTGTTAGTAAAGTTACATAGATTTCAGGTGTACAATTCTGTATGACATCATCTATAAATCCCCTTGTGTGTTCACCACCCGGAGTGAAATCTATTTTCTGTGATATTAATATAGCCACTCCAGCTTTCTTTGGATTATTTTGTTGTTGTTACGACTTGCCACATATTTCCTTTTAACCTATCAGCGTCTTTATAAAAAAAGTGAGTCTCTTGTAGACAACATATAGTTGGGTCTTGGTTTTGTATCTAAGAGAGAAGAAGAGAAAATGTTTCTTTCTTTGTTTTGCAACATAAGGAACTCCTATTTGAAAGTCAAATAATGAAGTCAAATGAGCGTATTTTCCAAGATGAGTCAACACCGCCTGACCCAGCAGGATTTGAAAAATCACAGTAGGAAATAAGAAAGAATTAAAAGTACTTCTGGGCATTTTGACATTGAATGAATAATGCATGACTTTCAAGCAGTATGTAATACAAATTAAAATTTGCGAGTCAACAGCTCAGACGCATTTTATAATAGGATTGCAATAGAGAATGAAGTATAGGTCTAAGTCATAGACATGAGTGAAATACACATATCTCTCAATTTTATACCTTAGTATTTTTGGAGTAATGGCATTTATGATCTATAATGAGCAATAATCTCAAACTTATTTTTATTTATCTGTGAAATAAATGGTAGTACATTGATATATGTTATTTTTGTCCAACAGTTTTACCATATGACAAGTAGTAAAAACACAACAATTAACACAATCACTATTTCTGCCCCCATACAGTTTATATTTTAGCAGTAGAAGAAAGAAACATGTAATTAAATAATTACATGTAATTAAATAATTACTAGTGATGCGAGCACTGGGTGCTATAAAATTGTATAATGAAGAACATAATCTAGTCTTCAAGGGGACAGAATCAAAGATCATAGTTAAGATATCTAAAGAATGAGCAGGAGTAAGCTATGTGAAGGGAGTTGGTTTGATAGGCCAACATAGGCAAATGCCTGAGGCAGGATAAAACTTGGTATGTTTAAGGAAATAAGAGAAGGCCAGTATACTTGGAATAAAGTTGAGGGGAATGTTGGATATGAGATAGGAGAGAAGTAGGCAGGGACTTGACAATGTTAAGAAGTTTGATTAACTAATTAGGGAGCTGCAAAGAGAAATGAAATCAAGACAATGAAATAATTGAATTTGCACTTAAAATGTTTACTCTTTCCTATGTGAAGAAAATATTGGAATGGACACAAAAGGTTTTGTGATGAAACTGGTTAAGAAGTTATTGGAGCAGTACTATGTGCATTGTTAATAGCTTTGGGGTTAGTAAGTCATGATTGTGGAGATGTAATCAATTGGAGAGATTTTTAAGAAACTAGAATTGACAGGACTTTTTGATTCACTGTATATATGGGATGAAGGAGAAGGAGAAGATAAGATTGATTCATAAGCTTATGGCTTGAGAAGCTGAGTGAATAGTATTACCATTTAATGAGTTTGAGAACCCCGGAAGATGAGCAGATTTGTGGGGGAAAAGAATAATCAGTTAATTTTGAACTTACTGAACTCAAGGTATCTATGATATATGCATATGTAGAGTATGAAGTTGGATATAGTCTTTCTTAGAAAAATGGTGTATGCTGGAAATAAAACTATGGTAGTTGAAGTCATGAGTGGATGGCATTTCTTAGGAAAAGTATGTAGAATTGAGAAGCAAAGGGCCCAGGAAGAGCCCTGAGTACTCCAACATTGAAGGGCCAGGTAGAGGGGAAAAACCTAGAGAACGGAACTTGGAAGTAACCACATAAATAGGGGGAAAAACAGGAAAAATGGCTTACTGGAAGCCAAGGTAGGAAAAAAACCTCAAGGAGGGATGGGCCAATTGTGTTAAAAGCTAATGATAGATCTGGTTAAATGAAAAGGCATGTTTAATTTTCATATACACATTCTAAACGGATATAATTAGAAAAGAAGGTGGTGTTGTAGAGAGCAAAGAACATGATCTTTAATTGATACAAACCTGATTTTAAATCCTAGCTCAGGAAAGGATTTTAGCCCTCATCTCCCGCCCCCCATAGAAACACAGATTTTGACAACTACCCATGAACGAAAATAAATAACTTTGTGGGAGTACAGAAGTCCATGAAGAGGTTCTAGCACCTTGTTGGAACAAAAAGCTGTGAGAATAGACTTATTGAAGAAGAAGAATGGTTTCACTTTACCTACGAGTATGTAACCCCTCCCCAAAGGCAGCACAGCTCAGTGCTGAGAGAGATGCCCTTGGCCTGTGATTTGTCCCATGGGAGAAAGTGAGCAGCTGGCTTCCCTAGCTGCTGCAGAGATTCACTTCATTTTTACCCCACCCATAACACTTAGGAGATTGGCACAGCTAAGAAGTCAGGAGGCAGCGAAAAGCAGGGAAAAGGGATGGAGTCTCAGGGCAACTGGGGTGTGGAACTCAAGAAAGGGTAATGAATTCTGCTACTCACCTTGTGAAATATGTCAAGAGGACAACACACACACTTTGCAGGATACATCACCTGTGGTGTCCCCCAATTAGTCCACGAGTACCCCCAAAACTCCACACATTCTTCACCGCCTTGGGGCTGATGCACCCACAAAAGGCACACACAAGCATCTTCAGATAATGTTCAAACACATGCATACAACTGGCTCAAATCTGCTGGGTTGGGAGAAGGAAAATAACCTCAAACACATGAGAACACTGCCCTAGGGAAAATAAAAAGGAGGCCGTCAGTACATAGCCTGGCTTTGCAGGATTGAGAGAGGCCATACAATCCTAATACTTGTCCCTCAAGAGGGAACAAGAAGGGTGGAGTGGGTACATCTTTAGAAAAGTCTGAGAGACCCCCAGAGTCCCTGGATAGGCTGACTGGTAAAGGTCTTTCTCTCCCAGAGCCAATTAGTAAAGACCACAGGAAGTGACTGCTTCTTTAATTGAAAAGACAGTAATGCAAGAATTCAAGAAATACAAAAACTTAAGGGAACATAACACTACCAAAGGAAGACAATAACTTTCCAGTAACCAAACCCAAAGAAATGGAGAGAAATTGCCTGATAAATTACTCAAAATAATTGTTTTAAGGAAGCTCAGAAAGCTACAAGAGAACACAGACAACTCAACAAAATCAGGAAATCTGCATAAACAAAACAAAAAGTTCAACAATGATAAAGAAATCATTAAAAAGAACCAAACAGAAATTCTGGTGCTGAAGGATATGATAGCTGATATAAAACATGTAATATAGAGCTTCAACAGCAGACTTAATCAAATGGACGAATCTGTGAACTCAAAGACAGATCATTTGAAATGATCCAATCAAGGGAAAAATAAAGAATGAAAAAGAGTGAAGAAAGCCTATGGGATTTATGAAGTACCACCAAAAGAACTAATATACACATTATGGGACTCTGAGAAGAAGAGAAAAAAAGGGCAGAAGGCTTATGTAAAGAAATAAAGGCTAAAACTTCCCAAATCATGGGAGGGAAATGGATATCCAGATCCATAAAGCTCAGATCATCAAATAGGATCAACCCCCAAAAAGATTGAACTGAAATGCATTATAATTAAATTCTCAAAAGTCAAAGACAAAGAGGGAATTTTGAAAGCAGCAAGGAAAAAAACTACTCATCACATACAAGAGAAACTCCATAAAACTATCAGTGGGTTTCTCAGTAGAAATCTTAAAAACCAGGAAAGAATGAAACGATGTATTCAAAATGCTGAAAGAAAAATACTGCCAAGAAGAGTACACCCAGCAAAGATGGCCTTCAGAAATAGAGGAGAGATAAAGACTTTCTCAGACAAACAAAAGCTGAGGGAATTTATCACCATTTAGACATGCCTTACAAGAAATGCTAGAGGGAGTTCTTCAAGTTGAAACAAAAGGATGATAATTAATAACATGAAAACATATGAAAGTATAAAATTCAATGGTAAAGGTAAGTATATAGTCAAATTCAGAATACTCTAATACTGTAATAGTGATGCTTAAATTACTTTTAACTCTAGTATAAAAGTTAAAAGACAAAAGTATTAAAAATAACTTTAGTTACAATAATTTAATAATGGACACACATTATAAAAGATGTAAATTGGGGCATCAATAACATAAAATGTGGGATGGAAGTAAAAGCATAAAGTTTTTGCATGCAATTGAAGTTAAGTTGCTATCAGCTTAAAACAGAATGTTATAATTATAAGATGTTTAATGTAAGCCTAATAGTAAACACAAGGAAAAAACCTCTAGTAGATACACAAAAGATAAAGAGGAAGGAACCAAAGTGTACCACTACAAAAAGTCATCAAATCACAAAGGAAGACAGCAAGAGAGGAAGAAAGGAACAAACGAACTATAAATTTATCACAAAAAAATTAGCAAAAATGGCAATAGTAAATTCTTACCCATCAATAATTACTTTAAATCTAAATGGACTAAATCTCTCCAATCAAAAGGCATAGAGTGGCTGAATGGATTTTTTAAAAAATGATCCAACTATATGCCCACCATAAAAGACTCACTTCAACTTTAAGAAAACACAGGTTGAAAGTGAGGAGATAGAAAAAGATATTCCATGCAAATAACTGAAAGAGAGCAAGGGTGGGTATATTCATATCAGAAAAACAAACTTTAAGTCATAATTGGACAAAGAGACAAAGAAGGTCATTTGAGTAATCATAAAGGGGTAAATTCATCAAGAGAATATATCAATTGTAAATATATAAGCATCCTACACTGGGGCACATAAATATGTAAGGCAAATATTAACAGAAATATCGGGAGAAATACATAGCAATAAAATAATGGTAGGAGACTTCAATAGCCTACTTTCAACAATAGAAAGATTATCTAGACAGGAAATTGATAGACACAGAACACCTGAATAACATTATAAACCAAATGAACGTAACAGATATGTACAGAATATTCTATCTAATAGCAGCAAAATACACATTCTTCTCAAGTGCACATGGAGCAGTCACCAGGATATATCATATGTAGGGCCACAAAACAAGTTTCAACAAATTTAAGCAGAATAAAATCATATCAGTATCTTTTCCAACTACAATTATATGAAACTATAAATCAATAACAGGAAAACTGGAAATTTCACAAATATGCTGAAATTAAACAACACACTCTTCAGCACCAATGGATCAAAGAAGAAATTAAATGGGAAATCAAAAAGTACCTTGAGACAAAAAAAATGAAAACACAAAATACCAAAACTTCTGGGATGCAGCAAAAGTAGTTCTAAGAGGGAACTTTATAGTGATAAAAGCCTACATTAAAGGGGAATAAAAGATCTGAAATAGAAGACCTAACTTCACACTGTAAGGAACTAGTAAAAGAACAAACTAAGCCCAAATTTAGCAGGAGGAAGAAAATAATAAAGATCAGAACAGAAATAGATGAAATAGAGACTAGAAAACAACTTAAAAGATTAAAAAAAAACTAGGAGGTTTTTATTTGAAAAGGTATACAAAATTGACAAACCTTTAGACTACCAAGAATAAAAGAGGTTCAAATAAATAAGATTATAGATGAAAGAGTAGACATTACAGTTGACACTAAAGAAATACTAAGGATCCTAATGAAGTACTATGAACAATTATAAGCCAACAAATCAGATAAACTAGAATAAGTGGAAACATACAACTTACCAAGATTGTCATAAAGAAATAGAAAATCTGAACAGACCAGTAACTAGTAAGGAGATCGAATCAGTAATCAAAACCTCCTCACAAAGAAAAGCTCAAGATTAGATGACTTCACTGGCGTATTTTACCAAACATTAAAAATTAACACCAATCCATCATAATCTCTTCCAAAAAATTGAAGAGAACGAAACATTACCAAACTTATTTTATTAAGTCAGGAGAACTCTGATACCAAACCCAGACAAGGACACTACAAGGAAAGAAAATTACAGGCCAATATTCCTGATGAACATAGATGAACATACATGCAAAAATCCTTTACAAAATACAAGCAAACTGAATTCGACATATTAAAAAGATCATAGACCATGATTGAGTGGGATTAAGCCCTATGATGCAAGGATGGTTCAACATATGCAAATCAATGAATATGATACACCATATTAACAAAATGAAGAGTACATATCATATAATCATCTCAATAGATAAAGAAAAAGAATTAAAAAAATCAAACATCCTTTCATGATTAAAAAAATTCAATAAATTACAAATAGAAGAAATGTACATCAATGTAATAAAGGCTATATATGACAAGCCAACAGCTAACATCAGAGTAAATGATAAAAAGCCGGATGGTTCCCCTTTAAGATTAGGAACAAGACAAGAATGCCCACTTTCACCACTTCAACACATAATAGTACTGGAAGTCATATATATATATATATATATATATATATACACACATATACATACATATATACATGTATGTATATATGTATGTATATGTATATGTGTGTATATACACACATACACACACACACACAAACACATACATATACACACCGGGGGTCCTAAAAAGTGTGTACACATGACTTGTGTTCATCTTTTGTTATCAATATACATTGAGTATTACAATTTTAATATATTTTTTCCTGTCTTAAAATGTGTATACATTTTTTGGCACCTTCTGTGTATACACAGACACACACAGACACACACAGCATGGGTGTGGATGTGGGTGCATATGGATACATCTATATGTATAACTATATCTATCTATCTCTATCTCTATATTTCTATAGCTATATCATCTATATCTATGTCTATATATCCATATCCATATCCATATCTATATCATCTATATCTGTATATATGGCACTGTTATACTGGAAGTCTTAGACAGAGCCATCAGGCAAGAAAAAGAAATAAAAGGCATCAGAATCAGAAAGGAAAAAGGAAAAATGTCTCTATTTCCAGATGACGTGATTTTGTATATAAAAAATCCTCCACCAAAAACTATTAGGTCTAATGAATGAGTTCAGTAAAGTTGCAGGATATAAAGTCCACACTCAAAATTCAGCAGCGTTTTTATACACTAACAGCAAATTATCTGAAAAAGAAATGAAGAAAACAATCCCATTTACCATAGCATCAAAAACAATAAAACACTTGGGAATAAATTTAATCAAGGAAGTGACAAATCTCTACACTGAAAACTACAAGACACTGATGAATGAAATTAAAGAAGACACAAATAAATAATATTTTTGTCAAAAAGAAAGATATCCTGGATTGGAATAATTTATCTTATTAAAATGACCACACTATGTAAAGCTATCTATAGATTTAATGCAATCTAAATGAGGATTCCAATGGCATTTTTTACAGAAATAGGAAAAAATCCTAAAATTTATTTGGAACCACAAAAAAAAAAAAACCAAAAAAACCAAGTAACCAAAGAAATTAAAAAAAAAAAAAAGAACAAAGCTGGGGGCATCATACTTCCTGATTTCAAACAATATTACAAAACTATCATAATCAAAACAGTATGGTACTTGTGTAAAAACAAACACATAGACCAATGGAACAGAATCAAAAGACCAGAAATAAAACCATACATACAGTCAACTAATATTTGACAAGGGAGCCAAGAAAACTTAAAGAAGAAAAGACAGTCTCTTCAATAAATAGTGCTGGGAAAATTGGACATTTACATGCAAAATAACGAAACTAGAATCCTACCTTACACCACTCACAAAAATTAACTCAAAATGGGTTAAAGTCTTAAATGTAAGACATGACCATAAAACTCCTAGAAGAAAACAAAGGGAAAAAGCTCTTTGACATTGATCTTGGTAATGATTTTTTAAATATGGCACCTAAAAAACATGCAAAAAATGAACAAGTGGGACTGCATTAAACTAAAAAGCTACTGCACAATGAAAGAAATGATGAACAAAATGAAAACACAACCTACAGAATGGCAGAAAATATTTGCAAACCGCACATCTGAAGATGTTAATTTCCAAAATATATGAGGAACACATAAAACTCAATGGCAAAAAAAAAAAAAAAAAAATCCAATTTAAAAATGAGCAAAACAGTCCAGGACAAATGATTCTTATACTTGCATGCGTGTTTCTTTTTAATTAAAGTTTATTGGGGTGACAATTGTTAGTAAAGTTACATAGGTTTAGGTGTACAATTCTGTAATACATCATCTATATATCACATTGTGTGTTCACCACCCAGAAGCAGATATTTCTATATCTGGATGTTCATTGGTTTTTAGAAAACACTAATGAAATTCCAGATGGGATTTGATGTCAAGTCTTTATGGCTGGCAACAACACTTACAGCATTATCACAGTATCATGTCACTTCGCCTAAAAAATGAAGCATCAGAAAAATAGACACAGACCAATGGAATAGAATTGAGAACCCAGAAATAAATCCCCATAAATATGGACAGATAATTTTTGACAAATAAGCCAAAACATACAATGGAAAAAAGACAGCCTCTTCAATAAATGGTGCTGAGAGAATTGGAAAACCACGTGAAAAGAATGAAACTAGACTGCTATCTATCACCATCTACCAAAATTAACTCAAAATGGATCAAAGACCTGAAACAATAAACTGCATAGAAGAAAACATAGGTACTAAACTTATGGACCTTGGGTTCAAAGAGCCTTTTATGAATTTGACTTCAAAGACAAGGGAAGTAAAAGCTAAAACAAAGGAATGGGACTACATCAAACTAAAAAGCTTCTGCACAGCAAAAGAAACCCTCGACGAAATAAAGAGGCGGGCAACCGAATGGGAGGAGATATTTGTAAACAACGCCTCTGATAAGGGGCTAGCTAATATCCAAAATAAATGAGGAACTCACACAACTCAACAACCAAAAAACAAACAATCCAATTAAAAAATGGGCAGAGGACCTAAATGGACATTTCTCCAAAGAGGACATACAGATGGCCAATAGACATACGAAAAGATGTTCAACATCACCTATCATCAGAGAAATGCAAATAAAAACCACAATGAGATATCACCTCACCCCAGTCAGAATGGCTATCATCAACAAGACAAATAGTAACAAGTGTTGGAGAGGCGGTGGAGAAAAAGGAACCCTCATACACTGTTGGTGGGAATGCAGACTGGTGCAGCCGTTATGGAAGGCAGTGTGGAGATTCCTCAAAAAATTACGAATAGAATTATCATATGACCCAGCAATCCCTCTCCTGGGTATCTACCCAAAAAATCTGAAAACATTTATCCATAAAGACACGTGTGCTCCAATGTTCATTGCAAGCTTTGTTTACAGTGGCCAAGACATAGAAACAACCAAAATGTCCTTTGATAGATGAATGGATAAAGAAGTTGTGGTATATATACACAATGGAATACTATTCGGCGGTAAGAAAAGATGATATAGGAGCATTTGTGACAACATGGATGGATCTTGAGAGTATGATGCTAAGCGAAATAAGTCAGACAGAAAAAGCAGAGAACCATATGATTTCACTGATATGTGGTATATAAACCAAAAACAACAAAAGAACAAGACAAACAAATGAGAAACAAAAACTTATAGACACAGACAATAGTTTAGTGGTTACCAGAGGGTAAGGGGGGTGGAGGATGGGAAATGAGGGTAAGGGGGATCAAATATATGGTGATGGAAGGAGAACTGACTCTGGGTGGTGAACACACAATGGGATATATATGTATACATCACAATGGGATTTTATGATGTAATACGGAATTGTACACCTGAAATCTATGTAATTTCACTAACAATTTTCACCCCAATAAATTAAAAAAAAATACTACTAATAAGCTTCTCAAGTAAAGTTGGCTAAATCCTAAAAAAATAAAAAATAAAAAATAAATTGAATGCTGTAAGTGCTTGGTACATTATGAGAACCATTGTTCTAGTGCAGATGTGAAGAAATGGTGTCTTTGATACGATAAGAAATTTCACTGTTATGTGGGATAGAAACCTCAGAAGTAATCCACCACTGCTTTGCCAAAGCTGATGTTGGACCACTGTTGGCTTAGATGAACAGAGCAGGGTGTGTGATGACTATGACTAGAATGAGCTGCAAAAAGAAACATCTGTCCCATACTCAAAGGTCAATGATGACAGCCATTCTAATTGGGTGAGGTGATATCTCATTGTGGTTTTGATTTGCATTTCTCTGATGATTAGTGATGTTGAGCATTTTTTCATATGTCTATTGGCCATTTGAATGTCCTCTTTGGAGAAATGTCTCTTCTGGTCCTCTGCCCATTTTTCAATTGGGTTGTTTGTTTTTTTGTTGTTGAGTTGCATAAGTTCCTTGTATATTTTGGATATTAGCCCCTTATCGGAGGCACTGTTTGCAAAAATCTTCTCCCATTCAGTTGATTGCCTGTTTATTTTGTCGATGGTTTCTTTTGCTGTGCAGAAGCTTTTAAGTTTGTTATAATCCCATTCATTTATTTTAGCTTTTACTTCCCTTGCCTTTGGAGTCAAATTCATAAAACGCTCTTTGAACCCAAGGTCTATAAGTAGACAGAAAAAGCAGAGAACCATATGATTTCACTGATATGTGGAATATAAACCAAAAACAACAAAAGAACAAGACACACAAATGAGAAACAAAAACTCTTAGACACAGACAATAGTTTCGTGGTTACCAGAAGTTAAGGGAGGACGGGGGTGGTATATGAGGGTAAGGGGGATCAAATAAATATATGGTGGTGGAAGGAGAACTGACTCTGGGTGGTGAACACACAATGGGATTTATAGATGATGTAATACAGAATTGTACACCTGAAATCTATGTAACTTTACTAACAATTGTCACCCCAATAAACTTTAATTTAAAAAAAAGGTCAAAGATTTTGTAGATATTGACAACATGTTACCTCCCTCTGCTGATTGGGAAATTCAAAGGAGAACAGACATTCTTGAGGTAGGTCTGTTTTGAGCATTGAATAACAGGAAGAAAATGTGCCCACATCCTAATATCCAGGATAAAGGACATAAACAGCACTCATGATCAGTGAAAAGCTGCAATATTGTGAATGATTTTGGTTCCAAAGAGACAGTCAGATACATGTATGTGTATGTGTATATATATATATATATATATATATATATATATATATATATATATATATATATGCCAAAAAATGTATACACATTTTAAGGAAAAAAACTGTATTAAAATAACAATACTCAATATATGCCGATAACAAAAGGTGAATACAAGTCGTGTTTGACGACTGCAAATACAAGAGGTGCTCAAAGTGGTTACCATCAGCGTCCAGACACTTCTGATTACAGCGAACTACTGCTTAAGCAACGTTGACCAAAATGTCCACTTGTATACATTTTGGCACCCCCCGGTGTGTGTGTGTGTGTGTGTGTGTGTGTGTGTGTGTGTGTGGTATTTTAGTCCAACAGACATTTCTGGAGCATCTAGCATATGCGAGCTGATTTGTAATCCAGGTTCCATCTCATCTTAGCTTTGTAATCTTTGTCAAGACCGGAAAAATTCTCATGTGTACAACTAGGGGATTAGATTATAATAGGCTATCTAAGCCATCAGTTCTATAATTCCAGGCTTGGTAGCTACAGGAACTGAAATGGAAATTGGAACCTTTACTCCATAAACTCAAACTATGTAAAATATGGATTGTAAAAATCAGTCACTTGATGAAATGGTACCGGAACTTCTGAATTTGAAAATTATAAAATTATAAAACCACCTATTTCAATGGTTCTGCATGTACTTTAGTGTACACATCCAGAAGCATTTTTTTTCTTGGAAACTACCCAACATATTTTGAAAACTGTACATATTAATTTATTGCTAGGATAGACAATGTATTGGCATGCTAAATGAAGCCAGATAAATTTTTTAAAACTCATACATCAGATCACATCGCACCTCTGCTTGAACCTCTCTAATTATTTCCCATTACACTTAGAACAAAATCCAAACATCTTCTCCTAGCCTTGCAAGACCCTCTGGTCACAAGAAGATAAGAGAGACCAGAACTCCAAGCAGAGAAAGCTGGTGCAAAGATCATAAGATATGGAGGAACTTGACATATCTGAGGAACACAAAGAAGGCCAGTGTGATCTTCTCTCCTACCACTCTCCCCTTATTTCTGCTACCATCAGTCGCTCTGGCT
Organism: Rhinolophus ferrumequinum; assembly: GCF_004115265.2. Taxonomy (NCBI): domain Eukaryota; kingdom Metazoa; phylum Chordata; class Mammalia; order Chiroptera; family Rhinolophidae; genus Rhinolophus; species Rhinolophus ferrumequinum. The sequence goes on along the minus strand of NC_046284.1, from coordinate 5,146,426 downwards.
TTATTTCTGTTTCCTCTCATATTCTTGTGGCCGACTCCTCCTTGACATTCAGGTTTCAGCTTAAGTGTTACTGCCTTAGAGAGACCTTCTTTGACTTCCCAATATAATGGCTTAGGCTAGAGATTCAAATTTTGGAGCACAGATATTACTTTAGGAGAGAATATGGGGTGATTTAGGCTCCCAAACTCATTTCTCTTTCTAAGATACTATGCTGCCTCTCAAAGTATAGGTATTAAATAAAAATAAATTAATATGTAAAGCAAAGCTTTGCAGAGGGTGGATAAAATTTAAAAAAAAAGAAGCATATACTTTGCTCAAAAATGAAGAGATGCTATTTGAGACAGGTCTTGAAGAATAAATAAGATTTAGACAATGGACAGCATGTGCAAAGGCACTGAGGTGTGAAAGAGTATATTATTGAAGTGCTAACTCCATGTATGCAAGGACATTGTCTGTCTTGTTTACTATTATATCTCCAGTATCCAGTAGGCACTTAGTACACATTTCCTGAAGCAATTAATGCATGGATGAGTGAATACTACCATAGAGGAGCAGGCTTTAACACAGGGTGTGTTGGTGAGAGAAGCAGAATATGAAGCAGGGAAGGTAGAGAGGGATCAGTTCATGGAGAGCCTTGAATCTTAGAATGTATCCTCTACATAATGGGGAGCCAATGAAGATTTTAAGTAGGATTTTGAAGTGATCAGGTTTTGTTTTAGAGACAATATCAAGTGACAAAGGGGGGATGATGAAGGAGATACAATAGGTACAGAGACATTAATTTTGATTGCTAGTGCCCAGATCATTTTGTTCACGATTTCCTGAATGTACTTGATCTCTACCATGTTTCCCTGAAAATAAGATCGCGTCTTACATTAATTTTTGCTCCAAAAGATGCATTAGGGCTTATATTCAGGGGATGTCATCCTGAAAAATCATGCTAGGGCTTATTTTCCAGTTAGGTCTTATTTTCAGTGAAACACGGTATAGCCCACCCAGAACTGATAACAACTAAAGGATAGTATATCCTGTATGCATTAGAGTAGAACCCTGTGTATAGTGCCTCATAATCAGTGCCAGTCACCAAGATGGTATTACAGAAGGAGGAGCAGGTTATGGGAGAGAAGAGAGTAGAAATGTATTAGGCCAAGTGAGTACTACGTTAAGCTTTAGGTGTCTGAAAGAGATGCCCAGCTGTCGTGAGATATTTAGGTCTGGGTTATAGGAGTCCTGTCTGGCCTTGCAATCAGCATACTGATGACAACCAAAGCAATGGTAATGGTTAAGATCACCCAAGAAAAGTGTGAAGAGTAAGAAAAAAAAGAGAGTCTAGGGCAGAGTCCTATGAAACATAAATTTATTTCAAAGGAAAATGAGGATGTGTCACATAAGTGAGAGGGGAACCAGGAAGAGTGAAACATCTTAGAAAGAGCTAAGAGACTAGAGGCTCCTATGAAGTGAATGTTTGTGCTCCCCGCCCAAATGTATCTGAGCCCTCCTCAAGTGATGGTGTTAGGAGGTGGGTCCTTTGGGAGGTGATTAGGTCATGAGGGTGGAGCCTTCATGAATGGGATGAGTGCCCTTAAAAAAGATATGAAAGAGATGACGTCTTTCCATCTTGTGAGAATTCAGCAAGAATGCAGCAGTCTGTGAGCCAGGAAACAGGTCCTCACCAGAACCCGACCATACTGGCACCCTGGTCTGAAAGTTCCCAACATCCAGAACTGTGAAAAATAAATTTCTGTTGTTTAAGCCATCCAGACTATGGTATTTTGTTAAAGTGGCTCGAACTAAGAGAAGGTTTCAAGGAGGAGGAAACAATCAATGTAAAATTGACATAATTGAAGTATGGTAATAGTTTAAGAGTGCCTATTTATTTTAGCAACTATGTTGAGAATTTTGACTGGAAAGGAGAGGTGGGAGGAAGACCACAAGATTAAGTCTGTTGTGGTGAGTGTTTTTTTTTGGGGGGGCGTGTAGGGTTGAGAAAGGTAACTCTGGAATGTTTTAGAAGAGAGAAACTCTGACAATCTTTAAATGTTGACAATAAAGAGCGAGTAAGAAGTGTCGGGAGACAGAAGCGTTCATCAGTGGAGCTAGCCTCAGAGTTGGTAGGAGGGAATAGTGATGCAAAGCAGCTAGAGGAACTTAGATCAAAGTACTAGTAGTTGTTGTTGTTGCTACTGCTGCTGCAAAAGAATGAGAGAAAAGACTGTGAGGGGTCCAAGGAGGTTAGAAATTTTCGTGGCGGAAGTACAGGGAGTTCCTGTCAGACGAATTCTATTTTGTCTGTGAAGTAGGCGACGTAACCTGCTGAGACTAAGCGGGGAGATGGTGGGACAAGATCGACTCTTCATTTATCCCGCCGACTCAGTGCTGGCCAATTCTTTGTGGCCCTGTATCCTCTTGTTTTCCCGGAGGAACAGTGCTTGCCGTTGTTTACAAGAGTTGAACGAACGTGTGACAGCCTCCGCGTATGACAGTCGAAACTACCACTCCCAGAATGCAGTGCGGCTCCTGGGAAGTACGGTGGCTGGGAACGCTCAGGCCTCGCCCCTCCGCCCGCAGCCATTGGAGGAGTGCGCACATTCCCAGGAGGCCGCGCGCGGGCGGGGCTCTATACCCGGAAGCTGGCGGCGTCCGGTCCCTACCGTCTCTGGGAGCGGGCGGTCGGCGACGCCGCGCTGACCCGCGCCCCTCAGTCCCGAGCCCGCGCCCTCTGAGAGGGTGCCCGGACAGGTAAATGAAGCGGGGCGCGCTCAGCGGAAGGCAGGGAAATGACGGCGGTGGGAGAGCAGAGGTGTCGATCTGAACGTACTGGGGTGGGAGGAGGAGGCAGCGCAAGGGTGACGTACTTCTCTGGTGTCGACAGTTCGAAATGTCAGACAGGTCCAGTTTTGGCGAAGTGCGTTTTATGCCACTGAAATGGCCTCGACTTAAAGAGTGTCAGAATGCGTCACTTAAGTTGTTACAGAAGGGAAAAAAATGTTAACTTTCCCTCAGCTCGCGTTCTACAAGACCTCTCTATAGCATTTGAATCTCTTGACATCTCTTCAGCCTTCTGAGAACTCCTCGCTACGCCCTTGTTTCGATGACGTCACTTTCTACTTCATCTCCTCTTTCTGAGCTCCCACGTGGGTTTCTAGTCCTTTGCGTGCCCTTTCTCTACCACCCAGTGTTGACATTCTTCTACCTCAGTTGTGATAGGAACTTTTATCTCCGCCCAGATATGTTTTCTGCGTTAGACCTGTATGGCGTCATTGTTATTATTGGCCAACTCTGACCATGTAATAGATTCTTTGGGACATGCTTTACATCTCCCTTTCCCATAATCCCCACAATCAGTTATCAAATCCTTTTCTGTCTTATTCATTGCTCTCAACTATCTGTACCTCCATTGTCCCACCCTTGATCCCAGAGGATACTGTCATGTTTGGGACATTCTCTGCCTTTGAATGGCTGTGGTTGAGAGCATACCCACTTATATGTTTAATAGATATTTACTGAACAGGTAATATATGCTAGACATTCTTCTAAGCGCAAGGGATATAGCTGGAAACAAGACATAGGAGATCACTACTCTCAGTAGCTTACATGTTTATGTGTGGGAGCAAACAGGAGTAATCAAGATCGTGTAATGTGGTGGTGGTGGTGGTGAATGTAAAATAACACAGGTGGTTGACTTGACAGAGTAGGCTCCTATCCTGAAAAAGTCAGAGGAATTGGGTTGGGGCTCAGAGCATCACCCAAAAAGAATATTTCTAATACCAACAAGAATAGTCTTGATCTGTGACCAGACTTAAGGCTTTTCATAAATACCCGTCTTTTCTTCTGTCATATCAATGTTTGTTCTTCATTCTTCTGTCTCCCCCAGCGTTATTACATCAGAATTGGTGGTTTATCTGTCGTTGGCTTAGTTCCTCCTAAGACCCAGACAGAAGAGTTGGGGGTTGGATTATTCTCAGCTCAACTGTTTTATCTTACTTAGGGAGATAGTTGGTAATCAAAATATTTTTCTTGCCAGGTCCTACTGAATATAAAGTTATCTGTCATTTATAGTATATATAAAACCAAAACATACTGTTCATTCATTTATTCAACAAATATTTGAGGGAATGGTATATGCCAGGCACTGCTGGGCACTGGGAACCTAGTGAGGATAAAATAGACACTTTGAACTCTCTTCCAAGGAGAAATAGTTGTAACAGTACATTGAGAAAATTCCTAATACATAGGCTCTCACCTGCATTCTTTTTTCTTCATTCAAGGTGAGATTATCACAGAACTTTAAGAAATCTCCCGAACAATTGTGTACATTGTTAGATTATTCACTCATTAAGCTTTATTGCATTTATTTGTTTGTGTCTGTCTTCCCCATTGTATATAACTCCCTTGAATGTAGAGGTCTTTTTTCACTGCTCTTCATGTCTCCAGTGTCTACTATAATGACTGCCACATAGTAAACCCTCAGAACATGTGTGTTGAACTGAAAGAGAAAAACTACTTGATCCAATCCAAATCACTTAATTTGTACGAGGCCTTCTTTATATAAGGCCATTAGATTTATCCCTAAACCTTGTCATTCACCAAATGTGGACCATTCCATTTCATCAGGCTAGTTTATTTACCTTCTCTAGCTTGTTCTCATGTCTGTGTCTTCTCTTGTTCCTTAGCTCCCTCCTAAAACGAGTTCCCATCTCTTTCCTGAGCACCTTGCGTGCCAGGCCCCCATTTCATTCAGTGGGCCAATTTAATAGTATGTCCCATGATAACAAGGGTGGGAAAAATTTAGTATTCATTGTGTTCCTATGAAACATTCTGCTAATCAACTCTTGCAAGGATTAGCATAATACATCCCCTTGCAATAATATAAGTGATGATACAGGATGCTTGCTTTTTATTTTGCATTGACTATTGCCATGTGCTATGCAATGAGTTGATTCTTCCACTTTTTTCTGTTTGAACAGTTGCACAACCTTTATTCATATAGCACATTATGGTATCATTTGGTTTCCTCTTGGTACAAACACATCTTTGAGTATCATTTTCTCCTTAGCCTGAGATAATGTATGGTTCATGTTATTCTGCCTCACTGTCATTTTCAGAATAGCAGATAAACTTCTCAGTTCTTAAAAGTTTTGTTCCATGCAGATATATTTCAATTGTAAATTATTACTGCAAAAGATAAATTTTATCTTTATAACCGATTTAAAAACAACAGGAATACAAGAGTGCTTAACTCATGACTGTCATTATGATTTTAGAATGTGCCAACGTAAGAGCAGCCAGACATGCTTCTAAGACATTAAAAATTAAGCATTGTCATTTTAGGGAATTTCTTGCTGCCTATGCCTTCCTAATGCAAATGAACACTGAATTGTGTGCCATCTCTCATTTATAAGATATACGTGTGGATGATCTAGAATATTCATATACATTTTTTTTAATTTTCCCAAAATAAAACTATAGAATTTAAACATTTCTCAGAACACGGACTTGAGTGTGAGAAACACTGACTTGGCCTTTTCCCCCCAATCAGTTCCCTGAAACTCTCCAACCTCCACTGGAAGATGCCTCCACCCAAGAGGTATTTGCATCATTGTTGTGCTATTTGGTTAGCAGTTTTTTAAAAACAGGCAGTCCCTTACTCACAAATGGATATATTCCAAAGGTTTCTTTGTAAGATTATTGTTTGACACTCTGGATGCAATTTCCTCTGTATACAATGTTATTTATGACATTTCGGTTGTTATGCCAACCAGTAGCATCTTACTTTACCTTAATTTGATGGACTTAAAGAGCTTCACCACAATTTATAATAATTCCTCTATAAGAAAAAAAGCCACCCCAATGAATTTTAATTTAAAAAATAAAAATCTTCCATAATACTTACAAAAAAGAAAGAAAGAAAAAAAACGAAACTACATCCAGAATTCTCATTTGGGTTCCCCCACAGTATATCTTTTTCTGGAATCCCAGCAACTGGAACAAAAATGTCCTTTCTTTGGAACCTTCTAGGCAATAGAAACGGCTTTCTAACTCCAAGCTGTTGGAATTACTGTCTGGCCCACTGCTGTAAGGGCTCTTAAATGAGTAAGGAAAGAGATGGGGTAGAGGTTTTGGAGAGGAGAGGGAGGCAGGTTGGGGTGAGGTGGGTATGTGGAGAGGAAGAGTAGCAGTGATTTGGGAAGAACAGTTAGTTTCTAAGATGGGAGTTTATTGTGTCCTCAAAAAAGATACGTTATATCCTGACTCCTGGTACCTGTGAATGTGACCACATTTGGAAATAGGGTCTTTGCAGATGTAGTAATTAAGATGTAAGTTAAAATAAGGTCATACTGGAATAGGTGTCCCTGTAAGAAGAAAAGACACAGAAAGTGCCATGTGAAGACCTGGACACACATGGAGAACACCACGTGACTATGGGGGCAGAGACTGAAGTGCTTCAGCTGGAGGCCGAGGACCTCCATGGGTGGCCAGCAAACCAGCAGAAGCTAGGAAGAGACAAGGAAGGATTCTCCCCAACAGATTTCAGAGGGAACACGGCCCTGCCAACATCTGGATTTCAGGCTTCTGGCCTCCAGAACTATGAGACAATAAATTTCTGTTGTTTTAAGCCTTGCAGCTTTTGGCACTTTTTTATGGCAGCTACAGAAAACTCATACAGGATTCTTAGCAGAATGAAGTAGAATGGGGATGATGGCTCTGGGACAGCAAGGAGTGATAAGAGAACAGGGAAGGGCAGTGTCGAGAAGGGCTTTCCTTTACATTCCATTAGCTTTCCCCCCCTCTTTTCTCTGGCTTTTTTTTTTTCTTCTTGAGTATTATATTTATATAGCACTCTGGTTTACTAGATGTTCACATCCTGGTAATAATTAGGAGAGCTAGGTTTTCTGGCTTCAAATGAAGTATTACCATGTTTCCCCGAAAATAAGACCTAGCCGGACCGTCAGTTCTAATGTGTCTTTTGAAGCAAAAATTAATATAAGACCCGGTCTTACATTATATTTTATTATATTAAATTATATAAGACCCGGTATTTATTATATTATATTATACCTAGTCTAATAGTAAAATAAGACCGGGTCTTATATTAATTTTTGCTCCAAAAGACGCATGAGAGCTGATGGTCCAGCTAGGTCTTATTTTCAGGGAAATACGGTATTAGGTTGGTGCAAAAGTAATTGCGGTTTTTGCAATTATCTTTAACCTTTTAAACCTCATTTACTTTTGCACCAACTTAAATATTGCTACCACAGTTGTTTCTATTATTCCGATACTCAAGATATTACAGATTCTATTGCAACAGAGTTACAATGGGGGCGCATGAGACGTTATAGGTGGGGCTGTTAGCAGTATAGGAGAGAGTAAGAAACTCCTATTAGTGATATCTGAAAGGAAAGTTTCTGTTGTTATGTGCCCGATGTTTAACAGTCAGACATTTTAAAATTGGGGCCTGCTTTTATTGAACAAAACACTGCTTCCCTATAACTTATATCCATTGTTACTAGTTATATTCTGAATAATGCACTCCCTGTTCCAGGTAACTGTACTTTATATAAACTTGAAGACTGCCATCACATTCCCCCTAAGCCTTCTCTTTTTCATGTTAAATATTTCTAGTTCCTCTAGCCATTCTTCAAATGACACACTCTCCAGGTCTCTCACCCATACTGTTGCCCTTTTGTGCAATCTTGAAATGCTATACCCACAAATGAACTCAGTATTCCACTTGTGTTCTAACCCCACAGAGTATAATGGCAATAGTACTTAAAGAGATCAAGATACCCTGTTTCTTAATGTAATTTAAGATTACATAAGCATTTTAAGCAATTACCTCATGTCAGTTCATAATGAACTTATGGTCTACTAGGACACTAGATGTTTTTGTATTGTGGCCAAACTCAGTTTTCTTCTTGAAGCTGCTGAGGGACTGAGGCTGCTGCTTTTTCATCTCTCTGTGTCAGGAACCATATGATTTTGCGCTTCTGTTTCTCTGTGTTTTTGTTCCACTCCACCGCATGTCTCTTTGACCCTAAGCAATGACCTACTTCCTTATAAAATTTCAGTGACTGTTTTACAGTCATCTTACTGTGCATCAGTGAACACAGTTAGGAGCTGACACTTGTTCCTTCTCGAAGCATTCTCTCCCTTTGGCTTCCAGGCCACCACACTCTTCTGGCTTTCCTCTCCTGTTCCCAGTTTGCGGGTCCCTATTCCTCCATCTTTCCCTCAACTGTTTGTTGCACCTTGGGTTTTGTCTTTGGTTTTCCCTCAATTTTGGTGTGCTCTGCTCTTGTTTTGTTTTTCTTTTGCATGCAGTGTGTCTTCAGCAAATAAATCCGTTTAAAATGGCAAATCTAGATGAGCTCATCTAGAGATAAGAGTGCAGAACCAGTCCCTGTGGAAATTCAACATTGAGAGGTAAACTGGAGGAGGCGGGCTCAGCAAGAAGACAGAAGGAGAAGCCAGATATGTAGGAGTGTTTCAAGAAGGAGGGTTAGTCAGCGATGCTGACTGTTCTGGGAGGTCTAGTAGAGTGAGAATGGAGAAGTTACCACTGAATTTTGCAACATAGAGGCCGTTGGTGATCTTGGCAAGCATGGTTTCATGGACTGTTGAGAACAAAAGCCAGATTACAGTAAGTTGAGGTGTTAAAAGGAGGTAGAGAAGCAGAGAGAGAGAGTATAGATTATGATTTTAAGAAATGGAGCCATACTGGGAGCATGTTACAGGGTCAGTTGAGACTTTTAGGATCAAGAGACATAATGTATGGAAAGTGATTTGGAAATTATAACTTGCTACGTATGAGTAAGGAGAAATCCAGAAAGAAGATGGCTGAGGACATAACTCTGGGGAACACCCTCATTTAGAGAGTGGTACGAAGAAGAGACCCTGAGAGGAGTTCAGTTCACGAGACAGATGGGCACTTCTGCTGTGTGCTATCCTTCCATGCTGGGATTCCCCGAAGGGATTGGTGGTTCCCTGACCTCAAGCACTTTATCATCTGTTGCTGAGTTTCACAAAATATGGCTGTGCGGGTCACCTGCAGCCAGCAGGCTTGTCATAGCTCGGGGCCCCGCCTCAGGTCTACCGAGTAAGAATTTCAGGGCATGATGCCAACAATATGAATTTTTAGCAAGTGACTCTCAACTCTGCCACCTAAGACACCTCATTCACACTACAGTTAGAGAACCACTGGCTTATTGGATGAAACTGAACATACTAACAAATAACATTAGGTTGAAGAGTTAGTTGAAGAATAGGAAGGCATTCTCTCATCTCTTTTTATGTTTATACTATTAGATAAGACAAACTGGGCTGTTCTGTTGGGGAAAAAATAGTACAGATCCATAAACAAGAGAAAAAGAAACTTAACCTCATGTTCCATTGTTTTAGAAATGTTTTGCTTATGAAGGATCTTACCATAATCTATAGAAGCATTTCTCTCTTGTGGAAGGTTTGGGTCATTTTCACTTTGTTTCTATAATATGGATAATGCCTTTCTAGTAGAGGCACTATACACACAGGGATGAGATTGTGGGTTTGAATCCCAACTCTTACCGCTTACTAGCTCTGTAATTTGGGACAGATTATGTAAGTCATCTATACTTCAGTTTCTTCATTTTAATATAAGTATCATGATAGTGTGTGCTTTCACTGATGTGTGGATTAAACGAGGTGATAATTGTAAAATGCTTAAAATGGTGCCTGACACATAGTAAGTAAGCACTTAATGAATATGGGTTATTATTATTGTTAATAGGTATCTTTATGAACCTAGAGGCTAACTTCTGTAACTATTTCCCTATGATAAATTTTCATGATGGGATTACTGCATTAAAGGATGAAGACATCTTTATGTCCCTTTGCTATCTGTGGTCATTGCTTTCCAAAGGGTGAAATGAGTTTGTGCTGTCTAATTTATAAATGCAACCTATTTATCAATGTAATGTATTTGTGTGTGTGTGTGTGTCACATAATTACATGTACACACATAAATACACAGGTACATATTTGATATGTCTCTATATATGTATGCATATCAGCATGATTTAGGTTGAAAGCTTGTACAAGACTGTGATATTGTTAAATTTTGTTACATTTGATATTACAGTTAGTGCCTCATCAAGACTGTCTCCAGGTAGATGTTGGTAAATGATAGTAAGTTACTTCTGAAAGATCATGTTAAAGAAATATTCTAAGTCTCATATGTCTTTTTTTCCTTTTGATAGATTGAAGCCATGGCCATTCTTTTTGCTGTTGTTGCCAGGGGAACCACTATCCTTGCCAAACATGCTTGGTGTGGAGGAAACTTCCTGGAAGTGACAGAGCAGATTCTGGCTAAGATACCTTCTGAAAATAACAAACTAACGTATTCACACGGCAAGTGAGTTCTGCTCTGCATGGGTAGAGGGTGAAAGAAGTCAATTCTAGTATTATAATCAGGACAGTGGAAAACTACTAAACAAAATTCTTGGTAGATAATTTGAATAAGCTGACACGACAGTAACCTCTACCATCTTAGAAAGTGTCTAGTTGTATTAATTAGAAATTTAACTTGTAATTATTTTATTATATCATTGAAGTGATGTTAATATTTTAAAGAAAGATAATGGGAATGCTAGATGTAAAAATGACTTGCCCTCTAAGATATGTGAATGTTGATATAGATAAGATATATAGTATTCCTTTCTTCATTCTTTTGTTTTTAAATTATATTGGGGAATATTGGGGAACAGTGTGTTTCTCCAGGGCCCATCAGCTGCAAGTCATTGTCCTTCAATCTAGTTGTGAAGGGCGCAGCTCAGCTCCAAGTCCAGTCGCTGTTTTCAGTCTGGTTGCCGGGGGTGCAGCCCACCATCCCATGTGGGAATTGAACCAGCAACCTTGTTAAGAGCTCACGCTCTAACCAACTGAGACTTCCGGCTGCCCTCTCCATTCTTTTAGTAAATATTTACTGAGCAGTTGACTATTGCCGAGCACTTTGCCTGGTATTGGGGCTACAAGACTTTAAGCAGTAGTTGCCCTCCTAGAGGTTATAGTTTAATGAAGGAGACAGTCAAATCCATGGACAATTGTAGTAGAGGGTGTGGTAGTGGTGAGGGAGGTGGCATTCCAGGTAGAGGGAACAGCTACCATGTTTCCCCAAAAATAAGACCTCGTTGAACCATCAGTTCTAATGTGTCTTTTGGAGCAAAAATTAATATAAGACCCGGTCTTACTTTAATATAAGACCTGGTATAATATAATACAATATAATATAATACCAGGTCTTGTATTAATTTTTGCTCCAAAAGACGCATTCGAGCTGATGGTCCAACGAGGTCTTATTTTCGGGGAAACACAGTACTAGAGAAGTGTGGAGAGAGGAGATCAAGGGCACGTTTAGGGAGGCAGGTGGGTTTCTGTGACTAGTGCCCAGTGCGGTGAAAATAGAGCTAGAGAGATGGGTAGACGAGAAGCCGCGTAGGGTCTTACAGGTCATGTAACAGATTGGACTTGACCCTATGGGCAGTGGGAAGGCACTGAAGGTTTTGAGCTGGGGTTGACGTGGTCAGCTTTTGCTTTAGAAAGACCATGCTGGTGGCTGCTTGGAGAATGGGTTGGAGAGGGTGTAGATGGGAAATCTTAGTAATCAGATAACAGGTACGTCAACCTGCCTCATCAGTACTTAAGAAACTTTGGTTGCTTAAGCCATCCTAATTTTCTTAGTTCTTACATCAGAAGGAGGTCCTTACTGCTTTCCAGGACTAAGTCCTGTAGCCTAGGATGTAGCCTAAGCCACTATAAGAGAGACACCCCAAAGTACATTGTTGACTGAAATGAGATAGCCCACAGGTGAGTACTTTGGGGCTGGTGGGGCAGCTCAGCCATGTTTAATTAGTGCTTTCCAACTCTGGTCATGGCAGCCCCTTCAGTTCGTGTTGCCTCCCTGTGGTAGCTTGGTGGCCTGACATGTTACTCTTCAGGAGCTTCTACTTACATTTGACTGTTTGCTGTGCAGTTATGTAGCTAATCTAGGAAGGGAGGCTAGGATTTGTTATTTCTAGCTGTGCAGCCATATGCTCAGCTCAAAGTCTGTTACTCTGGAAGAAGTTACGGGATATCAGGAGGCAACTTACTATCTCAGTCTACTCTTCCCAGCCCCCCACATATCTGGGTGCACTCTTCTTCCCCAACATAGAACACTCCTCCTCCCTGCAGGAGGTGGCCCCAAAGACTCATCTGGTCACTGTGCCCAGCTCCAAGTCCCGAGAGAGGGTGACGCACGGATGGCTCCTGTAGCCCACTGACCTTAACCGGAACGACAAGCCATGTGTTCCCCTGCTCCCCCAGCCCCACCCAGTGGACAACGGTGAAATAAGAACAGCAGCACTGCAGTGGAAGCTACAAACTCCAACTTACGAAGGGAGGAACGAGAAACATGTAGAGGCCTCTGCGGCCTAGCAACGTTAAAATCTGTGCTTCACCGCCATTGCACAGACCTCGTGTTGTGCCCCGGCAGTGGTTAGGGCCCTGCTTTATGAGAGGATCCCTTGTCTTTCTTCCGTGACTCCTGGTCTGGTTCTCCAGGAGGCTCTTCCTGCTCTGTTATCCTCTCTGGCCACATTGACTGGGTGTTAGAGAGTTGTCATGTGTGGGAACTGCATGGTCTTGTTGCCTGCTGCTTGCTGGGATGGTTTACTGGCCTGCAGGTTGCCCTTCGGGGTTAAATACTCCCAGCTTCTTGTCAGTATGGCTTTATAGTTTCTTCAGAAACTTATCGGGCTTACTATCTGTGTTTCTAGTCAGTTCCCAGGAAAATGCCCAGAGACAGCACGTGCAGTCCTTTTGAGGCAAGACCGGGAAGTAGGGCATGTACCTGCCACTCATGTTTCATCAGCCACATAGTCACATAGCCATAGCTAGCTCCAAGGGAAGCCAGAATATGGAATCCACTGAAAATGTAGTTTTATTAATAGTGTAAGAAGGCTGCGCTCTCTGACTGCCGTGCGTCTCTACCTGCGTCCTGATCCAGTTCAGCCTAGTATCTTCTGGAGTGAGGCTCCATCACCGAGTTGTTTTCTTTCCTTTTAACCTTCTGCCTTGGTCTCTCCTATAATCATATTCTATCACCCCAGTCAAAAATATCTGTTATTGCTGTATACCAAAAGAAAAATGTTCATTTTACCGTAAGACAATCATTTCTACCCTGGAATCTGCTCTTCTGCTTGCTGTTCCTTTCTTCTTTGGTGACATCACCAGCCATTCACTTGGCTGAGCCTGGAACTTTGGAATCATTTCTGACTTGTCACCAAACCCTTGCTTCTCCCACAGGGGGTACTTAATCCATCCCCTCTCTTCTGTCCCCATTTGTCACAGTGTTAGTTCAGACCTTTATTATTTCTCATTTCTAATGGCCTCCTCGTGACTGTTTTTTTCTGCTCCCTCCTTAAATCTGTTTTCCACATTTCAGTGATTACACGTCCTTGCTTAAAGCCCAGTGCTTTTAGAATAAAGCCCACACTTGACCTTTGCAGTTTGGTCCATTCCTGACCTTTCTACCTTATCTTTGTAGGACTCCTTGCCGTCCCCTGACCTACGAGTGTTATTTCAAGCTTTAGTATATTTCTTTTAGGCTTTTGCATCTTGGAATTTCCTTCCCCTCCTAGGCCCCCTGGTAAATTATTGCTCATTTTACAGGTCTCAAATGAAGTACTTTCTTAATTCTTTAATTCTTCTAAAAGGGCACTTCTGTTCCTGTCCCCTCCTTCAGCAGGTACTCCTTGCCGTCGGGCTAAAATTTCTTAACAGGAGTTGGAAGATTCTTCAAGATCTGGCCCTGCTCCCTTCTCTGGCCTCATCTGTCACTACTTCAGCCCTCAGTTTTGTTCTCAACCATACTTAGCTATTTGCATCTCAATGCTGGCTTGTTTCTTCCTACCCTTTGCAATGGCTATTACCTTTTACTGGAATATGTTTGTGTTTTAAAAAATCTGACTCTGTCTTCTTAAGCTTAGATGTTTCCTCTCCTAGAAACCCCTGACTCCAAAACTGGGCCAGGTGCCCTCTTTTTGTGTGTCTGCCTAGAATCCTGGGTTTGTTCTTATTGTAGCACTTACCAGACTGTATTATAATTGCAATCTTTATTTTTTGTCTCTGTTCCCTGACTGTAGGCTCCTCGATGGCAGGGACTGTCCCTGTTACCTTTTGTTGTCGTTGCACCAAGTTATTCCCAAGTGTGGTTAAGGAGAAATAAATTTTGTAGTGAAAAGGATGGTTTCCATCTTGGACATGTTGTGTTTAAGTTGTCTGTGGTACATCTGGTTGGATATGTCTAGTAGACAGCATATGTGGGCCTGGAGCTCAGGAGATAGGTCAGATATAGATTTAGAAATCGTCATCGTAATTGTGGTAGCTGAAAACGGACATCAACCACAAAACATGAAAGTGGATGCCACCCTCCAGGGAGTGCGTGTGAGAAAAGCTGGGGCCTGAGGAAGCTGGAAAACATCAACAGAGAAGCATAAAGCAGGGGAGCCTGGTGTCAAGTAGTATAGTGGAGGGAAAACACTGTCTAGAAGAAGGAAGTGGTCAACACTACCAAGTGTTTCAGAGGCAGCCACTGGCTATGGCCACGTGAAAATCCTTGGTGAAATTGATGTGAACTTTTAGAGGAGTGAAGACAGTTTGCCTGAGTGTCCATACCTCCTCATACTTCCTGTCAAGCCTGCATGCGAACATGAATCATATAATTCAGCAGGTACTCCTGTCTATCCACTTGCTCCAGGTAGAAATGTGGGAGGCAGAGTTGAATTATCCCCATGCCTCACTCCCAACAGCCAGTCATCAAGTTCTGTCCTCCTATTTCTTCTGTGTGCCCTCTTCTTCACTGCCCACAGCACTTGAGTTTATTTCCCTTATTGTTTCTTACCTGCTCTGCTGCAGGGGAGTCTCCTGTCTGGCTCTCCTTTCAGTCAGTTCCCCACACTCTAACCAAAGCATCCTTTCCTGTTGGAAATCTGATCACACTCGCCCAGAGCTGAAGGCCTCTGATGCCTGTTCACTGTTCCGAGTCTGATGCACAGGGAGGGTTGAAAGTCCTGTATAACCTGGTGTTGGCTCACTTCTCCAGCTTCATGTGTGCAGTCACTTTATTGTTCTTACATTCCGTCCCCTGGTCATGTGACCTAATTTTACTGTCATGAACCCGTTACGTGCTGTAGGCCCTGGTGCTTGGTCTCACTCCGGAACACTTTGCACACTCCTCCCCTTGCCATCTCTTACTTAGCCTTCAGGTCTCACCTTAGACATCGCTCTCCTGTTACCCTTCACCAAACTCTGTTAGGTACCTCCTGTGTCCCCGGAGTGCCATGTACTGCCCTCAGCCCCTCATCCTACCATGCTGCCCTGGAATTCTGTCAACTGATCTCTGAAGACAGGGACTGATGATTTGGCTTATTTGTATCCTCAGCACCCAGGCAGCTACTGACACAAAGCAGACAGCGAATAAATATTGCTGTTGAGTATTTGGTAGAACAAAAAGCATTTGCTTTGAGATCTTAGGAGAGGGCAAGGAAGAACATATGGCTCATGGAGGTTAGTCTCACTGCCTCCCTCCTAAGGTGTCCTCTCGTGTTCAGGCCTTAAGAGTCCAATTATGCTTTTGTAACTATCATTTTAATGGGTACTGTGCATGTTGCTGCACTGTGTAGCTAGGGTAGAGAGCTGCTTTTAATTTCTCATGCGTTCTTATCGGTTTGGCTTGAGAGAAACAGGTATGCACAGGGGAGGGGGAGAGGGAGAACAGGCAGACAGTATCTGTAATTACTGGTCCTGAAGTTGCTTATATACAGAAGATAGAAGTGAAAGAGAGATGGCTCAGAATCACAGTAATTTTTATATCTTTTATCCTGCAGTTATTTGTTTCATTACATCTGCCAAGATAGGATTGTATACCTTTGTATCACGGATGATGTAAGTAACTTGAAGACATGTTGCTGTTTAACTGTGTGCTGTTAACGGAGTCAGTTTTTAATCAGCTATATCTGTGGTAGGTAAAGGTGACATAGATGTAATTGTCCGCAGCTGGAAATTTTTTCTGTACTTTGCATTTATCATACAGAGCAGCAGGTGACAAGAAAAGTTGATACCTGGGCATGTGCAAATCAGCTCAGTTTTGGTAGCGTTTTCGCTTAACCCCTTGTAACTTACACATTTATCCTATTGAGTAATGAGAATTGGTGTTCAGAATTATGACCCTTTGGTATCAAATCCTCTCAAAATGTATTTATCTGAAATATTAAAGTATTTCATTCCTCCAGTCAATAGTTAGTTAATTTTTTAATGTATATGAACTTTGTGCAAACAAAATCACAATACATTATGATCAGCTTCATAAACCCGTAGTTCCCATTGGTAGGTTCCAGGCGCAAGATGCTCAATAACTTAACCGTGTCATCAAGGTACTTTCTCTCCTCTGCTGTCCTTAGTGTCAGCCTCTTCCTGGTTGCATGGAGCCACATGCTTATTTACTCCTGTGCAGAGAAGAGGAACTATGTCTTGCTATAGGAATGAGGAAACTTTTCCCAGAAGCACACCTTCCCCTCCCCCTGTTTTCAAAGTGTGTTATTGACTAGGGCTAGGGTACATACTTATTTCTAAATTGATCCCTGACAAGAGGCATGCAATTGGCATGACTACCATAGGTCAGGGTTCTTAACCTTTACTGTGTCACAGACCCCTTTGACACTCACGGGCCCCTCCCACGGTGTTTTTAAATATAAAGTAAAGTACATGACTAAACGAAACCAAGTATATTGAAAGGCAGTATTTAAAGTATTTTAAAAATTGATATAGTGACATATATACTGCTTTATGAATTCATTAAATAACAAGATTTAGTCATAGGTCTAATAACTAATAATAATTTTAAGTGGTGATGAGTATAAACAAGATTTCAAGATGAAATAAGATTTCTATTGGTGACAGAGTCACAGCTACTTTTTAATACTATTATGGTTTCTTATGTTCACAATAGAAATGTAACTTAAGGATTGGTGAAAATAACAATGTAGTTTTTTTTTTCTATCCAAGTACATGGGCCCCTTGATTTTGGACCATTGACCCCAGTGTAAGAAGCCCTGGCTGAGACTGAACACCTTGGGTGACGTGGAGATGAATGTCAACCACAGTGATCACCACAGAGATTTTTATTCTTGGTTTCACAGCATTTTCTAAAATTACTTTCAAAAAATCCAGCTACATCTGAAATAACTAACGTGAATGGGCTTGGAGTAGATGAGAAATATCACTAAATTTGGGACAGTCAGAGATGAGTCTTGTATTTCTCGAGCTATAATTGTGTGTGTGTGTGTGTGTGTGTGTGTGTGTGTGTGTGTGTACGTACATAAACACTTTTTGGCTAACTGGGCCCAGACTCGATCTTTCCAAATTTATCACCACTATTGAAAAAAAATTCAGAGTTTATGTCAGTGGTATTATCTTTGTATGAAAGACTGCTATTATTAAGGATTTATTAAACTTCTTGTGCTAGGCCATCTAACAGATCCTGTGAAAGATACAGAGGAGGTAAAACCCCAAAGCCTGCTCTCAAGAAGCTAACCTTGGTTCTGTTATCTTCAGTGAGCAGTAATCAAACATATTTGGATTGGACTCTCAGCTCTTTTATTTACTAGTTGTCTGACCTTTGGCAAGTTAGTTCTCTTTGCAGAACCTTTGTTTCCTTATCTGTAAAGTGAGGTCAGTGCTAGTTCCTGCTCATGGAATCATTGCTCAGTAAATGTTAGCTGTTCTTACGGTTGTTGTTAATCATCCATCTCATCCGTTGTTTACTTTATAATGTACACTCTGTGTTGATCTCTCAGGATTTTGAACGTTCCCGAGCCTTTAATTTTCTGAATGAGATAAAGAAGAGGTTCCAGACTACATATGGTTCAAGAGCACAGACAGCACTTCCATATGCCATGAATAGCGAGTTCTCAAGTGTCTTGGCTGCACAGCTGGTAAGATCTTTTTCAGTATACAGTGTTTTCAATCATATCTTCTTTATTACCTCAAAGCACCACGAATATAGGGGACCCTGACCTGCAGTAGTTTTCCTATTGTGTTATTATATGCCAACATAGTAAAGTTTCCCTCATAAAAAAATGGAAAGGGGCCATTTTAGGGCAGAGCTAATAACTGGTGACGTTCTCTATTAATAGTGGTCAGAGTATCTCAGGACTAGGAAGGACATTAAGGATCATCTAGTTAAGCAACCCATCTAATGCAAGAATCCACTTAACGTGCCACATGGCCTCTTAACCTAGTCATTGATCTTCTAGCATCCCATGAGGCAAGTTTCATTTTCGACATGCTCAAAGGAGTCAGTTGAAAATCTGTTAATCTGTATGAATACCTAATTGTCAGCTCAGTGAAGTTTGACATATGTATACACCTACGGGGGAAATACCACCCTTTCCAAGATGGAAAACATCTCCATGACTCTAATAAAAGTTCCTTCCCCAACGCTCTGCCTCAGGCAATCACTGTTTTATTTCTATTTGCTGTCACTATAAATTAGTTTTGTCTTTTCTAGAATTTCCTGTAAATGGAATCATACATTAGACACTCTTTTGTGCCTTGCTTGTTTCACTTAGTGTAAGGCTTTTGATATCCATCCATGTTTTGTAAATCAGTAGTACCTTTTCTTGCCTAGCATTATTGTATGCATATAGCACAATTTCTTTATCCATTCACTTGTTGCTGGATATTTGAGTTGCTTCCAGTTTCCCCTATCGTGAATAAAACTGTTATGAACATCCATATACAAGTCTTTATGCGGACGTATGTTTTCATTTCTCTTGGGTAAATACCTAGGAATGGAATTGCTGGGTCAGATGGTGAGTATTATTTAATTTTATAATAAATCATCAAACTTTTTCCAAAGTAGTTGTACCACTTACATTCCTACCAGCAGGTCCGTGTTTCTGCATCCTTGCCAATACTTGTTATGGTCTGCCTTTCAATTTTAGTCATCCTAGTGGGTGTGCAGTGATAATCTCATTGTGGTTTTAATTTGCATTTCCCGGATGACTAATGATGTTGAGACCTTTAGAAATGCTTACCTTTTGTCCACGAAACTATTGGAGTGCAAAGACATAAATTCTATCTTTGTGTTGTGAATGAGAAAAAGGGCTTATTTTAATTGTATACTTTCCTTTTCACTTCTTCTGTGAGTGTTCTTTTTTACTCTAGATTTTTGAGTATTACACTTTGAAATATGCATTCCTCTGGAGACGGAGTTTCTTTACCTAGTTATAAATCTTTATTATTCAGTCAGTTGGTTTGTTTTATACTTCTCACTAGGAAACATTCATATACAGGAAACTATGTGAAACGTCACCAACAAAAGTGTACCAGCACACAAAGTAAATAGGGTCAGCTGGCAACTAGGCTTTCAACTTAGCCAGTTTGTCATTAGCTCCAGTTCTGTGTGTGACCCTCTGAATAAATATGTGCCCATTTCCTCATCTATAAATGGAGATAATAATAGCATTTTCATCATAGAGGTTTTGGGTGGATTAAATAATATCCCCTACTTGAAGCATTGGGCACCGTGAAGTGACTGGAATATCCTTTATTAATTACTCCATAATTATTAGCTGTGGATGATAATTTCAAAATACATACTATCATCAGTGTTTTACATTTATAGATCCTATAAGAAGGCAATGAAAATAGGATGCATATCTGATCCCAGCTGAGACAAGGACAGATGCTCAGAAGCTGGGCCATCCCCTACCTCATGATACCCAAGAAGTGGGGAACAATTGAGGGTGCCCTTTCTCTGTCCTGTTCTTGCCCCAACTCTAGTCATCTTTTCTTCTTTCCTCCTTGTCTGAGCACAGACCGTATCACCCCCTGCTTCTGCTCCAAGAGTCTCAGATGTATATTTGATATGTTGTTATACACTTAACTTTATTTAATTTAAAATAAGGTGGTATTTTTATACTGGAACACATTTCATATGGCAGCATTTTTTGTGTGTGCTGCCTGTATTTTTCGCTAGGTCTGGTAACAGTTTTTGAATGAAGTGACATATATCTTTCGTATCAATAGAGACATAATTTTATAGCATTTCTCAACATCATTCCTCGTCTTTTTGTTTTCCTATTGTAAATAATGTGTGGATACCATAAGTTAAATATTATTTTCTTATAGAAGCATCACTCTGAGAATAAGGGCCTAGACAAAGTGATGGAGACTCAAGCCCAAGTGGATGAACTGAAAGGAATCATGGTCAGAAACATAGGTATGTTTCATGGCATAGTCCATACGCACGTGGGCAAAAATGGTAATAGTATACGTGATTGGGGTCAAATTATTCTAGAGAGGCTGAAACAGAACTTCCTTATTCTTACTGTTGGAAGCTAATTGTCAGGTGAGATGTAGAGATGACTTATCTGTGAGACGGTCTACTGTATGAATAGTTTCTTTTCAGTACTTACAACTGTTCTTCATTCATAATTTGTTAATTTACTTAGCAAAACTAATTTCTGACACCCTGACAACAGTCCAGCAACTTACCATCATTTAGTCAGTTTTGGGTAGAGATACTCAGATGGCTGATGTTATCACTACTAGATACTTAAAGTATAACTATTTGACATCCTTAGAAAGTTTGTGGCTCTTGATTAAGAGAAAAAAAGAATTGGACCAAAACACTGTTATAGCCTTCCAAAGTATGAACTGTGATATAAATTTCATCAGCCTGTGTTTTGTCAAGAACCTGTTTAGCACATTAAAATAATCCAGAGAAATGCATCAAGTTTATTTTTAATTATTCAGTGGTATTTCGATTTAGGATGATGCTAATTTTTTAAAAAGCACTGGTTCTCAAAGTGTAGTCCCAGGGCCAGTAGCAGCAGCAGCATCATCTCCTGGCATCCTGTTAGAAATGCAGATTTTCAGGCCCCGACCCAGACCTACCGAATCAGAAACTCTGGGAGTGAAGCTCAGCAATCTTTGTTTCCACAAGTCTTCTGGAGAATTCCAGCGCATACTCAAGTTTGAGAACCACTCCTTTAAATATATCTTCTAAGGGGAATGAATATCTCACAGACAATAACTTTTATAAAATTGAACAGAAGTGATTATGTAATTGTTTTATAAGATATTTAATTGAGACATTATCAAATTTCATAAATGTCCATTTACTTACAATTTTGGATTTAGCATTTGAATTATTTTTATATTTATTATTAGAACAGTTACACATTACGAAAGGACATTTTTAGAAATGTACTTTTGGTCTCACCATCCTAAAGACTCATTTCCATTTTCTTTCCTTTCCATTTTTATCCACATGTATACATAGTTGTGGTCATAGTTTAGATTCAGTTTTGTGGAGGCAGACATGCCTGAGATTGAGTCCTGATTTCACTTCCTGCTTGCTGTTAGCCCTTGACCAATCCTCTAACCTCTGTGAGCTTTATTTCCTAATGTGCAAAAGGGAGGTAATGGAACCTGAGGGTACCAGGGTAAAGGAGGTAATGTATGTAAAAGCACTTTGTATCGTGCCTGGCACATAGTAAGAGCTGAGTGACTGTTAGCAATTGTTAGCTACGTTATGCTCATGTAGTGTTTCATTGAGTTATGTCATAGGTTACCAATTGTGTCCTTATTTGGGACACTGACTCTTCAGAGCTGTGGTACGCAGGGTGCTGTTTTACACCCACACAAGGAGCTCGCTTCCGAGTGTAAGCACTCTGCTTCCTTCATGAACGTCTGACCTTGAAAATGCCTGTTGGGCTGAACAGTGTGCTTAGAGACTTAGGTAAAGCAGTAGCAAGCCCTCTTTGGCATCAGTCCTGCTGATTTAGAGGATCGTGTTCTAATAACAGTTCTGATAGAAATGTTTTTATGCCTATTATGTTTTTTTTTTAACTTTAAGATTCATTTCCAGGAACGAGATTAATACTCAAAAGGCAGAGACATTTTTGTGGTTCTTGATAGGTATGTCTCTTGGCTATTTGAAGTGATTTCCTTTTACTGATTTTAGTTTTAATTCTATGTTTAGATGCAGACAAGAGAACCTATTGAAAAAACTACTAATATTTATTTTCCCCTTTTGTTGGTCTCCAAACGTTTTTATTTTGCCTGAAAGCAGAAGCAGCCAACTACTACAATATTATTCATTGCAGATGCATAATGTTTCCAGAAAATGAACCTCTTTCATCAGCTCCTTTTAGACTTACTTAGTTTTCGAATAATATAAACAGCAGATTAAAACTGTAATCAAAAACGTTTCTAACCATCTCCCTTTGATTTGATTTTTTTAGCAGTTTTATTGAGATACAACTCACACAATTCACCCATTTAAAGTATACAAGCCAGTGGTTTTTACTATAACCACAGAATTGTGAAACCATCACCACAGTCAATTTTAGAACATTTTTATCACCCCCAAAAGCAATCCTGTACCCACTTACACTCACTCCTTTTTTTTCCCCCTCACCTCCAGACCTAAGCAACAATTAACCTCTTTTCTGTCTATAGATTTGCCTATTCTGGAAATTTCATGTAAATGGAATCATATAATATGTGGCCTTTTGTATCTTGGCTTCTTTCACTCAGCATAATGATTTTGAAGTCCATGTTGTAGCATATATCAGTACTTCATTCCTTGTAGCGGCTGAATAACATTCCATTGTATTGATACGTTTGATTTATCATCTATTAGTTGATGGACATTTTGGTGGTTTCTACTTTTTGGTTAATTTTGATGAAGTTCAATTTATTTTTTTCTTCTGTTGCTTGTTCTTTGGATGTCATATTTAAGAGACCATTGCTTAAGCCAGGTCACAAAGATTTACTCTTTTGTTTTCTTCTCAGAGTTTTGTAGTTTTAGCTCTCAACATTTGGTCTGTGATCTATTCTGAATTAATGGTTATGTATAAAGTAAGGAAGGGGTCCAACTTAATTCTCTCAAATGTGTACATCCAGTTGTCCCAGTACCATTTGTTGAAGAGATATTTGTTTTCCCAATGAATGGTCTTAGCACTCTTATCAAAAATCAGTTATTCATAGATGTATGGGTTTATCTGGACTCTCAGTTCAGTGCCATTTAATCTGTATGTCTGTCCTTGTGCCAGTACTGCACTGTCATGATTATTTACATGTGTAGTAAGTTTTAAAGTCAGGAAGTATGTGTCTTCCAACTTTGCTCTTCTTTTTTAGGATTGCTTTGGCTGTTCTGAGTACCTATCATTTCCATAAGAATTTTAAAGTGAGCTTGTCAGTTTCTGCAGGCAAAGTAGCTGGGATTTTGATAGGGATCGTTTTGAATCTGTAGATCAATTTGGGGGGTATTGCCTGTTTAACAATATTAAACGCCTGATCCATGCACACGAGATGCTTTTTCATTTATTTAGGTCTTCTTTAAGTTTTTTTCAACAATATTTTGTAGTGTTCAGTGTACAAGTCTTACATGACAAAGACTTTCTGCTTGACCAAACATTGGACAGGCTCCTCTGAGCCTTCTGTTTGACCAGGCCTCATCCTTGGACTCTGTCCTCTGCCTGCCTAAGCCAGTCTTAGCAAAGAATCCTGCTAAGTCAATCCCCTACCCTTGATATCTTATCACCCTTGATAGCTGATCCAGTTCCTAATCCCCTACCTTTGATGTAGAAATCTTTGTCCTGTCTTTACGGAGATCCTTTTAGGCTGGTTTAGCAAGATTGCCCTATACTTGTTTTCTTCTCTTAGTAATTTTCCATCCAGTGGCTACCCCCTCACTCTGCTCATTGCCTAAAAATCTCCACTTGTCCTTTTTTAAAATTATTGAGATAGAACTTACATACAATATCCTGTGAGTTGAAGGTGTATAATGTGTTGATTTAACACATTTATAATACTGCGAGATGATTACCACCTTTGCTTTAGCTGACATCTATCACATCACATAAATTATTCTTCTGTGGTGAGAACATTTAAGATGTAGTCTCTTAGCAGTTTTGAAGTTTATAATACTGTACTCTTGGCTGTCATCACTGTGCTGGCATTAGATCTCCAGAACACATTCCTCGTCTTGTTGCAAGGTTGTGCCCTTTAACAGTACCTCCCCAGTTTCTCCCTTGGTACCACCATTCCATTCTGTTTCTATGAGTTCAGCAATTTTAGATTCCATACATAAGTAATAGACAATATTTGTCTTTGTCTGGTTTATCTCACAAGGCATAGTGCTCTCAGGGTCCACCTGTGCTGTTGCAAATGACAAGATTTCCTTCTTTCTCGTGGCTTAATATTTGTGTGTGTGTAGTTGTGTCAGTCACACACACACACACACACACACACACCACATTTTCTTTATCCATTCGTCCATTAATGGGTGCTCAGGTTGTTTCCATGTCTTGGCTATTGTGAATAATGCTACAAAAAATATGGGAGTGCAGTTATCTGTACAAAATCCTGTTTATATTTCTTTTGGCTATAGACCCAGAAGTGGAATTGCTAGATCATATAGTAGTTGTATTTTTAATTTTTTGAGAATCCTGGCTGAACCAGTTTACATTTCCACCAACAGAGCAAAGGCGTTCCCTTTCTCCATGTGCTTGCCAGCACTGGTTAGCTCTTGTCTTCTTGGTGACAGCCACCATGACAGGTGTGAGGTGGTATCTCATTGTGCTTTGGATTTGCATTTCCCTGATGACTTTGATTGCCTTTTCATGTCTGTTGGCCATCTGTAGGTCATCTTTGGAGAAATGTCTATTCAGCCAATGAAAAAATTCTGCCCATTTTTCATTGGCTTATTGGGTTTTTGTAACTGAGTTGTATGAATTCTTTGTATGTTTTGGATATTAACCCCTTATCCAATATATGGTTTGTAAATATTTTCTCCCATCCTGTATGCTGCCTTTTCATTTTGTTTATTGTTTCTTTGGCTGTGTAGAGCTTTTTAGTTTGATATAGTCCCACTTGCTGATTTTTGTTTTTGTTGCTTGTGCTTTGGTCGTCATATCCTAAAAAACCATTGCCAAGAGCAATGTCAAGGAGTTTCTGCCCATGTTTTCTTCTAGGCGTTTTATGGTTTCGGTTCTTACATTTAAGTCTTTAATCTATTTTGAGTTAATTTTTTTTTTTGAGTGGTGTACAGTAAGCCCTCACTTACCGGCATCCATGGGTTCTTGGAAACTGTAACTTTAAGTGAAAAGACATACAATGAAACCAGTTTGACCATAGGCTAATTGATATAAACAAGAGTTAAGTTCTTACAGCATATTTCTGGTCACAAAAATATCACCAAACTTCTAAAGAAAGACCCAAAACACTTCTAATATTAAACATTGAAATGAGTGTGAGCTATACCTACATTTAAGAAAGATTAAGAAGAAGAAGTAGAATTATTTTCCAACCTGCTTATTCCAGTTCAGGGTTGCGGATGGCCAGAACCTCTCCTGGTAGCTCAGGGTGCAAGGCGGGCACCCTCCCTGGAAAAGATGCTATCCCATCACACACACACACACACACACACACACACACACACACACACACACACACACACACACACACACACACACAGAGTTTACACTTACCAGTTAACCTAACATGTACATCTTTGGGCTATGGGAGGAAACCAGAGTACCTGGAGAAAACCCACACACGTGGGGAGAACGTGCAAACTCTACACAGATGGGGGCCCTGGCCAGGCATCAGTTTTTTCCTTCTCATCAATGTTATAATGAAATGATGTAATTTGAGGACCTCCTGTGTATAGGAGACCAGTTTCAATTTTCTGCGAGTGATTATCCAGTTTTCCCACATCATTTGTTAAAGAGACTATCCCTTCCCTGTTAGTATGCTTGGCTCCCTTGTCAAATCTTAGTTGACCGTATATGTGGGGCTTTATTTGGGGGCTGAATGTTCTTTTCCATTGGTCCATGTGTCTGTCTTTATGCCAGTACCATGCTGTTTTTAATTACTATAGCTTTGTAATAGTTTGAAATCAAGAAGTGTGATGCCTCTGGCTTTGTTTTCTCAGGATTGCTTTGGCTATTTGAGGTCTTTGAGTGTTCAGTTTCTATTTCTTCCTGATTCAGTCTTGGGAGATTGTATGTTTCTTGGAATTCAGTTGACCCCTGAGCAGCGTAGGTTTCAACTGCACGGGTCCAACCTAGATGTGGATTTTTTGCCCCCAAAAAAATACACGGTCAGCCCTCCGTACCCCCCAGTTTTGCATCCACAGATTCAGCCAGCCGTGGATTGAAAACAGTATTTGATCTGCAGTTGGGAATCTGTGGATGCAGAGGGCTGATTTAAGTTATACATGGAATTTTGACTGCACGGGGCGGGGGGGTCAGTGCCCCTAACACCCATGCTGTTCAAGGGTAAACTGTATGTCCATTTCTTCTAGGTTATCTAATTTGTTGGCATATAATTGTTCATAGTAATATCTTATGATCCTGTGTGTTTCTGTAATGTCAGCTGTAATGTCTCCTCTTTTCTGATTTTGTTACTTTATTTATTAAATTTATTGGGGGTAACATTGGTTAACAACATTATTAATTTTCAAGTGTACAAGATTATAATTGGATATCTGTGTGTACTCTATTGCATGTTCCCCACCCGAAGAGTAGTTTCCTTCAGTTATCATATATTTGACCCCCTTTACCTGCCTCACCCTCTCCCCACCCTGTTCCCCTCTGGTAACCACCATTCTGTGACCTGTATCTGTGAGTTAGTTTTGTTTTGTTAGTTTGTTAATTTTTGTTTTATATGCCACATCTGAGTGAAATCATACGATTTTTGTCCTTCTCAGTCTGACATCCTTCACTTAGCAGAATACTGTCAGTATCCACCAGGCTGTCACAAATTGCAATGTTTCATCTTTTTTATGGCTGAGTAGTATTCCACTGTATATATGTACATCTTTTTTTGTCCACATTTCTGATTTTATTTATTTGAGTCTTCTCTTTTTTTCTTAGTCTAACTAAAGGTTTGTCGATTTTGTTTATCTTTTCAAAAAACAAAAAATAAAAACAGCTCTTAGATTCGTTGATCTTTTCTATTGTTTTTCTGGTCTCTATTTCATTTATTTCCACTCTTATTGTTATTTTCTTTCATCTAATGTTGGGCTTAGTTCTTCTTTTTCTAGTTCCTTGAGATGTAAAGTTATGTTATTTGATATCTTTCTATAGTCTTAATATATGCATTTATCACTATAAACTTTTCTGTCAGAACTGCTTTTTTCTTTTTTTATATTGGTTGATGTTTTTAATTCAAATATTATCTGATTATTGTCTTCTTTGTTTTTTTTTTAATTAAAATTTTTGGGGTGACAATGGATAGTAAAATTACATAGGTTTCAAGTGTACAATTCTGTAATACATCATATATATATATCACATTGTGTGTTCACCACCCAGAGTCAAGAACTGCTTTTTCAGCAGCCCATAGGTTTTGGTGTGTTGTGTTCCCATTTTCATTTGTTTTGAGGTATTTTTTATTTCCCTTTTGATTTCTTCTTTTACCTACTGGTTGTTCGGGAATGTGTTGTTTAGTTTGCACATATTTGTAGATTTTCCAGCCTTCCTATCATTGATTTCTAGTTTCATACCATTGTGGTTGTAAAAGATAGGTAGTATGATTTCAGTCTTCTTAAATTTCTGAAGATTTGTTTTGTGTTCTGTCATCTGATCTATCCTGGAGAATGTTCTTTGTGCAATTCAGAAGAACCTATATTCTGCTGCTGTTGCATGAAATGTTCTGTCCATGTCTGTTTCGGTCTGTGTAGTGTAACGTATGGTTCAAGTGCAATATTTCCTTGTTGATTTTCTGTCTGGATGATCTATCCATTGCTGAAAGTGGGGTGTTGAGTTCCCCACCTATTATTGTATTGTTGTCTGTTGCTGTCTTCAGATTTGGTAGTGTTTGCTTAAGATACTTCCCCGATGTTGTGTGTGTATATGATTGTCATATCTTCTTGATGTATTGGCCACTTTCTTGTTATGTAATGACCTTATTTGTCTCTTATTACTGTTCTTGGCATACAGTCTTGTTTTTTTGAAATAAGTATACCTATCCTCACTTTCTTTTGGTTTCTACTTGTGTGGATTATCTTTTTCCATTCCTTCACTATGAGTGTACTTAAATCTGAAGTGAGTCTCTTGTAGGCAGCATATATTTGGGCTTTTTTTTTTATCCACCCAGTTACTCTGTGCCTTTTGATTGCTGAGTTAAATGCATTTATAATTAGAGTAATTATTTATATGTAAGGATTTACTAATTCCATCGTATCCATTGCTTTCTGGTTGCTTTGTAGTTTCATTGTTCCTTTTTCCCTGTATTTCTGCCTTCATTTTGAAATTGGTGATTTTCTGTGGTAGTATACTCTATTTCCCATTTCTTTATCTTTTGTGAATCGACTCTAGGTTTTTGTTTTGTGGTTACCATGGGGCTTACATAAAACGTCTTATTGATAAAGGTTGGTGCAAAAGTAATTGCGGTTTAAAAGGTTAAAAATAATTGCAAATACCACAGTTACTTTTGCACCAACCTAATAGTCCATTTTAAGCTGATAACAGCTTAACTTCAATCACACACAAAAGCTCCCCATTTGCTCCTACTCTGTTATATTTTTGATGTTACAATCTACCTAATTTTACCACCCTTCTCCTTCAGGAACAATACTTATTCTAATAGTTGTACATTTGATGGAGTCTCATGTAGATCACATAGGCATTCTTTGCTCTTTTGTGTTCGTTGTTGTTATCCTCTGATTGGGTTATTTCAAGCTTCCTATCCTCTAGCTCGCTTACCCTGTTTTCCAATCGATCTACTCTCTGGTGGATGCTCTTTACTGCATTTTTTTCATTTCATTCATTGAATTCTTCAGCTCCAGAATTTCTGTTTGGTTCTCCTTTATGATTTTTATCTCTTTGTTAAATTTCAGATTTTGTTCATGTACTGTTTTCCTGATTTCATTGAATTGCCTTTCTGTGTTTTCTTGTACCTTGTTGAGTTTCCACAAAACAGCTATTTTGAATTCTTTATCAGCTAGATCACAAAATTTTGTGTCTGATTTCAGTTATCAGAGGATGATTGTTACCTTTTGGTGATGACATGCTTCCTTGATTTTTTTTTTCAGTTTATTGGGGTGACAATTGTTAGTAAAATTACATAGATTTCAGGTGTACAATTCTGTATTACATCATCTATAAATCCCATTGTGTGTTAACCAAAGACGGAGTCAGTTCTCCTTCCATCACCATATATTTTATCCCCCTTACCCTCGTCTCCCACCCCCACCCCCCTTACCCTCTGGTAACCACTAAACTATTGTCTGTGTCTATGAGTTCCTTGGTTCTTAATTTTCCGTGGAGTTTTGTATTGCTGCTTTCTCATTTGAAGTATCAGACACCCCCTCATATCTTTACTAGTTGCCTTCAGGTGGCAAATACTGTTCATCGGTCCTCTTCTATCTGGAGTTTTCGTCAACCTTGTACGGGTACACCTCCATGCTTCTTGCTCCCTCTTGTGGCAGAATTCGTAAACTTTTATATCTTTTCTGGTCTTAAACTCACCAGGCTGACTCCTGGAAATCTCTCTTTCGTTTTCCAGAAGATGGCACTACAGCTCAATTTTATGGTTTCCCCTTTGTCCACAGACCCTTGTCTGATATTCTAAGAGCATTCCTTTTACATTGCACTCAGGAGCACACATTGCTCATGTATAGAAATACCGGTGATTTTCCTATACTGATCTTGTATTGTGCAACCTTGGACAACTTCTTTATTAGTTCTAAAAGCTTTTTAGTGGATTCCTTATGACTTTCTATATAAAGGATCATATCATCTGAAAATAGACATAGGGTTTAATTCTTCTTTTACAATCTGGATGCCTTTCATTTCTTTCTCCTACCCAGTTGCTGTTTCTAGAACCTCCAGTATGTCAAATAAAAGTGGCAAGATTGGACATCCTTGTCTTATTCCTGGTCTTAGGGACTCTTTCACAATTAAGGATGATATTAGTTGTGGTTCTTTCATAGATGCCGTTTATCAGGTTTAGGAAGTGCCCTTCTATTTCCTGTTTGTAGAATGGTTTTATAATGAAAAGGTGTTAGATTTTGTCAATTGCTTTTTTGTATCTATTGAAATGATCATCTGGTTTTTGTCCTTTATTCTATTAACACACTAGATTGCAATGATTGATTTTTGGATATTAAATCAACCTTGCATTTCTAAAATAAATGCCACTTCATAATGGTCTGTAATCCTTTTTGTTTATTTTTATTTTTTAAATTCTATTTTAAGTATGTTTTTCCAGGACCCATCAGCTCCAAGTCAAGTAGTTGTTTCAATCTAGTTGTGGAGGGTGCAGCTCACAGCAGCCCATGCGGGGATCAAACTGGCAACCATGGTGTTAAGAGCACCACACTGTAACCAACTGAGCTAACCAGCCACCCCTATAATCCTTTTTATATATTGCTGGATTTATTCTGCTAGTATTTTATTGGAGACTATTTTATGTCTGTATTGAGAGAGAGAGAGAGAGAAATTTGTTATTGTGGTGAGTGGCAACATTTTAGTTCAATGGCAACATTTCATGAGAACGGCCTCTGGTGTCTCTTCTTATAAGGGCACTTATCCTGTCATAAGCCCTCATGACCTCATCTAAACCAAATCACCTCCCAAAGGCCCATCTCCAACTGCCATCACATTGGGTGCTAAGATTTCAGTGTATGAATCTGGGGGGACACAATTCAGTGGATATAACATCTTCTCTTTAATGTAGATATTTACTGCTATAAATTTCCTTCTGTGAGAGGCTTTCAGTCCATCCCATGTGCTTTCCTTCTGTTACTTTAAATCCAACAGCTGAGCCCCCTCTAAGTAAGTTTCTAATCTCTGCTCCTTGTCCTGTGCATGGGTCACACTTTCCTGTTTGTTTTTTATCTCATAATTTTTGTGTTGTTGAAAACTGGACTTTTTAGATAATGTAGCAACTCTGGGCACTGATTCTCAACCCCCAGGGTTTGTTGTTTGCTTGATTATTTGTTTAGTGATTGGGCTGGGCTTTTTTTTTTTTTAAGTGTGTTTCTCCCACAGTGTGCAGCCTCTCATGGCACTTCTCAGAGGAAACAACCTTGGGCATGCACACAGTCACCCTGGAATGACATGGCTCTCATTGAGTGTCTCTTTTCCTGATCTCCCTGTTGTACTTCTAGCTAGTCTGCTCCTGTTGGTGTCTCGCCCAGCTATTAGCCTCTACTAATTGCAGGCTAATTGCTCTATTTTTTTCCAGCAGTTCCCCAGACATAAATTGCTCCAGTCTGATCTAATTAGATTTGGGCTGCCTTGTCTTTGTGGCCAGTCTTAGACATTTGTTCTGACCTCAGGAGGGTTCTTAGCTGTCTCTTCCCCTGATACTCTGTTAAACTTCTGGCTGGTCTGTGGCTTTACTTGTGGTTCTCATGAAGCTGCATCTTAATTGCTTATCTCCATTGTTTTGACAGCATCCTTAGGCTTGAACTTCCCCATGCTCTGTTCCAGATAAAGTCTGTTCTCTTAGGAAAGCTCTCTATTCCTAAGGCCTGCCAATCCGCCTGGGAACAATCCCCAAGCCACTGCTCTAGAGCTGTGGGTAGGGGCAGTGGACTACTTCTCTTGGAGTGACACCATTGCTCTACCTGTGGAGTGCTGGGTAACTTGTGGTTTTTTTGGCTTGCCTGTGGCAGCATGGAACCTCTGCTGTATGAGTAAGTCAGGGCAAGGACACTCAGGGCCCAGTATTCTCGGCCTGCCACTTGAGCTTCTGCCCTGTGTGTTGGGGCTAGGTGGAGGAAGGGAGCCCCAGACCTATCCCCTGTGCCTTGCTGGAGGAGAACGTCTGCATCTTGTGGCTTGGAGTGGGGGGGGATAGGAGGACAGATGCTGATGACTTGCCCTCATGGGTAGGAAGCAAAGCCTTTGACTGGGACCTCAGGAGAAAGAGAACCCCCCAGCACTACTTGCCAGGAACAGAGCTTCCATCTCTCTGAGCTTTGGGTTAGAGCAGGTCCTGGTTTAAATGCCATAGACTCGCTGTTCTTACTGAGAATTAGTTGATTTTCTTCATTTGCTGTATGTCCTTAGGACAGTCCCAGTTTTCAGAGACTTTAAGTGGTTGTTGTTTGTTTGTTTTTATTTTTATGTTTTCTGATTATGGTTGTTTTGTTGGAGAGAGGGTTTGTGCAGTTCCTCACAACACAATTCTTGAAGTCTCCAACTCTCAACTTATTTTGAAGTTTCCTTTTTTTTCACTTTCAGATTATACCCTTAGTTTAGAGGTTTGTAAACTATATTCCTTGGATAGAATCTGGCCTATTTTTCTACATAAAGTTTCCTTGGAAAACAGTCATACCCATGTGTTTACATATTTTCTCTGCCTGACAGAGGTGAGTAATTGCTACCGAGACAGTTTGGCCCATAAAGCCAGATATTTAGTATCTGGCCCTTTACAGAAAAAAAACTGCCAACCCCTACTTTAATTGATAAGCTTTACTAAAGTCTTTTATTACTTAAAGATAATAAGTGCTTCACTAGTAAATGTGAATTGTCAAGAATACTAAGTATAATTAAAAATAAGATTTGTCTTAAAACAAAGACAAAAATAGCAGATTTTTAATGTAAACATGTTATTTTCTGTTTTTCCAACATTTTTAGATCTGGTAGCTCAGCGAGGAGAAAGATTGGAATTATTGATAGATAAAACAGAAAATCTCGTGGATTCGGTAAGTACGGGCTATGATGATATTTTTCAGGATGTAGAGAATGTGTGGTTGATAGCTAACATAGTAGGGAAATGTCTTAAATTTAATACTGTAGTGTTTTTTTTTTCTTTTCTAACCTCCATTATCTGATTACATTGTGATTACAAGGATAACAATGAGGCATAGAAAAAAAGCCAGGACCCATTAATACCCATTAAGGAAGCTTTGGTTTGGAAAACATACGCAATTTAGAGAAACAATTTGTTTAAAGCTTTGAACTGATGTGTACATAATTCAGCACCTTCTAAGCACATTTTGTAAAACACGAAACAAATTTTCAGGCTCCTTGCGACCTAGTGTGAATCCTGAAAACTGGACAGTTCATTCATTTTCTTGCTCACTGTGACAGCTTGAGCCTTCCGTGTGTCAAGCGAGAGGCAGGATCGGGAAGGGCCACTGAGCCTTAAAGGAGTCAGTGTCCCTGTGACCTACTTACGCTACAGTTCCGTGTGTCTTCGCACTCTCCATCCGGTTAGTGGATGAAGGTTTTGAGGAAAGATGATAGATACAATGGTGAATAGAAAGAGGGCAGAGATCAGTTACAGTTTGGGTCTCTACAATTACAAATTGAAATGCAGAGTGGAAGATTACACCTTGGAACAGACCCATGGGTGATCAGGTTCATTCTTACTGGCAGCTAGATTGTAGAGGTTAACAGCACAAGTTCTAGAGGCCGGCTACCTGGGATTGACTCCATTTCTGCCACTTACTGGTCATGTGACCTTAGGCAAGTTACTTAACCTCTCTGTGCTTCAGTGATTATCTGTAAAGTGGAGATACCTACTCCATAGTGTTTGGAGAGTTAAGTCAGATGATGCATGCAAAATGCCCAACACAGTGTCTGGTACATAGTAAGAGCTATTTAAATGTTTGTTGTTATTGTTGGTTTTACTGGGACATTCATTAACAGTATGTCTTAGAAGGATAACAGTTTTTTGTTTGTGTTTGTTTGTTTGTTTTGTTTTGTTTTTTATCAAAGCCCATGGTAGTTACAGGAAGGATGGCACCATACAGGAAGTCAAAACCCCAGGATGCTGTAGTGGCTCCCTTTATAACCCATTGCTGGGGGCCAAAGAGGGCAAAGCAGTATGTGATGCCAGATCTGCAGACCGGTGTCTTTGCTGTTCCCAGTCCATCTCTTAGCTACTCCTAATCCCAGAAGGTTATCCCGTTTAGCTGGAACAGTCTGTATTTGACCAGCACTAGTATAGTCTGTACTTTCCAAATGAAAGTCTTCTTAATTTTGTTGACTACACATCCCAGGATAACAAAAGCTGCTAATTAACTAACAGATGTCTCATTTCTGGAGGAATAACATACGTAGGATAAAGCGCAGCAAGGGTACTACTGTTAGTAAGTGTACAGTTCATTAGTTTTCACATCTGCCTGTACCCATGTGACCACCACCTGGATCAAGATAGAACACATTTCTAGCACCTCCAAAGGCTGGCTTATGCCCCTTCCAGGTAATCATCCCCAACAGAGGTAACCATGTTTCTGACTTACATCATCCTAGACGATATTTTGCCTGTTCTTAAAATGTATAGAAATAGAATCATATGTTATGTAAGCTTTTGTGTCTGGCCTCTTTTACTCACCACAGCTGTGAGATCCATCAACATCGTTGAATGTAGTAATAGTTTATTCTTTTTTTATCATTTTTCACTGTTCATTTTACAAACCTGCCTACCACAATTTGTTTATACGTTCTCCTCTGTGGGGCTTGAATTCTGGATTCTCTATTTTATTTCACTGATCTGTCTGTCTGCCTTTATGCCAATACCACACTGTATTGATAACTAGAGCTTTATAGAATTTCCTAAGTCCTCCAACTATGTTCTTCTCCAGGACTGTCTTCACTATTTTCGGTCTTTTGCATTTCCAATTATATTTCAGAATAAGCTTGTTACTTTTTACCTTTAACAAAATCTTGTATCTTTGATTGTGATTGCATTTAATCTATAGGTCAATTTAGGGAGCATTGGTATCTTGCCAGCATTGCGTCTTCCTTTCCATAAATATGGCATGTCTCTGCTTCTGCATAGGACATCTTTTCTTTTTTTCCAACAATGTTTGGTAGTTTTTGGTGTACAGGTCTTGCACATATTTTGTGAAACTTACCCTTAAGAATGTCATGCTTATGTAGTCTATAAATTTTTAAATTTCATTTTCAATATTTATTGCTAATATATAGAAATAAAATTGATTTTTGTATATTGACCTGGTTTGTATCCTTCAACTTTATAAAATTCACTTATTACTTCTTGGAGCTTTTTTGTAGATTCTTGCCTTTTATTTCTTTGCCTTACCTTACTGCACTGGGTAGAATTTTCTACACAATAGTGAATGCAAGCAGTGACAGTGGAAATTTTTGTGTGTAGCACATGTTATGGGGGAAAATGCAATATTTTCACTAATTATGTTGTTAACCATAGATTTTTTGTTTTTTGAGCGTCCTTTCATCAGGTGGAAGAAATTCACTTCAGTTCTTCATTTGACAGTTTTATTCATGAATTTTATCAAGTATTTTTCTCCATCCATTGAAAGGATTGTATGGCTTTTCTCCTTTATTCAGTTACTATGACTGAATATAACTTATTCAGTCAACATTTATTTTTAACATCTTATTGGATTTGCTATTGTTTTGTTCAGGAATTTTGCATCTGCGTTCATCAGGGATATTGGTCTGTAATATATTACTCTTTTTAGGCTTTGGTATCAAGGATATGCTGGCCTCATCAGAGGAGCTGGGAAGACCTCTCTCTATCCTCCAACAGAGTTTAGATACTGTTGGTATTATCTGTTCCTTGGCTGTTTGGAAGAATTCACCAGTGAAGCTGTCTCAGCCTGGAGTTTTGTTTGTGGGAAGGTTTTAAATCTACCATTTTGATACTTGTTTCCTATTTGTACCATCTGTCCGTTGTTCCCTTCTCCCCCTTTTTCTGCCTTCTGATCAACTCGTTGAGTGTTGTCTAAATTCCATTTTTACCTCCTCTATCAGCTTATTAGCTATACCTCTTTGTTATTTGATGTTTGCCTTAGGGTTTACAGTATAAGTCATTACCTTATCATAGTCCGCCTTCAAGTGGTATTATTTCACTTCACAAAAACAGTATAAGAACCTTCCAATAGCATACCTCCATCTGACCTTCCTGGCCATGATGCTGTTTTATAATACTTTTATTTACACATATATTAGAAACCTCATGATACATTGTTATTATTTTTGTTTAAACAGTTGATTATCTTTTAAAGAGATTTAAATAATAAGAAAAAACATCTTTCTGTTTACTCATTTCTTGTAACTTCATTCTTTTCTGGATCCAGATTTTCATCTGGTGTCATTTTATTTCTACCCATAGGACGTCTTTTAACATTTTTTGTAGTACAGTTCTGCTAATAATGAATTCTTTTTAGCATTTGTATGTCCAAAAAAGCCTTTATTTATTTCACTTCCTTATTTTAAAGGTATTTTCTTTCAATATTTTAAAGGTGTTCCATCACTGTCTTACACATTCTTTCTGACAAAAATTCTGTCATTCTTGCATACATAATGTATGTTTTTCTTCTCTAGGTGCTTCCTTTTTTATTAATTTCAGGTGTACAAAACAACCTAATGATTAGACATTTACACCCCTCACAAAGTGATAAGCCCCCCCAATCTACTACCCCTCTGATGTCATGTATAGCTGTTACAATACCATTGACTATATTCCCTATACTCTACATCCCATGACTATATATATATATAGTCTGTGTATACAGACTATATATATATACAGACTGTGTGTGTGTGTGTGTGTATATAATTATAGTTGACATTCAGTATTATTCAGCTTCAGCTTCAGATGTATAGCGTGGTGGTCAGGCATCTACACAGTCTATGAAGTGATCCCCCTGGTGCTTTAAAGGTTTACTTTTTATCACTGGTTTTAAGAAATTTGGTTATAATGTGCTTTGGTGTGGTTTTTTCATGTTTCTTCAGCTTTGGGTGTGTTGAGCTGTGGGTTTGTAATTTTTGACAAATCATGAGAATATACAGACGTTATTTCTGCAAATATTTTTCTATCCCTCTTCTCTCCTTCTAGGACTCCAGTTACATGTACATTAAGCCACTTGAAGTTGTCCCGCAGCTCACTGATGCCGTGCTCATTTTTGTCAGTCTCTTTTCTTTCTGTTTTCACTTAGGATAGTGTCTATTGGTATGTCTTCAAGTTTATGTATCTTCTGCAGTTTATAATGTGCTAATACTCCCATATCATGTATTTTTCATCTCTACAAGTTTGATTTACATCGTTTCATATCGCCCATGTGTCTCTTTAACATGTGCATGCCTTCCTCTACCTTCTTGAATATATGGAATATGTTTATAATTGAAATGTTTATTCTACTTACGTGTCATGTAAATATTGATAGAGTTGGGTTTAAGTAAGATACGTTGGTCTTTGGTTTGTATTTGCCCCAGTGTCTTTGTTCCTCTTTATCTTTCTTAATTTGTTTACTCAGATATTTTAAAAATTGTTTCATTTTATCACATCTTGTTTTTTTAACAGTTTTATTGAACTATTTTTTATTGATAAATAATCCACAGACATGTGATTGACCCATCATTTAAAGTATACATTTCAATGGTTTTCTGGAATATTACAATTCTTTCAATTGTGGTTAAGATATATACCAGTATAACATAAAATTTGCCATTTTAACCATATAATTCAGTGACATTAATTATATTCACAATGTGGTGCAACCATCACTAATTCCAAAACTTTGTCATCATCCCAAGCAGAAATTCTGTAGCCATTAATCAGTAACTCCTCACTCCCCTTACCTCCAGACCCCAGTTCTAATCGTACTTACTGTCTCTATGAATTTTCCTATTCCAGGTGCCTTCATATAAGTGGAATTCCACAATATTTGCCCTTTTGCATCTGGCTTATTTCACTTAGCATAATATTTTCAAGATTCATCCATGTTGTAGCGTGTGTCAGAATTTCCTTCCTTTTTGTGACTGAAGAATATTCCATTGTATGCGTACAACACATTTTTTGTATCCATTAATATGGATGGACCCTTTGGGTTGTCTCCATCTTTGGGCTATTGTGAGTAAGGCTACTGTGAATGTTGACGTAGAAGTATCTGTTCATGTCCATGTGTTCAGTTCCTTTGGGTCTGTATCTAGGAGTAGAATTGCTGGGTCATATAGTAGTTCTATAATTAGCTTTTTGAGGGACTGCCAAACTTTTCCATAGTTACTGCACCATTTTACGTTCCCACCAGCAATATACAAGGGTATCATTTTTTCCACATCCTCAACAACACTTGTTATTTTTCCATCTTTTTATTCTAGCCATCCTGGTGGTTATGAAGTGGTATCTCATTGTGGTTTTGATTTGCTCTTTCCTAATGACTAATGACATTGAGCATCTTTTCATGTGCTTATCGGCCATTTGTATATCTTCTTTGGAGAAATTATTCAAGTCCTTTGCCCATTTTTTAAAAGGGAGTCATCAGCTTCTAATGAAACCATCTATATGGAGCAAAGAGATCATCAGGCTGATCAGCTTGCCCCTGTCATTCTCATAGGGATTTTTATATCTTCTTGTTCTCTTCTACCCCCTACTCAACTCCCCAAGGGAAGCTTTGGTAAGGTGAAACAATTGTTTTTTGTAGCTGAACTGGTTTTAAAATAGGTGATTTGTAAGAGTTCATATATTGACTTGAGGATTGTAGAGGAATCTCCACTCTGATGTATTTTATCACACGACTACATTTAGGTTTATTCATTTCGTTGCTCACTACTTTTTCTGATTCACATTATCGTCCTCTTTCTTGGATTCTTTATTGTGATTTAGTTTGTGAGTAATTGCAGAGTTCAGTTAACTGAGACGTTCACAAACTGTACAGTTTAGAGGGCAGAATCCCCAAGACCTGCCTGTTCTGACTCCAACTGCAAGTGTATTTGTTCCCCAAACCACCCTCAGGTTTGATCATTGACTAGAAGGACTCACAGAACCCCATGAAAGCTGTTACACTCACAGGTACCTGTTGTGCTGCCCTCATGGAATCAGGACGCTTTACTGTCCCAGCATAGATGTGTGACAACATGCATACAATATCGTCAAGCAGGGAAGCTTGTCCAGGCCTTGGTGATCAGTTTTTATTGAGATCTCATTATATAAGCACAACTGACTGCTGGCCCACTTGCTTGATTTCTCTCCAGTGTCCAGCTTTTCTAGGTGTACAGCTGGTTTTTCTGTAGTGACTAGTCCCCATCCTCAATGACATTGTTACTCTTTGGCTAGCTGAGGCCAAACGTCAGACCCCTTTTGGGGCAAGTGTAGGTTCTTCACTACACAGTAAAGCTGATGGGCATCTGGGTCGTTTCCATTTTTGAGATAAGACAAATAGCACAGTTGGAAATATTTTTGTATGTGTCTTTTGGTGAACTTGTGCATGCGTCTCTCTTGGGTGTATACCTAGGAGTGGAATTGCTGGGCTATTAGGGAATTTTATTGTTTGTTTGATTTAAACTGCTTGTGTCCTGGTGGGAGTGGTTAGTTGATACTGAGAAATTGATGTTTCAAAAGAAAATGAATAACTGAAGGAGTGAAGTTTTTTGGGTTTTGGCCTCATACAGGTAAGAACTTATCTTCCTGTTGAAATTGAACAGGCTTAATGGCTCAGAATCCCAGCATTATACTGGGCAGAACAGGCAAATGTGTTTGCAGCCAGCTGCCCTAGAAGTCTTTCTCATTGGAAGCGTAGAGGATAAGGCTTTCCCACCAACAGGAGGAACCACTTCTAATGGTTGACATCATGGGTATGGCTATGGTGAAGAAAAAGGAGAGAAGCCTTTCCCCTGGGCTCCGACTGCTTTGGGGGAACTAGTGATCATGAATGGCCAGTCTCACATGTGAAGAGGAGGAGGGGTAAAAACACTGGGACTTAACAGAGTAAATGAAAGTAAAAGTTTTGGAGGTCTTTCTGCAAATCAATCATATACTCAGTGCCAGGAACCAAACAATTCATGCTTTTTTTTCCTAGTCTGTCACCTTCAAAACAACCAGCAGAAATCTTGCCCGAGCCATGTGTATGAAGAATCTCAAGCTTACCATCATCATCATCATCGTATCAATTGTAAGTTTTTGTCCTCTTTGTGTTTGATCTTATTTTTTAATCTCTAAGAAATTGGGTAGTGGAATTCTTTCTAATAATGAGCACTCTAACATGAGCTACGTAGGCAGGGGCTTGCCTATGAAGTCACATTGGAATATTATCTTGACTTAAACCCCATCTCCCTGTTGAGAATTCTTACTATAAGGAGTTGTGCAAGGCATTCCAAATATTTCTGGATATTTACTGTTTTTGCCACTACTGAAATGGGATTCTTTTAAAATTGCATTTTCTTATTTCCATATTTTCTAATTATATTTCTGTTTAGTAGTTGATTCTATTTACTATTCCTTTATTTCTGTTTTCTCTTTTCTAATTGCTGTATTGTGTGTCTGGCGACTTTGTATACCTCTTTTTTTTTGAGATTTTATTGGGGAAGCAGAACAGAACTTTATTGGGGTACAGTGTGTACTTCCGGGACTTTTTCTAAGTCAGGTTGTTGTCCTTTCCATCTTAGTTGTGGAGGGCGCAGCTCAGCTCCAGGTCCAGTTGCTGTTGTTAGTTACAGGGGGCGCAGCCCACCATCCCTTGCAGGAGTCGAATTGGCAACCTTGTGGTTGAGAGGACGCACTCCAACCAACTGAGCCATCCAGGAGCTCAGTGGCAGCTCAGCTCAAGGTGCCATGTTCAATCTTAGTTGCAGGGGGCGCAGCCCACCGTCCCTGTGGGAGTCGAGGAGTTGAACTGGCAGCCTTGTGGTTTCAGAGCCCGCACTCCAACTAGCTGAGCCATCTAGCCACCCGGGAGCTCAGTGGCAGCTCTTTGTCTTCATTCTAGTTGTGGAGGGCGCAGCTCACTGGCCCATGTGGGAATCAAACCGGCAGCCCTGTTGCCCAGAGCTCGCCCTCTAACCAACTGAGCCACCTGTCCGCCCCGCATACCTCTTATTAATCACCATAGTTTGTTAGTTGATTCTTCAGTGTGCTATAGGTCAGGAGTCAGCAAACATGTTCTGTAAAGTGCCATATAATAAATATTTTA
Source organism: Rhinolophus ferrumequinum (assembly GCF_004115265.2). Classification (NCBI taxonomy): domain Eukaryota; kingdom Metazoa; phylum Chordata; class Mammalia; order Chiroptera; family Rhinolophidae; genus Rhinolophus; species Rhinolophus ferrumequinum. Next base: position 5,105,475 of record NC_046284.1, on the reverse strand, counting down.
AGCTTTGCGGGCCACATACAGTCTGTTACATATTCTTATTTTTAAGCAACCCTTTAAAATTATAGAAACCATTCTTGGCTCACAAGCCATGGGCTGTAGTTTACTGACCCCTGCTATATAACTAAATTTACAGTACCATCTGTTAATAATTTTCACTTCATCAAATTCATATATGTATGTATGTATGTGTGTGTGTATATATATATATATATATATATACACACACACACATACACTACATATAATTGTATATACTTATATTTTTTTTCTTGCATTTACTAGTAGCAATGTTCAATAATTATGGTGTCAGTGGGCATCTTTATTTAGTTCCCGGTTTTAACTGAAATGCTTCTAATATGTCATTCAGAAGAGTGATACTTACTGTGAATTCTCACTAGATTTTTCTTGTCAAGTTAAGGAACTTTTATTTCTAGATTGCTAAAACTTTTATCAGGAATAGGCTTTTAACTTTAGGGAATGATGTTTCTTTACCCAATGAATTGATAATGAGACTATTTGTATTTAATGTATTGAATTACATTAATAAATGCATTTATAGATAACTATTCTTTCATTTCTGGGATAAATACTAAGAAGTTATTATGTAGTCTTTTAATACATGATGAGTTCAACTTCCTAATATTTATTTAGTAGTTCTCTTGTCTGTAAATATAAATTAGTCTATATGCTATGCTCTCCTTTTGGAACTCTTATGTAAACAGATTATTGGACCTCTTTGAACTATTCTGCATCTCTAGTAACCTTTTTAGCATGTTTAAACTCCTTTTTGCATTGCATTCTGGGAGAATCACTCAGCTAACTCTTCCAGCAAACTAAATTTATTTTCAGCTCTGTTCATTCTGCTATCGAGCTCTTCTGTTTATTTATTTGTATAGCCATGTTTTAGATTTCTAAGAAGTTTCCTTCTTCTTAACTTTAACCTTGTTTTTATGGAACTTGTACTTGTTAACAGATGTACTGTATCCTTGAATTTCTCTGGATACATAGTGAGAGCTATATCACAGGGAATTACATAACTTACACAAGGCTGGGAGCTGGCTAGGCAAGCCCCAAATCTGTAGAGCACGCTGTCAAGAAGGGCAGAATTCCTTCTTCAAGGAAACCTCAGCTTTGCTCTTAAGGCCTTTTAACTGGTTGAATCAGGCTCATTCAGATTATATAGGATAAACTGTCTTACTTAAAGTCAACTGTTAGGAATTCTAATCACAGCTGCAGAATAAAACAGCACACTGTAGCCAAGCCGAGTCGACACATAAAGCCGACCTCACAGAAATATAGTTTCTATATGTAATGGGTTCATTATTTTTATTTTGAAATACATTCTAGGTCTTTTTTTTAAATTTTCATTTCTAATATGGTAAGTGTTGATCATTTTGACGCCCTTCAGCAAGAGCCTCTTGGAGTCTTCACCAGTTTTTAAGAGTGTCAAATGTTCCTGGAGCAAACATTTGAGAGCTGCTGCTCTAAGAAGGAGGGGGGATGCAGGACTTTGGGGGTGCTTGGTGACTGGGCAAGTAGCCTTTCCTCCCTGTCCTCTTGGCATTTGCAGAAGCCCGAAGTTCCCTCCAAGCAGATACCCTGCCTCAGTCCAATTTGCCTCAATCCCTGTTGGAGGTCCTCAGGTTTGGCAGAAGGGCAGGCACAGACCTGTTGGTGTTTTACTGGCCATTGTGTCATAACCTTAAATGTCTCCTTGCTCACGATCCCCAGGTGGCACATTCTAGACTCATCGGCTTTTTTCTCCCCTCTTCTTTGGTCTGGGAATTTTGATTGATTTATGAAGCTGGGTTGTTGTTACATTCAAATTATATTTATTGATTACTTAGCACATGCAGAGTACTGCTCTAAGTGTAATACCAATCTTTGCCAAATGGTGTTGTCACCTAACATTGTACTTCAGCTTTAAAAATCCTTATATTTCACTTACGGCAAATGGTCAACTTTATATCAAATTGGAATATGTGTGTGTGCATGTGTGTGTGTGTGTGACTGTATATGTGTGTGAATGTGTATGTGTGTGAGTGTATGTGATGTGTATGGTTTAACCTATTCATTAATAAGCAGAATTTGCTGTAAACCACCTCCCAACATTTGTAGACAAGTAAGGTAAAACAGTTTGATGACTTTTGGGAGGGGGCGTGGAATTCGTAATTTTTTTTTTCCCCAAGCATGTGAATAATGACATCAGTCACTTAAAGATCTCAAAAAGTTGTAATTTAAAGCACACCAGAATGACTAATTTTCACACTATACCTGATGTTTAAAATAAATCTACTTTTGGAATGAAGTGATGTGAGCAAGCACACACTATTAAAATACCATAACGTAAAATGACAATACTCTAATTAAAAAGCTAACACATCGCTAATGGGACTGGGGTTTTTGCTGTGTTTCTTTTATCATCAGTTTTCCTTTGATTTGGTGATTATAATTATTGTGTCCTTACTCACTGAAAGGTTAGTAATGACATTCTTGCTCACAAGTGGTAGAGAGGTAGAGTCTCTACTCGCGCTTTTTAATTTTTTGTGATCCTAATCCATGTATAAAGCCTAAGATTGTACTTAATAAAATCATACTTCAAGGGAGCTACAGCAATTTGGGATCCTTATGACAATGGCATCTGTGTAGGAGAGGCTCGCGTACCTCCATTCTTCCCAATTACCATAAAGACAAACACGCCCTGCTCTCTGTCCTGCTGAAGAAAGCACAACAGAATTCAAGTGGGTGAGTCTTCGTCAGAAAGGGTAATTTAATTGAGCTTCCATCTTTGAAAATACTTGATTAGTGTAGTGTATTATTACACAGCCACACTCTGATGGGAACAGTATTTATTAACAGGTTAGAAGCCTGTAATGGATTCAAGAAAATAAAATTACCTCCCTCCTCCATCCAGGTCTTCATCTATATCATCGTGTCACCTCTCTGTGGTGGATTTACATGGCCAAGCTGTGTGAAGAAATAAGGAAAAGTTACCATCAACCAAAGGGTACAAGAGAACAAGGAGTCAAAGGCTCCCTGTGATTGAAGCCTTTTAATAGCAACAGATGGTGTCTGCCAGTCTCTTCAACCCTCTTGTTTCTTTTTCTGTTTTTAATCTTGTTTTATGCATCCAGATTTTTCTTTGTCCTGTTAACCAGTTTATTCCAGTCCACTTCAAATTGAGCCATTTATAGCAGCAGTAGCCTTAAAAAGGCCCTTTGTTTGTTTCTTTGGTTTGTTAAATAGTGTCACCTCCATAGAGAAACATGTTTGTTTGCGATTGCACACAGCTATGAGCAGGGTGCAACGCACCAGTCTGATACTTGTCTCTGAACACTGCAGATGAACATTGTGTGTGCACAGAGGTGTTCAAGAGACAGAGCATTGCTCACGTCTCATCTTTATGTCTTTTGTAATTGAAGAGTTTTAGGTACTTGAGAACAATATAAATGGAGATTAATTGTTATTTGGGGAACTGTAATTGAATTGTCGGTGCTGCTTGCTTCTAGGAGCCCAAGCAGGTAAAGTATTAGACATTGCATCTCAGTCAGAGGGAGATCATTTTGCTAGCCTGTTAGAAGCACATGGAATTAATTATCTTTGACCTCCTAGTATTCACTTTTAGGAAAAAGGTTGACCGTTCACAAACCTTGCAGAGCTTGATATCCTGTTTTGCCATTGCAGTTGATTTGAGAAGATGATAGTTTAAATATTGTTGAAGGTTATGGTTTTTTTATGTTTTTTTTCTTTACTTGATTTTTAGGGCAATTCTATAGTTAATAGACCAATAGTGGAGGGAGTGGGGAGGCAAATTCCTCTGGCTCACCAAAGAAAAAGAAGAGAACCACAGTGGATGTGCTAGCATTTTAGCTATGTGAAGGCAGATAGTGTGGGCAATTTTTTCCAGTCTGGGAAAAGCCCAAACAATATAATATAGTCAATGGTCAACTGCAGGGTTTGGCTTTGACTGCTGTTCAGTACTCGTCGGAGCATCCTGTGTGGTTCAGTAAGTCCTTTAATCTTCCTAGTCTTGAAGAACTCTTGAGAAACGAGAGTAGGCAGTATGATGTATAGAAACAATCCAATACAGTGTAACATTCATTTAAGTGCACTATAAGAAAACTGGAATGCCATCACACTGCTTCGTCTACTCTAGCGTCTGCGAGCCACTATGTACTTTTGGTGTGTATCTAAAAGGACATTTGCTGCTCTAGACCTAATTGCATTTATTTATCAATAAGTGCCAGTAAATGGAAGTCACATTACATTTGACATTTTCCCAATGAAAGAACAAATTAGTCTATAAAGTCTAGCCACCTGTGTAGCCTAGTCATGTGCCTTGAATACATATGTGTGACAGAATCTGGCTCATGCTACCTGTTCTTCCTTCTACACCTTGCGATTCATTTATTTGACATGTATTTTAGGCTCCACTAGGCCCATTTATGTGACATATATTTTAGGCCCCCCTTTTCCTGGTGATCATGCAGCGCTCCAGTGTTTTTCCAGTTCTTTTTATCAACACTAATGCCTTTTAATTACATGAGCATTTCCTATTGGAAAACGCATTTGTTCCAGGAAAACATGGCATTCCTTAATAATAATTTTCCAAATGTCTTTAATCCAAAGAAAAAGACTTAAAGTTTATTCCCCTTTCTTATACACAACTGAGTAAAAATGATGTGCATGTTTTAGGGATAAATTACTTAACTGTCCCTTGATCGGTTTATGTATAAGAATGCTTTTTAAAGCACATATATTGTTTTAAATGATGCACAAACTGAAGGCATTAATAAAATTTAAGAGTAATACAATGAGTTGCTTGTTTTAGAATTTATTTCTGGAATCTAACTTCTGATGACATTTTGCCATAGTTTACAGATCAAATGTATTTTACTTATGCTGGAAACACATTAAGAAGTGTGACTTGTGTACAAGACATTTTAAATCATTATGTTGTATATCTGAAACTAATATAATATTGGATGTCAACTGCAATTGACAAATAAAACAATTATTTTTTAAAAAAAGGAAAAAAAATGATAGAACAGCAGACCAAAAACATAAGAATACAGAAGAATTAAACAATACTAGAAAAAAAAAAGAAGTGTGACTTGTAGCCTTTCAGCAAAAGCATTGTCTCAGGTTTATAAAATGTCTTGAAATCCAAAGACACAATAGAACTTAAAAATACTTGTAGGTTATACTGAAACCAATGAAAGATCCTGAAATGACCACACAGCCTCCACAATTATCATCCTGATAACAAGCTGAGACAGAACAACAACAACAACAAAAACCTCCAGGGATTGTATTTCTCTTCACCTCAAACCCTTGGTCACAAGATCAAATAGAGTCACAATCCGTAAGTTTTCCTTCTTAATGAATGGATACGGCTTGCATCAGATAATCGTTTCTCTTTGCTTAGCTCGGCTGGTATCTCTTTCCTGGTCTTGAGATAGATGAAATTGGGTTGCTTTCCAGGGTATCTTGATGGAAATGGATGTAACAATAATAAAAGCAGCCCTAGACACCCCTCTGCCCCTGCATCAACGTTCCACGTTAGAAGCAGGTCTCTTTCTGACCGCTCCATTTTTTTTCAAGAATAATAAATGTTGTGGAGTGGTGGTAGTTGACATATGATTCATTTTGAATTCAGTGAGGAAAACAGAGCCAAAACAAGTGTTATGGAAACAAGGGGTTTAATACAGGAGTCAAGCTTACCGGGTATGTGACCGACAAGGAAGGGAAGGCCTGGAAGGGAGGCCCCAGGGGATCAGAGGAACAGTCCTAAGTATTTGCACTTGAAGGACTTCATTTGCACTTGAAGCACAGGTTAGACCTTGCTGAAAAACCTGAGAATGCCTACGTATCTGTTTGCCAAAGTGGGTGTGTGAACAGTGACGTGTGGAAAGGTCTGTGGAAGCCACAGCCCCAGTAGATGTGATACCAAGTACATAACTTGTGCTCAAATTGGCAGGCAGGGCCAATAGGAGGAAGAGCTGAGTGTAGAGTGGAGGGGTATGACACCAGGCACCTGAGCGTCTTCGTGTCTCACCGCCCTGACCTTCAGAGAGTATTGCCATCATTTCCCCTCTGCTTTCCAAGTCTCAACACGAGTTCATTTCGCTGTTCAAACATAGGGAAAGACTTGATGAAATTCCCAGCTTCTGGCAAGAGCTGTGGTTGTTCCCAGGTTTACCCTGTTTCCCAGAAAATAAGATCTAGCCGGACAATCAGCTCTAATGCGTCTTTTGGAGCAAAAATTAATATAAGATCCGGTATTATGTTATATTATACTGGGTCTTATAGTAAAATAAGACTGGGTCTTACATTAATTTTTGCTCCAAAAGACGTATTGGAGCTGATTATCCAGCTAGGTCTTATTTTCAGGGAAACACGGTAGTCATGCGATCAGTTCAACTGCTTTATCTTACAGAGAAGAGCCATTGGGGTAAGTTAAAGCATTCTTTTGGTCAGGGTAATTGTACAAAATCATGTTGGATTCATGCTGTTTATAAAACAAAAACATTATCTAAATCTGAAATATGTTGTGATTTTCTGTATCTTTTCCAAAGAGGGAGATGCGAGGACCCGATGCCCTAGGCGGAAGCCCTGAGTTTACCAATAACAATGTTGCTTTTTCAGCAAGTGGAATTGCTTCTTGCCATTGTGGGGGGATAGCAAGAGCACTGGACAGGTGGCTGCAGCCACTGTCCTTGTGAAGCCCTCCTTCCGTGGGTTTCAGGTCCCACAATTGGGGTGTCAGTGACGTGGAAAGTGCTGCTTTCCAGGCCCAAGTCCAGCACCTCAGCTTCCTTTGAGAATTCATCTCACCTGCTTCCGGTCCAAACAGTTCCAAAGGGCTGATCTCACGTCTAGCCAGTCCCCGAGCCATCCTCTGGGTGCTGTGATGGGTTTGAGCATGAGACTGTAACCCAAGCCAAGCCAAAGGTTTTTTAAGTCGTGACCTTGCATGGAAACCAATGGAAGGAGAACGCCCTCCCCCTGTAGAATGGACGGTGAGTGGGTGTCAACCTGGCGTTGTTGGATGCCCTGGATGCAGGGAGATTGTGCCTGTGAATGGGGCTGCCCAAAAGCACTTAGCAGGACGGAGGGCTGGACAGAAAACAAGTCACATTGCACAAGTATGAGAACTGGGACCTGCTAGGTCCAAACCCACTCTTAAACTTGCCTCTTGCAAGTATTAATTTATTTCTACCATTTAGTGAGTAAATGTGTCCAGTTCCTTGCAATCAAAGTCCTGGCTGACACATCAGAATCAATAATCCCTGAGACTCTCTCCAGCACAGTGTCATCACCAGGCATGGCATAGTTGGGGGACACGAGGACACTGTGTGGGGTCAGATCTTAAGGCACCCGCTGAACAGCTCTGTCCCTGTTCATTCCGTGTCCCAAGAGAAGGAACCCCAGAACAAGGAGCGGGGAACCAGCAGAGGGAAGAGGTCCTGGAACCCAAGAACAATGAGAGTCAGTGATGTTGCAGCAGCTATGTGTAGTGCTAGGTGGGTACTAGACTAATCGAGGGGATTAGTGCCTAACTCATATACATGTGTATCCACTATGCTGTACTCTTGAAATTAATATAAAATAATATTGAATGTTAACTGTAACTGAAATAAATAAATAATAAAAATTAAAAAAGAGAAGAGGGAGGGAGAATGCCGATGACGTGTTGGGCAGGAGCTGACACACCACCTCACTGACCCCTCACAGCCATCCTGAGAGGGCGTGGTTATCCCCATCTGATAGGTGAGGAGACTGAGTTTCCATTTTTTTGCCTGAAGTCACCCAAGTAGTAGGTGGTTGGCCACAAGTCAGGTCTGCACCTGTCTGGGGCTCAGCCACTCCCCCAGACTCCCCCAGACACTGTCACCCCAGACTCCATTCTGAGTAGCCAGGAAGCTCTTGTCAGTTGAAACCTCAGAGGAAAGGAACATGAACAGAAGCAGATCCGTGCTCTGGACAGAAGAAGAACATTGTAAAAGGCCTGAGCACAGGGCATAGAAGTGGGGGAGTCGTTGTCAGGGATCTGGTGCTGATTGTAGCATGTGAAGGAACAGGCCACCTCCTCCCTCCACACCTGTCCCCATCCCCAGCTGCCTGCCCAAGTCCCACCCCAAAACTAGCCTGGGTGAGTGCATGGCAAACTGGGCCATTAGGTTATGTGCAGATTTTCTTCAAGTACAATGAACAAGATTCAACCCAAAGCTTCAAGGACTATTTGGATTACTCTGTCCAGGCTTCTGTGTGTATGTACGCTCTTCTGGCCCATCTTGACCCATTTAGGCCTGGATTCTGAACTCAGAATTGTGTTAGAATCAATCTTCAGATTAAATACCTGTAAAATGGAGAAGATATTGTCCCTGTTTCATCTGGGAAATGGGAGCAGTAGGTGAGATAGGACGTTGCAGGGCCTAAAACAGGATTCATCTCAAAATGAGCTTAGTACCCGGGGTCTTCATTCTCATTTTAATGCTAAGTGGGCAGAGACCCTAAGAAAGGGAAATGTTCTCTGCTGCCATCTAGTGTGCATCTTGGGAATAACACCTGAATGGAGGTCACCAGGAAAAGCTCTTCTCTGCTGCCATCTAGTGTGCCTCTTGGGAATAACACCTGATGGGAGATCACCAGGAAAAGCTTTTTTTCTCTCTTCCCAGACTTTTAAGCCAACGAAGAATGTGCTGTGCACCAGATATGGTCACCTGTGCCTTGGAAGCTGCACACAGTTAATATGGTGAAACTTGGCACACCCTGAGTCAACTGCCTTCTCACCTGTCTCTTACGTATGCATGCCTTATGCCCCCCTTTCCTCTTGGCTCCCTACATTTCCTGGAGCCGTTTTTGAACTAACAGTGTGCTTAGAGAGGCTCTGTAAGTCATCATATCCAGAGGCAGTGGGGTGCAAGCCAAAGATTTATTTTACATGTAAAAGAGGCTACTCAGGAGGACCTGATCAAAAGAAACCCAGGTCTGAGAGCAGAAAGCTTAGATATGAAAAGACCACAGGGAGGCCTGCAGGAGCCAGAGTGCAGCCCCCAGGGAGAGCTGGGTAAGCAGGCTGTGAGGGATTCTGGGCTCTGCCCTGTGGGCTGGGGCTGAGGGGTCCTTGGGGATTCAAGTCCAGGTACAGTATTTGCAAGGGGAGCTGAACACCAGGCTCCTCAGGCAGCCTTGCTGGAACAGCCTCCCCCCTGCACAGCTGGGGTAGCTGGACCTGTCTGGAGGGTTCAGATAGAGTCTGTCAGCTTTGCTCTGGCATAAGGTGTCTTGTCCAAACGTGGGGCCACTCTCAGGTCCAGAGGGCTGGGCTGGTGTGGGAACTTCAAGCTCTGGAAGGACGAAAGGCATATATGGAAGACCTGGAAAACAGTGAAGAGTCAGTCAAGACTCCCCAAAGAGATCCCAAACCCATACGCTACTCACAATCAGCAACCATGGGCTAGCAGCAGCTCAGCATCCACACCGTACATTTGCTGTCTCCTTTCATCACCGTCCAGCCAACTCCTGTATTCTCTGTCAATGTCCATCTTCATCTGACTAGGTTCAAGTTTCGCTCTTTTCATCCCTCATCCTCACTCTGCAAAGGCTGAACTCCTGATCCTGGTCAATGCCCCCTTCCTCACTCCTCTCCCTTCCTCCCTATCACTTCTTCATTATGACATTCTCCTTCCAGGCCAGTGAAGATACCTGCTTCACCCCACCCTCTTCTCCATCACCAGCTTCAGGCACTATTTGTTGCCCCTCCTTACCCTTCCTTAATCTCTCTCTCTCCATCATTCTCTGATTAGGCTGGGCTCTTCATCTCACTGGTCACCTTCCTCTGTGTCAACCTCTGACCATTTCTTCAGCTCTTGCCACTGTGGTCAATTGCCACCACCCATCAGCTCACCCGGCTCCTGGGTATCTGATTGACAATGCCCTGGTCTTTCTGTCATTTCTGGCACGGCCCTGGAGGCTCCCCTGTCACTGTGATGTAGTTTCCACTCTAAGCTGGTTCTCCTCACCCTCTGCTCTTCTTTCTGGCCACTAGGGTCTTCCAGGGCCTGAGGTCCTCTGGAGGTGGAGCCAAGTACCTGGAGAGGTGGCCTCTAGTAACTGGAGAGAATGGGGTTGAGCTGCAGGGGAATACATTACCATCAGCCAGCCTCCAAGTGGCAACTCGAAAGGGCTCAGGCCAAACCAGGCAGTGCTTTGGGGCCAGTCAGCACTGTGTATTCCTGCCCTATAAATCTATGCATACTAAGAACCACAGGCAATATTTTTTTGTTGCATTTAGAATGAGAAAATTTTTATTTTTAAAAATATTTTTTATTTTTCAATTACAGCTAACATACAATATTATATTAGTTTCAGGTATACAACATAGTGATTAGACATTTATATAACCTACAAATTGATCACCCCAATAAGTCTAGTACCCACCTGGCACCACACATAGTTATAATATTATTGAGTATATTCCCTATGCTGCACTTTACATCCCCATGACAACTGTGTAACAATCAATTTGTACTTAATCCCTTAATCTTTTTCATCCAGCGTGTCAACCCCCCTCCCATAACCATCACAATGTTCTCTGTATCTATGAGTTTGTTTCTGATTTGTTTGACTGTTTATTTTGTTTAGATTCCACATGAGTGAAATCACATAGCATCTGCCTTTCTCTGTCTGACATTCTACTCAGCACGACACCCTCCCAGTCTATCCATGCCACCGCTAATGGCAAGAACCCATTCCCTTCCAGGGCCGAGCAACATTCCACTGTACATATGTACAACCTACTCTTTATCCATTCATCCATCGATGTACACCCATCAATGTACAATGGTGCAATGAACATATGGATGTAGATATCCACTCAAAATAGGGTTTTGGGTTTCTTCAGATAAATACCCAGAAGTGAGATTATGCAGTTAATGCCATTTTATTATTCATATTTTTTATCTTTTTTTTTTTTTCTCTTAAAGCAGACCCTTTAAGATTCCTTGTAATACTGGTTTGGCGGTGATGAACTCCTTTAGCTTTTTCTTGTCTGGGAAATTCTTTATCTATTCTTCGATTCTAAATAATAGCCTTGCTGTGTAGTGTAATCTTGGTTGTAGGTCCTTGCTTTTCATCACTTCGATTATTTCATACCAATCCCTTCGGCCTGCAAAGTTTCTGATGAGAAATCACTTGACAGTCTTATGGGAGCTCCCTTATAAGTAACTAACAGCTTTTCTCTTGCTGCTGTTAAGATTCTCTCTTTGTCTTTAACCTTTGGCATTTAAATTATGATGTGTCTTGGTGTGGGCCTGTTTGGGTTCATCTTGTTTGGGACAGTCTTGTAGTGCAGGGGATCCTGCCGACTACACCAAGTGTCGTGCGGGGTGTCAGGCGGGGTCTCTGCTCCCGCTCCCCACATAAGAACGCAGGATATGGTGAGGCCAAAAAGGAACACCCACGGAGCCATAGGTAGGGGAGTCACACCACTATACTCTCACTGGCGGCTGGGTTGGAGAAACAGGAAACAGGAGCCACACAATTCTCAACCCTCACTGTGCCACTTGCAGACTCAGCCACCATCTTCTTGCTAGCTCCCTCTTTTTCTTTTTGCTACTAGCCTAGCCACGGCAGTTATATTCATGGCTAATGGCTCACTGGTTACAGCTGACGGCCAACTAGCCACAGCTGCTGGCCATTTGATCACAGTCGATAGCCATTTACTACCTGAGCCAGCACCTTTCTATATGAGGCCGAGAGCCTGGAAACTGCTTTTTGGGGCTCTGTCCCCACAGTCTCCATTGGCTTGTATGTCTATTTCGTTCACCAGATTACGGAGGTGTTCCGTCATTATTTCTTCAAATAGGTTTTCAATTCCTTGCTCCCTCTCTTCTCCTTCCAGTACCCCATATGAGGTGAATGTTGGTGTGCTTGATGTCCCAGAGACCCCTTAAACTCCCCTCATTTTTTAAACATCTTTTTTTTCTGTTCTGATTGAGTACTATCTTCTAAATGTCTGATTCGACCCTCTGCTTCATCTAATCTACTGTTGATTCCCTCTAATGTATTCTTCATTTCAGTTATTGTATTCTTTATTACTGACAGGATCTTTTTTCATGTTTACTATTTCCATTTTTATATTTCCCATCTCTTTGTTGAAGTTCTCCCTGATCATGAAGCATTTTTATAACCTATGTTTTGAATTTTGCTTCTGATAGATTGCTTGTCTCCATTCTGTTTATTGCTTTTTCTGAAGCTTTCTTCTGATCTTTTACTTGGGGCATGTTTCTTTCTCTCCCCATTTGGCTGCCACCCTGTGTTTGTTTCTGTTTATTAGGAAGGGCTGCTATGGCTCCCTTTTTTATTAGAGTAGCCTTATGTAGTAGGTGTCCTGTGGGGTACAGTGCTCCAGTCTCCCTGGTTACCTGAGCCGGATGCTTCACGTGTGTCCCTTGTGTGGGGATGTGTGTGTCCTCCTATTGTAGTTGAGCCTTGGTTGCTGTTTGCATATCAATGGGAGGGATTGACCCTGAGGCTACTTGGTTGTGAGGACTGGCTGTGACTACAGTGGAGAAGCTGCTATGCAGGGGCTAACACTACAGAGCAGGATTTGCTTTAGTGGGGCTCCGATGCCTGCCCAGTCTGCCCTTTGGGTGTCTCCTCCTTATAGTCGGCCAGGTATTGCTCTGGCTCGATCTGAAATTGGGCACTGGATGTGCGAGACCAGGGGCTACCTGGTAGGGGACCACCCACAGGCCAAGTTCAGCAGCAGCCTGTGCCCTGCCAGGGGCCACCTGGCATGAACCACTGCAATCTGTAAATGGTCGCCAGCTGGGCTGGGCTTACAGGTACGTCAAGAAGCCATGCCACAAACGCAGGTCACCAGTTGCTAGTGCCGGGTTAGGGCTGCTCTGCCAGTGGTATAGGACCCATCGAAGACAGATGCTCTTGTTTGCATTTTGTGAACCAAAATGAGAGATTTTGAAATTGAGAGATTTTAGGAAATTCTGCAACATGAGTCAAGGCAGGCCGTCTGTACTGAAAAGTCAATGGAAACAGCTTGGGTGTGCCCCAAAATAGGGTACGGCGGAGTCTCAGAATCACTAGGGCGGGGCCAATGATTGTTGTTAGCCAGGTTGATGGCGACTCAGATATCAGGGCAACCTGTGTCTGCGTGCCAGAAAGGGGCAGGGCTCAACAAACGAACAATGGCTTTCGCCACCTCCTCCGATCCGGAGAAAGCTGCCCCTCCAGCCCTCGCCCTGCAGCTAGAGAACTCAGTTCCTCCCCATATGTCTCTGGTGCTTTTTGAGCCGTTGCCCCAGGGTTAGAGCTCAGAGTGAGTGAGTCCCTCAGTGGGTAAGTCCCTGTGCCCACTGTGGGTATGACCCTTCAAGTACAGCATCTGAGACTGCAGCCACCCTCAGTCTCATTCAACCACAATCTCTGCTGCTTTTGACAGCCAGAGGTTTTGGGGACCTCTCTCCCAGGACTGGAACTCTGTGCTAGGAAGGTTGGTGTGGGGCCGGGACCCTCACTCCTGGGAGGGCAGGGAACGTCGCCAGCTGAAATATCTCTCCCCATGTTTAAAGGTCATGCATGGGTGTGGGACAAGCCCGATCTGCTACTCCGCTCCTCCTACCAGTCTCTAGGTGGCCTCCTCTGCATGTCCTTAATTGTAGGGCTTCGGTTCAGGTAGGCTTGAGGCAATTCTCACTGATGGTTGTTTGTAGTTTAGTTGTGATTTGCATGTGGTCGGGGGAACAGGTGAGCACAGTGTTTACCGACTCCCCGTTCTGGACCAGAAATCATAAACCGGTTTTCTGAGAGGAAAGAGATCAACATGGACTGCAGCATTTGGAAAGGTGGTAGGAGGGGGTTGTAAAACGAAGTCTAGAAAGGCAGGCAGGTTTTACACAGACAGAGGAGAGGATAAAAGGAAAATGAGGGAAATGTGAACAAAGACGTAGGGATGGGAATGAGCATGGCATATGTGGGGAACAACAAAGAGAGCTACCTAGACGGGGAAAGAAAAATCTGTGGGAGACATCATAGGAGCTGCCTTGTAGGTTCATGGAGAGCACAGTGGATTGCAACTCAGAGGACCAGAAGGCTTCAGGAATTATTCTGGTTCTGCCCTTACTAGGTGGGTAGCCTTCATGAGGTCATTCAGTCACTTAGAGTCCTGGCTTTAGTCACTTTCACAGGAGGATGCTGATAAGAGCTTGCTGTTCTTTCATGTTTCTTATACAACTAGGAAAGGTGATGCGTGAAGAGATGTATGTTAAACAATAAATTCAAAATCAAGACCCCCTTCTTCAACCTTGTACTGCATCAGCATGCTGAGGAAAGTGCTCCAAGGCCCACAGCAGGGTTTGATTTCTCGTGTGCTGCAGGAGGAAGATTACCGCCATAGCGGGGGTGTGGTAGGTGATTAGGGAATGAGAGAACCGTCTTTAGCCCTGTGGGGAGTTTGAGCAGGGGAGACAGGGAGACAGAAGTGTTTCTTGGGTTCCGTGCTGTGATGTGCCAAACAGTGACATCTCTGGGAAGTTTTTGCCTTCTGACATCAGATGAAACAGGAAGACAGGACTCTGCTCCTGTCTGGGAAGTTTTTGGCTTCTGACATCAGATGAAACAGGAAGACAGGACTCTGCTCCTGAAAGCTAGAGCAGGGTGACGGGAAGAGACCTGGATCTTGGGGGAAATCTATCTGGGTCATCATTAACATGTGAAGTCAGGCTAGCCAATTCCTCGCTCTGGACACCAGTTCCCCCATCTGCTAAACGGAAGCTGAAACAGCATCTGCCCAGTATCCTACAGTTACAGGGTTATTGCAAGGACCAAGCACATGAAATGTGAAAGGTTGTTTAAAGTCTAAAGTGCTAGGACAACACAGCTTGCCTTTCTTTTTCTCATTGACAAGGGAAACTGAATGTTCTGACCAGCGAATATCTATTAATTTATATCTCTAACATATCTAGTAACGTCATCTATCACCTCAGAAAGTTTATATTAACATCAGCAGCTGTGCGTAAGCACACTAATAACAACTTGTACATTCTTAGGGTGCGTATATAATTAAAGTGGAAGCCAATTTGGGATGAGGACCACAGAGTCACAAGCTATTTGAACCAATGTTTTGATGTGCCATTAACCGTAAGGGCCAATTCCCTCAGTTCAATCGTACTGTGCCTGCATATTGCTTTCTGCGTGCAAGAAGACAGTGTTCAGAATATCTGAGTCACAAAAGTATTCCTACTAAGCTGTACTCCATTAGGAGATTAACCCTAGTCTGGATAAGCCTGTGTGAGTTTAGTGTCTTCTTCTTATTGGCATTCTTGCTCTGGCAGCTCGCCTCTGTCCCTCTGAGAAAGACTGGGCCTCCCTGTTGGAGTCTTAGTTCCATGTGGAGGTCAGTCCGTGTCAACTCTACTTTACACAGAGTACCTCACCCACACGGAAGCTCCATGCGGGCTTAGCAGACCAGGAGGGCTTTACAAGAAGGGATTTTGACAGTGTGACCTGTGAAGACGACGACGAGCACCCCTCCACCTAGGGAGGGGGATGGGGGGTGAGTCTCGACTTCTCATCAACCCAAACCGAGGGTCTTCACACTGACCACTCCCTGTAGCTTCATGTGTGTGCGTTGCCCACGTGGCACAAAGATCTGTTGTGAGGCAGAGCCACGAGCTCAGGGAACTCACTCTTCCCCACCCCCCAGCCAGAGCGAGGACATCACTGAGACGTCACTGGGGCGTGGGGCGTCCACCTGTTCTCTGTCCTGTTGCCCCGGGTGACCACATAAGCCTCTCTGCCAGTGTCCAGAGCCCTCGGTTCCCCAGCTCTAACCCTCCCCATGTGAGGCCCCTGCCTCGAGACCTCTTTCCGCCGCTCCCCCTCTGCACCCACCCCTCCCACCCCCCGCAGCCCCAACTCTCAGAGGCCAAATTTCGTTCACTTTGTCCCTAGTGGTCGAGAAAAGCCAGCCTCATGAGTGAAAGGGAAGAGGACGCCCCCTCGGAGGTTTATGACTCATCCTCCTCGGAAGACACGCCAACGCCCGAGGAGGACTCCTTGACAAGTGGAGACTCCCCCCAGGCCCTAGTCCAGGGCGAGGTCAACCGGGAAGTGACCCGCAAGGCCACTGGGGCCACAGGCACCAAGGGAAAGGAGGCCAAGAAGGCCTCCGCGACGCCGGTGCCAGGCAGCGTCAAGTGGTTTCACGTGACGAACGGCTATGGTTTCATCAGGAGGCAGGACACACAGGAACACGTGTTCATTCATCAATCGGCCATCACCCAGAATAGCCCATATAAGTACCAGCAAAGCGCGGGGGACGGTGGTGAGATGGTCGAATTCGATGTGGTGCAGAGCCTTCAGGGTACCGAGGAGGCCAACGTGACCGGGCCGGGGGGCACCCCAGTCCAGGGCAGCTGTCATGCCACCAAACGCCACTGGGTCCGAAGGAGCTTCTACCTGTGCTGCCAGGTGCCCTCACCAGGCCACTGGTGCTCCCCGCAGGAAGAGGGGGACAGGGACAGCACCGATGGCCGCCACCGCCAGCAGAGCGGGTTCTTCATGTCCCCAGGCACACACTCTCCCGGCCCCCGGGGAGTGAGAGACCTAGGAGTGGACGGCGGCCCCGCCACCACCGCTGACCGTCCCAGCACGTCCCGTCGTTTGTCCATTCGGCGCCCAGCTCCCCCGTGTGGCCCTCGCAGCTCTGACGACCAGGACGGGGACAAAGACGCCACTGACCACCGCCGGGGCTTCTGCTTCAGGCACCTTGTGCCCTTCCGCCATCCCGAGAGTCCCCAGGGTCACGAGCCGGGGAGGGACGGCGCCCTGGCCTCTGACCGCCCCGAATGCGGCAGCAACACGTCCATGCGCCTCCGCGCACCCCCGGCTGGCCTCCGGTGCTCCAAGGATCAGAAACCGGCCAAAGATGCCGCCGCTGAGCGCCCCTCCTTCCATCGGGGATCCTCCATCCGCCACCGCATGCCCCCCCACGGGCCCAAGGTCGCCCAGGCTCAGAAGAAAGAAACGCATGAGGAGCAGGACCCCGGCTTCGCCACAGCCCAGGGCCCTCCTCGCCGGCTGTCTGACAACAGCAAAGTTCAACAACTGCAGCGCCTCCCGCCCTTGCAAAGGGCCCCAGCCATAGCCTGCCGCCCTTTTTCCAGCAGCGGCCTGCGTGCGGCTCACCTGCCTGGGTGCACCCTGACCATAGGCCCAGAAAGCGCGCCGCGCAGGGAGCCTGGCCCGTGCTACGACCTGCTGAGTCGCCCAAGGCGCAGCAACACCGTTTCAAGCCCAAGATGCTCTCCCAGCATGTCTGAGAAGCAGCGAGCGCAGGACGTGAAGGGACTGTGTGATGCTGGCAACGCACAGAATAGGCCCCTGCAGCACTACCTAGTGACTGCCCCCAAGGACCTGCACTGCCGCCCACAGGCGCCACCCCCCAAAGCCCAGGTCCACAACCCCCAGGGGAGGGAGGGCAGGAACGAAAGGGGGACTGCAGACACCCATGCTCAACCCAGAGAAAAGCCCAGCACCAGCAATGAGGACCCCACAACCACTCTCGCCCAGTAACAGCCCGGCTCCCTCCAGGGTACTCAGGCTGGGGCTGCAGAAAACGTACCCTGGGTGGATGGATGCCCTCTAGGGACATGGAGCCCTGTAGCAGCCATAGAGCATATTTACTCATAGTCTGAACCCAATGAACACTCTGACTTTACCTCCCCCCAGCACATTTTGAGTTGGCCCAAGAGACGGTTTGCAATGTTACCGGGGAAATGGCCTGAGAGATGACCTGATTCTCTTTTCACCTACACAAACATTATTTCAGAGTAACCCCAAAAGGATGATTTAACACACAATCTATTATGGGTTCAACACTATGTTCAAACGGTGCACTCAGCTGTCCTGTGTCCAAATAAATCATCGGATGTAATTGTGAAGCATCAACATTGTACTCTCAAGTGTTTTTATTTATTAGTTCTAAGGTCTGTAGCCAGCTGTATTTGTGAGGTTGTCTTTGCAAGGCTGTTTCAGAAGAAATTTCACCAAATTACAATGCCAGGTTTGTCCTTACAAGTAACACATTTAAAAGTAATGTTACACGAGATGCGGGTTTGTTTTTTCTTTTCCCCAGGTGATTCCAAGGGCTCACCACGTGTTCAAAAGAAAGAAATTAGCTTTCCTCCTCACTCTCCTCATGCCCGCTTCCTTTCAAGCAATAAAGGTAGGGAAGCCCTGAGAAAGAATTGCTGAGTTAGACAACAAGACCTCCTGCCCCCGCCCATACTGGGTGCACAGACACACTGTGAGCTTTACAAAGCTCTACAAGGTGACATGAGAGTGTGAATCAACCACTCGACTCATTTTGCTTGGTGGGAAGGGGGAGAATGAAATTTAAGACCAAAGAACCAACAAAACCATTTGTTTGAAGCAAACATCTTCTCTGGGAGCTGCGATCAAGGAGGACAAGCTGACGAAAGAATAGGCTTTGACCCTCGGAGGGGGGTGTGAGGGAAAACTCGTCTTCACCTTCGGGAGCATGCTAGAGGAAGGAGAAGTTAGGCAAAACCCGGAAGGTGTAATGCAGTTTCTCCTCCAGCCATGGCTTCTCCCTCTAGGCCTCCTTCACCTCTCACGTCCCAATACCTGGTTCAGTACAACCAGCATCTCCTCACAGAAGTGGGCACTCCTTTATAAAGTTCTCAAACCGTCCATCATCTTAAGACACGTCACATAATTTCCCTTTCAGTTATGATCCCTGTTTCTTTCCTTCTCAATTTCCCCGAGGCTCGTACGTTGTCTCTCCATAGGCACTGTTTCTGCATCAGGATTCCTTTGCCTTCCTAGTTTTGACAAGGCTACTTGGATCTTCCCTGAGGATGATTCAATATATCACATGTGATGTGGTTTTCGTACGATTTCATATAGAAGACGCACTCGCCTGTTATGTCACATAATGCCTTCATATATAAAAGCCTTAAAGAAATGAACCGCCTTTGAAACAAACGACCAAAGCATTTGATACTTAAAACCCCTGAAGATGTTGTATTCTACTATTTCAGTTGAGGGAGAAGTCCAGGAGTTGTATGGTGGACTTCTGTCAAGTTCGGTCATATTACTTAGCCGGTCAACAAAAAATCAAAAAAAAGTGATCACCTGGTTTGTCAGACAGTTCCTATTGTTTTTCAGAATGTGGTAGCATTGCCTAGAAGCAATGGAGCTTCACATCCATTTTAAAAAGTATGCTTTCTTTACTTCTGTTAGTGTTTTTGTTTTACTCGCTACCATTTCCTCTGGAGTCTCAGAGTTTCCATCGTTCTGTTTACTTTAGCCATCTGTTCTTGCATGTTGTCCCCGTTCCCCGTTGGAGCCCTGACTTAGCAGTATCACTCTCAGTTACCTTTAAGGCTCAGTGTGGCCATTGCTGAATAGTTGCCACGTCTGAGTCTGGTTGCGATGCTCAGTCTGTCTCTTCACACTGTGTGTTTGCATATTAGCAGGAGTTCTAAGGCCTTTGGAGCAGGGTTCTATGAGGTTACACCTGAGACTGTGTTCGCTGTTTTCCGCCGCCGCTGTCGGTCTCAGAGACTAAAAAGCCCCTGCTATCCTTCTTTGAGCCTCCTCCCTTGTGGTCTTGGGTTTCCCTAAAGATTCCTTTTTAAATAGGGGCTAAGTCTTGCAATTCCTTTTAGCTGCCACCCTTTGTTAGTGTGTAGAACACTTATTGTTGTGGTGGTGAGAGTGGGGGAGGGGAGGGAGTGCCAGTGTCTTATAGGCCTGTGATTAAGCCTCAGGCTTTTAGTGACCCGGTGCCCCTGGCCCATGACTCCCACAGGGACTCCTCAGCTTTTCTTTATCACTTAGGTGAAACAGGAAGGATAGGAGGGGTGGGAGTTTCCTGTTATCGTTCCCCTGCTTTGCAGGCCCCAGACAGGCCCAAGGTGGGTACTCCCTTTCCCACACGTTGACTAGGCCCAGGTAAAAGAATTTCCTGTGCAGCCAGGCCTGTGTTAAGAGGAACACAATACTCTGAGCACGCTCCAAAGTGGATGATTTTCCTCCCCCTCTGGAAGAATGTAGGAAGTTTTCTATGGTCTTTACAATGAGCACCTGGTGGGGCTTCCGGAAGAAAACTCGGGTAGCTTGGAAATCCCCTGAGACTGGGCTTCCAGGAGTTCTTATCTCTCAGGGGAATCCATGATAAATCTCCAGCAATCACTCGATTATGGTCTCAGTATCCCTCCCAGAGGCTGACTCCAGCAGCCTTTTCTGCTCGTGGTGCACCCGGCGTGGTGCATTTGTCTGTGTTTGCCTGTCTCTTCAGTTTTCAGGGAACTGATTTGCCTTGCGACCTCAATTTCCTCATGAATGTAAGAAGTGACTTTCAGTTTTCCGTCTCCTTTTGTGAGCAGTGAATGCCGCTTGCCAAGCTGCTGACATGTATAACTAGACACCAGAAGGCAATGCCTGTCTCTATACATCCAAACACAAGCACTGTGTGAAACACGGGGAATGACCTGAGCAGGTTGAAAACAGTGCTGCTGGAGCTGTGCCTACCCTTGACACCTTGGTCAGCACAAGAGACTGTCGTGCAAATTATTGTCTAGTTCCATATTGGGAGATGAAAGAGTGGTGTCTGTTGTAAACCTTAGAAATCTTTTTAAGGTTTAAGAGATACAGTCACCTGTTTCCTTTGCGTTATAATCATTTGCTGCATTGGGGTTACAGAGGGGGGGCCTTCGATAAAGCATTTCTGCTTTGTCATGGGTAGATATGTCGAGATCCTAAGCTATGCATCAATGAGTACTTGTACAATGAGTGAAACAAATGATAGGAAAATGAAAACATTCAGACTTTGTGAGTAAAATATCAATATCCATCAATGTGATATTCACTGGAAGAGTTAACTAATTTCATTTGGCAATTAGGTTAGGCTATGGGACACAGTTATTTGGTCAAATACCAGTCTCGACAATGCTGTGAGGTGGGTTCAGGTATATTAACGTCTAAATCAGTAGACCTTGAGTAAAGCAGATTACCCTCCCTCCATAAGGTGGTGAACCTCATCCAATCAGTGAAAGGCTTTAACAGAAAACATTGGGATCATCAGGATAGGAACATACTTCTATCTCCAGACTGCTGGGATGCAAAACCGCAATGTGAAGTCTTGCCAGAATTTCCCTCCTGTCAGTCTGCCCTGCAGGTATCAGTCTTTGCCATCCCCCACAATCACATGGGCTCGGCTCATTTTATCCATATCATATACATATATAGATATATATATATATACACACACACACACACATATATATGTATATATACATACATACATATATATGTATATACATACATATACATACACACACACACACACACACACACACACACACATATGGATCCATCTAGATGTAGGATGGTTCTTCGGAGAAACAGAACTGATAGGAAATAATGCTATTGTGTTTCCTGGAGGACCCTCATTAGCATATTTTGGTGCTAAGATAGTGTCTAGAGGAAAAGAACCTTAAGAAGGTGTTTTCAGTATTGTTTCTGGGGCTTCCGGAATTGGGTCTGTAATATAATTAGCTCTGAAGGCACCGTACGTCCAGTAGTAAAAATGAGTGCTGACATCCATGAATTCCTGCGGCACTAGAGATTCACAATCGATCACCATCTGGTATTTTCACTCAAATCCTTAGAAGAGGCAAGGTGCGGAGTGACCTTGCATCTGATACCCTAGAACATTTTGTCAAACTAATGAGGGTACTGAGACTGGCTGACGGCTTCTAATTGTACTAGAGAAAATGGAGGGGAAAGGAAAGGCTCAAGGATCCCAACTCCCAGATCAAGTGGCAGATAAAGGCCCTGAAAGGTTATCTCCGGTCTGAGAGGAAGCCGTGTGTATCTCCTACACCTACAGAGCTGAGACTGCTGAAAACCAAAGTCCAGTGTTTCGCCCTGCAAGTGGCTGAATTAAGAAAAGTTAATTTTCTAATCGCACAGGGTGTCTGCTCTTAGAATGGGAACGCTGACTACAAAGTAATGGGATCCTGAAAATTGGAGTGCCGTGTATGGGAGGGTCGTCGTGGTGCTGGAAGACACTGATTTTAAGGACACTTCTTTGCCTTTCCACCCCTGTCTGAGTGCAGTAAACCTACTTTGCCTGAGGAATCTCTAATGGCCCCCGTGAGGCATTTGCCTTGACACACACTCCTGATTCTGGTCTGGCCTCGCCCTCACAAGCTTTCTGTGCATCTAGGCCCGGAAGTAGACTCAAGTACCTGCAGGCCCTGAAATGTGAGGTATGAAATATGACCCACTGGGAGGTGTGTTACACTCCAAGAGAGCTGCATGGTTTCTCAAGGTTATCCCACACTTCTGGGGCCCACGTATGTGAATAGATAATTAAGGTTGTGGGATAATGGTAGGCGATAACACAAAGCTGGGTCAGGACAAAATTATTGATGAGGGCCCACGAAGCAGAGATTTGGAATTGGATGCTGAAACCCAGAGGGTTAAGAAGGGCTCTGAAAGTTTGGTTGTTTGGCTGAAACACGGACCAAACAGTGGCTCAGACGAGATGAAGTCGAAATTTTAGAACTGCGTGGTATACTACAGAGAAAAGGATTCAAAGAACCAGAGAGAGAGGGATATTAGGTGGGCTTCTCTTTTAAGACCTGCTCACCGCACCGAGGAAGGTCCGGAAGGCACTCCTCTTGCCGTGACCGTGAGAAGGAAATTGATGAGGGCAGCCCAAACACGGAGAGAGAGTAAAAAGATCAGTAGTGGCCAGGGGCTGGGGATGCGGGATATATTGGCAGGACACAGGATTTTCAGGGCAGTGACAGGACCTCACTGTACGATACTACGGTGGTCGATACGTGTCATCATACATATGGTCAAACCAAGAGGATGCACAGCACTGACAGGGCCCTGTAATGCAAACTGTGGATTTGGAGTGATTATAAAATGTCAAAGTAGGTTCATCGATCATGACAAGTGTACCACTCTGATGGGGGATGTTTATAAGGGAGAGACTATGCATGCGTGCATCAGGGCAGGGTTACGTAGGGAATTTCTCTGTACAGTCCCGTCAGTTTTGCAGTGAATGTAAAACTGCTCCGAAAGAAAAAAAAAAGTAATCTCAATAAACATAAATTTCTGCTTCTACGAGTTCGACTCTTTTCGATTCCATACGAACGGAATCACAGTATTTGTTATTCTGTGACCGGCTTATTTCACTCAGCCTAATGCGCTCAAGGTTCATCCGCGGTGTCCAACGTGGACGGATTTTCTTGTGTTTTAAGGCTGAATGTTATTCCACTGCCTGCCTGCATATACCACATTTTCTTCATCAGTTCATCTGCCCGTGGACATTTAAGTTGCTTTCACATCTTAGCTATTGTGAAGAATGCTGCAATAAACACGGGAGTACAAATATCTCTTCGAGACCTTGATTTCAAATCTTGGGGATGGCAAGGTGACATGGCAGTTTTCTTTTTAATTTTTTGAGAAACCTCCATCCTATTTTCCACAGCAGCTGCACCACCTTGACGTTCCCACCAACGGTGTAAAAAGGCTTCGATTTCTCTACATCCTCACCAACACTTGCCATCCTTTTCTTTTTTCCAATTTAGCTATCCTAACAGCTGTGAAGCACTACCTCATTGTGTTTTGTTTTTTTTCTTTTCATTTGTTTTAGGTGTACAAAGCAACATGCTACTTAGACGAAAGTGATGAGCCCCTCCCCCGAGCTGCAACCCCTCTGAGATATGACTGTTACAATACCTGTATGTACGTCAACTCTAAGTATACGTATATCTGTAGTCCCGGGAGGTGGACTATAGCATAAGGAAGACAGTCAACGGTATTGTTGTAACCTCATTGTGGTCTTGATTTGTGTTTACTGGGCAGTGAGTGATGTTGTTGTCATCTTTGCATATACCTGTTGGCCGTTTGTATGTCTTCTTTGCAGTCCTGTCTGTTGAAGGACTTTGTCCACGTTTGAGTTTTCTGTGTGTTTTTGTTTGTTTGTTTTGTTCTCTATTGAACTGTAGAAATTCCTTATATATTTCGGGAATTAACCCCTTCTCAAATATCAGGTTGGCAAGTACTTTCTTGTATTTCTTTCCCTGCCCAATCGCAGCATTGTCCATAGTCATAGCCCAAAACTAAAAACAACCCTTCGTGTCCAGCAACTATAGAATGGCAGAATCAGATGATAATCCCTTTGCTAAAATCATACACAGGAATGCTAGTCAGCGATGGAGACAAAGGATGTACAGCTACTGTGGGGCGATATGGATGAGTCTCTGAAATGAATATGATACAGAGGGAAGGACCGTGAGCTCTAAAGGGAAGCACGCAGTGTGATTCTGTTTATAGAACTTCATGTGAAGTGGTAAAGAAATGAGGGAAAGCACTGAGATGATGATCGCAGAGGCAGAATAATGACTATATCCATAGGGGAGGGAGTTGGTTTGTGATGGGGAGGAATTCTGGATGGCTGGCAATGCGTGGTCTGTTTCTCCACCCTGGTGACATGGGCGGCTGCTTTTATAAAGTATCTAAACACGGAAGATATGTTTTATGCACCCCTCTAGATCTCAGATTTGAAAAAGACGCTCCCTCCAAAATTGTCAGACGAAGCAAAATACGTGAAGTACAAGTTTTCATGAGGTTTGAATCGTCATGGATGAAAAGCCTGTTCTTGGAATCCAGGTGTCGGCGAGGGTGTTATCGCGAAAAGAGGGTCAGAGCAGGGGTTCTTGAGACTATAGGTACCGGGTACTCCAGCCATCCCTCTAAACCTCTCTCTGGCTAGATGCCTCACCCTATATTTAGATCAATTCCCAACTCACTGATGACAGACACACTGGAGGATCACCGTCACCACTGATCAGATCACGAGGCATCGCAGGCCAAACCCTCGACAGTGAGACCGGGCCACCACAACGAATCGCAAGCAGACCCGTGGGGCGGGGTGGGGGGCTACCGCACGGGGTCCTCTGCGCATTTCCCTCAGGAGAGGTCATCGCAGCGACTTAGGGTTTGGCCTTATCCCAGTTAACAGGTACTCGCTCCTCCGTGTGTGCCGGAGCATCCAGAGTCAGCTGAGGACGGTCCTCCTAGTGCTGTGACATTGGACATGAAGTCGACCTTGGCGTGACTGACGGGGGAAGGGCCAAGAGTTGGTTTAGGTTGTGCACTGTACAGGGAGAACCCAGCAGAGGGTTGGGGTGGGGTGGTTTCCAGATCTCGGTGTGAATTATTTCATCCTCCAGGCTTAGCTCTGCGAGGCTGAACAGTGCTGATCTGTTGTGGCCCCACCTCTCACTCGTTCTAATCTCTGCATCAGCAGAACAACAACAAAAAACAAACAAAAAAGACTATGTGCCAAATTTTCCAGAGGACCTTGCTCAAGAGAGTTCTGGATACGGAAGGTGTCGGGGGTGAGGGGAGGGAGACATCATTTTCAGCAGGAATTGCCAGCACCCTGTAGTTTTGACACGTACTGTGTTCTCTCAGGAATATCCTCTCATCCATCTACCAACCCAGCCAGGCAGCCAAGCCCTTACAGGATTTTTCACACATGAAAAGCACTAAGCAGCGCGCTCAGCACTGGGAGGGGCTGGGGGTGTTTATTTTGGCATATACGGAGAGGCAGGGATTTCAGTTGCATCTAGCAGCTACATAACCTAGGTGTTCCAGCAGCATTTGCCGAATGAACTGTCATTCGGTCCCCCAATACCTGGGAAGACCTCCTGGATTTCCTACCAATATTAAGTGTGGAATGTATTTAGGCACACCAGGCTCTGCGTCTGGGCTCTCTATCCTGTCCCAGAGACCCAGTACCACAATATTTAAATCACTGTGGCGTTAAACACGTTTTAATATCTGATAGGGCCAGTTTCTGCGCATTGCACTTTTTTTTTTCCCTTTCAGGAACGTGTTCGGGCCCGCGGCAGGGGGCGGGGTCGCACCTCCTCCGCGGCTCTGGTTCCAGCCGAGCCTCACGGACGCGGAGATGGAAATCCCGAGGTTGCTCCCGGCTCGCGGGACGAGACAGGGCGGCGGCGCTGGCAGCCCCGCGGGCGGCGGCCGGGTCCACGGAGGCCCTGACCCGCGGGCTGGCCAGGCCCCCGCGCGCCGCCTCCTGCTGCTCCGGGGGCCCCAAGATGGCGGGCCCGGGCGGCGGCGCGAGGAGGCCCGCGCGGCCTCACGGGGCCCGGGCCCGAGCCCTTTGGCGCCCAGGCCCGATCCGGCCGGCGGCGGCGGCGATGACTTCTTCCTGGTGCTGCTGGACCCGGTGGGTGGCGACGTGGAGAGCGCGGGCGCTGGCCAGGCCGCGGGGCCCGTGTGGGGGGAGGAGGCCGAACGCGGCCCAGGGCTCCCGGGGGGCGAGCGCGGCGCGAACCCCGCGGGCCGCCCCGCGCCGGGCCCCCGCTGCCTGTCGGCGCTCCCCGGCCCGGCGCCGGCCCGGGCCCCGGCACAGGCCCCGGCCCCGGCCCGGGCCCCGATCCCCGCCCCAGGCCTGGGCCCCGCCGCGGCCTTCGCGGGCACCGTGACCATCCACAACCAAAACCTGCTGTTGCGCTTCGAGAACGGCGTCCTGACCCTGGCCACGCCCCCGCCGCCAGCCTGGGAGCCCGGGGTCGCTCCTGCCCAGCAGCCCGGGCCCCTGAGCGCCCCGCCGGCGCCAGCGGGCGCCCCGCACGCCGCGCAGCCCGGCGAGTGCCCGGAGCTGCCGCCCGACCTGCTGCTGGCCGAGCCGGCCGAACCCGCGCCCGCCCCGGCGCCCGAGGAGGAGGCGGAGGGCCCGGCCGCCGCGGCCGCGGCCGCCGCCGCCGCCGCCGCCGCCGCCGCTGCCGCCGCCGCCGCCGCCGCCGCCGCCGAGAGCCCCCGCGGGCCGCTGGGCCCGGGCTCGGGCATGCTGCTGTACCTGTGTCCCGAGGCGCAGTGCGGGCAAACGTTCGCCAAGAAGCACCAGCTGAAGGTGCACCTGCTGACGCACAGCAGCAGCCAGGGCCAGCGGCCCTTCAAGTGCCCCCTGGGCGGCTGCGGCTGGACGTTCACCACCTCGTACAAGCTCAAGCGACACCTGCAGTCGCACGACAAGCTGCGGCCCTTCGGCTGCCCGGCCGAGGGCTGCGGCAAGAGCTTCACCACCGTGTACAACCTCAAGGCGCACATGAAGGGCCACGAGCAGGAGAACTCGTTCAAATGCGAGGTGTGCGAGGAGAGCTTCCCCACGCAGGCCAAGCTCAGCGCGCACCAGCGCAGCCACTTCGAGCCCGAGAGGCCCTACCAGTGCGCGTTTTCCGGCTGCAAGAAGACGTTCATCACGGTGAGCGCCCTGTTCTCCCACAACCGCGCCCACTTCAGGGAGCAGGAACTCTTCTCCTGCTCCTTTCCCGGCTGCAGCAAACAGTACGACAAGGCCTGTCGGCTGAAAATCCACCTGCGGAGCCACACGGGCGAGAGACCTTTCCTTTGTGACTTTGACGGCTGCGGCTGGAACTTCACCAGCATGTCCAAGCTCTTAAGGCACAAAAGGAAGCACGACGACGACCGCAGGTTCACGTGCCCGGTGGAGGGCTGTGGCAAATCGTTCACGAGGGCCGAGCACCTGAAAGGCCACAGCATCACCCACCTGGGCACAAAGCCTTTTGTGTGCCCCGTGGAAGGCTGCTGCGCCAGGTTCTCGGCGCGCAGCAGTCTGTACATTCACTCCAAGAAGCACGTGCAGGATGTGGACACCTGGAAGAGCCGCTGCCCTGTCTCCACTTGTAACAAACTCTTCACGTCCAAGCACAGCATGAAGACCCACATGGCCAAGAGGCACAACCTGGGCCAGGACCTCTTAGCCCAGCTGGAAGCGGCCAACTCTCTCACGCCCAGCAGTGAGCTCGCCAGCCAGGGACAGAGTGACCTCAGTGATGCGGAGCTGGTGTCTCTCTTCTCGGACGTGCCGGGCGGCAGTTCCGCGGCAGTGCTGGACACGGCGTTGGTGAACTCTGGCATCTTGACCATTGATGTGGCCTCTGTGAGCTCAACTCTGGCAGGTCACAACAGCAGTTCCCTGGGGCAGGCTGTGGACCCTCGGGCCTTGCTGGCCACCACTGACCTTCCTCAGAGTCTGGATACCTCTCTCTTTTTTGGAACGACCGCCGCCGCTTTTCAGCAGAACCCCTTAGACATGGATGATGTCTCGAGTCCAAGTGCGGGGCCGCTGGGGCCTCTGGGCTCCTTGCTTTTGAAAAACTCCGCCCAGGAGCCCCAAGCTCTGACCCCCAGCAGCAAGCTGACAGTGGACACGGATGCCCTCACTCCGTCCAGCACCCTTTGTGAAAACAGTGTCTCGGAACTACTGACGCCAACCAAAGCAGAGTGGAACGTGCATCCTGACTCTGACTTCTTTGGGCAGGAAGAAGAAACCCAGTTTGGATTCTCCAATCCAGCAGGAAGCCATGGCTGTCAGAAAGAAACGGATCTTATCACAGTGACTGGCAGCTCGTTTTTGGTATGAACGAACTCTACTCATTCCTCGCCACGTGGCTTACTTTTCTTACTTACACCCAGTTTTGAGGATGTTGTGGACTAAATGTTTAAAGGCATTCGTTTGTTTTAAATAGTTATGACAAAGGACAGAGCCCTGGGTTACAAGTTGGGAGATGTAAATTCTGATCTTGAGTCTGGAACTGACCAGTTGTGCCACCCTGAGCAAGTCACTTAACCTATCTGAGCCTTAATTTACTTATTTATAAAATGAGGTGGTTTGAATAGATTGTTTCCAACTCTTTATTTTCACGATTTTGTGCTCTTTTTTGAAAATTTTAGGGCATTTTAAGATGATTAAGTATTGCATGTGCTTCTAATGTAATGAAAAATGCATTGAGAGTTAATGATCAGAGATCGTTGAAATGCTGTTTAACTTTAAAAATAATGGAAATTTTATGCGATGCCAAAGTATTTCTAAAATCTGGTTGTAGAGCTTATAAAAAGAAAGCTAAAATTATGGGTTAGTTCTTACCAGTTTATCTTTCTAGCCTCTTTTTTGATGTAAGGTTGTGTTGTAGGATGTGTCTGGGCTTCGCTATAACTCAGCCCTGGGAAAAAAAAAAGACTTTGTGGTGTTGAATAAGTGGCCTTAAATAAGTCATTTAGTCTCACTGAGCCTCACTTCCCTAGCTGTAAAATGGTCATTGCAATGTACATATACCTGGTGCATCTTAGACACTTTTTGTATCCCAGTAGTTAGTGTTGGAGGGAAAGTGTTAATGCATTTTGGCATGTTTTAGTGAATCTGTCACATTTTCTGCTCTCTCATTCCATCCTCAAAGAGGAGAAATTGGCATAATTTACTATTACACGTGTTCAGTCAATAAAGGTTTAGGAATGTTAAGAAGCAAGGAAGGCAGTCTCTTTTGTCCATAGATTAAGAAGGATTTTTCTCCACACAATTCTTGTATGACATTGTCTTCATGTCTATTGGATCAAATAGTAGTGTCTTTGCTCTACATTCAAAGGCAGCCCACGGAGTTAATAGAAAGCCTGCAGTTCCCAGGAAATCTGGGAATGGACCAGAGTGAGATTTTCTCTCCTCTCTCTCTAAGAGATCTCATTGTGTGCTCTCTCTCAGAGTTGGAATGAGAGGTTTTGTTTGCATTTTGAGGAAATAGTGTCCATCTTACACGAGAGTATAGTGTTTGACAGTTTTTGTAGCACTTTCCCAAATGTTATATTTGATTCTCATAATTTTGTGAGATAGTGGTGGCCAAGTTTTAACTCTAACTCATTAAAATTTACATAACTTACATTACACATGAATGTTGCTTGTGTAACTAATATATACATATATCTATACATATATATGTGTGTGTGTATATATATGTATGTATGTATGTATGTATGTATGTATATTAACTCCCACCCATTCTACTCTTCTGAGTTTCACGATCACTTTTGTTTATAACCACTTGTTCTATCCACCTAATTTGGTGTCTGTTAACTTCTGCCAGCTCTGCTCCCTCTCCAACCTATTCTCTAGCCTGTGCACACCAGTCCTTGCCATGATCTCCTTTAAAAAAATTTTAATTAGACATTTTGTTTCATAGTCATCATCTCTCATCCGTTCTCCTCATGGCCCATTTTTTGGTTACAGAATTTACTGCAAGCCTAAGTGTGCACTAAGAAATCATTTTCTGGATTTAGATGTCAGTGCGTTTATATATGAATCACATGATAATAGGGATATTTTATGTAAAGTTTTAGTAAGATGTGTACTTCTTTTAC
Source organism: Rhinolophus ferrumequinum (assembly GCF_004115265.2). Taxonomy (NCBI): domain Eukaryota; kingdom Metazoa; phylum Chordata; class Mammalia; order Chiroptera; family Rhinolophidae; genus Rhinolophus; species Rhinolophus ferrumequinum. The sequence goes on along the minus strand of NC_046284.1, from coordinate 5,075,154 downwards.
TGTTCTAAAGTTTTTTTACCATGTAGTTCTGCTAGCAAACACTATTCATCGCTCTGAATCATTCTAACCCAGTACTGTTTGCATGTAGGTGTTTGTAATAACAATTACGTAGCTGTTTGGCAATGCACTTTACAGTTTGCCACTTTGAAATGCATCTGTACTGTCTTTCTAATTTTTAAATTGGTTGTACTCATTCCGTGGAAAAGCAAAAGTATACATAAATTTGTAATTGAAACAAATGGTCAGAGTTTGATTGTTTCTAACCATTTAACAGTTCTCAGCACTTTTGAAAGATTTTAAGCCCATTTTAGACGTGTGTTATCATGGGTTAAGTCCTCTTAAATATATTGTTCTTTTCTACAGTTAGTAATGCAGAGGCCTAAGGTGCACATGCAGGTTATAGCATCTGTCAAGATATATAGCCATAAAATATTTTGAAATCCAGTCACTTTATTTAATCCCTCAGTCCTGTTTTCTCCCATGAAACACTATTAGAAAATATTCTGTGGACTTGCAAAGGACAAAATTTACTTTCTTGAAGATAATCTTGTAATTGTTTGTGGGCTTGCATGGTTTCTTTCAGTCAATGTGTTCAAAAGGTTGCTCTTTGAATACCATTTTCCCAGCATGATAATGAAAACGGCATGAAATTACAGTCAAAAGTGTGACTACAAACAGAATGGTTATATTTCTGTTAGTGTTGGCATAAATTTTCCCTTTAAAAAAATAATGGGTCATGATTTAATGTTCATTATCTCATTTGCCTATTGTGCCTCTTTAGTCCTTGTTTTATTAAAATGTTGCCAATTGAAAATGTGCTTTTGCAGGGAGGTTTGTGTCCGGGGGAGTCTGTTGAACCTTTTCATCATGAGTTAAAATACATTAATCTTTACATTTTTACCATTATCTCACTATAGTATTACATAATTGAAAGCCTCAAGTAGAAGTAAAAATTGATAGAATGTGAGGATCATTTTTCTCTGTGGATTACATGCTTCGTATTCCCATCCAGGAAAAGTAAAAGAAAGCTTTGGTATAAGGGTATTTATGACTATTCCTTGATTCCAGATAAAGCATTGTTTAGCTCCCTGTTTGGGAATACTCAGAATCCCTTAGTAGTTATTGCTATTAAACACGCCCACGTGATGATTTGGGAATAATAAAACCTAATTTAGATGCAGCTCACTTGAAATACGTGATAATTGAAATATAAGGCTGACCTGAAATTTATGGATATATTTCTTTTGAACAAAATATTTGTTTAGCAGTTTTTTAAAAAATGAAATGTGTGTTGGGAATTTAGAGAACAGATTATCTAAACACTTACAGAACACAACTACATATGAAAAGCAAATCACTCATTACAGATGAATTTTTTTATATTGTCAAATTTGAATTGATGGGGCCTTTGGTAACTGTTTAAGCTGGGGACTTTATTGTGTATTTTAAGTTAATTTACTGGCTACATGCAAGATACATGGTATAGTAGTAGAGATATAGATAAGAAGAGTAAAATGTGAGCAGCATCTTAATTTTAGAGAGGACATACAAGTTCACATATTAAACATCTCAGAGCTAAATACCAGCAAACATGTTTCAGACACCAAATTAATGGCTTGGAGGAAAAGGAGGGGCAGTAGTTATGCTTTAATTGATGGTTATGTTTAGTTCTATAGAGAAGAGAGTAGATGAATTCCAGCCAGGGAGAAAAGCACAAGGAAAGGGTTTGGAATGGAATTGACCACACAACACTGGTAAAGACAACCTAGCTCAAATACAGAGCTCATGTTTGGTAAGTGCTGGGTGTTAAGATTAGACTGCCAGTATGGAACCAAACTGGAGAGCTGTGAAAACCAGTCACGGCGGATAGGACTCTATTCTGGACATGGTTAAAAGCCAGTGAAGATACTTAAGAAGCAAAGTCAAATGATGAATATATAGAAAGTTTAACATAGTGGACATGTACAATGTGGATGGGATTGGGGGAGATAGGAAAATCATTTAAAAGTTTATTGTAATAATTTCAGGGTGTGGTGATGAAGGCTAGCACTGGAGTTGTGTCAGGAAGGGACAGATATTGGAGATGTTTCCAAATTGGGGAAACATATAACTTTGTGACTCATTATATGGGACATCCATCAGAAAAAGAAAGATCAGAAATGACTTCTAAAGATTTCTTAGAGTGTAAAAATTACATTTCCATTAACATGAACAAGAAGGTCGGTTGTTGAAGTTTTTTCAGAAACATATAGAAAGATGATTAGGGCATGTTTAATTCTTTGGGAAATGATCAGTCCTAGTTACCCCTAAATAAATTATACATATTGTGGATTACACACATTAGACAGCAGAGGCCACTTCATCTCTCTTGGCTCCTTCATATGTTCTCAGATTCACATTTAATGTTTGCACCCTTGTTTGCCTTTGAGTATTTACAGGTCTCTTCAACCTCATACAGTACTCTCCTATAATACTCTGCATCAAAATGAGCTATATCACCTCTGTCTGACCTTTCTTACTAGTACTCTCTTCCCTATTATGGATATTCAATGGATATTTTATGTGGTACTTAGTAATATAATAAATAATTTCTCCATAAATTGGGAGATGCTATATAGTCATTAATTTCAATAGTTCCTCAATATTAACTTTGTTAGATTGAGTGTTACCTGTTTTAGATTGAAAGAGAGGCCTAGGATTGACCAAAGCTAACTTCCACGTGATCCCTGGGGCTCCTTACTCATAATCACTAATTAACATGGTGTGGGAACTCAGCCACAGGAATCACATCCTCTGTTACCTACATACCCTAACATTTTCTCCTTTTCATTGTTATTCTTACCATTAATGGTGATAACTCAGAAGGGAACCTAAAGAAAAAGCGAATGAGTAAATAAGTAGCATAACCACCTAGTGATTTACATTTTGTTTGATAGTGAATTTGCTGTCCTGTGTTGTCAACAGAATGCTTCATCTTATTCTAGTTTTCCACTGACATTTTTGGACTTGGAAAACATTATCTGTCATTTGGCCTACTGAAAATAATTCAGTATTTTAAACAAAGCTTACAGTGATTCTTAAGAGTACTAATAAGGTGTAAATCTCTTAGGAATATCTCTGTGAGTGAGGCACTATGAGGTATAACACAAAAACAAACGTTTTTGAGCACATATTTGACAAGTTCTGTCCTTGTGCTCCCACACATTATGATCTAGACAGAAACAAAAATCAAGCAATGAAAAATATAATCAAGTTCTAAATGGTTACATTTGGAATAATATAGATTTAAACAGAATCGCTAAAATTTGTGGTGAGGAAAATTCAATGCACAGATTATCAAAAGCTATTTCAAAAAGTTCTAAGAATCTAAAATTTAATCTGGGATTCAGCAATTTGGGTAAACTGTCCTATTAAAATGTAAACAGAATTTTGAGTGGTAGCTTAAATAATTATAGCAAAATCCTTTGGGAAAACATTTTAAATTATGCTTTATTTTTATTTATTATAGGTAGGAATCCTATATCAGTTATATCTGAAAATGATCTTTTGGAAATAATATAAGACAAATCTATTATTTTCAAGTGAGGAAACCATAGTGCTTAAATAAATTGTATTAAGCTAAGGAAAATTCCTGTCCTCATATTACACAAAAACAATATTTAATTTTCTGAAAGAAAAGAGGACCTTAATTAAAAAGTAATTAATGCATATAGGTACACAAGTTAAAAAGAAGGGCATATAAATTTCATGTGATATTTAGTACTGAGAACTGGAATTTAGCATGGAGAATCCTGAGAACTCACCAATTATGGTGAGGGTCAGGATAATCACCAAGCAATCATTTAAGATTCTGAATAAAATATAAGTAGCTTAACCCATTTAGAAAGGGGAACAAAATCCAGCATTACAAAATAAAATTCTCTTTAGTGACAAGCAACACTAAGGCTCCAAGTTGCAAAACAATTACAAATTGTAACAGAAACAAAGACATTTCAACTTTCAGCCATTCTTACTTTGGAATAAAGCCAAAATCAATCAATCTTTATCAGGATCTGGTTCCCTTTCCTGTTTACACATACAATGGAAGGACAGCACTGCAGTATGAGACTACATTATGCTGGATGTGGAAGAAGGAAGCTGGTCACATGTCTGTGGGGAAATCAGCCAAAACAGAGAGCTGAAATGGAAATTCCACAGGCAATGACTCAGTGAATAGAGCAGCAGTTCATTCCAGGCTAATTCCAATTTTAGAATATTTGCTGCTGGTTGGACTGCATACTTTTTTTCCTCCCAATTCATGTTGGCATTAGTTAGTTAATCCTAAACTTAGCACTTGCTGTCTCCAAGGAAATGCAACGTTTTCCCCTTGAAAGTCACCTTATGTTCCTGTGCTTCTTGGAGCTAATTATTGTTGTTAATTATCAATAATATCAATGAGAATTGTATCAGATGCCATGGCATACTAAAGGAAAAAAGAGATATGTTTATTATTTTTGCCTTTAAAAAATGTTGATTAAGAAAAACTTGTTTCTCTCTCTTTTTTATTTCCCCACTTTCCCACTTGGAAATGTCACTGTGTTTTATGTACTTAGAAAGCAATAGAACTTGGGAGCATTGTTAAAAATAAGTGTTTGCAATTATAACTTTAGAAATTTGACTACCTTGAAAATGGATAAACCTAGGCTAGCTGTACTAGTTTCCTAGAAAACAGAGAGGGCTTATGGAAAAGAATGAAGGACAAATTCATTGGAACAAAGATTCATTTCTGATATTAAATCAGATTTTGTATTTATCAGTCTTGCTGCTTAATCTTGTATATTTTGTAGCATACTGTATAGTCCATTTTTAGGTGATTCTATAACATTGAGTCTTTAGAGGACACCTTAAAAATTTGGCAGACTTGTATTATATTTAATTTGATAATAGGCCTTTTCACTGCTAAACGTATATACCAAATATACTGAATATTGTAAAAACTCACCATGTAAGGCCTTGTTTGCAAAGTGATTCTGGTTGTCCTTCACCTTAGACTCTTTTGAGGAAAAATTCCTCAAAGATAAAATGTTACCTGGATTTGCAAAAAATCACTGAATATTCTTTCCAAAAACGGAAATGAGAAAATAAAATTTAAACAACGAAAGAGGTTAAGTTTGCTCCATAGCCATGTGTTTGGCTTTCCCTGAGTGTCTTTGGTCAACAACATCAGGGTAGACAGACAATAGCAATTTTGAAACATGCCCAGTATTTTCCAGTTACAGTTAGCAATGGGAAACCTTCAAGTCGATGTTATTACAACACTGGTCATCTGTATGTCTAATACTACCTGGCTTTCAGAAGTAATAAAGTGAAGTGAAAAGTTTCCCAAATTTAGGCCCTGCCTGTGAAATGCCAGTACGTGGTCAAATTAGATGCTGTTGATTATTTTACACATAAGACAGATAATCTTAATAATTGGTGCTTTTAATTTTTTCTACTCCAAATAATTCTTTAAAGTGTTTTTAAGTGAAATGTAAGTATTTGATTCATGCCATTAAAGTTGCTAATTCAGTTTTTGTTCGATTTTCCTTTGCAACATCAATGGATGATTCAATTCAATAAGCATTCAGATAACCTATAGGTTATCAATTTTGAGGCTGTAGTGTATGTTTTAATCATTCCTTGCTTCAATTTTTAAGCTACCATATACTGAATCATAACAGGATCTATGAAACATTTCATTTCTACAACTTATCATTTTTTATAATTTTAAATGAAACATAACATATATTACAAACAGATCATAAGGATATAGCTACATAAATGTGCACAAAGTGAATATATCCACGTAACCACTACCCAGACCAAGAAATAGAATACTACCAAAACCTCAAAGCTCCTTCATGTCCTCTTCCAGTCAGTACTATCCTGAACCAAAAGTAAATATTATCTTTACTTCTAAAACCATAAATTACGGGTTTTCTTTATTTTATTATAATTATTATTGAGATAAAATTTACATAACATAAAATTTACTATTTTAGCCATTTTAAAGTGGACAATTCAGTGGTTTTTAGTTCATTCAAAATGTTGTAGCACCACCATGGCTACCTAATTCCAGAATATTTTCATCATCCGAAAAAGAAACCTTATACCCATTCAGCAGGCATCCCCCATTCCTCTTATCCCCTGGAAACCACCTATTTACTTCCTGTATCTGGATTTGCCTGTTCTTCATGTTTCATATGAATGGAGTTAAATAATATGTGACTTTTTGTGTCTGACTTCTTTTACTTAATATAATGTTTTCAATGTTCATATATGCTGTGGTACTTCATTTTTTTATGGCTGAATAATATTCCCTTGTCTGGGTAAACCACATTTTGTTTATTTATTCATCAGTTGATTGACATCTAGTTTATTTCCACTTTTTGGTTATTATGAATAATGCTGCTATGAACATTCGTGTACAAGTTTTTGTGTGCATATACTAAAACCATAGATTAGATTTTCTTACTTTAAGCTTTATGGTCTGTATCCTTTTGTGTTTGACTTATTTTAGTCAGTATTTTGTTTGTAAGCTTCAATCATGCTTTTGCATGTAGAGATAGTTTATTTATTCTTGCTGTACAGAGTTCTATTGTATGCTTATAATTACTTTTATATTCTGTTTATGGGCATTTATGTTGTTTTCAGTTTTTGGCAAGTATTAATTATTTTGCTATGAACATTCAAATATGCTTTTTGTGGTGAAAACATGTATTTATTTCTGTGGCTTACATGCCTGGGAGTGGCGCTTGGTCTGTCTAGTTTTAGTAATTACTGTCATACAGTTTTCCAAGGCTCTTATATTAATTTACAATCCCATATTTTCTACCTGATAGACATATTTCTATTTTAGTATACAGCACATAGTTTGCCTGAATATGTCTCTTGACCTTCTCCATGCCAACTATGAATAAAACCCCCTAAAAATGTAGCAAGGTAGAAACCCAATGCAGTAAGAAATTGTAAGACAAATGTGAAACCTTTGCAAATATTGTATGTTTCAAAGAAAAGTTTCAAAAAAGTTCCATAATGGAAGATGAATTTTTTTTTTTAATTTTTATTGGAGAATAGTGTGTTTTTCCAAGAAGATGAATTTTTAAGTAAATAGAGGAATACAACAAGGAAGACATTGCCCTGACAGCAGTGATTGTAGTTTAAAGGAAGAAAAAGGTTAGAAATTGACTTTATTGAAAGTGTTGTTGACTGGCCAAATAATTCTCCAGGTAATCCACCAAAAGAAAACGGTTTATTCAGGAAAAGAAAAAAAAGAAAAACAAAGAGTGCGTGCACACTCACCGGGAGGTCTTGCCCGCTGGCCACCCCATGGGAAGAAGAAATGAGCCCAACATGGCTTGCTCCTTTATTCGCATCCCCCGCCCCCCGCCCCGCACCTCGCAGAGGTTTCCATAGAATTCAACAGGAAGTCAAGACTAGAGAGCTAACAAGGGACCCAGTTCCACCCATGGTCCTTCCAACTCTAGGGTTAAGTGTCTTAAGATGTCAGTTTACTTTCAACAATGTGCATATTTTCAGTTCAACTCATTACTACATTCATTTTTGGAAGGCATTTTTGCTTGGTTAAGATAGCACTACTACCTGGACCTCTAGAGCAGTCTGATTTTTAATCATACTCTTATAACCAAGCCCTAGGAATCAAATGATGTGGGTTCAAATCCCAGCTCTGCTTCTCACTCATAACGGGACATTGAGCAAATCACTTCACTTCACCTTTATAAGCCTCAGTTTCCCCATGTGTAAAATTAGGTAATAAAACCTGGCTTTGCAGGGTCATTAAGGATTGGATGTATATAAAAGCCTTTGAATATTGTGAGGTAGTACACAGATGTAAAGCAAGGCCCAAATAATAATCTAAGAAATTCTTAAATCCACCTTTTAGAATAAGTAATCTTTGCAAAGCATTAATTTAGAAAGAAAGCAGCAAATTTCAATCTAAATAGGATAAGAGTCCAGACTACATCACAACCAGGATTAGAAAAAAAGATATGTGATTCAGGTTGGGTTACAATAAGACAAATATTCAGATAAAACTTTAAAAATATTATATCATTTATGGGGATTTCCCAAATATTTGTACCAATATATATAGTACAAGTACATACACCTTAGTACAAATCTATCTAGAATACATATACATGGACTGGCACCTCATATTTACTTAACACTCAGGAGAATTCAAGGAACTTAATGTACACAATAGGCTTTTACCTAATGATAATTGTTTCAGGTAGATAAGACAAATATGACTTCCTAATTAACAGATGAAGGAACTGAGGCAATGAGAGATCCAAGGATAAGAATGAGTTCACATAATTACTTGGTGACAGAACAAAAGTGTAATCTCAGGCTCTCTGACTCCCTGATATATATTATTACTGACGCTCTGCAGCTTGCAACCACGTAAGCCCCAAGTGCTATCCTCGGAGCCAGGTAATGCATACTGCTGCTGTTTCCAAGTCATTCATACACACACACACACACACACCACACACACACACACACATATATGTATAAATTTTTGGTCTGCTTTTTTTATTCAAAAGCCCATGATTCTTTGCAAGATGATACAAGATTGTTTTCCAGTCAGATCATAATTTCTATAGTAACCATAAATTCAAAAGATTCCTGCTCTCCCCACCCCAATTCACTTTTGGCACCTACCTGTGAACTATCACTTCTGAAAAATGAGGGAAAATATGAATACTGGGTTTTTATCATAGTACTCTTTTCCTGATGGAAAACTTTCTGATCGCTGAATTTAGAATGTTGATTCAAGGAAGATCAACAATATCTCATCAATAAAAATATTTTTCTAACTAACTATATAACTGTCTCAAAAAAATATTAGAAACAGCAGCCAGTTCTCATATATATATATATATATATATATATATATATATATATATATATATATATAATTTGCATAGAAACTCAAGGCACACTCCCACAACCAACCAACATGAAACAATATTTAACTTTTCCAAAAGCCACACACTCTGAAAAGTTCACTCCAGTCTAGTCTATTCTTCTATTCATTTGGTTTAAAAGAAGTGCTGGGCATGACTCCATTAATTGATTTCATGGCAATGTTCATTTCTGTCAACAAAAGTTCACTGCCACCAATCTAATGCCAACAAAAGTCCCAATCAGTGGCACAGAAAGAGGAGAAACTTTATTCAAGAGAACAGTTTGCAAACTGGGGAAATGCAGCCTCCTATTGGAAACCAAAAGTATGCTCCACCAAGACAAAGGGGAGGCCGCCTTTTATAAAGTTCCTGCCCTTGTTCCCAATTGGTCCATTTTTATGCAAATGATATAAATGTGTACAGTCTGGTCCAAATAGCACTGTCCTGATTGGTCAGCTTTGTGTGTTCTAATTGGTTGTTATGGAGCCACTCTGATTAGTCAGTTTAGATGCAAATGAGGATATAGCAGTGCAGTTCTGATTGGACGGGACAGGTCTCAGCCCATTGGTCGAAAGATGATAGCAGGAACTCTGTAAGGATTGACTCAGATAACAGGAGCACAGTGCAGAAAGGTTGGCCGCTCAGTCTGTAGCTCTACCCTGAAATGCAGTGTGCATGAGAGAGGCCTCTGTCACCAATGGCGACTAGACTTTTGTTATGAATTTGTGCCCAGTTAACCAGGAGGAGTCCTTGGCTGATACATTCTTTCTCAGGGTCCACATTTACTATTGCTGTATAACAAAGTATCACAAATTGAACAACTTAAAACAACATTAATTTATTATCTCACCTTTGGGAGGTCAAAAGTCCAGGCACAATCTGAGTGGATTGTCTTCTCAAAGTTTGAAAGGCTGAAATCAAAGTTTCATCTGTAGGCTCTAAGGGAGGAATCCACTTCCAGGCTAATCCAGGTTGTTTGGTACAATTCAGTTCTTTGAAGTTGTAGGATTAAGGTTTCTTTCTTCTTCTTGACTGTTGGCCATGGATCACTCTGAGCTCCTAAAGGCTGCCCTCCACTTCCTGCCAAATAACTCCTTCCATATTCAAAGCCAGCAATGCAGAATTTCCCAGACTATTGCTTTTAATATTAAGGGTATTGTTTAATTCCAGATAATGCTTGGGATTTGTAAGTAGACTGCTTGGAAGTAGATTTATAATAATTATTATAATAGCTTATTATATTATAATAGCTTTTTTGAGATACAATTCACAAAACATGCAATCCAACCATTTAAAGTATAAATTCAGTGGTTTCTAGTATTGTCACAGAATTGTGCAACCATTATCACGATCAATTTTAGAATCTTTTCTTCACCTCAAAACAAAACAAAACAAAACTACCCAATAGCAGTTATTCTCTATTTCTACTAAAACCACCCAGCTCTAGCCAGCCACTAATATACCTCCTGTCTCTCTGGATTTGCCTTTTCTGGACATTTCATATCAAGGTAATATTATAATATTGTCGTCTTTTGTGGCTGGCTCCTTTCAGCTAGCATAATGTTTTCAAGGTTCATCCATATCTTTTGTGTGTGTGTGTGTAATATTACATTGTATGGACATAGCATATTTTGTTTATTCATTCATCAGTTGGTGGACATATTGATTATTCATACTTTTGGGCTATTATGAATAATACTATGAACATCCATGTACAAGTTTTGGTATGGACACATTTTCATTTTCCTTGGGTATATTCCTAGGAGTATAATTACTGGGTCATATGGTAACTCTATGATTAACATTTTGAAGAAATGCTATACTGTTTTCCAAATGACTGCACCATTATGTAGTCCTATCAGCAATTTATAAAGCTTGTAATTTCTTCATACTCTCACCAATATTTGTTATTGTCTGTACTTTTTATTTTAGCCATCTCAGTAGATGTGAAATTGTAACTCATTATGGTTTTGAGTTTCATTTCTTTGATGTTTAATGATGTTGAACATCTTTTCATGTACCTATTGACCATTTATACATTTCTTTGGGGAAAATGTCTATTCAGATCCTTTTTCCACTCTTAAATTGGATTATTTGTCTTTTTATTATTGAGTTGTAGGAGTTCTTAATATAAGGAATTTGTGAGTCCCTTATCAAATGTATGATTTACCAATGTTTTCTCCCATTTATGGGTTGTCTTTTCACTTTATTGATGGTGTCCTTTGAAGCACAAAATGTTATAATTTTGATGAACTATCATTTATCTATTTTTTATTTTGTGTCGTGTTTTTTTCATATATAAGAAAGCATTGCTAATTCAAGATCACAGAAGTTTGTACCTATTTTCTTCTAAGAATTTTATTGTTTTAGCTCTAATATTAGGTTGATGATCCATTTAAATTTTTTTTGTGTGTGTGGTTAATGTGAGGAAATCATCCAACTTCATTATTATGCATTTAGATATCCATTTAAGGACCATTATTTACAAAGACTATTATTTCCCCATTAAGTGGTCTGTGCACCCTTATCAAGTATCAATTGACTATAAATGTAAGGGTTTATTTCTGGACCCTCATTCGTTTCCACTGATACATCAATATCTATGCTTATGCCAGTACCACACTTGACTTGATTACTACAGCTTTGTAGTAAGTTTTGTAATCAAGATGTGTGAGTTCTCTTATTTTCCTCTTTTTAAAGATTGTTTTTGCTCTTCTAGGACCCTTATATTTCTATATGAATTTTAGGATCATTTTGTCAATATGTACAAAAATAGCCAGCTGGGGTTTTGACTTTTGAAGAAAGTGCAAAAACAATTCAGTGGAGGAAGGATAGCCTTTTCAAAAAATTGTGAACCTTGACCTAAACATGAAACTATAAAAGGTTTAGAAAAAAAACAAAACAAAACAAACAAACATAAGTGAAAATATTCAGCATCTAAGAGTAGGTTAAGAATTCTTTGACTTGATACCAAAAGCAAAATATGCTAAAGGAAAAACTGATAAATTAGACCATCAAAATCAAAAGCTTTTGCTATCTAAAAGACACTGTTAAGAGGTCAAAGGACAAACTACATATTAGGCTACAAACCACATATGTTTTAAAGGACTAATTATCCACAGTGTATATGAAATATAGAACCAATTCTCAAAATTCAACAGTAAACAAAACAAGATAATAGTTAGAAAATGAGCAAAAAGCATTAAGAGACAGTTCAAAGAGGACATACAGATGGCAAATATGCTCATGAAAAGATTTTCATTATCATTAACCACTAGGGAAATACAAATTAAAATCAAAATGGAATATCACTACACATCCATCATAATGGCTAAAGTAAAAAGTGACAATACCAAATACTGACAAGGATGTAGAAAACTTGATAACTCATACATTGATAATAGATGTAAAATGGAACAGCCAATCTGGAAAACAGTTTGGCAGTTTCTTATAAAATTAAGCATGCGAGTACCACACCACCTAGCCATTGCACTCCTGAGCACATATCCGAGAGAAATGAAAATTTATGTTCCTACAAAAGCTTGTAAATGAATGTGCATAGCAGCTTTATTCATAATAGCCCAAAATTGGAAATAAGACATGTTCTTTAGTGAATGAATAAACAAACTGTGGAACATCTATGCCATGGAATACTACTTATCATTAATAAGGAATAAATTACTGATACATGCGTTAACTTGGAGCAATCTCCAGGAAATTACACCGAGTGAAAACAAAAAAGCCAATCTCAAAAGTTTACATACTATATGGTTTAATCTAGGTAACATTTTTGAAATGACAAAATTATAGAAATGGAGGATAGATTACTGGTTTCCGAGGATTATGGCTCTGGGGGGCGGGTGGAGTGGTGGAGAATACTTGTGATGGAACTGTTCTGTATCTTCACTGTACTGGTTGATGGACAAACCTACACATGTTATAAAATTGCATAGAACTAGGTAGGTACACATAGTCACCAATAAATTCATGTAAAACCAGGGAAATCTGAGTAAGATTAGTGGATTGTATCAATGTCAATTTTCTGGTCGTGAAGCAAGGCCAAGCTGAGCCTCCTGTACTCAGAATGCTCTGGGATGCCCTGCCTGCATCCAGGTGAGCTTCACACCCCTGTGGCTGAGCTCAGAATGCTTTTGGGACGCCCTGTCCCGGGTTCGGCTCCTTATCTTAGAAGATCACCTTGTAGATGCGTGCTAATTACAAACTCTATTGCTTAGCATTTTCCCAGGTTACTCCCCCACCGTTCCCGGACTGCTGGCGCCACAAGACATACGATGACAAAGAGGGGTGCATCATGAAAGGAGAACAGACCTCTGGGACGTCATGCAGCTTCTTGGAGAGTGCCCTGATTTTCCCTTAAATACTCCCAGCTGGGGCAGCCGGTTTGCTCAGTGGTTGGAGCGCAGTGCTCCTAACACCAAGGTCGCCGGTTCGATTCCCACATGGGCCAGTGAGCTGCACCCTCCACAACTAGATTGAAAAACGACTTGACATGGAGCTGAGCTGCGCCCCCCACAGCTAGATTGAAAACAACGACTTGACAGGGAGCTGATGGGTCCTGGAAAACAAAACAAACAAACAAAAAAACAAACCACTGTTCCCCAATATTCCCCAATAAAACAAAATACCCCCAGCTGGTCTGAGAATGTTAAGGCAGTTTTTGGAGGTGTTAACCCGCTGCTTTCGCAGACCACCGGTGCTCTGTTAATAAATGCTTATTCTCTGACCCAACTCTTGTGTCAGTCTATTGGCTGAGTGGCGCAGGCAGCACAAGCCCAGGAGCCCAGGACTCCGGTCGGCCTCCAGTTACAGTTGCAATGCAATATTGACCTGTTGTTTTCAATATGTCTCCACTGGGGTAACTGAGTGAGAGTATATGGGAAATATCTGTATTATTTTCTACAACTGTTTGTGAAGTTGTAGTTTTGTGTCTTTTGCAAAATTTGGAGAGTTTTCAGTTGTTATTTCTTCAAATACTCATTCACCCCACTCTCTTCCTTCTGGGATTCTGATTACGTGAACATTGGACTTTTCTATTATTATTAGTTTCAGGTGTACAGAACAACATAGAGATTAGACATTTATATATTTCACAAAATGATAACCCCAATAAGTATTGCCCATCTGACAGTGTACATAGTTATTACAATATTATTGACTATATTCCCAATGCTGTATTTTACATTCCTGTGACTATTTTTTAAAATTATAGTTGACATTCAATATTATTTTATATTAGTTTCAGGTATACAGCGTAGTGGTTAGACATTTCTATAATTACTTTTGAGCAGGTTCATGAATTCTCTTTTTTTTCCAGTTATTTTCTCACTGTTGTTCAGATGGTTAAATTCCGTCAATCTGTTCTCAAGTTCATTTATTCTATCTTCTGTTATCTCCACTGTACCATATACTTTGAGTTTTTTAAAAATTTGTCATTGTGTTTTTCAGTTATATAATTTACATTTGGTTTTTTTTAAAATAACTTGTCTTTGCTGAGATTTCTATGTTTTAATTTATTTCAACAGGGTTAATAAATGCTCATTGAAGCATTTTTGTGACTGCTGCTTTAAATTTTTTGTCAGATAATTCCAATATCTCTTTTATCTAATTGTTCTTGTCACTTGATTGTCTTTTCTCATTCAAATTATAATTTTCTTAGTTTTTGGTATGATGGGTGATTTTCAGTTGTATTCTGGATATTATGTTAGGACACTGAGTTTTATTTAAGTCTTTTATTTTAGCAGGAAATCGCTCTGTTTAGGTTTAACATGCAGGTCCTGGCATACATTGTAGAGTAAATTCTGGATAACAACAAGAGCCTTCAGGGCGCTATTTTCGTCTGCTTGGTGTATGTGCAGCCATCAGTGTCCCCACTAATCCCTGCTTATGCTCTGAGAGGATAAAATGAGTTTCACCAGGCTGGACTGCCTTTTTACTCTGGGTTTATGAGGGGAGTCTCAGGCTTGTGGGACAGTGATTGCATACATGCTAAGGTGTGATAGTGTGATTTGTAAGAAATATATATTGGGTTATTCTGATAACCAAAATGTATTTCTCGAGTATATCTGTTTTTCATCCACAGTTCCTGGCTCACAGCTCCTGAAAGATGTGTTTTGTTATGTTAATGAGGTGGCTTTCAGAAAGCACCTAAGGTTGGGGGTTGGTTGCCAGCAGAACCAGTCATGTGATTAGAGGGTTGGAACTTTCAGTCTCAACCTGACCTCCAGGGAGGGGAGAGAAGCTAGAGGTTGAATCAATAGCCAATGGCCATAGTCAATCATGCCTCTGTAATGAACCCTCCATAAAAATCCAGAAAGGATGGGGTTCAGGGAACCTCCTGATTGGTGAACATTTGGAGAGAGTGGCGAGCCTGGAGAGAGCATGGGAGCTTCTCGCCTCTTCCTGTATACCTTGCCCTATGCATCTCTTCCATCTGGCTGTTCATGAATTATAGTCTTTTACAATAAACCAGTGATCTAGTAAGTAACATGTTTCTCTGAGTTCCGTGAGTCATTCCAGCAAATTAATCCAACCCAAGGAGAGGGTGTGGGAACCTCGGATCTGTAGCCAGTTGGCCAGAAGCACAGTAAAAGCCTGGGCTTCTGGCTGGCATCTGAAGTGTGTATGAGTGTGAGTCTTATAGGACGAAACCCTTAACCTGTGGAATCGGATGCTATTTCCTGGTACATAGTGTCAGAATTGAGTTGAATTCTTGGACACCTTACTGCTGTCTGAGAATTGTTTGTTGGTATGGGGGTAATTATAACACCTTGTGATGTTATCATTGGGTCTGGGAACCAAATTAACTGGGCGTAGATGCTTATTCTGTGGGAATGACCTCAGTTAGTTCTGCCTGGCTAGATGTCTCTGTGGGGGCGGAGGAGTCTCGGTTGGGGCAGAGAGAGAACTTCCGTGGCAAGCTGCTTGTTGTGGAAGGATTCTCCTTACTGTTCCAGTAAGGCTCCCTGGTGATGTAGGTGATGTTGGATCTGCTGGCAGTTTCTGAGTGCGGGCCTGGATCGTGTCTTGTGAAGCCGAAGAATGGAAACACGGACCAGGAAAAGGCAGTTTTAAAAAGAGGATAGTTTATTAGAGGCAGGAGAAGAGGTTGCAGCTCCCGAGCAGGAGGGGTCCCGAATGGGGGGTGCCCCCTGACTGAGGCAAAAGCTCTTACTTTTATACCTTCCCTTGCCTGCTTGGGGAAGGGGAGCTCTGTGAAGAAGGGAACTTGTTTGAAGAAGGGAACTGGCACCTTCTAATGAAATTAGTCTACCAGGTTGGTTCTGCTTGCCCATCCTGAAGGAATTAGCATAATAACCCCCTCTTATCTATCAGATCTGCTCCGTTTGTTAGGCCAAAAGGAATTTTATGATTAACCTCAAGGCCTTGGTACATTATGTCCTGGAGCGAAGGAGTGATTTCAAAACCTGGAGTTTTAGGATATGGTTGTCTTTTCTTTATTCCACTAGGGACATGCTAACTATCCTGTATCACTGGTGTCTCTTGGCAGGAAAAAATGTTCTTGAGCCCATGAGGGGCAAAGAGATCTTCCCAGGTGGGTGTTTGCTGTGTTGGATACGCCTGTCCTGGTGCCACCCAGTATCTTTAGGTGAGGGAAGGGATTCTAGGGCCAGTGGGGACAGAGAACACTATTCACTTGTTTTATTGGGATTTCCCTGTGCTGGTACCTCCACAAAACCCAGTGTCTCAGGGTGAGGGAAGGGAGTTTATTTTTATAATTTTACATTATTTTTCTTTACCTACATTTGTTTGAAAGATTATATATTTGATCCTTCAGAGAGTTTAGTTTAGTGTAAAAAATTGGGTAATAATCCATTTTGCAAGTTTACAGATGCCTGTTCTTGAACACTACCATGTGTATGTATACTCATATTGACGGTCCAAACAGTTTCAAATACCGTAGTTTTGTAACTAAAGTTCATGCATGTGATAACCACCTGCCTTATCCTGTTACTCTACATTTTCAAGGTTTTCCTTCCTCATCTCTATACTTCCTCAGTAAGGAACTGATGGTAGCCTTTAACCACTGTGGTGATTTTGATCTTGAATACAACTCTCTTTAAAAGTATGTTGTTTAATCTCCACATATTTGTGGTTTTTCCTGCTTTCTTTTTGCAGTTGATATCCGATTTCAAAGCCTTGTGATCAGAGAATATGCTTGGTATGATTTCAACCTTCTTAAATTTGCTGAGGCTAGTTATATGTCCCAATATATGGTCTATCTTTGAGAATGTTCCATGTACACTAGACAAGAATGTATAGTCTGATGTTCTAGGATGAAGAGCTCTATAAATGTCAGTTATGTCCATTTCTTCTAATGTGTCATTTAGGGCTGCTATTTCGTTATTTATTTTCTGTTTGGATGATCTATCCATAGCTGTCAGTGATGTATTTAGGTCCCCTACTATAATTGTGCATTGGTCAATTTCTCACTTTAGTTCAGTTAGTAGTTGCTTTGTATATTTCGGTGCTCCCTGATTGCTGAATATAACTCTATTGGCTCCAAGATGCACTTTTATGACATTTCATATGGATGTTGCCAAGTACTTCTTTCTTGGACAAACTGTAGTCAGGCTCCTCTGAGACTTCTTTTAAACTAGGCCTCATCCTTGGTCCCTTTTCTTGGCTTATTGAACCCAGTTTTAGCAAGAATCCTGCTAAGTCAGTTTAGTGAGAATTTCCCCCCTTAGATAGCTAATAAACTTCCTCTTAGTAATTTTTCATCCAGTCCTTTACATTGCACATTAGCTATAAATCCCCACTTGTCCCTGTTACTGAAAAAAACCGAAGTTGGGCTGCTCGCTGCTTGAAAGAGTTAGGTTAGGTGGAGAGGAAAGGTTGCTTTATTCAGGAAGCCGGCAGCCTGGGAAGACAGCAGACTAATGTCTGTGGACGAAAAGGGGGCCACATACTAAACCTGATGAGCTCAGGGGAGGCCAGCATGGCAGGCCCTACAAACTCAGAGACCAAAGTAACCACACAGGGTGGTCTGAACATAAAAATTCTTAAATAAAAGCAGGTCATGGTGGGTAGTCACGTCCTTGGCCTGTAGCTTCCTTGACAAAGGTCAAGCTTTACCTTAAGTGAGCCTACCTGTTCTCTTTTTGCATCTAAGATAATATACCCTTGGAATGTCAGAGTCATCTCTTTTTCCGGACCCCCCCAGGGCACAACCGGCCACACCAGAGCAGGAAACTACAGAATCCCTCATTGTTGTTTTTGCCCCCTGATTACCATCTCTATGTGCTGTGAAAAGCTATTAACTATCCTGTACCCCCAATATAAAAAATGTATCTGTCTCTCCAATTTACTTTTTATTCAATCCCAGAGATTTCCCCACTTTTCTTTCTCCCACCTCCTTAATCTACCACCCATGGATTTCATGTAACCCTCCTCCTTTGATTGTCAAGTATAAAATAAACTGCAAAACCGCCATTTTCTGGAGCATTTTCTAAATTCGTTGAGATTTTGCTTCCCGGCAATTGTCGTCAGTTTGGCTCAAATAAACTCTTATAAGCTTTTCCTTAGGCTGGTTGTTTTTTTGTAGACATGTCCAAAGACCATCTCCGAAGTTCCGGACCAAGCAGCAGAGTTCTAAAGGGGAAGAAGGGGAGGGAGTTCCAGGGAACTGAGAGAGAAGTCCGTGTTTCTTTAGTCACAGGTAACCCTTTTTCAAATCAGATTCCTGGGTGCCAACAGCTGGTTGCAGGTACCTTGGAGACATTCCCTCCTTCTGCAAAACAGACTCATAAATTCTCCTTGTGGCCCTGAAGTTACCTCCTCCTGTTTGACAAAGAAACAGCACATCCACAACACAAAATTATCCTGTGAGAATAAAAGGAGTTGAGCAAGAAAAGCATGTGGACAAAGGCCTGCTTGAGAATTAAATTATTTAATTCTAGCTACCAAAATACGAGGAGCCTTAAAATTACAAGGGGCTCGGTGGGCTATACAAGTAAGGGATAGTTCAGGAATAGGCTACAAATTCCCCCTTTTCATTGTAAATCCCTCAATCTTGAGGGATGGGAGTGTTAATTAGTTTGCTATGTGGTACAGTTACATTCCTCTACATAGGGAAATATGGGCAAGGACCCTCTAGTTACTTCATGCTGAAATTGGGCTCAGATGGGGGTGGGGAAGAGAAGGTACTTTTTGTCTCCTTTAGGGAAAGAGGTGTCATACAGTGTCCTAATAGATATCAGTCTAGTAGTTACCTGTTTTCTTGTATTTTTGCAAATGATTCTTTGGGAAATAAAGTTGCTTAGGCCAAGTTTAAAGGGTTTTTATGCCCTTTTGTAACTTTCTAAGGTTTGAGGCAGTTCCTTTGGCATGGCAGCTCCAGCTTTACTTTAAAGTGGCTCCATTTATATTATTATTAAGATACATCATTGAAAGCACTGCTGATCAATCTTCAAAGAGCCGCACTGACCAGTTGCTAAAAGCACCATTGGTCTTCCATTGTCAGGTGGCTCATTTTGGGTATGTCATGGAAGGCTCATTCCCAGTATGTCACGTCCCATGTAGGAGGGAAAGTGGTTTGTTCTTTTCTTAGGAACCTTAGGCCACGTTTGAGCAACAAGAGCACCAGCACAGAGGAAGGCTTCACCGTCATGTTTCTTTAAGGGCAGGCAAACATCTGTAGTTTCTTGAGGTTTTTCATATGAAGTCTCATAGGCCTTAGTAATCATTTAAAAGCGCTGAGCAACCATTATCAGAGTGGTGTCTTATAACATGGAGCTTTGCAAAACAAACAGATTTATAACATCACCAGTTTCTATAATAACAAAATGCTAAATCTAATTTGAAGAATAGATTTGAACCAAGAGATTGCAATACCTGAGGGCAGTCAGCTGAAGATATGAAAGAACCATGAGATGTCAGTGGGCACTCTATTTAATCATTTGGCTCGTGCCTGGATTCTATCTAGATCCAATTCTAGTTTACCAGAGGTGCTTTATCCAAGTACAACAAGACGCATTAACAACAGAACAAACCCCATCTTGCTTAGCTAGGATATAATCCAGAGCAATTTTTTTTTTGAACAATTCTATGGCCTAATATAGCTGTTGTGGTCATTGTATTACCTGTCCAAGGAAAAAGGTATTCTTCCAAATCTGGTACCTTTAGTGGGGCTGATATCACCAGGCATTAAACATCCACCTTGTAATTCAGTCACATACGGATTTGTTGAGTACCTGACGTTTTATCTTTTAGAGTGTCTAGGAACTTCTCTGAAGATGGAACAACTTGGTAGAAACATTTTCATAAAAGCATCAGAGTAAGACAAAAATTGTCTGCAAGTGACAAAAGACTTAAAAATGGCATGGTTAAAGATCTGGTGAGGCCAGCCCCGTGGCTCAGGCGGTTGGAACAAGGGGCTCCTAACGCCGAGGTCACTAGTTCGATTCCCACATGGGCCAGTGAGCTGCGCCCTCTACAGCTAAGATTGTGAACAACAGCTCTCCCAGGAGGTGGGCTGCGATGGGCCACTGCAGGCTGCTGCAGGTCGCTGTGGGTGGCCAGCGTGAGTGGCTAGCAGCCAGCGTGAGTTGCCATGTGGTGCCCTGAGTGGCCGGCAGCCAGCATGAGCGCTAAATAATACAATTTACTCAGTTTTCCATTCCGATCGTAGTAAGTTTGACTATACATAAATTCTTTTCTTTCAAAATCCTTCTTCTATGAACCGTTTATTATATATATATATATATATATATATATACATATATACACACATATATACATATGTGTGTATGCACAGACTTTCTTTAATATGCACAGACTTTCTGTTACATATAATCTTTCAGTTTTTGTTCTATCATTTCTCTCCTTATTTTGAAACAATTATTTTACTCTAGGACAAAATTTCTTTTTTTCTTTATCAAAAAAAACTACATACTTTATATCTTTTATCTAAAAAAACCACGTTTATCTTCCTTTTTCTCAACAAAAGTTTATCTCTATGCCTCGCATCTTCCTTTACCAAAAACATATATTCTATTTTCCACGTACAGCCATTTAATAATTTTATAAAACCTATAGCTCTCTCATAAATCAATTTTGGCAAGAAACTTATACAGCAGTTAGCATTTTTTTAAAAGATTTTTTTATTGGGGAAGGGGAACAGGACTTTATTGGGGTATAGTGTGTACTTCGAGGACTTTTTTTTTTCCAAATTGTTGTCCTTTCAATCTTAGTTGTCGAGGGTGCTGTTCAGCTGCAAGTTGTTGTCCTTTCAGTCTTAGTTGTGGAGGGCACAGCTCAGCTCCAGGTCCAGTTGCCGTTGCTAGTTGCTAGTTGCAGGGGGCGCAGCCCACCATTCCTTGCGGGAGTCGAACCGGCAACCTTGTGGTTGAGAGGACACGCTCCAACCAACTGAGCCATCTGAGAGCTCAGTGGCAGCTCAGCTCAAGGTGCCGTGTTCAATCTGAGTTGCAGGGGCCGGAGCCCACCATCCCTTGAGGGACTCGAGGAATTGAACTGGCAACCTTGCGGTTGAGAGCCCACTGGCCCATGTGGGAATCGAACCGGCAGCCTTCGGAGTTAGGAGCACGGAGCTCCAACCGCCTGAGCCAGTTAGCATTTTAAAAGTGCCACTTTTTTCCTTTAGTCTCTGTGGGCAATGTTTTGGTTAGTTCCTGGGTGTTTACATTTCAAGGACATGATAAGAATCATAATTTTTAGAGACAGAAAAACTGTAAGTTTTCTAACATTTATGTTAATACATATCTATCTAACATAATCAAAGGTTAAGCATCATTTATTTAACAATGCTTCCTGTGTAATTTAACATACCAAATAGGCCTAATTATTTTAATTTCTCCTTTTATAAAGACAGAAAACAAGTCTTTCAGAAGTTTCAGGGATCTTTCTGAAAAACTCCAAAGTTCTTAAAAATCTTAAAGGTCAAGAAAATGACCCTCCCTAAATTTTGAATCTTGGGAACTTTGTCAAACATATCAGAAGTTTCAAAGTATTTGTTCAAATAGAACTGTTACTAGAGGGTGGGCCCACCTGGGTGTGGTGTCCAGGTTCTTGCTGTCTCCAGCAAGAAATGAATGAGATACCAAGGTAAAGTAGTGAAAAAGCAGTTTATTACAAGAGATAGTACACTTCAAGGAAATAGGAGCAGACCCGAGCAGTAGAGAATAGTTCAAGGGCCCAAGGTAGCATTATTAGGAGCAAAAGAAGGGGCTCAAAGGTAAAAAGGTCCAGGGGCTCAAGGTGGAATAAAGGAGGAGGCTCAAAAGGCAAAAAGGCCCAAAGGGCCAATGGCCCAGGCTCAAAAAAGGGGCTGACTGGGGAGGACTTGGAGTTTTTATCCCTTTTTTTTCTAGAATGGGCTGTTCCTTTCCGGGTGTGGGACCACTTGATTGATACCTGTGATTGACAAGAGGCTATTACCTCGTCTTTTTAGACTGCGCATGTTCCTTCCCAGAATTCAGTCTGTTATTTTAATGAACTTCCGGGCATATGTATGATATTATAATGATGGCATAATGAGGCCCAGATGAAATGAAGGTCATTGTGGCCCTTACTGTGCAGGTGTGAGTGACTGGTGTAATCCAGGTGGGTATTTTGTACCCATTTGTTTGCTCATAGGGGTAGATAATTACAATGAAAAGGGGAAGTTTTGGGCAGGGAGGGGAGGTCTTTTGGGCAGTCACATTCTGTTCAGGAATGCAGAGACCCGATGCCTAGCTCTAACTGCCTGCCATGTTTTCCCCTTGAGAGATGTGATCCCCATAAAATCTATATGGGAAGCTGAGGGACAGAAGGTCTTTTCTTCTGTATCTGCTTCCTGCTGGGCAGGGGCGTAGAGGTGTCCCTACCTATTGGGGCATTCATGGAACTCTCGCCCTATCTGATCTTAGATGAGAGGAGGGAGGTCTTGAGATCTGCCTGGAAGACCGCATTGGCTTCTTTGGCTGCGACTGGCAATCTTGCTGGGTTATCCTCTGTATCCCCAAGGCCCCTGCATGAGGAAAAATAGATTTTAATTAATAAATCCATTAGCTCTATAGAGCCTGTGGCCATTCAACCAGTCATTCAGGTGGCAGCACTTGTCCAGGAGTTGGGCCCAGAATGGGTTGGAAAAACATTAGGCTTCAATGATTACAATCAACAAGTATACTGACCTGGGGGAATGTTAAAACCTATTTGGTCTCTGGGATGGAATTATCCAAGAGTCAGGTCCGGAATGGCTTGGGGGATGTTGGGAAACCACAGGCTTTCAAGTAGTTATCAGAAGCAGGGGTGAGAGATATTCTGTGACTCAGGCTAGGAGAAATCTTAAGTCTAGGATTCAGAAACTGATTAGGAGAGTAATCAAAACTGGGGGTTAAGGAGCTAAGAAACTAGGAAAAAGGAGACTTAAAATTTCTGTAGTGAGGGGGCTCCCATATCAGAACTATAGGTCATTGTGGAACAGCATTTAAGTTATTCATTTCCATTGTGACAAAGACCCCACAAGCAAATACAGAAAGTTAAATACTTATTAAAATGAAAATTTAGCTTTTTCAATATTAAGATGACTCAGTGTACTTAAGCAATCAAAGACCTGACAATAAAGAGCGTAAGAAATCAATAAAACAAAATATTTGTTTTCCTGTATAACTCTTATTAAAAGTATACCAATAAATAAAGCAGATGTGATACATATATAAAAGGGAATATTACTCAGCCATAAAAAAGAATGAAATCTTACTATTTGTGACAACATGGATGAACCTAGACGGTATTATGCTAAGTGAAATAAGTCAGACTGAGAAAGACAAATACCATATGATCTCACTTATATGTGGGATCTAAAAAACAAAATAGATGAACAAACAAAACAGAAACAGGCTCATAGATGCACAGAACAGACTGATGGTTGCCAGAGGGGAGGGGATTGGGGAACTGGGTGAAAAAGGGGAAGAGATTAAAAAATACAAATTGGTAGTTACAAAATAGTCAGGGGACATAAAGTACAGCATAGGGAATATAGTCAATAATGTTGCAACAACTATGTGTAGTGACAGGTGGGTACTAGACTAATCAGGGGGATCACTGCATAAATTATATAAATGTCTAACCATTATGCTGTATACCTGAAACTAATATAAAATAATACTGAATGTCAAAAATAAATAAACAAATGAATAAATTTTAAAAAGCAAAATAAAATAAAGTATGGATGAAAAAAAGCATACCAATAATACAGGAAAATTTTTTTTTGCCAACACATAACATTTTAGCTTTACATAAGTACACCACTGATATTAAACTTAATTTGTAAAAAAAACTTATAATACTTTTAACTTTAACCAGCTTAATACACAAGGTAAAATTCTGAAATAACCAAAATTATCTTCATTTTCCTCAATGAAAACATGTCTCTCTATATTTTTTTAAATTAAATTTGTTGGGGTGTGTGGGGACAGAGCCAGGAGAGCAGTTTTCAGGCTCTCAGCCTCACGTGGAAAAGTGCTGGCTCAGGTAGTAAATGGCCATCAACTGTTATTGGATGGCCATCACAGTTGGCTAGTTGGCCATTAGCTGTAACCAGTGAGCCATTGGCCACTAATATAAGTGCCGTGGCTACGCTATCAGAAAATGGGGCCTAGCAAGAAGATGGTGGCTGAGCTAGCAAGCGCGGATTGCAGTTAGCAGGGCGGATTGCAGATAGCAAGTGGGGTTGGTTGGTTGGCAGAAGTGGACGGCAGGTTACGGATAGTGTGGCTCTTAATTCCTGTGTCTCCAACCCAGCCGCCAGCGAGAATATAGTGGTATAACTCCCCTATCTATGGCTCCGTGGGTGTTCCTTTTTGGCCTCACCATGTCCTGCGTTCTCATGTGGGGAGTGGGACCAGAGACCCCGCATGATACCCTGCATGACACATGGCGCAGCGAGCAGGGTCTCCAGCGTGACAGGGTGCGTGGGAACAGAGTCCCAGAGAGTAGTTTCCAGGCTCTCGGCCTCACATAGAAAGGTGCTGGCTTGGGTAGTAGATGGCCATCAACTGTGGCTAGTTGGCCATCAGCTGTAACCAGTTAGCCAATTAGCCACTGATATAACTGCTGTGACTGCTTTGGTTGGTTGGTTGGTTGGTTGGCAGGCAGAAAAGTGGATGGCGGATTACGGATCGTGTGGATCTTACTTCATGTGTCTTGCCCGGCTGCCAGCAAGAATATAGTGGTGTGACTCCCCTATCTATGGCTCCATTGGTGTTCCTTTTTGGCCTCACCATATCCTGCGTTCTTATGTGGGGAGCGGGACCAGAGACCCCGCATGACACCCCACATGACACCCTGCATGACAGTGTGACATTGGTTAGTAAAATTATATAGGTTTCAAGTGTACAATTCTATAATATATCATCTGTATATTGCATTGTGTGTTTACCACCCAAAGTCAAATCTCCTTCCATCACCATATATTTGACCCCCTTTACCCTTTTCTACCTTCCCCCTCCCCCCTTTTTCTCTAGTAACCACTAATCTGTTGTTTGTGTCTATGAGTTTTTGTTTGTCTTACTCGTTTGGTGCTTTCAGTTTTATATCTCACATATGAGTGAAGTCATATGGTTCTCTACTTTTTCTGACTTTTTTCGCTTAGCATGATAATCTCAAGATCCATCCATGTTGTTGCAACCGGCACTCTTTCACCTTTTCTTATGGCCGAGTGTATATGTATCACTTCTTCTTTATCCAATCATCTATCAAAGGACACTTAGGTTGTTTCCATGTCTCGGCCACCGTGAATAGTATTGCAATGAATATAAGAGTGCATATATCTTTACAAATAAATGCTTTCAAATTTTTGGGATAGACACCCAAAAGACGGATTGCTGGGTCATATGGTGATTCTATTCTTAATTTTTTGAGGAACCTCCATACTGTTTTCCATAATGGCTATCTGTCACCACACACAAAAAAATTAACTCAAAATGGTTCAAAGACCTAAATATAAGTCCTGAAAAAATAAAATGCATAGAAGAAAACATAGGTACTAAACTTATGAAACTTGGTCTTGGAGAGGATTTTATGAATTTGACCTCAAAGTAATGAGAAGTAAAAACAAAAATAAATGAATTGGGACTATATCGAAGTAAAACACTTCTGCATAGCAAAAGAAACCATTAACCAAACAAAGAGGCAACCAATCAAATGGGAGAAGATATTCGCAAATAACACTTCTGTTAATGGGCTAATATCCAAAATATATAAAGAACTCATACAACTCAACAACAAAAACCAAACTAGACTAAGTGGGGGGATCACTGCATAAATTATATAAATGTCTATCCACTGTGCTGTACTTCTGAAAGTAATATAAAATAATATTGAATGTCAACTGTCACTGAAAAAAATAATAAATTAATTAATTATAAAAAAGAATAATGGGCAGAGGACCTGAACAGGCACTTCTCCCAAGAAGACAAACAGCCAACAGATATATGAAAAAAATGCTCGACTTCACTAGCTATGAGGGAAATGCAAATAAAAACCACAATGAGATATCACCTCACACCTGTTAGAATGGCTATCATCAAGAGAAGTAATAACAAGTGTAGGAGAGGCTGTGGAAAAAAAAGGGACCCTCATACACTGCTGGTGGGAATGTAAATTAGATGGAATTTTTAAAAATAAGCTTCTATATGTTCATACAACAGATAAGATTATATTCAGCAGCAAAGTTGATAAATATAAATGGATAATTTAAAACGATAGAATTAAATAGCTTCCCCCCCATGACATTGATCTTCGTTACAAGATTTACTTTACGTCTTACTCCTCAGCTTTTTCCAAGTGCTCTATCATTGATCTATGAATGGGAGGAAGCCTGTCTAACTTTCTCCATTTTCAAAGTAGCCAATATTCTAAGGCTATAAACCTAAATGTTTATCTTAACAGAGCTCCAAATTTTATTGCTTACAACATACAAAGATAACTGAGAGATGCTCAAATAAGGTGGGAAAATATGCCACATTAAAAAAAATTATTAAGTCAAAAGTTTTAAAATGGAGATGCAATATTAAATGTTGACATTTGCTGTTTTACTATTATCATGAGGCATGGATTTGATTGAATTATTGTTAAAATTATAACAAACTAACTAATAATTAACACCAGGATGACACAGCATATGTAAATTTAAAGAGAAATACTAAATGTTGTTAGAAATAGCAAGTGCTAAAGTGTTCTAGTATGTGTGAACTAACTGATGCAGGCACTTTTGACAGGAAAGGTCACTGAAGCATCACTAAAGTTGGAACTAGCCTGGGGTGAACTGCTGCTGCTCTGTCGCCCGCAATTTCTACTAGGGTTCTCTCTTCTGGCAAATTTCCAAGCAGATATGTGGCCAGTTTCCTTCTGTTGTATGAGCCGAAGCTCACAATGAAAATATCTTCCCTGTTTATTGTATATTGTAAACAGAAGATGTAGGTTAGTCCTGTGTAAAATAAATGGGATTATTTTGCAATCATGCTATAAGGAGAATATCTGAGATTTGAAATCCTGTTTGTTTTTGTGACTGTTTTACATCATGGACACTTAAAATTGCTTATCACTAAATAAAGTTTTATTTTGCTATGCTGGAACAGATTGAAAGTGTTAAGCTGTTTTTTACCTAGAAATCAAAACACTTGCTTGCTTACCTAGACAGCCCCCCCACCCCAGAGCATTGGTGAACTTTTAGGTTCCTCCGTGTTAAACTGTCTCCGCGTGAAATGTTACATGAAATTAATTACTACCTCCTTCCTTCCAGCTAGTGTCTAAGTTACCTTCAAAATAATGCCCTTATTATTCCAGAATATTAAATTTTGTGATCCTGTTACATAGTAAGAAAATATTTTTCACATACAAAACTGTAAGCTGTAATACTTATTCATAAAATGAGAGAAGACAGCAGAAAATCTCTAGGATCACTTCCAGCACATCTGAAGTCAAAGATTATAATCTAGAAATAAAATAAAGCATATTTTATAATTGATTTTCAAAAATGTTTGCTATCGTTTATCAAATCTACTTCTAAGACACCTGTCAAAATTTTAAATTAGAACAATTTTATTCTGTTTATAACTTAAATGAAAATTTAGATTTTAATGAAATAAATATTTGATGATATTCTGTATATTGAATTATCTTCATCAAAATTTATGTCTACTCAGAAAAATTGATACCTCTTACTCTGGTAAGATCTATAAAGTACCTCCTAGAACTCTGTAATACAGTGGTTTTAATAGTTTTCTATCTAGATCATGTCTTTGAACATAAGTACAATACTTATCACATAAGAGGCTCATAAGAGGCAAAATATTTATTAATAATGAATTATAGTTATGTATAATACCTCATATATTTTTCATATATTATGTACTCAATACATCACTGCTGACTGGTAATTGGTAAATAAGTATAAAGGATGGTATTAACGGACTCAGAGATTGCTGATGCTTTTAGAGATCCCTGTATGCTTCCTTTTAAAATACTAAATTACGATGTTGTTTTTAGAAAACTGCCAGTTAAAAGGGTTTTGTATGTCTTTAAATGTTAGCAATGAACAAGAACAACAAAAAAATATTGTAGTTGACAATGTAAGACTTCTATCAAATTTACAGTGCAATACAGTGTAATCCTGAAGAGTTATTCACACACCTTCTTTAATTTTTCACTTTTTTCCCCCTTCTACTTCTTCTAGGGTTATCTTTTTTAGTGGACAGGGAAATTTAGTGGAGATAAAATGGACAGACTACAGTAGGGATTCTCATGACTAGGTTCTCCTGTCATCACTTGTCTCACAGTTTTCTCCAGTGACAGAAGTGATTCTGGCTAAGGAACCCAAGCCAATCTCACACAGATGCAGGGATACTGGACTTTGACAATCCTACCCTGTCTGCTCCAACTGAGACAAATGCAGGTAATACTCCAAAAAGTTCTCAGGAAGAATTGCTGAAATTTATGACAAAACTTCAAACTATGGCAAAATCTGTGATAATATATAGATTATTCTACTCTAAACATAGAACAGCCACTGAATTTAAAAAGCAGTAGTAGGAAAGACACTTGATGGATAGCAGAAACTGTATAGCTCATTTTGAAGCACAGTCAACTGTAAAGTAATATACATCCAGATTGGTGCCGGCCAATAGAAATATATCAAGAGCAAAATATGTAATTTTCAATTTAATATGTATAATTTTAAGTTTTCTATAGCCACATTAAAAAAGCAAAAAAAAAGCAACCTGGTAAAATTAATTTTAATATTATATTTTTAAGCAAATGTATATGAAATGAAATGTTCTCACCAAAAAAAAAAAGGTAAATATGTGAGATGATGAATGTGTTAACTAACTAGATGGTGGAAATTCTTTCACAATGTATACATATATCAAATCACCACGATGTACGTTTTAAATATCTTACAATTTTATTTGTCAATTATACCTCAATAAAGCTGAAAAACATTCACATGTTATTCCATGTATAATCAATATATTGTGCTAAACCTTCAAAATCGGATTTGTGCTTTACAGCATATCTCAATTCGAATGCTAAACTTTCAATGGTTAAAGTGAAATTTAATCCTAAAATAATAAAATTGTTGCGGAACAGAAAAATATTTTAAACTGCTTCCAAGTTTAAATTAATTAAATTAAAAATTCAGTCTCTGTCATACGTGCTAGCTGCATTTCAAATGCTGGATAGCCTCATGTGACTAGTAGTTACCATATTGGTCAGTGCAGATCTAGACCATTCCAGACAAGATGAGGAGGCCTCTGGTAATTCAAAGGGAAGTAAAATGATCAGAGGGAACCAAGAAGAAGTGACCCTCTGTTGTCATCTAGAAAGTGGACTAACCAAAATACGGATAGTTTATGAAGGGATAACTATGATTTTTCAATTATCACTTAACTAAACACCATCTTTACACATTCATTTCCAAAAAGGACACTTCCTCACTTCCTTGTTAGTAAAAATGTTTAGACTCCCCAACAAACCTGAACTATATAATTTCTGATAACTATCTGTCTATGATTATCATCTATCTATCTATCTATCTATCTATCTATCTATCTATCTATCTATCTATCTCCCTCCCTCCCTCCGTAATGAGGCACTAAGTAATACTCCTTCAATTTGAAAACATCTTCAATCTGTTCCTGCCTTTCCTTTTGCACTGACACCACTCTGGCACCAGGCTTCATGCTTCATCTTATCTCACACTTGAACTGCAAAAGCTTTCTCACTGATTCTCCTAGCCCAGTCTCTGCAATCTAATCTACATTCTTCTTTTTTTCAAAGATTTTATTGGGGAAGGGGAACAGGACTTTATTGGGGAACAGGACTTTATTGGGGAACAGTGTGTACTTCCAAGATTTTTTCCAAGTCAAGCTGTTGTCCTTTCAATTGTAGTTGTGGAGGGCGCAGCAGTTCAGCTCCAGGTCCAGTTGCCGTTGTTAGTTGCAGGGGGTGCAGCCCACAATCCCTTGCGGGAGTCGGAGTCGAACAAGCAACCTTATGGTTGAGAGCCCACTGGCCCATGTGGGAATCGAACCAGCAGCCTTCGGCGTTAGGAGCATGGAGCTCCAACCACCTGAGCCATCGGGCTGGCCCCTAATCTACATTCTATACCTGCATTACATTAACCTTTCTGAGACATCATTTTCATGATCTGACTGCTCTATTAAAACATGTTCACTGGCTCTAATCTGTGCCCAGAATAAAACTCGTTATTCTTACTGTTTTTTCCACCTCTCAGTCATTTTGGTACATTAAACTTTTCTCATTTTTGTTCTCCAGTTAAGTTTAAGTTTTTTGATCTCCTATCAATTGTGGTCTCCTTACAGGTCAGAGTTACATGTTACTCTTCTGATAGAACCCTCAATATGTTATGCTGTATTTTGCACAATGATGCTTAATGAATATTTATTAATTTGAATAAATACAGTGGAATCCCCAGCTAACAAACTGCTCTCGTATGTTTCCTGGATAAGAACATGAAGAGTTTAGGTCACAGAGACAAACTTCATAATCCATCCATGTTTCACTCCTGCTTCTCAAGCGTCATTATATTAATTATAGTAATCGGTAAAAATGCCAAGTGTCAATATATTTTAACCTATGATCAATATGATCAACACAACCCCTAGAAACAGACTTCTTTTTAAGTCAGCATGTTAAGTTAGTGTTTTTAATTGGCAAGATTTTTAAATAAACCAGTGACTGAGGAGAAGCAGAAAAGAAATAGGATTAAATTATGTCCCATTATTTAAAAGGAGTGATGGCAACTTTACGCCACCAACAGAAATGAAACTTCTTGCATTGAAAGTATAAAGGGCTTCACCATATTTCTAGGAAATGGTGTTGAAAGATAAATCATTTGAACAAATTTGTTCAATGAAACCATGAGCCCACAAACAAAATATTTTATTTTTGAGAAAAGTA
The DNA here is from genome assembly GCF_004115265.2 of Rhinolophus ferrumequinum. Lineage (NCBI taxonomy): Eukaryota > Metazoa > Chordata > Mammalia > Chiroptera > Rhinolophidae > Rhinolophus > Rhinolophus ferrumequinum. The sequence goes on along the minus strand of NC_046284.1, from coordinate 5,043,739 downwards.
ACATGTCCTTTGAAAATTCAAGCAATGGGTATTAAAAACCTAATTTATGATTTTTTGTTGGAAAGAAGTTGGTTTAAGGAATTAAGAAAATGAAGTCACAGTTTAAATTCTCTTCATGTTTAAATAATTTATTTCATGTTCACTACTTGTGTGTTCATTTCAATACTTGACACTCATATTTGTCAGACATGAAATATAGTGGTCTATTTAAGAGGCTTTAATGATTGACAATATTTTTGCAATGCACTTTATGAATATAAGTATTTTCATAACAAAGAAAGAAAACCATTGAATGAGTAGACACAATGACATTTTGAGCATTTTTTTGATTTACAAAAGTATGACTAAGTTTTGTTTTTCACTAAATGAATACAATCACTGTAAAAATATATGTGTGTATACTCACACACACAGTACAGAAATATTCCAAAGTGGCAAATTTTTAGTGCACTGCCAAAGTGCTACAATAACTGTCATCCATAGACATTCACATGCAAACACTATTGGACTAATACACTACAGCAAATAAGTATTAGCAGAAGTCCTTCACAAAAACTTTTAAAAAATAGAAATAATGAAACAAATCCACTTCTCATATGAGCAGTATAGAAAATAATCTCTTATTATCGGCGCCACATCACATATACATACACACAGTATTATCTAAGCTCAGAAAATAACTTCTTACTGTACACGCAGAACTGCAGTGTACACTCAGGAAATGTTATCATTGGAAGAAAATGGGCCATGAGGATAATGTCTGAGGGATAGTGACAGGAAGAGATCTAGCTATTAAAAAATAAAAAAAGGCATGGGAAGGACTGGAATGCACATGCAAGGGAGTGGAGTGGAGTGGGGAGAAAGGAAGCAGGAAGTAACCAACTAAAGTGGGAAAAGCAGCTAGGACACAGCAATGAATCATGAAAGTTGGATGGGTGGGAAGGGAGAGGTAAAAGGAATTTTTCTTTTTTAAGCTATATATAGAAATGTCAGTTACTAGCCAAAGGCCATTTGGAATGTGAGTTAGCTAAATTGTCACATGACTCATAGAACAGACTTTGCCAAAACTACCTCACAGGGTCATTCTGAACAACAAATAAGATTTCCTCATCTTCACCAGCTGTGAAGATGTTCCACAAAATTCAAAACGCTACACTCATATAAGACAACGGTTTACACAATATTCAGATCCAATCTTTCCTTCCAACTCTGGGAAAGTGCAAACAATGAGCTCTTCAGACCAGAGAGAGGAGGAAACCTCTGCTCCATTATCAGAGTTTCATGAAACAGCAGGATCCACAGTCATAGCGAAGTCTGACTTTGGAAGCAGAACAAAGATGGCGTTAAAATGATCTAATGGAGAGGGATGCAGAAACACCTGTGAGGAATGTCTCCTCTCCTGGCATTTCCCCACAGAAATTCCAGGGGTTGGGGTGAATTATTCAGTGGAGGGAAAAAAGATTCCCTGTTCTGCTTCACCCTACCCCTCACAAATCTTATTGTCAGAACATGAACAGGACTAAATTATCCCAATTTCTCCCTTAGAGTAGAAGGAATGAAAGGGTAAAAAGATTATAGAAAGTCATCAAAATATGCCAAAGTGCGTATTTTTCCTTACATATTAAAAACTGGAAAAGTCTAAGGTGTGTTAGCTATCTATGTGCACTGCTATTACTATTTAACAGCTAGGAAACTGAGGCTCAGTGACACTAATTTATTCAAGGCCACTTATCCACCACAAATTTGACCCTGGGTCTGTTTCATGTCAAAATCCTGGCTGGCAATTTCTACAAGGAAGCCTCCCATTATCAAAGGAGGTCAGGAAGATAAACGGAGAGAACAGCCAACATGTTTTTTGCTCCTTTTTTTTCTTGTTAGTTCTACCATTATTTAAGAAAATATTTTAGCATTGAATATTTCCATTAATATTTTATAAATGCCTTAAACAGCATTTCTTCCTCCGTTAATAGTAATTCTACAACAATTCATGATATCAGAAGCACAGGTAATCATGAATTAATGCAATGAACAGCAGCAGCTGTGGATATCACGAGATAACACCAAACACTATGTGCCACCTGATAGAAAAACATAACACAACCAATGAAAAACTCCCATTTCCAATGTGATCAAGTCTCTAGATCCAACTATTTAATTGAGGGAACAGAGGGTAGAGGAACTTAACACCTCAGGGATGCAATCAACAAAGCCTAAGCAAATGCTACATGTGAAACAACCTCATTTCCTAAATGAATAAAGTTGCAAGAAAAAAAGAGGCAAAGGGGACATAAATAGATTAAAAAGACACTTCTTATTATGGTGATCACTTCCTAAGTTATATAAATGTATGATCACTATGTTGTACACCTGAAATTAACACATGTTGTTATATATCAACTGTAACTGGAAATAAAAATTAAAATAATAAATTAAAGAAAACATTAAAAAGACACTTAAGAGACTTATTGGAATTCTAATTATAAAAAATATTGGGGTGGCTGGTTAGCTCAGTTGGTTAGAGCACAGTGCTGGTAGCACCAAGGTTGCCAGTTCGATCGCCTCATGGGCCACTGTGAGCTGCACCCTCCTTAAAAAAAAAATTAAAGTAGCATTTATGAGACAACTGGATGTTGTAACACTGACAGAACACTTATTAGTATTAAGATAATTAACGTTCAGTGTGATAATGGAATTGTAGTTTTCTTTTCCAAAAGACCATAACTTACAGAGCTATATATTGAATATTTATGGTTGATTTCAACCATATGATGATGATATGTCTGGTACTTATTACAAAATAATACTGGAAGTGCGCTATAGTGGAGATTACATAAACAGCATTGTTCATGAATTGATAATTGTTGATGTTGGGTGCAAAGTACATAGATGCTCATTATATAATTATGGGCATTTTATGCATGTTTGAAAAAAAGCACATGCAACACAATCACTAAAAAATGTCATTGCTCAGAAGTGTATTATCAAGGATTCCCACAGCTGCAAAAAAAAGACGTTGGAAACAATCTATTCAAACCACCTCATTTTATAAATAAGTAAATTAAGGCTCAGATAGGTTAAGTGACTTGCTCAGGGTGGCACAACTGGTCAGTTCCAGACTCAAGATCAGAATTTACTTCTCCCAACTTGTAACCCAGGGCTCTGTCCTTTGTCATAACTATTTAAAACAAACGAATGCCTTTAAACATTTAGTCCACAACATCCTCAAAACTGGGTGTAAGTAAGAAAAGTAAGCCACGTGGCGAGGAATGAGTAGAGTTCGTTCATACCAAAAACGAGCTGCCAGTCACTGTGATAAGATCCGTTTCTTTCTGACAGCCATGGCTTCCTGCTGGATTGGAGAATCCAAACTGGGTTTCTTCTTCCTGCCCAAAGAAGTCAGAGTCAGGATGCACGTTCCACTCTGCTTTGGTTGGCGTCAGTAGTTCCGAGACACTGTTTTCACAAAGGGTGCTGGACGGAGTGAGGGCATCCGTGTCCACTGTCAGCTTGCTGCTGGGGGTCAGAGCTTGGGGCTCCTGGGCGGAGTTTTTCAAAAGCAAGGAGCCCAGAGGCCCCAGAGGCCCCGCACTTGGACTCGAGACATCATCCATGTCTAAGGGGTTCTGCTGAAAAGCGGCGGCGGTCGTTCCAAAAAAGAGAGAGGTATCCAGACTCTGAGGAAGGTCAGTGGTGGCCAGCAAGGCCCGAGGGTCCACAGCCTGCCCCAGGGAACTGCTGTTGTGACCTGCCAGAGTTGAGCTCACAGAGGCCACATCAATGGTCAAGATGCCAGAGTTCACCAACGCCGTGTCCAGCACTGCCGCGGAACTGCCGCCCGGCACGTCCGAGAAGAGAGACACCAGCTCCGCATCACTGAGGTCACTCTGTCCCTGGCTGGCGAGCTCACTGCTGGGCGTGAGAGAGTTGGCCGCTTCCAGCTGGGCTAAGAGGTCCTGGCCCAGGTTGTGCCTCTTGGCCATGTGGGTCTTCATGCTGTGCTTGGACGTGAAGAGTTTGTTACAAGTGGAGACAGGGCAGCGGCTCTTCCAGGTGTCCACATCCTGCACGTGCTTCTTGGAGTGAATGTACAGACTGCTGCGCGCCGAGAACCTGGCGCAGCAGCCTTCCACGGGGCACACAAAAGGCTTTGTGCCCAGGTGGGTGATGCTGTGGCCTTTCAGGTGCTCGGCCCTCGTGAACGATTTGCCACAGCCCTCCACCGGGCACGTGAACCTGCGGTCGTCGTCGTGCTTCCTTTTGTGCCTTAAGAGCTTGGACATGCTGGTGAAGTTCCAGCCGCAGCCGTCAAAGTCACAAAGGAAAGGTCTCTCGCCCGTGTGGCTCCGCAGGTGGATTTTCAGCCGACAGGCCTTGTCGTACTGTTTGCTGCAGCCGGGAAAGGAGCAGGAGAAGAGTTCCTGCTCCCTGAAGTGGGCGCGGTTGTGGGAGAACAGGGCGCTCACCGTGATGAACGTCTTCTTGCAGCCGGAAAACGCGCACTGGTAGGGCCTCTCGGGCTCGAAGTGGCTGCGCTGGTGCGCGCTGAGCTTGGCCTGCGTGGGGAAGCTCTCCTCGCACACCTCGCATTTGAACGAGTTCTCCTGCTCGTGGCCCTTCATGTGCGCCTTGAGGTTGTACACGGTGGTGAAGCTCTTGCCGCAGCCCTCGGCCGGGCAGCCGAAGGGCCGCAGCTTGTCGTGCGACTGCAGGTGTCGCTTGAGCTTGTACGAGGTGGTGAACGTCCAGCCGCAGCCGCCCAGGGGGCACTTGAAGGGCCGCTGGCCCTGGCTGCTGCTGTGCGTCAGCAGGTGCACCTTCAGCTGGTGCTTCTTGGCGAACGTTTGCCCGCACTGCGCCTCGGGACACAGGTACAGCAGCATGCCCGAGCCCGGGCCCAGCGGCCCGCGGGGGCTCTCGGCGGCGGCGGCGGCGGCGGCGGCGGCGGCAGCGGCGGCGGCGGCGGCGGCGGCGGCGGCGGCCGCGGCGGCCGGGCCCTCCGCCTCCTCCTCGGGCGCCGGGGCGGGCGCGGGTTCGGCCGGCTCGGCCAGCAGCAGGTCGGGCGGCAGCTCCGGGCAGTCGCCGGGCTGCGCGGCGTGCGGGGCGCCCGCTGGCGCCGGCGGGGCGCTCAGGGGCCCGGGCTGCTGGGCAGGAGCGACCCCGGGCTCCCAGGCTGGCGGCGGGGGCGTGGCCAGGGTCAGGACGCCGTTCTCGAAGCGCAACAGCAGGTTTTGGTTGTGGATGGTCACGGTGCCCGCGAAGGCCGCGGCGGGGCCCAGGCCTGGGGCGGGGATCGGGGCCCGGGCCGGGGCCGGGGCCTGTGCCGGGGCCCGGGCCGGCGCCGGGCCGGGGAGCGCCGACAGGCAGCGGGGGCCCGGCGCGGGGCGGCCCGCGGGGTTCGCGCCGCGCTCGCCCCCCGGGAGCCCTGGGCCGCGTTCGGCCTCCTCCCCCCACACGGGCCCCGCGGCCTGGCCAGCGCCCGCGCTCTCCACGTCGCCACCCACCGGGTCCAGCAGCACCAGGAAGAAGTCATCGCCGCCGCCGCCGGCCGGATCGGGCCTGGGCGCCAAAGGGCTCGGGCCCGGGCCCCGTGAGGCCGCGCGGGCCTCCTCGCGCCGCCGCCCGGGCCCGCCATCTTGGGGCCCCCGGAGCAGCAGGAGGCGGCGCGCGGGGGCCTGGCCAGCCCGCGGGTCAGGGCCTCCGTGGACCCGGCCGCCGCCCGCGGGGCTGCCAGCGCCGCCGCCCTGTCTCGTCCCGCGAGCCGGGAGCAACCTCGGGATTTCCATCTCCGCGTCCGTGAGGCTCGGCTGGAACCAGAGCCGCGGAGGAGGTGCGACCCCGCCCCCTGCCGCGGGCCCGAACACGTTCCTGAAAGGGAAAAAAAAAAGTGCAATGCGCAGAAACTGGCCCTATCAGATATTAAAACGTGTTTAACGCCACAGTGATTTAAATATTGTGGTACTGGGTCTCTGGGACAGGATAGAGAGCCCAGACGCAGAGCCTGGTGTGCCTAAATACATTCCACACTTAATATTGGTAGGAAATCCAGGAGGTCTTCCCAGGTATTGGGGGACCGAATGACAGTTCATTCGGCAAATGCTGCTGGAACACCTAGGTTATGTAGCTGCTAGATGCAACTGAAATCCCTGCCTCTCCGTATATGCCAAAATAAACACCCCCAGCCCCTCCCAGTGCTGAGCGCGCTGCTTAGTGCTTTTCATGTGTGAAAAATCCTGTAAGGGCTTGGCTGCCTGGCTGGGTTGGTAGATGGATGAGAGGATATTCCTGAGAGAACACAGTACGTGTCAAAACTACAGGGTGCTGGCAATTCCTGCTGAAAATGATGTCTCCCTCCCCTCACCCCCGACACCTTCCGTATCCAGAACTCTCTTGAGCAAGGTCCTCTGGAAAATTTGGCACATAGTCTTTTTTGTTTGTTTTTTGTTGTTGTTCTGCTGATGCAGAGATTAGAACGAGTGAGAGGTGGGGCCACAACAGATCAGCACTGTTCAGCCTCGCAGAGCTAAGCCTGGAGGATGAAATAATTCACACCGAGATCTGGAAACCACCCCACCCCAACCCTCTGCTGGGTTCTCCCTGTACAGTGCACAACCTAAACCAACTCTTGGCCCTTCCCCCGTCAGTCACGCCAAGGTCGACTTCATGTCCAATGTCACAGCACTAGGAGGACCGTCCTCAGCTGACTCTGGATGCTCCGGCACACACGGAGGAGCGAGTACCTGTTAACTGGGATAAGGCCAAACCCTAAGTCGCTGCGATGACCTCTCCTGAGGGAAATGCGCAGAGGACCCCGTGCGGTAGCCCCCCACCCCACCCCACGGGTCTGCTTGCGATTCGTTGTGGTGGCCCGGTCTCACTGTCGAGGGTTTGGCCTGCGATGCCTCGTGATCTGATCAGTGGTGACGGTGATCCTCCAGTGTGTCTGTCATCAGTGAGTTGGGAATTGATCTAAATATAGGGTGAGGCATCTAGCCAGAGAGAGGTTTAGAGGGATGGCTGGAGTACCCGGTACCTATAGTCTCAAGAACCCCTGCTCTGACCCTCTTTTCGCGATAACACCCTCGCCGACACCTGGATTCCAAGAACAGGCTTTTCATCCATGACGATTCAAACCTCATGAAAACTTGTACTTCACGTATTTTGCTTCGTCTGACAATTTTGGAGGGAGCGTCTTTTTCAAATCTGAGATCTAGAGGGGTGCATAAAACATATCTTCCGTGTTTAGATACTTTATAAAAGCAGCCGCCCATGTCACCAGGGTGGAGAAACAGACCACGCATTGCCAGCCATCCAGAATTCCTCCCCATCACAAACCAACTCCCTCCCCTATGGATATAGTCATTATTCTGCCTCTGCGATCATCATCTCAGTGCTTTCCCTCATTTCTTTACCACTTCACATGAAGTTCTATAAACAGAATCACACTGCGTGCTTCCCTTTAGAGCTCACGGTCCTTCCCTCTGTATCATATTCATTTCAGAGACTCATCCATATCGCCCCACAGTAGCTGTACATCCTTTGTCTCCATCGCTGACTAGCATTCCTGTGTATGATTTTAGCAAAGGGATTATCATCTGATTCTGCCATTCTATAGTTGCTGGACACGAAGGGTTGTTTTTAGTTTTGGGCTATGACTATGGACAATGCTGCGATTGGGCAGGGAAAGAAATACAAGAAAGTACTTGCCAACCTGATATTTGAGAAGGGGTTAATTCCCGAAATATATAAGGAATTTCTACAGTTCAATAGAGAACAAAACAAACAAACAAAAACACACAGAAAACTCAAACGTGGACAAAGTCCTTCAACAGACAGGACTGCAAAGAAGACATACAAACGGCCAACAGGTATATGCAAAGATGACAACAACATCACTCACTGCCCAGTAAACACAAATCAAGACCACAATGAGGTTACAACAATACCGTTGACTGTCTTCCTTATGCTATAGTCCACCTCCCGGGACTACAGATATACGTATACTTAGAGTTGACGTACATACAGGTATTGTAACAGTCATATCTCAGAGGGGTTGCAGCTCGGGGGAGGGGCTCATCACTTTCGTCTAAGTAGCATGTTGCTTTGTACACCTAAAACAAATGAAAAGAAAAAAAACAAAACACAATGAGGTAGTGCTTCACAGCTGTTAGGATAGCTAAATTGGAAAAAAGAAAAGGATGGCAAGTGTTGGTGAGGATGTAGAGAAATCGAAGCCTTTTTACACCGTTGGTGGGAACGTCAAGGTGGTGCAGCTGCTGTGGAAAATAGGATGGAGGTTTCTCAAAAAATTAAAAAGAAAACTGCCATGTCACCTTGCCATCCCCAAGATTTGAAATCAAGGTCTCGAAGAGATATTTGTACTCCCGTGTTTATTGCAGCATTCTTCACAATAGCTAAGATGTGAAAGCAACTTAAATGTCCACGGGCAGATGAACTGATGAAGAAAATGTGGTATATGCAGGCAGGCAGTGGAATAACATTCAGCCTTAAAACACAAGAAAATCCGTCCACGTTGGACACCGCGGATGAACCTTGAGCGCATTAGGCTGAGTGAAATAAGCCGGTCACAGAATAACAAATACTGTGATTCCGTTCGTATGGAATCGAAAAGAGTCGAACTCGTAGAAGCAGAAATTTATGTTTATTGAGATTACTTTTTTTTTTCTTTCGGAGCAGTTTTACATTCACTGCAAAACTGACGGGACTGTACAGAGAAATTCCCTACGTAACCCTGCCCTGATGCACGCATGCATAGTCTCTCCCTTATAAACATCCCCCATCAGAGTGGTACACTTGTCATGATCGATGAACCTACTTTGACATTTTATAATCACTCCAAATCCACAGTTTGCATTACAGGGCCCTGTCAGTGCTGTGCATCCTCTTGGTTTGACCATATGTATGATGACACGTATCGACCACCGTAGTATCGTACAGTGAGGTCCTGTCACTGCCCTGAAAATCCTGTGTCCTGCCAATATATCCCGCATCCCCAGCCCCTGGCCACTACTGATCTTTTTACTCTCTCTCCGTGTTTGGGCTGCCCTCATCAATTTCCTTCTCACGGTCACGGCAAGAGGAGTGCCTTCCGGACCTTCCTCGGTGCGGTGAGCAGGTCTTAAAAGAGAAGCCCACCTAATATCCCTCTCTCTCTGGTTCTTTGAATCCTTTTCTCTGTAGTATACCACGCAGTTCTAAAATTTCGACTTCATCTCATCTGAGCCACTGTTTGGTCCGTGTTTCAGCCAAACAACCAAACTTTCAGAGCCCTTCTTAACCCTCTGGGTTTCAGCATCCAATTCCAAATCTCTGCTTCGTGGGCCCTCATCAATAATTTTGTCCTGACCCAGCTTTGTGTTATCGCCTACCATTATCCCACAACCTTAATTATCTATTCACATACGTGGGCCCCAGAAGTGTGGGATAACCTTGAGAAACCATGCAGCTCTCTTGGAGTGTAACACACCTCCCAGTGGGTCATATTTCATACCTCACATTTCAGGGCCTGCAGGTACTTGAGTCTACTTCCGGGCCTAGATGCACAGAAAGCTTGTGAGGGCGAGGCCAGACCAGAATCAGGAGTGTGTGTCAAGGCAAATGCCTCACGGGGGCCATTAGAGATTCCTCAGGCAAAGTAGGTTTACTGCACTCAGACAGGGGTGGAAAGGCAAAGAAGTGTCCTTAAAATCAGTGTCTTCCAGCACCACGACGACCCTCCCATACACGGCACTCCAATTTTCAGGATCCCATTACTTTGTAGTCAGCGTTCCCATTCTAAGAGCAGACACCCTGTGCGATTAGAAAATTAACTTTTCTTAATTCAGCCACTTGCAGGGCGAAACACTGGACTTTGGTTTTCAGCAGTCTCAGCTCTGTAGGTGTAGGAGATACACACGGCTTCCTCTCAGACCGGAGATAACCTTTCAGGGCCTTTATCTGCCACTTGATCTGGGAGTTGGGATCCTTGAGCCTTTCCTTTCCCCTCCATTTTCTCTAGTACAATTAGAAGCCGTCAGCCAGTCTCAGTACCCTCATTAGTTTGACAAAATGTTCTAGGGTATCAGATGCAAGGTCACTCCGCACCTTGCCTCTTCTAAGGATTTGAGTGAAAATACCAGATGGTGATCGATTGTGAATCTCTAGTGCCGCAGGAATTCATGGATGTCAGCACTCATTTTTACTACTGGACGTACGGTGCCTTCAGAGCTAATTATATTACAGACCCAATTCCGGAAGCCCCAGAAACAATACTGAAAACACCTTCTTAAGGTTCTTTTCCTCTAGACACTATCTTAGCACCAAAATATGCTAATGAGGGTCCTCCAGGAAACACAATAGCATTATTTCCTATCAGTTCTGTTTCTCCGAAGAACCATCCTACATCTAGATGGATCCATATGTGTGTGTGTGTGTGTGTGTGTGTGTGTGTGTATGTATATGTATGTATATACATATATATGTATGTATGTATATATACATATATATGTGTGTGTGTGTGTGTATATATATATATATCTATATATGTATATGATATGGATAAAATGAGCCGAGCCCATGTGATTGTGGGGGATGGCAAAGACTGATACCTGCAGGGCAGACTGACAGGAGGGAAATTCTGGCAAGACTTCACATTGCGGTTTTGCATCCCAGCAGTCTGGAGGTAGAAGTATGTTCCTATCCTGATGATCCCAATGTTTTCTGTTAAAGCCTTTCACTGATTGGATGAGGTTCACCACCTTATGGAGGGAGGGTAATCTGCTTTACTCAAGGTCTACTGATTTAGACGTTAATATACCTGAACCCACCTCACAGCATTGTCGAGACTGGTATTTGACCAAATAACTGTGTCCCATAGCCTAACCTAATTGCCAAATGAAATTAGTTAACTCTTCCAGTGAATATCACATTGATGGATATTGATATTTTACTCACAAAGTCTGAATGTTTTCATTTTCCTATCATTTGTTTCACTCATTGTACAAGTACTCATTGATGCATAGCTTAGGATCTCGACATATCTACCCATGACAAAGCAGAAATGCTTTATCGAAGGCCCCCCCTCTGTAACCCCAATGCAGCAAATGATTATAACGCAAAGGAAACAGGTGACTGTATCTCTTAAACCTTAAAAAGATTTCTAAGGTTTACAACAGACACCACTCTTTCATCTCCCAATATGGAACTAGACAATAATTTGCACGACAGTCTCTTGTGCTGACCAAGGTGTCAAGGGTAGGCACAGCTCCAGCAGCACTGTTTTCAACCTGCTCAGGTCATTCCCCGTGTTTCACACAGTGCTTGTGTTTGGATGTATAGAGACAGGCATTGCCTTCTGGTGTCTAGTTATACATGTCAGCAGCTTGGCAAGCGGCATTCACTGCTCACAAAAGGAGACGGAAAACTGAAAGTCACTTCTTACATTCATGAGGAAATTGAGGTCGCAAGGCAAATCAGTTCCCTGAAAACTGGAGAGACAGGCAAACACAGACAAATGCACCACGCCGGGTGCACCACGAGCAGAAAAGGCTGCTGGAGTCAGCCTCTGGGAGGGATACTGAGACCATAATCGAGTGATTGCTGGAGATTTATCATGGATTCCCCTGAGAGATAAGAACTCCTGGAAGCCCAGTCTCAGGGGATTTCCAAGCTACCCGAGTTTTCTTCCGGAAGCCCCACCAGGTGCTCATTGTAAAGACCATAGAAAACTTCCTACATTCTTCCAGAGGGGGAGGAAAATCATCCACTTTGGAGCGTGCTCAGAGTATTGTGTTCCTCTTAACACAGGCCTGGCTGCACAGGAAATTCTTTTACCTGGGCCTAGTCAACGTGTGGGAAAGGGAGTACCCACCTTGGGCCTGTCTGGGGCCTGCAAAGCAGGGGAACGATAACAGGAAACTCCCACCCCTCCTATCCTTCCTGTTTCACCTAAGTGATAAAGAAAAGCTGAGGAGTCCCTGTGGGAGTCATGGGCCAGGGGCACCGGGTCACTAAAAGCCTGAGGCTTAATCACAGGCCTATAAGACACTGGCACTCCCTCCCCTCCCCCACTCTCACCACCACAACAATAAGTGTTCTACACACTAACAAAGGGTGGCAGCTAAAAGGAATTGCAAGACTTAGCCCCTATTTAAAAAGGAATCTTTAGGGAAACCCAAGACCACAAGGGAGGAGGCTCAAAGAAGGATAGCAGGGGCTTTTTAGTCTCTGAGACCGACAGCGGCGGCGGAAAACAGCGAACACAGTCTCAGGTGTAACCTCATAGAACCCTGCTCCAAAGGCCTTAGAACTCCTGCTAATATGCAAACACACAGTGTGAAGAGACAGACTGAGCATCGCAACCAGACTCAGACGTGGCAACTATTCAGCAATGGCCACACTGAGCCTTAAAGGTAACTGAGAGTGATACTGCTAAGTCAGGGCTCCAACGGGGAACGGGGACAACATGCAAGAACAGATGGCTAAAGTAAACAGAACGATGGAAACTCTGAGACTCCAGAGGAAATGGTAGCGAGTAAAACAAAAACACTAACAGAAGTAAAGAAAGCATACTTTTTAAAATGGATGTGAAGCTCCATTGCTTCTAGGCAATGCTACCACATTCTGAAAAACAATAGGAACTGTCTGACAAACCAGGTGATCACTTTTTTTTGATTTTTTGTTGACCGGCTAAGTAATATGACCGAACTTGACAGAAGTCCACCATACAACTCCTGGACTTCTCCCTCAACTGAAATAGTAGAATACAACATCTTCAGGGGTTTTAAGTATCAAATGCTTTGGTCGTTTGTTTCAAAGGCGGTTCATTTCTTTAAGGCTTTTATATATGAAGGCATTATGTGACATAACAGGCGAGTGCGTCTTCTATATGAAATCGTACGAAAACCACATCACATGTGATATATTGAATCATCCTCAGGGAAGATCCAAGTAGCCTTGTCAAAACTAGGAAGGCAAAGGAATCCTGATGCAGAAACAGTGCCTATGGAGAGACAACGTACGAGCCTCGGGGAAATTGAGAAGGAAAGAAACAGGGATCATAACTGAAAGGGAAATTATGTGACGTGTCTTAAGATGATGGACGGTTTGAGAACTTTATAAAGGAGTGCCCACTTCTGTGAGGAGATGCTGGTTGTACTGAACCAGGTATTGGGACGTGAGAGGTGAAGGAGGCCTAGAGGGAGAAGCCATGGCTGGAGGAGAAACTGCATTACACCTTCCGGGTTTTGCCTAACTTCTCCTTCCTCTAGCATGCTCCCGAAGGTGAAGACGAGTTTTCCCTCACACCCCCCTCCGAGGGTCAAAGCCTATTCTTTCGTCAGCTTGTCCTCCTTGATCGCAGCTCCCAGAGAAGATGTTTGCTTCAAACAAATGGTTTTGTTGGTTCTTTGGTCTTAAATTTCATTCTCCCCCTTCCCACCAAGCAAAATGAGTCGAGTGGTTGATTCACACTCTCATGTCACCTTGTAGAGCTTTGTAAAGCTCACAGTGTGTCTGTGCACCCAGTATGGGCGGGGGCAGGAGGTCTTGTTGTCTAACTCAGCAATTCTTTCTCAGGGCTTCCCTACCTTTATTGCTTGAAAGGAAGCGGGCATGAGGAGAGTGAGGAGGAAAGCTAATTTCTTTCTTTTGAACACGTGGTGAGCCCTTGGAATCACCTGGGGAAAAGAAAAAACAAACCCGCATCTCGTGTAACATTACTTTTAAATGTGTTACTTGTAAGGACAAACCTGGCATTGTAATTTGGTGAAATTTCTTCTGAAACAGCCTTGCAAAGACAACCTCACAAATACAGCTGGCTACAGACCTTAGAACTAATAAATAAAAACACTTGAGAGTACAATGTTGATGCTTCACAATTACATCCGATGATTTATTTGGACACAGGACAGCTGAGTGCACCGTTTGAACATAGTGTTGAACCCATAATAGATTGTGTGTTAAATCATCCTTTTGGGGTTACTCTGAAATAATGTTTGTGTAGGTGAAAAGAGAATCAGGTCATCTCTCAGGCCATTTCCCCGGTAACATTGCAAACCGTCTCTTGGGCCAACTCAAAATGTGCTGGGGGGAGGTAAAGTCAGAGTGTTCATTGGGTTCAGACTATGAGTAAATATGCTCTATGGCTGCTACAGGGCTCCATGTCCCTAGAGGGCATCCATCCACCCAGGGTACGTTTTCTGCAGCCCCAGCCTGAGTACCCTGGAGGGAGCCGGGCTGTTACTGGGCGAGAGTGGTTGTGGGGTCCTCATTGCTGGTGCTGGGCTTTTCTCTGGGTTGAGCATGGGTGTCTGCAGTCCCCCTTTCGTTCCTGCCCTCCCTCCCCTGGGGGTTGTGGACCTGGGCTTTGGGGGGTGGCGCCTGTGGGCGGCAGTGCAGGTCCTTGGGGGCAGTCACTAGGTAGTGCTGCAGGGGCCTATTCTGTGCGTTGCCAGCATCACACAGTCCCTTCACGTCCTGCGCTCGCTGCTTCTCAGACATGCTGGGAGAGCATCTTGGGCTTGAAACGGTGTTGCTGCGCCTTGGGCGACTCAGCAGGTCGTAGCACGGGCCAGGCTCCCTGCGCGGCGCGCTTTCTGGGCCTATGGTCAGGGTGCACCCAGGCAGGTGAGCCGCACGCAGGCCGCTGCTGGAAAAAGGGCGGCAGGCTATGGCTGGGGCCCTTTGCAAGGGCGGGAGGCGCTGCAGTTGTTGAACTTTGCTGTTGTCAGACAGCCGGCGAGGAGGGCCCTGGGCTGTGGCGAAGCCGGGGTCCTGCTCCTCATGCGTTTCTTTCTTCTGAGCCTGGGCGACCTTGGGCCCGTGGGGGGGCATGCGGTGGCGGATGGAGGATCCCCGATGGAAGGAGGGGCGCTCAGCGGCGGCATCTTTGGCCGGTTTCTGATCCTTGGAGCACCGGAGGCCAGCCGGGGGTGCGCGGAGGCGCATGGACGTGTTGCTGCCGCATTCGGGGCGGTCAGAGGCCAGGGCGCCGTCCCTCCCCGGCTCGTGACCCTGGGGACTCTCGGGATGGCGGAAGGGCACAAGGTGCCTGAAGCAGAAGCCCCGGCGGTGGTCAGTGGCGTCTTTGTCCCCGTCCTGGTCGTCAGAGCTGCGAGGGCCACACGGGGGAGCTGGGCGCCGAATGGACAAACGACGGGACGTGCTGGGACGGTCAGCGGTGGTGGCGGGGCCGCCGTCCACTCCTAGGTCTCTCACTCCCCGGGGGCCGGGAGAGTGTGTGCCTGGGGACATGAAGAACCCGCTCTGCTGGCGGTGGCGGCCATCGGTGCTGTCCCTGTCCCCCTCTTCCTGCGGGGAGCACCAGTGGCCTGGTGAGGGCACCTGGCAGCACAGGTAGAAGCTCCTTCGGACCCAGTGGCGTTTGGTGGCATGACAGCTGCCCTGGACTGGGGTGCCCCCCGGCCCGGTCACGTTGGCCTCCTCGGTACCCTGAAGGCTCTGCACCACATCGAATTCGACCATCTCACCACCGTCCCCCGCGCTTTGCTGGTACTTATATGGGCTATTCTGGGTGATGGCCGATTGATGAATGAACACGTGTTCCTGTGTGTCCTGCCTCCTGATGAAACCATAGCCGTTCGTCACGTGAAACCACTTGACGCTGCCTGGCACCGGCGTCGCGGAGGCCTTCTTGGCCTCCTTTCCCTTGGTGCCTGTGGCCCCAGTGGCCTTGCGGGTCACTTCCCGGTTGACCTCGCCCTGGACTAGGGCCTGGGGGGAGTCTCCACTTGTCAAGGAGTCCTCCTCGGGCGTTGGCGTGTCTTCCGAGGAGGATGAGTCATAAACCTCCGAGGGGGCGTCCTCTTCCCTTTCACTCATGAGGCTGGCTTTTCTCGACCACTAGGGACAAAGTGAACGAAATTTGGCCTCTGAGAGTTGGGGCTGCGGGGGGTGGGAGGGGTGGGTGCAGAGGGGGAGCGGCGGAAAGAGGTCTCGAGGCAGGGGCCTCACATGGGGAGGGTTAGAGCTGGGGAACCGAGGGCTCTGGACACTGGCAGAGAGGCTTATGTGGTCACCCGGGGCAACAGGACAGAGAACAGGTGGACGCCCCACGCCCCAGTGACGTCTCAGTGATGTCCTCGCTCTGGCTGGGGGGTGGGGAAGAGTGAGTTCCCTGAGCTCGTGGCTCTGCCTCACAACAGATCTTTGTGCCACGTGGGCAACGCACACACATGAAGCTACAGGGAGTGGTCAGTGTGAAGACCCTCGGTTTGGGTTGATGAGAAGTCGAGACTCACCCCCCATCCCCCTCCCTAGGTGGAGGGGTGCTCGTCGTCGTCTTCACAGGTCACACTGTCAAAATCCCTTCTTGTAAAGCCCTCCTGGTCTGCTAAGCCCGCATGGAGCTTCCGTGTGGGTGAGGTACTCTGTGTAAAGTAGAGTTGACACGGACTGACCTCCACATGGAACTAAGACTCCAACAGGGAGGCCCAGTCTTTCTCAGAGGGACAGAGGCGAGCTGCCAGAGCAAGAATGCCAATAAGAAGAAGACACTAAACTCACACAGGCTTATCCAGACTAGGGTTAATCTCCTAATGGAGTACAGCTTAGTAGGAATACTTTTGTGACTCAGATATTCTGAACACTGTCTTCTTGCACGCAGAAAGCAATATGCAGGCACAGTACGATTGAACTGAGGGAATTGGCCCTTACGGTTAATGGCACATCAAAACATTGGTTCAAATAGCTTGTGACTCTGTGGTCCTCATCCCAAATTGGCTTCCACTTTAATTATATACGCACCCTAAGAATGTACAAGTTGTTATTAGTGTGCTTACGCACAGCTGCTGATGTTAATATAAACTTTCTGAGGTGATAGATGACGTTACTAGATATGTTAGAGATATAAATTAATAGATATTCGCTGGTCAGAACATTCAGTTTCCCTTGTCAATGAGAAAAAGAAAGGCAAGCTGTGTTGTCCTAGCACTTTAGACTTTAAACAACCTTTCACATTTCATGTGCTTGGTCCTTGCAATAACCCTGTAACTGTAGGATACTGGGCAGATGCTGTTTCAGCTTCCGTTTAGCAGATGGGGGAACTGGTGTCCAGAGCGAGGAATTGGCTAGCCTGACTTCACATGTTAATGATGACCCAGATAGATTTCCCCCAAGATCCAGGTCTCTTCCCGTCACCCTGCTCTAGCTTTCAGGAGCAGAGTCCTGTCTTCCTGTTTCATCTGATGTCAGAAGCCAAAAACTTCCCAGACAGGAGCAGAGTCCTGTCTTCCTGTTTCATCTGATGTCAGAAGCCAAAAACTTCCCAGAGATGTCACTGTTTGGCACATCACAGCACGGAACCCAAGAAACACTTCTGTCTCCCTGTCTCCCCTGCTCAAACTCCCCACAGGGCTAAAGACGGTTCTCTCATTCCCTAATCACCTACCACACCCCCGCTATGGCGGTAATCTTCCTCCTGCAGCACACGAGAAATCAAACCCTGCTGTGGGCCTTGGAGCACTTTCCTCAGCATGCTGATGCAGTACAAGGTTGAAGAAGGGGGTCTTGATTTTGAATTTATTGTTTAACATACATCTCTTCACGCATCACCTTTCCTAGTTGTATAAGAAACATGAAAGAACAGCAAGCTCTTATCAGCATCCTCCTGTGAAAGTGACTAAAGCCAGGACTCTAAGTGACTGAATGACCTCATGAAGGCTACCCACCTAGTAAGGGCAGAACCAGAATAATTCCTGAAGCCTTCTGGTCCTCTGAGTTGCAATCCACTGTGCTCTCCATGAACCTACAAGGCAGCTCCTATGATGTCTCCCACAGATTTTTCTTTCCCCGTCTAGGTAGCTCTCTTTGTTGTTCCCCACATATGCCATGCTCATTCCCATCCCTACGTCTTTGTTCACATTTCCCTCATTTTCCTTTTATCCTCTCCTCTGTCTGTGTAAAACCTGCCTGCCTTTCTAGACTTCGTTTTACAACCCCCTCCTACCACCTTTCCAAATGCTGCAGTCCATGTTGATCTCTTTCCTCTCAGAAAACCGGTTTATGATTTCTGGTCCAGAACGGGGAGTCGGTAAACACTGTGCTCACCTGTTCCCCCGACCACATGCAAATCACAACTAAACTACAAACAACCATCAGTGAGAATTGCCT
Organism: Rhinolophus ferrumequinum; assembly: GCF_004115265.2. Taxonomy (NCBI): domain Eukaryota; kingdom Metazoa; phylum Chordata; class Mammalia; order Chiroptera; family Rhinolophidae; genus Rhinolophus; species Rhinolophus ferrumequinum. The sequence continues at coordinate 5,025,613 of NC_046284.1, read as the reverse complement.
CAAGCCTACCTGAACCGAAGCCCTACAATTAAGGACATGCAGAGGAGGCCACCTAGAGACTGGTAGGAGGAGCGGAGTAGCAGATCGGGCTTGTCCCACACCCATGCATGACCTTTAAACATGGGGAGAGATATTTCAGCTGGCGACGTTCCCTGCCCTCCCAGGAGTGAGGGTCCCGGCCCCACACCAACCTTCCTAGCACAGAGTTCCAGTCCTGGGAGAGAGGTCCCCAAAACCTCTGGCTGTCAAAAGCAGCAGAGATTGTGGTTGAATGAGACTGAGGGTGGCTGCAGTCTCAGATGCTGTACTTGAAGGGTCATACCCACAGTGGGCACAGGGACTTACCCACTGAGGGACTCACTCACTCTGAGCTCTAACCCTGGGGCAACGGCTCAAAAAGCACCAGAGACATATGGGGAGGAACTGAGTTCTCTAGCTGCAGGGCGAGGGCTGGAGGGGCAGCTTTCTCCGGATCGGAGGAGGTGGCGAAAGCCATTGTTCGTTTGTTGAGCCCTGCCCCTTTCTGGCACGCAGACACAGGTTGCCCTGATATCTGAGTCGCCATCAACCTGGCTAACAACAATCATTGGCCCCGCCCTAGTGATTCTGAGACTCCGCCGTACCCTATTTTGGGGCACACCCAAGCTGTTTCCATTGACTTTTCAGTACAGACGGCCTGCCTTGACTCATGTTGCAGAATTTCCTAAAATCTCTCAATTTCAAAATCTCTCATTTTGGTTCACAAAATGCAAACAAGAGCATCTGTCTTCGATGGGTCCTATACCACTGGCAGAGCAGCCCTAACCCGGCACTAGCAACTGGTGACCTGCGTTTGTGGCATGGCTTCTTGACGTACCTGTAAGCCCAGCCCAGCTGGCGACCATTTACAGATTGCAGTGGTTCATGCCAGGTGGCCCCTGGCAGGGCACAGGCTGCTGCTGAACTTGGCCTGTGGGTGGTCCCCTACCAGGTAGCCCCTGGTCTCGCACATCCAGTGCCCAATTTCAGATCGAGCCAGAGCAATACCTGGCCGACTATAAGGAGGAGACACCCAAAGGGCAGACTGGGCAGGCATCGGAGCCCCACTAAAGCAAATCCTGCTCTGTAGTGTTAGCCCCTGCATAGCAGCTTCTCCACTGTAGTCACAGCCAGTCCTCACAACCAAGTAGCCTCAGGGTCAATCCCTCCCATTGATATGCAAACAGCAACCAAGGCTCAACTACAATAGGAGGACACACACATCCCCACACAAGGGACACACGTGAAGCATCCGGCTCAGGTAACCAGGGAGACTGGAGCACTGTACCCCACAGGACACCTACTACATAAGGCTACTCTAATAAAAAAGGGAGCCATAGCAGCCCTTCCTAATAAACAGAAACAAACACAGGGAGGCAGCCAAAGTGGGGAGACAAAGAAACATGTCCCAAATAAAAGAACAGAACAAAGCTTCAGGAAAGGAAGTAAACAGAATGGTGACAAGCAAGCTACCAGAAGCAAACTTTAAAACATTGGGTATAAGGATGGTTAATTATCTTGGGGAGATCTTCAACAAATAGTTAGGAAACATAAAAATGCAGATAGTGCACATGAAAAAAGAGCCAGTCAGAAATGAAGAATACAATGACTGCAATGAAGAATACATTAGAGGGAATCAACTGTAGATTAGATGATGCAGAGGACTGGATCAGCTATTTAGGAGATAAGGTACCAGAAAACACCAAATCAGAACAGAAAAAAAAAAAGATAATTAAAAAAATGAGGACGATATAAGGAGCCTGTTGAACAACATTAAGCATACTAACATTCACATTATAGGTGTCCCTGAAGAAGAAGAGACTGAGCAAGGGATTGAGAACCTGTTTGAAGAAATAATGTCTGAAAACTTTGCTAACCTCGTGAAGGAAATAGACATGGAAGCCCAGGAAGCGTAGAGAATCCCAAACAGTATGAACCCAAGAGGCCCCCACCAAGACATATCATAATTAAAACGCCAAAGATTAAAGACAAAGAGTCTTAAAGCAGCAAGAGGAAAGTAATTAATTATGTGCAAGGGATCTTCCAAAAAACTGTTTGCTGATTTCTCAATAGAATCTTTGTCGGCCACATGGGTGTGGCAAGAAATTGTCAAAGTGATGAAAAGCAAGGACCTACAACTGCGACTACTGTACCCAGGAAAGCTATTATGTAGAATCGAAGGACAGATTTAGAGCTTCCCAGAAAAGAGACAGCTAAAGGTGTTCATCCCCACCAAACCAGTATTACAAGGAATCTTAGAGGGACTTATTTAAGAAAAAGATAAAACAATATGAGTAATGAAATGGCAATTACTATATATCTACCAAACATTATTTTAAATGGAAATGGATAAAATCCTCCAATCAAAAGACATAGGGTGTCTGAGTAGATAAGAGAACAAGATCCTTAGATATGCTGCCTACAAGAGACTCATTTCAAATTGAAAGACACACACAGACTGAAAATGAAGGGATGGCAAATATATTTTATGAAAATGGAAATGAAAAATAAAGGTGGTGTAGCAATGCTTATACCAGACAAAACAGACTTTGAAAGAAAACTTTAACAAGAGACAAAGAAGAACCCAGTAACCGTACATCTAGGTATTTATCTGAAAAACCTTAAAATACTACTTTGAAAGGATATGTACATCCCTATGTTCATTGCAGCATTATTTACAATAGCCAAGATATGGAGACAACATGGGTGTCCACCAATGCATGAATGGATAAAGAAGAGTGGTACATATATACAATGGATATTACTCAGCCATAAAGAAGAATGAAAGCTTGCCATCTGCAACAACAGCATAGACCTAGAGGGTATTGTGCTGAGTTTGGTAAGTCAGACAAAGACAAATGTCCTATGATCTTACTTATATGTGGAATCTAATGAACATCATAAACTAACAAACACAAAAGGTGCAGGGAATATTTTATTGTTGCTAAATGGTGGGGTTTAGGGGTGGGTGAAAAATAAAAGGGATTAAGAAGTACAAATTGGTAGTTACAAAATAGTCGTGGGGATGGAAAGTATAGCATATGGAATATAGTCAATGATATCATAACAACTATGTATGGTATCAGATGGGTACTAGATTTATTGGGGTGATCCATGGGCTTTTTTACAGAGTAAAAAGTTTTAATCTGGATGCAGTCCAATTTATCAAGTTTCCTTTCTGTTATTATGCTTTGAGTGGCAGTTACATATACGTTTACTTTTGACCCAGCAGGTCCCCTACTAGGAATGTACTCTGAAGACATGCCTAAAATAGTAAGAATATACATATGTGAAAGATTATTCATGGCAACATTCCTTCCAATTGCAAAATATTGGACATTATCTCAATCCTCATATGTAGCAGAGGGATTGTGTAAACTCTGGTACAGCACCCAAGTGGAGGACTATGTAGCTGTAAAAGAAGAAGGGAGCTCTCTGTGAGACAATACGGAGTGATTTCCAGGATGGATTGTTAAGGGGAAAATGATCAGTGAAAAAGAACATATGTATTAGCAACTCCTCATATAAAAGAGGAAATAGGCAAATATATGCGTATCTGTTCATTTGTACAAAAACTCTGAGATGTAAGTTAGAATCCCATGTAACAGATTGCCTGCATGGTTTATGTAGGAGTGAAATGAAAAGTATAGAAAGAAGGGAGGGTCTAATTTTTACAGAGTTTTGTCTTATTGTACCACATTAATTTTTTACATCCTTTACATTAAAAATAAATACATAAATATAAGCAAAAAGAATGGGAGAAACACTCTAAAATGGAATACAAACAGACACAATAAACTGGACCATATTTAAAATAACAGTAAACAATAGCATAACTACAACAGAATTTGGAGGGGTGGAGAATAACCCCAAATCATTGGAGCACATTATTTGGACTATATGCCCCCAGAGTGAAGAACTAAGAACTTTAAATACATTATTGAACTTAATTTTGTGGGTTTCTTTTTCACAAAGTCATGTTTGGCAAATCCCAATTACTTGATATGTATTGTAGGACTGAGCAAATAAATGAATATATTATGAATAATAGGAGCCAGGTTTCCCAGTGTCAGAGAAGGGAGTTATAAATATGGAGAGGGAGAAAGGATAAAGAAACCCTGTGATTGTATCTAATAACTGGAGATAATAGTTTGAACTCATAACCAATACCAACTGTTGCAGACCAGCTTCCCTGGAATGCAGACCCTGAGATGGAGATTTATGTGCAAGAAAATGTTGTGGGTACACTTTTGGGACAAACACCTATGGGTAAACAAAGGACACATGGTTGGTAAGAAATACATCACAGCTCTGATGCAGTCATATCCAGAGCCTCAGCCAAATCTGCAGGGAGCTCTGGAGCTCTGAGCAACATTTCAGAGATGTCATGAAGCATGTCCAGCCTTTGTACCACCCCTCTACCCTCTTTGGTGGCCCACGCAAGATTCCTGTCTCCTAGTTATTCAACCAAACACTAATGGACATATTGCTGTGAAGAGAGTTTGCAGATGTCATCAAAGTCCCAAATGAGTTGAGCTTCAGGTAGAGATATTACCCTTGTGGATCTGATCTGTTTACATGAGCCCTTTAAAAGTTGAGGGAAGTAATGGAGGATTGGAGTGTGAGGAGGATTCAACACATCTTTGCTGGTGTGAAGATGGAAGGACGCATGTGTGAAGAAAGTTGAGAGAGGTCCCTGGCTAATAGCCCACAAGGTACTGGTTACCTCAGTCCTACAACCAAAAGAAACTGCATTGTGCCAACAATCTGAATGAGCTTGGAAACAGACTCCAAGGCCCAGATGAGAACAGGGAGTCAGCTGGCATATTTAGTGTGAGATACTGAGTAGAGAATACAGGTAAGCCATGACAGACTCTTGTCCCTCAAAACTGTAAGAAAATGAACTTGTGTTGATTTAAATAACTAAAAATAATGAGATGTTTGTCCGAAAGTCACAAAGCTATCTCTCATTCCCCCAAATCTACTTCAATAACTCTTTTTTTTTTTTTTTTTTTTTTTTTTTTTTTTTTTTTTTTTTTTTTTTATTTTTTATTTTTTAATTTATTGGGGTGACAATTGTTAGTAGAATTACATAGATTTCAGTTGTGCAATTCTGAATCACATCATCCATAAATCACACTGTGTGTTCACCACCCAGAGTCAGCTCCCCTTCCATCACCGTACATTTGATAACTCTTAAACTTGTTTGGTAAAATAACATTTTTATTTTTTTCTGCTGTTACTAGTGTTCTTCAAACCAAGATGTGGCTTCTTCTCCTGGAGCTTTCATTTGATGTGGAACCGTGCCAGTGTCTCTTCAAGCTGACTCCGATTCCCAGCAGAATAAGCAGAAATGGCATCATGAAAAAGGACTAGCTGATTGTGCAGTACTTTAACCTGTGCACAAGGAGAGAGAAAAGTGAAAAATTAGCATTACAATGGACAGTGGAATTTACGATTATTTACTGTGTACTTTAACTCTCCAAAAGCTAAGTTTGATGATTATAGAGTATTTCATATACGTAAGTTGTAAACTGCTTGCAGGATTACTGAGTCTATGATAATATTTTAATTCCCCATCTTACTTGGAGTGAAAAAAATAAATTCAAATCAGTTAAAAAAGTTAAATATAGGGCAAACAATTGCCAAATATTAGTCAATGCATTAGTTTAAAAAGATCACCAAATTCTATCAAACCAACTGTGTACAAGATAATATGGAAGATGTAAAGTTATATGAACAAATAATTTCTGTACCATCTGTGCTATAAAAGTTAGGACATTATTAAGACCAGGTTATATATAAAATTCAGTGGGCTCAATCGTTGCAGATATAGGATTACTCTGTATATAGTTTGTAAACAATCAAACAAGTGGCAGCAAAAATTTCTCATTATTTTAATTTACTTAAAGCTAATATGATACTCATTTTCAATTGCTTAAATCTTCTTTCATATCAAGAGATATGATTTAGCAAAGTAACAAAAAAACAGCTCCATTTCCTGTGGTAGCCTTAAGGACATTAATCAACTGTGCAAAAGCACAATCACTGATATTCAGAAAACTTTAGGTTTTAAAAATATTGAGTATACTATGATTAAGTAAGTAGGAAGTGTATAATGTTTTTGTTGAAATTACCTTTTATATGTAGCTTAACAAACAAGTAGTTAAATAATTCACTTATGTGATTGACAAAATTAAACCAATTTTGTTTTTGCTTCAGCTCAAATTTATGAAAACAAGAAAAAACTTGGTTTTGCGTTAGTGCAATACAAACCGTGAAGAAAGCAAACAGGATGACAGTCATGTTTTAGGCTAAAGATTGTGCTTCTTTCCCATCCCCTCATTTATTTTTATTATTTTATTCTTTATTAGATTTTATTTTTAGAGCAATTTTAGGTTTACAGAAATATTGAGCAGAGGGTACAAAGATTTCCCATATACTACCTTTGACCCCACACATGCAGAACCGCCCCCCCCCCCCCGCCCCGTTATCAACTTCTCCCAGCAGAGCGGTATATTTGTTACAATTGATGAACCTGCACTGACACATCATTATCACCTAAAGTTCATAGTCCCATCCCCTCATTTTTAAAGGTGTAAATATAAAGTGTAAAAGTTGCTTAACAACATCAAAAACAAAGATAAACTATGCAATAATAACAAGTAGTTAAAACACTGACCACTCACCCAAACTATAAACTCATATTTTTAACTTTTTACTAGTTGTTTCCTTTTGAATATCTTGTCATTATCTCAAACTCAATACAGGTCTAGTAGAACTATCTTTTGTCCCTTTTCCATGCATCCCAAATACCACTCCTACAAAAGCTAAACCAGAGTCCTATTTTGATTTTCCAGTCTCTGTCAATGGTACCATTATTTTCCCAGTTAAGGAGGCAAGAAATAAATCACCGTCTACATCTGTCCTTTCTATTGCCATTGCAATTACCCTAGTTCTGTATCTTAGTCATTTGATCCTGCTGTAAAAGTTTTCTCGCTAGTTTTTGTGCTTATACTTTCTTTCTTCCTCTAAACCATGGTATATACCAATAGCCTAGAGATTCTTTCCAGGAAAAAATATTTTCTGTCACATAGAAAGAAAAAGATTACCCATAATCCTGGATGCTTGGCAGAAGCATTGTTGCTACTTAAAATACTTTTGCATTTCTTCAGTAATTTCTCAATCTGTAGACATATTTAACCTCTAAATTAGGTGTATTTCTTTTTTACACTTCAGATTATGGACAGCAGACCATACAATGCTGGCAAAGTTGTCTCAGTATTTGTCTGATTTATTATAGGGCAGATATTCAAAGTATTTTATATGTACAATATAGATTTCATATATTAATATGTTTATGTCCTTCTTAGTGCTGAACATAGCAGATGATAGATATTTCTCTCATGGCTTGTCATCCAGCGGAGTAGAACAAGTACTTTTCTATCTTTGCACTAAGTCATTGAGTACTACCAGGCTGCACTATAATTTATTTCCTCAAATTGAATGTCTCTGGGAAATCTGACCACTTTTCTGAGGGCTTCCTTTCTATCATTGTTACTTTTTTTCCCTAAAGAGTTTTGAACCCTAATTGGTGACAAAGATGTACAAGTGATCGTGCTGGAGGTGCTATGATGTCCCAAGGAAATGTATCATTCTGAAGGGAAAAGTGCAGATATTATGGCAGTGAGCAGAGACTTTAATGAAATGGAAGAGAAAACTGAGGGTATCAGCAGACAGTTTCTTGGGAATTTAAGGAAGAAATTTCATGTGATGAAGGGTGTTATAAATATTGCTGCCTTTGGGTATACTGCACAAACATTTTAAAACTATTTACTGGCAGAAACTGTGGCTGAAGGCATGTGATGACTTCAAAAGTGTGAAGGGCACTGAAGTGGGACTGCTTATGTGCAATGCCAAGATGGTATCCCCATAGGGACTCTGCTCTCCTAACTTGCACATCACTCACTCTTAGCTCTCTCAATCACATGACTACAGTCTTCACACAAAATACAGAATGCATGAAATGACAGAAATATCTTCTACCTATACAGTAACCCAGGAGCTGGACATCAAGCCATTTCCAGGCAAAACCTACAAAAGTTTTATCAGACTCTATCACTTTTCTTATTCTTAAGAAATGTTGACAGTTGATTTATGAACATATGTCTTATAGGCATATGAGTGCATGCTTGCAAATTAGACTACTTGCCATTCTTCAGTTAGCAGTAACTGGGAAGAATGCTTTTCTTTCCCCAAATCTGCATTGATCCATTACATAAGCTGTAACAAGCATCAAGATTTTAAAATATAATTTAGAATACAGTTTGGCATAATCAAATTTTAAAAAGTAATTGCTACCCAGTCCATATTTAAATATAAGATACTTTTTTGCTAATTGTCAAGTATAAAAGTGTGGATAGTGGAATTGGTGATATCTCTTTGGACAGAAAGGAAAGTATACTTTGTGTACTTTTAAAGACTCATCATTAATTGTGATTGGAATTCTTTACTGTGAGTCTCATAAAAGAGAATAAAAGAACCATCAAATCTTTCTGTGTAGTCTCCTTTGTCCTGGTGATCTCATTTTAAATTTTCCAGAAAGATCTCAGAAGTTAAAAAATAAATTTACCTTGTGTTCTTCCAGAAACTTGAGTTTGATAACAACATCATTGCGCATTTGCTCATATTTTTCCTTGTATGTTTGGAAGAGAAGCTTTGACTGCTCAATCTTTGGCAAACTGTGTGGGCCCACAATTCCATGATTCAGTTCTTCTAAATCAGTGCGATATGCATCATATTCAATTCTTAAAAGAGAAAAAAGTGGAGGATCACAGAAACGGAGTGCAATATGTTTAGTACAAAGGAGGAAAATTCACACTGATTTACTCATACATATCATATACCAGGGATGTTTTAAGTCATTTATTTCTGTGAGTAAAACAGTTATTAACATGGGAAAGATAAAAGGCTATTTATCTTATTTCATAACTATCTCTTTCTACACAACAGTATTAAATGGCAAGTGAAAACCACAAAATTTTAAAACTAGTTTTAAGAACTGAATTTGAAAACTTAATAGTAATACAGTCATATGATCAATCCCAACGTGGTGGAATAGCTAATTTTAATGAAGCTAAAGCAGGTGTGAACTGTGGACAAGCAAAATAATATTGGTAAAGTATCTGCTAAGAGGAAGTCACATTAAAGATACATTGAGGGTCAGACGAATCACCTATGTCACACATGCTTAGTGATGCATAAAGTATAATCTATGGGTTCTCATAAAATCTACGTTTATATTATGACAGTAACATGTGCTATAACTGAATTATCATCTCCTCCCTGAAACTTCCACTCATATTTTTCTACCAGCAGCTGAAAGAGGCATCTCCTGCCATTGCTACCAATGCATGCTCTTTCAAAACCCAGTATATCCTTCTATCTTAGAACATGTGAAAATGCCATAGTAACATTTATTTCAGAGAAAAAAGAGTTCAAAATAGTCATTACAAATATATTTAGAAAACTAAAGAAAACCACTCATCACATGGTTAAGACAAGAAGCAAAAATACCTCCAGTTTAGTGAAATCAGTGTTACAAAGTTCATGCTGCAAAGCTGAACTTCATTCAAATAATTGTAGCATAGTTTTATACCCTATTTTGTGAATCAACCGTACATTAAATGGCAAAAAGAAATAACATTGTAAATGTAATTTGTGAATAAGTTTATCAGTCCCTTACATGGAACTAAAAATCTTCTATTTGCTAGTACAACGCTAGAAACTGAAACTAAAAATGGATTGACTTCAGTGTGAAGAGAAACATGGACTTGCTCCTTAGAAAAATGATGAAAATTACTTAACAAAAGCAACAAAACAACCACTTAAAGGCTTTGAAAATTTTCCTAAGGGCTTATAGCAAATAAAGAAATATTTATTCAAGAAAATCAATGAAAATGCTATAAAAAAGTAAGAGTATGATATTTTAACAAGGACCACTCCCTTTCTCCTCCCTCCCAATTGAATAAGTCATAAACTCCATTAAAGACTGCTATACCCAAGAACACAGACCTCACTAGTGGAGAGGTAGAGGTCTTTTTTCCTGGTAGTATTTATTATCTTGCTCCCAACTAGGTGTTGCTGAATCTAAGTTCTGGGTGAGTGTGGTCAAGAGGTGAGGGTTCTCTTCTTCTTCCCACTCACCATAATGGAATGAAGACTCTACCTTAGGCATTAACACAGAAAATACTGGGACATGATCCCCTGTTTCCTGGATCCTAAGGTGGTGTCACTACTCTAGGAGATACAAGTTGAGAAGACCTCAAGATATTACCTTTACTCCACTGAGTGATGAGCTCCTAAGTGGGCATGCCATTCAAAGAGAAGCATGCCATTATCCCTACCTCCATCTCCAGAGTCCTGGTTCAGTGATTTTTCTTGAGTGGAGAAGTAGGCTGTAAAAAGATAGCTCACAGAGTTGCTACAATATATTATATAAAATATCCAGTTTTCAACAACAACAACAACAACAAAAAACCCTACAAAACAATGAAACAGGAAAGTGTGTCTTATACACTGGAATAAAAGCAGGCAAAAGAAACTTGCCTGTGTGAACAATTTAATGTTGGATTTAAGATATATGGTGATGGAAGGAGAACTGACTCTGGGTGGTAAATACACAATGCAATATATAGATGATGTATTACAGAATTGTACACTTGAAACCTATAGAATGTTACTAACCAAGGTCACCCCTATACATTTAATAAAAATTAAAAAAAGAGAAAATAGACTTCCAAATACCTATTATAAATATATCTAAAGAAATAAAGAAAACTATGAATAAAGTAAAGGAAGGTATGATGACAATGTCATATTGAATACAGAATATCATTTTAAAAATTATAAGAGAAAAAGAGTCAAATGGAAATTCTGGATTGAAAAGTAGAAAAACTAAAATGAAATATTCACTAGTGGTGCTCAATAGTAGATTTGACCGAAAAGAAGACAGAATGATTAAGCTTGAAGATAGATAAGTAGAGATTATGCAATCTAAAGAACAGAAAGAAAAATGAATGAAGAAAAACGAATAGAACATCAGAGAAATATGGGACAGCACTAAGTGCACCAAAAATCAAGTAGCTGGAGTAACAGAAGGAGAGTAGGGACATATAGGAGGAGAAAAAATATATTTGAGCAACTAAAGGCTGAACACTTCCCAAATGTATTAACAAACACTAAACTACACATTCAGGAAGCACAGCAAACTCCAAATAGATCCATAAAGTCCAAAGAGATCCACAAACAGACATGTCATAGTAAAAATGTTAAAAGTCAAAGATAAGGAGAAAATCTTGAAAGTAGCAGGAGAAAATGACACAAGTTATTGTTAAAAAAAATAACAACTCATCATTTTAGGGAACCCCTACACATTAACAGCTAACTTCTAAGCGCGAATACTTGTGGACAGAAGGCAATGGGACAACACGTTTAAAGTGCTCAAAGACAAAAATCTAAACCAAAACTCCTATATCCAGTAAAGCTATCTTTTAAAAATGAAGGCAAAATAAAACATTTTCAGATAATCAGAAACTGAAAAAATTGTTTCTGGCAGAACTACCTCGCAAGAAATATTAAAGAAAGTACTTCAGGCTGAAAGAGTAATCCTAGATGATAATTTGGATCCACATGAAAAACAAAGAGCTCCAATAAGACAACATTTGTAATTATATAAAAAATAGTATAAATGTATTTTTCCTTCTTTCTTCTGTTAAGTGATTTTTAAAGTATTGTGTAAAGTATCTATACATGGTATTAGACCCATAAGATATTGAAATGTAATGTATTTGTCAACAACAGCACAAAGTAGCTGGGTGGGAATAAAGGTGTATTGGGCTAAGGAAATGGCTACAGATGCTAAAGTCATAATTACAACAATTCATTCTTGAGTTTTTAACACTAATACATATAATATGTATAACAATAATACTGCAAAAGAGAAAATTGAATAGAGCTACATAGGATTAGTATTTCTATGTTGTACTAGAATTAAACTAGTATAAATCTGAAGCTGATTCTGATAAGTTAAAATGTACATAGTCAGCCCTAGAGCAACCACTAAAAGTAATTTAAAAATGTAGTGAAAAACTCTATAGTAAAATTACATGCTACATTAGAAAATATTCAATAATGTAAAATAAAGCAGTAAGGTGAGGTAGAAGCACAAAAAGATATGAGACACAAAGGAAACAAAGATAAAATGGCATGGGTAAATCAATCTATATAATAAAACATTACATGTGGATGAATAAATACAATCAAATGCAGAGATTGTCAGATTGGATAAAAAAGCCAAATATATTCTGTTTATAGGAAACAAAATTTAGATTCAAAGATACATACATACTGAAAGTAAAATATTTTAAAGATAGACCATTCAAGCAACAAATACAAAAAAATAGATTAGCTATACTAATATCAGGTAAAGTGAACTTTAAAACAAAATATATTACTAAAGAGTGACATTTTATAATGATGAAAGAAACATGGCATCCATGAATAAGATACCACTGAGAAACTTCTAGAACATGGGGGTGAGCCTGAAGCAACCCGGTGTACCACAGAAACTAAAACAGTCTGTAGCAGAAGGTTAAGAGAAGTTGTTACACACTGACTGCATTGCCTTTTTCCCATGCCTATGCAGGACCACATGGAGAGTCCTCCCCTGAGACTCCAGTTCCTTCAATGGGAATGGAGAGCCCAGGGGAGAACAACCAACTCCCCTAGCATTGTGGGTCACATTATGGGAGCTCCTACTCTGCTCTCATCCCATGAGGATTGCAGGGAAATATGTATAATGCTCAACCACTGGGAATGTGACTGTGATGAAGAAGAGGGGAAGGGCTTGCAACAATCCGCACAAGAATCTTGGCAGTCCAAGTTCATACCTGCAGGGCCCCAATAGTCATTCCAATCAGCAGCTTTGCTCATCTGCACAAACAATGTGGTGGTGCACTCTGACCAGGGAACTTCGTGGAGTGCAGATCTGCCAGATTTGTGCACTCAAATGAGGAGTTCTTTCTGGCCCTAGAGCCCGGTTTGTCCTCACCCAGACAGGAGCTGAGTCATAGACCCACCTGCTTGGGAGAGTGTCTCCTGGTCCCAGTTGGTCAGAGGGGCTGTTGAGAGCCCCTGGAAGCTGTGTAACACAGCCATACATAAGCAGGAAGAGCCGATCGCCCCCAGAGCATAGTCAGTACCAGGCATGGAGGGTTCCCCATCTACTACTGAATAGAGTAGCCTGTTATGATTAAGTAAGCATGAGGAGAGAATCCAGGCAATTGTGGAGCCCATAGTTTTCAGTGTACAGGTCTTTCATCTCCCTGCTTAAGTTTATTCCTAGGTATTTTATTATTTTTTGACGTAATTGTAAATGGAATTATTTTCTTAATTTATCTTTCTGATAGTTTGTGATTAATCATTGAAATGTATTAGATTTTTGCACATTGATTTTATATCCTGCAACTTTACTGAATTTATTAGTTTTAACAGTTTTTTGGTGAAGTCTTTAGGGTTTTCTTATATAATATCATACCATATGCAAATAGTGACAATTTTACTCCTTCCTTACCAAACTGAATGCCTTTTATGTCTTTTTCTTCCCTAATTGCTCTGACTAGGACTTCCACTACTGTTGAATAAAAGCAATGAGAGGGGGCATCCTTGTCTTATTCCTGATCTTAGAGGAAAAGCTCTCAACTTTTCACCATTGAGTATAATGCTAGATATGGGCATGTCATATATGGTCTTTATTGTGTTATCTTTTCTCTATTGCCACTTTGTTGAGTTTGAATCATAAATTGATTTTGACTTTTGTCAATGCTTTTTCTTCATCTATTGATGATTTTGTTTTTCAAAATTATTTTCTATGCATAATGCACCAGAAGTTTTAGTTATATGCAATGTATAACAGGAAGAATTAAAAGGCCCTCTGGGTATCTGCCTTTATTAGCACTTTTAAAAATCCTGATCAAACAGATGGTTTCACCCTAAATATCAGTGTATTCTGCCTTTGAAAGAAGAAAATACAACTGCTGAGAAAATTTCAATCTGGCATTTTTTTTTTAAATCTTTGTCACATGGTAAGCAGTGTTTCAGTCTTGGAGTTATCTTCATTTTTTCATCAAGTCAATGCTACAGCCAGTTCATGCACAGAAAGGGTCATCAAATCCAAAATTAAGTTATTGGATGACACCATAAATTGCATTTTAAATGAAAAATGATTATTTATGAAATGAGATGGCAACCTGCATTTTTAAGTACTCAAGTTAAATTCCCTCATGTAGCAGCTATGAAGAACATACAATTTGATCTATAATTTAGTTCACAAGTTTCACATAAATCTGTATCACATAAATTGAGATGGACTTATTCCACATTGTGCTTTAACAGATTTATTATAATAAGATGTGAAATTATTTTGCATACATGAATACAAATATTTTATGTTAATTTAGTTTAGATTTCAGGTCAATTTAATAATAATAGAAAGTTGGATAGCCTCACATTCTATTTTGGTTCTGAAAAGTGACCAAGATTTCACAAATTATTGAACTGCTCTTGAACTCATTATTTTATTCGGTAAGTTAGAAGAAGGTTGATTTCTTGGGTCACTAACAGCTATAAAATTTGATAAATCTAAGTGTGATATATTTTTAATAGTGTAAATTAACAATGCTTTTTGTTAAATATAACAACTTATACTATAAGTTTACAAAAGCATTCAGGGTCCTGGTAGACTGAAGAGAAAGATATTCACTACACACCGTGTAACGAAAATACATTTCACAATAGATGGCCAATTTCGAAAGAATGAATTGGGGATAGGTTCACACAATCTTTTTCTGAAATGTTCTGGCCTTCTCACCCACAATTGTAGGAAGTCATGGAGTGGGAGAGACACTTTAAAATGTATAACCAAAACTTTTTTTTTTATATTCTGAACATCTAGAACAGAATAATGTTTAAAATAAATATGGTAGTTAAAGGAAAGTTACCTATAATGAATGCCTAACAATTTTAGCAAAAGAGGGGCAGATTTGGGAAAGACTCAAGTGGAACTTTTAATAATAAAAAATTAAAATACAGATAGGGAAACCCTTGGGAAAGACAATGTCCATGGAGATGTATAAGCAGAGATCAGAAAAACAATTTCTGAGAGTGATATAGATTGGGTTCATTTGTAGGTAGACATTCCTGTTTCTCCTTTTATTTCTACCTCTGATTTTTAAATGCACTGACTGTAAATAATTCAAATCATAAAGGAGAATAAAAAATAATCCCAAATTCTCCATAATTTCTTTATGCAATTTCATCCCTCCCTTCTCTCACTAGATAACCACTGTTGTTTGGATCAAACTTATTTTTCCAAAAATGATGAATTAGTAAGTATATATAGTATTAATGCTAAATAGCTGATAAAGACAGCATGGAACATAAACATCTAATTTATGTGAAAAGATAAAAACTTAACTTTTCCAAGTAACTTTGGTTTTTACTTATTTAGGAAGTAAATTAATATGCACTGCACAAAGATTAGATAAATTGAGAAAGTTCATAATCACTTCTCATATCATTATCTAGAGCAGGAGGCTGGAAAGTCAAGTTATACTTCCTATATGTAAAGTTTTATCATTATACAATAGCACTTTAAAAATAAGGATTTTAGGAATTCCAAGGAAAAATAGTTAATCAGCAGAAATCAGGTTAATAAATGAATGAGACATCAGGAGGGAAAAACAACAGGATCAGGTGTTCAAAATTTGGGAATGCTATTTATATTAAGTGTGCTACTTTCTAGAGACAATTTCTTTGAACCTCATTTTCTCCATTTATAAAGTGGCATGATATGTGCTTCATTTATCTCAAAACACCTTGAAAATATTATGTTATAAACCTATATTGAAATGTAATTATGTTAAAGGTAAAACTCTAAAGGGGTTGAAGGCTGAGTATAATTTGGATAAAGAAAAGATGAGGGAATTGATGCTTACAACATGAGGAAAAACCTGGAGGCAAAATGATCTTTTTATATGCAAGAGTGATTAAAATAATGAATTTGGATATTGTGGAAAGGTGACATTTGCAAGCAGTAAGAAATAAGGTTGAGGGGCCTGCCCGGTGGAGCTCCATGCTCCTAACGCCGAAGGCTGCTGGTTCGATTCCCACATGGGCCAGTGGGCTCTCAACAACAAGGTTGCCTGTTCGCCTCCTCGACTCCCGCAAGGCATGGTGGGCTCTGCCTCCTGCAACTAAGATTGAACACGGCACCTTGAGCTGAGCTGCCGCTGAGCTCCCGGATGGCTTAGTTGGTTGGAGCGTGTCCTCTTAACCACAAGGTTGCCGGTTCGACTCCCTCAAGGGATGGTGGGCTGCACCCCTGCAACTAACAATGGCAACTGGACCTGGAGCTGAGCTGCGCCCTCCACAACTAAGATTGAAAGGACAACAACTTGACTTGGAAATTGGAAAAAGTCCTGGAAGTACACACTGTTCCCCAATAAAGTCCTGTTCCCCTTCTCCAATAACATCTTAAAAAAAAAAAGAAAAGAAATAAGGTTGAAAGTTAGCTTAGATCAGAAGCTTAGATCAGATTGTGGAAGGTCATCCAGCATCCAATTATAAGACAAAGAATCCTAGTACCCTCTAAGGGAGCTGGGAGATTTTCCGTCTCCCCATGCCCATTCAGGAAGGGAATGAGCACTTGACCTGGGCTCAACTTATTAGACATTATCACTCAGGAGTATAAATTTCCAAATAATTATATAGAGATTCAGGAGTTATTTCAGAAATTATTTACCATAGCAGTAGTAAAATTAAGTGTTAGCATCATCCTAATCTGACATGACATTGGCTCTAATTGCTGCCTGTTTTCCAATTTTTTTTCTTCAACCTTCTTTAACTCCATGGGCTATCAAAGGTAATAGCAATAAATTATTTGCCTATATCAGCCTGAGACAATTTCTGTTGTCTGCAAACTAAAACACATAATTATTTTATGTCATAAAGAGACCATAGAGTGAAAATTTTTACCTACCTGGCACTTTCATACTGTTTCACAGTCAGTAAAGTGTCTTTAATTGTTTTGTTCACTAAAGTGTTGACATTCTCAATGAAAGAATTAATGGCCACACAAAGAGTTTCTCCATTTTTTGCCATCAGCCTCTGAGTATCTGCATTTTTGCCAAACTCTTTCTGTAATAAAGAACATATATTTACTTATTTATAATTGCATTAGTAAATGTGACTAAATGTGTCACTAATTGGAAGTTATTTAATATGGAAATCTAACTTTAAGATTTTGTGATTTTTTTCTTTTTTATTAATTAAAGTTTACTGGGGTAACAATTGTTAGTAAAGTTACATAAGTTTCAAGGGTACAATTCTGTAATACATCATCTATATATATATCACATTGTGTGTTCACCCACCAGAGTCAGTTCTCATTCCATTGTGATATTTTTTCAATTACACTTTTCAAATAATTGAAAATTGAAACAAATCAAAGCTAACTAAATCATTGTTGAAACAATCAGGTAAACAAAAATTATTTTTGGCTCAGAAGAATAGCTGGTTTCAAAGCCCATGTTTCTCACTGCTATAAAAATCCTACTTTTAAAAATGTTACCTATAGGGTTTTCTGAAATGGAAATTCATTTATCAGAGGAGAAGAGAGGTAAGAGTTTAGGTACTCTAAACCTAAGTAGTCAAATGGTAATGCAGCTTTGTATATCATGATGGTTAAATGCAGAAACATTAATACAAGATTGTTTGGGTTCAAATTCCAGTTACATCACTTGTTAACTATGCAACCTCTCTGTCCCTCCTTTCCACTTCTGTAAAAGGAGGATAACAATAGGACTTACAGTCTAATATTGTTGTGAGCATTGAATGTGTAATAAATATAAAGCCCCTAGAATCATATCTAACACACATTGCAGTGTACACACCTAGGGGGAAGTTATACAGCCACATACTGACAGGATGGTCCCCACAGCTACCAGTGAGCACATGCTTGGTAGTAGCGCTTGCGGTTTGTCCTGGTCCCAACCACTACATGTGTGTCTAAAACCATCCCCTGCCACTACATAGGCAAATGCACCAGTGCTAGTTGTGTGCACACACTCATCTGGGGGGCCCTGCTGCCTTCCCTGGTTCCCCCTAGCCACTTCACCTAGAAGAACAATGAAGACCCCAACAAACCTTGGTGCCACTGTGGCCCCCACCCAGTTCTTGCCAAGCACCACTGAGTTGTCAGTATTATGGACAATAGCAGCCTGAGCTAATAAGACACTGTGCCCATCCAGACCAGGTGCCACCATGTGTCCCACACTGAGCACTCTGCACCACTAGACTTGGGATCTTTGCATTCTCCAGTGTATCTCTATCAGCAAGTGGATGTCTTCCCTTACCAAAATCAATCTATAAACTCTGGAAGAGGTAACTACATTTTCAAACACGCAGAAACTTATGGAAGGCTACAAAGATCACAGAGAATTGGGGAAATATGTCTCCACCAAGGAATGAAATAAACTTTCAGTAATTAGCTCCAAGGAAATGGAGATCCAGGAATTTCCCACAAAGACTTTTTAAAAAATGTTGTAAAGATGTTCAGAAAGCTATAAGAGAACATAGATAAACAACTTAACAATATCAGGAAAACAATACAAGAACAAAACGATGAGACGTTCAACAAGAAAGATAGTGAAACATAAAGAACCAAACACATTTTTGGAATGAAGAATACAATGACCAAACTAAAGAATTCAATAGAGAGCTTTAACAGCAGACTTAAACAAGCATAAAAAAAGAATCTGTGAGCTAGAAGACAAGTCAATTGAAATTATCCATCATAGTAGCAAAAAGGATAAAAAAGAATGAAAAGAAATAAATATATGGGACACATCGGATACCACCAAGGAAAACAATGTATGCATCATTGCAGTCCCATAAAGGAGAAAAGAGAGAGAATGGGGTAGAGAGCCTATTTAAAGAAATAATGGTTGAGAACACCCCAAATCTGGGGAGAAATTTGACATTAAGCAAATAGGTAACCCTGAAACTTCAACCCAAAGCAATATTCTCCAAGATACATTAAAATAAAACAGCCAAAAGTCTGAAAAAAAGAGATTATTTTAAAAGAAGCAAGATAAAAAAGTTATCTCATACATAAGAAAACCCATAAGGCTATCAGCAGATTTTGCTGCAGAGACTTTGGCCAAGATTGAATGGGATGATAAATTCAAAACGCAAAATGTAAGAAACTGCCAACCAAGGATACTATACCCAGTGAAGTCCTTCAGAAATAAAGGCAACATAAAGACTCTCACTAGCAAACAAAAACTGAGGAAATTCATTGCTTCTAAACCTGCCTTACAAGAAATGCTAAAAAGAGTTCAAGCTGAAATGAAAGAACACTAATTAGTATATCAAAACACCTGAAAATATACAACACACTGGTAAAGGAAAGCATATAGTCAGATTCAGAATACTCTAGTGCTATAATATGGAGGTGTACTAATGAGTTAATTCTAGTATAAAGATTAAAGGACAAAAGTATTAAAAACAAATACAGTTACAATTTGTTCATGGATACACAATATAAAATATGTATATTGTGCCATTGAATAGTAGAAAAGATGAAGAGTAAAAGTATAAACATTTTGTATGCGATTGAAGTTAATTTGTTATGAGCATAAAATAGAATGCCCCATAGTAACCAGAAATAGAAAACCTAAAATAAATTCATAAAAGATAAAGGCAAGGTCATCAAAGCATACCAATACAGAAAAATCATTTTTTAAAGGCAGCAAGAGAGTCAAAAGTGAACAAGAGCAATTTAAAAGAGCAAGAAAATCATAAATAAGATGGAATTACTAAGTTCTTACCTATCGATAATTACTCTAAATGCAAATGGATTGAATTCTCCAATCAAAAGACATAGAGTAGCTGGATGGGCAAAAAAAACCCCACAAAAAAACCCCAAAAAAACAAGAGTCAACTATATGCTACCTACAAAAGATTCACTTCAGCTTTCAAGACACACACTGGCTCAGAGTAAAGGGATAGACAAAGATACAGCACACAGTGGAGAGCAAAAGTAAGCAAATCTAGCTATACTTATACAAAATAGACTTTAAGCCCAAAACAGTAACAACAGACAAAAAAAAAAGGTTATAAAATGATACAGTGGTCAAATAATCATGAAGATATAATTGAAAAATATGTGCACCGAACATTGGTGCACCTAAATGTGTTAAGCAAATACTAACAGAATTAAATGAAGAAGTAGACAATACAATAGTAGGAGACTAACCACCCCACTTTCAGCAATGGATAGAAAATCCAGACAGAAAATCAACAAGAAGGTGTTGGATTTTATACTTTGGAACTACTGGAACTAACAGTAGATACATAATTTTCCATCCAAATGTAACAGAGTATACATAATTCTCAAGCATATACACAGCTTTCTTCAGGATAGATCATATGATAGGTCACAAAACAAGTTCAGCAAATTTAAGATGACTGAAATTATACCAAGTATATTTTCCAAACACAATGGTATAAAACTAGAAATAAATACAGAAGGAAAGTTGGAAAAATTCATAAATATGTGGAAATTAAGAAGAACACTTGTGGAAAATCCAATGGATCAAGAAGAAGTCGAAGGGCTATTACAAAATATCTTGAAAACAAAAATGAAATGGAAACAACATAGCAAAATATATGGGAAGCTGCAAGAGCAGGTCTAAGAAGGAAATTTATAGCAATAATTGCCTACATGACAAAAGGAAAGATCTTAAATAAACAGTCTAACTTTATTCATCAAGGGACTAGAAAAAGAAGAGCAACAAAGCCCAAAGTTAGCAGAAGAAATGAAATTAAAAAAAAAAATGAGAGCAGAAATAAATGAAATAGATACCAGAAAAACATTAGAAAATATTAATAAACCTAAGAATTATTGTCGAGAAGGTAAAATTGACAAATGTTTAGCTAGACCAATTTAGAAAAAAAGAGAAGGCATATTAAAAATCATAAATGAAAGAGAACATTAAAACAGATACTACATAAATATGTATAAAATCAGAGACTACTATAAAAAATTATGTGCCAACAAATTGGATACCCTAGAAGAAATGGCTAAATTCCTAAAAGCATACAACCTACCAGAAAGAGTCATGAAGAATAAGAAAATCAGAACAGAATAATGATGAATAAGGAGATAGAATCAGTAATCTAAACCTCCCAACAAACAAAAGTGCAGTATCAAATTGTTTCACTGTTGAATTTTATCAAACATTTGAAGAAATCATGCCAATTCTTCTCAAATGCTTCCAAAAAATTGAAGAGGACAGAAAAAGTAGAGAACCATATGATTTCACTGATATGTGGTATATAAAAATGAAAACAACAAAAGAACAAGACAAAATGAAGAAACAAAAACTCATAAACACAGACAATAGTTTAGTGGATACCAGAGGATAAGGGGGTAGGGGGATGGTAGATGAGGGTAAAGGGGATCCAATATATGGTGATGGAAACAACAATTGCACCCTTACCTATTTACCTCAAAGGACTGAAAACAAATGTTTAAAGTAAATGTATACATGGATATTTATAGCAGCAATATTTTACAATAGTTAAAAGTGGAAAAAGCCCAAATGTACATCATCTGATGAATGGAAAAAATGTGTGATATATCCATACAATGGAATATTTTGGGCCAAAAAAGGAATAATTGTTGATAGATGTTACAACATGAGTAAATCTTGAAGACAATATATACTAAATGATGGAAGCAAGCTACTAACACCCACATACAGTAAGATTTCATATTAATGGAATAGTCAGAATGAACAAATCCATAGAAACAGAAAGTAGTTTTGATTTCCAGGGGTTTGAGGAACACAAAAATGGGAAATTACTACTTAATTGTTATGGGGTTTCATTTTAGGATGATGAAAATATTAAAAAATCAGATCCTGGTACCAGTTGCACATATTTTTGAACACACTACATGCCCTGAATTGTACATTTTAAAATGATTAAAAAGGTATTTTGTACATTTTACCACAATAAAAAATTTTAGTTAACATACTAATTATCAAAGATTTAAAATTAAAGCCTGAACATGATGAGGGTTACCTGCACTTCTAGCTTTAAGTAGAGAAAGCAACAGAGAAGACATAAAAGGTATCACTATTAAGACAAAGTACTCTCAAATTACCATTACGCATTCACGATTTTAATTAATGTACATCATGAAGGAACTTATGCAACTTATGCTAACTTTGAGGCTATAATTGGATTCCCACATTCCAAGGATTCAGTTGGCACTTCTTAAGGACAATCTTACAAATTCTAATTTTAGTAAGAATTTAATAAATTACCAATTAAATCTATTATCGCAGTGTTATTTCAATTTATCGCTTTCCTCCCCTCCATTCCTATAGCTATTATAAAATAATCTTACACGTAGATCTAGTGACTTCAGGCTTAAGTCAGCAAATACATTTCCAAGTTGTTTTTGGGTGTGCACCATGTAGAAGAGATGGTGGGAAAACATCTGAGCCAGTCTTAGAATATTTTCATACTTTTTCTTGTTATCTTTTAATATATCAATCTGGCAATCAAGTTCAAGGTCGACTGTTCTTGAGCCATGTCCCAGCCTCTCTGACATAAGTTGTCGAGTGTACTAAAAGTGCAAAAGTGCAATTTTTTAGTTAAAAACATAAAATACATAACATAGCAACCCACAAGTACAAAAGCTGGAGCATATAACATACATTTTTTTTGTTTGTTTCAAATGAGCTATTTTAAACATCTTAACTTAGCATTCTTGATTTAATAAGGCACAACACAGTGTAAATTGTCAAGCACCATAGAAGTTAATCAGAACTCAATAAAAGTATTTATACAGGTGTCAACCCATGTTAATATAAACATTATATTTAAAAACTTTGACGAATTATCCAGCTAAGTATTATCTGAAAAATGTGGTCTTTCACATATCTTATTTTAAGTTTAGTGTACTCAATTAACAACCTGCCTTTGACAATGTGGATAGTGGACATTGATTTTTAAATAATATAAAACTATTAAAATATTAATAGCAAAAAATATTAAAATTCCACTTTTCTATTTTCAAATACTTCAGTATTCTTATAGTTTTACCTTAAATAGCTATGATAGCTATTGTGTGTGTGTGTGTGTGTGTGTGTGTGTGTGTGTTTGTGAGAGAGAAAGAGAGAGAGAGAGAAAGGGAGAGAGAGAATTATCTTTTTACTTTTGCCAAAGAGTATGTTATTAAGAGGCATGCTAAACTATCCTGTCCCATGAGAGATATTTAGCTTTCTATATAGAAAGTGGTCAAAGCATATAACTTATCAGACCTGTTGTGACCAAAATAATTTTTGACACCAAATTAGTTCTGTAACAAAATATGTCTAAATAGAATACCTTAAGAATGTGTTTGCAAGAGAATAGAAACAGGAACTGCAAAGTAGGAATGAGCAAGTATTCCTGAAATTCACAAAAGAAAACAGTCACAGCCAGAATGAAGGTATCCAAGGGGAAGCTGGATAAAGTATACACTCCTATCCTACATCAACTAAATCAGAATCAGTAGCTGAGTGCCTGGTCCAGGTGACAAAGAATCATAAATCATACTAAAGAGTTCAGAAAGCCTGAGAAACACAGAGTCATAGAACCAATAATTATATCAGGCTCCGGACTTTACTAGAGGAAGAAGTTTTTGTCAGTTCATATGTGCTGTATAATAAGCTCCATATTACTTAGATTTACATTGAAATACCAAAAATAGGTTATAATAAAATATATATTTCCTTTAAAATGGAAGAAATGATCACTTGAAAATTATGCCTAAAGGAACACCGTAATGTATTACATTATGATGAGTATAAATAATAAGTGGTTCTTAATATTATAGATGTAAAATACATAAACGATAAGAATAGAAATATATATATATATATATATGTATTCATATGCATATAAGAAGTAATATATAAGCACTAAAGGAAAAGGCCAATTTTGTGGAACACCAGAGCAGAAAAGGGATCAATTCAACAAATATTGAAAGCAGCTACATCAGAAACTCTGGATGTGGGACCCAAGAATCTGTGCTTTCCCAAGTCCTAACAGGTGATTTTAAAACACTCTCAAGTATGAGGACCAGTGTAATATATGACTGAATTCTAAAGCTATCGGAAAGGTACTTATCCAAGATGGTGACATATTAGCCTTTGTAACACAACTTTTCCCATGGACACATAAAACCTATAACTAGCTACACACTGGTAAATTCCCTCTGATAAACATCCAGAAACTGGCTGAGTGACTACTATATATTGAGTGAACAAGAAAACAACATCACCAACATCAAAATGGGTATGGCACACACTCAACTACATGCACACCTCAGAGATATTGCAGGTTTTGTTCCAGATCATGGCAATAAAGTGAATGTTACAATAAAGTGAGTCACACAAATCTTTTGGTTTCCCACTACATATAAAAGTTATGTTTACAGTATACTGTAGTCTATGAAGTGTGCAATAGCATTACATCTAATAAAACAATGTACATACTTTAATTTAAAGATATTTAATTGCTAAAATATGCTAAACGTCACCTGAGTCTTCAGTGAGTTATCATCTTTGCTGGTGGGGCCTCCATGTTGGTGCCTGAGACTGATCAGGGTGCTGTTTGCTGAAGGTTTGGGAGGCTGTGCTTTATTTTTTAAAATAAAGCAAAAATGAAGTTGGGCACATTGATTGATTCTTCCTTTCACAAAAATTTCTCTGTAGCATGTGATGTTGTTTCATAGCATTTTACCACGGTAGAATTTCTTTCAAAATTGTATTCAGTCCTCACAAACCGTGCCGCTGCTTTAGCAACTAAGTTTATGCAATCTTCTAAATTTTTTGTTGTCATTTCAACAGTCTTCACAGCATCTTTACCAGGAGTAGCTTCCATCTCAAGGATCCACTTTTTTGATCATCCATAAGAAGCCACTCTTCATTTGTTGAAGTTTTATCATGATATTGCAGCAATTTAGTTACATCTTCAGGCTCCACTTGTAATTTTAGTTCTTTTAATATTTCCATTACATCTGCAGTTACTTCCTCCACTGAAGTCTTGAACCCCTCGCAGTTATCAATGAGGGTTGGAATCAACTTCTTCCAAACTCCCGTTAATGTTGATATTTTGATTTCTTGCCATGAATAATGAATATTCTTAATGGCATCTAGAACAGTGAATCCTTTAAAGAGGTTTTCAACTTTTGCCAGATCCATTAGAGGAGTCACTATCTATGGCAGCTAGAATTTTATGAAATTAGTTTGTTAAATAATAAAACTTCAAAGTCAAAATTACGCCTTGATCCATGGGCTGCAGAATGGGTGTTGTGTTAGCAAGCATGAAAACAACATTAATTTCATTGTCCATCTCCATCAGAGCTCTTGGGTGAACCATGTGCATTGTCAGTGAGCCGTCATATTTTGGACAGAATCTTTTATTTTTCTCAGTATGTCTCAACAGTGGGCTTAAAATATCCAGTAAACTTTGTTTAAACAGATGTGCTGCCATCCAGGCTTTGTTGTTCCATTTACAGAGCACAGACAGAATAGATTTAGGATAACTCCTAAGGGGCCTAGGATTTTTAGAATGGGTAATTGAGCATTGGCTTCAACTTAAAGTTACCAGATATATTAACTCCTAACAAGAGAGTCAGCTTTTCCTTTGAAGCTTTGAAGTCAGGCATTGTCTTCAATTCTTTAGCTATAAAAGTCCTAGAAGACATCCTCTTTCAATATAAAGCTGTTTCATCTAAATTAAAAATCTGTTGTTTAGTGTAACCACCTTCGTTAACTATCTTAGCTATGTCTTCTAGATCACTTGCTGCAGCTTCTCCATCCACAGTTGCTGCTTCACCTCCCACTTTTATGTCATGGAGACAGCTTCTTTCTTTAAACCTCGTGAACCAACCTCTACCAGCTGCAAACTTTTCTTCTGCAGCTTCCTTACCTCTCAGCTTTCATAGAATTGAAAAGACTTAGGGCTTTGCTTTGGATTAGGCTTTTGCTTAAAGGGATATTGTGGCTGGTTTAATTTTTTATGCAGATTACTAAAACTTTCTCCATAGCAATAAGGCTGTTTTCCTTTCTTATTATTCATGTGTTCACTGGAGTAGCATATTTTATTTTCCTCAAGAACTTTTCCTTTGCATTCACAGCTTGGCTAATTGTTTGGCATGAGAGGTCTTGCTTGCAGCCTATCTTGGCTTTGGAATGCCTACCTCACTAAGCTTAGTCCTTTCTAGCTTTTGATTTAAAGTGATAAATGTGGAACTCTTCCTTTCACTTCAACACTTAGAAGCCACTGTAGAGTTATTAAGTGATCTAATTTCAATATTGTTGTGTCTCAGGAAATAGGAGGCCTGAGTAGAGGGACAAAAATGAGGAAACAGCTGGTCTGTTGCAAACAGGAGCAGTCAGAACACACACATTTATTTACTAAGTTTGCTGTTCATGCTGTCCCCCTCCCCCAAATTACAATAGTAACATCAAAGGTTACTGATCCCAGATTACCATGCCAAACATAATAATGAAAAAGTATGAAATATTTTGAGAATTACTAAAATGTTACACAGACACAAAGTGAGCAAATACTATCGGAAACTGGTGCCAATAGACTTGCTAATTGCATGGTTGCCACAAATCTTCAATTTGTACAAAAAAAGAAAAGAATGTGATATTTGTGAAGTGCAATAAAGTGAAATGGAATAAAATGAAGGTATGCCTGTACAGTTTACTGTACAGTTTACTTCTTCACAGCAAACCAGAATAGTCAGTTCAAAGCGTGCTGGAGCCAAGCTCAAATACTTATACATCCAGTTGCTTGTGATATAGGCCTAATAAGCATATATTTAGTCACTCACAGCCACTGCACCAAATATCTTCTAACAAGAGATAAAAGAAACTCTGGGACTATAAAAGACCATAAGTTTATACTGTCATTCAGATCTCTTTGACTCAGAGACTTATTGTCATGCAGGGACTCAGTTCCCGCTCCCCACATAAGAACGCAGGACATGGTGAGGCCAAAAAGGACCACCCATGGAGCCATAAATAGGGGAGTCATACCAAGAATATTCTTGCTGGCGGCTGGTCGAGACACAAAAGTAAACACCTGCCAGTACCCCAACAAGGAGTCTTCCTGCACCCCAGTCTCGCAGGTGGTTGGGCGAGACACAGGAAGTAGAATCCACATGATCCGCAATCTGCCGGCCGCTTCTCTGCCAACCAACAACCCCACTTGCTAGCTACAATCCACTGTCCACTTCTCTGCAAACCAACCAACCCCCTAGCTCAGCCACGGCAGTTATATTAGTCGCTAATGGCTAACCAGTAACAGCTGATGTCCATCTACTAACCGAGCCAGCACCTTTCCATGTGAGGCCAAGAGCCTGGAAACTACTTTCTGGGACTCTGTCCCCATACTTGTTGTCTTTAAATTGAGTAATATAAATTAGACACTTAAGCATGCTCTCTGATGTGTCGCTACTTCTGGAATTCCCTTGCTCTTCACTGCTTCTGGGAGGTAGCCTCAAGCTACTGTCTCTAGCAATCTCAAGATATGATTAACATTCCCTCTCATGTTTCCTGTAAAATAGAGTTTATTGTATACTATTGCAATCTTTTGGTCATGTCTTGTTTTTTAATCAGCACCCAAATTCATGAAGTTACTATATAATCAAACTGTTGAAAACCAAGGCAAAGAATCTTGAACATATCAACAGAGAAGGGACATATCTACACTACCATGTTTATTATAGCATTGTTTATGGAAACAACCTAAGTATTTGCCAACAGATAAAGAAATTGTGGTGTATGTACATAGTGAATAATTATTCAGCTTAAAAAATATGAAGATCCTTCCATTTGCCAAAAAGTGAATAAACATGGGGTACATTATGCTAAGTGAAATAAGTTACAGGCAGAGAGAAAAATACTGCATGATCTCACTAATATGTGGAATTTTTAAAAGTTGAATACATAGAAGCAGAGTAGAAAGTTGGTTACCAGGGGTGGTGAGCTTGTGGGAAATGGAGAAATATTACTCAAAGGGTACAAAGTTGCAGTTATGGAGGATTAATAAGCCTAGAGATCTAATGTTGAAAATGATGAATACTGTACTGAATAATGTAAATTTACTAAGAGTAGATTTCAGGTGTTCTTATAACAAAAAAAAATGGTAACTATGTGAGACAGATGTATTAACTAGCTTGACTATAGTGATCATTTTACAATGTATATCAAATAATAATGTCATATACTTTAAATGTATACACTTTTCATTTCAAAAATAAAGAGAGAGAGAAAAGTGAACTGACGTGCACAAGAATTCATCAGTAAGATTTTCAGCTGGCTTCTCATTGGAAATCATGGAGACTAAAAGGCAGAGAGAAGAAAATTTTAAAGCATTAAAAATATCTATTGTTTCCTGTCAAGATTGTTATGTAGGTAAATGCTGTGTTTACTTCTTCTCACGACCACATCAAAATTATAACTAAACTACAGAACAACCATCATTGAGAACTGCCTGAAGTCTAGCTGAAGTCTATCCTTATAACTAAGGATACATAGAAGAAGCCATGTAGTGACAGGTAGGAATGGCAAAGATGTGTAACAAGCTGGCCTTATGCCCACGTTTTAAAATCAGGAGGGATATCTCAGTTTTGGATGTCCCCCTGGAGAAGTAAGGGGTCCCAGGCCCACACTGGGTTACCTAGCCCCAGGTTCCAGTGCTGGAGAGAGAATTACCCATAATTTCTGGCTGTGAAAACCAGGGGGAGGTTGTGGCTTAGTGAGGTGGAGGGCTTCTGGAGACCCAGGCATTCCTCTTAAAAAGCCTGGGGATATACTTACCAACTGACAGACTCACTCACTTTGAGCTCCAGTGCTGGGGCAGCAGCTCACAAGGTGCCAGGGACATACAGAGAGAAAGTGAATAGTCTGGCTTCAGGGTAAGGGCTGGAAGGGCAGCTTTCTCCCAGACAGATGTGCTGGCAGAAGCCATTGTTCCTTGTTGAGCCCTCCTTCTACCCACTGTGCACACACAGGTGGCTACCGTATCTGAGTCTCCATAAACCTGATTAATACCATTCCCTCTACCTTGGTGATTCCCTGAGACTCCAACCTGCCCAACATGCAGACCCACCTATTCCAGTGACTTTTCCATACAAACAGCCTGTCTTGGTTCATGCTGCAGCTTCCTAAAATCTCACAAAGTTTCACAAACCACCCAAAAACAGAATCTGGCCTCAGCATGCCCTGTACCTCTCCGTCAGCAGCCTCAAGCCCAGGATTAATGGCAACAATCTGCAATCACTTTGTAGCTCTTATCAAGTGGCCCAGGCAGAGCACAGGCAGTGGCTGACCTTGGCCTGCAACAGAGCCCCTTTCAAGAGACCCCAGAACCAACACACCGGGTGACTAGCTCCCAACCACACCACAGCACCACCGAATCATTTCCACAAATAACACACCCAGAGAACACACTAGGAAGGCACCAGAGCCCTGCTAAAGTGAATCCTGCTTCATAGGGTCACCCCCTGCACAATAGTTCCTTCACTGTGGTCACAACCAGTTCTTAAAGCCAATCAGTCTGAGGGTCAATTCCTCCCATTGATGTGCCAACTGGAACCAAGGCTCAACTACAACAGGAGGGCATGCACAACACATACAATGTACACACCTGGAGCACCCGGCTCAGGTGACCAGGAAGACTGTTCCACTGGGCCCCACAAGGCACCTACTACATAAGCCACTCTACTAAGACTAGGAGACATAGCAGCCCAACCTAATACATAGAAACAAACGCAAAGAGGCAGCCAAAATGAGGAGACAAAGAAACATGTCCAAAATGAAAAAAACAGAACAAAGCTCCAGAAAAAGAACTAAACAAAATGGAGACAAGCAATCTATCAGATGCAGAGTTCAAAACACTGGTTATAATTATGCTCAGTGATCTCAGTGAGAACTTCAACAAAGAGATAGTAAAAATAAAAAGGGACAGAAACCATAAAAAAGAACCAGTCAAAAATGAAGAATACATTAGAAGGAAACAACAGCAGATTGAATGCAGCAGAGGATCAAATCAATGACTTGGATGACAAGGTAGTGCAAAACACTAAATCAGAACAGGAAAAAGAAAAACAGAATTTAAAAAATGAGGATAGTTTAAGGGACCTGTGGGACAACATCAAGGGTACCAACATTCACATCATAGGGGTACCAGAAGAAGCAGAGAGAGAGAGCAAGGAACTGAAAACCTATTTGAAGAATTAATGATGGAAAACTTCCCTAACTGGGTGAAGGAAATAGACATACAAGCCCAGGAAGCACAGATAGTCCCAAACAAGATGAACCCAAACAGGCGCACACCAAGTGTGGGGACAGAGCCCCAAAAAGCAGTTTCCAGGCTCTCGGCCTCACATAGAAAGGTGCTGGCTCAGGTAGTAAATGGCCATCAACTGTGATCAAATGGCCAGCAGCTGTGGCTAGTTGGCCGTCAGCTGTAACCAGTGAGCCATTGGCCACGAATATAACTGCTGTGGTTACGCTAGCAGAAAAAAAGAAAAAGGGGGAGCTAGCAAGAAGATGGTGGCTGAGTCTGCAAGCGGCACAGTGAGGGTTGAGAATTGTGTTGCTCCTGGTTCCTGTGTCTCCAACCCAGCCGCCAGTGAGAGTATAGTGGTATGACTCCCCTACCTATGGCTCCGTGGGTGTTCCTTTTTGGCCTCACCATGTCCTGCGTTCTTGTGTGGGGAGTGGGACCAGAGACCCCGCATGACACCCCGCACGACACATGGCGAAGTCGGCAGGATCCCCTGCACTACACCAAGACACATCATAATTAAAATGGCAAAGGTTAAAGACAAAGAGAGAGTCTTAAAAGCAGCAAGAGAAAAGCAGTTCATTACCTAAAAGGGAGGGAGTTCCCATAAAACTGTCAGCTGATTTCTCAACAGAAACTTTGCAGGCTAGAAGGGATTGGCAAGAAATACTCAAAATGATGAAAAGTGAAGACCTATAACCAAGAATACTCTA
This sequence comes from Rhinolophus ferrumequinum, assembly GCF_004115265.2. Lineage (NCBI taxonomy): Eukaryota > Metazoa > Chordata > Mammalia > Chiroptera > Rhinolophidae > Rhinolophus > Rhinolophus ferrumequinum. The sequence goes on along the minus strand of NC_046284.1, from coordinate 4,994,396 downwards.
CCCAGCAAGGTTATCATTTAAAATCAAAGGATAGATAGAGCTTCCCAGACTACAAAAAGCTAAAGGAGTTTATCACCACCAAACTAGTATTTCAAGAAATGTTAAAAGGATTTCTTTAAGATGAAGATGAACAAAAACTTTAAGAAAATATGAATAATAAAATGGCAATAACTACATTTCTATCAAGATTTACTTTAAATGTAAATGGATTAAATGCTCCAATCAAAAGCCATAGGGTGGCTGAATGGATAAGAAAACAAAACTCTTACATATGCTGCCTACAAGAGACTCACTTCAAATAAAAAAATACACACAGATTGAAAGTAAAGAGATGGACAAAGACATTTCATATGGCAAGAAAAGGAATAAAAAAAGCTGGGGCAGTAATACTTATCTCAGACAAAATAGACTTTAAAACAAAGGCTATAACAAAAAGGAAAGAAGGACCCAGCAATTCCACTGCTGGGTATTTTTCTGAAGAAACCCAAAACACTAATTTGAAAGGCATATGCATCCCTATGTTCACTGTAACATTAGTTACAAAAGACAAGATATGGAAGCAACCTGTATGTCCATTAATGGATGAAAGGATAAAGAAGAGGTGGTACATATTTACAGTGGATTGTTACTCAGCCATAAAAAAGAATGAAATCTTACTATCTGCAACAACATGGATGGACCTAGAGGGTATTGTGCGGAGTGAAGTAAGTCAGACAGAGAAGGACAAATGCCATATGATTTCACTTACATGTGGAATCTAAAGAACAAAATAAATGAACAAATAAAACAAAAACAAACTCAGATACAGAGAACATTTTGATGGTTGCCAGTTGGGGGAGCTGGGGGAAAAAAGTGAAGGGATTAAGAAATACAAATTGGTAGTTACAAAACAGTCATGGATGTAAATTACAGCATAAAGAATGCAGTCAATAATATTGTAATAACTATGTACAGTGCCAGGTGGGTAGAAGACTAATTGGGGGTTCACTTCATAAAATATACAAATGTCTAACCACTATGCTGTACATCTGAAACTAACAAAATAGTATTGAATGTCAAAAATAAAAAATAAAAGAAAATCGGGGTAGGGGAACTCTCTTTTTATTTTATGCTCAATTTTGCTGTGAACCTAAAACTGCCAAAAGAATAAACCATATTTTCAGAAACAAATTAAGGCAGCACACTGGAAAACAAAATAATTCCAAAACACATATCTGATAAAGGACTTGTACCAAGAATATACAAAGAACTCTTTCACCTCAATGATAAGACAAACAACTGGGCAAACAATCTGAATAGATATTTCTCAAAAAAATACAAGTATAGCTAATGAGCACATAAAAACATGTTTGACATTATTAGTCATTAAGGAAACTCAAATTAAACCACAATGAGATATCATTTCAAATCTTCTATAATAGAGATACAAAAGGTACACATCAACAAATATTGGCAAGTATGTAGAGAAACAGAAACTCGTATACATTGCTGGTAGAATACAAAATGTTACAGCTACTTTAGAATATATTTTGGCTTTTCTTCAAATGCTGAAAAATAAATTCATTATTTGGCCTATCAATTCCCACTTAGGTATCTGCCCAAGAGAAATAAAAAAAATACATATCCGTACTAAGTCTTGCACATTAATGTTTTCAGCAGAATTATTAATAATAATTAAAAAAAATGAAAAGAGACTTTCCATCCTAGAATCACAGCCCAGTTTGTCTGTAACCTCGCAGAGAAGGCCCTGGCGCTGCTAAACGCTGCTGTGACTTACTAGAAGCCTCGATTGGCCACATTTTGGCACTATGACAAGGTTGGGCTGGTTCCTCCAACCCCTGCTGAGATCCCTACAGCTATTCAGAGCTTGAAAAAAATAGTCAATAGTGCCCAAACTAGGGGCTTCAAACGGCTCACAGCTAAGGAATGTCTGCAATGGTTTGGTCACCACTGATGTTGGTGAGATCATAGGCAAGTGCGACATCATTGGCTATAATGTTTGAAGACCAATCGTTAACATCAGTTTCTTTTGGGTTTATTATTCGAATATTCTTGGATCATGTGTGATCAGACTGGTATTTGAATAAAATATGTCAAAATCAGTATTTTCGATATAAAAAAAAAGAAAGAAAAAGATAAGAAGCCAAATGTCTATCAGCTGGTGATTTCTCTCAGTGTTTTTACCTAAAAATCCTGAGCAGTTGAAACAGTTAGCAATTCTTCATCCAGCACTCCCATAGTTTGTTATATATGAGTTTAAGAGGAAGTAGAAATTATTTATAGAGGTCATGCAATTGAGGAAAAATCTTGTTCTCATGGGACAATAATAGATTTATAATCAGTGATTTACAGAATGGAAAAAAATGACTTAAAAAATTAAACAGGGGCCGGCCTGGTGGCTCAGGTGGTTGGAACTCCCTGCTCCTAACTCCGAAGGCTGCCGGTTCGATTCCCACATGGGCCAGTGGGCTCTCAACCACAAGGTTGCCAGTCCGATTCCTCGAGTCCCGCAAGGGATGGTGGGCAGCACCCCCTGCAACTAAGATTGAACATGGCACCTTAAGCTGAGCTGCCGCTGAGCTCCCAGATGGCTCAGTTGGTTGGAGCGTGTCCTCTCAACCACAGGGTTGCCAGTTCAACTCCCTCAAGGGATGGTGGGCTGCGCCACCTACAACTAGCAGCGGCAACTGGACCTGGAGCTGAGCTGCACCCTCCACAACTAAGACTGAAAGGACAATAACTTGAAGCTGAATGGCACCCTCCACATCTAAGATTGAAGGGACAACAACCTGACCTAGAAAAAAGTCTTGGAAGTACACATTGTTCCCCAATAAAGTCTTGTTCCCCATCCCCAATAAAATCTTAAAAAAAAATTAAACTGGATCCTTTACAGCAATACATCTTAGAGCCTTTACTTTCTACTAAATATTTATTGTGAGTGTCAAAGAGGAGATGCAAAGTTTGGACTTCCCATATTTATTATGTTTTTATCATCAAAATTCATTTCTAACTAGTAGTTAGAAAAACACCCTTTGGAAAAATCTTGGGTGAAACAAGATAATACAGAAAGAAGCTAATTCCTGTTAATTGGGTTAGGATAATTGTAGAGCATTAGAAAAAAATATCCTCCTAATCTGACAACTTTGAGTTGTTTTGGAAATGGAGCCAACCACTTCAGCAAGACTTCACAAGGACCTGATCATTATGGTTTTGTTTTTGCATTTTTATGAGATTTTGTGTCTTTTATCAACAGATGTATATCCTTACAATAAAACACACAAGAAAGGATACAATTCATTATTGGTAATTCAGCACCTCTAATAAGTGCAGAAAGCACCTTACTCCAGGGAACTACTCTACCTTCCATTCCAAGTACCTGATTCTTGAAGGTTTGCCAGTCACAGTATCCCATCTAGTTCATAAAAGTAGCTAAGGGGTACCAGGTCTGGCAAAAGAGTTTCCTATCTCCTGAGTATAGGGTCTGATCTATGAGATTGACACCATCAAAGTCAGAAGAGAGAATAGAAAAATATTATATTACTGAGTCTCTGTGGAATTTTAGTATACAGAAGCTTGGAGAAAGGGGTATCTCTTTCTTCTGTTGTCCTTGATGATGTCTCCATGAAGAATGCCTGACTGCAATAAAAGAGAATAAGGCCAAGTAGAGATGAGAGACAGATAAGGGAAGTCTTTTGGCTAGAGCCCCTAGTTCTTGTCTATGAAGTCATCAGAACTGCTCGGATTCCTGGAGTTCTTACTTTGATTTATTAACTACCCTACTATCTTCCCAACAAAACTATGTATTATTACTCAAGCTAGTTTGAGTTGAACTTCTAAAATCTAAAATATAGGGGGAGGGGCAATGTTACTAAAGCTTGCTAAATGAATCCGTTTTTCTGCAGATTAATCAATATAAGAATAACAATAAAATAAAGTAGGAGGTTAAAAATTTCAATGACAACCCCGATTCCAAAAAAGTCGTTTTTTCTTCAAAGGATCACATTTTATAGTAATTATTTTCCTCAAGACTTCTTTAAATTCCAAAGCAATAAAAAAGTTTTTTTTTAAAAAATTTTAAATCCCTCACTATATCTGTTTATTCATACTTTCCTAAAACAATAAAGTAATATTCAGGTGTTCAGAGAAATTAACATAAAAAGAGTATGGAATAACCATATACATATGAAGACTTGAGATAGCTTCTTAATATACATTTTTAATTTTTCCCTAAGCAGTATGGAAATCAAACTCAGCATTTACTGCACTAAACTACAGGTGATTTGGGACAGCCAAATTGAAACATAGTAGAGGTGTTTTGAATAGCATGCACTAAAAAAGTGGGAAAAACTTAATGGCTTAAAAGGGTAAAATAATCCCAGAGAAACGGAGATATTTGGGAAATAAAAATAAAAGCACATTTATTTTCTCATTAAAAATTATTAAATCAGTACTTTTAGTAGAACAACTCATGCATAATCCTACCCATTAATAGTTTATAAAACAAGGAAGAAGTAGTCCTATGCTGAAGATTTTTTATAGAACAAGATGAAAATATATATTCTTCAGAAACTAAGCCACATGAAAAAAATAATACATTCAAAATACATTCATGTATAGGGAACATAAAAAATATTTCTCTGTAGTTGAATGTCAGATTAAGTTAATCAAAGCTTAATTATAGAACCAAAAAGTTTCCAACATCTATCAATGTTTAAAAAAACCTGTGTTTTTTCTTTAAAATACAAAAAAAAAGAATGGCACTTTTAAGTTCTGATTTTAAGATAAAAAACCCTATGTTATGAAGAAAGTCAGATAATCAGTAAAAGCAAAACTAGTCCACATTGGAAGTCCAACTCTCTCTGCAGGTAGCAGGAAAAAATGTATCCTCTACGGGACTCTTACATATGGTAGCAAGTGAAAAAATCAGCTTTTTTTTCCCAGTTCAATAGTGATTAACACTGTGATTACAATAGTGACTACTTTAATAAACATTGAAAAATGAAGTTAAAATCAATTATTATTAATCTTAGAAATACTTTATAAACAAAGGAAAAGCTTGGGAAGCTTCTGTGGAGCTTCTCTGTGAATAGAAGAACACAAGCTCCGTGAAGACACCGATCTTTTTTCATTTAATTCACTGCCATATTCTAAATTCTATATCCAGAACAGCATATCATATAACAACTATTTAATATCCGTTGAGTGAGTGAATAATAAAGATATATAAATTAAGCATGAGGTAAACAGAGAGAAAAAGTTCTCTTACCTTTTAACAATTGATAGTAATTGTACAGTTTATTTGCTATCATGAGGACATTAATTTGTATCCATGTTTCAAAAGTATTAACCAAAATACTTGTCTTTTTTGTACTTTTTCATAATAAGTCACACAAAAGGGACCTGCCTTTTTAAAAATACAATTCCCTGACGTACAAAACACTAGACTCACAACTAACATGTGAATATAAAGAGTTGGTTGCTCTAGCCTGTAGCTTATTCCACCATCTTTCCTCCTCAAAATGCAAAAGTACTTAGGTGGATTCAGTAATTGACTAATTATAACTATATAAGCTATATTTGGGATTAAAAAATGTTTTGTGAAAGGCAGAAGAAAAAAATTAATTATTATGAGGCACTATAACAAACAACTTTAAAAACACATCCTGCTTATACACTAGTAATGCCTATAGTGTTAATGTCCAATTATTTAAAGAAGTACTTATATCAGATGACTTTAAATTTGTGGGAGCTAGTATACTTCTCCTCACTTTCCATTTCTATCAGGTACCCAAAGGAGAACAATATATTACCAAACCACCAACTAAATTGAATGTATTCCAAGGTAATACATTTATTCAATCATCTGTATTATCTCCATTTCAATAGTTTGAAAAATCTGAAATTAACTGTTTTGTTAATGATTCTCTTTACTAGGATTTTTTGGATATCAACAATAATATGAAATACTTTATTTGTGCTTTTCTGTTTATATGACATCAATCTTCCCTATATGTACACATAGCTTAACAAAATAATTTGAATAAGAAATGAGTTTCTAGAGCCACTTAGAGGGAAGAAAACTTATAATAATTATTTCAAAATCTACAAACCTTGTATTTGTTTAGGCTCCACTTTCTTACTTGTTCGAATTTCTCTATCATTGGGTTTTTCATTTCATTCTCAATAGTAATTAACCCACATTTGGGTGGGGTCATCAGGCAATCTGCATTATTGTAAACAAAACAGAAGTAAAAATCAAGTAAATATGAATATAGAAAGGAAATTCTGTTTAAATTAAACTGCTTAAGGCTTTTAAAAAGTAGTTTCCATAAATAAAAGGACTAAAACTTGCTGGAATCTTTGAAGATAATTTTGCAATTACCAAGAAATAATTTCTGTCAGTTAATAGCAAATGACATATGGTTGGTTTTCTTCCTTTCTTTCATTCAAATTTCTGTTCTAATCAGTTTTCTTTATATATTAGCTCCTATTAACGTTAAGTAAATTTTCACATATTATCTCATAACCTAATGACCCTAAAATAAACTTTGTTATTACGAGTCTAGTATTCCTCATAGTAATTTTTGTTTCACTGCACACTGTAGACCACAGCCAAAATAGGTATTTGATATACTTGAAGAAGATTTGGAAATGGAATTCTAATTTTACAAAGCCATTAAAAATAATTCACAATTAATCTGAAATTTCGAGTTGAAAAATACTTATATTTTACTTCCTTCTTATTGAGCGACAAAGAAAATGACAGTAAGCAAGGGTAATGATAAAATACTAACAGTGAATAATCATGCACAGATCCAAAAATAGTAAGGTATGACAATTTCAGAACTGCAATTAAATGAATCTTATAAAGTATTTCTTATAGCATAAAAATATTTACTAAATATCTGTGATACTCGTCTCCTTACATAGAAATATTCTAACATTTTAAGAAGTATAGTGAAATAATGAAGAGAGTAAATGTTATAAAAAGGTTAAAATATGGGGTCAGCAGAAAAATTTTCTTTCCCTGAACACTACTATTGCTGGACCAGTCTTTAGTGCTGCTGCTTTGTATGTGCAACAGTTTATGATCAAAAAGTGTGTGATGTCAATCACTTTTTGAAATTTAAAAAATCCAATAAAAATAAAATATAAAATATTAACATTTCACATATAAATAAATGCAGAATTTATTTTTTTAATTCTTAAAACACACACCTACCTTTCTTTGAAATACCCTCAATCAAGAGGTGGGATCTATTTTTGCCTGTCCTTGAATCTTGGCAAGTTTGCAACTGCTTTGATCAACAGTGTATAGCAGATGATATGATATGTGCCTTCAAAGGCAGGGTCATAATAGGCCATTCAGCCTTCACATGGTTCTCTCAAGTTGATCACTTTGGGGAATGTCAGCTGTTAAGTGACAAGTTCAGTGACCCTGAGACCACTGTAGAAAAGTCACTGTGGAAGCATTTTGACCAACAGCCCCAGCTGAATGAATATCCAAATTGTGGTATATCCATATAATGGTTGCTACTTAGTACTATAAAGGAACAAACTACTAATACATGAAAGAATGTGCATAAATTTAAAATGTGTTATATATGAAGTGAAATAAATGAAACACACAGGAGAGCATACTATATGACTTTATTTATATGACATTCATGAAAAGACAAAATTGTAGTCACCAAAAAGAGATCATGGGTGGCTAGGGGCTTTGGTGGGATGGTGAGGTTAACTACAAAGTTATACCAGGAAACTATTTGAGACTATGAATCTGTTTCCTATGTGGATTGTTAACATGATTGTTTCCTATGTGGATTGTTACATGATAGAGGTTGCATGATAGTATGCATTTTCAGCCCTCATACAATGGTACACATAATGGTACACTTTGTGTAAATTATACCATAATAAACCTGATTTAAAATAATTATCAAGGAAACTCTGTTGCAAATATTGATTCAAAAATACTATTGAAAGAATTCTTTGATTACTTTATTGAAGATAAAAATAATGACTTTCAACATTGATTACTAATCATAAACAAAGAAGCTTTAACTCTAGTGATTTATTAATAAAGGTAGTATTTTTGGTAGACCTAATCCCTTTTTACAGTAAATACACTCTTTTTTTCTTTAAAAAAGATTTTTATTAAAAATAGTTAACGTACAATATTATATTAGTTTCAGGTGTACACCAGTTATTCAAGTGATCACCATGATAAGTACAGAAACCATCTGACACTGTACAAGTTTATTACAATATTATTGACTATATTCCCTATGCTGTATATTATATCCTCATGACTTATTTATTTTATAACTGGAAATTTGAACCTCTTATTCCCCTTCAACTCTCTCCCCTTAAAAAAAAATTCCATTACAGTTGATTCAAGTCAGTAAATACACTTTTACCTTGACAATTTTCTGCTTCATAAACTACATCTTTGGTGGTTTCAAAGGCAGCAAGAAAGGAATTGTTCCACTCCTTAACATTTGAATAAGCTGGAAAATCCATGTAGAAATTCCAAGTCACATAACACTTAGGGATAACTGACTCCTACAAATCAGTCTTGAAGTGTTATCTCTGTTGCCTAGCAATTCTTTATGCTGTCACAGGATTCTTTATGTATCAGAACCAAACTTGGCATCGTGTACTATCAGGTGGTGCCATGTGTTTCAAATACAAAGTATTTTTCTTTAGGAACTAAACAGAAAGAAGATATCAAACATTCAATTTTAAAATTCCCAACCTACTGATTCATCAGGAATATGACTTAAATGTAAAAATAAAGATGGCTGCAAGACCATGTTGTCCATCTAGTGTAAAAAGGATGAATTATACAAGATATTATGCTAAGAAACCTTTCTAATGATCAATTAAACAAAGTAAACACTCTCAAAGTTAATTCCCTTTTATTTTGTTGACCTTAAACAAATAGTCAGAATTTTCTTTAGCAAAATGGGTTTATTCTGTAACAAAAAAGAATTTCATTCTGGGACATGTGGTCTAATGGCAAACCATACACACGTCCAGAAAACAAAGGATAAACATGTTTTTATTTATAGAGGGAAGAGGAAGTTCAGAGGGACTACTGTAAACAGAATCCATTAGAGGAAACTGGGAGGTGGAATTGTAGTGGATTTTCATTGGCTGAGTTGTAACAGTCTTCATTGGCTTAGTGGTTGCTGGGTGATCCTCCTTCTTTTTGCTGGAATGGTAGAGTAGAAAAACACTTTCCTGTTGTAGATTGAAAGCATGTCTCTTCTTGTTTGGAGTAATTCATGATGAATGGTCAGACATGAGAGCTCCCCCATAGGCCCTCCCAATTCCAATTTAAATGTGGTTTCTGTTTATTAATGTTCACATTTCTCCCTTTGATCAATGTCTTTCTCCAAAAGCATTGCTGATTAAGAGTCAGGTTTTTTGAGATTCAGTGGCCTTTTGTCCCTTGATGCCAGGAAAGACCTTTCCTGGGTATTGTGTCTCATGTTGGAGGAAAATTACCAGACTGGAAACCTATTGTGGTCACATCTGAGTAACAAGGAGGGGTAGGAGAGAGGTCTCTTAGGTATTTCCCATCGAAGTCTGTATCTTAAAATAGTGAATATGACCAATGTACACTCAGAACTGAAAGAATTAAACAAGCACTTTGGGAAGACACAATGCAGGAATAAAACATTAAGCAGTTAAACAGTATTGTTATCTCAAAATAAACTGTTTGGTATAAAATGTCTTATCGATAATACCACCGGTCGGTTGCAAATTCAGAGACTTATGAATCGGTAGCAATCCAGAGTCAGTTAATAGTCTAGATGAAAGAGGTTTCTGTGTATTTTAAACACTCCAACTGGTCTTGTCTAAACATCTTGGGGAAGCTGTCTCATCAGGAGTCATCTGCCTCAATTTTGGGAAATATTTACTTTCAGGTCACCAGATGATATGCATGTCCAGTCAGCATTAGGTCTTTATATGTGTCACATAAATTCAGGAGTTTATTCCCAGGAGTTTGGTTGTACAAGGGTTGCTTGGCAGTACCTCATAGGGGCTTTTCCAGAGAGGTTAAAGAGAGTATTTCTGGAGGTGTATTTTCCAATAGACAAACTCTCTGGGTAGCAAAGGATATTTATTAAGGTTTTTGTCTCTCTAGAGTGCAATATGAGCTCTACCAGAACATGGTTAATTTTGATAGAAGCAACTGGGCCTTTACGATATTGAAATATATGTCCTTTAATCAGTTACGGATCATACAAAGTAGGGCCAGGTGTTTGGTGCCCTGTGATCATCTAAAAGGGTAAGAGTTTATGAGGTCCAAAGGGGTAGATGTGAGATATAGAAAGACCAACAACAATGCTTTTAGCCAAGGTATTTGGAGGGTATCTACAAATTTTGCCAATTGAGTCTTTTTTTTTTTAAATTTATTGGGGTGACAATTGTTAGTAAAAGCCAATTGAGTTTAATACTGCTACTTATGTGCTTGACTAAACCTGAGGACTGAGAGTGGTAAACACAGTGAAAGTGCTGTAACACTGGTCAAACAGCACAGACTTGTTGAAGTATCTGACCATTAAAATGGGTTCTTAAAATAGTGACCATTAAAATGATCACTAATGAGTACAAGTACGGTTCCTCAGGCAGGAATATTTTTTTTTCCAAAAAAGACTTTAGTCATAGAGAGGCAATAGCTTGTGTGCAAGAGAAAGCTTCAGTCCAGTTATAAAACATACAGACCATGATTAAAACATATTTATATCCATGAGATGGAGCAAGCTGTATGGAATCCATTTGCCAAAACTCAAATGTTCCATTAAACAATTTAAGTGTTCAGCAGCAGTGCAAACAAGCTTCCCTGGGTTGTACTTTGGACAAGTGGGACAAATTAGGTAGAAAATTTTTTCAGCCTTATTACTATTTCCCCACCATTACTGATACATGAATGCTACAATTTTGTCAGTGGACCAATGGTTTAATGCATGCACAGTAGTTAGCAGTGGCAATTTTTGAGTCTCCAGTAGGACTGAGTTGTTATCTAGCTTGAACCAGAGTTTTCTCTTTTTATCAAACCAACAAGTTTTTGAATTCCAATCTTGTTTTTTCTTCCCTGAGGCCAGTCGTTGGGCTGCTCTATCCAGTCTAAGTTACCATTTGGGGAAATATCCCTCTGGACCCTGACAGAGGTTTGACTGCTGCTGGTTTCTTTAAGGGTAGCATTTGTGTGGCAGTGTCAGCAAAGTGATTTCCCTTAGCTTCCAGTCAAGTTTAGAACGTCATGGGATCTTAATAGTTAAAGCAGCAGGTAAAAGTCTAACATCCAATACTTCCTGAACATAAAGGCCGTTTTAAAATTTTGTTTCTGCTGGAATTAAGGGAGTCACATTACTTCCACAAAATCCCAAAATCATGAGCTACTCCAGAAGCATATCTATTATTAGTATAATTGTTGGCAGTTTTGCCCTTGGCTATGGGGTAGACCCATGTAAGCATGTATAATCTGGCTTTTTTGGGCTGTAGTAGGTGGCAAAGGTGCTGCTTCAGTTACATCAAAGGGTGTTAATATGCAATGTCCACCACAATATTGGCCACTGTCACCTTTTAAATAAAAACAGTGAACCACGGGGAAGTTAGTGTTACAAGAGTTTCCTGCAGATCATTCCTAGGGGTCAGCAGGTGATCCTGCGTTAAAGAGCTATGAGAAGCTTCATTGATAACAGCTGATAACAGTGGGGAGAAGAGTAAAAGGTAATATTATTACAATGTAAAAGAGTTATGTGAGAACAGTTAACAAAAGAATTTCATAGGAGGTGAGGCTGCTGAGTGAAAAATGTGTGATGAGAATTCAGGAGGCCTTTGACTGCATGGGAAATGAAGATGGTTAAAGGGGATCCCACAAAAATTTCCTTGGTGTTATGAGGTACATCCACTCTAGAAAAGACTTTGGCAGTTTCTTATAAAACATTCAGTTCCCATACGACCCAGAAATTACACTCTTGGATATTTATTTTACAGACGTGCAAACTCATTTTTAAACAAAAAATCTGTAAACAAATGTTCATAGCAGCTTTATTAATAAAAAAAACTGAGCAGAATAAAAACTATAGATGCCACAACTTGGATAAATCTCAAGGAATTTATGTCAGTGAAAAAGTCAACCTCAAAGGCTATCATAGTGTATGATTCCATTTATATTACATTCCTGAAATGTGAAATGTATAGAGATGGAGAACAAATTAGTGGTGACCAGATTTTAATGATGGGTGCAAAGCAGGGGAGAAAGGAGAGGCTGATTATAGCAATGCAATATAAGCGAACATTGGTGCTGGGACTATTCTATCTCTTGACTATGGTGGTAGACATATAAACTGTACATATGTGATATAATTGCACAGAACTAAAAATATATGCACAAATATGAGTACATGTAAAACTGGAAAAATCTGTATAAAATTTGTTGATTATAATTATCAATGGCAATTTCCTGGTTGTGGTATTATACTATAGTTATGCAAGATGTTAATTTGCTTGAGACTGACTTAAGGGTATACAAGATTTTTGAACTGTATACAAATCTACAGTTGTCTCAAAATTAAAAAAAAAATAACTAAATACAAAAAAAAGAAGCAAAACTGGAGCAAAACTCACTTTCAAATGCCCAAGCAATAAAAGAACCTCATGTAATTGATATCTATGTTAACTCTTCTCACCACTTTAAATTCTAGATATTTGAAAATGAGTTCTGTTTTATAACTTTTGTTGATATTACCAGAGCCATTGAGTCAGGCATTTATCATAGTATATATCGGTTTGAAATTGGTAAATAGTTATCTTATAATACATTTGGGACCTAAGTAGCTGCAAACTTACTAGTTTTTATTTTAATATGATTTTCTGGATAGTTCTGAAAAAGGAATGGCTTCTCTAGAACACAGAGAATCACTTTTCACCAAATGAGTTAGGATTATCCACATATAACAGAAGTGTCAAGCAATTAAAACTCAATATTTCATGGAATTCTACTTTGTAGATTAAATTAATAATACATCAGAAAAAAATATTTGGAATGATACTCAGATTTCAATTTTAAAGTGTACATGTAGAACAGAAGAGATTAAGAATACAATATCACCTTGGCAAACTAAATTCAGGGCTGAGGGCAGATGTGATGCAAACAGAGGAAAAAGATAGCCAGAACTACTCTGTTATTTTTCAATGTTACTTTAGAGTCCAAAGATCAAGAGAAACACATTTTCTAAAGGCAAAAAAACTAATTATTTTTTTCATTAAAATAATCTCTCATAACATCAACCTTAAAAGTTAATATTAATAACTTAATCATCCAGAGAGATCCAAGATGGCTGAGTAGATAAACACTGTGCCTGCTTCCTTCCATGAACACATTAAAATTACAATTACATTATAAAACAATCAACCTGGAGAACCATCTGAAGTCTAGCTGAACAGAAGTTTTATAAATAAGGATTTAAAGAAGCCACGTGAGACTGGTAGGAGGGGCAGAGATGCAGAATGGGCCCCAAAACTCTGTGTAGTGGTAGAAAATCAGGAGGGATATCTCGGCCATGGAGGTTTCCACCAGAGAAGAAAGGAACCCCAACTCTACACCAAGCTCCCCAGCCCAGAGTAGTGGTGTGAGGAAGAGGAGCCCCCACAAAATCTGCCTGTGAAAAACAGTGGGGATTACCACGATCCAGGTGGGATGGGAGGCTGCAGGAAAACCAGAAGTGCTTTTAAAGGGCCTGCACACAGACTCACTCACTCGCAGGCACTCACCCTGGGCTCCAGAGGAAGGTCGGTGACCTGGGAAGCATAGGAATCATGGGGGGGGTGAGGGCAGACTGAGGTGTATGGCTTCAGGACGGAGGCTGGAGGACAGTCACCATTTTCTCTGTGTGGGGTCCTTCTCTTGTGCAGCCAGCAGGTGGGCACCATCTTTTCTGTGCTTAGCCTGCCCCCACATGGTCAAATCTGAATCTGATTGGTCTGGTGAGCTCCATTGGGATGCCACCCCACCCAACTCCCTCAGCGCTGGAGGCACTTTCTCATGGAGTAGCCAGCCCCGCCCATATTGTACTCTTTCTTGGAAAACTGTCAGAATCCCTGGACCCCAGGCAGATGGTGACTGGCCTTGAGACTTGCTGAGTAGCTACAGGCTCAGCACTGGCACCAAAACAAAATCTACATTAAACTGGTGAGCACAACTCTTCCCACTCTAGTGACTCCGTGAGACTGTGCCTAACCCAACTTGCATACCATATTAGGCTTTATCAGCAGCTGAACCTTAAGGGAGCCAGAAGGTGGCAGCAGGCCTCGGGGTGTCTTGGCCTTTTGCAGAGCTGCCCCAGGCCCAGTACTGGTGGCAAACGTCCTCGGTTCACAGCATGGCCTCTCCCAAGCGCCTCCAAATTTAGCACAGGAAGCGAAAAAAACGGATCCTTTTGTAGCTCCTGTCAGGTAGTCCCCAGCCAGTCATAGGCAACGGATGACCTGAGGCTGCACCGGAGTCCCTCCCAAGAGGATCCAGAACCAACATACTTGGAGGTTGGCTCCAAACAACAGCAGAGCACTGCTGTTGTTAGCCCAATAAGCAGCATACACTAAGGGTGGCCTCAACAGTCACCAGAGCCTGGTGGGGCAAATCTCACTTTGTGGGGTAAGCCCCCCACGCAACAGCCTGTAAGCTGTGAATGTGGCCAAACGCCACAGCCAATGGGCCTGAAGGTCAATTCCACCCACTAATGTGCCAATAGCAACTAAGGTTCAACTATAACAGGAGGCCACACACAATCCACACAAGGGACAGTCCTGAAGCACCCAGAGCAGGTGACCAGGGAGACTGTGCCAGGGCCCCACAGGGCACCTACTACATAAGGCCACCTGGCCAAGACTGGGGGACATAGCAGATCTACCTAATACATAGAAGCAGACACAGAGAGGTAGCCAAAATGAGGAAACAAAGAAATGCATCCTAAATGAAAGAGCAGAAGAAAACTCCAGAGAAAGAACTAAACAAAATGGAGTCAAGCAACCTACCAGATACAGAGTTCAAAACAATAGTTATAAGGATGCTCAATGACCTCAGGGAGAACTTCAACAAAGAGATAGAAAGCAGAAAAAAGGACATAGAAACTATAAAAAAGAACCAGTCAGAAGTGAACAATACAATAACTGAAATGAAGAATGCACTAGAAGGAATCATTAGCAGACTAAATGAAGCAAAGGATCAAATCAGTGATTTGGAAGACAAGGTAGCAGAAAACACCCAATCAGAACAGCAAAAGGAAAAAAGAATCCAAATAAGTGAGGATAGTTTAAATCGACCTCTGGGACAGCATCAAATGTATCAACATTCGCATCATAGGAGTTACCACAAGGCGAAGAGAGAAAGCAAGGGATTGAGAACGTATTTGAAGAAATAATGACCAAAAACTCCCTTAACCTGGTAAAGCCCAGGAAGCTCAAAGAGTTCCAAACAAGATGAACCCAAACAGGCCCACACCAAGACACATTATAATTAAAATGGCAAAGGTTAAAGACAAAGAGAATCCTAAAAGCAGCAAGAGAAAGGCAACTAGTAATTTATAAGGGAGCTCCGATAAGATTGTCAGCTGATTTCTCAACAAAAACTTTGTAGGCCAGAAGGGATTGGCACAAAATATTCAACGTGATGAAAAGCAAGGACCTACAACCAAGGGTGATCTACCCTATAAGGCTGTCATTTAAAATCAGAGGACAGACAAAGAGCTTCCCAGGCAAGAAAAAACTAAAGGGGTTCATCACCACTAAACCAGTACAAGGAATGTTAGAGGGATTTCTTTAAGATGGAAAAAAAAAAAGATCAAAATTATGAATAATAAAATGGCAATAGCTATATATCTATCAACAATTGCTTTCAATGTAAATGGATTAAATACTCCAATCAAAAGACACAGGAGGGCTGAATGTATAAGAAAACAAAACGCTTACATAAGCTGCCTACAAGAGACTCACTTCAGATTGAAAGACACACACAGATGGAAAGTAAAGGGACAGAAAAATATATTTTATCAAAATGGACACACAAAAAAGCTGGGGTAGAAAAATTTACACCAGACGAAACAGACTTTAAAACAAAGGCTATAACAAGAGATAAAGAAGGGCCCAATAATTCCACTTCTGGGTATTTATCTGAAGAAAACCGAAACGCTACTTTAAGGGGATGAATACATCCATATATTAATTGCAGCATTGTTTACAATGGCCAAGATGTGGAGGCAGCCTGGGTGCCTATTGATAGAAGAATGGATAAAGAGGAGGTGGTAAATATATACAGTGGAATATTGCTCGGCCATGGAAGGGAATGTGTTCTTGTCATCTGTAGTGGGATGGATAGACTGGGAGGGTTGTTGTGCTGAGTGGAATGTCAGACAGAGAGAGACAGATGCTATGTGATTTCACTCATATGTGGAATCTAAAGAACAAAATAAACAGTCAAACAAATCAGAAACAAACTCATAGATACAGAGAACATTTTGATAGTTGTTAGATGGGAGGGGGTTTGGGGTGGTGGGTGAAAAAGAGGAAGGGATTAAAAGTACAAATTGGTTGTTACACGGTAATCATGGGGGTGGAGGGTATAACATAAGGCATATAGTCAATAATATTGTAATAACTATGTATGGTTACAGATGGGTACTAGATTTGTTGGGGTGATAGATGGGAGGAGGTTGGGGGGCAGGATGAAGGGATTAAGGAACATAAACTCGTAGTTACAAAATAGTCATGGGGATGCAAATTATGGCATAGGGAATATGGTTAATGATATGGTAACAACTATGTACAACATAGTGGTTAGACATTTATATAATTTATGAAGTGATCCCCGATAAGTCTAGTACCCATCTTGCAAAATACGTAGTTATTATAATATTATTGACTACATTCCCTATACTGTACTTCACATCCTGTGACTATTTTGTAAGTAGTAATTTGTATTTTTTAATCCTTTCACCTTTTTTCATTTTGTATTTTTAATTAAGAAAAAAATTAACCTTCAAATATTTTGAAGAGTCCACATGTATATTACCGCTGAAAATCAGCAGTTCCTTAAGAAGTATTCATTATTTGCTAATACAATAATTGAAACATTAAAAACTTTACATAACTAGTGGATTTATCAATGCGTCTGGGTGCTTAAAAGAAGAAAAGATTGGTTCTATAAGGATAAGGAAATGTCTTGGAGTAGAGAAGTTGCTGGGATCAGAATCAGGAGTAAATTTAGAGAATACGGCAGAAGAGCATTTTAGGAAGAAGAGATAGAGCTTGGACAAAGACAATGAAACACCAAGAAGCTACAACTGCTCACTCCACATAGAGTTTAATTGTGTCACTAACACAAAGCATTCATTTTTTTCCACACTCTCATGACGGTACAGCTTAAGCTCCAGGTATATAGGCGACATGATTTATAATCTGAGGGCTTTAGACTATATAGGGGGCAGTGGAGGTCATGGTATAGACTTGTGCTCACTTCAGGAGAAGCAGGGACAACCATTTGTGTTAAGAGATGGTGAATCTAGGGGCAGCCGGTTAGCTCAGTTGGTTAGAGCGCTGTGCTCTTAACAACAAGGTTGCCAGTTTGATCCCCACAGGGGCCACTGTGAGCTGCGCCCTCTACCATTAGATTGAAACAACTACTTGACTTGGAGCTGATGGTTCCTGGAAAAACACAGTAAATAAATAAAAGTTAAAAAAAAAAAAAGAAGAGATGGTGAACTTCAAACTGATGGAGACAAAATGAATGTGAAAGAGTGGATAAATTGGTCCAGTACAAGTATACATCATTTGAGGCAGTAAACTGTGACACTGAGAAGCTAACTATGAAAACTTCCTACTTTGTAGTAGCAACATTTCATAGCACAACATCCAATGCCCACCACTGAATCCTGCTATACATTTTACTCCCACAGAGTGAGTCCTTGACTGTGTCACTCTACCTCTTTTCCTTTTTCTTGAAACCATACCAATAGCATTCCTCCATTCCTGATGGTGTTTTCCAAAGAGACCCAGAGAGTCATCTAATTGTAGGCTAGGCTGACACCATTGCCGACACCCTTCTGTCAATTCTCTAGGGGTAGCCCTCACCCATGTATAATACCTAGGTTCAGGTGTTAATATATATGGTTCCTGGTGTGCCTTTGGCTGTGCCTAAGACTTTGGTATGCGTCAGCAATAATGAATTTAATTCATTTTGACTTTAATTCCTATCAGGAAAGGTCTCTATGTCACATTATTTGAGGCTAATAGTTGCCTTTCAAGCTTGCTTTTGTTAACTGTGAGACTCACAGAGCTATTGTTGTAGGCCTTAAGAGAAATGTGTTGGCTGATCCTGTATTCTATCCTCTCTTCAGGTAGAGTCTAAATGAGTTCTCAATCCCAAATTTTAAAAACTTGGAGCTTTTACCAAATGAAGATCCTAAACTTGAAAGAAAACAGCAGGGAAAAGTAGAATTGTACATGGTATCTCAATAATCTGTGGTACTCCCCCAAAAGGCTGCCTATTTGTTTAATAGATATTAATGCCACATCTTCCTCAAGTATCTACTTGTTACACATGAGCAAAGGAGTAATGGCAGCAATAGAAAAATATGATTGGCATACTTCATAGTTTTCCAAAACAACTCAGGATCATTGTTTTGCATACACTGCCAAATCCAAAACATGAGAGAAAAACTGTAAATAATCTAGGTCAGATCTTAACCCTCTTGGTCTCTACCTAAGCCTTCAACTGGCACTTATTCAGTTCCCTATAGCTAACCCATAATTAGAGTTCCATTTCTCATTATTTGTTTTCCGGATAGATGAACTCTTTCCATGACAAAAGTTAAACATCAACATCAGGAGATATCAATGAAAAGATGTACTCATTTCCCTAGATAGGTTGTAAAATATATCTCAAAAATTTACAGATTCCATACTGTTCCCTTAATCTCCAGAGAATAGGAATAGTAAAAAAAAAGATGGAAAAAGAAGACAAATTAGATGTTTGTTAAAACAAACTTTAAGTGGCCTGAAGCACTTCACTTTGTTCTCAGGGGCATGGGAACAATTCCAAAGAAAATGGTATCCTGAGACCATACAAAATTGTCATGCAAAAATTGATGAATGAAATTACTCTCAATTTATCTTGCAAATCCAAATGAACTTTAAATATACGTCATTAATAATTATGATGTAAGTTATTTCAATGTCCTTACAATTTGTGAGAACATGAGGGCCTTGAAAAATAAAAATTGAAAAACAACTGTGGTAAGCACATTAAGTTGTTCTTGACTATGTGCTTGCTTGGTGCTCAATTAGTATGTGATATAATTGATATATATGTTCATAGAAAAAAGCAACCATTGAAACCAACACAAACAGCATTCAAGGTGCTATAAAATCTTTGAAAGTTGCACCAGTCAGCTGAAGAGACTGGCCCTCTGTCTACGTCAGGGACTGTTTGGAAGACATATCTTTAAAGGAATAATGTCATTTACCATATTGGCTTCTATTTTGAAATAAATGTCACCTTAAATAATTTTCAGACAAGCAGAACAAACTCTGACAAAAATGAAAAGTAAACCAAATATAAGCACAAATAATGAAAAATTTAGAAGACACTTTGAAATTTTTCATATCTGGATATCCATAGGAATAACTGGGTTTTATGGAAATACATTTTAGTTTACAATACCTATTCAGCCATTTCAAACATTATTTTTCTCTGGCCTTTACAAGTTATAAAAACATTTATTTGCATGTATTTATATATAATCTATAAAATTAAATATGACATTATTATGTATTTATATATGTGTTACTATATAATTATAATTATATATTATATAATGTTCATATAATATATAATTTTATAATACTTTAATCCATATTTCTACTCTTTAAGTGTGGAAAATATATATAGTATTTTCCAGAGAGTCAGCAATATGAGTTCTCCAAACCATAGAGAAAATGGGCCATGTGGCAGATTAATTATAAAATAACACTAAATTCCATCACCATATATTTGATCTCTTTTACCCGCATCTACTAACAATTGTTACCCCAATAAACTTTAATTAAAAAAATAACACTAAATTATATAGTATGCAATGTTATAAAACCTGACATTGTCTGGCTATTTAAAACTATATTATAGAGTCCAAGAGAGTCCCTCATCTCAGGTTTTACCTGATAATTGACTCTCCCCTGTAATAATTCCATAAATAAAGCCACATTTGCACAACAATTTCAGCACGGAAGATAATTCTTTATTTTGTCTCAATATTAGTTAGCGTAAAATTTATCTAACTAGTTAGTTAATTTTGGTTCCTTGGAAATACAGTCTCTTATTTCCATTTGGAGTGTGACTGTTGATGGTAAATGACAAAAAAGAGATGCTAGCATAATTGACTATTTGGTTTCACAGATATTTTCTTGGAATTAAACTTTTTCTTCATAAATCCATAGAAATAAAATGATGATTAAAAAGTAGTTATTTATGATAGTTTCCACATTTGAAAGATTTTCATTTCTGTTATTGGTTATCTGTATTGTGTTTTAAACAGTAGGGCCATTAAATGAAATTAAACATCAGAAGTTTTCAAAATGCTAATATATCTTAATTGATAAGATGATCAATTTCCTGGATTTTCTGATGATATAAACAGGAAGTTACAGAATATATATAAAGGGAATTTCAGAACAATGCCATCCAACTTCATTACCATTTGTTCTTCATCCTTTGCAAAAGTAAGGATTCTATAACCAGTTGTTTTGCTGAAAGTTACTTTCCCACTAGAATCAAAACGTACCAAAGTTAATCTGAATGCAATATTTCTTTGAGGTTGTGAACTGTCACATGAATAATTGTAAATAGTTTGCTTGAAAATTATATAATGGCTGGTGAAGATAACATGTAAGGGAAAGCCAAAGTTGTAACCTGACCACTTCCATGAGTATTTTCCATTCTTGGCAATCCTTCTACCACACCTCATGCTATATTCTTCAAGTTCTGTTTCATTGATGTCTTGGGGCCCAGTTTCCCTGTATTCTTGTGCTCTAAGGAAGGTAAACCATTGTTGTTTATAAACATGTGATAACCATTCTGAAGGTATTAGAGTATCTTGCTCAATAACTCTTGTGGAGGCCAGGTCACAGATCATATGCTGAAACCGCAAATTTTTAAATACTGGTTGAAATGTTATACCTTGTTTGGTTTCAAGGAAGGCAATGTTTCCAGCACCTTCCCTGTGCCTGGAAAACCAGTTGTTTGCATTAATTAAAAGCTGTTTTGTTGAGCCGGTCCAATCTGGGTTAAGACGAAGGAACATCCACTTTTTAAGTGTGGTGTATACATCCAGTTCCTTTTGCATTACTAATAAATTAGAAGAAGAATGGAGCAGATTCATGAGCTCTCCATTGAGTTCTTTATAAAGTTCAACACTTGGATGTGTCATCAAATTGTGGAGAAGCCATTCAAAGCAGCGTGTCTTTACAGAATCTAATCCATAGGTTTCTGCTGCTGCATAATAGCTACATACAGTTTTCACATTAATTGCTTTCTTCATGGCCTCATCACACTGCCGAACTAAGTCCTCTACTCGAAGCAGGCATGCTGTTGCCAAAACTCGTGGAACTTGAAGTGGCTCACTTAAGACAAATTCATCTCTGTACAAGGAACCTAGTACAAAGTGCAGGGATTCTGCATCTATATTTGGGTCATTAACGTCCAGGTCAATAATATCTTCGTGAGATTCTTTCCAAGAACCTCTAAACATAGTAGCAAAGTAGTCTGACTGACATAAAAACATTTTGTGTAAACACCATACTTTTCCCAGAGCACGGATTTTAATGTCACTGGTTTCCGCATTCAAAAATAAAGTTTGGTAAGCATGCTCAGATGTAATCTTAACTTTTTTACTGTGGCTTGTGCTGACGATTTGTAGATTATCTTCCTGGTCTAGGGACGTGCTGCTGTTCCCAGACTCTTGGTCCAAGGAGGGGCCCCTGCTCTGCCTGCGTTTTCGGCTACCAGATACATAACTGGGGCCTGCCTGTGGTTCTGGCTCATGCGTTTCAGCTATTTCTGATTCTGTGTGTCTCAGAATCCGACTGCCCAAGGACCCCATAGATGAAGATTCTCGGAGCCCCGAAAGAAGACTATTTCAGAGACTTTCTTGCCATGGCATTGCAGAGTCCTGCGAAGTCTGCCTAGGCCCTAGTCTCACTGGAACCCTTTGGCACACTAGAAACGTCATAGAGGCTCTGCATTCTTCACAGTGCGGGGCCCCGCCCCTTGTCTCCGGTCTTTCATTGAGCCTGGCCCCGTGCTAAGGGTCCCCGCCTCCAGGTTTTCCTTGAGAATGTTCTACAAGGGAAATGACTGAGCCATAGCTTTTTTTTTTTACTTTTTTTTTTTTTTTAATTCCACACTCTCTTCTATTTAGGTGAAAGTACAAATATATGTCACACAAAAACTTTGGAATTCATCCTGTCACACTTCTCAATAGAATAAATTATATTCAAGAGAAGTTTATAGGAGAAAAATAATTTTTCAACTGTAATTGTTAATATTTCCTTAATATAATTTTTATATGACTCATAAAAAATGTAAAAAGCATTGCCAAGATTTTTTTAATAGGTTTAGGTGAGGAATCTAGGAACTTGGTATTGGTACTTTAAGTTCATTATTTTTTTTTCCTCTTTCATCCTTTATTGGTGTACAATGCTTATTGCTTTTTTTTTCTATTTTTATTTTTATTTTTTTATGAGCCATTTGATTTGCCTTTGATTACTAGAGGGGGGAGAGATTTCAAAAATTTTCTGGTAAATTACATCTTCGTATTCTTTGCTGATTTCTGAAAGGTTTACTTATATTTTTTCCTTATTGATTGCTAAAAGCTTCTTATAAGGTAAAACTAGTTAATACCTATCACATATATTTTCACATGTTTCTTTTTGTTTTGTTTTGTTTTTACATGTTTCTTTTAACTATTTTCATTTACCATTTATTTTTTGTTTGGTGTTTATTCTTTTTTATTTATTTATTTATTTTAATTTATTGGGGTGACAATTGTTAGTAAAATTACATAGATTTCAGGTGTGCAATTCTGTATCACATCATCCATAAATCACACTACCATTTAATTTTTATGGGACTCTTTGCTGTAAAGAAGTTTTCATTATTAAGAAGCCAAATCAGATTTTCCAAATATGGGTTTTGTTCTATATTTCCTTGCTGAACTTCCATGGTATTATTTCATCTTTTTTCACATCTAAATATTAAAGTTTAATGCATTTGTAAATTCTCATACTCATAATTTCACAGAAGCATTATACAAAAGAGTACGTACCAAGATGCATAGAGTGAGAAGATGGAAGGAGAAATTCTTTTTTTTTTTTTTAAAGTTTATTGGGGTGACAATGGTTAGTAAATTTACATAGATTTCAGGTGTACAATTCTGTATTACATCATCTATAAATCCCATTGTGTGTTCACCACCCAGAGTCAGTTCTCCTTCCATCACCATATATTTGATCCCCCTTACCCTCATCTACCACCCCCCTTACCTTCTGGTAACCACTAAACTGTTGTCTGCGTCTATGAGTTTTTGTTTGCTTGTCTTTACCTTTGTTGCTTTTGGTTTTATATCCCACATGAGTGGACATGAGCAACTTTCAAATGTACCATACAGCACTGTTAACTATAGTCATCATGTTATACATTACATTCCCAGTACTTATAACTGGAAGTCAAAAGGTACAAACTTCCAGTTAGAAGGCAAGTACTTTTGATGGGTTTCAATGAAAACATATAATGGTTTAAAGCCCAACAGACCTAGAATTGAAAACTAGTTCCACCACTACCTTGCAGTGAAGTTTGAGCAAGTTTCTTAAGCTCTCTGGTCCTTGGTTTACTCATCTTGTGAAGAACTAGCTGTCTTTAAACTACTACTAGTAGGCAGCAAAATCTCTCTTTTCTAACATTACCCCACAATGTTGCAATGTTCCCACGATCAACAGAACAGTTCAGGAATGAGTGTGGGACCCACTGCTGCCTAATGTGCTAATGGGTGATTTCTCCTGGAGGGGTTGGTCTTAGAAAAGTTTCCTTCCCCATAAAAAAGAGACCCGGGAAGAGATGGTCCTTTCTTCCCCTGGAAATTACACTATCTGGAGGTGAAGGCTGAATCTGGGACATTCAGGTGAAGGATGAATCTGGAGGGACCAGCCTGAGGAGGAGGCCAATACTGAATATGGCAGAGCATGGACGCAGAAGAGACCTGGGTTCTTGATACTATCCCTGATGCACTGATAACCACCTTGCCTGGAATTCACTCTACCACTGGAATGCTTGTTATAGGAGATTATAATTTAGTCTGAATCAAGGTTTTTGTTGTTTAAAGACAAAAGTATTTTAAGTAACACAATAAACAATGTAGATTTTTCTGAAGGAGGTAGTGTCTGGATCACAGGACAGACAATAGGAATTACATTCTGCCCTTTACAAGCTATGCAATCTTGGACAAAGGATTAATCCTTTCTGTGCCTCAGTTTCCTCATCTGTGAAGTGACAATAATAACTGTACTTACTTCACAGAGTTGCTCTTGCAAGCTTTACATACGATAATGTATGTTAAATGCATTTGAGGAACCCTTAGCTATCTATTACCATTATGAAAGTTTCCTGGGGACAGAGAACAATATAAACTCTGTTATATATTTGTATTCTTTCCTATTTCCTAGTTTTTAATCTGCTACAATGTCACACCCATGCAGCAAACCCTCTCACCTGGCTCTCAGCTCCTTCCTTCTTAAGAATAAGAACATTCCCTTACATAATTACAGTACAATTATAAAATTCAGAAATTTCCACAATGTTATATTATCTGATATAAAGCCCATATTCATATTTTGCCAATTGTCTTAATGCTGTCCTTTGCAGCAACTTTACTTTTCCAATCCAGGATCACACATTGCATTGAGTTATCATGTGTTTTTAGTCACCTTTAATCTGGAACAGTTTCTCAGCCTTTGGGCCCTTTATTTTATAAAATGTCCATAAATTTGGTTTTGCCTGATGCTTTCTTATGATTAGATCCAAGTGATGCATTTTTTGGAAGTAACATCACAGAAGTAATGATATATCCTTCTTGGTGCATTTCAGCAGAAGACATGTGATATTAATTTCTTCTTATTGTTCATATTAATTTTGATCATTTGATTAAGGAGTTGTCTGCCACATATCTCCATGTGAACATCAACATCCCCCACTCTTAATAAGTAATTAATAAGGAGTAGGTTGAGAGATATTTCAACACTGAAACAACTTTTCATTTCCCTCACAACTGTTCTCCAACTTTTATCCAATGGTTTTAGCATCCATTCATGAATCATGTCTGAATTAAGTGTTATTTTGATAGTTGTAAGATGACTTTCTAAATCTATCATTATATATTTCTAACCCTACATTAATTGTTTTATATATATATAATATTTTTATATATTGTCATATATTTTATTTATATGTATTTATATATTTTAACTTTGTATATATTTATAAAATATATTATATATAAACATATATAACTTTATATATAACTCTATTGTTTGATATATTGTGTGTATATATATATATATATACATACATACATACATATATATAGCAAGCATTAGAAAATAATCACTTTGCAACCATCAAAATATATATTACTATATCTATTTCCATATCTGTACATCTATATCTACTTTTCTTCACCTCCACTTGCATTTTAGTTATAACCCATCACTGTCATTCATTTTGATATTCAAATTGTCCCAAGTTTGGTCATTGAGAGACTCTTTAAAGTGTTCCTGTGTCATTTTGATATGTTTTCCTTCAGTTTTGAACACTTCCTAACTTTCTGGCACAATAAACTGTTCCAAGCTCATCTTCCATTTTCTCTCTCAGTCTTGGAATCAGATTTTTCTCCAAGAAGCCTTTGTTATTTTTATTGGAAAAAGGTATTTAGAAAGGAAGGTCTGGGTGTTATTTGTGATTATTTGTACTAAGGTGGCATTGCTTCTAGACTCTCTTAGTGGATAGAAATATGAAATACAATTTTTCTGATGACATTGGAGGAGCTTCTCTTGTTGCAGTCTCATCCACTTCTATACTCCTTTCCAGCTCTTCACTGTTCATACTAACTTACACTTATATGAACTCACCACATAGTTTTCATGCCTTGCCTTTGTCACTATAGCTCCTTCTAAGTGGAATTACCTTACTTCATGGCCTGCCTGGCAACCTGGCAAACACGTAACTCTTTTTCAATTCTCAGTTTAAGCATTACCTTCTCTGTGAAGTTGCTTATGATCCCTTAATTGAAACTGAATATTCCCTTCTCTGACCTCCATGTTGTATCTAAAACAGACACATTAGAGCATATAGAAAACTTTATTGCACTTATTCATTTACATGATCATCTTCTCCAGTAAACTGATGGAAGGAATTAAATATTACCATTTTATTAAAGTGAACAGTTAGTAAAGGAAAGAAGACTGGAAATAATAACTGAACAAGTTAATATTTCTGCAGTTGTTTTTACTCTACTTGCCTGCTGGTGCTTGATCTCACCCAACCTACAGAAACACACACACATATACACACACACCTTGAGTAGGTCATACTAAAATTTTCCAGGACAGACCCAGCCCCCAAAACTTTTCTCCAAGTACTGGGCCACAGCCAGGGTCAGGTGATCATTGAAGGGTCCAGCCACAACCTGAATACCTAGAGGAAGTCCTTTGTCATTCAGACCCAGTGGGCACTGGGTCACAGGCAAACCCAGGGCGTTGAAGATACCTGAATGAAACAAACAAGAAAAATGTGAGAAGTCAAGACCTGTTCTTGAAAACTTACTTGTATACTACTACTAATAATAGCTACAAACATATAGTTACAGTTTACTATCAGCGGAGGACTCATCTAGGGACTTGATGTGTACTAAATATTTGAATGATCACAACAAACCCATGAGATAGAAACTATTATTTTTTCCTATTTTACAGATGAAAGAACTGAAGAACAGAGAAGTTAGATAACACATCCACAATTACTGGGCTAGTAAAAGCTGAAATCCGGATCAGAATGCAGAAAATGTGAATGAGAGCTACAGCTGTTTTCCAGTCTCCTAACTTGCCCTCTGTAACATTTTCAGAAAAATTAGAGTAAATGTTAATACGGGGTATTATGTCCTTGCATTATCGATTTTTTCTTTACTTATGAACATTGGTAATATAATTTTGTGCTAGTCTAGATTTGCAAATTGTAGTTCTTTACCTTATTCATCTTTTATAAAGCTTCACTGCAGTATAATTCACACAAAATAAGATTTCCTGTTTTAAATGTATGAATTAATGATAGTAAATTTACAGAATTCTGCAACCATCCCCACAATCTATGTTTAGAACATTTTCATCACCCCAAAAACTCCATAAAAATTTGCAGTTATTCTTCATTCCCCGATTTCTCAATCCCTTAGAAACCACTAATTTATTTTTTATCTCTGTGGATTGACTATTCTGGATATTTCCTATAAGTGGAATGCTATGATAGGCAATCTTTTTGTTTCTGGCCATCTTCTTCTTAGCATATTGTTTTCAAGATTTATCCAAGTTTTTTATTTTTATTTTTTATTTTTTTATTGCCAAATAGTGTGTCTTTTGAATGGATATACAAAATTTGGATTATATATTCACCAGTTAATGAACAGCTGGGTTAACACCTTTTGGCTATTATTAATTATGCTGTGGTAAGCATTCATGTACAAGTCTTTGTATGAACATATTTTTATTTTTCTTGAGTACATATAATACCTAGGAGTGAACTTGTTAGGTCATATGGTAAATTAACATTTAACGTTTTAATGGAAATGCCCAACCATTTTCCAAAAAGGCTGCAACACTTTTGCAACATTTCACCAGCAATGTATGAGGGTTCCAAAGGATAGAAACTATTATTTGATACCCTCTCCGCCTCAGCTTCCACAACCCTTATGCCAAGTACTTTACATGTATTATTTAATTTGACAGCAACAGTGCAAGGTATGGATTACCCTAGATGGAATTCCTAGATGCGGAGATAGGTTCAGAAACATTCAACTTCTTGCTCCAGATGCACACGTAGAAACTAATAGAACCAAGTATTTGAACTCAAGTAAACCAATCTCCAAATATCAAGTTAAAGTGGACCACAGGTTTCTAGAGTACCGAAAGTATATTTGAAAAAGGCTTTCCTACCTTATCTCTAAGAGTAATGTGGTTCTCTGGCAGAGACTCTAGAGAAACCATAGAAACTGACCGAGTACATTTCCAGGGGCCTTTACACCTCACATAACCATGGTCCAGACACAGTTTCTAAACCAGTTGAAACTTAAACAAATTAATTGGATGGATAATGGAATGAATCAAATTCAGTAGGGAAATAAATGATCATCTTAGAGAATTATATTTGGTACTAGCATCTTTTGGGAAGCCACAAATCTTAGCAAAAAAGCTGACTTCATTTTACCATGCATCAGCATAGCCAAGGCAGCCTTTAGATTCAGTGAGTTCACAATGTGTGACAGAGGACAGTCACTGATCCTCCCTGAAGTTCAATGCTGTAAAACGTGAATACTCATACCTACTTGCGGGGTTACTGGGGAGAATGCAGATATTAGCAAATTATCTTCCACATATGGCCATAGCAACTATTTTCTGGAATTTGCTTTTAAGTGCACATCATTTTTGGACATGCATGTATAAAACTTGTCCAACAGCAAAAGGAATTTATGGTTTTCTTGGGAAACACCTCCATTGCTTTAAGATTACAGACCACAACGAGTACAATTAGGTACCTGTATACGCAAAGTTGAAAGGTCTTGTCAGAGGAACGTGATGCTGGGGAGCCACTGTGGGATGGGAGGGATATAAGAAGACACCATCGTCACCCAGCATCTCCACCAACTCTTTGTGCAGGCTTTCTTCCATCGCCTTAAACCTTTTGTACTTCTCACTGTTATATTTGAGCTTTTCTTCCAACAAAGCCAGGCCTATAGAATGATAAAATATAACAAGTTAAGGTCTGAAACTTTATTTTAAATCCTAGTATTCTTTATATTATCTTTTCTTATTCAAGTAGCATATATTCATTCTAGAATATTGAGAAAGTAAGAAAGTGATGAAAAAGAAACCTTATAACCTTGCCACCCATCCGTGAGCATTACTGACAACTAATGTGAACTCCTCGTTTCTTTTGATAATGCTGCATATAGAGTTCCTATCTTCTCCCATAGAATATTATATCATAAGGATTTTTATGATTGTATGATTTTTTAATTGTAGGAATGTACCATAGATTTTCTTTAACTAGCCCATGTTTGTTGGGCATATAAACTATTTCCAAAATTTAAATGCTGCAATAAGTATCTTCATACATGTAATTCTTTTTTTAAGTCATGGTGGGAATAGAGTGGCTTTTTTAAAAAAATTATTAGTTTCAGGTGTACAAAACAACATAGTGATTCGACATTTATATATCTCACAAAGTGATAATTCCAATAAGTCTATTACCAATCTGACACTGTACACAATTATTTGAATATTATTGACTATATTCCCTATGCTGTATTTTATATACCCGTGATTATTTTTTAAATTATAGTTGACATTAAATTTTATTTTAGATTAGTTTCAGGTGTATTGGAAGAAATTCAAAACACTAATTTCAAAAGACATATGCATCCTTATGTTCACTGCAGCACTATTTACAATAGCCGAGATATGGAAACAACCCAAATGTTCATCAATAGATGACTGTATAAAGAAATTGTGGTACATATATACAATGAAACATTCCCATAAAAAAGAATGAAATGTTACCATTTGCAACAACATGGATGGACCTAGAGGGTATTATGCTAAGTGAAATAAGTCAGACTGAGAAAGACAAATACTGTATGATCTCACTTATATGTGGAATCTAAAGAACAAAATAAAAAAAACAAACAAAGCAAAAACAGACTCATATATACAGAGAACAAACTGATGGTTACTACATGGGAGAAGATTGGGAGGCTGGGTGAAAAAGGTGAAGGGATTAAGAAATACAAATTGGTAGTTACAAAGGAGTTGGGGATGTAAAGTACAGCCTAGGGAATACAGTCAATGATATTGTAAAAGCTATGTATAGTGTCACATTATGTAATTCTTAGCAAAACTTTATAATATAATTATATTTTTAGAGTATTCTAGCTAATGTATCTCCAAGTTTTAAATTATTTTATGAAAAGATCATGAATTCATACTAATATATACATATTTTGCACATCAGTTAATTATACATCGTGCTTAATAAATCACAAATATTTAGTATTAAACATTAAATATTTATTTTTTTAAAAAAGTTTACTTATTTAAAAAATAAGTTTACTTGTTTATTTACCTACTATTAGTTTCAGGTATACAAAAAAATAAGTTTATTGTTCCTATTATGAAAGGAACATATAAGTCTAATAGAAAATAAGAAAAAATTCAAAAGGTTAAAGTAGAATGAACGAGTCACTCCAAAACAGAGGAGTGCCCAGGGGAAATAATTGTAAATATGCTAGTACACTTAGTTCATGTACTTTTCTACGCAAATATTATATATCGTATAGTAGAGCTCATACTGTATGCAAAATTTTCCATTCACTATTTTAGCATACATAGATATACATGCTATCAACACAGCTTCATAAATTTGGCCTTAATTGCCTGCATACAATTTTATCCTATATATGAACCATAAGTCAATATCTATTCCTCTGTTGGTAAACATTTAGGATGCTTCCAATTTTTTTGTTAGTGTAAAATATGCTGTAGTGTACATCTCTATGAATACATTTTTAATATAATTTGGAATATTTTTATCTGAAGAGTCTAGCTCCTGGCTAAAATCCCTATGTGTGATTTTTCAGGTGTGACCATCAGCAATTACAAAGGATTATCTGGTAAAACTCCAGGGGGCAACCTGCCCTCCCCAAACCAGACATGGTGTACAGCAAGTACATTACACCTCTATAGGGTGTTGCAGTCAAGGACTCAGGCCCCTCTGGCCTGTGAGGTTTTTATGCATATTTGTATTTCTAGCCAAAGCACCTTAATTCCTAGAACTCTTTATCTGAGGCCTTTGGCAGAGGTCTCCCTTCAGATGTCTGCTGAGGCCTCTTTATGGGGAGAGGTAGAGGAAACTTTGAACATACTTCCCTACTTGGAATCAGTACTCAGGACTTTTCCACTCCTAGTCTCTCTCCCTCATCTTATTCATGACCTCAGGGTCCATAAAACTGCTGGAGACTTTTGTTCAGGGCTCCTTAAACACTGAGAAAATCTCCACATCTGTGCTGATCCATTTGACACTTGACTGGTACAACTTTTCATAGGGGAAAATGGAGAAGGGAGGAGTCAGTGTTTTCTCCAATTTTAGCCTCTTGCTTATACTATCACTGTGACTAAAGACTTCACCATTACTTTTACTTTGATGTGTTGCTTTAAGTGGCTCTCTCAACACATGGCAGC
The DNA here is from genome assembly GCF_004115265.2 of Rhinolophus ferrumequinum. Taxonomy (NCBI): domain Eukaryota; kingdom Metazoa; phylum Chordata; class Mammalia; order Chiroptera; family Rhinolophidae; genus Rhinolophus; species Rhinolophus ferrumequinum. The sequence continues at coordinate 4,962,779 of NC_046284.1, read as the reverse complement.
TCAGCTAAGCTCCTGACATTACCAAGGATGATAAAATGTCATTTATTTTGCATGAATTGAGCTGGCATCAGACAACTCAAGAGTTGCTTAAAGACTTGATATCAGTATACCACTGTCCTTGAATTTTCATGGCTATGCACAAGAAAGAGGATATCAATGACTAGAATACCATCAAGATTCTTTTGAAGAAAAGTAACTCTGACAAATATTTGGCAAATGGATGCTTTGAGTGCTCATTGTCCTTAAAAGTATTTTCCTCACGGTATCAAAATATTATAGCCATTCAAAGCACAGTATCTTTCTCCAACAATACAGCAATTTCTGATGATAGAGACCTCATTAGAAGAAGCTATAAAAATAGCTTCTATTTATTGAGCCTTTATGATTTTCCGAGATTTGTGGTTTCGTCTTCATAAAACTGAAGCTCCCAGTATGTGCATGGTTACATTGTATCTCACATGCTTTAGATACATAGTCTAATTTAACTAGCAAAACAACGCAAGGATGTACGTATTATTTAATCCACTCAACCACATAGGCAATGCATACTTTTATTAACCTCATTTTATAGACAAGAAAAATTAATCACTGATATATTAATCACTGATATAAGCAACTGAATGGAGGTTAAGCAAGCTAGTATCTAGAAAAGATAAGATTAGAGCTCAGTTTGAAATAAGTTAACTGATCTCTATTAGCCTCAGTTTCTCACTATGAAAAGACAACATTCCTTATACTATCAGACTCTCTTAAATGTTTAAAGGGATAACACATACAAAGGTGCCAAAAATCTAATATTTGACACTTAATCAATGAGCATTTGTTTACAATAACAGCAATCACCAACTCTGCAACAAGTGTCCATAGCTGCACTAATTTCTTTGGTGAGCTGCTTCAATTAAATTTACTCTACATGACTAATAATTAACATTTTGATAAGTAAATTCACTAAAATATTCCTGAATGGGCCTATCCCTAAAGTCAAATATATTGTTCAAAACTTACATTTAGGTATTGAAATACAATACAGTTTGTAAGATAAGTATTTGAAGACCACTTCTTAACTTGCTAGCCATCTACCCTTTCTGAATTAAGGTTTCTAAACCTGTAAAAGTGGCATAATAGATATATTGCAAATTAATGGGATTAAAATACACAGGAGAGTGCTTGGCACATAGTGAGATATCAGCATATGATGAATACTAATTCATTTATTCATATATTTCAGCTTTCCTCAACATGTTGTGAGTGGTTCTTATACTTTTGGTAGGATGTTCTTTAATGTCTCAAAGACATTAAACCAGTCTTGGAGAAAAGACAATTTATATACCAATGGCAGGGATGGTGTGCGTTGATCGTCCCAGGCACCATTTGATCAATTCCCACAGAGGGCTGATAGGCTTCCCATGGTCACTAAGCAGATCCACAAATTTCACAGGTTCCTAAGATTGAAGAAAAGAAAGGAAATACAAGTATTCTCTCAAAAAAGTATGGTTAAGATAAAAATATGTACAGGAATGTTCACAGCAGCACTATTAATAATAGCCATATAACAATAAACTGATGAATGGATAAATAAAATATATCAATGCAATAGAATATTATCAAGCCACAAAAAGGAATAAGTCACTGATACAAGGTACAACATGGATAAAATGTAAAAACAACAACAAAACATTATGCTAAGTGAAAGAAGCCAGTAATAAAACACTATACAATGTATGATTCCATTTATTTGAAATGTCCAGAATCAGAATAAGCAGACCAATAGAGACAGAAAGTAGATTAGTTTTTGCTTAAAGCTGGGGGGAGGGGTAGTGATGATATTGGAGGTGGTTACTGATACTAATGAATATAGGTCTCTTTTTGTAGTGATGAACTGTTCAAAAATTAATTGTGGTGATGGCTGCATAATTCTATAAATGTTTTAAAAACCATTTAATTGTATGCTTTAAATGGTTGATTTACATGGCATGTAAATTATAACTCAATAAACCTCTTATAATAAAGCAGTTACAATGCCATGAACAAGTGTGGTTGAGAAAATGGCCACATCCTTTTTCCATAGTAAAAGCTTCCAGTACCAACCATATAATTTTACCTGTTCTTAAGAGATGAACCATTACTGAGCAACATGATAGAGAGCCTAATGACTACCAGCTCTGAATCAGGCATCATAATTCAAAGTGAAACAGACCAGTTTTTTCACCCTTTTGTCTTATTTCAGGTTTTTAATTTCACAACCAATTTTAACAATAAGCACCTATGTTAAGAGTTTCTCCAAGTTACAAGAGAGTATCTCCTGCAAGTGAACTCAAAAACTTTTTGTTACTAATCTTTGATTTAGTTTTGTTCTAATACTCTGTTTATGAAACTGTATCTCAGAGTCAAACATCCTCGGCTTGTGGATTTACACGAACTTCCTATTCTGAGAGATTTCCAACATGCTTACATAAAAGAAACAGGTTATGTGTTTCTTAAACACAAGGATAGGGACTGATAATTTATTTTCTTTAAGGTAGAAAGGGTTCATGAGAGTTCTCCCTTATTGAAGAGCTACTATATATCAGGCATTTTACAAGAAATATTCATAATCCTGAAAAAAATCTTGTAATACAGGTATCAGTAGCTTCATTTCACAGATGAGTAAAATGAAGAATAGGTAAGTAACTACCCTGCCAAAAAGAAAAGAGCTAAGAAGTGGCTTGCAATTTGAATTTGTCTCTGTCACACTCCAACACACACATTCCCAATGGCCAACATATGTACAAAAGTTAAAAGACCTGAAAATTTTTTTTTATTTCTTCATAATGTCAAATTTACCTTATTCCTCTTAAAGAATTCATATTTAAAATCCTCAACAAGCCTGAAGAAAGCATAAGTAAATCATCTTTCACAAGTACCCGCATCAGCTTCCAAACTTAGGAAATAACAGAAGGGTCAAAATGCATTGTAGAAAAGCAGATAATTGTGTGCATGTGTCTAAAAAAACCTCTGATGGGGGAGGCAAAGTGGGCTCTTGACATTTGGGTTACCTAATCGCTTTATTGAAATCTAAATTCTCTGATATCCAGCACACATCACACTGGAATAAGCCTCACACTCCTGTGCCCTTGTCCACGATGTTTCCTCTGATTGGAACACCTTTGATCATTTCTTTACCTGGTTAAGGCCTCCAAATTATTCAAGTATTGGAGGATAGCAACTCCTCCACCAGGACGCCTTCACTGACTTCCACATAGAGATGGGCCCATCCTCTGTGATCCTACAACCATAAATGCTTATACCAGTATAGCATTCACCAAATTGTAATCTTTAATTATTCAACTCTGTCACCTATTTGTTTATGAATTTCATTTCTCCGTATCTATAACATATGGACCACAATAGAACTCAAAACATATTTATGGAAGGAAAGATGAAAAGAAGGAAAGAACTGAACATACCTTCCCATCATGTCCCTTTGCTGACATCATTGTGACCCATATCTGAAAAGAATACTTCATTTGCTTCAGTTTAACATGTTGAACTGAGGCTCCTACCATACTTTCCAAGTGAGCCACAACCTTAGAAAATGAGGATATAAAAATAGACAAACATAATTAGGAAAAAGACACATCATTGGAGAGTGATGTCATCAAGATGACAGACACGGAAGGTCCAGGCCCTCACTCCTCCATGGAAACACCAACATGCAGACCAAAGTAGCTCTGTGAGACCTCTGCAGCAACAAATGACGGAAAAAGAAAAGCTGCACTCAAAATGCAAACAAATCTCGTGGTATCTTTGCTCATTCTTGTCCCACCCACTTCTTGGCACACTGCAGAGAAATTGGGAGGAAGTCACCCAACTACTAATTTCTACCTTCGGATGGAAAGAGAAGAGTGGAATTTGCTTGCAGAGTCTGGCTGGTATAGGGCCAGCCTGAGGCTCTGGTTTATCTCTTGCCTGACAGGGAACACTAACAGAAATAGAGGCATAGTTCAGATATCAGTTTGGAAGCTGCCAAAAGCAGTGGTTGGAGCTGTGGTATGAAAGAGTTGAGGGTTACTGCAGGCCTGTGGGTGTCTGGCCAGGTACAAGATATTACAGGCAAAGCAATAAAATAAAACAACTAAGGGCTTGAGACGAAGCAAGGATGAGACATTTAGGTAAATTAAGACATTAAAAAAGTAGTATTATGTACAGAGGAACTGGAATTAAAAAAAAAAAAAAGGTGTAGGCCCCAAAAAGACCCATCTGCAAAAGTTTTGAGAGTATTTAGGCCAGCCTGATTAGTAAAAGACTTCCTCTACACAAAGCCAGTCCACAAAAACTAGGAAAGGTCGCTATTATTTTAAATATGCAACTTAAAAAATAGATAACAAGGTATACAAAGAAACAAGGAAACATAGCCGATTCAAATGATCAAAATAAATCTCTAGATAGTAAAACCTAAAGAAACACAGTCATCTGGCTTATTTGACAAAGGCTTTAAAACAACTGTCAAAAAATGCTCAATGAGTTAAAGGACATCATGGACAGACAAATAAGAATCAGGAAAATGATATGAACAAAATTATAATATAAATACACAGAGAGAAATTATAATAAAGAAACAACCAGAAATTCTAGAGCTAAAAAACATAAGGAACGAATTGAAAAATTTACTAAAAGGATTCAACAGAAGAACGAAATAGACAGAATAATAATCAACAAAACAATCTAGAAGACAGGTCATTTGAAATCACTGAGTCTGAGGAGCAAACGGAAATAATAAAAAAATGTGAAAAGAGACCAAGGGATTCATAGAATGCCATCAAATGGAATAATATACACATTATGGGACCCCAGGAGAAGACAGAGAAAAGAGAACAGAGGTACTATTTGAAGAAATAACTGAAAACCCCCCAAATTTGAAAAAAAAAGAGATGTCCCTTTGTATTCACAGATACAAGAGGTTCAACAAATTCCAAATAGGGTAAACCCAAAGACAGCCACGGTGAGGTGCATCTTCATCAAACTCTTGCAAATCAAACAGAAAAGAAGAATCTTGAAAGCAGCAAGAGAAAGGTGACACATCACATACAAAAGAGCCTCTATAAGGATCAGTGGTTTTCTCAGCAGAAATCTTGAAGAGCTAAAAGAAAAAACAACTGTGAACTAAGAACAAAATGTGCGGCAAAACTGAACTTCAAAAATGAGGGATATGAGAGACATCAGCATTATGGCAGTTTTAAGTGATTGTTCTTTTTCTCCATTTGACTAATTAATTTGACATCCATAACTGAACAGAAGTGGCTCTGCACATGACAACAAGGGATCTAAAAGGTTTCCAGCCCTCCTGTGCATGCAAAAATCAACAAATGGAACCTAGGTGGGGTCTGCAGATCGAAGGGAGTCAGCAAACTTGACACATCCTCTTGTTCATTCTGGCAGAAGAGTAACATCATTTTCTCAACTTCTATAAAATAACCAATTTGATTTTAGTTGCTATGAAATATGGCCTCCCCATCCCCTCAAATGTTATTTTTCTGGCAATAGCTGGGAAAGGTGAAGGTGGCACACATCCTTATTACCACTACCCATGTGTAATGTCTTCCTCCATTGACCTCCTCCCAGCTCAGACACACACCATACACTCTCATCTTCCTGAATACATCAAAAGACGACACACAGAAAAGAAATAAATTAATGCATAGAATGATGATTACTTCATAAGACACCATGCCTGTTGGTGTTTCAGAAACCTTTTGTGACTGTGATGCAGTTTTGTGATGTGCCTGGGGACTGTAAAAACTGGGATATATTATAATTGCACAGATTTATGGGGAATAATTTCCAACAAAACCAAGCTATGAAACTAGGTTTCTTCTTTAATCAAAGCTCATTTTAGAACTCTTAGCAAAGTTTTGTAATTTTCCTCAGATAGGTCCTATATCATTAGTTTTAGAGTCTCTAGGTATTTTGTGTGTTTTTCTATTTCTCTTCATATTTGTTTTCCTTGTTTAACTTTTGAACTGGTTATGGCTGATAGATATGCTAGCTATGGTTTTTCTCACATTCATCTTACATCTTATTTTTGTTGAACTCATTTAACTTAAGGGATTTTAAATAATACCTCTTGAGTATATTCCAAGAATATACTCACATCTTAATTTACAAATAATTTTCAGTTTGTCTTCTTTTTTCATAAGAGTTACACCTCTTATTTCTAATTTCTCTTTCAGATACACTTTATAAATAATAGTGGTGATAGTTAGCATGTTTTATCCTAGTCCTAATTTTAATATGAATTCCCTTAAATTTTACATATGTACCATAAAAAAACACTTAGTATGGGAAACCTAGTTTTTAAGGTTGTTTTGTTTCTTTATCAGGAATAGACATTTGAATTTTATAAACTGTCTTTTGGGCAAATATTGAGGTTATAAGTTTCTCTTAGTTGGCCACAATACTACAATATTAGAGATCCTGGTCTTCCATATGCTCATCGTTACTACAGCCTGTTCTGAATTTTGTACCAGGAATTGAAATTCCTGAATGGTTTTACATATATTTCTGTCTGTTTCTGTCTCTTCTATAGCATATGAGTACTTTAAACTGTTATTTCCAATAGTTCCATGGTGGCCCTGCCTGCTAGCTGATGCTGACAGGCTGGGAAGTCTGCCTAATTTTCACTTCTGGTACTGTAGAGAGAGTCTCAATAATTCAAACTGAGACACTTGGTTAGTATCAACAGTGGGAAAATCACTTAGTACAATGGGGCATTTATATCGTACATATGAATTTCAGGCCAGCAATTATTGTTTTGATATGGTCAAAGGGAAGGTTTTAAATATTAAATAGGCTAGAGAATTTGGTAATGAAGATAAAGAAGCTGTATGGTAAGATTAAAATTTTTGCTTAATTTACTTAACAATGGGATGGTGGGGAAGTCACTGCTGTGGCAGCAACTAGAGGGGCTGAGTCAGGATTCACTGTGATTTATTTACTTCCTTGCATCCATTTGTTCTCCTTTTTCTTCCTGTTCCTGGCTCAATGGTTTCACATTTATCTCCCCCATACCCTGTCCTTTCAAAATTAACAAAATTGCTTTGCCACTAGCATTATATGACTACTCTAGTCTTATCAATCCAAGCAACACTGAATATTATCTTAAATTTCTATAGTTTGTTTTCCATTAACCACTTGTAATAATTAACATTTTTTATGTTTTCATTAGTTACATACATAACTTCTTTTATAATTTACCTTTCTCCTTTCCCATGGCTCTGGTGGTTTTCATCTTATCATGGATTATAGCCTAAATAAGGCTAATAACACTTTGTCATTTTTATTGCCAATATTTTCTGTAATTTCTTCCTCTACAATGGTATTAATGCAAATTTGTGAAGCTATGCTAATGCCCATGAAAAGTTAATACATGAGAAAGTTTATATCTGGGCTTATAACTTATCATGTATATCTCGTTTTACTCCCCCCACCCATGAAACATTACAAAAAGAAAAAAAATTAAAAAGTCCATTGGGTTTTAGAATTACATTTTTACCAACAGATTTAATAATAATATATACATTTATAACATGGTCAAATCTTATAACACAGTAATGTCTGTATTCAGATATTAAAGCCATATTTTATAGTACTCAAGTTTATAATTGTCTTCATTTAGGTTTCACACTGTTTCAGCTAATTCATCGGTATTGTAAAATCATTTTCTACTAGTTGTTTCTGCTATATTGGGACGATTCTGACTTAGGGATTATATGACTTTCATTAAGACATTTGTTAACCGTACTGCGCGAGTTTTTACATGAATTTTTTTGAGGTCAGAAATATACAATTACACGTTTTCCAAATAATGATTTGTATTATGTTTTAATGGTGCCACATGTGGATTTACTGTTGATTTTTTCATATTTCCCTCAGCTTTATTGAGATACGATTGATGTATAAATTGTAAAAGTTTAAGGTGTACAACATGTAACTTTGACACACTTATATATTGCAAAATGATTACAACCATATCATTAGCTAACACCTCCATCACATCACATAATTGTCATTTGCTTTTTGTGGTGAGAACATTTAAGATCTACTCTCTTAGCCACTTTCTATAATCACCATGTTGTACAAATGTCCAGTTATAAGATATGTTCTAGGGATTTACTGTAGTTTTAAAAAAAGTGTTTTTAAAATTTCACAGGGCTCTTCCTCTTATTACTTTTCTTCTCTGAATGAACTTTTGTTTTTAGAAAGACAAATTTGTTTCATTATTTCATTTTATTACAGACATATTTATAAAACAAAAAGCAGATCAGAATTGTTACATATACAATGTGATCTCAATCATATAAAATTTACATCTACACATAAGCATAGAAGAATGACTGGACAGAAATATGCCAGAATAGTAATAGCAGTTACCTCTGAGCAATTTCTTTCTTTGCTTTATCGTACTTCCAAATCTTCCTTTTTATTATTAAAAAACGAATAAAAACATCAAAAATAACTATAAAGAATCACACCGAAAGTTACTTACTACAACCATTGTGATCACCCTAATTCTGTATGCTGACAGAGAAATATCTGGCAGATAATAAAAGAAAAGAATAAGAATAGTATCTGTTTGCCTAAGTATGAATTTCATCGAAGAGATTCATTTATAATTACCTTTTTCTGAGCCAGAATGAGATCTTGGTCCACTTTGGACATTAAAATTGAACCACCATCATGTTCCATCCAGTAAAATTTCAAGTCCTTTAAATGTACCTTTTCATCTAGTTTTAACCTGTGGAGAAATAAAAAGAAACTGATATTAACATATTACTTATATATGCTCATTAATTCAATCCTAACAATTGAGATTCTGATTTAGTGTTTTTTTTTCCCCCCAGAATTGAGTGCCAGAAATAGTGATAAGCCTTTAGAATTCAGATCTTCATTTAAGAATATCACTTTAACTACAAGAAAGAGAACAGTTTGGAATGGGTCAAATTTGAAAATGGAGTGACAAGTGAGAAATTATTGTAGCCTCTACTGGAATTGTAACCATGGTTATACATTGAAATGCAATGTTGTAGGACATAATGAGGAGGTAATTTTCACTGGAGATTGCTTAGACATAAGGAGTCATAGAGATGGGGAATTAGGCTTTAACGACTGGGTCGATCAAGGTGCAGTCACTAGAATTGGGGAAGAATAGAAGTAGCAAATCAGGTTTGTGGAGCTTGGAAGAAGAATGGAATCAGTTTCAGACATACTGAGTTTCAGGTCCCTGAGATGCTCAGTATACCAGCTAATGCACAGTCCTGTAGCTTAGGTGAGAAGAGGGAACTGGCGATACAGATTTGTGAATCCTCTATGTATGAAAGGTAATTGAAGTAGCTGGTGTAAAAGGAGTCATCATGGGAGGTTGGGGAAAGAGAGAAGAATGAAGTGAGCTAATACCCTCTAGAGTACCAATATTTAAAGGATGAGCAGGAGAAGAGCCACTAAGGGAGATTAAAAGTAAAAGGCATAGATATCAGAAAAGTTTGAGTCACAAAATCACAAAAAAGGTAGAGATTGTTTCAAGAAGGAAAGAGTACTCAATAGTGTCACCAGTTATAATGAGGTCATATAAGTACTGAGAAGTATGTATATACAATGGAAAAGTATTCTGCCATAAGAAAAAATGAAATACTGCCATTTGCAACAATATGGATGAATCTTGAGATTATCATGCTAAGTGAAATAAGTCAGACAGAAAAATTCGAGAACCATAGGATTTCATTCATATGTGGGATATAAAACTGAAAACAACAAATGAACAAGACAAACAAACGAACAAAAACTCATAGACACAGACAACATTTTAGTGGTTACCAGAGGGTAAGGGGGAACGAAGGGAGGTATAAGAGGGTAAAAGGGGTTAAATATATGGTGATGGAAGCACTGACTCTGGGTGGTGAGCACACAATGAACTATATAAATGATGTATTATAGAATTGTACACCTATATAATTTTACTAACTAGTGTGACCCCAATAAATTTAACACAAATTAAAAAAACAAAAGCAGCCATTAACCTTACCACAAAATAATAATAATAAAAAAGATCAGAGAACTAAACAAAAAAAATTCAGTGGTGTAAAGATGGAAACCATCATGTAAGCATGTAGTTTAGGCATGTTTAATGATAATGAAGAGGAATATATATATAGTGTGGGTGTGTGTATGTATAGATATATGAGGGTGAAATCATAGGAAGGTGAGGCAAGTAATGGAACAAAGACCTGGGAGAGTACCAGAACATGAGATCCACAGTTAGGTCAAAGTATTTATATACAAAAGCAAAAAGGAAAGATATTTTCTCTACTCTAAAAGAAGAAAACAGAAATTAATGGCTGGGAACCTAGAAAAGTTTGATGTGCGGAACTGAAAAAAAGTTCCACAGATTGCATTTTCTTGGTGAGGTAGAATGTGGGATCATTTACAGAGGGTAAAAGCTAGATGAGGAAATCACTGTTTTGCTGGAAATACAAACACTTGGAAATTGCTGTTGTGGGAAATGTGATAAAGATCTATCTAGAGAAACAGAGAGATTTGTAGACAGTATCGATGTCCCAGGTAACACTGGAAAACGTGTGGTGACAGATGGCAGAAGTACCAGAAAAGCTTAAATTGAAGTAAGATAAGTCTATATATTCAAATTGACAAATGAATAACAACAACAAAAATCTACAGCTTTCATCCCAAAATAGGCCTCTCTTTGTGTAATATTTTTACACAGTATTTTTACAAACTACCTTCTCAATTTGTGAAATATGATATCCACATACAAAAGCTCTCTCAAAAACACAAAACAAACAAACAAACAAACAAACAAACAAACAAACAAACAAATACCTCTAATAATTCTTTGGTTGAGGACTGGCAGTTTACCTCTATGTCTCTAATAGACAAAGGGAGAATGAATGTCTGGATAGGAAGGAGAGGAAATAAAGAAAAGAAGCAAACATACTTTTGGATGCCAGGTCCTGCCATGACCCTTAGCATGGGGGTCAGGTCTTCAGCATAGCGACACATTGGGCCTGTGCACTGAAACAGCTCCTGGGCTCCCCTGGCCACAGGAAACTGACCGTTGTTGGAGACCACACCTGAAAGGTCAGATACTCAGGTTAGCTGTCCAAAATAAGACATGATCCCTGAATGCTGTATTTCACCATCATGTTTAATCTACCTTAAACCTGAAGGGTAGAACCTCCAGTACAATATTTAATAGGAGCAGCAAGAGCAGACATACTTTCCTTGCTCCTGGTCTTAGAAGGATAGTTTTTAGTTTTCACCAGTAAGTATGATGCTGGCTGTGGATATTTTCATATATGCCCTCTTTTTTTTAACATAAAGATATGTAATAGTATTTACTATGTGTCAGTTACTCTTCTAGGAGCTTTACAAATATTAACGCATTTAATTCTCATAACAACCTTATGAAGTAGGTATTTTGACTATACCCATTTTACAGAGGAGATAACTGAGGCAGAGATTAATTATCTAGCTTAAGATTACATAGCTACTACCGTGTTTCCCTGAAAATAAGACCTAGCCAGACCATCAGCTCTAATGCGTCTTTTGGAGGAAAAATTAATATAAGAGCTGGTCTTATTTTAATATAATATAAGATTGGGTATAATATAATATAATACAATATAATATAATACAGGGTCTTATATTAATTTTTGCTCCAAAAGATGCATTAGAGCTGATGGTCTGGCTAGGTCTTATTTTCGGGGAAACATGGTAAGTGACAGAATACCAGGAGTCTAGCTCCCCAGACTATGTTATCAATCACTAAACCACTGACTCTCAAACTTTTTAGCTTCAGGATCCTTTTATACGCTTCAGAATTACTAACGACCCCAAAGAATTTGTGCTTCTGCAAGTTAAATATGTCAATATTTAACGTATTAGAAATTAAAACTGAGAAGATATTAAAATATTTGTGTAAAATTGTTTAAAAATAACAGTAAACCCATTACATATTAGCACAATATGTTTTATAAAAAATAATTATTTTCTAAAACAAAAATATATTTGATATGGAGAAGGTCATTATTTTACACTTTTGCAGATCTGTTTTGTTTAAGAGAAAAATAACTGGATTCTCATATCTGCTTCTGCATTCTATGTTTTGCAATATGTAATTTTGTTTGAAATACATAAAGAAAACCAATCTCATACAGATATTTAGTTGAAAAGGTAGAAGCATTTTAAAAACCTTTACAGATAATTTTTCATATTCTTTGGTGATATTATATCAAATTATATCAAGTGCTGGTTTCTGATAGGACAATTAAAATGATAAACCTGAAATTTTACCAATGACTTTTTCATACTCTGTTACACTAAAATTCATCAGTATATTTCTTACTCTGAGTCAATCCTTTTCCAATTCATGATTTTGTAACACCAGCCATTGGTGATTTGAAAAATGTTAGTTCACTAAAATATACATTATATTCAGTTTACATTATGTAAAGGGGGTCAAATATATGGTGATGGAAGGAAAAGGGACTCTGAGTGGTGAACACACAATGCAATATATAGATGATGTATTATAGAATTGTGCACTTGAAACCTATATAGTGTTGTTGACCAGTCACCCCAATAAATTTTAATAAAAAAATGAAAACAATTCATTCACATCACCACTGATCTCTAAGAAAACTCCTGAAGTATTGGAAGACTGTTAAACTCATAATGATGAATGCAGGGTTTTCAAAATTCTAATTTTTGTTTGTATAAGGTTCTTAAAATACATGAGTACAAGAACAAAGTAAGAGATAGACAAATGAATCTGTTATATTTATTTTAAAAATTATTCAGGAAATGTTTTATTAATAAGAAAAAATGAAGTAATGAAAGGGATCATGAACATATTAAATATATAAATACAAATTGAACTGTTTGAAAATGCAAACAGTAGTCTGTGCCATGCACACTTCTTACCTTGCTTTTCCCTACTTATCTCTGTGGTCACATGGATTTTTGGTGTCCACAGGGTGGTTTTTAAAACCAGAGAAGATGAAGAAATATCACTTTCTGGTCAACATGGCAAAGGAAGTAAATGCTGTGCTTGCATCCTCTCATGATCACATCAAAATTACAACTAAACTACAGAACAACCATTATTGAGAATTGCCTGAAGTCTAGCTGAACAGAAGTCCTAAAACTAAAGATATACAGATGAACTCATGTTGAGACTGGCAGGCGGGATGGAGATGCGGAACGAGCTGAACCCACACCCGTATATGGCAGTTAAAAGTTGGGAGGGATATTTCGGCTGTGGAGGTCCCAGATGAGGGACAAGGGGTCCCAGCCTCACATTGGACTCCACAGCCCAGGGCTCCAGTGCCAGGAAGAGAAGTCCCCACAATATCTGGCTGTGATAACCAGAGGAGATTGTGGCTGAGTGAGATGAAGTGCAGTTGGAATCCCAGGCATTCCTCTTAAAGAGCTTGTGCACAAACTTACTTACTTATAGACTCACTCACTCTAAACTCAATCACTGGGGCAGCAGCTTGAAAGGTGCTAGGGACAAATGGGGATTAACTAAATTGTTTGGCTCTAGGGTGAAGGCTGGAGGGACAGCTTTCTCCCAGACAGAACTGGTGGCAGAAGCTATTGTTCCTTTGTTGAGCCCTCCCCCCACCCAGCATGCAGACTTTGGCAGGTACCATATCTGATTTTCCATCAACCTGACTAACACCTTATGCCCTTCCCTGGTGATTCCCTGAGACCCTGCCCCACACAACTTGTGGACCTACCCAAGCCACTTTCAGTGGCTTTTCCATACAAATGGCCTGTCTTGGCTCATGCTGAACTTTCCTAAAATCTCTCAAAGGTTCACAAACCAAAAACAAGCAGCATCTGGCCTTGGCATGTCCTGTATATGCCAAGCAACCACAAGTCCAGCATTAGCAGCAGCCAGCCTTGGTTTGCAACTTAGCCTCTCACAGGCATCACCAAGCCTAGTGCAGGTGGAAGACATCTGCAGATGACTTTGTGGCTCACGCCAGGTAGTCCTGGGCAGGTAACAGGTGGATGCTGAATTTGGCCTGCGGTGAGGCCCCTCCCAGGAAGCCCAAGGGCCGGCACACCCAGTGGCCAGCTTCAGACCATATCAGAGCACCACCAGGACACTTACACAAATGACCTACCAAAACGGCAGACTGGGCAGACACCAGAGCTCTGCTAAAGCAAATCCTGCTCTGTAGCATCAGCCTCTGCACCACAACTCCTCCACTGGAATCACAGCCAGTCCTCAAAACCAATCAACCTGAGGGTCAGTCCCTCCCACTGATGTGCCAACAGCAAGCAAGACTCAACTACAATAAGAGGGCACATACAACCCACACAAGGGACACACCAGCAGCACCCAACTCAGGTGACCAGGGAGATTGCACCACTGGGTCCCAGAGGACACTTCCTACATAAGGTCACTCTACTAAGACAGGGAGGCATAGCAGCCCTACCTAATACAAAGAAATGAACACAGGGAGGCAGCCAAAATGAGGAGACAAAGAAACATTTCCCAAATGAAAGAACAAAACAAAGCTCCATAAAAAGAACTAAACAAAATGGAAACAAGTAATCTACCAGATGCAGAGACAAAACACTGGTTATAAGGATGCTCAACGATCTCAGGGAGCAATTCAAGAAAGAGATAGGAAACATAGAAATGGAGATAGAAAACATAGAAAAGAACGAGTCAGAAATAAAGAATAGAATAACTGAAATGAAGAATACATTAGAGGGAATCAACAGTAGATTAGATAAAGCAGAAGATCAAATCAGTGATTTAGAAGATAAAGTAGCAGAAAAAACCAAGCAGAACAGCAAAAAGAAAAAAGAATCCCTCCCCCCCCCCCAAAAGTAGAGAGTTTAAAGAACCTCTGGGACATCAAGTGTGCCAACATGTGCTTCATAAGGGTACCAGAAAGAGAAGAGAAAGAGCAAGGAATTGAAAACCTATTTGAAGAAATGATGATGAAAACTTCCCTAGCCTAAAGAAGGAAATAGACATACAGGCCCAGGAAGTGCAGAGGGTTCCAAATAATATGAATCCAAAGAGGTCTACACCAAGACACGTCATAATTAAAATGCCAAAGGTTAAAGATAAGAAGAGAATCTCAAAAGTAGCATGAAAAAAAGCAGTTAGTTGTCTACAAGGGGGCTCCTATAATACTGTCAGATGACTTATCTACATTCACTTTGCAGTCCAGAAGGGATTGACACAAAATATTGGAAATGATGAAAAGCGAGGACCTACAACCAAATTTACTCTACCCAGCAAACTATCATTTAGAATCGAAGGACAGATAAAGAGCTTCCCAGATAAGAAAAAGCTAAAAGAGTTCATCACCACCAATCCAGTATTATAAGAAATGTTAAAGGGACTTCTTGAAGAAGAAGAAGAAGGGGAAAAAAGAACATAAAGATGAATAATAGAATGGCAATAACTATATATCTATCAATGATCACTTCAAATATAAATGGATTAAATGCCCCAATCAAACGACATAGAGTAGGGGTGGCCAGTTAGCTCAGTTGGTTAGAGAGCATGGTGCTGGTAGCACCAAGGTTGCCAGTTCGATCCCCACATGGGCCACTATGAGCTGTGCCCTCCTTAAAAAAAATAAAATAAAAATAAAGACACAGAGTATCTGAATGGATAAGAAAAGAAAACCCATACCTATGCTGTCTACAAGTGAACCACTTCAGATCGAAAAACATACAGACTGAAAGGGAAAGGATGGAATAATACAGATCATGCAAATGTAATAGAAAAGAAAGCTGGGGTAACAATACTTACATCAGACAAAAATCGACTTTAAAACAATGACATTAATAAGAAACAAAGAAGGGCATTACATAATGATAATGAGATCAATCTAACACGAGGATATAACACTTGTAAACATCTATGCAACCGACTTAGGAAAACCTATATACATAATATAAATATTAACTAACATAAGGAAAGATTGACAGTATTACAATAAGAGTAGGGGAATTTAACACCCAATTTAAATCAATGGATAGATCATCCAAACAAAAAAATCAGTAAGAAAACTTTGTTCTTAAATGAAAAAGTATTCCACATATTTAATAGATATATACCAAATATTTCATCCCCAAACAGCAGAATACATATTATTTTTAAATGCACATGAAATATTCTCCAGGATAGATCACATATTAGGCTAGAAAACAAGTCTCAATAAATTTAAGGAGACAGAAAGGCCATCAACCATGTTTTCCCACTACAGTGGTATGAAACTAGAAATTACCTAAAGAAGAAAACTGGGAAAAACACAAACATGTGGAGGCTAAACAACATGTTCTTAAACAATCAATGGGTCCATGAAGAAATCAAAGGAGAATTTAAAAAAAATATCTCCAACAAATGAAAATTGAACACATTTTTTCAAAAATCTATGGGAGGCAGCAAAAGCAGTTCTAAGAAGGAAATTTATACTGATACAGGTGACCCTTGAAAAAAACATGAAAAATCTCAAGTAAACAATGTAAACTGTCACTGAGGGAAACTGGAAAAATAATAAAGATCACAATGGAAATAAATAAAATAGGGACGGAAAAATGAATAGAAGAGAACAATGAAATCAAGAGGAGGTATAATGAAAATGTAAACAAAATTGATGACTCTTTAGAAAGACTCATGAAGAAAAAAGAGGGCCCAAATTAAATCAGAAATGAAGGAGAAGTTAACCAATAACAAGTACAAAGGATCATAAGAGAATACTATGAACAATTATAAGCCAACAAATTAGACAACCTAGAAGAAATGAATAAATTCCTAGAAACATACATATTCCAAAACTGAATTAAGACAAAACAGAAAATCTGAACAAATTACCAGTAACATAATTGTATTAGTAATTTTAAAAGTCCCAACTTTTAAACAAAAGCCCGGGACCAAAGGGCTTCAGAGGCAAATTCTACCAAGCAAGACCAACGTCCCTAATAAACATAGATGCAAAAATCCACAACAAAATATTTGTTTCTCATTTGTTTGTCTTGTTCTTTTGTTGTTTTTGGTTTATATACCACATATCAGTGAAATCATATGGTTCTCTGCTTTTTCTGTCTGACTTATTTCGCTTAGCATTATACTCTCAAGATCCATCCATGCACAACAAAATATTAGCAAACAAATTCAACAATAAAATAAAAGGATCATACACCACAATCAAGTGGGATTTATTCCAGGGAGGCAATGATGGTCCTATAGCCACAAAACAATCACCATGATATACCACATAACAAAACATATGATAAAATCATATAATGATCTCAATAGATGCAAAAAAATTAACAAAGTCCATTTATGATAAAAACTCTCAACTCAGTGTGCATAGAAGGAACATACCTCAACATAATAAAAGTTATATATGACAAAACACAGTTAAAATCATACTCAATGGTAAAAAGCTGAAAGCTTTTGTTCTCAGATCAGGAAAAGACAAGTATGCCCATTCTCACCACTTTTAGTCAACATATTATTAGAAGTCCTAGCCGCAGGAATCTGACAAGAAAAATATATAAAAAGCATCCAAATTGGAAAGGAAGAAATAAAACTGTCACTATTTGCTGATAATATGACATTTATATACAGAAAACCTTAAAGACTCCACCAAAAAACTATTAGAACTAATAAATGAATTTAGTGAAGTTGCAGGATACAAAATTAATACACAAAAATTGGTTATGTTTTATATACTAATATATGAAAGATAAATCAATAAAAAAATCCATTTACAATTGCATCAAAAAACCCCAGAAACCTAAAAATTAATTTAACCACGGACTTGAAAGACCTTCAGTCAAAATATTGTAAGTTGATGGAAAAAAACTGAAGTTGACACAAATAAATGCAAGGATATTACAGGCTGATGGATTGGAATAATTAATATAGATAAAATATCCATACTACTCAAAGTGATCTACAATCACTTTGCATTTATTCCACACAATTCCATGCAAGATTCCATACAATTCCTATTAAAATAACAATGGTCCTTTCCAAAGAACTTGAAAATTAATTCTAAAATTAATATGGAACTACAAAAGTCCCCAAATATCCAAAGAAATCTTGAAAAAATAACAAAATTGGAGATATCATACTTCCTGATTTCAAACTATACTACACAACTATAGTAATCAAAACAATGTGGTACTGGCAAAAAGCAAAACAAAACAAAAAACAAAAAAACCAAACCACACACATAGATCACTGGAAGAGAATAGAAATTCCAGAAATAAACCCAGATGTACCTGGTCAATTAGTCTATGACAAAAGAGGCAAGAATATACAATGGGGAAAAGACACTCTCTTCAATAAATGGGGTTGTGAAAACTGGACAGCTACATGCAAAAAAAATTGGAGCACTTTTGTATACCATATACAAAAATAAATTTAAAATGTATTAAGTACCCTCATCTACCATCCCCTCCCTCTTACCCTCTGGTAACCACTAAACTATTGTCTGTGTCTATGAAGTTTTTGTTTCTTCATTTGTAGATGATGTATTACAGAACTGTACACCTGAAATCTATGTAACTTGACTAACAATTGTCACCCTAATAAACTTTAATTTTATTAAAGTTTAAATACTTAAATATTAGACAAGAAACCATACAATTTACAGAAGAAAACATAGGCAATAAGCTCTACGACATTGGCCCATGTAATATTTTCTTAGATATGTCTATCCAGGCAAGAACAATAAAAGCAAAAATATACAAGTAGGATTACATAAAACTAAGAAGCTTTTGCAGAGTGATGAAAACCATCAACACAATGAAAAGGCAACCCACTGAATGGGAGAAAGTATTTGCAAATGATATATCCAATAAAAGGTTAATATTCAAAATATATAAAGAACTCATACAACTCAATAGCAAAAAAACCCAAACAATCCAATTAAAAAACCGACAGAGGATCTGAATAGACATTTTTCCAAAGAGGACATATAGATGGCAAACAGACACATGAAAAGATGTTCAACATCACTAATTATCAGGGAAATGCGAATCAAAAACACAATTAGATAGCACACCTGTAAGATTTGCTATTATCAAAAATAAAACAAATAAGTGTTAGCAAGGAGGTCGAGAAAAGGAACCCCCCCCCCCCCCGTACACTGCTGGTTGGATTGCAAACTGGTGTAGCCACTATGGAAAACAGTATGAAGATTCCTCAAAAAACTAAAAATAGAACTTACATATGACCCAGCAATTCCACTACTGGGTATAACAAAACAAAAATAATAATTCGAAAAGATATGTACATCCCTTATGTGCAGGTTTAATTAATATTCCTGAATTTTGAATCTGTCATCTGTCAAATGGGCATAATTTCTCCCTGAAAGGGTTACTGTGGGGATTAAATAAAAATTAGTTATGGAGAAAACTCGTACCATGCCTGACACAGAATTGGTGCTCAATAAACAGTAGCTACTTTATTTAAAAATGTTAAGAAACACATAATAACCATGCTTATAGGTAAGATTATCCTGGTAGGGACCAAATTTCTGCATTGCTTGAATCATAAAAGTAGAACCACCTTTATCATCATATTAATATTACCTGGCGAAGGTTTGTGTCCAAATATGCCATTGAAGAATGCAGGCATCCTAATGCTGCCACCAATATCAGAGCCCACACCAATCACTGAGCAGGCAGCTGCCAGGGTACAGCCCTCACCACCTATGGGAAATGCAAAATGTTCCTGTTAAATAAGCAAATTAGGATACTATTTGCATGGAACACGTTTTATCATTGTTCATTTTTAACTTCTCTGTGTTTTTATTTATTTATTTTTATTTTATTTTATTTTATTTTTTTTTTAAATTTATTTTTAATTTATTGGGGGTGACAATTGTTAGTAGAATTACATAGATTTCAGTTGTGCAATTCTGTATCACATCAACTTCTCTGTGTTTTTAGATTGAAAGCGAGTCTTTTGTAGATAGCATTTATTTGGATCATGATTTTAATCTATTATACCAATCTATGTCTTTTGATTCAGGAGATTAATCATTTTACATTAGGTGTAATTACTCATAGGGAAGGACTCACTTTTGATTTTTTTTTTTAATTTTATGTCTTACAGCTTTCGTCCCTCGTTGCCTTCATTACTGATTTCCTTTGTGTGATTTTTTGTAGTGACACTATGTTTCTCTCCCTATTCCCTTTTTTGTACGTTCTACAGTTATTTTCTTTGTAGGGTACCATGGAATTATAAATTATAATTTATATGCTTTGACATCTTAAAAACACAATTCTGACTGGAGAGAGATTGTCCCTCTCTTGGATAGTCATTTCTTAGAGATAGCAAATGGCCTATCCGTAAGTGTGCCATTTATGCAAACTAACCAATCCGGAGCCATACCTCCTTTATCTGGAGGTACCATAGAAGGCATTATTGCTTTACCTCTATTATCTCAGGGCCAGATACAAGGCAACCAGAGACCACTCCTATAGTCCAAATCCCACTGAAATTATTCAAACTAGCCAATCCTAAACTGTTCACCCTGCCCTGCCTGGCCTTTCCTGCAGAAACCCCAATAAAGACTGTGGCTCAAGCATTCCCCCTGCTACTACTATCTTTTGAAGACTGACCATGCTGATGTCTTTCCCATGTGGTCTTGCATAGTTTGCTGTGCCTCCTGTCTCTAGGACCTGGGAGTATAATAAAGTTTATTTTCCTGAGCTCCTCCTGTGTCTCCTCTTGAGGCTGCACTTGACTGACCATCTCATAAAAGAACACAAAACAACATCCTAAAGTCATAACAATCTATTATAAATGTATGCCAACTTAACTTCAATTGCATACTAAAACTATGCTTTTTATGCAGCTCTCTCTCCACTTTTTGTAACTGATTTAACAAATTACATCCATATATACTGTTTATTCACTAACATAGACGTATAACTATTTTTATGATCGTATCTTTAAATATCCTGTATTAAAAAAAAAGTTGATTTTGAAGCCAAAATTTCATGAATACTGGTTGTTATATTTACTCATGTATTTCCTTTTCCAGAGAGCTTTATATTCATGTGACTTTGAATTACTCTCTAGTGTCCTTTAATTACAACTTGAAGGATTCTTTATCATTTCTTGTAGGGCATTTCTGGTGGCAATGAACTCCCCCTCAGCTTCTGTTTGTCTTGGGGTATCTTAATTCCTCCCTCATTTCTAAAGCACAGTTTTTCTGGACTTGACAGTTATTTTCATTCAACAATTTTAATATATCAATTCACTGCCTCCTTGCCGTCAAAGTATCTGCTGAGAAATCTAATGATTATTTTGTTGAGGATCTCTTCTACAAATCAGTCATTTTTCTCTTGCCACTTTAGTATTTTCCCTTTGTCTTTCAATGGTTTGATTATGTGTCTCAGTGGGGGTCTACATAGACTTATCCTATTTGCAGTTCAATTTTGCATTTGTAGATCTATGTCTTTCCTCAAATATTGGATGCTTGGGGGCCATTATTTCTTCAACTAAAATTTCCCTCACTCCTCTCCCCCTTTAAGGCATCCCATAATGCATACATTGATCTTCATGCTGATGTCTCAATGTTCCTTAGGCTCTATTCACTTTTCCTCATTCTTATTTTTTTCTTTTTGCTCCTCAGACTTGATCATTTCAAATGACCAGTCTTCAAATTCACTGATTCTCTCATCTGACTGAGTTGCTATTGAACCCCTCTTGTAAATTTTGCAATTAAGTTATATTTTTCAGTTCCAGAATTACTTTCGTTTCCCTTTTAGAATTTTGCATTCTTTTTTAATGTTCTCATTTTGTTCATATCATTTTGCCAATTTTCTTTAGTTCTTTGCCCATCTTTTGCTTTAGCAATTAGAACACATTTGATAATTCCTTTCAAGTTTTGTCTAGTAAGACCAATGCCTGTATTTCTTCACTGACAGCTTATCTCACTTCATTTTCTTCCTTTGAATGAGCCATGTTTTCCTGTTATTTTTTATTCTTCATGATTTTTGCTGAAATTTTGGCATTTGAGAAAGCATCCACTTCTCCTAGTTTTTGTAGACTTTCTCCATTCTGAGGAAGACCTTCATTAATAAGTCAGCCTTGTTCTGAGCCTTGAGATCAGCATTGGGGTGAAGGCATGAAGTCTTTTCAGGTCTTCTCTGAGAGTGAGTCTTGCCTCTGTGTGTGTGTGTGTGTGTGTGTGTGCACTTTTTTCAATTCCCCTACATGTAGTACCGTCTTTAAATATCATAATTTCCCAAACAGTCTTATGTTAGCTTATTCTTGGATCCTTGGATATTCTGTTGTATCTCTGTACATCTAACCTCTTGCCTCGGGTGCCTGCAGGTCTGTAGTTACCCTGCAGCTTTAATGAGCCATGCCTGCTCTTTCCCGTACCTTTTCCCATTCTGAGATCCAAGGTATGCTTCAGTTTCTCATCAGAGCTCGGAGTTAGGAAAAAAAGAGTGTAGCTATTCAGGAAGCCGCCATATAAGTTAGACCATTTCAAATCAGTTCTGCTCTATTCCCTATACTTACATAGAGGGAATGTTGAATGCTTCCTCTCAATCACAAATGTGATTACTTCCTCCCACATTGCCAGACTGTGGTCCAAGGTTGAGTAAAATTACTACGTAATCTACAACTATTTAGAATATGGATTGTTCTTGATTGTGCATTAATTGGTGGCTGTAGACCTTTGACTGTTTTCCAGAATTCCTTTAAAATTATGTTAGCCAGTTTCTAGTTTTTGTTTTTTTTTAAATGTTCCTATTAAGAATTGAGGACTTGGAAATAACTACTCTGCTGTCTTGCTGACATCACTGCTCCACAAATTTTGATAAGTTGTATTTCCATTTTCATTTAATTCTTCTTTCATCTGTTTATTTTTTAAAAGTGTATTGTTCAATAGCCAAGTATTTGAACTTTTTCCACCTATTGTTCTATAATTGATTTCTATTTTAATTTTATTTTTGTCTGAGACCATACTTTATGTGATTTTTATTATTTTAAATTGGTTAAGGAGTGTTTGTTTAATAGCCTAGATTGTAGTCTATTTGGTGAATGTGCCATGCGATTTTGAGAAGAATATATATTCTGCAGGTCTTGGGAAAATTATTTCTATAGATGTCAAATAGATCCAGTTGATTGATGATGCTGTTCAGTTCAAAAGTGTCCTTACTAATTTTCTGCTTACGGATCTGTCAATTATTGACAGAAGAGTGTTTAAGACAATAGCTATAATAGGGGATTCATCTATTTTTTTTTCTTAAAGTTCTATCAGTTTTTGTTTCACATACTTAAATGCTCTGTTGTTTCATACATACACATTGAGGATCTTTACGCCTTCTTGAAGAAATCACCCCTTTATCAATATGTAATGTACTCTTTGTTGCTAATAATTTTTCTTTTTCTAAAGTCTTCTTCATCTGAAATTGATAAAGTTACTTCAGGTTTCTTTTTATTAGTGCTAGCATGGTATATTTTTAACAATTTTTAATATGTGTGTCTTTATATTTAATTAATTTATTTTTAGTTTTATTTAAAAGTTTATTTAGTTTATTTTGTTGTTTTTATTATTATTTTATTCTCTTTGTATTTTAATTTGTCAGTGTCTTGTAGTCAACAGAGTTGAGTCTTTTTAATCCATTTGAGAGTATCTGTCTTCTACTTGGTGTATTTAGGCCATTGATACTTAAAGTGATTATTGATATAGTTAGATTAATATCTACCATGTTTGTTACTATTGTCTATTCATTGCCCTAGTTTTTTTCTACCTATTCTGGTTGTTATTGAGTATGTTTTATGTTTCTATTTTTCTCCTCTCTTACATATAAATTAGACTTTGGGTTTTTTTTTTTTTTTTAGTGTTTGCCCTTCTAACCCAAGTCCTCCTTCAATTAACATCAGGTTACTTGCCAAATATTGAGATTATCTTATAATAGTATTACCACTTCCCCCATCTTTCATAACATTGCTGTTTTTCATCTAATTTATCCACAGTTATAATCCCCCAGTTATTATTTTGAAAACATTTGTTATCTGTTAGATCAATTTAAATACAAAAAATAAAATATTTTACCTCCATTTATTCCTTCTTGACTGATTTTTTCTTTATGTAGATATAAGTTTCTGACCTATATTATATTCCTTCTCTCTGAAGTACTTCTTTTAATACTTCTTGCACTGAAAGTCTACTGGTGGACAACTTCACTCAAGGTTGTTTCCCCGAAAAACTTTTATTTCTCCTTGAGTTTTGAATGATAATTCTGCTGGATACATAAATGTTGGTTGGTGGTTCTTTTAACAGTTTAAATGTTTCACTCCACTCTCTTCTTGCTTACTTGGTTTCTGGTAAAATGTCTGCTGTAATTTGCCTTAGTCAGTTTGGTCTGTATAACGATGTACCATAGATTGCATGGCTTATAAATTAGAAATTTATTTCTTACAATTCTAGAGGTTAGAAAAGCAAGATAAGGGTGTCAGCATGGTTTGGTTCTGTTGAAAGCACCCTTTTGGGTTTCAAACACATGTCTTCTCATTGTATTCTAACACGGTGGAAAGAAGAATGGAAGGACACAATCAGTCCATTGCATAATAATCCTTGCAATTCTATAGGTAAAGTATATTTTTTCCTCTTGCTTCTTTCAAGATTTTTCTTTTCTCTTTGATTTTCTGCACATTGAATATGATGTCTAGGGTAGATTTTTTATTTTTTTATTTTTGGTATTTATGTTGCTTATTATTTTCTGAGCTTCCTGGATTTCTAGTTGGTAGTCTATAATTAATTTTGGGAAATTATCACTATGTCTTCAATTATTCTGTTCTTTTATCTCTTCTCTTGGTATTACCACTACGTGTATGTTACACCTTTTATAATCACACAGTTATTGAATATTTTTTTCTTTTTCATATTTTTCTTTTTGCATTTCAATTTTTGAAGTTTCTATTGATGTTTCTTCAATATCATTGAATCTTTCCTTAGCTCTGTCAAGTGTATCAATGAGCCGATCAAAGGAATTCTTCGCTTGTATCATAGTGTGCATCTCCTTTTGATTCTTTCTTAGAGCTTCCATCTCTCTGCTTACATTACACATCTGTGCTTGCATGTTGTCCACTTTTTCCATTAGTACCCTTAGCATATTAATCATAGTTGTTTTAAATTCATGGTCTGATAATTTTAACATCCCTGCCATATCTAAATCTGTCTTTTTAAACTGTGATTATGTCTTTTAACATGGCTTTAATTTGTTGTTGAAAGCCAGAAATGATATACTGAGTAAAAGGAACTGAGATACATAGACATGTGTTGTGAAATTTTATATTTATCCGGCTAGGGGTTAAGTTGTGTTTACTGTTTGCTATATCTGTGTCAGATGCTAAATTTGCATCCTTGCTTTTGTCTCCACTGTTGTCTTTGGGTTTCCCTAGAGCCGTATTATATAACACCTATGATGCACAGTTCTTTTCGTTATATTCTTGGGTTATATAGAAGTCCTATTGATATGTTGTTAAGATGTAGGGGGAGGGAAAGCATTCTATAGTCCTATGAGTATGTCTTAGTCTTTTAGTTATTTTGCACTCATGGCCTGTAACTTTAATATATGCTTCTGAGTTTTGTTTTTCCTCTTTCGTTGGGATAGGAAGCCTAGAGGGAGCTGGAGTTGGGTATTTTCCTTTCTCCAGGTTGGTTCAGTTAGTCTCTGGTAAAACCTCAGTTAGCCTCTGATAAAATAGCTTATTTAGTAATGACACATAGATTTCGGGTGTACAATTCTATATTACATCATCTATAAATCCCATTGTGTGTTCACCACCCAGAGTCAGTTCTCCTTCCATCACCATATATTTGATCCCCTTTACCCTCATCTACCACCAAGACGCATTAGAACTGATGGTCCGGCTAGGTCTTATTTTCGGGGAAACAGAGTATTTCAAGATGGCTACTTACCCCCTTCCCCTGCCAGAAGCACAAGGTGATTTTTCTCCTATCTTCACTGTGATAATCTGGTAGGGCTCCTGGCTATAACATTTATGAATGTGTTGGGGGCCCCTATATATTTTAACTTTCACACTTTCCCAAACTGAACCTCAAGCAATTGTCAATTACAGTTCAAGTTTCCCTTTCCTTGTACTGATTCTCACAGAGTTTTCTGTTTCTGCCCTTTTCTGGAATGTTCTGATTCTCTGTATCTGTCTTTATCTTCAATTTTTGAGACAGTGGTTTGCCCTGTGGCATCAATTTTCTGATGTTTCTGAGAAGAGTTGCTGATTTTCAGTTTGTTAAGCTTTTTTCCTGTTGTGGGAATGCGAGCAGGAACTTCCAAGCTCCTAACATGCCAAACCAGAAACCTGAAGTCACATTTACATTTCTAATTATCATAATAACCTTACAAGGCAGGTTTCTTTATTATGGACATTTTATAAGTTGAGGAAATTTACCCACTGAGTACCTTTATTATGTTACCAAGGTCACATAGCAAAAAAACTGTCAGTGTTCTCTTTGGCTCTAGTAACCACAAGATTAAACACTATATTTTATTAACTCACATATACATGCCTTCAGGTCTGATAAAAGCCATGTATCATAAATTCTAGTCTCTAATATACTACCTTACTCATATGTTTTCCTCTTACATCACTTATTGCTCATTCCTAATTTCCTTTGCTGGATATGTCTCCTCTTTTTAACCTTCAAATTGATGTGGTGCTGTCACGGGCCCCACTTCTTCTCCATCAAAACATACCCCGTTTTTTTTTTTTTTTTTTGCATCTACTCTTATAAGTTATAGATTACATACTCTACTATGCTTATGATAACTCCTAAACGATTTTAGCCCGGATAATTACTCTGACTTATGCACATTCAATTGGCTACTTGACACCTCCAATGGGTGCCGTATAAACATTTTACACATAACCTGTTCAAAGTGATATTCCTAAGTCATACTGCCTCCATTTGTCCTTCCTCTTCCAGTTTTCTCCATCTGAATGAATGGCTGTACCATCTCTCGAGTCAGAAATCTAGGAGTTATTTTTTTATTTTTGTGTTTATATTTATAGCCATATTCCCATAACCAATCTATCAGCAAGTCATGTTCCAGTCTACCTTTAAAATCTATCTTGTGTCCCATCTACTTTTCTTCATCTCCACAAACACTAGTTGAAGCCACTATCATTTATCTCCTGGACAACTAAAATAGACTTTTAATTTCTCTATTTGCTTCAGCTTTTGCTGCTCTACATAATCTGATCTGGACAAAACTTTTTAATTTCATTTCTGACTCCTCTCTGTCTTACTCACTACACTGGCTTTCTTTCAGTTCACTGAATACACTAAGCATCCTCCCACCATAGGCTTTTGTACTTTCTGTATTCTCTACCTAGAACATTCACTGTTTGACCCACTGCCCTCACACCCACTAAGTGGTTAGCTGTCTCTGATCCTTTGGATTTCATCATAAATGTCATCTCCTTAGAGAGGATTCCCATGACCAAATGTGCTATATTCTTGCATTAGCACAGTTTCTGGTACAAAGAACAGTTTATCAGAGCTCAGTGTCCTTACATTATTTTATCATCTTTGTGTCAAAAAGACATAGGTCTTAAGCTAAACCAACTTCATTATCTCTCTCTCTCTCTTTCTCTCTCCCTCTCTCCCCCCCAACAGAAAGGAACCAAGAGTATGAATGTTCATTGTCTACAATGTTCTTCTCAAATCCATGACAAATCTTGCAACTGACTTTACCATAAACATCTAATCATGACTTTTCCAGAAGTCTGTGCAATAGTATCTGTATACCTTCCTCATAGGAATTTACTAATTGAAATGTCCAACTCACCAGAACTTCCACCTACAATATGCCGCAAATCATATGGGTTGTTGGATCGGCCATAGATCTTGTTACTGGATTCATACCACATGCATAGCTCACTACAGTTGGTTATGCCAAGGGGAATGGCACCAGCTTCCTTCAGTAATGCCACTACAGTGGCATCTGTTTGGGAAATGGTATTACGACGATTCACAAGGCCAGAAGAGTTAGGCATTCCTGCAAAGTCCACAAGAAAAGGAAGTTAAAATGTTATCAAATAAAAATAGGAACAATTTATTGAGTACCTTCAATGAACCACCCCAGCTATTGTAAGTGATTTGATTAGTACTGATAGGTAGTATGACTTATTGGAAAGTGCACAGATTTTGGAATCAGAATTGAGTACAAATCCCATCTCTGTAGTTTACCAACTTTACAAACTGGGAAAATAACTTTCCTGATTCTCAGTTTTTACAGGAATAAATGAAATATTACAAGTAAAGTATCTGAATGTATGTAATAAATAAAAGCTATTATTACAAATTCTACCATTCAACAACCTTAACTACTAAGTACTTTTATTAATCCATCTTAGAGAATAGATTTATATAAATAAAAAGACAGAATCAAGGTCATACAGAAAAATAAAAGAGACTATAAAAGGACCAAGGTATATATGAAAATTTGGTGTAAAATTACAGTGTCATTTAGATCAGTAAGGAAAGGATGATCTTGTAAAAGTACTAGAAAACTGGTTTTCATATAAAAAATGTATATCATATCATAAACAAAAGTAAAATATAGCTACAATAAACACTGGAAGGTGGAAAACAAAGCATTAAAATATTAGAAGAAAATACATGAAAATATTTTTATAACCTCAGATTTCTGAAATGTTTTACAAATAGGACATAAAAGCAGAAATTGTAAAATATAATATTTATTCATTCAAACTATCACATAATTTTGTTCAACAAAAGAAGTCATAAACAAAGTTAAAAGACCAACAACAAACTGAAAGAAGTTATTTGCACTATAAGTATCAAAGAATGAGTATCCAAAATATATAAAGAAATTCTATAGCTCTACAACAGAAAGACAAAAACACCAATAAGAAACAGATAAAGAATATTAACAATATTAACAATAATTTCAGACAAAGAATACTGACCCAAATTAAATCAGTAAGGAGATGCCATTTTTCACCTATTGCACTGACAAAAAAAAAATTAGTTGAACAACATTACGTACTGGTAAAAACATAGAGAAATGGAACTGCTCAGATGCATACTTCTAAGAGAATATAAACTGAAAATATGCTATGGTAAGCAATGTCACAATATGTAGTCAAGTAGAAAATGTTTCATATTTTAGGAACCAGGAATCCCAATATTACACATACTGCCATGAAAAACTATCACACATATGTATATTGTTTATAATGGGAAAAAATAGAAACTATCTAAGAAGGATAAAGGAAAATAGATTGTAATTTATTCATAGAATGATAATTATCAGAATAATAAATAAGCTGAAGATACACATACAGGTATTGATAATCCCAAACATAATTTTGAGGTTAAAAAACCCCACCACAACACAATATAGAAGATGTACAGCATGCCAAAATTGACGCAAAAATTAAGAGCAGACACGATATTTATTATTTAGTGTTGAATTGATAAGCACATGAAAATATTACGAATATATTTGAAAGATAAAATAACAAATTTAGGATAGTCGTTATTTCTGCTGTTTGGGGGGGGGAGAAAAGCGAAGGCACATGTACGTTGGGATGAGAAACAAAGTACACAGAAAATTTTTCTGTACTATCTTTCTCTAGTTAAAAAGAAAAATAATTAGCCCACAGGGAAATGCAAATTAAAACCAAAAAGAGATATCATATTATAGCCACTAAGATGGCCATAACAAAAAAAGACAATAATGGGGTGGCCAGATGGCCCAGTTGGTTAGAGCACGAGCTCTGAACAACAGGGTTGCTGGTTCGATTCCCACATGGGCCACTGAGCTGTGCCCTCCACAACTAGACTGAAGACAACGAGCTGCTGCTGAGCTTCTGGAGGGGTGGCCAGTTGGCTCAGTTGGTTAGAGTGCAAGTTTTCAACAACAAGGTTGCCGGTTCAATTCCCGCATGGGACGGTGGGCCGTGCCCCCTGCAACTAAAGACTGAAACTGGTGACTGGACTTGGAGCTGAGCTGTGCCCTCTACAACTAGATTGAAAGACAACAACTTTGAACTGCTAGGCCCTGGAGAAACACACTGTTCCCCAATATCCTCCAATTAAAAAAAAAAGACAATAACAAATGTTGGTGAGGATGTGGAGAAATGGGAACCCTCATACACTTTCAGTGGTAATGTAAAATGGTATAGACATTTTCAAAAAAAAAAAAAAAAAAAGAAAGAAATTTGCAGATACTCAAAATGTTAAACATAAAGTTGTTAAATGATGAAGCAATTAAACTCTTATATATATAACCATGAAAACTGAAAACATATATTCCCACAAAAGGCTTGTACACAAATGTTTGTAGCAGCATTTCTCATAAGATCTAAAATGAGAAAATACACAGTTTCCATCAAACTGAATGGATGAACAAAATGTCATATAGCTATATAATGGAATACTATTTAGAAATAAACAGTAATGAAGTACTAACATATGTGATAACATGAAAGAACCTAAAATCATCATGATATGTGAAAGGCGTTCTTTCAAAACACCATGTATAATATGATTCCATTTACAGGAAATATCCATAAAAGGCAAATTCATAAAGACAGAAAGTAGTTTATTGATTGCCTGGAGTTGGGGGTGGGAACAGAGAATATGTATAAATGATATGAGAGATTTTATTGAGGAACAATAAATGTTCTAACACATTATGGTAATGATGCACAACTTATTAAATTTATTAAAAGTCATTGAGTTTTTTTTTAAAGTTTATTGGGGTGACAATTGTTAGCAAGGTTACATAGTTTGTACACTTTAACGAGTTGATTCTATTGTATGTAAATTACGCATTTAAAAAAGAATGGGGAGAACTGCTGGTCAGGATGGTGGAGTGGGTGCTTGCCTCCTCCTATGATCACATCACAATTACAACTAAATTATAGAAAAATCACCCTTGAGAACAACCTGAATACTAGATGAACAGAACTCTTATAATAAAGGATATAAAGAAGAAGCCACATTGAAACTTGTAGAAGGGGTGGAGACCTGAAACAGATTGGTTCCACACCCACATGTAGTGGTTAAGAATCAGAAGGGATATCTTGGCTGTGGAGGTCCCCACTGAGGAGGGGTCCCAACCCCACACTGGCTTCCCCAGCCCAGAGGACTAGTGCCAGGAGGAGGAGGAGTCACCATAACACCTGGCTGTGAAAATCAGCAGCGACTCAGTCTGGGTGAGACAGAAGGCCTGTAGCACAGACTCACTCACTCACAAGCACTCACCATAAGCTTCAGAGAAGATACAGAAGCTCAAAAACTGCCAGGGACATATGGGAAGGATCTGAATGGTCTGGCTGCAGGGCAAGGGCTGGAGGGGCAGCTCTCTTTGGGACTAAAGTGCTGGCTAGCACCATTGTTCCCTTGTTGAGCACCCCCCGCCCCCCACACACAGCCTGCAGATGCAGGTAGGCACCAAATCCTAGTCTCCATTAACTTAGCTAACACTGCTTTCACCTCAACCTGGTGATTCTCTGAGACCATACCCCACTCAATTCAAGTGCCTGACCCAAACCTCTTTCAAAGGCTAAACAACACAAGTAGCCAACCTGGGCCTACTGTAGACTTTCCTAAAATTGATCAAACGTCCACAAATCCTAAACAAGCAGCAGTTGACCTCGGCATGCCCTGGACCTCTTGCTAAGTGGTCCCAAGCCTGGCATTAGAGGTAGCGGGCCTCAGTTCACAGCATAACCACTCGCAGGTGCCTCCAAGCTCAGCACAGGAAGGTACCAACCACAGATCACTTTGTAGCTCCTATCAGGTGGTCCCAGGCCAGACACAGGCAGCAGCTGACATTGGACTGCACTGGAACCCCTCTGAAGAAGCTACAGAACCAACATACCTGGTGGCTGGCTTCAGACCACGCCAGAATACCACCCAATTAGTGCCACAAACAATATACCTACAGGGTGTGCTATGTAGGCACCAGAGCCCTGCTAAAGCAAAGACTGCTCCATGGGTCAACTGATTTCTCAACAGAAAGTCTGCAGGCCAGAATGGATTGGCATGAAGTATTCAAAGTGATGAAAAGCAAGGACCTACAATCAAGATTACTTTACCCAGCAAGGCCATTATCTAGAATTGAAGGAGAGATAAAGCGCTTCCCAGAAAAGAAAAAAAAAAAAAAGCAAAAGAAATTAATCACCACCAAACCAATATTACAAGAAATGTTAAAGGGGCTTCTTTAAGAAGAAGATGAAAAAATTAAAAATATATGTATAGGAAAATATTGCAAAGAAAAAATTCTCACTGACAAAGGCAAACACATAATAAAAGCAATGGATCAACAAATACCAAAGCTACTATATAGGTTAAAAGGCAAAAGTAGGACGATCACGTGTAATTACAAGAGGAAATTAAGGGATACACACATACACATAAAATAAGTAAAAAAATAATAACAAAAACATAAATGTAGAAGGACTGAGTTAAAATGGTACTTATTTTAGAATGTGTTTGAATTTAAGCAACCATCAACTTAAAATAGACTTCTATAAAAATAGCTTGGCATATATGAAGCACATGGTAACCAAAAAACCAAAAATCTATAAGACATATACAAGAAATGAAGAGAATGGAATACAAACACAACACTAGAGAAAGCCATCAACATACAAGGGAAGAGAGCAAGGTAATAAGAAAGGAACAGAGCAGAATAAAAAAAAAATCAGAAACAATTAATAAAATAGCAATAACTACATACCTATCAATAATTACTTTAACTGTAAATGGATCAAATGATCCAATCAAAAGACAAATGGATAAAAAAGATGTGGTACATATATACAATGGGATGTTACTTGGCCATAAAAAAGAATGAAATCTTACCATTTGCAACAACGTGGATAAACCTAGAGGGTATTATGCTTTGTGAAATGAGTCAAACTGAGAAAGACAAATACCCTATGATCTCACTTATACGTAGAATCTAAGAACAAAATAAATGAACAAAACAAAAAACAGACTCATAGATGCAGAGAACAAACTGATGGTTGTCAGAGGGAGAGGGTTGGGGAACTGGGTGAAAAAGGTGGAGGGATTATGAAATACAAATTGGTAGTTACAAAACAGTCATAAGGATATAAAGTACAGTATAGAGAATATAGTTAATAATATTGCAACAACTATATGTAGTGCCAAATGGGTACTAGACTAATTGGAGGGATCACTGCATAAATTATGTAAATGTCTAACCACTGTCCCATACACCTGAAACTAATATAAAATATTGAATGTCAACTGTAACTGAAACACATTTTTAAAAAGAAGTACAAATTGGTAATTGCAAAAGAGTCATAGGCATTTCAAGTACAGCTTAGATAATGTAATCAATAATATTTTAATAACTATACAGTGGTACCTCGGTTTTCAAACTTAATCCGTTCCAGAAGTCCGTTCAAGTTCTGAAACGTTTGAAAACCGAGGTGCGGTTTCCCCATAGAAAGTAATGCAAAATGGATTAATCCATTCCAGACCTTTAAAATCAACCCCTAAAACTGC
This sequence comes from Rhinolophus ferrumequinum, assembly GCF_004115265.2. Taxonomy (NCBI): domain Eukaryota; kingdom Metazoa; phylum Chordata; class Mammalia; order Chiroptera; family Rhinolophidae; genus Rhinolophus; species Rhinolophus ferrumequinum. The sequence goes on along the minus strand of NC_046284.1, from coordinate 4,929,162 downwards.
ATATTTAGCATGAATTTTACTATCTAATGATACCATAGATCCACAAAATTTACAGCGTTCGTAAACTGAAATGTTTGTCAACAGAGACGTTCGAAAACAGAGGTACTACTGCATATGGTGTCAGTTGGGTGCAAGTCTTATTGGGGGATCACTTCATAAATTATACAAATGTCTAACCACTATTCTGTATACTTGAAAATGATATGATATTGAATGTCAACCATAATTGAAAAAAAATTAAAGAATGAGGAATGACTTCAACATCATAGTGGCATAAGTCATTTTTCTTTTCTCTCCCCCCTTTTTAAACAACTAATTAAACATCCATAACTGGACAAAGTGCCTCTGTAAATTACACGATGGATCACAGAAGGTTTCTAGCCCAACTGTGCACCCCAAAATAAACAAACTGAACCTGAGTAAGGGCTGTGGATCCAAGGGAGTCAGCAAACCTACCCCACCCTCATTTGTCCTGATCTGAGGGAGAATAAGTACCTACAGAGTGTGAAACTGGGCAGATACCCATAGGTGAGAGTGAATTTGTGGAAGTCCAGCCTGCATGAGGGGATATTCCAGCACACTATCAGAGCAGGCTAACTTAGAAGAAACTGATAAATTTCTAGAAGCATACAGCCTACCAAGACTAAATCAGGAAGAATTACAAAATCTAAATATATCAATAGTGAGTAAAGAGATTGAATCCTTAATGGAAAACCCCCCAACACAGAAAAAACATAAGTCATCACAGCTTCACTGGCAAATTCTACAAAACACGTAAAGTAGAATTAATGTCAATCCTTCTCAAACTCTTGCAAAAAAAATTGAAAAGGAGGGAATACTTCCAAACTCATTCTACAAGGCCAGAATTGTCCTGATACAAAAGCCAGATAAAGACACTAAAAGAAAACTATAGATCAATATCCCTTATGAATACAGATGCAAAAATTCTCAAAATATAATAGCAAGCCAAATTCAAGAAAGAACTAATTAAAAGGATTATACACTATGACCAAATGTGATTTATGCAACAATGTTTCAACACATGCAAATCAATAAATGTAACACTTGCCATTCATAGGATGAGATATAAATATAACATGATCATTGCAATAGATGTAGAAAAGGCATTTGACTAAATAAACATCAATTTATTATTAAAAACCTCAACAGACCAGGTATAGAAGGAATATATCTCAACATAATAAAGGCCATGTACCACAAATCAACAGATAACATTATACTCAATGGTGAAAAATTAAAAGCTTTCCACTAAGATCAGGATCAAGACAAGTATGCCAACTCTCACAACTCTTACTCACTATAGTACTGGAAGTTTTAGCTAGAAAAATTGTATAACACAAAGAAATAAATGACTTCCAAATTGAAAAGGAAGAAATAAAACTGTTGCTGTTTGCAGATGTATCATTTTGTATATAGAAAATCTCAGATACAATAAAAAATCTGTTGAAACCGCTCAGCAATTTCAACAAAGTTTTAGAATATAAAATCAACATATAGAAACTATTGCATTTCTATACACTAATAATGAAACATCCAAAGGAAATAAAGAAAATTATCCAAAGCAAAATAGCATCAAAAACAATAAAATACCTTGGAAGAAATTTAACCAAGGAATTGAAAGATCCATCCAATTAAAACTACAAGATTTCAATAAAAGAAACTGAAAAAGACACAAATAAAAGACATCCCATGTTCATGGAATGGAAAATTAATACTTTTTTAAATGTCCATACTAACCAAAGCCATCTACAGATTAAATGGAATCCATATCAAAATTCTAATGAGATTTTTTACAGAAATAGAAAAAAAGCAATCGTAAAATTTGCATATAACCACAAACAACCATTAATAGACAAAGTAATCCTGAGACAGAACAAAGCAGGAGTAATCACACTTTCTGATTTGAAATTATAAGCCTATAGAAATAAAAACATATGAAAATAGCTTAAAATAGACACATAATAGAGAGCCCAGAATTAAACCCCTGTGCATATGGTCAACAAATATTCAACCAAGGCCCAAGAGTACACAATGGAGAAATGATAGTGTCTTCAACAAATGGTATTGGGAAAACTGGATAAACACATCAGAACAATGAAATTGGAACTCTATCTTATACCACTCAGAAAAAATAACTCATAATGAATCAAAGACTTAAACTTATGACCTGATACCATAAAACTCCTAGAAGAAAACAGGGAAGAAGCTCCTCAACATTGGTCTTGACAATCATTTTTGAGCTATGCCACCAAAATTACAAACAGAAGCAAAAATTAGCAAATGAGATGATATCAAACTTAGAAGATACTGCACAGGAAAAGAAAGAATTAAAATGAAAAGATGACCTACAGATCAGAGAAAATTTTTGCAAATTATATATTGGATAAGGGATTAATAGTCAAAATATATAAAGAACTATATATGACTCAGGAACAACAAATAACAATTTAGAAATGAACAGAGGAACTAAATCAACATTTATTTTTCAAAGGAGACATCCAAATGCCCACTAAGCCCATGAAAAGATGCTCAGTATCAGGGAAATGCAAAAAAAAACCACAAGATATTGCATCACACCTGGTATAATTGCTACATATCACCAAGAAGGCAAAAGATAGCAAGTGTTGCTGAGGATGTGGAGATAAAGTGAACCCTTGCGCACTGTTGGTGGGGATGTAAATTGGTTCAGACATATGTGAAAGAGTATGGGGTTCCTCAAAAAATTTAAAATAGATCTACCATATGATCCAGCAATTCAACATCTGGGTATATACCCAAAGGAAATAAAAACAGAATATCAAAGAGATGTATACACTTCCACATTTATTGTAGCATCATACCCCTTATCTAGATTCTTCAGTTAATAATTTTCCACATTTGTTTAATTTTTCTGTCCCATTTTCATGGTCTCCTGACTATCTCTTTTCTATTTCCTCTCCTTCTCCCTCCTTTCCCCTCTCTCTTTTCTTTTTCTCCCTCTTTCTCTCTTCCTCTCTGTTTTCTGAACCATTGAGAACAGGCTGCATATTAACAACTGAAGAATCTAGATAAGGGGTATATTAGAATTCTTGATGTTGTTCTGGAAATTTTTTATAAGTTTGAAATTATATTCATATGAAAAGTTTTTTCACCTTATTGAGGTATAATTTACAAGTAAAATAGTTCCAATTTAATATATGTGCTGCCGAAGAAAGCACAGTAAAATTGTATATATTTAAAGTATACAACATAATAATACACATATACACTGTGAGATATTTACCATGTCAAGTTAATTAGTATATCCATCACCACACTGAGCTATTTTTTGTAAGAATGCTTAAGATCTACTTTCAGTAAATTTCAAGAATGCAATATTGTTATTAATTATAGTCACCATACTGTACATTAGATCCTCGAAACTTGTTCATCTTGTAGCAACTGACAATTTTCCCCACACCCACCTCCTGGGAACCACCATTCTTCTCTCTGTTTCTAGAAGTTTGAGTTTCTCTGTCTGGTTTATTTAACTGAGCATACTGCCCTCAAATTTCATCCATGTTGTTACGAATGGCAAGACTGCCATTTTTTATGCATAAGTAATATTCCAGTGTGTGTGTGTGCATGTGTGTGTGTGTGTGTGTGTGTGTGTGTGTGTGTGTGTGTATTCCATTCAACTGTCCATGGACACTTGCACTTAGGCTGTTCCCGTACCTTGGCTATTGCGAATAATGTTGCAGTGAATATGGGAGTGCAAATGTCTCTTCAGGATACTAATTTTGTTTTCTTGAGATATATAGCCAGATATGGAAAAAAAAAGACGCATTAGAGCTGATTGTCCGGCTAGGTCTTATTTTCGGGTATCTACATTTCCCAGCACTACTTATTGAAGAGACTATCATTTACCCATTCAGTTTTCTTTGCACCCTTCTCAGAGATTAGTTTACCATATATGCATAGGTTATTTCAGGCCTCTTGGTTCTGGTCCATTATTCTATGTATCTGTTTTTATACCTGTATCATACTGCTTTGATTAAAATAACTTTGTAATATAGTTTGAAATCAGGAAATGTGATGCATTCAGGGTCTTTTTTTGTTTCCATATAAATTTTAGGGCTTTTGTTCTCTTTGTTTGAGAAACACAATTAAAATTTAGACACTGATTCCATTGAATCTGTAGATTGCTTTGGGTAGTACGGTATTATAACAATATTAATTCTTCTAATCCAAGTACGTGGGATCAATTCTCATTATTTGTGTCTTTTTCATTTTTTTCATCAGCTTACAGCTTGTTCACCTCCGTGGTTACATTTATCTCTAAATATTTTATTAATTTTGATGCAATTGTAAATGTGATTGCTTTCTCAAATTATCTTAAGATAGTTTGTTAGTGTATAGAAACACAACTGATTGTTGTATATTGATATTGTATCCTGTAACTTTACTGAATTTATTAGTTCTCAGCGTTTTTTTTTTTTGTGTGTGTGTGTAATCCTTAGTGTTTTCTAAATGTAAGACCATGTCATCTGCAAACAGACAATTTCACTACTTTCTTTCTGATTTCGATGCCTTTTGCTTATTTTTTTTCTGTGTAATTGCTCTGCATAGGTATTATGCTGAACAGAAGTCTAAAGATTGGGTCTCCTTTTCTTGTTCCTGATCTTAAGGAAAAGCTTTCAGCTTTGACACGATTAAGTATAATGTTAGCTGTGGGCTTATGATATGATCACCTTTATTATGTTGAGAAACATTTCTTCTGTATTTAAATTGTTGAGAGTTTTATATAATGAAAGGATGTGAAATTTTCTCAAATTCTTTTTCTGTATCTATTGAGATTATAACATGATTTTGATCTTTCACTCTCTTGATGTGATGTATTACATTTATGGATTTGCTTATTTTGAACCATCTTTGTATACCAGGGATAAATCCCATTTGATCATGGTGTCTGATCCTTTTTAAGTACTGTTGGGCCTGGTTTCCTAGTATTCTGTTGAGGATTTCTGCATCTGTATTAAGCAGGAGTATTGGCTTATAATTTTTTTCTTGTATTTTCCATGTCTGGCTTTGGCATCAGGTTAATGTTATCCTCATAAAAAGCATTTTTAAATGTCACCTGCTCTTCAGTTTTTAAGAAGAATTTGAGAAGGATCGGTGTTAATATAATTAAAAAAATATTTGATAGAAAAAAAAAGGAAGTCATATGTCCCTGGACTCTTCTTTATTGGGAGATTTTTTGACTACTAGTTGAATTCCACGATGAGTTATAGGTCTACTCTGATTATTTCTTTATGATTCAGGGTTGGTAGGTTGTATGTTTCTAGGGATTTATCCATTTTGTCTAGGTTATCCAATTTGTTGGCAGATAATTTTTGATACTAATCCCCTATGATCCCTTACATTTCCGTGTTATCAGTTGTAATGTCTTCTCTTTCATTTCTGAATTTATTGATTTGGTCTTCTGTCGTTTTAGTCTAGCTAAAGATTTTTGGTATCTTTATTAAAAAAATCAAAATTATATGAGGTCAGACAATTAAGTTCACAAACTCATCCTAGAAAAAGTGCTACATACCCCTTTGCGGAATATCACTATGGTCACCTTCGAAGCACTACCCTTGGGAAGCTATGCACCAATGCCAGTGCCTAGTACATCCTTCAAAGCAATTTTGGAGCTCTTTTTCTGGAATGGCCATCAGAGCTGTTGTTGTATTACCCTTGATGTCCTGAATGTCATCAAAATGTCTTCCTTTCAGTATTTCCTTTATCTTTGGCTAAGAAAAGAAGTCATTGGGGCTAGATCAGGTGAGTAGGGAGGATGTTCCAATACAGTTATTTGTTTACTGGCTCAAAACTCCCTCACAGACAGTGCCTTGTGAGCTGGTGCACTGTCGTGATGCAAGAGCCATGAATTGTTGGTGAAAAGTTCAGTAGTCTAACTTTTTCATGCAGCCTTTTCAGCACTTCCAAATAATAAACTTGGTTCAATGTTTGTCCAGTTGGTACAAATTCATAATGAATAATCCCTCTGATATCAGAAAAGGTTAGCAACCATCATTGCAAAAAGTTCGCAAACTTAATTGTCAGACCTTGTATTTTCCTTCTTTCTTTCTTTCTTCTTCTTTCTTCCTTTCTTTCTTTCTTCTTTCTTTCTTTCTTTCTTTCTTTCTTTCTTTCTTATTTCTTTTTCTTTTTTTCTTTTCTTTCTCTCTCTCTCTCTCTCTCTCTCCTCTCTCTCTCTCTTTCTTTCTTTTCTTTCCTTTTCTTTCTCTTAATTAAAGTTTATTGGAATGACAACTGTTAGTAAAGTTACTTAGATTTTAGGTGTACAATTCTGTAATACATCATCTATATATCAATTATGTGTTCACCACCCAGAGTCAGTTCTGTTTCCATCACCATATATTAGATCCCCTTTACCCTCTACCACCCTAATACCCCTTACCCTCTGTTAACCATTAAACTATTGTCTGTACCTATAAGTCTTTGTTTCTTCATTTGTTTGTCTTATTCTTTTGTTGTTTTCAGTTTTATATCCCACATATCAGTGAAATCATATGATTCTCTACTTTTTCTGTCTGACTTATTTCGTTTAGCATTATAATCTCAAGATCCATCCATGTTGTCGCAAATGGTATTATTTCATCTTTTCTTACGGCAGAATGGTATTATATTGTGTATATATGCCACATCTTCTTTATCCATTCATCTATTGAAAGACACTTTGGTTGTTTCAATGTCTTGGCCACCGTAAATAAAGCTGCAATGAACATTGGAGTACATTTCTTTATGGATAAATGTTTTCAGATTTTGCGGTAGATACCCGCAAAGGAGAGGGATTGCTGGGTCATATGGTAATTCTATTCTTAATTTTTGGAGGAACGTCCACACTGCCTTCCATAACGGCTGCACCAGTCTGCATTCCCACCAACAGTGTATGAGGGTTCCTTTTTCCCCACAGCATCTCCAACACTTGTTATTACCATGTTTCCCTGAAAATAAGACAGGGTCTTATATTAATTTTGGCCTCAAAAGATGCATTATGGCTTATGTTCAGGGGATGTCATCCTGAGAAATCATGCTAGGGCTTATTTTCCGGTTAGGTCTTATTTTCGGGGAAACATGGTATTTGTTTGTTGATGATAGCCATTCTAATTGGTGGGAGGTGATATCTGGTGTGGTTTTTACCTGCATTTCTCTGATGGTTAGTGATGTTGAGCATTCTTTTCATGTTTATTGGCCATTTGTATGTCCTCTGGAAAAATGTTTCTTCAGGTCCTCTGCCCATTTTTTAGTTAGATTGTTTTTGTTTGTTTGTTTGTTTGTTGTTGAGTTTTATGAGTTCCTTATATATTTTGGATATTAGCCCCTTATCGGAGGCACCGTTTGCAACAATCATCTCCCATTCGGTTGGTTGCCTCTTTATTTTGTCAATGGTTTCTTTTGTTGTGCAGAAGATTTTAGTTTCATATAGTCCCATTCATTTATTTTAGCTTTTACTTCCCTTGCCTTTGTCATCAAATTCATAAAATGCTCTTTGAACTCAAGGTCCACAAGTTTAGTACCTATGTTTTCTTCTATGCAAATTATTGTTTCGGGTTTTAATGTTTAGGTCTTTGATCCATTCTGAGTTAATTTTGGTAGACAGTGACGGATAGCAGTCTAGTTTCATTCTTTTGCATGTGGCTTTCCAATTCTCCCAGCACCATTTATTGAAGAGGCTGTCTTTTCTCCACTGTGTGTTTTTAGCTTCTTTGTCAAAAATTATCTGTTCATATTTATGGGGGTTTATATCTGGGTTCTCAATTATATTCCATTGGTCGGGTGTGTCTGTTTTCTGCCAGTACCATACTGTTTTGATTATTGTTGCCCTGCAGTACAAGCTGAAGTCAGGGAGTGTGATAATGCCAGCATTGTTCTTTTTTCTTTGGATCGCTTTGGCTATTCGGGGTCTTTTGTGGATCCATACAAATCTGGTGATTTTTCGTTCTATTTCTTTTAAAAATGCCATTGGGATTTTGATGGGGGTTGCATTAAACCTGTCTATTGCTTTAGGTAATACGGCCATTTTAATAATGTTGATCCCTCCAATCCCTGAACATGGAATCTTTCTTCATTTCTTTGTTTTCTTCAATTTCTTTTAAAAATGTCATATAGTTTTCAGTATACAGGTCTTTCACATCCTTGGTTAAGTTTATTCCTAGGTATTTTATTCTTTTTGTTGCAATTGCAAAAGGAAATGTTTTTTTTTTTAAATTTCTTTTTCTGAGATTTAATTGTTAGTATATAGAAGTGCAATGGACTTCTGTACATTGATTTTGTAGCCGGTAAATTTACTGTATTCATTTATTGTTTCTAACAGCTTTTTGGTGGAGTCTTTAGGGTTTTCTATATATAGCATAATGTCATCTGCAAAAAGTGACAATTTAACTTCCTCATTCCCAATTTGAATGCCTTTTATTCATTTATCTTGCCTGATTGCTCTGGCTAGGACTTCCAATACTATGCTGAAAAGCAGAGGTGATAGGGGACAGCCCTGTCATGTTCCTGAACATAGAGCAAAGGGCTTCAGTTTTTCAGTTAATTATATTAGCTAAGGGTTTGTCATATTTGGCCTTTATTATGTTAAGGTATTTTCCTTCTATACCTCTTTCAGTGAATGTTTTAATCATAAAGGGATGTTGTATCTTGTCAAACTCTTCTTCTGCATCTATTGATATAATCATATGATTTTTGTCCTTTATTTTGTTATGTGGTGTATCACATTTATCGATTTGTGTATGATAAACCATCCTTGTTCCCCTGGGATGAACTCCACTTGATCGTGATGTATAATCTTTTTAATGCATTGTTGCATTCGATTGGCTAGAATTGTGTTTAGGATTTTAGCATCTGTATTCATCAGAGATACTGGTCTGTAATTTTCTTTTTTTGTGTTATCCTTACCACGTTTTGGTATCAGGGTAAGGTTGGCCTTATGAAACGAGTTGAAGAGTATTGTCTCTTCTTCAATTTTTTGGAAGAGTTTGAGTAGGACAGGTAGTAGACCCTCTTTGAATGTTTGGTAGAATTCACTAGTGAAGTCATCTGGTCCCGGACTTTTGCTTTTGGGAAGGTTTCGGATGACTGATTCAATTTCCTTACTGGTGATCGGTCTATTTAGATTTTCCAGTTCTTCGTGATTCAGTCTAGGAGGCTATCTGTTTTTAAGAACTTGTCCATTTCTTCTAGGTTATTGAATTTGGTGGCATATAGTCCTTCATAGTATTCTTGGATAATCCTTTGTATTTCTGTGGCATCCGTGATACCTTCCTCTCTTTCATTTCTGATTTTGTTTATTTGTGTCTTTTCTCTTTTTATTTTAGTGAGTCTAGCCAAGGGTTTGTCAATTTTATTAATTTTTTCAAAGAACCAGATCTTTGTCAAATTAATTTTTTTCTATTGTCTTTTTGTTCTCTATTTCATTTAGTTCTGCTCTGATTTTTATTATTTCCTTCCATTCTGACTTGGGGTTTCATTTGTTCTTCTTTTTCTAGTTCCTTAAGGTGTAACCAGAATTTGTAGTTTCAAATTGCTAAGTCTTGCATTCGTCCTTCTTGCCTGTTATTTTTAAATATCTATTTCATTTACTGCTACTTTGATTTTGTTACTTTCTTCCTTTTGGAAACCTAGAGTTAATTTGTTTTCCTTTTTCTACTTTCATAAGGTTTAACATTAGGTTGTTTATTTGGTATCTCTGCTTTTTTCTTAATATAGGTATTTATTGCTGTAATCTTCCCTTTTTACAATTACTTTTTATACATCTCATACATTTTGGAACATTGGGTTTCCTTTTCATTTGTCTCAATATTTTAAAAACTATTTTTCGTTTGATCTTTTCATTGACCCATTAGTTGTCTAGGAGTGTGCTGTTTAATTTCCACATGTTTGTGAATTTTCCAGCTTTCCTCCTCTTATAGATTTATAGTTTCATACCATTGTGATTGGAAAAGATAGTTGACAGTATTTAAATCTTCTTGAGTTTGTTAAAATTTGTTTTGTGGGGTGGCCAGATAGCTCAGCTGGTTAGAGAACAACTGTTAACAACAGGGTTGCCAGTTTGATTCCCACAGGCCAGTGAGCTGCGCCCTCCACAACTAGATTGATGACAACAAGGTGCTGCTGAGCTGCTGGTGGGGCAGCCTGATGGTTCAGTTGGTTAGAGGGCGAGCTCTTAACAAGGTTGCCAATTCAATTGCCGCATGGGATGGTGGGCTGCACCCCCCTGCAACTAAAGATTTAAAATAGTGACTAGACTTGGAGCTGAGCTGCACCCTCCACAACTATATTGAAGGACAGCAACTTGATTTGGAGGTGATGGGCTGTGGAAAAACACACTGTTCCCCGATATTACCCAATAAAAAATTTTAAAAAAGAAAAAAACAACGAACTTGTTTTGTGACCTAACACATTAGCTATTCTGGAGAATGTTTCATGTGTAGTTGAGAAGAATGTGTATTCTGCTATTGTTGAGTTGAGTGTTCTTCCTATATCTGTTAGGGCAATTTGGTCTAAAGTTAGTTCAAGTCCATTTTTTCCTTATTAATATTCTGACTGGATGACCTATCAAGTTTTGAAATTGTGGTATTGAAGCCCCTATTATATTGCTTGCTGTCTATTATTTCTTTCAGATTGGTTAATATTTGATTCATATACCTAAGTGTTCCTATGTTAGGTGCATATAATTTTACAATTGCACATCCTCTTAATAAAATGACCCATTTATCATTATTTTTCATTTGGCATTGAAGACCTCCCTTTAACATTTCCTATAGTGCAGGTCTAGTTGTGAGGAACTCCCTCAGCTTTTCTGTCTTGGAAAGTATTTAGCTCTCTTTCATTTTTGAATAATAGTTTTTCAGGGTAAATTAGTTGGCATGAGGCTGGAGGTTCCCTCCCCCAAGCACTTTTTACTTATCATCCCACTCTCTCCTGACCTGTAAGGGTTCTGCCAAAAATTTGCTTATAGCCTTATGGGAGTTACCTTGGTTGAGATGAGATTTTTTTTTTGGTCTTGCTTTTAAAATTATCTTTTTAAAAAATTTTTTGATAATTTTGATAACTTTATTGGGCTGTATGATACAACCCAAAGAGGACTTCACTGAGACACATTATAATAAAATTATCAAAAATTAAGAAAAACAAAGATAATTGTAAAACATCTGGGATTTTCATTTACTTTTAAGGACGGCTGGAAATTATAAAATAAGAATTGCATTATAGAGAAAGCACAGGCTTATATCAGCGTCCTGGCTTAGCTCTAGTCAAGCTACTTTAGGGTCATGAGCCTCAATTAATTTTCTTGGAAAATCAGATAATAATAATATTCTTGTAGTCTCCTTTGAGGATTAACGGGCTCTGAGCATAGCCCCTTGTATGCTTTATAGTTCTAACAGATGATGGCCACTATTGTCTCTCTTCCCAATGGAACTTGCAGAATATTTCTCCTCAATTCAAAAATGAAGAAGTAACTTATGTTAGCCTTTCCCTTTGGTAATATATTTTTTTCCAGTTCATAACTTCAGAAAATATATGCCATTTGTGAATTCAACCCAAGCATCTAAATAAAGAAAATGCAAAGAACAGTACCTTGTAGCTGGAAAGCTTCTTTTACTGTCAAAGGAACCCCAAGGAAGGGCCATTTCTTTTCCAGGGTGGCATCATCTTCCTGCTTCTCTGCAAGCTTTGTATCTACAGCATGAGCCTCCTTCTTAGCTTCCTCAAACCTTGAAAAAAATGAAACAGAGCTACATGAAGCACATAAAGTAGCCATCTACCCAGCTTTATTAAAAGAACATAGATTAGCATTATTCAAATTGATATACTTGTCAAGATATTTATAAAGCTTACCCTTTGAACCAGTGATTCTTCTTTCAAAAATTCATATAAAGTACAATAATCCAACATACTAACAAAATACATACAGAAAGATGGTCAGTGAATCATTATTTGTATTGGAAAACATGTGAAAGTAACCCATTACCAAATAAGTTATTATAGATAACTATTTTGGACAATTGTACAGTCAATAATAGTGATATTTTTTCTAAAAGCTTTACTGTTCTTTGAAAATTTTTATAATGTATACTGATTTCATTTAAATGAAAAGAGGAGGTTACAATGTTGTGTTTCTAGACTAATCTCAATAATATGAAAAATACACATGTATTTGCAAACAAACCAAATATTAACAGTAAATGACCACTTTTTGGTGCTATGATTATGGGTAAATTATTTTTGTCCTTTTTCTGCTTTTTGCAATTATTCTTCAATAAGTATATATTACAGAAATGCTCAGAAACATACAATTAAATCAATGTTCCTAAAATAACACAATTCCAGTGTATGTGGCAATACAATTACTAAACGACATAATGCCAATAGAATTTCTCAGTGTTTCAAACAGTAATTCTTCAAAATAGGAATTTCAAACCCTCTAAATAAACTGCCATGCAACTTAAAAAATAATTTTCATAAATAATTATTGGGCTCACTGGAAGCAGTAATGATGTCTATTATTTCAACAAATATTCAAAATATTCAATAAAAATAAGTGTATAAAGTCTATGCCTTCAAAACAAACAAAAATTCTGGAGCTATTATTTCCTACGTCTGTGATCTATACAAGTTCTTTCACTAGATTTCAGTTGCCTCCATTGTAAATTTGGGATATTTACCTAGCCGGGTGGTTGTGAGAATGCAGTTAGAAAATGGATACAAAGTAGAGTTGGGAGTCCCTAAGGAGGATTTATCACTTCCAGGTATACAAGATAATATGCCAGAGAAGGAAGACATATGAAGTCTAGAGTGTGCCAGGATAATAAATGATGATGACAATGATGATGATGATGGATGATGATATGTAACAATCATTAATATGTGCCAGGCACTGCTCTGAACACCATACAATCACTCAATCTTAACAACCATGTGACATAGGTATCATTATTGTATACAATTTACACATGAGGAAAGTTAGGCTCGAGGATGTTAAAAATTGTGCCCAGGATCACACAGCTAATAAATGATGGAACCATGATTTTATGCCAAAGTCTAGTTGGTTCTGAAGCCTAAAAACACAGACTCTAGATCTGAGCTGTTCAATACAGTAGCTATAAGCCACATGTTCCTATTGATCATATGAAAATTGACTGGTGCAATATGTTAAAATTATAATATTTTGACAGTTAAAAAACATGTTGTTGGGCCGGCCTGGTGGCTCAGGCGGTTAGAGCTCCATGCTCCTAACTCTGAAGGCTGCCAGTTTGATTCCCACATGGGCCAGTGGGCTCTCAACCACAAGGTTGCCAGTTCAATTCCTCAAGTCCCAAAAGGGATGGTGGGCAGCACCCCGTGCAACTAAGGTTGAACCCGGCACCTTGAGCTGAGCTGCCGCTGAGCTCCCGAATGGCTCAGTTGGTTGGAGAGCATCCTCTCAACCACAAGGTTGCCAGTTCAATTCCTCGAGTCCCGCAAGGGATGGTGAGCTGCGCCTCCTGCAACTAGCAATGGCAACTGGACCTGGAGCTGAGCTGCGCCCTCCACAACTAAGACTGAAAGGACAACTTGAAGCTGAATGGCACCCTCCACAACTAAGGTTGAAAGGACAACAATTTGACTTGGAAAAAAAGTCCTGGAAGTACACACTGTTCCCCAATAAAGTCCTGTTCCCCTTCCGCAATAAAATCTTTAAAATAAAACACCATGTTATTAAAATTAATTGTACTTGTTCCTTTTTATTTTAAAATTTGACTATTAGAATATTCAAAGTTATATGTATAGCTCACATTTTATTTCTACTGTATAATGCTGATCTACAGTGAGAACACATAAATTTGTATCCCAGCTCCACTATTTACTGTGTCTCCTCAGGAATGTTATCTAACCTTTCTATATTTCAATTTCCTCATATAAATAATATAAATAATGAAACCAATAATATTTACCATACAGGATTATTGATATGATTTAATGAGTTAACATATTTGTAAATACTTCGTTTAATCAGAAATCATCGCTCACCAACAGGAGTGGGAACCCTGCTGTCAGGTCTACACTACAGAATGCTGCTGTTCTCAGTGTGTTAGACACCTGACCCAAGTGAAACAAATAAAATTCTCTCTCTCTCTCTCTCTTCAAGTAAAAGAAATAGGTAACTTGGTTATTTACAGATAAGACAGGGCTCTGAAGTTATGAATTAGTGGTAGGACACTAAAAAGAAGGCCCACACATCTACTTTTGAAAGCTCCAGCGATGCCTCACTTCATGACCTTCTAAGGCTCTGCTCGTTCAAATCTCTTTTATTTATTTATTTATTTATTTATTTATTTATTTATTTAGGTGACAATTGTTAGTTAAATTACATAGATTTCAGGTGTACAATTCTGTATCACATCATCTATAAATTACATTGTGTGTTCACCACCCAGAGTCAGTTCTCCTTCCATCACCATATATTTGATCCCCCTTACCCTCATCTCCCACGCCCCACCCCCGTTACCCTCTGGTAACCACGAAACTATTGTCTGTGTCTAAGAGTTTTTGTTTCTCATTTGTTTGTCTTGTTCTTTTGTTGTTTTTGGTTTATATACCACATATCAGTGGAATCATATGGTTCTCTGCTTTTTCTGTCTGACTTATTTCGCTTAGCATTATACTCTCAAGATCCATCCATGTTGTCACAAATGTTCCTATATCATCTTTTCTTATCACTGAATTGTATTCCATTGTGTATATATACCACAACTTCTTTATCCATTCATCTATCGAAGGACATTTTGGTTGTTTCCATGTCTTGGCCACCGTAAACAAAGCTGCAATGAACATTGGAGCACACGTGTCTTTATGGATAAATGTGTTCATACTTTTTGGGTAGATACCGAGGAGAGGGATTGCTGGGTCATATGGTAATACTATTCATAATTTTTTTAGGAACCTCCACACTGCCTTTCATAACGGCTGCACCAGTCTGCATTCCCACCAACAGAGTATGAGGTTCCTTTTTCTCCACAGCCTCTCCAACACTTGTTACTATTGGTCTTGTTGATGATAGCCATTCTGACTGGGGTGAGGTGATGTCTCATTGTGGTTTTTATTTGCATTTCTCTGATGATTAGTGATGCTGAGCATTTTTTCATATGTCTATTTGCCATTTGTATGTCCTCTTTGGAGAACTGTCTCTTCAGGTGGTCTGCCCATTTTTCAATTGGGTTGTTTGTTTTTTTGTTGTTGAGTTTCATGAGTTCCTTTTATTTTGGATATTAGCCCCTTATCGGAGGCACTGTTTGCAAAAATCTTCTCCCATTCAGTTGGTTGCCTCTTTATTTTGTCAATGGTTTTTTTTTGCTGTGCAGAAGCTTTTGAGTTTCATATAGTCCCATTTGTTTATTTTAGCTTTTACTTCCCTTGCCTTTGGAGTCAAATTCATAAAATGCTATTTGAACCCAAGGTCCATAAGTTTAGTACCTATGTTTTCTTCTATGCAGTTTATTGTGTCAGGTCTTACGCTTAAGTCTTTAATCCATTTTGAATTAATTTTGGTACATGGTGACAGATAGCAGTCCAGTTTCATTCTTTTGCATGTGGCTATCCAATTCTCCCAGCACCATTTATTGAAAGGCTGTCTTTTCTCCATTGTATGTTTCTTGCTTCTTTGTCAAAAATTATCTGTCCATATTTATGTGGTTTTATTTCTGTGTTCTCAGTTCTATTCCATTGGTCTGTGTGTCTGTTTTTCTGCCAATACCATGCTGTTTTGTAGCCCTGTAGTACAAGCTAAAGTCAGGGAGTGTGATACCTCCAGTATTGTTCTTTTTTCTTAAGATTGCTTTGGTTATTCGGGGTCTTTTGTGGTTCCAAACAAATCCGATGATTTTTTGTTCTATTTCTTTAAAAAATGCCATTGGGATTTTGATGGGGATTGCATTAAACCTGTATATTGCTTTGGGTGATATGGCCATTTTAACTATGTTGATTCTTCTAATCCATGAGCACGGAATGTCTTTCCATTTCTTTGTGTCTTCTTCAATTTCTTTTAAAAATGTCTTATAGTTTTCAGCATATAGGTCTTTTACATCTTTGGTTAAGTTTATTCCTACGTATTTAATTCTTTTTGCTGCAATTATGAAAGGAATTGTTTTTTGTATTTCTTTTTCTGAGATTTCATTGTTAGTATATAGGAATGCAATGGACTTTTGTACATCGATTTTGTAGCCGGCAATTTTACTGTATTCATTGATTATTTCTAATAGCTTTTTGGTGGAGTTTTTGGTGGAGCTTTTTAGGGTTTTCTATCTATAGCATCATGTCATCTGCAAAGAGTGATAATTTAACTTCTTCATTCCCAATTTGGATGCCTTTTATTTCTTTCTCTTGCCTGATTGCTCTGGCAAGGACTTCCAACACTATGTTGAAAAGCAGAGGTGATAGGGGACAGCCCTGTCGTGTTCCTGAACGTAGAGCAAAGGGCTTCAGTTTTTCACCATTAATTATGAGATTAGCTGAGGGCTTGTCATATATGGCCTTTATTATGTTAAGGTATTTTCCTTCTATACCTGTTTTATTAAGTGTTTTAATCATAAATGAATGTTGTATCTTGTTAAATGCTTTTTCTGCATCAATTGATATAATCATATGATTTTTGTCCTTTATTTTGTTTATGTGATGTATCACATTGATGGATTTGCGGATGTTGAACCATCCTTGTGCCCCAGGGATGAACCCCACTTGGTCGTGATGAATAATCTTTTCAATGCATTGTTGGATTCGATTTGCTAGAATTTTGTTTAGGATTTTTGCATCTGTATTCATCTGAGATATTGGTCTTTAGTTTTCTGTTTTGTGTTGTCCTTACCAGGTTTTGGTATCAGGGTAATGTTGGCCTCATAAAATGAGTTAGGCAGTACTGTCTCTTCTTCAATTTTTTGGAAGAGTTTGAGCAGGATTGGTATTAGATCCTCTTTGAAGTTTTCGTAGAATTCACTAGTGAAGCCATCTGGTCCTGGGCTTTTGCTTTTGGGACGGTTTTGGATGACTGATTCAATTTCATTACTGGTGATCGGTCTGTTTAGATTTTCCAGTTCTACATGGTTCAGCCTAGGAAGGCTATATGTTTGTAAGAACTTGTCCATTTCTTCTAGGTTATTGAATTTGGTGGCACATAGTCTTTCATAGTTTTCTTGGATGATCCTTTGTATTTCTGTGGTGTCCGTGATCACTTCCCCTTTTTCATTTCTGATTTTGTTAATTAGTGTCTTCTCTCTTTTTATCTTAGTGAGTTTAGCCAAGGGTTTGTCAATTTTGTTAATCTTTACAAAGAACAAGCTCTTTGTCACATTAATTTTTTCTATTGTCTTTTTGTTCTCTATTTCACTTAGTTCTGCTCTGATTTTTGTTATTTCCTTTCTTCTGCTGACCTTGGGTTTTATTTGTTCTTCTTTTTCTAGTTCTTTAGGGTGTAACATGAGGTTATTTATTTGGGATTTTTCTTGTTTCTTGAAATAGGCCTGTAATGATATAAATTTCCCTCTTATTACTGCTTTCGCTGCATCCCAATAATTTTGATAGGATGTATTTTCATTCTCATTTGTTTCTATATATCTTTTGATCTCCCCTCTTATTTCTTCTTTGACCCGGCTGTTCTTTAAAAGTATGTTGTTTAATGTCCATGTATTTGTGTTTTTTCCTACTTTCTTTTTGCAGTTGATATCCAATTTCAAAGCCTTGTGATCAGAGAATATGCTGGGTATGACTTCAATCTTCTTAAGTTTGCTGAGGCTGATTTTATGTCCCAATATATGGTCTATCCTTGAGAATGTTCCATGTACACTAGAAAAAAACCTATAGTCTGATGTTTTAGGATGAAGTGCTCTATATAGGTCAATTATGTCCATTTCATCTAATGTGTCATTTAGGGCTGCTATTTCGTTATTTATTTTCAGTTTGGATGATCTATCCATAGCTGTCAATGATGTATTTAAGTCCTCTAGTATAATTGTGTTTTGGTCAATTTCTCCCTTTAGTTCTGTTAGTAGTTGCTTGGTATATTTCGGTGCTCCCTGATTGGGGGCATAAATATTGATGACTGTTATGTCTTCTTGTTGTATAGTCCCCTTTACCATTATGAAATGTCCATCTTTGTTTCTTGTTACCTTTTTTACCCTGAAGTGTTTCATCTGATAGCATTATGGCTATACCTGATTTTCCCTGGATACCATTTGCTTGGATTTTCAAGTTCCACCCTTTCACTTTGAGTCTGTGCTTGTCCTTGTAGCTGAGATGTGTCTCTTGGAGACAGCATATGATTGGGTTTAGTTTTTTGATCCAATCTGTTACTCTGTGCCTTTTTATTGGTGAGTTCAGTCCATTTACATTTAGGGTGATTATTGATATGTGAGGATTTCCTGTCATTCAATCTTTAGTTTTCTGGTAAGACTGTGTCTCCATTGTTTCTTTGCCTTTTTGTTGTCTGTTATTTCTGTGTGGTGGTATTCTATGATGTTTCCCTCTGTTTCTTCTTTTATTACAGTATATATTTCAGTTCTGGATTTTTTTTGAGTGGTTACCCTTAAGTATGGAAAAGAAAGTTTGACATTTAGAGTATTCCATTTTCTTCAGCACGCTTACTTTCTCCATTCCCATATTCCAGTTCAGGCCTTTACTCTCCCCCTTTTTATGTTTTGGTTGCCACAAATTGTCCCTGTTGATGGTGGTCGAATAGCCTTCTTTAGTATTTCTTATAGTGCAGGTCGTGTATTAGAAAATTCCCTCAGCTTCTGTATGTGTGGAAAGGTCTTTATTCCTCCTTCATATCTAAAGGATATCTTTGCTGGATATATTATTCTTGGCTCATAATTTCTCTCTTTCAATAGTTTGAATATTTGGTTCCACTCCCTCCTGGCTTGTAGAGCTTCTGCTGAAAAATCTGATGATAATGTAATGGGCTTTCCTTTGTAGGTTACTGTGTTCTTTTCCCTGGCTGCCTTGAGGATTCTTTCTTTGTCGTTGATTTTTGACAGCTTCAATATAATGTGCCTTGGAGAAAGCCTGTTGGGATTGAGGTAATTAGGTGTTCTATTTGCTTCTTGGATTCGAGGAGCTAGTTCTGTCCACAAGTTTGGGAAGTTCTCATGAACAATTTGTTTGAATATATTCTCTGTTCCGTTCTCTCTTTCTTGTCCTTCTGGTATGCCCATTATTCTTATATTGCTCTTTCTGATGGAGTCAGAAAGTTCTTGTAGAGTTCTTTCATTTTTGTTAAGTCTCAAGTCTCTTTCTTCTTCCATCCATGTCACTTCCAGGTTTCTATCCTCAATGTCACTGATTCTTTCCTCCATCTGGTCAACTCTACTACCTAAGCTGGTTATTTCACTCTTAATTTCTTCTATTGAATTCTTAATCTCCAGAAATTCTATTTGGTTCTTTTTAAAAATATCAATCTCTTTCGTAAAATGCTCATGTTGTTCTTTGATTGTATTTCTGATTTCATTAAACTGCCTTTCTGTGTTTTCTTGCATCTCGTTGAGTTTTTTCAGAACTGCAATCTTGAATTCTCTGTCATTTAAGTCACGTATTTCCATATCTTTAAGTTCCTTTTCTGGAGACTTCACTTTCTTTCTGAGCTGTCTTGTTGCCTTGGTTACTCACAGCAATTACTGACTTATTATTTCTCTTCCTAGACATCTACAGGAGTGGCTTCTGCAACAGGTTGATAGGAAGAGGTCTTTCTTTTGTTTTCCAGTGCTTGTTGGTAGAATGTTTTATTTTCTCTCCCACTGAAGCCTTTTTTTCCTCTCACACACGGTAGTGCTATGTTTTCTCTGCACTATTCCAGCTTCTCTCACAATGGGGGGATTCCCTGGGAGACGGGCTTCTCCTCTGTTAATAGTTCGCCTGGGTCACAGGGCGCAGTGTCCGTGTGGGTATGCGGAGAGCTTTTGAAGTTCCAAAGCTCTTCCTGCACCAGATTCAGAGACCATATGTTTCAGCAGTTCTGTTTACTCCTGCAGGGATCCACCCAGATAGGTGGGGCCAGGGAGGGGGTGAGTTGTGAGAGGTGGCCCAGAGCAATGGCGGTGACCACCACCACAGCCTGTCCTGCTTCCACTTCTTCCTCCCCTTTGTCGGGACTAGTTGGGCTGGGAATCTGTGTCTGCGGTCCAAAGTTCTCAGAACAGCAAATATTCTGTTCTTTTGATCTGACACCACTACTGTTCTGCTTCTAGCACCGGGCAGGTGGGTGCGGGGCGAGCTCTGGGAAGGTAGGGAGGGGGTGGCTAGTCTCAGTGCCTAAGGCTTCCATTCTCTGCTCGGCAGTGAGGGCTTAAACCACCGTTTTCAGCCTTCTTCCCTCAGTCTTTTCTCCGAGGTCTCTGCCGTGAGCGTTGTGTTCAGCCGTATTATATGCTGTCGCCTCAGCCCTGTGGGCCATCAACGGAGCCCTAGCAGTCCAAGTTCTTCCCTCTCCCACAGTTGCGGTAGTTCTGGGATGCAGCGAGCTCGGAGCACTGAGCTAGGTCTGCGTCCTGCACCTGCGTGGTTCCATCTCTGCACTTCTCCCTTCCCTCTTCCCCCGCTCGCACGATTCGCCCACCTTTAGGTGAATTCAGTAGTGGGCCTCTTCGTCTTGCCTGTCTGCTGTGCAGGGTGTCCTTTGTGGAGTTATAGTTGTTCGATTAGTTGTAAATGCCAGGGAAGATTTACAGAGGCTCACCTCACGCCGCCATTTTTATGACGTCCGGCAATTATAATTTTAATGGAAACCTGTTACATTTCCTGAGTGCACTTGATATTTCAATAGTTGTATTTTATATTCATTAACTCACTAAGTTCTCACAACAATCCAATACATATGTAACATATGCCCCATTATACCAAAGAGTAAACTGAGATAAAGTTAGTTCAAGGACTCATCTGAGGTCACATTGTTATGTAGCAGACGTTGGCTGCTACCTGAAATCCACTGTTTCCCAGTATTAACAGAACCTCAAATTTTTTTTGACAACTACCTTGAACTACCTTTCTTAGCTGCCATATATTTCAGGGGAGTAGGTCCAATCCCTAGCCTGAAGGTTGTGATTTCGTATTTGTTTATTTCAGTCACAGTGATGCTATTCAACTTGCCAGAAATAGATTTACGCATAGGTGTGTGTCCAGAATTTTCTCCATTGAGACATGTCGTATGGCTGCCATCTTATGACCATGGAAAGATCTAACCTGAAAATAAGTCTCACAATCTACGATGTCCAAGGCAAAGGACTGAATACATAGTTTATTGATGACATTTTTCAGCTGCTGAAATAATGAATTATGCGGCTAATCTCACTATGGACTTCCTGTTTTATGGGATAATATATTTTCCTTATTGTTTTCAGTCATTTTTAATTGGGTTTTCTGTTATTTGCAGCGAAAAGCACAGAGTTGGCATGTCACTTTTAATTGAGGGTCTGAGGCAAAAGCTAGGTTTCAACAGATATCAGTGTAAACAGGAGATAAAGATTCACAGAAAATGATTGTTGACTACATTTTGCAGAAATCTGCCTATGTCAGAAAAATGAGAGCATTATGATAATTACAGCAAGATATTGATCTGAAAATATAATCTGGCTCTTGAAAATACATAGAATCTGGCCACTCGAAGGCACTGTATTAGAGTGGTCAGAGTCCAGGCTTTGGAGACAGACTTATCTGTGATGGCTGTATGACCTTGCAAGTAACAACTTCTTAAACCTCGATTTTTACACCTATAAAATAGGGATAACAATAAGACCTATATGCTTTGTCAATGCATGAAACACAGTACTGAGCACACAGGAGCCACTCAATGAAGTGTGGCTATTACTATCATTCATTACTAGTATCATCAAGTTCTTCTGACAGTCAACAAAGTGTGTCAGGAAAATGAAAGAATTAGAGTTATAGCAGATTAAGTCAAAGCCAAATTTCTCAAATCACAGAACTGAGAGAATCAGCAACATAAAATTTAGGATATAGGCTGCAAGCCTCTATACCAGAAAAACAAAAGAGAAGAACTACAACAGGTACAAAGTTTGACATGTCCTACTAGTATATTATCAGCACCATTTATTAACAGCCTGGAACACTTGGCACCTAGGAATTTCCCAGCCAGGTAACACAGGCCAGTCAGACTCCCAAGTCGTATTCCTCCCAAGTATAGGGCAGAGGTAGTAATGTACGCTTTCCAAAGGTCTTAAAAGCCCCTTCATTAATATTGCCCAAACTTAAGCCACACATAATCAGCAAAAGCAGAGAGCTCTAAGTGAAGGTTGTTATGGGCAGAAAGGAAACTACTAGCTACTATCACACATGGGTTCAGTGCTACAGGCAGCACTAAACCTCTGACAGCAAAGAAACCCCCCATAATTTCAGCCTATCTAAAACCAGACACTCCAGAGAAGAATCCTCACCCCTGCCTGTATGGAAACCTACTGAAAATGAGTCCTAAGGGAGGCTGTGACCCCAAAATGATACATAGGCTAGACAGTGTTGGGTGAGTGAAAGACTTTAGTGAGGTCTGAGAAGGCTTTTTTATACTATATACCCTGAAATCCTGCTCCCACCTAGTGATTTCAGTAGATCAGGGAGCAGGAGAGCAAAATCCAAGGAGGATGCCAACCTGTTGCTCTGGTAAAAAGCTATACCACCTCCTCACCCAAATAGCAGAAGCTATACAGACTGTCACCATCATCTGGTTTAGTCTTATTCATTTTTCAAAGTTGTGTTTTTATATCACTTCCTCCAGAAAGACTTCCCAGACACCTCTCCAGTCCTGGATAGGTACACCTTATCTGTGCTCCCACAGTATTATCTCCCTACCCTATAAGAGTCTTAATTTGACTTGTGTTGTAAACAACAGTTATTTGTATATTTCAACTACTAGACTGGGAGGTGAAAGGTCAGGGACTGTGTTTTGTTCACCTTTGTATCTTCCAACACCTAGCACAGGTTCAGGCACAGAGTAGGCATTGAATAAAAGTGTGTGGGATAAATGACTGAAAGTGTTGGGCACTTTATAAATATTTAATTTTGTAAAACTATATACCTTGATGGTCCATATTATTTTGCCATTTACTAAGAATGAGACAAAGTCTCAGAGAGGTTCAGAAACATATATAAGGTCATACAATCATCAAATAACAGAGGAAGAAATTCAAACTGGGTCTGTATGACTCTTTATGTATGTAGTTTTGCTAGTCATACAACCTCTGAACTCTAGGCCTCCCAGAAAGCTTGCCTTGACCATTTCCCATGTTGCTCAATATTGGGAAAGAATATATCTATTGGCTGGAATGCATGACCGTGCATGCCCCAGGGAGCAAGGCCTAAAACTTGTAGCAAATCTGCACTTTTTCAACCAATAAAGTACACTGTTAATCATAATCCAAGAGGACTTCAAAAGCTGACAGGCTCCAGAGCATTAGAGGAAGTCGCAGTTTGAGTTCAAAGATGAACACAGACTAAGAACAGATATCTTAATGAATCATTTAAGAACTATTGCATGTCAGATCATGTGCTACCATGTTTCCTCGAAAATAAGACCTAGCCAGACCATCAGCTCTAATGCGTCTTTTGGAGCAAAAATTAATATAAGACCCAGTCTTATTTTAATATAAGATCGGGTATAACATAATACAATATAATATAATACCAGGTCTTATATTAATTTTTGCTCCAAAACACACATTAGAGCTGATGGTCTGGCTAGGTCTTATTTTCGGGGAAACATGGTAGACATTAAAAATGCCAAAATGAATAAGAGATGATCCCTGCCATTAAGGAAATCAGTCTAGTGGGTGAGACAATGAAGACCACAATGGCAACACAGCCCCAAACCAAACATTCCATAGCCCCACTTTATGATGGAACTCAGAAAACTCACTTTTCCTTTGCCAACTGGTACCCTCTTAGATCCATCAAATACAGGGTGCTAGAGAGTGGAAGACAAGGTAAAAGGTGAGGGATTTCTGTCTTCCAGTTGGTTTGTTGTTCCTGATAACACTACCCCAACAATGGCCTTTCATCCCTGCAAAAGTAGTTGGTTCCAGCTTCCTATTTCTTTCCACACTTAAGAACAAGTCTTACTACACCCCCTCAAAAATACTAGTATCAGTCATCTGGCAACTGCTCCTCCGAGGTCTGAATCACATTCTGCAAGGTTTCCTCTTTAAAGAATGAAGAAACAAAAATGTAGCACTGGAGCGACACAGAGATAATGACTGCAAGAAGCAGCTACCAGGCTCACATATGAGAGAACAAAGGGAAGAGATTGGGATTATCAGAATTTAGAAGCTCAAAGGAGGTATCTGCAGAGCTAGGACCCAGACACAAGAGAACAGGGTGCTGCCTGGCTGCTCATTCCTAAAAAGCTTAAACACAACAATTCTATACATCACATTCTTTAAAATAGTGTGGTTCTGGACCTTGAATGAAACAAGAGTGACAAGAGCACAATAGCTTAGGGAAAATGGAGTAGTTCAGTATGCTAGAGTATAGAATATGAAGTAATAGAGAATTCCAGCATTATGGGAAATAAGGAAGAAGAGCCAGTAAAATTTATTGACTAACTGGAGTTGGAAGATAAGACTTTGGAAAGGAGGGAAGAAGTTAGCGCCCAGCGTTACACCCAGGTGTCTTGCTTGTGTGACTAGGTGGAAGAACAGGTTTGGGAAGAAGGTGATAAAGTGGTGAACATTTTCTAATCAGTCAATCAAGAGCACAAAGAGAAAACTAGGAACCAGCAGATTTAGAGGCCACATTTTATGCTACTGCTGTATTCCATAGCGGTGTGTGTGACTTTAATCACTGAACTACCGTGGGAGTCAGTTTTAGTGCCAAGTAAATAGAGGATAGGAACACAATAGAACTGTGTATAATCATGAGGATAGCTCCATTTATTGACCTCCAGTTGTAGTTAACAACCATAACAATAGCAATAGCTAATGCAGATTGATGTCAGGTTCTGTGTGGGGTGCTTTACATATATTTTTCATTTTAATGCCAATATTTTAAATTGCAAATACAATAGCAACATTGTAATTAGCGTAATAAAGCCGTTTTGGTATGCTTTAAGAGAGGCAGGAGAACAACCAAGAAGGCACAGTAGGTAAACACTGTGTTTACCTTCTCTCACAACCACATCAAAATTACAATTAATCTACAAAACAACCATTATTGAGAATTGCCTAAAATCAAGCTGAACTGAAGCCCTACAACTAAGGACTTGCAGAAGAAGCCACCTCCAGACTGGTAGGAAGGGTAGAGATGCGGAACAGGCTGGTCCCACACCCGCGTGTGACCATTAAAGATCAGGAGTGGTATTTCAGCTGTGGGGGTCCCCCCATCCCCTAGACAAGCAAGAGATCCAAGCCCCACCCCAGCCTAGGGTTCCAGTGCTGGGGAGAGAAGTCCCCATAATTTCTGGTTGTGAAAAACAGTGGAGATTGTGACAGTACGGCTGCACTCACAGGTGCTCCTCTTAAAAGGACTGCGCATAGACTTTCCCACCAACGGAATCACTCGCTCTGAGCTCCAGTGCTGGGACAGCAGCTGGAATGATGGCAGGGAAAAATGGTGGTGAATTGAGTTGTCTGGCTTTGGATGGGGGCTGGAGAGGTAGCTTTCTCCTGAACGGGGAAGCTGGAGGAGGCCATTGTTTCTTTGTTGAGCCCTTTCCCTTCCCGGCGTGCAAACACAGGCGACTGCCATTTCTGAATCTCCGCTGTTCCTTTGCCACGCCCTGCTGATTCGAGATCTGGCCCTGCCCAACTTTTGGGCACACCGAGGCCACTTTCAGTGGCTTTTTCATGCAGACCGCCTGGCTTGGCTCAAGCTGCAGACTTTCCTAGACTCTCAAAGGTTCACAGAACCCAGACAAGCAGCACTTGGCTTGACCATGCCCTGTATCTGTGTCTGAGCAGCCCTAAGCCGGCAGTAGTGGCAGCGGGCCTTGGTTTGTGGCTTGGTCTCTCAAGGTGCTTCCAAGCACAGCACGGGCTGCAACCATCTCTGGATTTCTTTCTGGCTCCCACTGGATGGCCCTGGGTGGGGCATGGGCTGTCGCTGAAGGAGACCTACAGTGGATCCCCTCCAAGATGGCCCTGGGGCTGGCACCCCAGGGGCCAGCTTCAAAACGAGCTGGAGCATGACCCAGCCGCCTCCAAGTACAACACACCCAAGGGGCAGATTGGGCAGACTCCAGACTCCTGTTGAGGCAGATCCTGCTTCATACGGTCAGCCCCTGCATAACTCTTCCACTGTAGTCAAGTCCAGTCCTCACAACCAATGAGCCCAAGGGTCAGTCCCTCCCACTGATGTACAATTATCAATCAAGGCTCAACTACAAGAGGGGGGCACACACAACCCACACAGGGACACACCTGGAGTGTGTGGCTCAGGTGACCAGAAAGATTGTGCCACTGAACCCCACAGCACATCTACTACATAAAGCCACTCTACTAAGACCAGAAAACATAGCAGCTCTACCTAATACATAGAAACAAACACAGGGAGGCAACCAAAATGGGGAGATAAAAAAAAAATATGTCCCAAATAAAAGAACAGAACAAAGCTCCAGAAAAAGAACTGAGGGAAACAGAGGTAAGCAATTTATCAGACACAGAGTTCCAAACACTGATTATAAGAATGCTCAATGATATCAGGGAGAACGTCAACAGAGAGATAGGAAGCATGAAAATGGAGATGAAAATCATAAAACAGAACCAGTCAGAAATAAAGTATACAATAACGGAAATGAAGAATAAATTACAGGGAATCAACAGTAGATTAGATGAAGCAGAGGATCCAACCAGTGATGTAGAAGATAAGGTAGCAGAAAACACTCAATCAGAACAGCAAAAAGAAAAAAGATTCCAAAAATTGAGGAGCGTTTAAGGGGCCTCTGGGACAATATCAAGCATACTGTACAGGTACCAGAAGGAGAAGAGAGAGAGCAAGGAATTGAAAACCTGTTTGAAGAAATAATGACAGAAAATTTCCCTAACCTGGTGAAGGAAATGGACATATAAGCCCAGAAAGCACAGAGTCCCAAACAAGATAAACCCGAAGAGGCCAACACCAAGATACATCATAATTAAATTGCCAAAGGTTAAAGACAAAGAGAGAATCTTAAAAGCAGCAAGAGAAAAGCAGTTAGTTACATACAAGGAAGCCCCCATAGGACTTTCAGCTGATTTCTCAACAGAAACTTTGCAGGCAAGAAGGGAGTGGCAGGAAATATTCCAAGTGATGAAAAGCTATGGCATACAACCAAGATTGCTCTCCCCAGCAAGTCTGTCATTTAGAATTGAAGGACAGATAAGGAGCTGCCCAGACAAGAAAAAGCCGAAGGAGTTTATCACTGCCAAATCAGTATTGCAAGGAATCTTAGAGGGACTTCTTTAAGATGGGAGGTGGGTTAAGGATGGGTGAAAGAGGAAGGGATTAAGAAGTACAAATTGTTAAAAAAAAAAAAGAAGTACAAATTGGTTGTTATACAGTAGTCATGGGGATGTAGGGTATAGTATAAGGAATATAGTCAATATTATAATAACTAGGGCTGGTGCCAGATAGGTACAAGATCTATCAGGGTGATAGATGGGATTTGGGTTGGGGGCAAGGTGAAAAAGGTGAAGGGATTAAGAAATATAAATTGGTAGTTAATACAATATGGGGAATATAATCAACAATGCTGTAAAGATCATGTAAGGTGCCAAATGAGCACTGGACTTATCAGGGGGATCACGCCATAGATTGTATTCAATGCGCTATACACCTGAAGCTGAAGTAAAATAATATTGAATGTCAACTACAACTAAATATATATGTATATATAGTCACAGGATGTTGAGTACAGCATAGGGAATAGAGTCAAAAGAATTATAACAGCTATTTACGATGTCAGAGGGGTAGTATCTTGGGGGGTGGGTTATCTCTTTATGAGGAGTTTAAATGTTTAGTGTGTTGCTTTGTACACCTGAAACTAGTAAAAATAAATTTAAAAAAAAAGAGAGAGGCAGGAGAAAACACTGATGTTACACATTTCATAAACTTCATAAAACTATTTTTGAACATCTCTTCTAGACACATCCACATCTTCTCTCTCCAAATATTCAATCCCTTGACAACAACTGCTTTGCCTCACTCCCCTCACCCACCCACCAGCAGACTCTCCAGTGTCATATTTGTAGGCCCACACCATCACTTTCAATGAGGATGGCAATTTAATTCCCTCTCAGAACTTTATTAGAGTCCTCACACACAGAAACACATTCTGCAATAAAAGACTTCCTTCCTTAGGACTCACACTCCTTAAACTACAATAGAAAAATATAAATAGCAGGATTTCTCTCTCTCTCTTTCTCTCTCTCTCTCTCTCTCAAATGTTTAAAGATATACTCTGTCAACAAATGAACCCCAAATTACATTTCAAATAAAAACCCAGTGCAGAATCTGGGGAAATATCTCTGGGATGAGGAGCTGCTGAAAGTGTTGGCAAATGGGACCAGGGTAGAGCTGGTCCACAGAAAAAGAAATGGGCAGGGGAGAACTGGAACATAAAGACTCTCTGTATTTCTGTTTCTGTGAGCTTTGGCATCAGATGTCTATATATTTGGATCATGGCTCTGTCACATATTTGCTGTGTGATCCTAGGAAAGTGACTTCTCTGGGTCACATTTTTCACATATATAAAACAAGAAATATAATATTTTTTGGAAAAGCTGTTGAAGTGTATAAATAAGAAAATATGTATAAAGTAACTATAAAGCACAAATCCACTTGATGCAGTGTTTTTATTTCATAAAAAGATTTTTAAATGTTTATCACTTCATAATACTGGTTATTTTTCATTTTATTTATATATATATATAGTAACCATCTATGTCAAGTGATAATAGTTTTCAAATTTTTGTAGTAACATAAACTTTCATTTAAAAATAACTGACTTAAGTGATTCTATTTTAATAACATATTAATTAAAAATAACAGAATTGCTGTGCAAACAAGACAAGATTTTTAAGGGTGCTATATGAATGACTGAGATCTGGAAAATGCCATCCTATGTCATAGTATATAATAAGAATATGTAGGATGCCACAGAAAAACAAATCCAAGTTTTGTCCCTCTAATACTTCAAAGCTCCCTGGAAGGGTTTACTTGGCAACTGAGATATAGAAATCACATGTATAATATCTATTTTTTTAAATTAAAATTTATTGGGGTGACAACTGTTAGCAGTTACATAGATTTCAGGTGTATAATCCTGTAATACATCATCTATTAGGTTGGTCCAAATGTAATTGCGGTTTAAAAGGTTAAAAATTGCAAAAACTGCAATTACTTTTGCTCCAAACTAATATATGTCACATTGTGTGTTAAAATACCATCTACTATACTAAATCCACATTGGATAATGTAATAATAAGGGAGGATTCTCCTGTTAGAGTCCCTACTAAAGACTCATTAATTCAATAAGCATTCAATGATACGTACCAAGTTTCAGGTCTTGTTCTGGATGTTGAATATGTAAAATCCAACAAAATATATTTCTTGCCATTGAATACCTTAAAGTCAGTGGCGAGGGAGGGGGGTTACAGAAGGCGTACAAAGAAGCATAAAGGGTCAAAGGGCAGGAAGTGCTGAATTATAAATCAGGGCAGGTCCCAGAGGGAAACCAAAGGAAGGACATGGGAAGAGGCATCTAGGAAAAATAGGCCACAGAAATACAACAAAAACCATGACAGAGTAAAAATGCTCACCTGTACTTGACAATTCCATTGATCAGTGGGTTCACATCCATGATTCTGTTGATATAAGCCTGAATAACATCTATGCATTTCACCTGCAAAATACAGTAATTTATTTAACAAGTATTTACTTAAAGAACAATTTATCCATTTCACAAGTGTTTAACAAAAAACTCCTTTGTGCATTAATCACTTTTTATTTAGGACAACTTCAATGAATTATCCAGTGCAGTCCACTGTGAGGGTGTAAAAGATGGCTACTTTGAAGCTAAGAGGTCAGAAATATATCAGTATTAAATCACTCTGAAAAATGGGTAAGAATGAAAGGCATAAACGCTACTCTATGTAAATAGAAATTGGAGTCTACGGATATTATATATACAGTAGTACCTCGGTTTTCGAACATAATCCGTTCCGGAATACCGTTCGAGTTCTGAAACATTCGAAAACAGCCAACAGGTAGGCCTTAGGATCTTGCACTCAGTGGAAGCCATGAGACATGTTTGACTTCTGAGGAATGTTCGAAAAACAAAGCATTTACTTCCTGGTTTACGGCGTTAGTAAACGGAAATGTGCGTCAACGGAGATGTTCGAAAACCGAGGTACTACTGTAAATATATATATATATATATATACACACACACACACACACACACACACACACACACATATATATACACATATATGTATACATATTCAACTAGTAAATATTATTCTAGTAAATAACCATTATAACGATAGATATCATTTTATAGTGATACCCTAAAACAACATTATACACCATCTTCACAAAATCCAGGAATTGAGTGGAGATGTAAAAGGACATTAAGGCATAGTTTCCAGATAAAAGACACCAAGTTTAATTTTAATTTCAGATGAATAGCAAATAATTTTTAGTATATATCCCAAATATTGCATGGGGATAATTATACTAAAATTTGTGCGGTTTTTCATACAAACTGCCTGCCCTGGCCCAAGTTGCACTTTCCTAGGGTCTCTCAAAGGTTAGCGGAACCTAGACAAGCAGCATCTGGCTTAAGCATGTCCTATACCTCTGGCTGAGCAGTCCTAAGCCCAGGACTAGCGGCAGCAACCTTGGTTCATGGCTTGGCCTCTTGAGGCACTTCCAAGCATGGCACAGGTAGGGATATCTGCAGATTGCTTTGTGGCTTCTGCCAGGTGGGCCTAGGTAGGGCACGGGCTGCAGCTGAACGTGACCTGCAGCGGGTCCCCTCCCAGGTGGCCCTGAGGTGGGCAGTCCCAGTGGCCAGCTTCAAAATGAGCTGGAGCATCACCCAGCCACCTTCAAGGTTGACACAACTAAGAGGTGAATTGAGCAGGCCCCAGAGCCCTACGGAGGCAGATCCTACTCTGCAAGGTCAGCCCCTGAACCATAACTCCTTCACTGTAGTCACAGCCAGTCCTCACAACCAAGGAGGCTGAGGGTCAATCCCTCCCACTGATGAGCAAACAGCAACCAAGGCTCAACTACAAGAGGTCACACACAACCCACACAGGGAACACACTTGGAGTGTGTGGCTGAGGTAATCAGGAAGATTGCACCACTGGGTCCCACAGGGCACCTCCTACATAAGGTCACTCACTCTACTAAGCCTGGGAGGCACAGTAGCCCTACCTAATACAAAGAAATGAACACAGGGAGGCAGCCAAAATTAGGAGACAAAGAAACATGTCCCAAATGAAAGAACAGAACAAAGTTCCAGAAAAAAAAAAACTAAACAAAATAGAGATAAGCGATCTACCTGGTTCCAAACACTGGTTATAAGGATGCTCAACGATCTCAGGGAGAACTTCAACAAAGATATAGGAAACAAACAAAAAAAAAGAGATAGAAAACATAAAAAAGAACCAGCCAAAAATAAAGAATACAATAACGTAAATGAAGAATACATTAGAGGGAATCAATAGTAGATTAGATGAACCAAAGGACTGAATCAGTGATTTAGAAGATAAGGTAGCAGAGAGCACCCAATCAGAACAGAAAAAAAAAAAAAAGAGTCCAAAAAATGAAGATAGCTTAAGAGGCCTCTGAGATAACACCAAGTATACCAACATTCCCATCATTGGGGTACCAGTAGGAGAAGATAGAGCAAATAATTGAAAACCAATTTAATAAAATAATGAAAAGTTCCCTAACCTGTCAAAGGAAATGGACATACAAGCCCAGGAAGCACAGAGAGTCCCAAACAAGATGTACCCAAAGAGGCCCACACCAAGACACATCAAAATTACAATTCCAAAAGTTAAAGACAAAGAGAGAATCTTAAAAGCAGCAGGAGAAAAGCAGTTACCTACAGGGGGGCACCCTTAAGACTGTCAGCTGATTTCTCAACAGAAACTTTGCACCCTGGAAGGGTTTGGCAGGAGTAATTCAAAGAGATGAAAAGTAAGGACCTACAACCAAGATTACTCTAGACAGCAAGGCTATCATTTAGAATCAAAGGACAGATAAAAAGCTTCCCAGATAAGAAAAAGCTGAAGGACTTCATCACCACCAAATCAGTACTACAAGAAATCTTAGAGGGACTTCTTTAAGATGGGAGGGGGTTTAAGGATGGGTGAAAGGGGAAGGGATTAAGAAATACAAATTGGTTGTTACAAAGCAGTCAGGGGGATGTAGGGCATAAGGAATATAGTCAATAATATTGTAATAACTAGGTATGGTGCAAGATAGGTACTAGATCTATCAGTGTCATAGATGGAAGGTGGGTTTTGGGGCAGGACGAAAAGGTGAAGGGATTAAGAAATACAAATTGGTAGCTATAAAATAGTCATGGGGATGTAAAATAAAGCATAGGGAATATAATTAATATGGTAATAACTATGTATAGTGCCAGGTGGGTACTAGTCAGAGGGATCACTTTGGAAATTATATAAATATCTAACCACTGTTCTGTATACCTGAAATTAATATAAAACAATATTGAATGTCAACTGTAATTGAAAAATTAAAAAAGGGGGGAAAGATATAGGGAAATAAGAGAATCAAATTTCCAGCTATAAAACAAATGTCTTTGTGGATGTAATATACAGTATAGGAAATATAGTCAATAATATTGTGATAGCATGGTATGGTACCAGATGGTTGCTGGACTTATGATGGTGATCACTTCTTTAGCATAAGAAATAAAATCAATAATATGGTAATAACTATGTATAGTGCTAGGTGGGTACTGTTGAATAACTATTATGTATACCTGAAACTAATATAATATTGTATGTTAGATATATTTTAACAAAAATATTTTAAAAGGAAGAATTTTGAAGCTGGGAAAAAAAACAGAAAGAAAGTGCTATGTGCCAAAATGAAAAGTAAAATAAAAAAGTACAGTCAGCTGAAAAAAAAAAGGTATGAACAAAGATATATTAGGTAAATATAAACAATAAGAAGGCACAAATGATTCCATTAATATCAGATAAAGCAAATTTCAAGACTAAAACATGCAATGGTACAATCCATGAAACTGATATAACAGTCATATACTGTTGGCATTAAAAAGCAGACAAATATATAGAGTATAAATTCCTAAGAATATAAAGAGTATAGTATATACAAGTATAGTAACAGATAATACAGCACTTTCAAAAATTGACAAATTAAGTAGTCAAAAATAAGGCTATATCCAGAAATGTAATAATGCAGCCAATATATTCAAGGACATACAGAGAGAGAACTTCTCCATCAGGAAGGAATATTCTCTTTGTTCATGAATCATGAACAGACAGTGATCATGTATTTAGTAACAAATGGAGCTCAGAGAGAGAGAGTCCCTCAGTGAGTAAGTCCATGCATGGGCCCTTTAAAAGGAGCACCTAGGACTGCAGCCACTCTCGTCTCACTCAGCCACAATATCCTCTGGTTTTCACAGGCAGAAGTTATGCAGACTTCTCTCCCTGGGACTGAAACCCTGGGCTGGGGAGTTTGGTGTGGTGCTGGGAAACCTCACTCCTCCAGGGGAGACCTCCATCGCCAAAATAGTCCTTCCAGTTTTTAATGGTAACCCATGGGTGTGGGCCCAGCATGTTATGCATCTCTGCCCCTCATACCAGTCTCGAGGTGGCTTCTTCTGCCTGTCCTTAGTTGTACAGCTTTGGTTCAGCTTGACTTCATGTGATTCTCAACGATGGTTCTTCTGTAGTTTAGTTGTAATTTTGATGTGGTCATGAGAGCAGGTAAACACAGCCTTTACCTACTCCACCATCTTAACCAGAAATCCAGCCCTTATTCTTAAGAGAAAAATAAAAGGCAAACCTTTGGGTAGTTCTGGTCAAGATGGCCGAGTAGATGAATGCTGTACTTGCCTCCTCTCATGATCACAACAAAATTATGGAACAATCAACCTGCAGAACAGTCTGAATATTAGCTGAATACAAATCATATAAATAAAGATGTAAAGAAGAGGCCACAGAGAGCGGTAGGAGGGGCTGAGACATGAAACAGGCTGGCCCCACACCCAGGTGTGGTGGTTAAGAATTGGAAGGGATATCTCAGCTGTGAAGGTCCCCATTGAGGAGCGAGCATCTTCAGCACAGAGCACTGGTGCCAGGAAGAGGAGCCCACAGAACATAATGCTGTGAAAATCAGTGGAGATTCCTTCCATCCCAGTGAAACAGAAGGCAGCTGGAAACCCAGACATCCTCTTAAAGGGCCGACACAAGACTCACTTGTTCACAGGCACTCACCCTAAGCTCCAGCAAAAGGCACCAGAGACATTCAGGGAGAAACTGAATTATGTGGCTTAAGAGTGTGGGCTGGAGGGACAGCTGCCATTGTCCCTATGTTGAGCCCTCCTCCCAGACAGCCAGCAGGCAGGCACCATCTTTTCTGTGTTGAGTTCTCCCATATAGCCTGTAGGCAGGCACCAAATTTAAATCTGCATTGACCTGCTGAACCACACTTGCCCCACTCTGGTGACTCCCTGAGACCCTGTCCCACCTAACTTCCAAACTCTTTCAGCGGCTGTGATTCACAGCCAGCCGTCAGGCAGTGGCTGGCCTCAGGGAGCCCTGTGCCTTTTGCTGAGCTTCCCCAGTCCCAATACAAGCATACAGCACTTGTATGCTGTGGTTGAGGCCAATCCTCAAGCCAGTCAGTCTGAGGGTGAACGACACCCACTAATGTGCTGTAGTCACACAGCAGCCTAGCCAACTGTCCCCCTGTGTCTTTCCTTAAGGAAAGAAGAGTCTGTAAGACTGTGCCTTTCTGGGACTCTGTTCCATTCTTGTGTTAACACCTTATGTCTCTCTGTCTGGTCCCCAAAAGACGGTTTGCAGCCAAAGACGGGTAAGATATCTCACGGGAGATACAACCTAAGCCAGGCAGAACAGAGTGGGGATCCCTAGTGAGCTGCCTTAGAGAAATATGGAAGGGAAAGTCTGTTGCCGGCTCTGGCTTTTCCCTTGCACCTGTTTATGAGAGAAGTCATAAACACAATAAAGATTAGTTCTCTCCACTTATCTCAACAGAGCTGTTACAATATGAGACACTTGACCCTGAAAAAGTACATACCTTAGGTTAGACATCATGGGACCTTGTGCTTCGGCTGTTTATAGACAAAGGGTGATTGGAATAAACATTTTTCTACTATGATGTATGAGTCTCACAGACCTTGTAAGAAACAATGTTACTTTCTTGTATTTGTATAACTATCAATAAAAACCTTCAGTCGGCCTTATTCTGGGCTCCAGTCCTCTGAGACTGAGAGACCCCTGGCCTTCCGAGAGAATTAACTGCATTAAGTCTCTGTTTGTTTCTTTCTTAAAAACTTAACCCAAACTGCCCCTTCTCGCACCCTCACTGCCCTTGTTGCGCTGGACGCGACAATGTGCCAACAGCAATCAAGGCTAAGTTACAACAGGAGGGCCCACACAATGCACACACGGGACACTTGAGGGACACCTGGCTTAGGTGATCATAGAGACTGTACCACTGGGCACCACAGAACACCTACAACATAAGGCCAACTTTCCAGGACTGGGAGACATAGTGTACCTACCTAATGCACAGAAACAAATACAGACAAGCAGCCAAAATGAGGAGACTAAAAAAAAAAAAAATGTCTCAAATGAAAGAACAGGAGAAAACTGCAGAAACAAAATTAAATCAAATGGAGGCAAGCAATCTAATAGATACAGGGTTCAAAACACTGGTTATAAGGATGCTCAATAAACTTAGGGGAATAATACATGAATTCAGTGAGAACTTGAACAGAGATAGTATGAATAAAAAGGCACATAGAAACCATAAAAAAGAACCAGTCATAAAAAAGAATACACAGACTTAAATGAAGAATGCATTACAAAGAATCAACAGCAGATTAGATAAAGCAGAGGACTGAATCAGCCATTTGGAAGACAAGGAAGCAGAAAACACCCAATCAGAACAGCAAAAAGGAAACAGTATAAAATAAAAATTAGGATAGTTAAGAAGCCTCTGGGACAACATCAAGCATACCAACAATCACATCACAGGGGTACCAGAAGGAGAAGAGAGAGAGAGCAAGGGATTGCAAACCTATTTGAAGAAATAATAACCGAAAACTTCCCTAACCAGGTGAAGGAAACAGACATACGAATCCAAAAAGCGCAGAGAGTCCCAAACAAGATGAACCTAAAGAGGATCACACCAAGACATATCATAATAAAATGGCAACAGGTAAAGACAAAGAGAGAATCTTAAAAGCAGCAAGAGAAAGGCAGTTAGTTACCTACAAGGGAGCCCCCATAATGAACAGAAACATTGCAGACCAGAAGGCATTGGCAAGAAATATTCAAAGTGATGAAAAGGAAGGACATACAAGAAAGACTACTCTACCCAACACAGCTATCACTTAAAATTGAAGGAGAGACAAAAGGCTTCCAGACAAGAAAAGCAAAAATAATCCATCACTGCAAAATCAGTATTAAAAGAAATGTTAAATGGAATTCTTGAAGAAAAAAGAAGAAGAAGATGAAGAAGAAACATAAATATCAATAATAAAACAGCAATAACTACATATCTACCAACAATTACTTCAAATATAAATGGATTGAATGCTCCAATCAAATGATAGGGTGGCTGAATGGATACGAAAACAAGACCCTTACATATGCTTCCTATAAGACACTCACTTCAGATCGAAAGACACACACAGACTGAAAGTAAAGGAATGGGAAAAATATTTCATGAAAATGGAAACAAACAAAAAGCTGGGGTAGCACTACTTATACCAGAGAAAATAGAGTTTAAAATAAAGGCTATAATAAGAGACAAAGAATGACATTTCATACTAATAAGGGGATCAATCCAACAAGACAATATAACCCTTGTAAATATTTATGCACCCAACATAGGAGCAGCCAACTATAGACAGCAAATATTGATGGACATAAAAGGACAGATCAACAGTAATACAATCATAGTAGGCGACTTTACACCCCACTGACATTCAAGGGATAGTTCTTCCAGACAGAAAATCAACAAGGAAACAACAGCAGACTTAAAGGACACATTAGACCAGAGGATTTAATTGATATTTTTAGAGCGTTTCACTCCAAAGCAGCAGAATATACATTCCTTTCAAGTGCACATGGAACATTTCCCAGGACACAACACAAGTCTCAACAAATTTAAGAAGACTGAAATCATATCAGACATCTTCCCCTATTGCAATGGTATGAAACTAGAAATCAATTACAAGAAAAAACAAAACAGAACAAAACTGAAAAACACACAAAAACATGGGGGCTAAATAACATGCTACTAAATAACGGATGGGTCAACAATGAGATCAAGGAAGAAATCTAAAGATACCTCGAGACAAATGAAAATGGAAACACAATGACCCCAAATCTATGGGACACAGCAAAAGCAATCCTAAGAAGAAAATTCATAGCAATACAGGCTTACTTCAAAAACAAGAAAAATCTCAAATAAACAATCTAACCTTACACCTAAAGGAACTAGAAAAAAGAACAGCAAACAAAGCCTGAATAGACATTTCCCCAAAGGGGACATACAGATGGCCAATAGACACATGAAAAGATGCTCAATGTCACTAATCACCAGAGAAATGCAAATTAAAACCACAATGAGCTATCACCTCACACATGTCAGCATCGGTGTCATCAATTAATCAACAAACAAGTGTTGGCCAGGATGTGGAGAAAAGGGAACCCTCGTGCACTGTCAACGGGACTGCAAATTGGTGCAGCCACTATGGAAAACAGTGTGGAGGTTCTTTAAACAATTAAAAATGGAACTGCCTTATGACCCAGAAATTCCATTTCTGGGTATTTATCTGAAGAAATCCAAAACTCAAATTCGAAAAGATATATACTCCCTTATTTTCACTGCAGCACTTTTTACAAAATAGTCAAGATATGGAAGCAACCTAAGTGCCTGTCAATAGACAATTGGATAAAGAAGAGGTGTTACACATATACAACAAAATATTACTCAGCCACAAAAAAATGAAATCTTACCATTTGTGACAACATGGATGGACTTAAGTGAAATAAGTCAGATAGACAAAGACAAATACCATATGATTTCACTTATATGTGGAATCTAAAAACATAAAATTAAATAAACAAACAAACAAAACAGAAACACATTCATAGATACAGGGAACAAACTAATGGTTTCCAGAGGGGAGGAGGGGTTGAGGGGCTGGGTGAAAAAAGTGAAAGGATTAAGAATTACAAGTTGGTAGTTACAAAATAGTCACAGGGATGTTAAGTACAGTATAGGAAACATATCCAATATTATTGTAATATCTATGCATGGTATCAGATGGGTACTAGAATTATCACGGTGATTTCTTTGTCATAAGGTATGTAAATGTCTAACCAGTATGCTGTATACCTGAAACTAATGTGATATTGAATGTCAACCGTAATTGAAACATTTTTTTTAAAAAAAGAATGCATTGTGTGATTATTAGATGCAAAGTCAATTATTAAGTGTAAACTTTGTTTACCTACTAGATGTACATCAATTTTATATCTTGTGAGTCGGTGTCTAAATTGTTTGACACAATATTTTGTATCTGTTGGGGTAATAGTATTATTAATTTTGTGTTTTTAAAGGGTATGGACTATTCTCTCATTATTAAAGAATTTATAAAGAAAACTATAACAGCATGGAAATAATAATCATTTTGAGAAAAAAATGAAAATAATTTTCAATAATAAACAAACAGACTTTACCCTCTAAAAAAAGATAAAACTTTAGCCTTCAGAGACAGGAAAACAGACTAGGGAGTTAATGGCCTTTTCAAGCCTGCATTAATGGTATAAAGGCTAAAGAAGATTAAGTGCCATCCTCATTGCAAAGCCAGGGTAAATAAGAAGACAGGAAAATACTTGAATTTTCCGATGAAGGTCTCAAGGTAAACTGAAGATATCAGTACTTTAGCACTTTCCTTCACCCAATGCACAGGATTTACTCATTCATGTACTTCGGCACCTAAAGATAACATGCGAATGCATATGGGTAACACCTGAGTGAGTATACACAGCCTGTTGAAGTTAATACTCTTTAAATAGGTGATATCGTCAATATCCTTATATTTACACTTCCATCTTGATGTTAGAGTAATTTCTTGCTGTTTAATATGAGAATTGGAGATAAAATATACAAAGTTCCTAGTACACAGCAGGCACTCTATAAGTGGTAGCTGCTATTATTCCATCTAGAGCCTTAGACTTAACCAAAAATGCAACTGGAACTGACCCAGTCTTACATAAAAAAATAGGTCAAATCATCATTAAGTTTTTTAATGGCTTCCTTCCAGGCCCTGGCAATAAGACTGAAAGGAAGCCAGCTTTCTCAAATATTCAAGCATCTAGGGCAGTGTTTCTCAGCCTTTGTACTATTGGCATTTTGGGGCCAGTTAATTCTTTGTTATGGAGTGGGCTATCCTGTGCATTGTAGGATGTTTAGCAGCATCCCTGGCCTCTATCCATTCAATCTAAAACACTTCACCCAGTTGTGACAACCAAAAATATCCCCAGACATTGTCAAATGTCCTCTGGGGGACAAAACTGCTCCCAGTTGAGAACCCCTGCTCTAGAGAAATGAAGGAAATATAAAAGAAAAGGCAGAGGTTGTGGGAGGCAGAACCTTGGAGAGACTGAGGGAAAACTAGGACAAATAATACTTTGTATCCTGTCCACTTCTTATCTTTATAACATTTTTATACAAAGTATATGTAGATAATCTCTTCTCACGGGTAAGCATAAACATATTAATAATGGCTATCATTTCCAAAAACGTGACTTATATAGATAGCACTATTATGCGAGGCCGTGTTTTTAAGAGTTTTAGATATATGAACCTAATTAACTTAATTAACCCTCACAACATCTCTATAAGGTATATTCTATTATCAAGTCTATTTTTGTTGCAGAATATCAGAGGCACTGAAAGATTATAATGTTTCAGAGATTACATAGCAAAATAGTAGGAGAGCCAGGATTTCTGAACCCAGGCAGCCTGGTTCCAGAGTCCATCTTTCAAAATCACTATATTACACAGTCTACTGCTTGCCAGGTGCTTGACGTGCATTGTCTGCAATTGTCCTGGCAACCCTTGCCCAGAGTCATAGAGCTATGAAGACACATACCCAAAATTGAAACCTATTGTCTTTCTGCTATACATCTCACTACCCAACTGTTAGCAAAAAGCATGCATGGGGGACAAAAGGCTAGGAGGGGATACAGGAAAACGGCAAGAAATGTCATTGAAAGGTTACCAGGAGTATAAAAAGAGACATTCTAGATTATGGTAATAAAGCAATGAGGAAAAACAAATGAGAAAACAGGGATAAAAAGAGGGGAATAAAGAAAGAATACTAGAGTATAATCCAAGCTCCCTAAGGAACTAACTATTCACATTATACAGAACTAGACGGTCCTGCTTGCACTCTAGAGAGAACAATTATCTGAACTGCTTAAATCTTTGTATTAAGAATTTCCATCAATTTTTGGGTATTTGCGCAAATCGTTTTACCTCGGGTTTCTCATGTGTAAAATGGGGATATTACCTAGAGAATTACATCAGTGAGACAAAATATGTTTAAGTGGCCTGCACAATATTTGAAATGTATTATGTACTAAAAGCTACTATGTTCCTAGGGCACGTACTATCTAGAGCAGGTACGAATTTTTTTATATAATAATCCCTTGAACAAGAAGTAGCGGGAAGGGCGGGGTGGGGGCAGGAGCGGGAACCGGACGGAGCTCAAGAAGAATTAATTTCCCTGAGAATGAGTTTGTAAAGCGCACCTAAGAGATGCAGAAAATTTCCATAACTGAAAATTAGTTTTTAAACCGCACCTGATTTATCCCCGCACAATTATTACGCACAAACGGGACAAATGGACAGGAAGGACTGTGAGGCGTGCCAAAATGATCCAAGTGATGCCTACAGCAAAAGCTCTGGGTATAAGCATACTACAACTCCCAGAAGTCTCCTTTTATCCCCGATGAATGCCTCTCCTATGTCGCCCTAGTAGAGAGTGGATAGGAAATTGATTTCCACCAAACCCAAACTCGTTACAACAACGACCGCCACTAAACTTCCTGGAGTTTAGTTCCACTAAGAGACCTGTTTCTCCACACTCTTTTGAATCAGCCCGCGCGTTACACTCACCTTCCTCTGTCGGATCAGCTTGGCCAGCTGCACCCCCGAAAGCAGGAGTAATGGTTCAGTCACAGGCCGTGTGGTCATTGAATCAAACTTGGGGCCACCAAAGGCTCGAGCTGCTTGGCCTACTAGGCCAATAAGAAAGCCCATTGCCTGCAGGAGCAGCAACTGGATTCTGGCGGTGAGCAGAGGCGCCATAGCGGCCTGGATTCCGCACGGTCCTAGTGCGTGAAGGTTCCGTGCACCCTAGGCAAAATGAGGAGAAAAGACTAAGCAAGGAGGTGTTCAGGAATCCTTCCTTTTATAAGTCCAGTATCTACCCACAATTCCACAGGAGCTTGTTTGTCATCACCTGCTGGGCTCTGGGCCAGAGATAGGGGCGGAGTAAAGTCTTCCCAGCAACTGCCTGTGTACAATGCAACCCATTGTTAGTGCTGGTGTAACCCAACCCAGAAAGTGAGATATAAGACAGAGCAGTGGCTTTCGAGTTCCCAGTTCTGCCACTAGCTGGCCTTGGCCAATTTACACTGTTTCTAGTATTCAGTTTGTTCAAATGAAAAATGGGAATAATTACTCTTACATCAAAGAGTTATGGTAAACACTAGATAATTAAACACTTAGCACGATTTATGGCAAATAGTAGGTTATAAGTGGTAGTTATAACTTATTTCAGTTGTACTTTCGAAAAAAGTGTTGTAAGTATACCTTTGCATGTAACA
The DNA here is from genome assembly GCF_004115265.2 of Rhinolophus ferrumequinum. Taxonomy (NCBI): domain Eukaryota; kingdom Metazoa; phylum Chordata; class Mammalia; order Chiroptera; family Rhinolophidae; genus Rhinolophus; species Rhinolophus ferrumequinum. The sequence continues at coordinate 4,886,998 of NC_046284.1, read as the reverse complement.
CTTCAGTATGTTCAACAACTACATAACAAACACATATATATTATCTATATCCATATTATTTAATCCTTATAAGATCACAGATAGTACTGATGAATTAAAAAAAAATGTCTAGCCCACATTTCTCTCCTAAACTCCTGATACTTGAAAGCAATGCCTGTTTTACATCTCCACGTGAATATTTTACACATCTTTCAAATTTAACATGTCCAAAATTCATCATTTTGCCAAACCTGCTGCCCCTGCAGGTTCATAAATGGCATTTTTTATTCATCCAATCAGCCATACCAAAAATCTGGAGATCATCCCAGATCCTTCCTTTTCTCTCATCTTCATGAATAGTTAGCAACTCCAGTTACTATCTTTCCCTCTCACTCTGCTCTTGCTCAGATCTCACTGACATTTCTGTGAACTTCTACAAATAACCAATTGATCACCCTGCCTTTATTTAGAGTGTTTTTCCTAATATACAAATCTTACTATGTTAGTCCCCTGGCAATAACTGCAATGATTCCCCACTTTCCTCAGATTCAAGCCCCATCTACTTTGTCTGATATTCAAATATCTCGTGATTGGTGTCTGTAAACCTCTGTATCTCATCACTAGCTTATTCTGTTCCTCACATGTGATGCACCTGCCAAACAAAACTCTCCCCTCCATATCTTTGCATATGCTTTCCTCACTCCCTCTCCATCTGGCTCAGGACAAGTACCACCTCCTCCAAGAAGTCTTCTCTGAACACCAAACTAGGTTTCGTGCCACTCTTTTGTAACCCTCACTCCACAGAGTAACAATATCACAGCACTTATAATCCTTTATTTACATGTTAGGTTTTTCTGTCTGCTCCCCATCTAGACGTGAACTCCTCGAAGAACAGGGTCACTCTAATTCATCTTTGTAGTGTCAGAGCCCAATACAGGGCTTGTCATGCAGTCAGTCCAAGTTTGTAGGTCGAAGATATGAGTTTATGAAAGAACGAATGCTGTCATGGATGGTGTAGATGCTGACTACTGCAGTGTACACCTGAAGCTAAAGCTGAATAATCATGAATGTCAACTATAATTTTATATATATATATATATATATATATATATATATATATATATATATATTGTCACAGGATGTGGAGTACAGCATAATGAATAGTCAGTGGAATTCTAATAGCTATATACGATGTCAGAGGGGTAGTAGACTGGGGGAGGGGGGTTTTCACTTTGTGAGGGGTGTAAATGTCTAACTATTACATTGTTTTGTACACCTGAAACTAATAAAAAAAAATGAATGCTGAAGATAGGCCTTCAGCTTGGCATTTAAGGCCTTAAGTAGGTGAAATATAAAAGTCATCCCAGAAACTGTTTTTTTCATCTGTATAACTATGGATACTGAAGGCGTCATCACAGCACTTCTAACCTCCTTGGAAGCACCCAGTGGAATGCAGGTTAATCATGATAGGCACATCTGACAGATCCACTAAACACAGTTGATAGAGTAGATTGTTAGAATCTGGGTTCTATTACAGTTTTGAGCAAAATCTGTAGCTGAGTGAATCTTTACCAGAGAGAGTCTTTGTGAAAGTTTCCTTTGCCTAATTTTGATCTAGATTGTAAATGACCATTATGTGTGTCTATGGTACAAAGAATGCCCAGTTATGGAGCACTGACCAAATAAAATTTGGATTCAAGTTCTGTAATCCAAATCCTAAACCGACCTCACAACATGCATCTGTGTACAAATCACTTGATGGTTTTGAGTGTGTTTTTTCATCTGTAAAATATGAACAACAGCTACCTCTTGGTGTTATGAAAAGTAAATCAAATACGTATTAAAGATTCTGACAGTGCCTTCCCAATGCATCACAGCTCTTTATATTTGTTTGTACTAAGCAAAGAAAAACAGTCTAAGTTTAAGAAAAAGAGAGAGAAATTATATTTTGTCCCAAAGAGGAAAAAGAATGAGAAATACTGTTTGTGTGTGTGGGGGGGAATAGCTCCCTATTAAAGTCAGGGAGGATTTATGTAATTCCACAATCCATTTAGCAATCAAAGGTGGAGGATCAAGAATTATCCTCGGGGATGCAAAGTACAGCATAGGGAATATAGTCAATAATGTTGCATCAACTACATATGGAGTCAGATAGGTACCACACAAATCGGGGGATCACTGCATAAATTATATAACTGTCCGACCACTGTGCTGTACACCTGAAACTAATACAAAATAATATTGAATGTCAACTGTAACTTAAATAAATAAATAATTTAAAGAAAAACCAAAGTTAAAAGAAAAAGCAGTTATCCTTGACTCCTTTCTAAATTTCAGTGTTCACTATACACCTTACACCCTGCCATGTTTGCAACTTGGTTCTCTAACTCTCAATTTACATCGGTACTACCTAAATTGTGTAATATTTTCTTAACTGGTGCTATGCTACGTTCAATCTGTCCATTTTCCAAACCATTCATTACACTTAAAATTTTTTTTCTGATAAAGTAATTTACGCTCTTGTTTATACAGTATATATAGCTATATACGATGTCAGAGGGGTAGTAGATTGGGGGAGAGAGTTATATATATAATATTTTCCCCAGTGAGTCTTTTAATATCATTAAAAGTTATGTTAAAATGTAGTTTAATATTTGTGTAAACAAGTCTCTTTAACTTTCCCGTTGTGATTACTTTCACCAATATTATCCTTAGTATCCTTCTCAACTGTCTATCAATTAGCAATTCACCTAAATTATCCCTCTTTTCTGGATTTCTTTTTTTGCAGAAAGTTTTTCTACTATGAAGATAGATGCTAGCATGGAGTTGAGACAATTAAAGGTATGGTGATTACTGGCTTTCCTGGTTTTACCTCCTGTCAATTCCTCACACACACATCCTTTGCTCCAACTATATCAGACTACTTGCAATTCCCTAAAACAATGGTCTCGAAACTGCAACTACTATTTAAAATAATTAGCATGCTCCTTAATATATGTGTATGTATTTACATATAGACTATATTGTACTGTGCTAATAAAAAGATTAAGATTATATCCTAGGGACTAGTATAAAATGTATATTATAGAACACAAATAAATAAATAAATTGAAGTAATTATTTTTTAAGGAGGACACAGCTCACGATGGCCCACGCGGGAATCCAACCGGCAACCTTGGTGTTATGCTCTAAACAACTGAGCTAACCGGCCACCCCCTGAAGTAATGCATTTTTTAATCCTAGTATTTTCACTCACTCCAGTGTATTATCCTGTGCACTCCTGGAGGTGCTTGCTCACACGCCCCCCACCATGAAGACCCTTATCTAAACTACATATGCTATATAACAGTCCTATAACTGGTATCTACTACCAGCACCCTCCTTTCTGCACCTCTGAAACATACACAACTATTCAAACTTTAAGACTCGACCCAGACACTATACCTTTTAGGAAGCTTTTTCTGCCTACTACCATCCCCAGTCTGATTAGATACTCTTACTTTGCATTTCCACAGAACCCCATACGTTGCTCTATCACAGCACTCAGCACATCCGCCTTCCCCAAAGAGTGGGAGTTCCCATGGTAAGGACCCTACCTTAGTCATCTGTATATCACCAGAGCCTGGAACAGGGTGGGCTGGGCACTCAAAGAGTGTTGATTTAATAATTGAATGAGTAAATGGAACTATCATAATTTTGTTTGAGAATTTCTAACAGAGTGTCCTCTCTCTCACACACAAAACACTCAATGCACTACCACTCACATAAATAAACACAACCATAGATGCATATGAAAATATACTCATTTCAATAAGCATACACTCATAATAAAAATATGAACCTTTACACATGGATGCACATATACATATCACAATTATGAAACCAAAATTCTGCCTGCTACCCTTCCACAAATAATAACATAAAAACAAACATATGCCTCAATAGCTACAAATATCTGGTTAGGGTAGGCAAAAGGTTGTGTGGCTTGATAAATGGTAACAAAATAGATAAATGAATAGAAAATGATAGGATTTTGAACACACCCTCTATCAAGAAAATCTGGTTTGTTAATATAATATTATATATATAGTATTTAAATATATTTTACATTTTAAAATATATTTTTATATTTTTAATTAAACTTTTACTTTGAGATAATTTTAGATTCACATGCAGTTGTAAGAAATAACACAGAGAAATTCTAAGTACCATTTGCCCAGTTTTCCCCAATGATAACATCTTCCAAATTATGGTACCATGTCATAATGAGGATATTGGCATTGATACAGAACATTTCCACCGCCACAAGGATCTCTTATATTGTCCTTTAATAACCACATCCAGTTTCATGTTGCTCAATCCTATTCTTAGCCCATGGCAACCATTAATTTGTTCTCAATTTCTATAATTTTATTTCATGAATATTATATAAAAGAAATCATACAGTACTGTAACTAATTGAGATTGATTACATTCATTCAGCAAAATTCACTGGAGATACATACAGGTTGTTGGGTATGTCAATAGTTTATTCCTTTTCATTGTTGAGTAGCATTCCATGATATGAATGTGCCACAGTTTGTTTAACCATTTTCCTATTGAAGAATATTTGTGTTTATACAATATTGGGCTATAATGAATAAAGCTGCTGTAAACATTCATGTGAAGGTTTTTGTGTGAACATAAGTCTTAATTTCTCTGTTATCAATGCCCGGGAATGCAATTGCTAGGTCATATGGTAATACCTTTTTATTTATTTATTTACAGTTTGAGAAACTTACAAACTGTTTTTTCAGAGTGGCTGTACAGTTTTATATTCCCAGCAATGTACAAATGAATCAGCAATGTATAAATGATTCAGTTTCTCCACATCCTCACTAGCAATTGTTATTGTCACTATTTTTGTTTTTTATTTTAACAATTCTGATAGGTACGTAGTGACATCTATCTCACTGTGGTTTAAATTTGCATTTTCCTAATGGCTAACGATGTTTCATGTGCTTACATGCCATCTGTATACTCTTTTCAGTGAAAATTCTCTTCATTTAGTTTGTCTATTTTCTAATTGTATTTTCTTAACTGTCGAGTATTAAGATTTCTGTATATAATCCAGACACTAGTCCTGTGTCAGGCATGTGATATCTGTAGCTTGCCTTTTCACCCTCTTTACCAATTCTTTTACAGAAAAGTTTTTAATATTAGTTTGATCCAATTTATCATTTTTTTCTGTAAGAAGTATGCTTTTGATGTCAATTCCAAGAATTATTTACCAAACTCTAGACCTTGAGGATTTTCTCATATATTTTTTAAAAAGTTTGTAATTTTACGTTTAACTTCATGATCCAGTTTGAGTTAAATTTTAGGAGGTTGATTCAGGTGGAGGTTCATTTTTTTTGGCCTATGGATCCAACTGCTCCAGCACCATTTGTTGAAAAGCCTATCTTTCCTTCATTGAATTGGTTTTACGCTTTATTTAAAAAATCAGCTAGGCATATTTGAGTGTCTATTTTTGGGTTTTCTCTTCTGTTCCATTATTCTATGTGTCTATCTTTCCATCAGTACTACACAGTCTTGATTCTAAGAGCTACATAATGTCTCCAAATTGGGAAGACAGATTCCTCATGTTTAATTTTTCCTTTTCAAAAACATTTAGGCTATTCCTATTTCCATGTCTTTCCATGTACATTTTAGAATAATCTGATCTATATCTATATAAAGTCTTGCTGGAATTTTGATAACAATTTTGTTAAATCTGTACTTATTTGGATAGAATCTATACCTTTATTATGTTGAGTCTTCTAATCAGTGAATGTTGCTTATCTCTCCATTTATTTATATCATCCTTAATTTCTTTCATCAGTATTGTGTAGTTTTCAAAAACAAGTCCAGTATATTTTTCATATTTACAACTAAGTATTTTTTGAGTGAATGAAAATGGTATTGCATATTTAATTTGGGTGTCCATGTGTTCATTACTAGCATATACAAATACAAGCAACCTTGATTAAATCACTTATTACTGTTAAGAGGTTTTTTTTAATAGATTCCATATAGATTTTATATATAAATAATCATGTCAACTGCAACTAGAGATAGTTTTATTACTTCCCTTCTGATCTGTATGAATTTTCCTTAACCTTGCCTTATTGCATTGGCTAGAATTTCTGGCACTATATTGAATATGAGTGGTGAGAACAGAAATTCTTACCTTGTTCCTGATCTTAGGGGAAAGGCACTCAGACTTTCACCATTGTGTATAATGTTACCTGTAGGTTTTTTAGATGGTCTTTATCAAGTAGAAGTTCTCCTCTATTCTGATTTTTCTGAACATTTTTATCATAAATAAGTGTTAAAGTTTGTCAAATGTTTTTTCTACATTGATTGATATGGTTATACAAATTTTATTCCTTAGTCTACCAGTAAAATGGATTCATGTATTGATTTCCAATATTTAACTAGCCCTGTATCTCCAGAATAAGCCCCACATGGTCATGGTGTATAATTATTTTTATATATTTCTGAATTCTATTTTCTAATATTTTGTTAAGGACTTTTGCATCTGTATTCATGAGATGTTGGTCTGTAATTTTCTTCATTAGTCTGTCTTCATTAGGATTTGGTATCAGAGTAACTGTACCTTTATAAAATTAATTAGGAAGTGTTGCCTTCTCTTCTATTTTCTAGAAGAGGTTTATGAAATTGGTGTTAATTACTCTTTAAACATTTGCTATAATTCTCCATTGAAACCATCTGGGCCTGGAGATTTCTTTTTGGAGAATTTTTAAATTAAAATTCTATTGACTATTAAATTATACGGTTATTCAAATATTCTATTTCATTTGGGTGAGCTGTAGTAGATTGTGTTTTTGAGTAAGGGGTCCATTTCACCTACTTGTCGAAATTATGTATTTACAGTTGCTCATAATACTCCCTTATTATCCTTTTGATGTCTGCAGGTTCTGTAGTGATATCCCTCACTTCACTTCTGATATTAGTAATTTGTGTTCTCTATTTTTTCTTTATAAGCTTTCCTGGAGTTTTGTCAATTTTATTGATATTTTCAAAGCATGAGCTCTTAGTTTCATTGATTTTTCTCTATTATCTTTCTGTTTTCAATTTCACTGATGTCTGCACTTATCTTTTTTTTTTAAATGTGTTTTTCTTACACTTGCTTTGTTTTGTTTTGCTTTTCCTTTTTTAAGTCCTTGAGGAGAAAGATTAGATTATGGATTTGAGAGACTTCCTCTGTTCTAATATATGAATTTAGTGCTATAAAATTTCCTCTCAGCACTGCTTTTACCTGTGTCCCACAAATCTTGATATGTTGTAATTTAATTTTCATTTATTTTAATGTATTTGTTTATTTCCCTTGAGACTTCCCCTTTGATACATGAATTATTTAGAAATGTGTTCTTTATTTTCTAAGTGTTTGGAGAACTGCTGGTTATTTCTCTGTTATTGATTACTATTTTGGTTCCATTGCAGGCAGAGATTACACTGTGCATGATTGCAACTACTTATTTATTTATTTTATTATTGTAATTTTGTATTAGTTTCAGGTGTACAAAACAAAACCGAAATGCTTCTGCACAGCAAAGGAAACCATCAACCAAATGAAGAGGCAACCTACTGAATGGAAGAAAATATTTGCAAATCATATATCTGATAAGGGGTTAATATCCAAAATATATAAAGAACCCATATAACTCAATTGCAAAAGCAAACAATCCAATTAAGAAATTGACAGAAGTATCTGAATAGACATGTTTTCTAAGAAAACATACAGATGACCAACAGGTACGTACATGAAAATATGAGCAACATCACTAATCATCAGGGAAATGCAAATCAAAACCAAAATAAGATATCACCTTATACCTCTTAGAATGGCTAAAACAAACAAACAAACAAACAAACAAACAAAATGTTGGCAAGGATGTGTAGAAAAGGAAACACTTGTACACTGTGGTGGGAATGTAAATTGGTGTAACTACTCTAGAAAACAGTATGGACATTCCTGAAAAATTCAAAATATAACTACCATATGATCTAACAATTCCATTTCTGGGTATTTATCCAAAGAAAACAAAACACTAACTCAAAATGATATATGCACCCCAATGTTCATTGCACCATTATGTACAATAGCCAAGATGTAGATATAACTCAAATGTCCATTGATGGATGAATGAATAAATAAAATGTGAATACACACACACACACACACACACACACACATACACAGGGTGCCAAAAATGTATACACGTTTTTAAAAAGGAAAAAAAAAACATTAAAATTGTAATAGTCAATATATACCGATAACAAAAGTGAATACAAGTCACGTTTGACTTCTGCAATTACAAGAGGTAGTCAAAGTGGTTACCATCAGTATAGTTTTAGTACAGTTTTTTTCCTTTCTTAAAATGTGTATACATATTTTGGCTCTCTCTCTCTCTCTCTCTCTCTCTCTCTCTCTATATATATATATATATATATATATATGCAATGGGATATGATTCAGCCATAAAAAAGAATGAAATCTTGTAATTTTCAATAACATAGATGGAGCTTAAAGGCATTATGTTAAGTAAGATAAGTCAGAGATAAGTCAGACAGGAAAAGACAAATATTGTACAATGTTACTTATATTTGAGATACAAAATCATTGAACTAATAGGAAGATAGAGTTAGAATGGTGATTTTCAGAGCCTGAGGGGTTGGAGAAATGTAGAAATGTTGGTCAATGATTACATCTTCCAGTTATAAGAGGAATAAATTCCAGGTATCCAATGTACAGTATGGTGAGTATACATGTGAATTACAACCCTGTATTGCATACTTCAAAGTTGCTATGCAAGTAGAACTTTAATTTTCTCACATCATAATAGCAATTATATGAGGTGTAGGATGTGTTAGCTAACCTTATTGTGGTAAACATTTTGCAATATATATATGTATCAAATCATCAAATTGTATACTTTAAATTTACACAATGTTATATGTCAATTATATCTCAGTAAAGCTGTGGATAAAAAGAAGTAATGACAGAAAACTTCCACAATCTGTGGAAGAAAATGTACATCCAGATTTAAGAAACCCCAAAATCACCATGGAGGATCAATTCATGAAGTCCACACCAAGGAACATTGAAATCAAATTGTCAAAAATTAAAGACAATGAGTGTTTTGACAGTGGCAAGGGAAGTGTGACTTTTTATATATGAGTGATTCCACCACATAAAAAAAAAAAAGAAGAAGAAGAAGATCTCAAGTAAGACTGGAATCACGAAGACTTGTTGGGGGAGCTCTCATGCCTATACCAAGTGCAAAACCCTACAGGAAGAACACTTAATTTTTTTATAACAGCCTTCCTTACTTCCTCTTTTTCTCTATAAAATAATTTCATCTTCTTTGTTCCAGCAAACATGGCACATCATGGTTCATCACCGCTTCGTGTTTCTAATTGCAATTCTCTGTCTTTTCCTGAAAGAGCTATTTTTGTTGGAGGAATATTTGGCTGACTTTTTGATTAAGGTCAACATATTTGGTGGCTCATACGGAGATCCAGAGAAGAACTCCCAATAACTCTAGGGCTGATGAGCAGACAGGTGAGGTGCCCACAGAATTCCTTGATCTCACTGTTTTTCTTGCCCACCAAGAAGTTTAAGGGAAAATTTCTCCTGGATCCAAGATTTCACTCTTTGCATTTTGAAGCTCTCCAGGCTTTATTCAGGATCTGTTCAGAGGCATCATACTTTTCTGTTAAAGGCCCTGTTTGTCTGCAATTACTTTATTTGACATTTTGGCCTGATATCTTCAGGATCAGGCTGTTTCTTGGGACTAGCTAACCTCCAGCCTGATTGACTTGAAACAAAACTGCTTCTACTGAAATTGGGTAGCCTTCAGTTTAGTACTAGACCAGACTGTGTCATTTCAGTCTCTGTCCTGACCTACCCAAGAACAGACTGTTCTATTAGAACTTTGCTGTTCAGCCTTTTGCCTGACTCCCTCGGGACAGAGTTGTTTCTCTGAAACTGTGCTGCTTCAGCCTAACCCCTTCAGGATCATCCTCTTCTAAGTTGGACAGACTGGCATTTAGCTTTCAATCTGTTTGGGCTATTTAAGCTGTTTGAGTTGTTTAGGCTGTTTTGGGTCTTTGCTTTAGAGAAAAAAACCCCAAAAACTCTGAAATATGGGGTCTCAGTTATCTAAGTATTTTTAGGGTACCTCCCCTACAGAGACCCCAGCCAATTTAATGTTTAGAAGCTATGGTCATTCTTCATGCCCACATCTAATTAAAAGGACTCATTTGATCAAAAGCAATTCAGAATGCCAATGGCCATTATGGGGGACTTATGAAATCCCCAAACTTACTTTTCTTAAACTGAATTGGACAATCATAGCTCTGAAATTGGCAAAATTAAGTGGAACACAAATTTTGATTGGCATTTTGATCCTTTAATGTTGCCAGGAGTCTGTTGTCTCTTTGCAAAGTAAAGTTTTAAGACTAAAAGAGGTAAACAAACATTTAAAGAAAGAGAAAATGTCTTCCAAAGCCTGTGTCCCTTGCCTCTGGAACCATCTTGTCTCTTTTCCATGGCTTCTTTGTGTCAGGCTCCACCTCCAGTGCCGTCTTCTTTGTTTTTTAATCTCCAGCTCTGCCTCCTGTGCCATCCTCCTTCTCCTCTGAACCTTTCCCCCACTCCCTCCTTCCCTGAAACTATGAGTACCTTTCCCATTATACATGATAATCACCCTTTCCTCCTTAGTTTTTTAGGCCCTATTCATTTATTAGGTCAAGACTTCTTAGAAAAGTATCATGCCAGAATTTCTTTCTCCCAAAAGGGGTAAATTAATTTAGAATTTGACAATAGCTTTCAAAATAGCTATTCAGATGAATTAAATGACCTTTATCATCTTTTATGTGCTCCATTTCTAATGACACTATAGCAGAATCTGGGAGCACTATTCATTTGTGCCTATTGGATCAGCTATGACCCTTCTTATTGGCAAAATCTTCAGCTGGTCCTGGCAGAATCCACAGTGCACCTTATATCAAGATTCAAGTAGATCCCTCAAAACCCCTTCCCAAAATCAATAAATATCTCATAAGTAAAGAAGCCCCTCCACAGTATAAAGCCCATAACAGAAGATTCTAAATCTCAGGGCCTTGTTATCTCTTGTGCCAGCTTTTATAACAGTCCCATTTTACTTGTGAGAAAACCTAAGGGACCAAGTGGAGGTTTGTCTAAGACCTCCAGCAATAAACAACATTGTTATCCCTTGACACCCTGTTGTTCCTAACTCTTATATGCTACAGCATCCATCCTGACTGAAAGTAAATTCTTTACTGTAATGGACTTATGCAGTGTATTCTTCAGTATTACGGTTGATGCAGGTAGCCAGTACATTTTTGTGTTCACTTGGACAGGAAAACAATTTACTGGGACAATAATGCCTCAGGGTTTTACTAAGTCCCCTTGTTATTTCTCACAAATAAAGCTAACCTAGATGATATAAGTGTCCCTATGGTTTCTACTTTGTTGCAATATGTGGATGACTTGCTTCTTTGTTTTTCCTCCCAAGCTTCTAACAAGAAAACAGTATCCACCTATTAAGCCTTTCAGCCTTAAAGGGACATAAATTCTCCAAAGGAAAGTTGCAATTTGCCCAAACCCAGGTTCAATATTTAGAACATCTTACATCAGAACAAGGGCTGCACCTAGATCTAGGTACGTGTTTAAAATTAGTCTGAGTTGTTCCAAGATTTGTGCCTGAGAAGACGCAAACCCAAAGAACACACCAAGTGGCTGAGTGCGGGACACACATTTTGTTTGTTTGTTTGTTTTTGTTTTTTTTTAAATTAAAGTTTATTGGGGTGACAATTATTAGCAAAGTTACATTGAGTTCAGGTATACAATTCTGTAACAAATCATCTGTATATCATCACATTGTGTGCTCACCACCCAGAGTCAGTTCTCCTTCCATCACCATATATTGGATCCCCTTTACCCTCATCTACCAATGCTGTTCCCCCTTACCCTCTGGAAACCACTAAACTATTGTCTTGTTTAAAACATTTGTTTGTCTTGTTCCTTTGTTGCTTTTAGTTTTATATCCCACATATCAGTGAAATCATATGGTTCTCGATTTTTTTCTGTCTGACTTAATTTTTATTTTTATTTTTTAGTTTCCAGGATCTCAGCTGAGAAACAACACCCAAAAATTCCTTCTAGGTATTTTTATGCCTCTTTTTCTTCCCATGAGAGGTATGCTATAGCATTTTCACAGCCAAAATAACATACATCAGATACTGATAAATTTTTTAAAAAATATTTTATTACATAAAACTGCAATAAATTCAAATTATAACCATATCTATTAAGGTTAAATGTGTGTAAATCCTGGGACAGCTTTTGAAAAAGTTTCAATGGCTTAAGAACGCAAAGAATGTAATGTGTGTTATTTAAATTTTAGACTTCATAAATAGACAGCAGATAATTTTCTAAGAGGTTATCCCAGGATCCCTAAAACCATATCAAAGAATACCTGTTTTATTTGCACGTAGACTTACTCTTATACACATTCCTGAAAACATAATAAAGATATAAAAATGAGTCATTGTCTCATTGAGTGATATGAAGTGTGGTAGGTGAATGGGGAGGATATAAAGATGAGAACACAAATGGAGACACTAAATAGTAACTGTGATGTGATCTTTTTCACATTTTTTAAAACTGAAGTTGTAAGAGAATAGTCAGAAACACAGAAAACTCTGAATTTGGGTTGCCAGACTTAACAAATAAAGAGAGAGGATGCCTAATTAAATTTAAACTTCAGGTGAGCAATTAATATTTTAATAGGTACTTTTCAAATATTGAATAATTAAACTCATACTAAAACATTATTGTATATCTCAAATTCAAATATAACTAGGTATCTTGTATTTTATCTGGCAACCTTACTCTGAAGAATTTATAGGGAAATATCAATAACAAAAGAAGTTGTTAGAATATCCCCAGGACCATAAAGGACTCCATCCAATGTTTTTTTTTTTTTAATTAATTAATTATTTATTTATTTAATTTATTGGGGTGACAATTGTTAGTAAAATTACATAGATTTCAGGTGTGCAATCCATCCAATGTTATAGAAGAGGAATTGAAAGAAAAATGTTCTCTCCTTCCTCTTGTTCCAGGAGTTTTGGTGCTCAGCGAGCAATTTTACCACTGTGTACTGGAATTTTTCTAGAAAGCTCTTTTTTACAATATTTGTAATATGTCATCCTTTTAAAACATCACTTAATCTTATATTAGCAAAGTCATAGATTCAGCCAAGAGAGAGATAGTACCTTTCTGCTCAAAGAAGGCCCCTAAGTTAGCTCTCCATTTCCAAGCATATCATGCATATGGAAACTTTCTGGAGAAATGAAAGAATCCCATATTGGAAAAGGAGATTCTTATAAAAAAATTCCTTTTCTATGCCCCAAAACAATGCTTGGAGGCATTCCAGAAACTTCACTTTTAAAAAGTGTTTTGATTGTAACCTCTGTAGCTTCTAACATTTCTCTTATACTAGACCTGTAACCCCAGAGATAGAATAATTTCTGTTCTTCCACAGGAATTAATTGCTAGGTAGTTCATATACAGAGTAGATATTAAGGTCTTCAGACTGTTGATCCAAACCATTTTTATTTATTATCTGTGTGGTTTAAATTAAAATAATCACTCTGTATCTCAATTCCTAAGGTGTTCTATGGGGATAACAATAATATCTATATCACAGGGTTATTGTTAGTATTAAATGAGTTAACACAGAAGGAAAGACAGGGAATTTAGAACAAACTTCCCTGGGTTGGAACTGGAAGAAAACTAAAAAAGGAACAAAAATTTTTATTTTTTTTAAATTAAGAAAGCCAACAAAATAATAAAACATTGTAAGACAAAGATCCATAAGAAAATAGGAATCTAGTGTTGAATCCAGCACTTGGGACTGACTTTGCCCTGAGGGGGGGAACAGTTGCCTATTCTAAAGTCACGGCTGAGAGGTTTATCTGTAATTTTGGTTATTTCATTGTGTTATGCTGATAAACTTCAGTGTACCATCCACTCACAATGACTGAAACCCATTAACAAAGGTAAATATGAATGAAACTAGAGCTCCAACGGACTGTAGTTCTGCTCCAATTCATTCAGAAAGCCCAGAAAACACTGAGCCTTAATTTAGGTTAAAATAATACCAGATTTCTAGTGACCTAAGAAAGCTATAGAAAAAATGTTCTTTGCAGGAACATACCATCATCTTAGGCCTCACATTTCTATAAATAATTTTTCAAGGACAAAGTCTAGCATAAAATGAAGGAAAAAAACAGACACACAAGGAAGCAAGAAACTATGAGCAAAAACCAGGAGAGAAAGTTAACAGAAGCAAATCCACAGGGACTGTAAATGCTGAAACTATCATACACAGGTGGTAAAACAATTATGCTTAGTACTGTGTTTCCCCAAAAATATGACCTAGCCGGACCATCATCTCTAATGAGTCTTTTGGAGCAAAAATTAATGTAAGACCCAGTATCATATCATCATATCATATCATATCATATCATATCATATCATATCATATCATATCATATCATAACATATCATATCATATCATATTATTATATTATATTATAAAGACCCGGTCTTATAGTAAAATAAGACCAGGTCTTATATTAATTTTTGCTCCAAAAGATGCATTAGAGCTGATTGTCCATCTAGGTCTTATTTTCGGGGAAACACGGTATGTACAATAAAATAAAAGCCAAGCCAGAAATTTTAAGCAGGGAGATTGAAATGATAATAGAGGACATAACAATTGGGAAAAGTACTAAATTGAATTTCTAGAAATGAAAAGTACAAAAACCAAAATTGAGTCTATGGGTTTGACAGTTTATTAGATATATCTGAAATAATGTTTGTGAACTAGAAGACTGGCAGGAAGAAACAATCCAAATGACATTGAAAAGAGATTGAAAATATCAATGATAAGTAAAATGCAGAAGAATGTCTAAAATGATTTTAAATTGGAGTCTCAGAGGGATAGGCAGAAGAAAATGGAGCAAAAGAAATATTTGAAGAGACAGAGGCTGAGTCTTTCCCAGAACTTATTCCCAAAATGGGTTAATATACATAAAGTTCTGAGGACAGTGCTAGACACATATGAACTACTCAATAAATTCAAGATACTATTTATTCTATTCTCATAATACTCTCATGATTCTTCTTTGATATCATATTTCCCAAAATTCACAAACACTTCACTTCAGTATTTTTAAGTCTTGTATTATGCTTAGAAATTGGTAAGAGATGCTATGCAAAATGTGAACAAAGTGAGAACACTGACAAGAATGCTGCTGAAGTGAAAGTCATAAATTTGGGTGGAAAATGAGTTAAACACAAGAGGTTGATAGATTGGGAGGTCAGCACAAATTTGTGGAACTAGAAGTCTCCATGAGGTCACAGAATAGTTTTGGATATGAAGAGGAGACAGAAATAAAATGATAGGAGTTTGGGATCAGAAAGTAAGATCTCTAATCATAAAACTTGGAGGTAGAACATTATTGATGATCACTAGTTTCATGGTATGACCATTGGTGACATTTGCCGAATAAGAATGGAGGTAAAATATTCAGTTAATATAAATCCTCATCTACAGGGACATTGACACTACCCAACATGAAAGCAAGAATAGGGTGGAATGGTTAAATATCAGGTAAATGAATAAGCTCTTGATACAGAAGAATAAATTGGCACTCATTAGATGATAGACTATGGTGGGTAGCAAGTATAAATAAATTGGTAGCTCTGGGGAAAGTAGGGTTTTGGATGTGATAACAATGGGCTGACCAGGAAGAGATGGGAGCACAATCTAGGTCTCCAAAAAAGAAATGTGTGCCCATGTAGCTTGGGGAGCCTGAGACCCTGAGCTATAAAATAGTAGCCATGCAGCACCAGAGCTTCCAGGTACTCTATTGTCCCCTTTGTTTCTCTTCCTGCCTACCTTCACTGATACCCTTTCCATCAGGAAAATGAGAGACAACACACATAAAAAGAGAGTCAAACTGCATGTTTAATCCCTGAGCAGCAACATATTGCAGTCAGTCTGATTCAAGGATGGAGGAGGTTAGATGGCACTTAGCCCTTCATAAAGGAAGGAAAGTGCTGAGATTGGTCTTAAGGTTTTGTAGATGAAGTGCTAGGAGCTTTGGGAGGAAGGGCACGATGCCAGTCCTTGTGATGACCCCAGGCACATAGTACATCATCACAGTTATCCTCATCCTCTTTTTCACTTTCTGAGGAGCTTTCACCAAAGGCTCAAGGCTTCTCATCAATGCAGCAGCATTTAGATGAACGATGGCCCAAGAACTCATTGTCTACAGTGTCACTTGACCATTCCACTTTCTTGTTTGACTTCCCCTTCTATGGAATAGTTGGTAGATTTCCATCTTTTTCCTAGTTTTCCATTGTAACTGTGGTCTCTGAGATGAGTTCCATTAGCTTAGATTTTGACTCTTCCATAGCAGAACTGCAAGGGGAGCAAAGGAGGGAAAGTGATGTACCCAAAGAGTCTGGGAAAATATGGATCAGAGTCAAAGTCAGAATTGGGATGCTGTGACTCTTTCTTTGCCTTAAGTTCCCCAACTGTGAGATATCCAGTTTACCCTTGCTTCTGACTTGCTGTGTGTGATCAAAATCAGATTGTGGAATCACAGAACAGAGTTTCATTACCAGGAAAACTGAAGAGGTGGCAGAAAAGCAAGCTGTGCCAGTCTGGTTAATATCCTGTCAGGTTAAAAAGCAAAAGGTATTTTAGGATATGTGACTTTATGAAAAATGTCTTAGGAAAACTCATCAGTGGACCTTCATTTATAGTTTTCTTTGAACAGTGACACCACACACACGCACACACACACACACACACATTACTTCCTTCCTGCATAAATCATATTCTATTTGAGTGTGGCTGTTGTCTACTAAACATTATAATGAGTGTTAAAGATAAAGAAAAATAGAAAATAATTCATGTGCCATGTTATAGGGAGAATTTGGATTTCATACTGGAGGATTCATAGGATCATTGGATTTTTATCAGCCGAAGAGTGAAATTTTCAGGTCTGTGTTTGAGAATTTTCACTATCATAGCAATGTGAAGGCAGGAGAATGATAGTTTAGTTAAAAGATTAGCAGTCCACTTTGCGGGTTGGATAGTAATGACAACAATACTTAATAAAGGATGAACTAATGAAGTAGCACTGGTGGTAACAGAAATAAGAGTGTTGTCAACAACTCTATCTCTCTGTAAAACAAGAAAAAGAAAGAGAGAAGAGAGAGAGAGATGAGAGAGAGAGAGAGAGAGAGAGAGAGAGAGGAGAGGAGAGAGGAGAGAGAGAGAGAGGAGAGAGAGAGAGAAAGAGAGGAGAGAGAGAGAAAGACAGAAAGAAAGAGGAGTAGGAGAGAGAGGAGGAGAAGGAAGGAAGGAAGGAAGGGAAGGAAGAAAGGAAGAAGGAAGAAGAAGGACGAAAGAAAGAAAGAAAGAAGAAAGAAAGAAAGAAAAAGAAAGAAAGAGAAAAGAAAGAAAGAAGAAAGAAAGAAAGAAAGAAAGAAAAGAAAGAAAGAAAGAAAGAGAGAGAGAGAGAAAGAAGAGAGAGAGAGAAAGCCTTTGATATTATGAGTGGTCATGAGTCAGAATATAGGCAGAATTAGATTTCACAAGGGGCAGGGAAGAAGTATGAACAAGGACAGTTAATAGACGGCAAAACAATAGCCCAGAAAACAGTTATGCCTGGATTCTAGATGGTCTATTTTATGCACATACCCATATAATGGGAAACTCCCTGTGGTCTTTCTGGTCTCATTTGAGTCTTCTATCAGCAGCCGTCCTTAGGAAATCAGCCTTGCTTTTGCCTTTTGCTATGCCTATATCCATGACAACTGTTAGACACAGAAAAGAGGGTGTGCTTCCATCTCCTAGGAGACCATACTATGAGTAGTAGGTAGACTTGAAAAACACTGTTCCCCACAGCTCATTGTCCTATGGGGGATCCATATGTCTAATTAACACTGATGCTAGGTCTTTCAAATTCTTGCCAGTGTGTGGCCAGGCTAGGGGATTTCATTTCCCTTTTGAAAGTGTCTACTAGATTTGTGGTTCTCAAACTTTGGTGTACATAAAAATGCCTTAGAAAATTGTTTAAAATACATACCCTCAGATCCAATCCAGAAAGATTTGATTGAAACATGGTGGAGACATCTGAACCTTTACAATCTGTAAATATGGTTTTAAAATGGGTTTTGAAACATCCTGTGGCCCAATATTTTTTGGCAAACAGAAACATATCTGTGGCCCAAATTTAGTTCATGGGCCAACAAAGTCCTACCCTAGCTTAAAACATTCAAATCTTATTTAAATCTTAAACAATAAATAAATAAATAAATAAGTGGGAACTACCTTTGTTTTTCTTTTATAAATTACGTTAAATAATTTTACAAACATCTTCACCCATTCAGTTGGTTGCCTCTTTGTTTTTTTGATGGTTTATTTTGCTGTGCAGAAGTTTTTTAGTTCAATGTAGTCCCATTCATTTATTTTTGCTTTTACTTCCCTTGTCTTTGAGGTCAAATTCATAAAATTCTCTCTAAATCCAAGGTACATAAGTTGAGTAACTATGCTTTCTTCTAGGCAATTTATCATTTAAAGTTTTATATTTAGTTCTTTGATCCATTTTGAGTTAACTTTAGTATATGGTGACAGATAGCAGTCTAGTTTTGTTCTTTTCTATGTGGCTTTCCAATTTTCCCAGTACCATTTATTGAAGAGGCTTCTTTTTCTCCATTGTATATTTTTGGTTCCTTTGTTGAAAATGTCTGCCTATATATATCCAAAATATATAAAGAACTCATACAACTCAAAAAATAAAAAAAAAAGGGTGGACGGTAGGCTCAGTTGGTTAGAGCGCAAGCTCTGGGTTACTGAGCTGCTGGTTCAACTTCCATGTGGGCCAGCGAGCTGCGCCCTCCGCAACTAGGATGAAGTAAATGAGCTGCTGCTCAGCTCCCGGGTGGCCAAATTGCTCAGTTGGTTGGAGCAGCGGTCTCTCAACCACAAGGTTGCTGGTTCGACTCCCGCAAGGGATGGTGGGCTGCACCCCCTGCAACTAACAACAGCAACTGGATCTGGAGCTGAGCTGCGCCCTCCACAACTAAGATTGAAAGAACAACAACTTGACTTGGAAAACTCCCAGAAGTACACAATAAAGTCCTGTTCCCCTTCCCCAATAAAATCTTTGAAAAAAAAGACGAAGAAGAAACAGAGGGAAAAATCATAGAATACCACCAAACTGAAATAATAGCGATAAAAAGGCAAAGAAAAAATGTCCTACCAGAAAACCAGAGATAGAATGATAGGAAATCCTTATATATCAATAATCACCCTAAATATACATGGGCTGAATTCACCAATAAAAAAGCAAAAAGTAGAAGATTGGATCAAAAAACTAAACCCAACCATGTGCTGCCTCCAAGAGGCACATCTCAGCTACAAGGACAAACATAGACTCAAAGTAAAATGGTGGAAACTGACACTCCAAGCAAATGGTATTCAGAGAAAATCAGGCATAGCTATACTGATATCAGATAAAACAGACTTCAGGATAAAAAAGGCACCAAGAGACAAACATGGACATTTCATAATGATAAAGGGGACGATACAACAAGCAGACATAACAGTCATCAATATTGATGCCCCCAATCAGGGAGCACCGAAATATACAAGGAACTAGTAACAGAACTAAAGGGAGAAATTGACCAAAACACAATTATAGTAGGGGACCTAAATACATCATTGACAGCTATGGATAGATCATCCAAAGAGAAAATAAATAGAGAAACATCAACCCTAAGTGACACATTAGATGAAATGGACATAATTGAAATTTATAGAGCACTTCATCATAGAACATCAGACTATACATTCTTGTCTAGTGTACATGGACGTTTTCAAGCATAGACCATATATTGGGACATAAAACTAGCCTCAGCAAATTTAAGAAGATTGAAATCATACCAAGCATATTCTATAATCACAAGGCTTTGAAATTGGATATCAACTAGAAAAGGAAAGCAGGAAAACCCACAAAATATGTGGAGATTAAGCACATACTTTTAAAGAACAACTAGGTCAAAGAAGAAATAAGAAGAGAGATCAAAAGATACATAGAAACAAATGACAACGACAATACATCCTACCAAAATTTTTGGGATGCAGTGAAAGCACTTTTAAGAGGGAAATTTATGTCATTACAGGCCTGACTCAAGAAAGAAGAAAAATCCCAGAAAAATTACCTCACGTTATATCTTAAAGAACTAGAAAAAGAAGAACAAATGGAACCCAAAGTCATGAGAAGAAAGTAATAAAAATCAGGGCAGAGCTAAATGAAATAGAGAACAAAAAGACAATGGAAAAAATTAATGTAACAAAGAGCTGGTTCTTTGAAAAGATTAATAAAATTGACAAACCCTTGGCTAGACTCACTAAGATAAAAAGAGAAAAGACACAAATCAACAAAATGAAAAATGGAAGAGGACAAGTTACCACGGATGTCGCAAAAATATAAAGGATCATCCAAGAATACTATGAAGGATTCATAGTATTCAATAACCTAGAAGAAACGGAGAAGTTCTTAGAAACATATAGCCTTCCTAGGCTAAATCATGAAGAACTGGGAAATCTAAATAGACCGATAATCAGTAAGGAAATTGATCAGTCATCCAAAACCTTCCCAAAGCAAAAATCTGGGTCCAGATGGCTTCACTAGTGAATTCTACCAAACATTCAAAGAGGATCTAATACCTGTCCTACTCAAACTCTTCCAAAAAATTGAAGAAGAGACAATACTATCTAACCCATTTTATGAGGCCAACCTTACCTTGATACCAAAACCTGGTAAGGATAACACACACACAAACAAAATTACAGACTAATATCTCTGGTGAATACAGATGCAAAAATCTTAAACAAAATCCTAGCAAATCGAATGCAACAATGCGTTAAAAAGATTGTACATCATGGCCAAGTGGGGTTTATCCCAGGGGCACAAGGATTGCTCAACATATGCAAATCGACCAATGTGATACATCACATAAACAAAATAAAGGACAATACTAATACGATTATATCAATAGATGCAGAAAAAGTGTTTGACAAGATACAACATCCCTTTATGGTTAAAACATTTAATAAAATGGGTATAGAAGGAAAATACCTTAACATAATAAATGCCATACATGACAAACCCTCAGCTAATATAATTAATGGTGAAAAACTGAAGCCCTTTGCTCTACATTCTGAAACTTGACAGGGCTATCCCCTATCACCCCTGCTTTTCAACATAGTATTGGAAGATCTAGCCAGAGCAATCAGGCAAAAGAAAGAAATGAAAGGCATCCAAATTGGGAATGAAGAAGTTAAATTGTCACGTTTTGCAGATGACTAGATGTTATGTATAGAAAACCCTAAAGACTCCAACAAAAAGCTATTAGAAACAATAAATGAATACAGGAAAGTTGCCGGCTACAAAATCAATATACAAAAGTCCATTGCATTCCTACATACTAATAATGAAATCCCAGAAAAAGAAAAAAATACTTTTTCAATTGCAACAAAATGAATAAAATACCTAGGAATAAACTTAACCAAGGATGTGAAAGACCGATATACTGAAAACTGTAAGACATTTTTAAAAGAAATTGAAGAAGACACAAAGAACTGGAAAGACATTCTGCGTTCATGGATTGGAAGAATCAACACAGTTAAAATGGCCGTATTACCCAATGCAATATACAGGTTTAATGCAATCCCCATCAAAATCCAATGGCATTTTTTAAAGAAATAGAACAAAAAATCATCAGATTTGTATGGAACCACAAAAGACCCCAAATTGCCAAAGCTGTCCTAAGAAAAAACAACAATGCTGGCAGTATCACATTCCCTGACTTCAACTTCTACTACAGGGCAGCAACAATCAAAACAGTATGGTATTAGCAGAAAAACAGACACACAGACCAATGGAATAGAATTGAGAACCCATAAATAAACCCACATAAATATGGACAGAAAATTTTCAACAAAGAAGCCATAAACATACAATGGAGAAAGGACAGCCTCTTCAATAAATGGTGCTGTGAGAATTGGAAAGCCACATGCAAAAGAATGAAATTAGACTGCTCTCTGTCACTGTGTACCAAAATTTACTCAAAATGGATCAAAGACCTAAACATAGGACCTGAAAAAATACACTGCATAGAAGAAAACATAGGTACTAAACTTACGGACCTTGGGTTCAAAGAGGATTTTATGAAATTGACCTCAAGGACAAGGGAAGTAGAAGCTAAAATAAAGGAATGAGACTATATCAAACTAAAAAGCTCTCCACAGCAAAAGAAACTGTCAAAAAAAATAAAGAGGCAACCAACTGAATGGGAGAAGAATTTGCAAACAATTCTTCCGATAAAGGGCTAATATCCGAAATATATAAGGAACTCATACAACTCAACAACAACAAAACAAACAATCCAATTAAAAATTGGGCTGAGGACCTGAAGAGACATTTCTTCAAAGAGGACATACAAATGGCCAATAGACATGTGAAAAAATTGTTCAACATCACCAATAATCAGAGAAATGCAAATAAAAACCACAATGACCTCACACCAGTTAGAATGGCTGTCATCAACAAGACAAATAGTAACAAGTGTTGGAGAAGCTGTGGAGGAAAAGGAACCCTCAGACAGAATTGGTGGGAATGCAGATTGCTGCAGCCACTATGGAAGGCAGTGTGGAGGGTCCTCAAAAAATTAAGAATAGAATTACCATATGACCCAGCAATCTCTGTCCTGGGTATCTACCCAAAAAATCTGAAAACATTTATCTGTAAAGATATATGTACTCCAATGTTCATTGCAGCTTTAGTTATGGTGGCTGAGACATGGAAACAACCAAAGTGTCTTTCGATAGATGACTGGATTCCATTGTATATATACACAATGTAATACTATTCTGCTGTAAGATGAAATAGTGTCATTTGGATGGAACTTGAGATTATTATGCTAAGCAAAATATGTCAGACGGAAAAAGTAGCGAATCACATGATTTCACTGATATGTGGTATATAAAACTAAAAACAACAAAGCAACAAGACAAACAAATGAAGAAACAATAACTCATAGACACAGACAACAATTTAGTGGTTACCAAAGGGTAAGGGGGGAGGGGCGTGGTAGATGAGGGTAAGGGGGATCCAATATATGGTGATGGAAGGAGAACTGACTCTGGGTGGTGAACACACAGTTTGATACATAGATGATGTATTACAGAATGGTACATGTGAAATCTATGTAACTTTACTAACAAATGTTACCCCAGCAAACTTTAAATAAAAAAAAAAGGCCTGTCTGAACCCTGCCTCCTTTGAACAGCCAATTAATTTAAACCCTGTACTAACTATTAAATCTACAACAAACTCTATTTTGGGTACCTGCTGCCCAATAATTATGATGATAGCACCTTTCAGTTTTAACCTGGTTCCAAAAGAAAAGTAGGGAGCATTCCAAGGGTGTGAAGCTGACAGTAAGAATTTATACAGATTCTTTTTCATCAGTTTCTCATGCCTTAGTAGGTCACTTCATCAGGATTATATACCCAAACAAAGGCAGAAAGAGCCCAAATCCTTCATCTGTTATTTCCATAGGGAGATTTTGGGGTTCAAGGGTATTAGAAAATGTACCAGTGTCATTGACACCCCCTGTATTTTTCTTCTACCAGATAACTTGTCTAAGGTCAAAACACAGCACTGTAATTCAAAATATAGTCAGAATTAAAAACAAATCTCATCACAACCACTTTCACCAGGCTGGTTTAATTCACCATTATCTGTTACCTGGATGACTGGATAGTCCTAAGTTGATCGCCCTTTTCCCATCCTTGTACCTCATACAGACTATGCTCTAGACTCTCCAGAGTGATCCTGTTAAAATATGAAACAAATCACATCAGACCTCTGCTAAAAATACTCAAATGGCTCCCCATCACACTTGGTGTAAAAGCCAAATTCCATTCTCAGACCTCTAATGCTCTAAGCTATGTGCTCCTCCCAGATCCCCAGCACCTCTGTGAACTCATATTGTGATATTATCTACCTTGCTTACTCAGCTCCAGCCATGCCGCTATCCTCAGTGCTCCTTGAACATGCCATGCCGCCAGCGCCTTGGGGCCTCATCATTCCCTGTCCCTCTACCTAGAATGGTCCTTCCCCAGACAGTCACAGGGCCAATTCTGTCATTGCTTTTACGTCTTTACTCAAAGCCACGTTCTCAGCGATGCTATCCCTGGCCTTCCTGTCTATCCAGTTTCGGCCTCCTACCTAGAATTTCAATTCCCCATTTCTTGCTTTTCGTTTTTCTTTTTTTCCTTTTCCTCCTTAACACTTGTCACTTTGAAAATACATTACACTTACATATTGCATCTCACCTACTGTCTGGCACAGTAACATGAAAGCTCCATGAGGCTAAGATGGTTTGATTTTTGTTTTTCTCTTCATTACCACATCATAAGTACACATGCCTAGAAAACTGCCTGGCAGAGAGCCCACCTGAAGTTAAGTACTGGTAGGATGAAGACAAAGCAAAGAAAGAAAAAAAAGAGAGAGAGAGAAACGGGGTCAAAGTAAGCCAAAGGGGGACTAGTCTGCTTTCCGTGACTCTAACCCCAAAGCTACAGAGGCAAATGCCTCCAGGGGACAACTGGGCATTTTATTCGAATGAAGCAGGCCTGCTGGGGGCGTGGCCAACTTGAGAGCATTCTGAGTCTAAAATGGGCTGAGCCCTTCCTCAGATCCAGCTGCTTGTACCCTAGTTGGAATGTGGACCCTAATCCTCAGTTTACTGTTTTTGTTGTTTTTTTCAGGCGAGGCAGAAATAAGAATTTTTATAATGCTAAATCTCCCAAGTGGCTACAGTAGCTACTTAAACATAGAAAACAAAAGCTGGAAGATCAAACGAAATATGACAGCTGGCTGAAATTGGCACATGGGTGGCCTGCAGGTGTTTGCCAGACTAAATTGTGTGATGTGTGAAAGACAATGAATCCCTGCTACGGTGAGGTGGGCTTGCCTCGTGTGGTTGTTGAGGCAAACAACTTCGGGTCATGGTGGGTGGAGAATGAACAGGCATTACCACCTTCTTTCAACTCCTGGAAGGTCCCTGTCTCCACCCCACACCCACCCCCGCTCTGCATGCATGGAGTTAAGGAAACCTGGGCAGTGGAGAGTCACCAGAACTTCTCCTTTAAGGGCAAGGGTATATTTTAGTGAAGTGTTGGGCGGGGAAACCAGAGAGAGAGAGGGTTTTGAGGGGAACTTCCATGGCAGGACTATGGAAAGGCAAGGAGGAGAGAAGGACGCATACCCATGAGTCGGGACGCCATGTCTCTGAGGGACTTTATTGGGGTTACTGTACCCTCTCCATACCAAGCACCACCCCTCTATCTATCTATGCAATATAGAGTTAAAGGAGTTAGCTATACAAAGCCACAACTCCCAGCCTGACTGCCCCATGCCATCTATCTCACCTGGAAACAGAGCTGCACAAACTTGCATCACAGCTCCCTGTGGGCTTAGGCGTGGGCAAGATTGGCCAGGAGCACCTGTAAAGGGTCAGTAGCCACCCACTTTGATGGGGTATAGACAGAATGCGGTTTCTGGGGGCAGCAGACCTCAATTTGGTGGAGCACTTTGTGGAGCCACCTGTGGTTTGGGGAACTACTGAAAGGAGCATGGACAGTCAAGAAGTCGCCGTGCCCTGGAGATAAAGAGAAGGCTCAGTCCTCTGATGCCCCTCCTCTGTAGGGAGACAAGGTACAGTCCAGTGGGAGGAAGAACATGCTGTACTTGGGTTCAGCAAGGTCCCATTTTTCTGGATAAAATACTTTACAAATGCAAGGTGGCACGTCTCTCAAGTTCTGAGCGCCCCACAGCAATTGTTTGTACAAGTGTACGGAAAATGAACTAAGACCTTAGGTCCAAGATTTACTGCCCTTTGGTCCTCTGGAAAACGTGAGGAGGCCGCTCACAGCCCCGTGCTTATGGAGCGCCATGGTAGGGTATCTCGGCTGAGAGTGGGGCTTCTGCTTTGTAGGTGTGGCATGAACTCCCTGAAATAAGAGTTTTAGGTATTAACTTGGCTCCTGCTTAACTCTTGAGCCACCCCTGTCAAAATACCCTTCTAGGGGACCTCCAATCCATCTGGCTTATTTGACACTTGCCACTTCTTTAGTGCCCAGAGCCAGGGATAGCAATGTGGATACTGTCAGAGGGCCAACTTTTTCCTGGGCCTTCCCATCTCTCGTGGGCCCCACTCCCCACACCTCTTTGACTGTACTCCCTCTCCCCTAGTCAGTCTTCCTAGAATTCCTCCTCCCTTAGTGCCCTTGCCCTTCTGGCCCCTCACACAGGCACACTCCCCTTGAGTATCCTTTAGTCTCTCCCCAGAGACTAAAGAGAATCTTAAGAGACTATCCTTTAGTCTCTCCCTGCCAGCTTTGTCTTTCTCCCCCTTGCTCTGAACCTCTTCTAAGCTGCGTTGTGTCCCTCTCTACTCAATTTATTCTGTCTGTTTCCCTCTAAGCCCCAAGATCTCACTCTCCCTCTGTTGTTCTTTACCTCCTCCCAGTTGGGCGCCTTCCCCCTGAGGAGCCTCTCCATTTCTGGCCCCTCCCCACCTCTTCCTAAGCAGTCACCTCCCCTGTTCCCTTCCCCCACAGCCCCTCTCTAGTTCCTCCTCCTCCCCCCTCTCTAGGCCAGACCAGCTAAGTCCTATTCCATTTTTAGATGACTGATTATGATACTAGCTGAACTTTATTCACAGCCTGAATTTACAGCTGTCCCTTCTTTTCATGCCCCATCCACCAAACACACCCAATCTTTTCAACATGATAAAGTCCTTACACACAACATGTCATGTCCACATACATTTGTATTTTTCAGAACAAAACAACAATGATGCTGGCAAAGATGTTGAATTCACAGGGACCCTTAAGCTCCCAATACACTGAAAAGCAACAATATTTTGCATGTCTACAAAGCATACGTTGGTTTTCACAAATGTGGAAAAGTGTCCCCTAACAGTTAGGACTTTTTCACCAAATCATAGACATAGATATGGAAATCATCATCAAACTTGATGAAATACACAGAAGGTTTGGCTTCCACTTGGTGAATGACCATGCCGATCCGTTTGGAGCCATCTTCTTTGGTATATTCCACATGTTTACCTATCAGGCCATCTACAACTCCTCCTGTCTCCCTCTCTGCTGGGGGAGACTCAGTGGACTCTGGCATGATACGCAGGTCTCCTTCTTTATAGTCATCTAGAAGCTGGTACATGTATAAGACAGGATCTTTCTCATAGGTAATATAAAACCAGGCTTTCATGATTGGTGCTTGGGCTAAGACCATTCCCCTCCATTCATCCTTGGAACCATGCTCACCCTCAAACATATGTTCCACAGCTTTACCAATTATGGTGTTTGCAAGGTTTGCATCACTGACTTGAGGTGATGCCACCCTGTCAGAAAGAATCTTAAGGGACAAAACTCTTTCATCTCTGTGAAGTTCCAGTCCATAGACACAGTCAATTCCATCGTATTTCACCAGATAAAGGGAGGGATTTATAGGCACCTGATCCAGAACGGTTCCTTTCCACTGGGTGATGGGTTCATCACCTTCCTTCCACCCGTGTGAAATTCTGCAGCCCACGATGTTCCTGCGGGGCTGGGACGAAGGTCTGCCCCTCTGTTTCTTTTGAAAGGTTTTTTTCTTCGTCATGTTTGCAGTCCCAGTGGCCCGTCCCGCAGGTGCAGGTGCCCTGGTTTGTTGCCCTTCCGCCTCCTGTGCGTTGGGGGTCTTCATTGAGCCTGCAGCGGGAGGAGAGAAGGGGAGAGGACACTCAGTATGCCATAAGGTGAAGTTCTCCCGACAGCGATGTCTCTAAGTACTCTGCGCTGGCACCTAAATTTTCCCCATGAGCTTGGCAGCAATACTGGAAGTCCTGGACGCCTGCCTGCAAGTGCTCTTCCTCCTAGGTTCCTTTAGACTGCGGGGAAGGGCAGCAGCGGCAGTGGTACTGCCTGGGGTTAGGAACTCTGCAGAAGGGGGCGGGCTACCTCCTTGTTCAGAGCCCACTGCCTCCACCGGCCGCCACCGGCGCGCACTCTACTCGTAAATCCGCTGCAAAGCGCCTTTCCCTCCCAGGCGTTGACCCGCATGCACTCACTGTCCTCTGGCTCTGAAAGCCCCAGCCTGCTGCCCGCACGCCCCCTGCCAAGCCCCAATTGCTTTGCTTTCCTGGCACCCAGTGCCCTCGCTTCAGTTTCTTGCCAGCCTCCTAACGCCACCCCCTTTTCCTATAGCCCAGTGCACTTTCCCACCCGAGCCTCACTGGGAGCCCGCCTCCAGCCCTTAATCCTGCAGGAGTCCTTCTCATCTCCCTTCTCCATCCTGGTGCCCACCAATGGCCTTGGCCTGCCTGGTGTCCACCGCCCGGGATCGCGGGCCTCACGTGCCCAAATCGGACACCTCGCTCCTGCCTTCGCTGGGAGCCTGTGAGAAGGAGGGTCAGCAGGCGCTGAGCCGGCTGCTTGCAAGAGCGGGGAGGAGGGGAGGATCCGTAGGCGAGGAGCCTGTCTAGGAGGGCGGCCGGGCTCGCGAAGAGGATGGTGGCTGTGTCTCCAGCACCGGGCTCGCTGGCCCTATGCCTCCCTGTCGGCGGCGGCAGAAGCCCCTCTGCCACATCGGGCTCCCACCAGCCGCTACTGCAGCAGCAGTCTCCTCCCTCTTTTTGTATAGGACTAAGCGTTTAGTTTCCTGTCAGTGAAGACACACACTTCCTGCCACACACTGTTCAGGCATCCTTTTTTGCCCTGGAAGAAAGCCTAGGATTCTCCTCCCCTTTCAGAAATTCATACCTGTGTGACCTGTAGGTGGTCCTTTCCTTGTCTTGTCTTCCCCACCTCCACTCTCCGGGGCTCTCTAGCTCCACCCCTTAGTTTCCTTACTAGAGCGGCTTTTCATTTTTAACACATTCCTCACACTTTTGCATACATACAAATTGACAGAGGAAAACCCTTACTCAAAATATAAATGGACACAGAAATCCTTTATATTCATACACAAATATATGCATGTGCATATATATGTGTATTTTCTGTGTATATTTGCAGGTATTCATATTCACAAACACATAATGCCAAATACACACCTGTATGCAATCACAACACAAAGGCATAATTCTTGTATACACATACACAGAAATATATATAATGTAAAGTACAACATAGGGAGTATAGTCAATAATATTGTAATAACTATGTACAGTGTCAGATGGGTAATAGATTTATTGGGGTGATCACTTCCTAAGTTATATAAATGTACAATCACTATGATGTTTGTACACCTGAAACTAATTTTTAAAAAAGTTTTTTAAAAGCAGAGGTAAGCTTCTTTTAGATTTGGAGACCTAGTTTTGGAGAATAAGGCTTATTTTAAGCTTAGGGAGTTATTCCAGAATGTAATTCCAGTTTATTACAAACCATATCTAGTTTTCCATAAAGTGACATCCATTTTGAATCTTGTTGGTATCCTTTCTTGTCATGTATAGTATTTTTCCATAGTATTGCATGATCCTGTGAAATATTAATATTACTATGGTGCTATATCAGGCTATAATATGTAATGTTATCAGTTACACACAAGTTGAAAGCCATCTCAAAGTGACTTAAAAGGAATGTATTGGCAACTTTAAAAAAAAAATCTAATGGGTGTTAGTTTAGGCTTAAGCTAGGTGCTCAGTGTTATGTGCTGAATTGGGTCCACTCCAATTTCATATGTTGATGTTCTAGCCCCAGTACCTCAGAATGTGAATATATTTGGAGGTAAGGCATTTCAAGAGGTAATTAAGGTAAAATGGGGGCACATAGGTTGGCCTCAATCTAAAATCATTGGTGCCTTTTATAAGAGATTAGAACATACTAGATAAAGGTAGAAGAAAGACCCTGTGAATACAGAGGGAGAAAATGGACATCTACAAGCCAAGGAGAGAGGCCTCAGAAAAAAAATCAAGGTATCGAAAAAAATTGACACCTTGATGTTGGACTTATAGCCTCCAGAACTGTGACAAAAAAAAAGTTGTGTTGTTTAAGCCACTGAGTCTGATACTTTTTAATGGCAGCCCTAATAATGAATATACTCAGTGATCTCACCAAAAACCTAGTTGTGTTCTGTCTTATATTTTCTCTCTGATGTCAGTTTCATCTTGAAGTTTAGGTTAAAATTTGGCTGTCAACAACTTTGTGAGCTATATACTTCCTTATTCATACACTCTTACAGAGAGACGTTCTTTACAGCAACTTTTGATTAAAATTCTCCTTTACTTTGTGACCATAATAAGTCATTTGCCTGCCCTTGTAATATGGACAAAGATAACACTATGCCCACTTATCTTGGATCCAGTTTATATACTTATTTCAGAAACAATCACATTAACAAAATGGAACCATTTGACTAATTGGCTTATGCTAATCAAGTATCACCCCTGAAGTAGGGGATGGGGTCAATCCCTTCAAAATGACATAGGTACTATAGAAACAAGGAAGATCAAAGTGGACATTGGTGAGGTAATCAACAATGTCCACAGCAATCCAGGTTATTATTTTGAAAGACAATGTAAAAGTTTCTATTATTCTTCTAAAATTTGTGTTTTTCTGATACTATTCCTAGATATACCACTGCCAATTAATTGCAGATTTTTTCATATTTCCTTGACCAGGACAACAATTTACCCCCTTTCAAAATTTTTGTTTCTAAATTCTTTCAACTTGTTGATATATTTACATTCTGTGTGACATTGCTTGTCTTAGGGGTTCATTTATGAAAACCTTTCACAGAGAATTGAACCAGCCCCTTTATGGTTGTCCTTTTAGAGTCACAATTTTGAATTGTCTGATACCATAAGGGTAATCAGTAGGATTAGATTAGTACATCATATGTTCCAGGGCATCAAAGCTCACATTGAACTTAGAAAGCAACACAAATCTCTCCTGAAACACAGCTTTCTGACCTCCTTTTGTGGAGGGTTACTGTCTTCAACCAGAATCTGGAATAACTAGCAAGTCCTAATCTACGTACCCTCTTGGGAATTAAGCTGATGTAGGAGAAGTTGATAACAGCCCCATTGGTTACCTGCAGGAAGGATTTTGATGTTGCTTAGAAAGTATTTCTCCTGGTACTATTACAGCTATAAACTACACAAAGTGTAGGAATGGCCCTTTAAATACTGACCACTGAGGGACTACCTATCCCATTTATTTTCACTCATCCCACCTTGTGACTTCTCCAAATTACAAACATTTTAAGGCTAGATATAGTTCTCATATGCTATCTTATCTTTTGTCTTAGCCTTATTTATCTTTTCCTCAAACTGACCCCCACATCTTGCCATTTGCCTTTGAGATCACATTGCCCGCAAGTTTCAGGCTTCCTATCCTATTTAAAGCCCTTATTTTACCTCAGAATCACCCAGAAATCTTCAAAACTCTACAGCAGTTTCTTCATTTTCCACATGTTAACTGGATCATATATTAAGAAATTCCACTTAAGTTCCTCAAGCTGAGGGTATACAATAGCAATACCTGCTTCTGTGGTAGAAACTCAGTCTGGAAGAAAGCAAGAACCATTCCACATCTATGTTTTTTGGTCACTGGACTGGCACTCCACTTCTGAAGAAAAAAAAATTTTTTAGGGGAAACAGATATAATGGTCTCCAAGAAAAGGAAGATTATTGATGTCTACAGCTATTTCTTCCATTGCTTGGTCATACCATGTTGAGTTCCTCACTTTCCTTGGTTTGCTGCACTGGGAAATAAGGGAAATTCATCACCATGATTGACAGCTGGTGAAGTTGTCCATTGAAAAACTGACTTGAGCTGGGATTACTGGCCTTGATGTGACAATTGTACAGCCTGTTCAAGATTCCCATTGGAAGAATGTGTAGCCACTTAATGTGTGTTTGTGGACTTTCTCATCATATGTTTATTTCCTTACAAGGCAACTTCTCACCATAAAGCTGTGATATAAAAGTACTATACAAGACAGCATCGAAGTCCCTTTTATTTATACATGTCGCAGACACTACATAGATTTCTAACACCCCAGCTTATTGTTGGAGTGAGTGACTCAATGTCTAGTAGTAATAGAGCCATGAGTAGGGAGCATTCTAGAACTGTGCTTTATATATATATTTCTAGTTATAAGCTGTGACGAAAAGGTTGGGTGTTTCTGACCATACTTCTTTAACTGTAATGCATGAAAAAAGATAGGGCTTGTTAGACCCATGATTCCACCTTTATATATTACCCCTTTTCCCATTTTAACTCACATGGAAACATCCCACTGTGGCTTGAGAAATGGGTTGTGCTATAGATTGAATGTGTCTCCCCAAATTCATATGTTAAGGCCCTAACTCCCAATGTGGTTTTTGGAGATGGGGCCTGTAGGAGATAATATGAGTTAGATGAGGTCATGAGGGTAGGGCCTTCATGATAGGATCAGTTTCCTTATAAGAAGAGGAAGAGACACCGAAGCTCTGTTTCTGCTTGGTAAGGACTCAACAATAAGACAGCCATCTGCAACCCAGGAAGAGAGCTCTCACCAGCAGCCACATTGCCTGGCACCTTTATCTTGGGCTTCCAGCTTCTAGAATTGAGAGTAATAAATTTCTGTTGTTTAACTACCCAGTCTATGATATTGTTGTTATGGCAGACCTAGCCAACTAATACCTTGGCAATGAGCCATGAGCAATTATCCCTCCAGATCAGAAACTACTCCTTTCCTAGGCATATATGTCCATCCTGGATCTTATCCTCTTTCAAACAGCCAGTTTATTTAAATCCTGCACTAATTGTAACTTTTTGCCAAAGTCACAATTATACATGACTCCCACTGTTGGAAGTATTGAGGGTGGGATTCTCAGTATGTTAAAACCTTCTTTCCCCTCCATTGTTAGGCTATCCCTTAATTTCTGTGGAGAGAACCCAGTTGTCTTTGATTTTTGTCTTCTCAGCAGGGAAAGGCTTTAGCCCAATAAAAATCTAAGCATTGCATTTCATCCTTACGAGTCTATATGATTCATTCTACCATGCCCAAGATTTTGGGATGGTGAGCTTTGTGTGTCCACACCTCAATTCTTGGGATACTTCATAGTTGAACTCAGGGCTTTCTTGGATTCCCAGCAGGAAAAAAACATCATTTATACTGGGCATTGCATGGAGGTGGGGGCATTCACCTACTTTAAGAAACACTCTTTGGCCCAGTGAAACCAACTTCTCAGGTAAACAAACTCAGAAGTATTTGCCAACAGGCCAGAATGGGTCTCCTGTATTCATATCTGTAGACTCTGAAGGAGTTCCTGGGGAGGGATCCAAGAGCAATAGGTAGCATCACAGTTTCTTCCAGAGGAGTATTCCCACAAGCCTTGGACCGGTGGCTCCATCTCAAAAGGTTTTGGCTGTAATCTCAGAAATCTACAAGAAAATGATGAGCATATCCAATCAACTATTAGGAGAGCCACTGCCTGTAGCTTTTTTACAAGTATTGTTAATCAAAAGCAAGTCGGTAAAGGGGATTGAGATCTATGCAGATAGAATTTCAAAGAACTAGAAAGCTTTCTTAATCTTCTTTGGTATTCTGAAGCCACTGGAAAATCCCTTTAAGAATCACTTTGTCCCTAGATAAGGTCTTTGTAATTTCCTCTGGTGATTATATTTTAGGAGGTAATTGTAGTTGGACTGATCGTAAAGCAAATTTTTAAGAGTGATAAGTTATATTGTGAATTCAAAGATATGCAAGGGTAATGAATTTAAATGATCAGTACAAAAAATTCATTGAATGGATGCAATAATAACTGCTTGTATTGAGATTTCTGATTAAAACATACAATAGTTGCCTACATTGGGATCCTGGTTGAAATAACTGAAAAAAGCTCACAAAATAAATAATTTAGAGAAAAAACTGAGGGTTGCTAGATGGGAGAGGGGTGGGGATGAGGGAGAAGGTGAGGAGATCAGAAAGTACAAATTGGTAACCACAAGATTGCCACAGGGATACTAAAGACAGTTTGGGGAATATAATCAATAATGTAAACATTTTCTAGGGTATCCGATGGACACTTGTCTTATTCGGGATATCACTTCATGGACAGTGTAGATGCTTGACCACTGTAGTATACACCTGAAGCTGAAGCTGAATAATATTGTAGGTCAACTATAATTTAATATATATATATATATATATATATATATATATATATATATATATATATAGTCACAGGATGTGGAGTACAGCATAGAGTCAGTGGAATTGTAACAGCTATATACAATGTTAGAAGGGTAGCAGATTGGGGAAGGGGGGTTATCACTCTGTGAGGGGTATAGATGTCTAACTATTACATTGTTTTGTGCACTTGAAACTAATAAAATAAATAAACATATACATACATAAATACATAAAAAGAAATAATTACTCAAAGTAATTTAAATTGTTTGTTGAAGTATATTTAAAATATTTTTAAAGTTTATTGGGGTGACAATTAGTAAAGTTACATAGATTTCAGGTGTACAGTTCTGTAATACATCATCTATATATATCATATTTTGTGTTCACCACCAAGAATCAGTTCTCTTTACATCACCAAATATATGTGCTATATATATATTTACCTTCATCTTCCACCCTCTTCCCCCCTTACCCTCTGGTAACCACTAAACAATTGTTTGTGTCTATGAGTTTTTGTTTATTTGCTTATCTTGTTCTTTTGTTGTTTTCAGTTTTATATCCCACATATCAGTGAAATCATATGGTTCTCTACTTTTTTGTCTGACTTATTTCACTTAGCATAATAATCTCAAAATCTATCCATGTTGTCGCAAATGGCACTATTTCATCTTTTCTTATGGCAGAATAGTATTCCATTGTGTATACATACCACAACCTCCTTTTTTTGTTTCAGGTATACAAAACAATGTAATAGTTAGACATTTACACCCCTCACAAAGTGATAACCCCCATCCCCAATCTACTACCCCTCTGACATCGTATATAGCTGTTATAATTCCATTGACTTTATACCCTATGCTGTACCCCACATCCTGTGACCATATACATATTAAATTATAGTTGACATTCATTGTTATCCAGCTTCAGGTGTACAGCGCAGTGGTCAGGCATCTACACTGCCCATGAAGTGGTCTCCCTAATAAGACAAGTGCCCATCTGATACCCTACAAAATCTTTAAAACATTATTGATTATATTCCCCAAACTGTCTTTCGTATCCCTGTGGCAATGTTGTGGTTACCAATTTGTGCTTTCTAATCCCCTCACCTTCCCCTTTATCCCCACCCCCCTTCCGTCTAGCAACCATCAGTTTTTCTCCATATCTCTGAGACTGTTTCTGATTAGTTTGTTCATTTATTCTGTTCTTTAGATTCCATATGTAAGTGAGATCATATGGTATTTCTCTTTCCCCACCTGACTTATATCACAGCATAATGTCCTCTAGGTCCATCCATATCATTGCAAATGGTAAGATTTCATTCCTCTCTATGGCCGAGTAATTATCCATTGTATAAATGTACCACAATTTCTTCATCCAGGCATCTACCAATAGGCATTTCAGTTGTTTCCACATCTTGGCTATTGTGAATAGTGCTGCAATATACATGGGGGTGCATAAATTTTTTCAAATTAGCGTTTCGGATTTTTCTGGATAGAAACTAAGAGTGGAATTGCTGGGTCATAAGGTAGTTCCATTCCCAGTTTTTTGAGGTACCTCCATACTGATTTCCATAGTGGCTGCACCAATCTGCAATCCCACCAACAACGCACGAGGGTCCCCTTTTCTCTACATCCTCACCAGCACTTGTTTGTTGATTTATTGATGATAGCCATTCTGACTGGAGTGAGGTGGTATCTCATTGTTTTTTATTTGCATTTCTCTAATGATTAGTGAGGTTGAGCATTTTTTCATATGTCTGTTGACCATCTGTATGTCCTCTTTAGAAAAGTGTCTCTTCATGTCCTCTGCCCATTTTTTAATTGGGTTGTTTGTTTTTTTGATGTTGAATTGAATGAGTTTTTTAATAAATTTTGGATATTAACCCCTTATCAGATATATCATTGACAAATATCTTCTCCCATTCTGCAGGATGCCTTTTTGTTTTACGGATGGTTTCCTTTGCTGTGAAAAAACTTTTTAGTTTGATGTAATTCCATGTTTATATTTTCTCTTACTTCCCTTGCCCAAGAGGATATAGCAGTAAAAATATTGCTAAGAGTTATGTCTGCAAATTTACTTCCCATATTTTCTTCTAGGAGTTTTCTGATTTCAGATCTTGCATTTAAATCTTTAATCCATTTTGAATTTATTCTTGTATATGGCATAAAGAGGTGGTCCAACTTCATTTTATGCATGTGTCTGTCCAGATTTCCCAGCACCACTTATTGAATAGACTGTCTTTACCACAATGTAAATTCTTGCTTCCATTGTTGTATGTTAAATGACCATACAGGTATGGATTTATTTCTGGGCCATTGATCTATATGTCTGTTTTTATGCCAGTACCGTGCTGTTTTGATTACTATAGCCTTGTAGTATAATTTGAAGTCAGGTATCATAATACCTCCCACTTTGTTCTTATTTCTCAAGATTCCCATGACTATTGGGGGTCTTTTATGGTTCTCTACAAATTTTAGGATTGTATATTTTATTTCTGTGAAAAATGTCCTTGGTAGTTTGAAAGGAATTGCATTGACTCTATATGTCGCCTTAGGCAGTATGGATATTTTAGCTATATTAATTCTTCCTATCCATGAGCATGGCATGTGTTTCCATTTGTATCTTCTTTAATTTATCTCTTCAGTGTCTTATAATTTTCTGAGTACAGGTCTTTTACGCCTTTGTATACCACAACTTCTTTATCCAACCATCTCTCGAAGGACACTTTGGTTGCTCCCATGTCTTGGCCACCGCAAACAAAGCTGCAATGAACATTGGAGCACATATATCTTTACAGATAAATGTTTTCAGATTTTTTGGGTAAATACCCAGGAGAGGGATTGCTGGGTATATGATAATTCTACTCTTATTATTTTGAGGAACCTCCACACTGCCTTCCATAGCGGCTACACCAATCTGCATTCCCACCAACACAGTACGAGGGTTCCTTTTTCTCCACAGCCTCTCCAACACTTGTTATTATTTGTTTTGTTGATGATAGCCATTCTAACTGGTATGAGGTGATATTTCATTGTGGTTTGTATTTGCATTTCTCTGATGATTAGTGATGTTGAACATTTTTTTCATATACCTATTTGCCATTTGTATGTCCTCGTTGGAGAAATGTCTCTTCAGGTCCTTTTCCCCTTTTATTAATTGGATTGTTTGTTTTTTTGTTGTTGTTGACTTGTATGAGTTTCTTATATATTTTGGATATTAGCCCCTTATCAGAGGCATTGTTGGCAAAAATCTTCTTCCATTCGGTTGGTTGCCTCTTTATTTTGTTGATGGTTTCTTTTGCTGTGCAGAAGTTTTTAGTTTGATGTAGTCCCATTCCTTTATTTTAGCTTTTACTTCCCTTGCCTTTGGAGTCAAATTCATAAAATGCTCTTTGAACCCAAGGTCCATAAGTTTAGTACCTATGTTTTTCCTATGCAGTTTATTGTTTCAGGTCTTATATTTAGGTCTTTGTTCCATTTTGAGTTAATTCTGGTACACGGTGACAGAGCAGTCTAGTTTCATTCTTTTGCATGTGGCTTTCCAATTCTCCCAGCACCATTTATTGAAGAAGATGTCTTTTCTCCATTGTATGTTTTTTGCTTCTTTGTCAAAAATTATCTGTCCATATTTATGTGGCTTTATTTCTGGGTTCTCAATTCTACTCCATTGGTCAGTGTGTCTGTTTTTCTGCCAATACCATACAATTTTAATTATTGTTGCCCTGTAGCACAAGCTCAAGTCAGGGAATGTGATAGCTCCAGCATTGTTCTTTTTTCTTAGAACAGCTTTGGCTATTTGGGGTCTTTTGTGGTTCCATACAAATCTGATTTTTTTTGTTCTAGTTCTTTTAAAAAGTGCCATTGGATTTTGATGGGGATTGCATTAAATCTGTATATTGCTTTGGGTAATATGGCCATTTTAAGTATGTTGATCCTTCCAATCCATGAACACGGAATGTCTTTCCATTTCTTTGTGTCTTCTTCAATATCTTTTTAAAATGTCTTATAGTTTTCAGTATATAGGTCTTTCACATCCTTGGTTAAGTTTATTCCTAGGTATTTTATTCATTTTGTTGCAATTGCAAAGGAATTATTTTTTATTTCTTTCAATGAGCTTTCATTGTTAGTATATAGGAGTGCAGTGGACTTTTGTACATTGATTTTGTAGATGGCAACTTTCCTGTATTCGTTTATTGTTTCTATTAGCTTTTTGGTGGAGTCTTTAGGGTTTACTATATATAGCATCATGTCATCTGCAAAAAGTGACAATTTAACTTCTTTATTCCCAATTTGGATGACTTTTATTTCCTTCTTTTGTCTGTTTGCTCTGACTAGGTCTTCTAACACTGTGTTGAAAAGCAGAGGTGACAGGGGAAACCCTGTCACGTTCTTGAACATAAAGTAAAGGGCTTCAGTTTTTCCACCATTAACTATGATATTAGTTGAGGGTTTGTCAAATATGGCCTTTATTATGTTAAGGTATTTTCCTTCTATACCCATTTTATTAAGTGTTTTAATCATAAATGGATATTGTATCTTGTCAAATGCTTTTTCTGCATGTATTGATATAATTATATGACTTTTGTCCTTTATTTTGTTATGTGGTGTATCACATTGATCGATTTGCATATGTTCAACCATCCTTATGCCCCTGGGATAAATCCCACTTGGTCGTGATGTGTAATCTTTTTTTTGTTTTGTTTTAATTTTTTTTTTGCCCCCCTTTTTCTGCCTCCCCCCCACTCTGGTTCAAGCTGTTGTTTCTCAGTCTAGTTATGTAGGACACAGCTCCCTGACCCATACTGATATTACGAGCCTTGAGCTCCCCAGGCTGAGGCAGTAAGTTGCTAGTCATCTGTTGGACACTCACAGCAGCTCACAGCAGCTCTCGCCAGCTGCTGGCCTTTCATGATGGCTTCTGGCCACTCATGCTGGCTACAGGCCACTCATGACAGCACATGGTAGCCCATGGCAGCACACAGCAGCCTGCTGCAGTCCAAGGCAGCTTGTGCTGACCTCCAGCTGCTCATGGCAGCCCAGCTCCAGGGAGAGCTGTTGTTCACAATCTTAGTTGTGGAGGGCGCAGCTCACTGGCCCATTTGGGAATCGAACCAGCAACCTGGGCAGGGCACTCCAAACATCTGAGACAACTGGTCGGCCCTTATAATCTTTTCAATGTGTTGTTGCATTTGATTTGCTAGAATTTTGTTTAGGATTTTTGCATCTGTATTCATCAGAGATATTGGTCTGTAATTTTATTTTTTTGTGTCATCCTTACCAGATTTTGGGAGCAGGGTAAGGTTGGCCTCATTTTATGAGACCCATGCCTCATAATATCAGCATGGGTCAGGGAGCTGTGTCCTACACAACTAGACTGAGAAACAACGGCTTGAACCAGAGTGGGGGGGAGGCAGAAAAAGGGGGGCAAAAAACCAAAAATTTTTTGGAAGAGTTTGAGTAGGACAGGTATTAGATCCTCTTTGAATATTTGGTAGACTTCACTAGTGAAACCATCTGATCCCGAGCTTATGCTTTTGGGAAGGTTTCGGGTGACTGATTCAATTTCCTTACTGGTGATCGGTCTGTTTAGATTTTCCAGTTCTTCAGGGTTCAGCCTTCGAAGGCTATATGTTTCTAAGAACTTGTCCATTTCTTCTAGGTTATTGAATACTATGAATCCTTCATAGTATTTGTCATGCGGGGTATCAGGCGGGGTCTCAGCTCCCGCTACCCACATAAAAACGCAGGGCATGGTGAGGCCAAAAAGGAACATCAACGTAACCATAGATAGGGGAATCACACCATTGTAGTCTTGCTGGCGGCTGGGTTGGAGATACAGGAAGCAGGAGCCACACGATCCACAACCTGCTGTCCACTTATCTCTGCCAACCAACCTCACTTGCTAACTGCAATCCACCTCTCTGCAATCCTCAATCCACATTTAGCCCTTGCCAGCCACCTTCTGCTTGCTAGCCCCCATTTTCTGCTAGCGTAGCCACAGCAGTTATATTACTGGCCAATGGCTCACTGGTTACAGCTGACAGCCAACTAGCCACAGCTGATGGCCATCCAGTCACAGTTGATGGCCATTTACTACCTGAGACAGCACCCTTTAGCGTGAGGCCGAGAGCCTGGAATCTGCACTCCTGGCTCTGTCCCCACACTATTCTTGGATGATCCTTTATATTTTTGCGACATCCGTGGTAACTTGTCCTCTTCCACTTTTCGTTTTGTTGATTTGTGTCTTTTCTCTTTTTATCTTAGTGAGTCTAGCCAAGGGTTTGTCAATTTTATTAATCTTTTCAAAGAACCAGCTCTTTGTTGCATTAATTTTTTCTATTGTCTTTTTGTTCTCTATTTCATTTAGCTCTGCTCTGATTTTTGTTACTTCCTTCTGATGACTTTGGGTTCCATTTGTTCTTCTTTTTCTAGTTCTTTAAGATATAATGTGAGGTAATTTTTCTGGGATTTTTCTTCTTTCTTGAGTTAGACCTGTAATGATATAAATTTCCCTGTTAAAACTGCTTTTGCTGCATCCCAAAAATTTTGGCAGGATGTATTTTCATTCTCATTTGTTTCTATGTATCTTTTGATCTCTCCTTTTATTTCTTTTTTGACC
This sequence comes from Rhinolophus ferrumequinum, assembly GCF_004115265.2. NCBI lineage: Eukaryota > Metazoa > Chordata > Mammalia > Chiroptera > Rhinolophidae > Rhinolophus > Rhinolophus ferrumequinum. The sequence goes on along the minus strand of NC_046284.1, from coordinate 4,845,982 downwards.
CAGTCGTTCTTTAAAAGTATGTTGTTTAAGCTCCACATATTTGTGGTTTTTCCTGCTTTCTTTTTGCAGTTGATATACAATTTCAAAGCCTTGTGATCAGAGAATATGCTTGGTATGATTTCAATCTTCTTAAATTTGCTGAGGCTAGTTTTATGTCCCATTATGTGGTGTATCCTTGAGAATGTTTCATGTACGCTAGAAAAAAATGTATAGTCTGATGTTCTGTGATGAAGTGCTCTATGAATGTCAATTATATCCATTTTATCTAATGTGTCACTTCGACCTGATATTTCTTTATTTGCTTTCTGTTTGGATGATCTCTCCATAACTGTCAATGATGTATTTAGGTCCCCTAGTATAATTGTGTTTTGGTCAATTTCTCCCTTTAGTTCTGTTAGTAGTTGCTTGGTATTTTTTGGTGCTCCCTGATTGGGGGCATAAATATTGATGACTGTTATGTCTGCTTGTTGTATAGTCCCCTTAATAATTATGAAATGTCCATTGTTGTCTTCTGTTATCTTTTTTATCCTGAAATCTGTTTCATCTGATACCAATATACCTGCACCTGCTTTTCTCTTGATACCATTTCTTTGGAGTGTCAGTTTCTACCCTTTCACTTCGAGTTTATGTTTGTCCTTGTAGCTGAGATGTGCCTCTTGGAGGCAGCATATGGTTGGGTCTAGTTTTTTGATCCAATCTGCTACTCTGTGCCTTTTTATTGGTGAGTTCAGTTCATTTACATTTAGGGTGATTATTGATATGTGAGGATTTCCTATCATTCTATCTCTGGTTTTCTGGTAGGACATTTTTTCTTTGCCTTTTTGTTGCTATTATTTCAGTGTGGTGGTATTCTATGATTTTTCCCTCTGTTTCTTGTTTTTTGTTGTTGTTATATATTTCAGTTCTGGATTTTTTTTGAGTGGTTACCACTCAGAGAGGCCTTTAATATGTATCCTGTCTGGATAAAGGACAGATGCCTATACTAATGTACAATTGTTCAAAATGTATTGTCTAGGTCATAACCCATTCTCTAAGAAGAAGTTATATTGTCCTTTCTAAGTATGAGTTAAAACGGTGGGTATAGTATTAATGATTAGTTATTAGTGATGGGATTATATAATCAATCAGTTTTGGTTTGTTCATGCATTACTGTTAAAGGGATATGGTCAGTATCTTCCAACCCTTTCCCCCAGGTTATTACTTGGGACAATTGCAAAGTGCTACTTTAGAATGTCAAAAGTCTCCTTTTCTATCTTAGAAATAGGAACCTCTGTCTTATATGTTTCTTAGAGAAGTAGTGCTAGGTCCTGGCGTATTTGTATACCTTCTCTCTCAGATTGAAATTGTGCTGCAACTCAACATAATGTTTCAGTTGAGATTTCAGGAGACTAATAAATGAAGCCAGTTTTCTTTTTGCAAATTTTGTAACCATTTGAGAGACAGGTACATTAATCACACAAATGGAGGTTAAAATATCTCCTTGATAATTCATAAAAGCTGGATTGAGAGGACATCCTTTTCTATGAGGCTACAAGGACTTCCTCATACTTTACCCAGTCACAGGCAGAGCTAGATAACTGCAGACCTCCCAGATGGGTACAGATCCCCTAGCCCACAAAGCTTACTCTCTCTTTGAGAATAAATTAGATTGCATCTTCTGCCTAGGAGAGAGAAATCCAAGACACAACTCAAAATATTTCTCATATATCCAACTCCTCTCAAACTCACCAATTAGCGAAGTCACTAGGAGATATGAAGCCAATGGAAAGAGGGTCTTTTTTGGCAACCACTATAAATAGTACTTTGTAGGAGAAACAAAATTAAATCTCTTTTTAAAATAATGTTTATTGAGGTATATAATTGACATATAACATTATATTAGTTTCATGTATACAACATAATGACTTGATATTTGTATATATTATGAAATAATTACCATATGTCTAGTTAAAATCTATCACCATACATAGTTCCAATTGTTTTTATGATGAGAACTTTTAAGATCTACTGTCTTAGTAACTTTCAAATATGTAATACAATATTATTAACTATAGTCACCATGCTGTACATTATATCTTCATTACTTATTTATTTTATACTCGGAAGTTTGTACATATTGACTCCCTTCACCCATTTTACACACCACTTCTTAACTTTAGGCAGTTAATATTAGTACAATGTACCTGAGCATAATTCGCAATGGGTTATAGTTTAGGGGATTAATATTTTCGGTGTGGTTTTAATGTCCTTTCAAAAATCAACTCGAGAGTCTTCTGAGATAAACCATGAACTGCCTAGCTCACTCATTAATGAAGCAACAGTAGATATTGAAGGAGGGCCCTCATAAAGTGTGAGCATGACTTCTCTGACTCCCCTATAATCTTCTTGTCTCCATCATGAAGGGAGAGAACAATACCACTGGTTGACCACAGGAGTAGCTAATAAACCCACTGGCTTAAAAGAGACTAAAATGTGTGTAGAAGAACATTCGCTAAAATGACTTTAAAATCTCAGATAAAATATGACAATCTTCCTTTTAAATGTATAGCTGAGCGTTAAAGATTGTAAGTAAAATCCCCAGGGACTAACAATGAAGAGAGAACTGAAAATAAAAGCAGTAAGCGTATGACCCGATGCTTTGGCAGCATGGAGGAAGAAGGGTGTTGTCTTGAAGAAGAATTTAGAAAAGAAGATAAGGCCTTAAGCATGATTAAATTGGGTATTGGAAACTAAGTTCTCTTTGCCTTTCTTTCAATTCTCCACATAATAGTAAGAATAATCTTTTAAAAATATAAATGTAAATGAGATCATATCATCCTCCTGCTTAAAACTTCCCAAAGGCTTTCTATTTCATTTCATGTGCCATCCAATCTTCTTATTTTACCCTGAAAGCCCTAGATCATGCATTCTCAACCAGGATGATATTGCCCACAAGGGAGAGAAAACTGGTCCTTTTATGGAAGGTAAAAATAAACAAATAAACAAAAAACCCGAGATAAACAAAACAGAAAACCTTAGCTATTACAATAGTTTGTGACCCTTCAAAACTCAACTGTATCTGACAAAATCATATTCCTTAGAATTTCGTTAGTCTCTAGGTTTTCACGGATATCACAAGAACAAAACCGACACTGAGTTTGTGGAAGATATACAAAATGTATGCAAGGTCAGTGCTACAAAACCATGGCAAACAGATGGCTGTGATTGGAGGACTTTCAACCCATTGCTCATTCCTGAAGTCATATCATGAGAAGTGGCTTGTGTGTCTATTGGCTGGCATTGACCACCTTTATATTTTGTCCTCCATGCCCTTGTGTGTGACTGGGCTTTGAGAATTAAATAAAAATACTATATTTAGTTATTCAACCTATCAATTATGATGTCAAATGGTGAATGGACAAAATGTCAGTGATTTCAATTTTTTCAATTGTTTTGATTTTCTGGAAAAATAGGTTTTGAATTATTTTTTAAAATTTGATGCTACTGGTATGTATATAAATTGCTAATTTGCATATATAAATTGTATACATTATAATTTATATAAGTAAATAAATTCCATTGAAAGTCACTCGAAACATACAGTTAAGTTAGATGTTAATATTTTCCTAATTTTTAATTGGTCTATCTTCAAATTTTACTTATTCTTTTTTAAAATATTTTTTTAAATTTTTCTATTACAGTTGGCATACAATATTATATTAGTTTCACATGTACAACATAGTGATCATACATTTTTATAACTTATGAAGTGCTCACCCTGATAAATCTAGTACCTATCTGACACTATACAAGTTATTATTTATACAATACTATTGATTGTATTCCTTATGCTCTACCCTACATCCCCATTACTACATTGTAACAACCAATTTGTACTTCTTAATCCACTTTTTAACCCCCACCTCTCAACCCCCCTCCCATCTGGCAACCATCAAAATGTTCTCTGTATCTATTAGTTTGTTTCTTTTTTATTTTGTTCTTTAGATTCCACATATAAGTGAAATCATATGGCACTTGTCTTTGTCTGACATTCTCCATTCAGCACAGTATCCTCTAGGTCCATCCATGTTGTTCCAGATAGAAAGATCTCATTTTTTATGGCTGAATAATATTCCACTGTAAATATGTACTACCTCTTTGTCTATTTATCCATTGATGGGCACCCACATTGCCTCCATATCTTGGCTATTGTAAATAAAGCTACAATGAACATATGAATGTACATGTCCCTTTGAAGTAGTGTTTTGGGTTTCTTCAGATTAATACCCATAATTGGGATTATTGGGTCCTTCCTTGTCTCTTGTTATAGCCTTTGTTTTAAAACGTATTTTGTCTGGCATATGTATTGCTTCTCCAGCTTTTTTGTTTGTTTTGATTGCATTTTCATAAAATACGTTTTTCCATCTCTTTACTGTCTGTCTGTGTATCTTCCGATTTGAAGTGAGTCTCTTATAGTCAGCATATGTAAGGGTCTTGTTTTCTTATCCATTCAGCCAACCTATATTTTTTAAGCAGATAAGTGTCTTAATTTGCATTTATGAAAATCAAAAGTAAGATAGAAGCAAGTACCAGTTTGTCTATTTCCCTAGTTATGGAGACCACAGAGTTGCAGAATCATGACAGGAGAGGGGAGGAAAAAATTTGTGCCACCAGTCACACTGTCCATTCTTTCCTAATAGGGCCTGCCACTAGCCAGTCAGTCCCTCACAGACGGTTCTGGGGAGTTGTCTTTAAAACAGCACAACTGAGCACATGCCTGCCTGGCTTTACTCCTTCAGTGGCTTCCCATTGTTCTACCATCAAGACAAAAAAATCTAAGGTGGGGCTCATGACCTGTTTGACCATTGGGCCTCTTCACCACATCCTTGGTACTCTGTGATTTCCACTCCATCCTACTCACTGTTCTCTTACGCTGCAGGACCTTTGCACATGCTGTACTCAGTAAACCTCACATGCACACACACCTCATTGTTTTTAGGCTCAACAGAATTTGCAAATTAGGGCATTAATTGATTGATTGATTCATTCATTCATTCAGTCAGTCAGTCAGTCATTTATTCAGCCAGATACTTATTGAGAGCACAGTGTGTCTTGGCAAAATGTGCTGGGGCTATGATATTGAAAAAATTATATAAAACCCCAAATTTACTGCCTATCAGGAGACAAACATTAATCCAATAATGATATAAATAATTAGACAGCCACCATATCTTTTGATTGGAGCATTTAATCAATTTACATTCAAAATAATTGTTGATAAATATGTACTTATTGCCATTTTATTACTCATATTTTCGATCCCCCTCCTTCCCCTCTCCTCCTCCTCCTTCTTTTTCAAGAAGTCCCTCTAAGTTTCCGTGTAATACTGGTTTGGTGGTGATGAACTCCTTCAGCTTTTTCTTGTCTGGGAAGTTCTTTATCTGTCCTTCAATTCTAAATGCCAGCCTTGCTGTGTAGAGCAATCTTCGTTGTATATTGTTGCTTTTCATCACTTGGAATATTTCCTGCCATTCCCTTCTGGCCTGCAAAGTTTCTGATGAGAAATCAGCTGACAGTCTTATGGGGGCTCCCTTGTAGGTAACTAATTGCTTTTCTCTTGCTGCTTTTAAGATTCTGTCTTTGTCTTTAACCTTTGGCATTTTAATTATGATGTGTCTTAGTGCTGGCCTCTTTGGGTTCAACTTGTTTGAGACTCTCTGTGCTTCCTGGGCTTGTATGTCTTTTCCTTTGCCAGGTTAGGGAAGTTTTCTGTCATTATTTCTTCAGATAGGTTTTCAATTCCTAGCTCTCTCTATTCTTCTTCTGGTACCCCTATGATTCGAATGTCGGTACCCTTGATGTTGTCTCAGAGGCTCCTTAAACTCTCCTCATTTTTTTGGATTGTTTTTTCTTTTTGCTGCTTTAATTGAGTGTTTTCTGTTACCTTAACTTCTAAATAGCTGATTCAGTCCTCTCCTTCATCTAATCTACTGTTGATTCCCTCTAATGTACTCTTCATTTCTGTTATTGTATTCTTCATCTCTGACTGGTTCTTTTTTATGTTTGCTGTCCCCATGTTTATGTTTTCTATCTCTTTGTTGAAGTTCTCCCTGAAATCATTGAGTATCCTTATAACCATTGTTCTGAACTCTGTCTCATAGATTGCTTGTCTACATTTTGTTTCTTTTTTGAACCTCTGTCCTGTTCTATTATTTGAGACATGTGTCCCTATTTTGGCTGCCTCCCTATGTTTGTTTCTATGTATTAGGTAGGGATGCTATGCCTCCTATTCTTAGTAGAGTGTCCTTATGTAGTAGGTGGCCTGTGGGTCCCAGTGACATAGTCTCCCTGGTCACCTGAGCCAGGTGCTCCAGGTGTGTCCACCCTTGTGTGGGTTGTGTGTGCCTTCCTGTTATAGTTGAGCCTTGGTTGCTGTTGGCACATCAGTGGGAGAGATTGACCCTCAGGCTGATTGGCAGTGATGACTGGCCATGACTACAGTGGAAGAACTGCTGTGTAGGAGCTGGATTCACTTTAGCAAGGCCCTGGTGCCTGCCCAGTCTTCCCTTTGGATGTGTTGTCTGTGGAGGTGGCCAGGTGGTGTTGCCACTTGGTGGGAGGTAGGGCACCAGGTGTGGTGGCCCTGGGCCTTCCTGGAGAGGGACTCCACACAGGCCAATTTCAGCCACAGCCTGTGTCCTGCTGGGACAACCTAGCATGAGCCACAAAGCAGTCCATAGATGGCTGTCACCCACACTGGGCTTGGAGGCCAAATCAAGAATGAAGGCTGGCTGCCAGTAGGGGCAGGTTTGCAGTTGCTCAGTAAGAGGTATGGCACACGCTGAGGCCAGATGCTGCTTGTTTGAGGTTTGTGAAACTTGGAGAGATTTTCGGAAAGTGCAGCATGAGCCAAGACAGGGCATTTGTATGGAAAACCCACTGGAAGTGGCTTGGGTAGGCCTGCAAGTTGGGTGGGGCAGGGTCTCAGGGAATCACCAGGGCAGACAAACAGTGTTAGCCAGGTTGATGGAGTCTCAGATATGGACCCTGCCTGTGTCTGCTCACTGGAAGGGCCTAGGGCTCAACAAACATACAATGGATTCTGCCAGTACTTTTGTCTGGGAGAAAGCTTCTCTTCCAGCTCTCTCCCTGAAACCAGACACTTCAGTTCCTCCCCGTAATATTCCTGGCACCTTGCAAGCTGCTGCCCCAGTGCTGGAGCTCAGAGCAAGTGAGTCTGGCAGCGAGTAAGTTTGTGTGTAGGCCCTTTAAGAGGAACACCTGGGACTCCAGCCACCCTCGTCTCACTCAGCCACAATATCTGCTGGTTTTCACAGCTAGAAGTTATGGGGACTTCTCTCCCTGACTCTGGAAACCTGGGCTGGAGAGACTGGTGTGGGCCTGGGACCCCTCATTCCTCGAGGGGGCGGGGGACCTCTGCAGCCAAGATATCACTCCTGATTTTTAACTGCCACACATGAGTATGGAACCAGCTCATTCCGCATCTCTGCCCCTCTACCAGTCTTGACATGGCTTTTCTCTATGTTCTTAGTTATAGGACTTCTGTTCAGCTGGACTTCAAATGATTCTCCATGATGATTGTTCTGTAGTTTAGTTGTAATTTTGATGTGGTCATGAGAGGAGACAAGCACAGCATTCACTTACCTTGTCATCTTGACTGGAAATTCATATTTTACTTATTCTTAACCTTACATAAAGTTTGCTATTTTTATGTATGTATGTTTTATGTAATAAGCACATATACACATTCATTTGCCATTTAAAATATCTTTGATTGCAAGTAATAAAAAACCCAGACTTGAGTTGCTTTAACTATTAAGAAATTTCTTATCTCATTACTTGGAGTCAAACGTAGTACTCCAGAAGTGATATGATCACCAACTAAATGAAATGATCAGTGGGCTCAGTGTATTCCCATTCCCTCTTCTGCTGTCTCTTTATGCTGTTTTTGCCCTCAGGCTGGTTACAGAGATTCCAAGGGTCATACACAGACAAAGCATTATCTAAGCATTATATAAGAAAAGGAAACATCATTTCCTATTTCTCTTTCTTAAGTGTAAAGAATTTCTTTCAGAAGTCCCCTAGCAGACATATTGTCATGTTAAATTGTTCAGGATCAGATCATATGCCAAATGCTAAACCAATCACTTACGGGGGAATGTTATTACCATGATTAGATTAGAGTAACCTTTTAGAGTGGGATGAATATTGGGAAGTCAGTGACCATGACCACCTACAGGTACAAGATCTGTCACTAGGACAATAGTCTCCCCCCTTTTGCTTAGTTTGGCTCTGATCTCTTCTCTGTTCTGCTTTCATCCTAAGTCTCCAGAGGATGGTAAGGTGAATGGAGCAGCTTGATTGTCACATCTTCTCAGGTTCACTCATGTCCAATGAAAAAAGGTCATCTACCTCATATCTAGGAGTTTGTGCAAAATATCGTTGTGCCTCATTGGCTCTGACTAGGTGGGGTGCCTAGTCCTAAAACAATCAAACAGTATTTCAGTGCTTTGAAAGGTCACACTTAGGTTGTTCACAAAAGGAAAACAGGGACACTATTACCAGAAGTGTGATTTCGTGCTAGGCTGCAATGCCAAATGATGTTGCAATTTAACACACTTTGCATATATGAACCCTTCTTGCCATATATACATATTCAAAAATGTCTTCCACAAAAGTGTTCTTTCATCAATTCCTAATGGAATGTGAATTATTACCATTTATTTGGAAAATGGTATTGCAAAAATAACTGTTATTGTAACATTTAAGTCAATAGATTAGTTTGAATATTTTTGAAATTTAAATAAATTGGAAAGACAAAAGGTACATGCTTTAGTATTTCTGGCAGATATTGCTAATGTGCTTTCCACAGAAGTTAAATCAATTTTCATTACCACTGATAATATATTGGAATGTCTATTTCTCCAACCCTCACCAACATGATGTATAGCCACATGATTTATATTTATCAATCTGACGTGTAGAAAATGGCATAATGAATGAGGTTATATATGTATTTATGTATATGTTTAATAGCCATCTGTATTCTCTTTTCTGTGAACTATTTAAGTTCCTTGCCATTTTTATATTGGATTTTGGCTCTTTATTATTAATTTGTAGGCACCCTATACATTAGGATAATTAATTCTGTGTAATGTATTATAAAAATTTTTCCAAGTTTAAAAAAAAAAAAAAATAAATAAATAAATAAATAAATAAATAAATTGGAAAGAAAAAGTGTGTCATCTTTTTTTCAACATATTTGTGAGATTCACTCACATATAGTTGTAATGTGCTCGTTCATAGTCTTGCATGTTATTCCATTGTATGAATATACCACGACATATCCAGTCTACTCTTGATGAAAATTTGGGTGGTTTCCAGTTCAGAGCTATTACAAATACAGAGGGTGCCAAAAAATATATACATATTTTAAGAAAGGAAAAAGGTGTATTAAAATTGCAATACTCAATATACACTGATAACAAAAGATGAATACAAGTCATGTGTATACATTTTTTTGGCAATGCTGGTAGTTGAACACATACATTTTTAAATAAAATATAGGATTTAGAATTGTAGTGATATGAAGCTAAGTAATTCAAAACAACTTTCTCATTAAAGAAATAATGAAAGCTGGATGAAATAGTTTTTTAAAAAATCTGTTTAAAGGCATCTGAAAACCAAGAAGACAGGAAAAAATTACCCAGTGAAGATGTGAGGAAGAACAGCTACAAGAGATAAACAGTGAATTTGTTGGATGTTTTTTCCCTTGGGGAAGTTTACCTCCTGGAGGCAAGTGTTGTAAGGCTTACATGCTCAGAAGAGCTTATGACTTCCATTCAAGCTAAGGAAACAGAAGCCGTAGTCCAGAGCCCTGGTAAACCACTTTAACTTGTGGTTGGGACACCAAGGGTAATATCTCAGAAATAAGGTTTAACCAGAACTAAATAAACCCTCACATGAACTAAAGTGTATCTGCAAATTGCTTTCCATAAAAAATTGTATACACTTTCATTTGCATCAGTACTAAATGTAAAACTCCTCATGCTCAATGACATTAATATTTTACTATTCTTTCATACTTCATTGAATCAAATTTTTCATTGATTTTTATTTTTCCTTTTAGGGATTATTTTATTGTTTTAAGCTTAATTGTTCTGTTAACATCTGACCCATCACCTGATTCAGATACCATAACTATTAACCATTTATATTGTTTACTGGGTTTTTGGTTTGTTCATTTGCTTTTTCTTCTGTTTTATTTAGCTGAATTTTACATTTTAATATATCAAATATTGATTTGGGGATAAATATAGTGTAAAAATTTCCTGTAAATATTTAAGGGATCATTCTACAATTCTTTAAAGAATACCCAATCTTCGTCCACTGACTTATAAAACTCTCATTTTGCCTAATTGTTTCTTATAAAGTGATGTTTTTCCCCTAAGCTCTCTTTTCTGATAAATAGATCATATTACCAGTTATTGTGGATACATTTTCCCAAATGTTCAGTAATGGGAGAAAAGTTAAGTTGTGGTTACTATAAAATTGAGCTTTGCAGACCAAAGACCAGATATGTAATAGGTGCTCAAGAAGTATTTATCAAATGATAAGGAGAAAATGTTTTTTAAAAAGATCTCATATCCTGAGAAAATGCTTATTCTATATGAGAAAGAGCAGGTCATGAAATTACATATGCAAAATGATCCAAGTTTTGAAAAAGCCTAGAAAAAAATGGCAAAAGAAATAATAATTATTAGTATTTTGCAGTAAGCCCAGGGGAATGGGAGCTGAAATTGCAGTTGATTATTTTCTTCATATCAATCTTCTGAAATTTACACAGTATTAACATTGTGCAAGCAGTTCATTTGCAATAGAGTGGGGGGAAAAGAAAGGCAGGGAAATCCTTAACAAGTAAAATCCAAGAATGACCACTCTAGAAAAATTACATAGAGATTTGGTCAAGATGGTAGACAGAATTAGCACATTTTTCTCTCCCTATCCCAAGTCCTTTCAAATGACAGTAAAGACAGATTTATGTGTAAAGAATGTCTACATAAGGGCACTAAAAAAGGAAAGGACAAATTCCTGGAAGATGGAAAGCAGATGGGGCAGGAGTAATGAGAGGGTGAAGGCAGAGGTGAGCACAGGAGTCCAAGGGTCATGAAATGAGGAGAAAAGTGCAGCAGAGGTGGGGTACAGTTTCTCCTGGTTTTGCAAAGAGGAGGGTCAGGAACAAGGAGCACCTCTCATGCCAAAAGCAGTAGTGGGTTTGAGAGTTGAGGGGGGGCATGCCGTGTTTGGCAGGAAGGGGAGGCCTCTCTCCTGGCAGGAAGCTGCGCTACGGAAAGAGGGAGGAGACTGCTGCTGCAGTAGCGGCTGGTGGGAGCCCGATGTGGCAGAGGGGCTTCTGCCGCCGCCGACAGGGAGGCATAGGGCCAGCGAGCCCGGTGCTGGAGACACAGCCACCATCCTCTTCGCGAGCCCGGCCGCCCTCCTAGACAGGCTCCTCGCCTACGGATCCTCCCCTCCTCCCCGCTCTTGCAAGCAGCCGGCTCAGCGCCTGCTGACCCTCCTTCTCACAGGCTCCCAGCGAAGGCAGGAGCGAGGTGTCCGATTTGGGCACGTGAGGCCCGCGATCCCGGGCGGTGGACACCAGGCAGGCCAAGGCCATTGGTGGGCACCAGGATGGAGAAGGGAGATGAGAAGGACTCCTGCAGGATTAAGGGCTGGAGGCGGGCTCCCAGTGAGGCTCGGGTGGGAAAGTGCACTGGGCTATAGGAAAAGGGGGTGGCGTTAGGAGGCTGGCAAGAAACTGAAGCGAGGGCACTGGGTGCCAGGAAAGCAAAGCAATTGGGGCTTGGCAGGGGGCGTGCGGGCAGCAGGCTGGGGCTTTCAGAGCCAGAGGACAGTGAGTGCATGCGGGTCAACGCCTGGGAGGGAAAGGCGCTTTGCAGCGGATTTACGAGTAGAGTGCGCGCCGGTGGCGGCCGGTGGAGGCAGTGGGCTCTGAACAAGGAGGTAGCCCGCCCCCTTCTGCAGAGTTCCTAACCCCAGGCAGTACCACTGCCGCTGCTGCCCTTCCCCGCAGTCTAAAGGAACCTAGGAGGAAGAGCACTTGCAGGCAGGCGTCCAGGACTTCCAGTATTGCTGCCAAGCTCATGGGGAAAATTTAGGTGCCAGCGCAGAGTACTTAGAGACATCGCTGTCGGGAGAACTTCACCTTATGGCATACTGAGTGTCCTCTCCCCTTCTCTCCTCCCGCTGCAGGCTCAATGAAGACCCCCAACGCACAGGAGGCGGAAGGGCAACAAACCAGGGCACCTGCACCTGCGGGACGGGCCACTGGGACTGCAAACATGACGAAGAAAAAAACCTTTCAAAAGAAACAGAGGGGCAGACCTTCGTCCCAGCCCCGCAGGAACATCGTGGGCTGCAGAATTTCACACGGGTGGAAGGAAGGTGATGAACCCATCACCCAGTGGAAAGGAACCGTTCTGGATCAGGTGCCTATAAATCCCTCCCTTTATCTGGTGAAATACGATGGAATTGACTGTGTCTATGGACTGGAACTTCACAGAGATGAAAGAGTTTTGTCCCTTAAGATTCTTTCTGACAGGGTGGCATCACCTCAAGTCAGTGATGCAAACCTTGCAAACACCATAATTGGTAAAGCTGTGGAACATATGTTTGAGGGTGAGCATGGTTCCAAGGATGAATGGAGGGGAATGGTCTTAGCCCAAGCACCAATCATGAAAGCCTGGTTTTATATTACCTATGAGAAAGATCCTGTCTTATACATGTACCAGCTTCTAGATGACTATAAAGAAGGAGACCTGCGTATCATGCCAGAGTCCACTGAGTCTCCCCCAGCAGAGAGGGAGACAGGAGGAGTTGTAGATGGCCTGATAGGTAAACATGTGGAATATACCAAAGAAGATGGCTCCAAACGGATCGGCATGGTCATTCACCAAGTGGAAGCCAAACCTTCTGTGTATTTCATCAAGTTTGATGATGATTTCCATATCTATGTCTATGATTTGGTGAAAAAGTCCTAACTGTTAGGGGACACTTTTCCACATTTGTGAAAACCAACGTATGCTTTGTAGACATGCAAAATATTGTTGCTTTTCAGTGTATTGGGAGCTTAAGGGTCCCTGTGAATTCAACATCTTTGCCAGCATCATTGTTGTTTTGTTCTGAAAAATACAAATGTATGTGGACATGACATGTTGTGTGTAAGGACTTTATCATGTTGAAAAGATTGGGTGTGTTTGGTGGATGGGGCATGAAAAGAAGGGACAGCTGTAAATTCAGGCTGTGAATAAAGTTCAGCTAGTATCATAATCAGTCATCTAAAAATGGAATAGGACTTAGCTGGTCTGGCCTAGAGAGGGGGGAGGAGGAGGAACTAGAGAGGGGCTGTGGGGGAAGGGAACAGGGGAGGTGACTGCTTAGGAAGAGGTGGGGAGGGGCCAGAAATGGAGAGGCTCCTCAGGGGGAAGGCGCCCAACTGGGAGGAGGTAAAGAACAACAGAGGGAGAGTGAGATCTTGGGGCTTAGAGGGAAACAGACAGAATAAATTGAGTAGAGAGGGACACAACGCAGCTTAGAAGAGGTTCAGAGCAAGGGGGAGAAAGACAAAGCTGGCAGGGAGAGACTAAAGGATAGTCTCTTAAGATTCTCTTTAGTCTCTGGGGAGAGACTAAAGGATACTCAAGGGGAGTGTGCCTGTGTGAGGGGCCAGAAGGGCAAGGGCACTAAGGGAGGAGGAATTCTAGGAAGACTGACTAGGGGAGAGGGAGTACAGTCAAAGAGGTGTGGGGAGTGGGGCCCACGAGAGATGGGAAGGCCCAGGAAAAAGTTGGCCCTCTGACAGTATCCACATTGCTATCCCTGGCTCTGGGCACTAAAGAAGTGGCAAGTGTCAAATAAGCCAGATGGATTGGAGGTCCCCTAGAAGGGTATTTTGACAGGGGTGGCTCAAGAGTTAAGCAGGAGCCAAGTTAATACCTAAAACTCTTATTTCAGGGAGTTCATGCCACACCTACAAAGCAGAAGCCCCACTCTCAGCCGAGATACCCTACCATGGCGCTCCATAAGCACGGGGCTGTGAGCGGCCTCCTCACGTTTTCCAGAGGACCAAAGGGCAGTAAATCTTGGACCTAAGGTCTTAGTTCATTTTCCGTACACTTGTACAAACAATTGCTGTGGGGCGCTCAGAACTTGAGAGACGTGCCACCTTGCATTTGTAAAGTATTTTATCCAGAAAAATGGGACCTTGCTGAACCCAAGTACAGCATGTTCTTCCTCCCACTGGACTGTACCTTGTCTCCCTACAGAGGAGGGGCATCAGAGGACTGAGCCTTCTCTTTATCTCCAGGGCACGGCGACTTCTTGACTGTCCATGCTCCTTTCAGTAGTTCCCCAAACCACAGGTGGCTCCACAAAGTGCTCCACCAAATTGAGGTCTGCTGCCCCCAGAAACCGCATTCTGTCTATACCCCATCAAAGTGGGTGGCTACTGACCCTTTACAGGTGCTCCTGGCCAATCTTGCCCACGCCTAAGCCCACAGGGAGCTGTGATGCAAGTTTGTGCAGCTCTGTTTCCAGGTGAGATAGATGGCATGGGGCAGTCAGGCTGGGAGTTGTGGCTTTGTATAGCTAACTCCTTTAACTCTATATTGCATAGATAGATAGAGGGGTGGTGCTTGGTATGGAGAGGGTACAGTAACCCCAATAAAGTCCCTCAGAGACATGGCGTCCCGACTCATGGGTATGCGTCCTTCTCTCCTCCTTGCCTTTCCATAGTCCTGCCATGGAAGTTCCCCTCAAAACCCTCTCTCTCTCTGGTTTCCCCGCCCAACACTTCACTAAAATATACCCTTGCCCTTAAAGGAGAAGTTCTGGTGACTCTCCACTGCCCAGGTTTCCTTAACTCCATGCATGCAGAGCGGGGGTGGGTGTGGGGTGGAGACAGGGACCTTCCAGGAGTTGAAAGAAGGTGGTAATGCCTGTTCATTCTCCACCCACCATGACCCGAAGTTGTTTGCCTCAACAACCACACGAGGCAAGCCCACCTCACCGTAGCAGGGATTCATTGTCTTTCACACATCACACAATTTAGTCTGGCAAACACCTGCAGGCCACCCATGTGCCAATTTCAGCCAGCTGTCATATTTCGTTTGATCTTCCAGCTTTTGTTTTCTATGTTTAAGTAGCTACTGTAGCCACTTGGGAGATTTAGCATTATAAAAATTCTTATTTCTGCCTCGCCTGAAAAAAACAACAAAAACAGTAAACTGAGGATTAGGGTCCACATTCCAACTAGGGTACAAGCAGCTGGATCTGAGGAAGGGCTCAGCCCATTTTAGACTCAGAATGCTCTCAAGTTGGCCACGCCCCCA
Source organism: Rhinolophus ferrumequinum (assembly GCF_004115265.2). Lineage (NCBI taxonomy): Eukaryota > Metazoa > Chordata > Mammalia > Chiroptera > Rhinolophidae > Rhinolophus > Rhinolophus ferrumequinum. The sequence goes on along the minus strand of NC_046284.1, from coordinate 4,830,572 downwards.
GCAGGCCTGCTTCATTCGAATAAAATGCCCAGTTGTCCCCTGGAGGCATTTGCCTCTGTAGCTTTGGGGTTAGAGTCACGGAAAGCAGACTAGTCCCCCTTTGGCTTACTTTGACCCCGTTTCTCTCTCTCTCTTTTTTTTCTTTCTTTGCTTTGTCTTCATCCTACCAGTACTTAACTTCAGGTGGGCTCTCTGCCAGGCAGTTTTCTAGGCATGTGTACTTATGATGTGGTAATGAAGAGAAAAACAAAAATCAAACCATCTTAGCCTCATGGAGCTTTCATGTTACTGTGCCAGACAGTAGGTGAGATGCAATATGTAAGTGTAATGTATTTTCAAAGTGACAAGTGTTAAGGAGGAAAAGGAAAAAAAGAAAAACGAAAAGCAAGAAATGGGGAATTGAAATTCTAGGTAGGAGGCCGAAACTGGATAGACAGGAAGGCCAGGGATAGCATCGCTGAGAACGTGGCTTTGAGTAAAGACGTAAAAGCAATGACAGAATTGGCCCTGTGACTGTCTGGGGAAGGACCATTCTAGGTAGAGGGACAGGGAATGATGAGGCCCCAAGGCGCTGGCGGCATGGCATGTTCAAGGAGCACTGAGGATAGCGGCATGGCTGGAGCTGAGTAAGCAAGGTAGATAATATCACAATATGAGTTCACAGAGGTGCTGGGGATCTGGGAGGAGCACATAGCTTAGAGCATTAGAGGTCTGAGAATGGAATTTGGCTTTTACACCAAGTGTGATGGGGAGCCATTTGAGTATTTTTAGCAGAGGTCTGATGTGATTTGTTTCATATTTTAACAGGATCACTCTGGAGAGTCTAGAGTATAGTCTGTATGAGGTACAAGGATGGGAAAAGGGAGGTCAAATATATCAGTGGAACAGAGGAGAGGGCTAGACATTTATTTGCATGTAGTAAACTGGAATCATAATAGTGGTGATGTAGGAATATTTCTGTGAGTGAGTGCCAGGATCGTGTCTTGTGAAACTGAAGAACGGAAGCAAGGACCAAGGAGAGGGAGGAGTTGTAAAAGAGGATAGTTTATTAAAAAGCAAAAAAATGCAGCTCCTGAGTGGGAGGAGGTTCCCAAATGGGATGCCCCCTGACTGAGGCAAAAGCTCTTACTTTTATACCTTCCCTTGCCTGTTCGGGGAAGGGAGCTGGAGCCTTTTAATGGAATTCGTCTCATCAGGTTTGTTCTGTTTGCCCATCCTGAAGGGATTAGCAAAATAGCCTATTCCTATCTATCAGATCTACTCCGTTTGTCTGGCCAAAAGGGATTTATGAGATAATTTATTAACTTCAAGGCGCCATTACATTTTGTGCTGGAGTGAATGAGTTACTTCAGAACCTGGAGTTTTAGGATATGGCTGTCTTTTGTTTATTCCACCAGGGACCTTCCTATCTGCCTAACTACGTGCTAACTAACCTGTCTCAGTGGTGACATTTCACAGTAATGAGAATGAGAAAGTAATTTTATTCAATAAATGGTGCTAGATTAATCTGTTTTGTTTTTCAGAAGCCAAATAATAAACAAATACCTTCATCACAACTTAACCACAAAATAAATTCCAAGTGGAAAAAAACTTAATACTTAAATTTGGAAAGTAACATCTATAATATTTTTAGAGTCAAACAGAAGGGAATGTTCATAGTTTTTCTCATGGGAATTGGGAAAATTTTGTTTAAAGAGACAAAATACACAGATATTGATGGAGATTGTTACAAATTTGCTTACATTTTTTTGCTGGGCAAAAAAATCTTCATCCCTCTCATTTAAAAAATCTTCCTATAAAATGTGGGGCAAAAAAGATTTGGGTATACATTTTGATAGTTAAGTGAATATAATAAATAAAATTATATTCAATAAGAATGAAACAAACAGCATAGGGAACTTAGGAAATATATTAACAGACATTTTACAAAATGGATCACCTCGTCAATAAACATGCATTATCTTAATCTGCTCCGCATTCCCTTACTCTATCTTTTCCATAACATGTCATCTAACATACTGTGTAATTTACTTAGTTAATAAGTTTACTGTTTTTACACTTGTAAGAATATAAAGAATGTAAGTATGTGATTTTTCCATCTTTTTTTTGTTTTGTTTTTCACTGATGTATCTCAGATACTTAAAATTGTATCTGGTGCATAGTAGGTGCTCAGTAATATTTCTAGACTCTACGTGTCTCACCATTAAGCAGAAAAATGGATATTAAAATGACATACAATTTCTATGCATCACTGTAGCAACATGAATAAAGTTCGAAAATGTGTTGTCAACTACATAAACAAATGGGAGAATCCACACACTGTTGGTGGGAGTTCAGATGGAGATAAATTTGCTATGATCTAGTGAATTTGAAGATGGTGTATTTCCAGCAATTTTACATTGTTGGAAGACAAATTTTATATGGATCTTTCATGTTGCTGTATATTTTGTGAACAAGCACTGAATGTTTTTTGTTTGCTACCTTCTGTTTAAGTATGTTTGAATAAAAAATATCTCTGCAAGATGACATAGTGGTTCCCTCTGTAGCAATGGGCAGAAATGCTTACTGCAGTGTAATGAATATGTCTCCTTCCAGAGCAAAAGGAAAGCATGTTTACTGCCTATTTTAAGAGATGAGGTTAAACTGAAGTTTTCTTTCCTCTAATGTTATCTACTGTGTACATATGTGTCAGGTGCCCATTTTGCATCATCCTGTGTTAAGTGGGGCTCAGGGATTTAGGACGAAATTGCTGATTCTCTATGATGTTACTGTGAATAGGAAACTGTAAATGAGGAGGAATTTAGGAAGTGGTTGCAGGGAGTAGATTCAAAGACAGACACTGGAACCATGCATTGTCTGCTGCTAATTAAACTCTTGGTGAGGCAGCTTTCTCCTCAATGTATTCATTAACCTCAGGCTCACTCCTTTGTAACAAATAGTACTAAGATTGATCCTGAGTAAGTAGAAGTTTTTGTCTCTGTTCAGGTAACGTAACAGAGACTCACAATGACTCTGTGAATTAAAGGAAGTTAAATCACAGGCACCATGGGCAGAAACTGGAGAATTCTCAGAACTTTTGCTAGTTGGTGTGGAAATGAGAGGGCGGGGCGAAAAAAAGCTTGTAAATGAAGAATGTACAAGACAGCTGGGTCATCTCATGATTCAGCCCATCCATCACAAGATCATATAAAGCTTAGATACATTCAGAGATAATAGCAAATACCTCAGTTACTTTTTGCTTGGTTGGCTGGTTTTTGTAGTGGCTACTGTCCATTTAAGGGAGTTTTAGCCCTCTTGGGGAGATTTTTTAAGACAACCAACCTCCTGTGTACATCATAAATGAGCCATTGAATAATATTTCGGCTCTTACTGACCAAGATTTTGCTAATAAAGTTAACCACTAAAGAATGAGAATCTGAATCAAAGAAATGTAGATAAATTCTCATTGATCAATCCTATACCCCCGGAAAACTTCCGTAGCTCCTATGTTGAAAATGTGAGAAAATAAGAGATACTATTTCACTAATGAGGCAGCATACACCCTAAATTATTTCACATTTCTCATATAAGTTTATTTCTATGTGAGCCAAGTCAGCCACTGTGTGAAAAACGCAGTTTTACTGAAAAATAATGTGACTGTGCCTGCTGAGTCAAAACATTGTCTAAGGTTAAAATAGATGATGTTAGCAATGAGGATTTTGCCACCTGATAAAGAGCATAGAGTCAGCTGAAACACAGAAAGTTTGATTCAATGAGACACAAGTAGCCACTATGCCATAAAGAACTGAAAGTAAACATAAAGCCTTTCTAAATATAAAGCCACTCTCTCCTTTCATAACCATTGAACCCTCCCTCTTTTCTTTCTCCTTCCTTCCTTCCTTCCTTCCTTCCTTCCTTCCTTCCTTCCTTCCTTCCTTCCTTCCTTCCTTCCTTCTCTCTCTCTCTCTCTCTCTCTCTCTCTCTCGCTCTCGCTCTCGCTCTCGCTCTCGCTCTCGCTCTCGCTCTCTCTCTCTCCCCTCTTTCCTCCCCCTCCCTCCCTTCCTTCATTTATTATTTTTTTATTTCACCCATCCACCCACCCACCTCTCCTTTGGCAACCATCAACTTGTTCTCTACATCTACGGATCTGCTTCTGTTTATTCATTTGTTTTGTTTTGTTTTTTTAGGTCCCACATATAAGTGAAACCATATAGTATTTGTCTTCCATATCTTGGTTATTGTAAATAATACTGCAATGAACATAGGGACACATATATGTTTTTAAAAAAGCATTTATTTTTTCAGTTACAGTTGACATTCAATATTATTTTATATTAGTTTCAGGTGTACAGCATAGTGGTTAGACATTTATATCATTTATGCAGTGATCCCCCAAGGGGTTGGGGAGCTGGGTGAAAAAAAGTGAAGGGATTAAGAAATGCATATATCTTTTTGATGTAGTGTTTTTGTTTTCTTTGGATAAATACACAGAAGTGGAATTTCTGGGTCATATGGCAGCTGTATTTTTAATTTTTTGAGGTTACTGTTTTCCATCATGGCTTCCACCAATTTACTATTCCACAAACAGGGTACTAGGTTTCTCTTTTCTCTACATCCTCACCAACCTTTGTTATCTCTTAACTTTTTGATAATAGCCATCCCAACAGGTGTGAGGTGATAACTCATTGTGATTTTGATTCACATTTCCCTGTTGATTAGTGACGTTGAGCATCTTTTAATATGTCTGTTGACCATCTGTATGTCCTCTTTGGAGAAACGTCTATTCAGGTCCTCTACCCATTTTTTAATTGGATTTGTTGTTGTTGCTGTTGTTGTTGTTGTTGTTGTGTGTATGTGTTAAGTTGTGTGAGTTCCTTACATACTTTGGATATTAACCTCTTATCAGATGTATTATTTGTGAATATCTCCTCCCATTCAGTAGGATCTGTTTGTTTTCTTAATGGTTTCCTTCACTGTGCAAAAACTTTTCAGTTTGATAGTTCCATTTGCTGATTTTTGTTTTTGTTTTCCTTGCCTGAGGAGTCATATCAAAAAAGATATTGCTAAGACCAATGTCAAAGAGTTTACTGACTATGTTTTGCTCTAGAAGTCTATGGTTTCATGTCTTACATTTAATGCAAAGACTTTCTAATACTACAAAGCCACTCTCTCCCTCTATACCCCTGAACCTTCCCACTCATTTAACTCGACCACAGCTGCTATGAGGCAAAAAATTATTAGCGATGAGGCTAAGTCCTCTCTAATGGAGATCAAATGCCATCCATCTAAGTAGGCTGAGGAATTATAGTGAGGATAGAGAATCAAAGTTTTATAGCTCTGTTAAATATGGATTCCCAAGTCACGATTCTACAGTACCCATGGAAGTCATTAGCATCCAGAATCAGGTAATGGGTTTGGCTGGGGTTGGAGTAGGGAAAACTCAAGTATGACCCTGTGAGTAAAACCTTTCGAGCCAATCCTATGCAATCTTTGTGTTACATCCACATCTGAATATATGGTAGGAACCTATGTTTGTATTTCCCTGTCCCATAAGTGCTAAATGAAATTTAGCCACATGTAGAGAAGTGTTAGTGAGAAAAATAAATTGCTCCACCACCAACCTCTCTGTCTCATCCTGGGTGGTTTAACACAAACAATATAAGAAAGAAAAAAAAGAAAATTACAGCCCTGATTAAATACTTAAAGGAAACAGAGGAAGCAGGACATGCAAGATCTCTATAAAGCAGCCATGTATGCTCAGTGTAAAAGTCTAAGAAGAGCTGAAGGCTTTTATAGTGGACTACTGTCAAATAAATTCAGTTGTTTCTCTTATAGTCTTAGCTGTTGCATACAATGTGACTCTAACTGAATCTATTACACACTAATGACACATGGTATACCCTTTTGAACACTGACAGCACTTTCTTTTCCATACTACTGGCACCTAAAGATCAAAATCTATTCACATTTATGTGACAAGGCCTCTGATATATGTTTTGTCACACACCTTCAGGGTTACCTGAGCTCCATTGTCATTTGTGAAAATTTAATACATCAGAATTTAGTGCAAGTGCTTATATACTCTGATTTCCAAAATTTTCACTCTATAAATGATGTCCTGATGGTCGGTAGTCAGAAGCTTCAGTCACAAAAGTGTTGGTTGTGGTATTATCACATATTCCTTAGGAAGAGTGGCTGAAAACCTCCAACAAAATTCAGGAGCCGGCTTGCTAAGCAATGTTTCTTAAGACTGTGTAGGCTGATTTACAATACTGACTCCTCAGGCAGTCAAAGAAAAATTGCCTCCTCAGCACCCCACCACTAAAAAGGAGGCCTGGCAACAAACTAAATCCTTTGGATACTGGAAACAGTTTGTGACTGCTTAGGCATTCTGCTTGATCCTTTATATCAACTACCTCACATAGCATCTTTTGAGTGAGGCACCAAACAACGTTCTATTATGGAAACTCTCCAGCAAGTTGTGTCATGCTCTCTATCTTTAGTGTCCTACATTTATAATGACCACTTTGAGCTTTAAGTCTCTGTTAACTGATGATTTTCCAATTGGAGTGTCTTTGAAAAGGAAGTAGTCTCTGCCTGGAGGTGTGCCTTGGAGTTTTGGACTTAGCTACTCTTTGACATGAGTGTTAGATACATCCCTTTTGAAAAGCAGCTATTAATTTGTTATGGGGTTCTTTTCAAAATTCAATATAAGAAGTAAAAATTGGTAGTTATGAAAGAGTCACGGGGTTGTAAAGTACAGTATGAGGAATATAGTCAATATTGTAAAATTTATGTATAGTGTCAGGTGGGTACTAGACTTATTGGGGTGATCACTTCATACATTACATAAACGTCTAATCACTATGCTGTACACCTGAAACTAATATAAAATAATATTGAATGTCAACTTTAATTTTAGAAAAAATAGTCATGGGGATATATAATACAGCATAGGGACTATAGTCAATAATATTTTAATAACTATGTGCAGTGTCAGATGAGTAATAGACTTATTGGGGTGATTACTTTGTGAGGTATATAAATGTCTAATCACTATGTTGTTTTGTACAACTGAAACTAATATTTAAAAAACCTGAATACCTAAACCATGGAGGCCTTGTGTCTTTCTAGCCTGATGTTCCCTTTTTGCAACGATCAATTCCAAAATAACACATATAATGGTGGAAAAAAAGATCAAGAAGCCTTGCTTTACAAAGGTAATATATATTAAAACTTACTTGTCCTCACCCCAGTGGCATATAGTCTTTAGATGAAAAAGTGGGTTTTACACCTTTCAGGAAAACTCTATTAACCACTCTGCCATCTGAAGTAAAGCTGCTGGCTAAATGAGTCCTTGGCTCATTTAGTTGTTCAACTAAATGGCTGGGCCTGGTTCACCGATGGTTTGGATAAACTAGAACCTGATGGTATTCACAGTGCTATTGCAAATGTTCAATCTACTGCCAGCTAAGCAGAACTGAAAGCAGATGGTGGTCACTGTTCTCTGTGGCCAGAACTCAGTGCCATTTTCATAGGTCTTGGGAATACTCCCCTAGATGAAGTTTGTCATATTTTTAGTGCCTTGTAGCATATTGACAATAGTGACTCACAGCATATTGACAATAGCCAAGTTTGTTGGGTCTACCACATGGAAAGCTACAAATTTGCAGGCTAAAAACACCTCTATATGAGTATGAAGCTTCAAACTATAGGAAAAGAGGTGACATCACCAAGATGGCAACATAGATTTTTCCTAACTTTACTTCTAGTCACAAGAAGAACAACTAACAATTATTCATGGACAAGACACCACTGAGAAAAACCTTAGAGCATGGAGGTGATACTAAAGCATTGTCCTGTACCACAGAGACCAAGACAGGCCACATTATAAAGTTAAGAGGATTGACCGCATGCTAACTATATTGCCCCTTCCCCAAGCCAGTGCAGAAGCACACAGAAAGGTCTATCCGGAGCCTACAGTTCCTCAAGTGGGAAAAGAGAGCCCAGGGAAGACATCCAGCTCTCCCAGCTTTGTGGGTTGCTTCTGGAAAACTCCCACTCAGGTCTTGTCTCACAAAGATCATAGAAAAATGTGCAGGGCTCAATCACTTGGAATCTGGTTATGACAAAGAAGGGGGAAGGGCTTGCAACAACCAGCATATGGATCTTGACAGACTGAATTCCTATCAGCAGCTCCCACACAGTAGTCCCAACTAGCAAATTTTTTCATCTGCAGAAAAAGGACAGTGGTGCACTATGACTAGGGAACTCAAGGGGGAACAAGTCTACCTGTTTTGGGTCCTCAAACAAAGAGTCTTGCTGGACCTGGAGACTGGTCTTCTCATCCTCTGCCCAGGCAGGAGAGATAGTTATTGCCCAGCCCATGATGGAGTGTAGCTCTTGGCCATTTCATGAGTAGAAAGCATAACTAGGAACACCTAGGAGTCTTCTTGGAGCCACCGTTCCTGCTTTACCTGGCAAAGGAGCTAATTCAAAGTCCCACACACTGCTGAATGTAGGTCCCAGCCCTACCTAATCAAAAAGCCTGGCCAGAACCTGGAGAGGTGACTAGCCAAGCAATGCTCAAGCAGAGCCCAGCAGGCATAACTGACTATTCACAGAGCAAACCAGTGGCTCTGTTTGGTCAGGAAATAGAGGCATGGGTCAGTTTGAGTCAATACCACAAACATAGGGCCTTGCTGCTTTGGAGTTGGTTCTCTCACTCCATTTACGCAGGAAAACTAATTCATAGCCCCACCCATTGCTGAATACAATTTTCAGTTCACTCAACAAGGAAAACTAACCAGAACACATGGGAAGCTGCCTAACCCATCCAACAGCCCTGCTTACAGTGGCACTTGAACACAGGACACAAAGCATGGCTTTCCCCACCTTTAGAGCAAAACTGGTGGCTACCTCTGGCCAGATAATTCAGTACACAGTCTTCCCTGATTTGGGTCCCCAAAGAAGAAGTCATTCAGGACTTAGGCCCATTTAGCTGCCCCATCAGAGCAAGGACTCTAATTCATAGCTCTGCCTACTGCTGAGTATAGTATCTAGTCCCAACCACCTAAGAAGCCTAACCAGAGAACCCAGGCAACCACAGAGTCTATCATCCTACAGCCTCTCAGACAGGGAATCAAACCAGCAGTTCTATCTAACTGTTCTCAACCATCATCACCTTTCCTTGACCCCAGAGTGGCCTTGCCACAAATAGACCCTGATAGCAAGCACCCCTTGACCAAGGGTGTTACCAGTGGATATATACAGAAACCCAAACTGAACTGACTGGAGAAGAACTCTCTGCTAAAGAGAACCTGTAAAGTCTAGAGGCTAAGACTATTTACGTAAATGCCAATATACCAATGTAAGAAATCAAGTATCACAAATATGCAAAAAATATGACATAAGCAAAACACATGACACCACAAAAATAAACTAATAGTGCTCCAATAACTAACTTAAAAAATGGAAATTTATGAATTGTCAGACAAAGAATTAAGAATAAACCTCTTAAAGAAGCTTAGTGAACTAACTACAAGAATACACAGACAGACAACTAAATAAAATTAGAAATATAATTCATGAACAAAACAAGAAGTTAAACAAAAAATAGGTATTATTAAAAAATCCGAGAACTGAGAAATACAATGACAGAACTGAATAATTCAATAGAGAGCTTCAAAACCAGACACAAACATACAGAAGATAGAAACAATGACCTAGAATACAGGAAAATTAAAATTAATTAGTCAAATAAGATAATACAAAAAAAAATGAAAAAAAGTGGAAAAATTCCACAGGACTTATAAAACACTACAAAAAGAAACAATATCTGCATTATGGGAATTCCAAAGGTGAAAAAAAGGTGAAAGGTACAGAGGGTATGTTGAAGCAATGGCTGAAAACTGCCCAAACCTGGGAAGAGTAATGGACATCCACATCCATGAGGCACAAAGGAGCCCAAATAGGTTTAATCTGAATAGTGCTATACTGAGACATAACTGAATTGTTAAAATTGAAAGACAAAGAAATAATTTTGAAAGAAGCAAAGGAAAAGAAGTAAGATACATACAGGTAACCCCCATAAGACTATGGATGGATTTCTCAACAGAAACTTTTCAGGCCAAAAGAAAATGACGTGATATATTTAAAATATTGAAAGAAAGAAAAAAACCTATTAATGAAGAATTCTATACCCAGCAAAGATGACCTTAAGAAATGAAGGAGAGATAAACACTTTTTCAAACGAACAAAAGCTGATGAAATTCATCACCACCAGACTTACCTTACACGAAATACTAAAGGGAGTTCTTTGAGTGGAAGTAAAAGGACACTTATAAACATCATAAAAACATAAAGAAAGTAGCAAAAAATGGTAATGGCAAATACATAGTCAAGGTTAAATTCTGTAATGTGGTTATAGTGGTGCATAATTCACTTATAACTCTAGTTTGAAAGTTAAAAAAAAACAAACAGTAAAAATGACCATAACTACAATAATCTGTTACTACATACAAAATATTTTTTAAAAAGTATACTATAAGATCGATAACTTGAAATGTGAAGGGGAAGAGAAGTAAAAGTTTAAAATTTATGTATGCTATCAGAGTTAATTTGGTGTTAGTTTAAAATTAATTTAAAATTACTTTTAATATATTTTAAGTAAGCCTTATTGTAACCACAAAGGAGAAATCTGTAGCAATTATATGAAAGAACATGATACAGAAGTGAAAGCATACTGATGCCTAAAGTCTTCAAATCACAAAAGAAGACAGCGAGGTAAGAATCAAGGAACAATGGATCTATGAAACAGCTGAAAAACAATTAACAAAATAGCAATAGTAAGTCCATACCTGTCAATAATTGCTTCAAATGTAAATGGATTAAATTTTCCAATCAAAAGACATAGTATGGCTGAATACATTTGAAAAATGATAGGCTGCCTACAGGAGACTCACGTTAGCCTTGAAGACAGACATATACTGAGAGTGAGGGGATGGAAAATATATTTTAAGCAAACAAAATATAGGGGTAGTTATATTTATACCAGACAAAATAGTTTAAACTGCAAAACGGAGACAAAATGGAGACAGAGAGGTCATTATACAATTATTGTTGGTTTGTAACCTTGGGACGTCCCCCAGCAAAATTCTAAATTCTAAACTGGCCCCTAAAAATGGAGAGCAAGGAGAGGCTGAAGAAAAAGTTAGACCACACCAGATCAGTAGGTGGCATCTTTAATAAGCAAGGGAACTTACATACAAGTCTTGTTTGAGTGGCCACAAGATGAGTAGATCTCTGCACTTGCCCACCAATATCTTAAAAGGTTATGTAGAGATCTTAATGGGGTTCAGTAACATACAGTTTAGATGGTCTTAACAACACATTACTTTCTCAAGTCTTCATCTTTGAAATGGCACCTAGTGCAGGAATAGTAGACAGAATGTACATTTCCAGGATAGAGAAGGGAGGTAAGAAGCCTCCAATTGCCCGGGTCCAACTTTTAGGTCAACCGGCAGTCATATACTCTCAATGACCTCTTCCAACAATGGTAAATGGGTAAATCCAACAAGAAGATACAACAATTGTAAATATTTACACACCCAACATTGGTCACCTAAATATATAAAGCAAAAACTAACAGCTGAAAGGAGAAATAAAAAGCTATACAATAATAGCTGGGGGCTTTAATACCTCCTCTCAAAAATGGATAATCCAGATAGAAAATCAATAAAAAAGCAGCAGATTTAAACAACACTATAGATCAAATGAGCCTAACATACGTATAAAGAACATTCTGTCTGACAATAGAATACACATTCTTGTCAAGTGCACTGAGGTATTTTCTAAGAAAGACCATATATTTGGACACAAGTCTGGCAAATTCAACAAGACTGATATCATACAAGGCATCTTCTCTACTCATAATAGTATGAAACTAGAAATCAACAACAGATGAAAAGCCCACAAATACATAGAAATTAAACAGTAATCTTCTGAGTCACCAGTGGATCAAAAAATAAAATAAAGGGGAAATTAAAAAAAAAAAGGAAACACACTGTACTCAAATTTGTAGGATGTAGCAAAAGCACTTCAACTGGAAAGTTTTAGCAATAAACACATTCATTAAGAACATGAAAGAGAGTTTTCAGTCATGATGGAGTAGGTAAATGCTGTGCTTGCCTCTTCTCATGACCACATCAAAATTACACCTAAACTACAGAACAACCATTATTGAGAATCACCCGAAGTCTAGCAGAACCTTAGCCCTTCAACTAAAGACATACAGAAGAAGCCACCTCCAGACTGGTAGGAAGGAAAGAGACGCGGAATGAGCTGGTCTTACACCCACGTGAGACCATTAAAAATTGGGAGGGATATCTCCGCTGTGGAGGCCTACCCAGAGGACCAAAGTGTCCCAGCCCTAGACTAGGCTCCCCAGTCCAGGGTTCCAGTGCCAGGAAGAGAAGTTCCCACAATTTCTGGCCGTGAAAGCCAGTGGACACTGTAGCTGAGTGAGACAGAGGGTGGCTGGAGTCCCAGACCCTCCACTTAAAGGACCCACACATGTACTTACTCAATAATGGATTCATTCACTCTGAGCTCCAGCACTGGGGCACTAGCTTGAAAGATGCCAGGAACATTCGGGGAGGAACTGAGTTGTCTGGCTTAGAGAGAGGGCTGAAAGGGCAGCTTTCTCCTGGATGGAGGAGCTGGCAGAAGCCATTGTTTCTTCTTTGAGCCCTCCCCACTCTCTGCATGCAGACGCAGGTGGCCGCCATATCTGAGTCTCCATCAAGCTGGCTAATGCCATTCATTTTCCCAGCTCTGGATATTGTCTGACACTCTACCCCATCCAATTTTCAGGCCTACCCAAGCCAATTCCATACAAACGGCTTGTCTTGGCTCATGCTGCAAACTTTCCCCAACTCTCTTCATGGTTCACAAAACCCAAACGAGCAGCACCTGGTTTCAGTTGTCTCATGCCTCTTGCTGAGCAAGAGGCACTAGGGGCAGCTGGCCTCGATTCACAGCTTGGCCTTTTGAGGCACTTCCAAGAACAGCACAGGTGGCAGCCATCTGAAAATTGCTTTGTGGCTCATGCCAGGTGGCCCCAGGCAGCATACAGGCATTGGCTAAAATTGGCCTCTGGCAGGGCACCTCCCAATAGGCCCCAGGGCTGGCATGCTGGGTTGCCAGCTTTGAACTGAACCGGAGCATCACCTGGCTACCTGCAAGGACAAGATACACGAAGGAAAAACTGGGCAGGCACAAGAGCCCTGCTAACTCAAATCCTGTTCTGTAGGGTCAGCCCCTGTACAACAGCTCCCTCCACTGGACTTAAAACCAGTCATCACAACAAATCAGCCTGAGGGTCAATAACTCCCACTAATGTGCAAAGAAGTCTCAACTATAGACTTCCAAGTCTCAACTATAACAGGAGTGTATGCACAACCTACACAAGGGACACACCTGAAGCACCAGGCTCAGGTGACCAGAGAGACTGCACCATTGGGCCCCACAGGACACCTACTACATAAGGCCACTCTTCAAGACTAGGAGACATAGCAGCTCTACCTGATATGTAGAAACAAACACAAGGAGGCAGCCAAAATGGGGAGACAAAGAAACATGTCCCAAATGAAAGAACAGAACAAAGCTCCAGGAAAAAAAAAACAAAACAAGAAAAACAACAAAAAAAAAACACAAAAAAAAACCAAACAAACAAACAAACAAAAAAACTAAACAAAGTGGAGACAAGCAATTACCAGATGCAGAGTTCAAAACACTGGTTATAAGGATGCTCAGTGATCTCAGGGAGAACTTCAACAAAGAGACAGGACCCATAAAAATGGAGATACTCATAGAAAACAAAAAAGAACCAGTCAGAAATAAAATACAATAACTGAAATGAGGAATACATTAGAGGGAATCAACAGTAGATTAGATGAAGCAGAGGATTGAGTCAGTGAATTAGAAAATTAGGTAGCAGAAAACACCCAATCAGAACAGCAAATAGAAGAGAAGAATTCAAAAAAAATGAAGAGTTTAAGGAGACTATTAGACAACATCGACTGTACCAACATTTGCATCATAGGGGTACAAAAAGGAGAAGAGAGATAGCAAGGGATTGAAAATCTATTTGAAGAAATGATGATGGAAAACTTCCCTAACCTAGTGAAGGAAATAGACATACAAGCCCAGGAAGTGCAGAAAGTCCCAAACAAGGTGAATCCAAAGAGGCCCATACCAGGACACATCATAATTACCATGCCAAAGGTTAAAGACAAAGAGAGAAGCTTAAAAACAGCAAGAGAAAAGCAGTTAGTTACCTACAAGGGAGCTCCCATAAGACTGTCATCTGATTTCTTAACAAAACTTTGCCTGCCAGAAGGGTTTGGCATGAAATATTCAAAGTGATGAAAAGTAAGGATCTACAACCAAGATTACTCTACCCAGCAAAGCTATCATTTATCATGAAAGGAGAGATAAAGAGTTTCCCAGACAAGAAAAAGCTAAAGGAGTTCATCACCACCAAACCAGTATTAGAAGAAATGTTAGAGGGAATTTTTGGAGGAGAAGGAATAGGAGGAGGAGAAGAAGGAGAAGGAGGAGGAGGAGAAGACCAAAAATATGAATAATAAAATGGCAATAACCACATATTTATCAACAATTACTTTAAGTGTAAATGGATTAAATGCTCCACTCAAAAGATAAAGTGGCTGAATGTACAAAACAAGATCCTCACACATGCTGCCTACAAGAGACCCCCTTCAGATTGAAAGATACACAGAGATTGAAAGTAATGGGATGGAAAATGATATTTCATGAAAATGGAAACAAACAAAAAACTAGTGTAGCAATACTTATACCAAACAAAATAGAGTTTAAAACAAAGGTATAACAAAAGACAAAGAAAGACCCAGGAATCCCACTTCTGGGTATTGTGCAAAGAAACCCAAAATTCTACTTTGAGGGGACATGTGCTTCCATATGTTCATTGCAGAATTGTTTACAATAGCCAAGATGTGGAAACAGCTTGGGTGTCCGTCAATGGATGAGTGGATAAAGAGGAGGTGGTTCATAAATACAATGGAATATTGCTCAGCCAGGGAAGAGAATGGGTTCTTGCCATCTGTGGTGGCATGGATGGACCTGACGGGTAATGTGCTCAGTGAAGTATGTCTGACAAAGACAGATGCAATGTGATTTTGCTTATATGTGGAATCTAAAAAACAAAATAAACAAAGAAAATACAAACAAACTCATAGAGAACATTTTGTTGGTTGCCAGATGGGAGGGTGGGGATGGGTGAAAAAGGGGAAGGCATTAAGAAGTACAAATCAGTTGTTATACAGTAGTCATGGGGATGTAGGGTATAGAATAAGGAATATAGTCAATAATATTGTAGTAACTAGATATGGTATCAGATGGGTCCTAGATCTATCAGGGTGATAGATGGGAGGGGTTGAGTAACTGAGTAAAAAAGGCGAAGGAATTAAGAGATACAAATGGTAGTTACAAAATAGTCATGGGAATGTAAAGTAAAGCATAGGGAATATAGTCAATGCTATGGTAATAACTATGTATAATGCCAGGTGGTACTAGACTAGTCAGAGGGATCACTTTGTAAATTATATAAATGTTTAACCACTATGCTGTACACCTGAAATTAATATAAAATAATACTGAATGTCAACTGTAATTGATAAATTTAATAAGGGAGAGAAAAGGTGAAGGGGAATAAGAGGTTCAAATTGCCAGGTATAAAACAAGTAAGTCACAGTGATGTAATGTACAGCATAGGGAATATAGTCAACATTGTGAAAGTGTGGTATGGTGTCAGATGTTTGCTGGACTTATGGCGATCACTTCTTTAGGCATATTAATGTTAAATAACTATGGTGTACACCTGAATCTAATATCATATTGTATGTTAGCTATATGTTAAAACAAATATTTTTAAAAGCAACAAGAAACATTTCAAATAATCAATGTACCTTTCTACTTCAAGAAACTAGAAAAAGAAGAACAAACTCAGCCCAAGTTAGCAGAAGGAAGGAAATAATACATATTAAAGCAGAAATAAGTGAAATAGAGAACAAGAAAACAATAAAAAATATTTACAAAACTAAGAATTGGTTCCTGAAAAGATAAACAAAATTGACAAACCATTAGATAGACTAACAGGAAAAAATAGAGAGAGCATTAGTCGATGAAATTATAAATGAAATGTGAGACATTACAACTGACACCACAGAAATACAAAAGATCATATGATGTTACTATGAATGGACTATACATCAATAAAATGGACACAACATGGAGAAAATGGAAAAATTCTTAGAAACATACAACCTACCAAGACTGAATCAGGAAGAAATAGAAAATCTGAACGACCAATTACTACTAAGGAGATTTAATCAGTAATCAAATATCTTCCAATGAAGAAATGTCCAGAACCAGATGACTTCACTGGTGAATTTTACAAAACATTTAAAGAAGTATCGTCAATCCTTCTCAAACTCTTGCAAAAACTCAAAAGGAAGGAACACTTCCAAACTCATTATATGAGGCCAGCATTACCCTCCTACCAAAGCCAGACAAGGGCACTATAAGAAAAGAAAATTAGAAAACAATATCCTTGAAGAATATGTGTGCAAAACTTTTTAACAGAATACTAGGAAACCAAATTCAGCAGCACATTGAAAGCAAGGATTTTTCCCTAGGATGCAAAAACGACTCAAAATATGCAAATCAATAAGTGTGATACATTGTATTAATAGAATAAAAAATGATAATCATCTTAATAGATGTAGAAAAAACCATTTGATAATATTTAAAATTCTTTGATGTTCAAAATTATTAACAAATTACGTATAGAAGGAACATACCTCAGCATAATAAAGGCCACATAAGACAAGTCCTCTGCTAACATCATGTTCAATGGGGAAATTCTGAGGGGCTGGCACTGTGGCTCAGGCGGTTGGAGCTCCGAGCTCCTGATTTTGGGGGCTGCCGGTTTGATTCCCACATAGGCCAGTGGGCTCTCAACCATAAGGTGGTTGGTTCCACTCCTCGAGTCCTGCAGGGGATGGTGGGCTCCGCCCCCTGCAACTAAGATTGAAAATGGCACCTTGAGCTGAGCTGCCGCTGAGCTCCTGGATGGCTCAACTGGTTGGAGTGCATCCTCTCAACCACAAGGTTGCCAGTTAGATTCTTCGGGTCCCGCAGGGGATGGTGGGCTGCACCCCCTGCAACTGGCAGCGCGACTGGGCCTGGAGCTGAGCTGTGCCCTCCACAACTAAGACTGAAAGGACAACAATTTGAAGCTCAAGGGCGCCCTCCACAGCTAAGATTGAAAGGACAACAACTTGACTTGGAGAAGGGTCCTGGAGGTGCACACTATTGCCCTTCCCCAATAAAATCTTAAAAAAAAAAAAAGAAATTCTGAAACTTTTCCTCTAAGATCAGGAAGTGTACCCTCTCTCACCACTGGTACTCAGCAAATTATTGGAAGTTCTAGTCAGAACAATCAGGCAAAAAGGATAAATAAAAGGCATAATAATGGGAACGTAAGAGGTAAAATTGTCTCTATTTGAAAATGACATGATTTTCTATATAGAAAACCCTAAAGACTCTACTAGAAAGTATAAGATCTAATCAGTGAATTTATTAAAGTTGCAAAATACAAAATCGACATACAAAAATCAGCAGTGTGTCTATACACTAACAACAAATTATCTGAAAAAGAAAGCAAGAAAATGATCACAATTACAATTTCACCTAAAACAGTAAAATATTTAGGAAAAAATTTAAACAAGAAGATGAAAGATACCCATCTCTGATTATTAAGAAAAAAATCACTTAACACCAGTTAGAATGGCTATCATCAACAAGACAAATAGTAACAAGTGTTGGATAGGCTGTGGAGAAAAAGGAACCCTCATACACTGTTGGTGGGAATGCAGACTGGTGCAGCCGTTATGGAAGGTAGTGTGGAGGTTCCTCAAAAAATTTCGAATAGAATTACCATATGACCCAGCAATCCCTCTCCTAAATCTACCCCCCAAATCTGAAAACATTTACTCATAAAGATATATGTGTTCCGATGTTCATTGCAGCTTTACTTATGGTGGCCAAGACATGGACACAACCAAAGTATCCTTTGATTGATGATTGGATAAAGAAGATGTGGTATATATACACAATAGAATACTATTCTGCCATAAGAAAAGATGAAATAGTGCCATTTGCGACAACATGGATGGATCTTGAGATTATTATGCTAAACAAAATAAGTCAGACAGAAAAAGTCAAGAACCATATGATTTCACTGCTATGTGGGATATAAAACTGAAAGCAACAAAGGAACAAGACAAACAAATAAAGAAACAAAAACTCATAGATATAGACAATAGTTTAATGGTTACCAGAATGTAAGGGGAGAGGGGAGTGGTAGGTGAGGGTAGACGGGATCAAATACATGGTGATGGAAGGAGGACTGACTCTGGGTGGTGAACACACAATGTGACACATAGATGATGTATACAGAATTGTACACTTGAAACCTATGTAACTTTGCTAACCATGTCACCCCCATGAACTTTAATTAAAAAAAAAGAAAAAAAATTAGAAGGCATACCATAAGGCAAAAAACACAATTGTAAGAGACAGAGCAAACATCAGAATCAGACATGAAAGGGACGTTAGACTTATCAGACTGGGAATTACAAAACAACTATAATTAATATGTGAAAGACTCTAATGGATAAAGTAGACATTATACAACAACAGATGGGCAATATAAGAGGGAAAGGGAAATCCTAATAAAGAACCAGAAAAAAATACTAGAGATCAAAAATGCTGTAACAGAATTAAAGAATGCCTTAGGTAGGCTTATTAGTAGACCGGACATGGACGAGGAAAGAATCTCTGAGCTTGAGGATACATAAATAAAATCCTCAAAAACAGAAAAGCAAATAGAACAAAGATTTTAAAAATGAATAGAACATCCAAGGTCTGTGGGGCAACTATAAAAGTGTACCATACGCATAATGGGGATATCAGAAGGAGAAGAAAGTGAGATACGAACAGAAGAAACATTTGAAACTATTATCACTGAGAATTTTTTTCAAAATTGATGTTAGACATCAAACCACACATCCATGAAGCTCAGAAACACCAAGCAGAATGAAAGTGAAAAAAAAAATTGCATCTAGGCATATCATTTTCAAATTACAGAAAACCAAACATAAAGAAAAAAAATAAGAAATAATACAGAAGGAAAAAAAAATAGCTATTGAGGAACAAAGGTAAGAATTGCATCATACTTCTCCTCAGAAATCATACAAACAAGAAGAAAGTGGAGTGAAGTATTTAAAGTGCTGAGAAGAAAAAGAAACCCACCAACCTAGAATTACATTCTCTTTGAAATTGTCCTACAAAAGCGAGAGAGAAATAAAGGCTTTCTCAGACAAACAAAAATTGAGGAAATTTGTTGTCAGCAGGCCTGCCTTGAAAGAAATGTTAAAAGATGTTCTTTAAAGAGAATGAAAATAATATAGGTAAGAAACTTGGATCTACATAAAGAAAGGAAGATCATCAAAGAAGGAGTAAGGAAAGGCAAAAAAAAAATTACTTATTTATCTATTATCTGTTTTACTTATTTACTTTATTGATCTAACATATAACCATTTATTCAAAATAATAATAGCAACAATGTATTTAATTATGTATGCTTAATTTTCTGCCTTATGCTCACACTACTTGTGAAGTGGTATAGTATTATACCACTACAAAAGAGTGGACTTGAATTATATGTAAATGTGTACTTCAACTTCTAAGCCAATCCCTGAAATAGTAAAAACAGAAGTATAACTGGTAAGCTTGAAAGAAAAGAAAATGGAATCATATAAAATGTTCATTGAAAACCACAAAGTATAGAGAAAGAGTGGAAGACAAAAAAAGGTGTAAAGGACAAGGGCAGCAAATAGAAAAGAGTAACAAATGTGGTAGATATTAAACCAACTATATCAACAATCACTTTGAATACCAATGACCTAAATTCAACATTTAAAAAAACATTTTCAGAGTAGATCCCTTCCTGCCTATATGCTGTATACAAGAAACTCACTTTAAAGATAAAGACACATATAGATTAGAAGTAAGTAAATGGGGAAAATATATCATGCTAACACTGATCAAAAGAACACAGGAGTAGCTATATTAATTTTAGATAGACCAGTAGTCAAAACAAGGAAAGTTATTAGGGATAAAAAGGGGCAATACATAATGATAAAGTGGTCAATTCTCCAAGACAAAACAATCTTTAATGTGTATGCCTGTAATACAGAGTATCAAACTACATAAGACAAAAGCTAATAGAACTAGACGAGAAATAGATGAATCCACTATTATAGTTGGAGACCTTAACATCCCTTTTAGAAATGGACAGATCCAGCAGGCATAATCAGTAAGGTCATAGTTGAACTGAACAATATCATCTATCAAGTGTATATAATTAATACTATAGACTATATTATATAACAACATCAGAATACAAAATTTTTAAATTCACATAGAACATTCACCTGGATAGAACATTCTGGGCTGTAAAACACACTTTAACAAATTTTAAATAATAGCGGTCACATAATACCTATAATTGAAAAACATTTTTAAAAACAAAATGACTTCTTTGTCGAAAATTATCTGTCCATATTTATGTGGGTTTATTTCTGGGTTCTCAATTCTATTCCATTGGTCTGTATGCCTGTTTTTCTGCCAATACCATACTGTTTTGATTATTGTTGACCTGTAGTAGAAGCAGAAGCCAGGGAATGTGATACCTTCAGCCTTGCTCTTTTTTTTTTCTTAGGACTGCTTTGACTATTCAGGGTCTTTTTTGATTCCATACAAAGCTGATGATTTCTGACAAAAAAGCCAAAAACATACAATGGAGAAAAGATAGCCTCTTCAATAAATGGTGCTCGGAGAATTGGAAAGCCATGTGCAAAAGAATCAAAATAGACTGCTCTCTGTCACCGTGTATCAAAATTAACTCAAAATGGATCAAAGACCTAAACATAAGACCTGAAACAATAAACTACATAGAAGAAAACATAGGTACTAAAAGTATGGACCTTCGGTTCAAAGAGCATTTTATGAATTTCACTTCAAAGGCAAGGGAAGTAAAAGCTAAAATAAACGAATGGGACTACATCAAACTAAAAAGCTTCTAGAATTGGATAGCCACATGCAAAAGAATGAAACTGGACTGCTATCTGTCACCATGTACCAAAATTAATTCAAAACGGATCAAAGACTTAAGCATAAGACCTGACACAATAAACTGCATAGAAGAAAACATAGGTATTACTAAACTTATGGACCTTGGGTTCAAAGAGCATTTTATGAATTTGACTCCAAAGGCAAGGGAAGTAAAAGCTAAAATAAACAAATGGGACTATATGAAACTCAAAAGCTTCTGCACAGCAAAAGAAACCATCGACAAAATAAAGAGGCAACCAACTGAATGGGAGAAGATTTTTGCAAACAGTGCCTCCGATAAGGGGCTAATATCCAAAATATACAAGGAACACATGAAACTCAACAACAAAAAAACAAACAACCCAATTGAAAAATGGGCAGAGGACCTGAAGAGACATTTCTCCAAAGAGGACATACAAATGGCAAGTAGACATATGAAAAAATGCTCAACATCACTAATCATCAGAGAAATGCAAATAAAATCCACAATGAGATATCACCTCACTCCAGTCAGAATGGCTATCATCAACAAGACAAATAGTAACAAGTGTTGGAGAGGCTGTGGAGAAAAAGGAACCCTCATACACTGTTGGTGGGAATGCAGACTGGTGCAGCCGTTATGGAAGGCAGTGTGGAGGTTCCTCAAAAAAATTACGAATAGAATTACCATATGACCCAGGAATCCCTCTCCTGGGTATCTCCCCCAAAAATCTGAAAACATTTATACATAAAGAGACGTGTGCTCCAATGTTCATTGCAGCTTTGTTTATGGTGGCCAAGACATGGAAACAACCAAAATGTCCTTCAATAGATGAATGGATAAAGAAGTTGTGGTATATATACACAATGGAATATTATTCGGTGGTAAGAAAAGATGATATAGGAACATTTGTGACAACATGGATGGATCTTGAGAGTATGATGCTAAGCGAAATAAGTCAGACAGAAAAAGCAGAGAACCATATGATTTCACTGATACGTGGTATATAAACCAAAAACAACAAAAGAACAAGACAAACAAATGAGAAACAAAAACTCACAGATACAGACAATAGTTTAGTGGTTACCAGAGGGTTAGAGGGGTGGGGGGTGGGAGATGAGGGTAAGGGGGATCAAATATATGGTGATGGAAGGAGAACTGACTCTGAGTGGTAAACACACAGTGGGATTTATAGATGATGTAATACAGAATTGTATACCTGAAATCTATGTAATTTTACTAACAATTGTCACCCCAATAAATTTAAAAAAAAACACAAAACAACAAAACAAAACAAAAAAGCTTCTGCATAGCAAAAGAAACCATCAATAAAATAAAAAGGCAACAAATCGAATGGGAGAAGAGTTTTGCAAACTACGCCTCTGATAAGGGGCTAATATCCAAAATATATAAGGAACTCATACAACTCAACAACAAAAAAACAAATTCAATTAAAAAATGGGCAGAGGACCTGAAGTGATTTCTCCAAAGAGGATATACAAATGGCCAATAGATACATGAAAAAATGCTCATGTGGGGACAGAGCCCCAGAAAGCAGTTTCCAGGCTCTCGGCCTCATGTGGAAAGGTGCTGGCTCAGGTAGTAGATAGCTGTCAGCTGTGGCTGGTTGGCGTCAGCTGTAACCATTGAGCCATTGGCCACTAATATAACTGCCGCGGCTACGGAGGGAAGTCGAGGAGAGAGGAAGAGAGAGGAGACTGAAGGAGAGTGGAGAAGAGTCGGTCAGTTGGCAGCAAAGCGGACAGCAGGTCGCACGTCGTGTAAACCCAGCCTCCAGCGAGACCATAGTGGTATGACTTCCCTACCTATGGCTCCGTGGGTGTTCCTTTTTGGCCTCACCATATCCTGCGTTCTTATGTGGGGAGCGGGAGCTGAGACCCTGCAGGCCGCCCTGCGTGACAACTGGTCCAGCGAGCAGAGTCCCTCGCACGACAGCTCAACGTCACAAATACTCAGAGAAATGCAAATAAAAACCATGAGGAGATATCACCTTACATCAGTTAGAATGGCTATCACCAACAAGACAAATAGTAACAAGTGTTGGAGAGGCTGTGGAGAAAAAGGAACCCTCTTGGTGGGAATGCAGACTGGTGCAGCCGATATGGAAGGCAGTGTGGAGGTTCCTCAAAAAATTAAGAATAGAATTAGCATATGAGCCAGCAATCCTTCTCCTGGGTATTTACCCAAAAAATCTGAAAACGTTTGTCTGTAAAGATATATGTGCTCCAATGTTCATTGCAGCTTTATTTATGCTGGCCACGACATGGAAACAACCAAAGTGTCCTTCAATAGATGATTGGATAAAGAAGATGTGGTATCTATACACAATGGAATACTATTCTACCATAAGAAAAGATGAAATAGTGCCATTTGCAACAACATGGATGGATCTTGAGATTATTATCCTAAGCAAAATAAGTCAGACAGAAAAAGTCGAGAACAATATGACTTCACTGATATGTGGTATATAAATCTAAAAACAACAAAAGAACAAGACAAATAAATGAAGAAACAAAAAGTCATAGACACAGACAATAATTTAGTGGTTACCAGAGGGTAAAGGGGGAGGGGGCATGGTAGATGATGGTAAAGGGGATCAAGTATATGGTGATGGAAAAAGAACTGACTCTGGGTGATGAACACACAATGTGATATATGGATGATGTATTACAGAATTGTACACCTGAAATCTATGTAATTTTACTAACAACAACAACAACAAAATGACAATTTCACTGAGGATATTAATGGTAAGTTTGAACAGGCAAAATAATCAACATACTTGAAGAGAGATTAATAGAGATTATGCAATATGAGAAAGAGAGAGAAACAATAATGAAGAAAATGAATAGAGCATAAAGAAATGTGAGACACATGAATTAAATTAGAATAAACTTAAAGAAATCCATACCCCCAAATATCATAGTCAAAAATGTTGAAAGCCAAAGAAAAAAGAAAATATCTTCAAAGCTTCAAGAGAAAGATAGCTCTTCATGTACAAGGGGACTTTCCAAAAGATTAACAGTTAATATCTCATCGGAAACAATGGAAGCCAGAAGCCAAAGAGATAATCTATTTAAAGTGCTGAAACCTGTCAACCAAGAATCTTATATGCAGCAAAACAATATTTCAAAACTGAAGGTGAAATAAAGACATTCTCGTTTAAGCAAAAATTGAAAGGAATCATTGCTAGCAGACTCATTTTACAAGAGATACTAAAGGAAGTTATTCAGGCTGAAAGCAAGTGGCCCAATGCAGTAATTCAAATACACATAAAAAAAACCAAAAACCAAAAACCAAAAAACAGAACACCAGTAAAAGTAATTATGCAAAAAGACAATATAATTGCATCCTTCTTCTTTTCTTCTGCAATCCAATTTAAAAAGCAATTGTGTGTGTGCATAATTTTGTTGTCTTCCTAACACATATTAATGTAATACTTTATAGCAAAAGTAGGTGGGGAGAAAAAACCCACAATAGACTAAGGAAATGAGAGTAGATAGTGAATCAAAGTCACAGGAATAAATGAAGAGAACCATAAATGGTAATTAAGAAGGTTAATATAACAACTCTATAAAGTATACTTGCTGAGGGATATAAATGATAAACGTCTAACTATTACATTGTTTTGTACACCTGAAACTAATAAAAAAAAGTATATTTGCTCTCCTTTCTTTGCTCAGCTTCTTTAAAAGACAGAACATTATATAAAATGATAATTTTAGCAATGTAATCTTGGGTTTGTAACATATGTAGATATAATATGAATAACAACAATAACAGAAAAAGAGAAAGTGAAAAAAGCTATATAGGAGTAACATTTCTATATCATTGGAATTAAGTTAGTATAAATCTCACGTATATTCTTAAATGTTAAGTTGTATATTGTAAACCCTAATGCAATCATTAAGAAAATAACTCAAATTACTAAACTCAGAAATGAGAGAGGGATCATGACTACTGACATTTTAGAAGTATAAAAGATTATGAGGGAATACTATGAACTGTATGCAAAAAATTAGGTAACTTAGATGAAACGGAAAAATTCTTAAAAAGACAGACTACCAAAACTGACTGAAGAAGAAAAGAAAATCCGAAGAAGACACATGACAAGTAAAGAGATTTGACTAATAAGTTTTCTTTCCACAAAGAAAAAAATGAAGCCCAGATCACTTCACTATTAAATTCTACTATTTTAGGGATAATTGAGATCATCTCTTCACAAATTCTTCCAAAAACTGCACAAAGAGGGAAAACTTCTCACATCATTCTCAGGCTAATATTACCCTGATACTAAAACTAGACAAAGACATCACAAGAAACCTACAGACCAAAATTCTTGTGGAATATAGATGGAAAAGCTGAACCAAATTCTATCAAACTGAGCAAGCAACATATAAAAAGGATTATATACCATGACCAAATGGGATGCATCTCAGGAATGCAAGGTTGATTTAACATGTGAATATTAATATAATATATCACATCAATAGAATAAAAGACAAATACCATGTGATCATCTCAATAGATGCAGGAATAACATTTGACAAAATCCAACACTCTTTCATAATAAAAACACGTAATAATCTGGGAATACAAGGGAACTACCTCAAACTAATAAAGGATATCTACAAAAATCCATAGCTAACATACTTAATGAAAAAAGGCTGAATCATTTTTCCTCTTGATCTGGAACAAGACGCGGATGCCCACTCTCATGATTTCTATTCAACATTATAGTAGAGGTTCTAGGAAAAGCAAATAGTCATGAAAAATAAACAAAAGTCATTTAGATTGGAAAGGAAAAAGTAAAACTCTATTTGCAAATGGCATGATCTTTTACATAAAAAAATCCTAATAAATGTGATAAAAATATTAGAACTAGTAAACAATGTCATCATGGATATAGTTGATAAAAAAGCAGTATACGAAAATCAATTATATTTATATGCATTTGCAATGAGCAATCTGAAAATAAAGTTAAAAATATAATTCCACTTACAATAGCATAAAAAATGAAATACCTAGGAATAAGTTTAATACAATAAGTGCAAAACATGTACTCTAACAACTAAAAAATCATTGTCTAAAATTTAAAGATGATCCAAATAATTGGAAAGACATCCCATTTATCTTATATTTATGGATTAGAAGATTTAATATAGTTAAGATAGCACTACTCCCCAAATTTATTTACACATTCAACACAACCCTTATCAAAATCTAAGCTAGCTGTATTTGAAAAAACAAAATTATGGTGATGGAGGGAGAACTGACTCTGGGTGGTGAACACACAAGGTGATATATAGATGATGTATTATAGAATTGTACACTTGAAAGCTATGTAGTTTTGTTGACTATTGTCACCACAATAAATTTTAATAAAAAAAGGAAAGAATTTTTAAAAATTGAAAAAAATGATCCTAAATTTCATATGTAAGTGAATGTAGTATTTCAGAATATCTAAAATGTTCTTGAAAAAGAAGAAAAAAATTGGAGGAAGCCAATGTAGTAATGGCATAAAAAACAGACATATAGATTAACAGGATACAATTGACAGTTCAGAGAAAATCCCTAGTATTTATTGGAAATTGATTTTTTTTTTTTGCTGTTGCAAATGGCAGTATTTATTCTTTTCTTATGGCCGAGTAATATCTTTTTTCTTTTTTTATAAATTGATTTTCAATAAGGGTGCTAAAGACCATTCAATGAAGAAAAAAAAATAATCATTTCAACAAATGGTGTTGGGACAACTGGATATTCACATACAAAAAGTAAAAATAAATTAGATCTGTACCTCACACCATATACGAAATTAACCCAAAAAGGATAAAAAATCTAAATGTCAGAGTGGAAAGCTATGAAATTCTTAGAAGAAGCGATTGGAGTAAATTTCATGACCTTGGATTAGGCAATGGTTTCTTAGACATGGCACCAAAAGCACACGCAACAAAAGAAAAATAGATAAATTGGACAACATCAAAATCAGAAATGTTCTTCAAAGGATGTCATCAAGAAAGTCAAAGTACATCCTACAGAATGGGATAAATGTTCATGAATCATATATTTGATGAAGAACTTGTACTCAGAATATATAAAGAACATTTATAACTCAATAATAAAAAGTAAAAAAAAATCAACTTCAAATGGGCAAAATATTTAAATAGATGCTTTTCCAAAGAAGACATAAAAATGCACAATAAGAACATAAAATGATGCTCAACATTATTAGCCATCAGGGAAATGCAAATCAAAACCACAATGAGATACCACTTCACAACCACTAGGAGGGCTACAGACAGATAATAACAAGTGTTGATGAGTATGTGGAGAAATGTAAATGGTGCAGCCGCTTTGGAAGACACTTTAGCAGTTCCTCAGAAAAATATTAAACATCAGGGTTACCATTGGATCCAGTAATTACACTCTTGGTATATAACTAAGATAAAATAAAATATATGTCCACACAAAAACTTGTACATGAATGTTCATAGCATCATTATTCATGAAAGCCAAAAGGTGGAATCAATCCAAATGCCCATAAACTGATGAATGGATAATCAAAATGTGGTATATCTGTACACATATACGGACTATTAATTGGTAATGAAAAGGAATGAAGAATTCATACAAAAAACAACATGGATCAACCTTGAAAAACATACTGCATTAATGAAGCCAGTCACAAAAAACCATATATTGTATGTTTCCATTTATATGAAATGACCAGAGTAGACAAACCCATAGATACAGGGCTGGCAAAGGGGCTGTGAGGAAGTTGAGTATTTGGGAAGAAATGGGAAAGACTGAGAACGTGTACAGAGTTTATTCTTCAGCTTTATTGAGATGTAATTGACATATAAATCTCTGTAAGTTTAAAGTGTACAACATATTGATTTGATACACTTATATATTGCAAAATTATCACCACTATGGCATTAGCTGACACCTCCATCATGTCACATAATTACTATTTTTGTGTGTACTGAGAACATTTAATATCTAATTTCTTAGCAACTTTCAGATATATAATACAGTATGATTAACTTTGATCACTGTGCTGTACAGTAGATCCCCAGAACTTATTTGTCTTATTACTGTAAGTTTGCAAGGCAAAATTTATTTTCCTGGTGATGAAAATGTTCTAAAATTGATTGCAGTGATGGTTGCACAACACTGTGAATATTGTACAGCCACTGAATTGGACAGTTTAAATATATGAATTGCATGATATATGAATTATAGCTTAACAAAGCTGTTAAGAAAGAAGTCAAGTAACACTTTAACAGGAAGTGGAATTACAGCTGGAAATAGAAAATAGGTAGAACTAGGTGAGAAAATGAGAAACCTGGTTGGGGAGATATGGGGGCAAATTTCAGGAGTGTCTATAGACAGAGGAGTTTGTGACCTAGGCAATCATTTCAGCTTCTTATGCAATGATCATGACATGGTAAAATTGTAATTTAGATTAATCTGCACTTGGTGAGCCAGCATCATGGACATCTAGGGACACAGGGAAGGGGAGTTGGGTAGGTGAGTTAGGAGGCTCCCAAAATCACAGTCTGAAGAGCCAGAGAAGGTGTTAGAGCCTGAGAAGGCCCGCCCGACCAGGAGGGCTCTGCCTGAGGGGGAAGGGTGAGGAGATTGAGAAAAGACACAGAGATAGGAAAGCTGGGATTGGGAGGTCCACTGTCCACGAATGGTGGAGCAGTGGCGCAGGTTTTATTATTCACACAGTTTCATACTGTCTTAGAACAATAGTCTACACAAGTAAGTATTAGCAGAACAAGTAAGTATCCATAGAACATTCCATTCTGTACATTGGCAAGTTTGTATGTCTGTGGCTGCATTAGTGTTATCTTGTACTTCCTGGGAAGATTGCTGAGGCGAGGCTTCCCACGAGAATGACCTTGCAGGCTGCAAGGCCTTTGTCAGCTCACAGCCTGCTCCCCACATATCCCCCTTCTCTTTTGCTTTAAGCAGTAGCCTATAAATCTTATATACAAGACCAGAAAAATAGATTTAAACCAAATCACCGTAGTTTGATAAAAGAGTCATGAATGTAATAGTAATTGTTGTATGTACCTCTCCAGGGGACAGAACTTATGTTGAAACTTATAATAGATGGAAAACTAATGGGAAACTCAAATCACTGAATATAGCCAATTAGATGACCCCTATGCCACTGTGTCTGTCTTATGTTGTTCCTTTCTTGAGGATTCTTACCCGTCCTTGACTAGCCAGTCATCTTTTGGGGTCGAGTTTTCTAGATGGCCCCTCTGTAGCTGTGTCTGGCTTAGGTTGTTCCTCCCTTGAGGATTCTTACCCATCATTGACTAACCAGCCATCTTTTGGGGCCCCACAGGGAGACATAAGGTATAAGCACAAAGGTGAGGTAAAATCCCCGAAAGGATCAGTCTCACAGACTCTTTTGTGTTATCTAAATTTTTTGGGGGTGAGATGTTGGGGCGAGGCTTCAGGCTGGAGGCCTCAGGCGCCTGTCAGCCTACAGCCTGCTCTCTACATCTCCCCCTTCTCTTTTTGCTTTTAGCCATAGCTGGTGTTGATTAAGAAGGAGGTCTACGAGTCGGTGTTGAATGACTCGGTAGACATATCTGTGGAAGAATGGACAGGGTTGGGTGACTGATTAGGCAACAAGACCCAAGCTATTGAATAACTAAAAAGAGATCATGAGGAATGTTGATTTGCCATATTATATCTTTAGCAAGCTATACTATATTATTTAGTTGGTGACCAAAACACAAGTTACAAAATTGCTTTGAATACAATGCATCTGAGACCCCAAATGCACAATTTTGCATGAGTAGCATAATAACAGACTAGATTGGAAAACTGAGTGACAGCTCAAAGTCCTTACAAATGGCACCACGTGGGCTGCAAGGGAAAAGGGGATACAGAGCCCAGAACCCAGGACTGTCCCTCCCTT
Organism: Rhinolophus ferrumequinum; assembly: GCF_004115265.2. Classification (NCBI taxonomy): domain Eukaryota; kingdom Metazoa; phylum Chordata; class Mammalia; order Chiroptera; family Rhinolophidae; genus Rhinolophus; species Rhinolophus ferrumequinum. The sequence continues at coordinate 4,800,366 of NC_046284.1, read as the reverse complement.
TCTGTACCAGTCAGCTGCAGCGCCGCCTCTCCCTCTCTCCCTGTGGAATACTGTAAATTGGTTACCAGGAGGCTTTGATCAGAAACGGTCAGAAACGGCCAAGCCGGTGCTCTCTAGTCCTGGTCCTGATTGGCTGTCTTGAGGTAACTCGGGGAATCCCACTTGCAACTGCTGTTGCCCTGGGGCAAGAAGGCGACTGAAAGAATTCTGAGGGATGCAGAAAGCCAAGTCCCAGAGGCAGTAGGAGGATCCAGAGAGGAATCACGGCCTAGGGGCACTCAGGTCTGAAGGTGTGTGGGAGAGGCCACACTGAATCGAGGATGGCTGTCACCAGTACGAGGTCTGGGGTACTTCAGCAAAAGGCCCAGGGCACTTCAAGGCCTGCCGCCACCTGCCAGCTGCCTCTAAGGCTCCAAAGCTGAAAAAGCCTTGGGTGATATGTGATTTGGGTGAGTGGGGTATCCGGGAGTCACCAGGGTGAGCTGAGTTGTGTTTACCAGGTTAATACAGATTCAGATTTGGTGCTATTGCTGAGCCTGGAGCCAATTAGCAAAAGACTCAAAGCACATCGAGGCACCTGCCACCCACCTATGGCCTGTAGACCCCTGAGAGTTGTCTAAGAAAGAATGCAGCATGGGCCAACGCCAGCTGCCCACCTCTAGATAATTGTATGAGTTTATTTGAGCCAAAAATGATGACAGTTTCTGGGAAGCAAAATCTCAAATGCTTTGGAGAATAACAAACAGTTTTGCAGTTTGTTTTGCCCATTTGAAATTAAGGAGAAAATGTAAGGAAGATTACATAGAGGTGGTAGAAAGCAAGGCAGTGTTCAGATTATAGGATAGTTAACATGATTATGTGCTCTCTTGAGGGTGGTCACTCTGTAGAAGGAAGGATCTGAAAGGGGGCATTTCAAGGGTGTGTTAACCTAGATGCACAGAAACAAAGGACAGGGCTGGCTTACGGCAAAGATAAACCTTTTATAGGTCTGGGGCTGACTACCTACCATGACCTGCCCAGTTAGGAATTTATGAGCAGATCACCCTGTGAGGTTACTTTACGTAGAGCCCCCTTTTTCATCCACAGTTACAGACCCAGACAGCATCTCTTCAACAAAACTTAAGCCAAGTCTCAGGCAAAGTTTGCCGGCACTCCCACTTAGGGTCCTGCTCTCACTGTTGAGGGGCACTATCCAGTGACCTTGGGGTGCAGCAGTCTGCTGCTAGACACCTCAGCTGCAGTAGTCTGCTGCAGTGCACAGCATGCTGGGGAGACTCCCCCAGTGGGAAGCAGTTCCAACTAGAGAAAGAGGGCAGCATGCCTCAGCTCCTCTTTTTTCCTGACTGGCAAATTGAGGCTAGAAGGCACCCGGTTTCCCAGTCCTGCTTGGGCTAAAGTGCTCTAAAGTGAATTCCCAAGAGCTCTGGGAGAGTTCTTAGAAATTTCCCGCTGTTTTTCTCTGTTCATGGTGTGGACGGAAAAAAAAAGGGGTTCTATGGAACTAACCTCACAGGGTAATCTGATAATAAATTCCTAACTGGGTAGGTCACAGTGGGTAGTTAATGTCCCAGGCATATAACTTTTTAGTAAAATGGTTATCTTTGTCTTAAGCAAGCCCTGTCCATTGTTTCTGTGCATCTAGGTTAACACACCTTTGAAATAACATAATCTTGTTAACTACCCTGTAATCCAATTCTTGCTTTGCTTTCTCCGACCTTCATGTAACCTTCCTTATGTTCCCTCCTTAATTTCAAATGCATAAAATAAGTTGCAAAACTGTTATTCTCTGGAGCATTTGAGATCTTGCATCCTGGCATAAGTTGTCAGTTTGGCTCCAATAAATTCTTATAAAAATTATTTACAGGTTTGGATATTTCTTGCATTAAAGATGGTCAGTGGTGATGATGGCACTCCTAAAACTTTAGAGTATCTGTCCCGAAAGCCTCCAGAAAGCCCATTCTCTGATTCCCTATAACCCAGTAGGTCCTCTCAGTATCCAGGGGCTCCTAATTTTAGCTACTGTTACCCCTTCCTCAAATGTTTCCACACTGGAATTTTTTTTCCATAAAATTACACATACATTATTAGATTGACCCTGGTCTTGGAAAGCCAGCAGCAAGCTCTGGAGCTGCCATCTCAGCATCTTGTTCCATGCCTCCATCTTCCCAGTCTCCTTCCCACCTAGCTTTCCAGTCATGCTGGGCTGGAAAGGACTCACATCTAAGCTAAGGCTCCTTTCATGGGAGCCCTGCCCCCCCCGGAATTACCTGCACAGGAATCAGGAAAGGGGCTGTAGCCTAGGATGGAGGTGCACCCATTTTCTCCACCCCTTCTGCCTGTGAGGTGGAAAAAAAAGCCAATCCTGGTAATTAGAACTCCCTCCCACCTGCCTATCTACCAGGTGTAGCTGGAGTTTGGGGGACAAGCACACACTGTCTCACCTACAGCACTCACCTATGGGGTGCTAAAAGGTCTTACTGAGATGTGGTTTCTTTGAATCCCAGCCTTCCTGAAATTTATGGAAGGAGCTCAGAGCAAGAGGCTGTATTCCTTTTCACTGCCGTCTTCTGCCTGTTTGGCTAGAAGACAAGTCCTATTGATGAGCAGCAGGTCTTTACAAACTAGGTAAACTTAAACTCTTGAGCCCCATCCCCATCTCCATGTCAGAAAATTCCAGAAACGGTGCTGATATCCTTCCCTTTACCCAGAATTCATACCAATGGGGGTAGTATCGGAGGCATACACTGCACCACCCTTTTGTACCCTGCCTCCCCCACCAAAGAGGCTGTCTCTCAGAGGAACGACACCTCTGTCCCAGCTTGGGACATGGGAATTGGGAGAAGGAGTAATATCAGGTAAAGATGGCATACCACTCCACCCTTTCTATTTCTATTCTTCCCCAGCATACTAATGAGGGAGTGAGTCTCAAACTAACCTTACCCCCAGCTTCAACTTGGAAATTTGGGAAGGTATATTAGCTGGAAATTTGGGTGTACTTCTTCTCCTGTCCTCTTCTGGGGGCAGTGAAGGGGTCTTTTCAGTGAGGTGCAGGGCTCCTCTAGTTAGTGAGCAGAGCTGTAACTGGAGCATCAGGGTGAGCCTCCTAACCCTCTCCATCCAGATTTGATGGAGAAACATCCCCTGGAGCAGACAGAGGATCAAGCTCAATTCTTGGCACTAGACAGCAACCCCCTTTGCCAACCACACATACTCCCTTGTGGTATGGACAGCTATTCTGAAGTGTTTCAATCAGGAATGATGGTATTTTGCAACATAACAGGGATCACCTGAGAAAAGCTAGGGAAAATCGCGAGTTCACCAGGACTGAGGGATCCTAGATCCTAGTCCAGGATCTGACTATTCCTGTCTGCCTCTTGGCACATTTATTTGGGGGAATATATGGAGATAGGAGGAAGAGATGCAGAAAAACAAGGAAACATTTAAAGTCTATGACTCCCTCGGCCCAACATATGCAACACAAACCCATGTCACACAAGCATGTATCATGCAAGTATATAGTACAGAAACATACACAGTAGAAAAACATGCCACATAAATAAACACCATACAAACTTACCATATACAAATATATACCACACATCGGTTGTATAGGAGATAAATACACACCATGCAAACAAAACAAACATACCCCATACAAATACATACAACAAACACAACACAACTCTCAAACACACATCACTCACACACAACACAAACACACACTCATCACAAAACACTCCACATACACACACACACACACACACACACATACACACATTCCCTTTGCTTGCTTTCAACCTGAGCTTATTAGTTTAAAAATAAAAACAACAATAAGTAGGTACCCTTAGAGGGAGACGTAGGGATTTTCCAGAGTAGAGAAGTTGATCACAATGAAGTGGGTGAGGTGATGATGTCAAGAAAGAAAAGTAATAAAATTGTGATAAAGCCTTTTACTTCATTAGGCCATATTTTTATGCTTACCTCCATCATGGTCTCATTTAATATTCATGACCACCTTGTGAAGTATATATCATCTCCGTCTGACACTTGAGGAAACCAAGATACAGAAAATTGATTTGCCCAATGTCACGCTGCAAATTGGTGACAGACCAGGGGTGTGGGGTGGGAATGGAAACCAAAGGTCTTCTGCTTCTAAGTCTACTATACTCTAACTTCACACCACTATCCTACACACATGCACATACACATTACTTATACTTACTCCATTTTATTAACTAGCTAGCACCTCCCAGTGTTAGACATTAGTCCGCTATTCAGAGACCCTTTTTCTCTGGCTTGATATTTTTTTATTTATGTCCCCCAGCACAAATAAGACAACCCAGAACTAGCCTTTATTTTATTAAGACAAGGTAGATAGGCCCCAGTCTTCTCATTCCACTTTAGGGCACCCAGGATAGCTCCAAGGCCGGAAACCAGAGGTATCTAGCCCGCTAGTCCCTGAAACCCCAGGTCTGATTAGGGATTCCTTTATTGACTAACTAATTAATGCACTATGGATTAGAAGGCAGTGTCACATCTAGAATATCCCTGGAGCATGGTTTGATGAACAATACAATGATGATAATCCAGGCTTATGTGCTTCTCAGTCTACATCAAAATCCAGATGTGATTCTACCCTCTCTCTAACCTCTATTTCAGCTTTCACTGATAGCTTCCTTTTCTCAGCATTTTGCACTATAGTAGATGAACAATGTGGGTCATTTTCTAATTATTTGGTTGGTTAGAATCATCTCTATGATTTGTCAGTAAGCAGATTCTTTTATCATCCTTCAAGGTAGCTGACCTAGCTGATTTTCAGAGTTTTTTGGTAAATATTGCTGATTTATTGATGAAATGAAATAAGTCATAACTCAAAACAATTAAGTTAGTCAGAAAAGAGGCAGTGTATAGGAATTATCTGAATGCATTTTCTTAATATTACCTGGATAGGAAGTAACACGTAGTAGATGATACCTCTGGTGGCTAATGCACAATGAATGTTTCAAAATCACAACCTGGTATTTGGAGCAAGGTTTGTGGTGGAAGGGGTGGGGTGGGAACTAAGATGGTTTTAACCCAAGAACCCTGAAAATGAGTCAATGCACGCTTCTTCTCACTCACGTTATTAAAATTAGTGGCAGTATTCACTGGTAATATATATGCAAACTGGTTGTTACTGTGGTGTTTGTCTGGGTCATTTACATTTACTGATAAGTATCATCCCTGGCTCTACCTGGAGCAAGGGAGAAATTATTTTAATGTTTCATATTAGTGTGCCTTTGTTTAAAAATCTCATGAGCAAAAGGAGGAAAGAAAAACCAGATCAAATTAAATTAGAAGAAAAAGTATTTGCTTTTAAATATGATTCAATACAGTGTTCCTTTAATAATTCCCTAGTCACTACTAATTGGAGATTAGTCAGAAATGAAGATACAGCAATCTGCATAATAAAACTCTTGCTGGTCTTGGAGAGATCCAAGATGGCAGAGTAGATAAATGCTGTGCTTACCTCCTCCCTTGACCGCATTAAAATTCCAACAAATGATAGAACAATGAACCTGGAGAATCATCTGAGGTCTAGCTGAATAGAAGTCCTACAACTAAGGATATAAATAGGAAGCCATGTCAAGACTGGTACCTCCTCTGCAAGGGCCCACATACTGACTCACTCACAGGTGCTCATGCAGGGCTCCAGAGGAGGCACGGTGACTTGGGAAGTGTCAGAGACATACAGGGAAAGACTGAGTTGTGTGGCTTCAGGGAGAGGAGTGGAGGGACAGTCACTACTTTCCCTGAGTGGAATCCTCCTCGTGTGCAGCCCGCAGGCAGGTGCCACCTTTCCTGTGTTGAGCCATCCCCCACACAGCCAAATCCGAATATGCATTAACCTGGTGATCTCCACTTGCTCCACTATGGTGACTCCCTCGGACCCGGCCCCACCTAACTCATGCAACGCTGGAGACGCCTTTTTGGCCAGAAGCCAGCCTTGCCTGCATTGCATTCTTTCTTGAATAACTCTCAGGGGTTCGTGGGCCTCAGGCAGACAGTAGCTGGACTCAGTGTGCTCTGAAACTGTTACTGAGTAGCTCCAGGCTCAGCACTGGCAGCACACCAGAATCACCAATAACCTGGTGCATACCACTCATTATGCTGGTAACCCCCTAAAACCACTCCTCACCCAACTTGACTATCCCACAAGGCTCTATCAGCAGCTGAGCTTTACAGGAGCAAGCAGGTGGCAGCAGGCCTCATGATGTCTCGGGTTTTTTTGTGGAGCTACCCCAGACCTGGTACTTGTGGCAGCCATAACTGGTTCGCATCGTGGCCTTCCTATCATGTCTCAAAGTGCAGCACAGAGACTGACCAAGCACAGATAGCTTTGTAGCTCCTATTAGGTAGTCCCCAGCTGGTCACAGGCAGTGGCTGACCTGGGCCTGTACCAGAGTCCCTCCTAAGAGGGCCAAGAACCATCATGCCTGGAGGTCAGCTTCAGACCATAGCAGAGTGTCACCCAATTAGCCCCACAAGCAGCACATCCAAAGGGTGGTCTCAACAGAGCCTGCTGGGGCGAATCCAACTCTGTGGGATAAGCCCCCTGCACAACAGCCCATAAGCTGTGGACATGGCCAAACCCTACAACCAGTCAGGCTGAGGGTCAATACTACCCACTGACATGCCAACAGCAATCAAGGCTCAACTATAACAGGAGGGCACACACAACACACATAAGGGATGCTCTTGGAGCACCCAACCTAGGTGACCAGGGAGACTGTGTCACTGGGCCCCACAGGACACCTACTATGTAAGGCCACCCAGCCAAGACTGGGGGACATGGCAGATCTACCTAATACATAGAAACATACACAGAGAGGAAGTCAAAGTGAGGAAAGAAAGAAATATGTCCCAAATGAAAGAACAGGAGAAATCTCCAGAAAAAGAACTCACCAAAATGGAGGCCAGTAACCTACCAGAGACAGAGTTCAAAACAGTGGTTATAAGGATGTTCAAGGAACTTAGTGACAACTTCAACAAAGAGATAGCAAGCATAAAAAAGGCCATAGAAACCATAAAAAAGAATGAGTCCTCTGGTAACCACTAAACTATTGTCTCTGTCTATGAGTTTTTGTTTCTCATTTGTTTGTCTTGTTCTTTTGTTGTTTTGGGTTTATATACCACATGTCAGTGAAATCATATGGTTCTCTGCTTTTTCTTTCTGACTTATTTCGCTTAGCATTATACTCTCAAGATCCATCCATGTTGTCACAAATGTTCCTATATCATCTTTTCTTACTGCCGAATAGTATTCCATTGTGTATATATACCACAACTTCTTTATCCATTCATCAATCGAAGGACATTTTGGTTGTTTGCATGTCTTGGCCACCGTAAACAAAGCTGCAATGAACATTGGAGCACACGTGTCTTTATGTATAAATGTTTTCAGATTTTTTGGGTAGATACCCAGGAGAGGGACTCCTGGGTCATATGGTAATTCTATTAGTAATTTTTTGAGGAACCTCCACAGTGCCTTCCAGAACGGCTAAGGGGGTTGGGGGGTGGGAGATGAGGGTAAGGGGGATCAAATATATGGTGATGGAAGGAGAACTGACTCTGGGTGGTGAACACACAATGGGATTTATAGATTATGTAATACAGAATTGTACACCTGAAATCTATGTAATTTTACTAACAATTGTCACCCCAATAAATTTAAAAAAAAAGAAAAAAAAAGAATGAGTCAGTAGTGAAGAATACAATTAACTGAAATGAAGAATGCACTAGAATGAATCACCAGAAAACTAAATAAAACAGAGGATTAAACCAGCAATTTGGAAGAGTAAGTAGCAGAAAACACCCAATCAAAACAGCAAAAAGAAAAAGGAATGAAAAAATTGAAGACAATTTAATAGACCTTGGGGACAACATCAAGCATACCAACATTCACACCATAGGGGTACCAAAAGTAGAAGAGAAAAAGCAAGGATTGAGAACCTATTTAAGGAAGTGATGCCTGAAAACTTTCCTGACCTGGTTAAGGAAACAGACAGTCAAATGCAGAAAGTGTAAAGAGGCCAAAGAAGATGAACCCAAACAGGCCCACACCAAGATACATTATAATTAAAATTAGAAAGGTTAAAGAAAAAAGGGGAATCCAAAAAGCAGCAAGAGAAAGGCAGTTAGTTATATACATGGGAGCTCTCATACGTTTATTAGATGATTTTTCAACAGAAACTTTGCAGGCAAGAAGGAATTGGCATGAATATTCAAAAGAATGAAAAACAAGGATCTACAACCAAGACTACTCTACCCAGCAAGGCTATCATTTAAAATTAAAGGGGAGATAAAGAGCTTCCCAGACAAGAAAAAAACTAAAGGACTTCATTACTAATAAACAACAATTACAAGAAAAGTTAGAGGGACTTGTTTAAGAAGAGAAAGAATGGGGGAAAAGAACATAAAGAAGAATAATAAAATGGCAATAACCATGTACCTATCAATAATCACTTCCAATCAAAAGGCATAGGGTAGCTGAATGGAAAAAAATACAAGATCCATACATATGCTGTCTACAAGAGACCCACTTGAGATCAATAGACAAGCACAGAAAGACTGAAAGTAAAGTGATAGATAAAGATATTTCACAAAAATGGGGAAAAAGCTGGGGTAGCAATACTTAGACAAAATAGACTTTAAAACAAAGACTATAATGAGAGACAAAGAGGAACCAATCTAACAACAAGATACAATCCTTGTAAACATTTATGCACCCAAAATAGGAGTCCCTAAATATATAAAGCAAATGTTGACTGACATAAAGGGAGAAATTGAGAGAATACACTCAGTAGAGGACTTTAACAAGCCATTGACTCCAATATACAGATCTACCAGATGGAAAATCAACAGGGAAACAGTGGCCTTAAATGACACACCAGACCAGATGGATTTAATTGATATTTTCAAAGCATTTCACCCCAAAACAGCAGAATATACATTCTTTTCAAGTGCACATGAAAAAATTTCCAAGATAGACCACATGTTAGGCTACAAAACAAGTCTCAATAAATTTAAGAAAAATGAAATCATATCAAGCATGTTCTCCAACCTTAATGGTATGAAACTAGAAATCACAAGGAAAAAAAACTGAAAAACACACAAATACATGGAGGATAAATAACATGCTACTAAACAGTGAATGGGTCAACAATGAAATTAAAGAAGAAATTAAACGATGCCTTGAGACAAATGAAAATGAATATACAATGACACCAAATCTATGCGAGACAGTGAAAGCAGTCCTAAGAGGGAAATTCATAGCAATACAGATCTACTTCAAGAAAGAAAAAAAAGCTCAAACAATCTAACCTTACACTTAAAGGAACTAAGAAATGAACAGCAAACAAAATCCAAAGTGAGTAGAAGGAAGGGAACAATAAATATCAGAGTGGAAATAAACGATGAGTCTAAAAAAAATACAGAAGATCACTGAAACCAAGAGTTACTTCTTTGAAAAGATAAACAAAATTGATAAACCTTTAGCCAGATTCATCAAGCCAAAGAGAGAGAACCCAAATAAATAAAATTGGAAATGAAAGAGCAGAAGTGACAATTGACACCACAGAAATACAAAGGATTATGAGAAAATATTACAAACAATTATATGTCAAGAAATCGAACAATTGGGAAAAAATGGATAAATTTCTAGAAACATATAATCTTCCATGACTGAATCAAGAAAAAACAGAAAATCTGAACTGACCAATTACTACTAATGAAGTCAAAGTAGTAATCAAAATACTCCCAACAAACAGAAGTTTTAGACTGGATGGCTTTACAGGTGAATTTTACCAAACATTCAAAGAAGAATTAAGACCTCTCCTTGTTAAGCTATTCCAAAAAAGTCACAAGGGAGGAAAGCTCCCAAGCCCACTTTTAGGAGGCCACCAATACCCTGATTCCAAAACCAGACAAAGACACTATTAAAAAAATAAAATTATAAGCCAAGATCCCTGATGAACATAGATGCAAATTCCTCAACACAATATTAGCAAACAGAATTCAGTTTAATACCTTAAAAAGATCAAACACCATAACCAACTGAGATTTATTCCTGGGATGCAAGGATGGTTCATTATCCACAACTCAGTTAAGGTGATACATAGCATAAAGAAAATGAAAGATAAAAATTACATGATCATATCAATTGATGCAGAAAAAGCATTTGACAAAATCCAGCATTCATTTATGATAAAAACTACTAGCAAAGTGGGAGTACAGGGAACATATGTCAACATAATAAAGGCCATATACAACAAACCCACAGCTAACCTCATACTCAATGGGGAAAAGCTAAAAGTGTCCTCCTTAAGATCAGGAAAGAAACAAGGATGTCCTCTTTCACCACTTTTATTCAACATAGTATTGAAAGTCCTAGACACAGCAATCAGACAAGAAAAAGAAATAAAAGGCGTCAAAATTGGAAGGGAAGAAGTAAATCTGTTATTATTTGCAGATGGCATGATCCTATATAGAGAGAACCCGAAAGATTTCACCAAAAAACTATTAGAACAGATAAATGAATTCAGTAAAGTAGCAGGATACAAAATTAATATTCAGAACTCAGTTGCATTTTTATACACCAATAATGAACTCTCAGAAAGAGAAATTAAGAAAACAATCAGGGTCAACCAAGATGGCATAGTAGGTAAATGCGGTGTTTACCTTCTCTCACAACCACATCAAAATTACAACTAATCTACAAAACAACCATTATTGAGAATCGCCTAAAATCAAGCTGAACTGAAGCCTTCCAACTAAGGACTTGCAGAAGAAGCCACCTCCAGACTGGTACGAAGGTCAGAGACACGGAATGGGCTGGTCCCACACCCGCATGAGACCTTTAGGGATTGGGAGGGCTATTTTGGCTGTGGGGGTACCCCCGACAACCTAAAGGAGTGAGAGGTCCCAGCCCCATCCCAGCCCAGGGTTCCAGTGCCAGGGAGAGAAATCCCCATAATTTTTGGTTGTGGAAACCAGTGGACATTGTGACTGAGTGAGACTGAGTGCGGTTGCACTCACAGGCGCTCCTCTTGAAGGGACTGTGCACGGACTTACCCACCAATGAAATCATTTGCTCTGAGCTCCAGCACTGGGGCAGCAGCTGGAAAGGCAGCAGGGACAAATGGTGGGGAATTGAGTTGTCTGGCTTGGGATGGGGGCTGGAGAGGTGGCTTTCTCTTGGACAGGACAGCTGGCAGAGGCCATTGTTTGTTAGTTGAGCCCTCCCCACTCGCAGCATGTGAACACAGGCAGCCACCATTTCTGAGTCTGCACCCTCAGTTTGCCATGCCCTGGCTATTCGAGACCCTGCTCTGCCCAACTTTTGGGCACACCCAGGCTGCTTTCAGTGGCTTTTTTTCCCGCAGACCGCCTGACTTGGCTTAAGCTGCAGACTTTACTAGGGTCTCTTAAAGGTTCGTGGAACCCAGACAAGCAGCATCTGGCTTGAGCATGTCCTGTATCTCCGGCTGAGCAGCCCTAGGCCTGCACTAGCGGCAGCCGGCCTTGGTTTGTGGCTTGGCCTCTCCAGGCTCTTCCAAGCACAGCATGGGCAGCAGCCATCTGCAGATTTCTTTCTGGATTTCTCAAGGTGGCCCCGGGTGGAGCATGGGCTGTGGCTGAAGTAGACCTACAGTGGATCCCTTCCAAGGTGGTCCTGGGGCTGGAGCCCCCAGTGGCCCACCTTCAAAATGAGTTGGAGCATCATCCAGCCGCCTCAAGTACAACACACCCAAGGAGCAGATTGAACAGGCCCCAGAGTCCTGCTGAGGCAGATCCTGCTCCATAGGATCAGCCCTTGCACAAAAACTCTTGCACTGTAGTGAAGGCCAGTCCTCATAACCAGTGAGCCCAAGAGTCAGTTCCTCACATTGTTGTGCAATTATCAACCAAGGCTCAACTACAAGAGGAGGGCACACACAACCCACACAAGGGACACAACTGGAGCACGTGGCTCAGGTGACCAGAAAGACTATGCTACTGAACCCCACAGCACATCTACTACATAAAGCCACTCTACTAAGACTGGAAAACATAGCAGCATTACCTAATACATAGAAACAAACACAGGGAGGCAGCCAAAATGGGGAGACAAAGAAACATGTCCCAAATAAAAGAACAGAACAAAGCTCCAGTAAAAGAACCAAGGGAAACAGAGTTTCAGACACAGAGTTTCAAACACTGGTTATAAGAATGCTCAGTGATCTCAGGGAGAACATCAAGAGAGAGATAGGAAGCATAAAAATGGAGACGAAAACCATAAAACAGAACCAGTCAGAAATAAAGTATACAATAATGGAAATGAAGAATAAATTACAGGGAATCAACAGATTAGATGAAGCAGAGGATCCAACCAGCGACGGTGGAAGATAAGGTAGCAGAAAACACCCAACCAGAACAGCAAAAAGAAAAAACAATCCAAAAAATTGAGGAGAGTTTAAGGGGCCTCCGGAACAATATCAAGTGTACCAGTATTTGCACTATACGGACATCAGAAGGAGAAGAGTGTGAACAAGGAATTGAAAACCTATTTGAAGAAATAATGATAGAAAATTTCTCTAACCTGGTGAAGGAAATGGACATTCAAGCCCAGGAAGCACAGAGAGTTCCAAGCAAGATGAACCCAAAGAGGCCAACACTAAAACACATCATAATTAAAATGCTAAAAGTTAAAGAAAAAGAGAGAATCTTAAAAGCAGCAAGAGAAAAGCAGTTAGTTATCCACAACGCAGCCCCCATATGACTGTTAGTTGATTTCTCAGCAGAAACTTTGCAGGTAAGAAGGGAGTGGCAGGAAATATTCCAAGTGATGAAAAGCAACGACATACAACCAAGGTTGCTCTACCCGGCAAAGCTGTCATTTAGAATTGAAGGACAGATAAGGAACTTCCCAGACAAGAAAAAGCTGAAGCAGTCCATCACTACCAAACCAGTATTACAAGGAATCTTAGAAGTATCCCTCTCCTATATTAAAGAAGTACAAATTGGTTGTTATACAGTAGTCATGGGGATGTAGGTTATAGCATAAGGAATATAGTCAATGATATTGTAATAACTAGATATGGTTCCAGATAGGTACTAGACCTATCAGGGTGATAGATGTGAATGGGTTTTGGGGCAGGGTGAAAAAGCTGAAGGCATTAAGATATACAAATTGATAGTTAATACAGTATGGGGAATACAATCAACAATGTTGTAAAGATCATGTAAAGTACGAGATGGGCACTGGACTTACCAGGGAGATCACGTCATAGACTGTGTAGATGCCTGATCAATGCATTATACACCTGAAAAGCTGAAGTAGGATAATATTGACTATCAACTATAACTAAATATATCGACATATATAGTTACGGGATGTGGAGTACAACATAGGGAAGATAGTCGATGGTATTATAACAACTATATAAGATGTCAGAGGGGTAATAGCTTTGGGGGTGGGTTATCATTTTATGAGGGGTTTAAATGTCTAACTATTGCATGGCTTTATACACCTAAAACTAAACAAACAAACAAAAAAGGGAAAAAGGGAAAAAAAGAAAAAGAAAAAGCAAACAATCCCATTTACAACTGCTTAAAAAACAAAACAAAACAGAAAACAAAACCCTAGTAATAAATTTAACCAAGGAGGTAAAGACATGTACTCTGAAAACTCTAAAACACTGAACAAAGAAGTAGAAAATGATACAAATAAATGGAAATATATACTGTGCTCATGGATAGGAAGAATTAACATTGTTAAAATGGCCATGCTACCCAAAGCAATCTGTAGATTCAGTAAAATCCCTATGAAAATACCAATGGTAATTTGCTCACAGAACTAGAGCAAATAATCCTAAAATTTATATGGAACCATAAAAGACCCCGAATAGTCACAGCAATCTTGAGAAAAAAGAATTGGAGGTATCACGCTACCTGATATCAAACTATACTACAAGCCTATAGTAATCAAAAGTGCATGGTACTGGCATTAAAATAGACACATAGATCAATGAAACAGAATAGAGAGCCTAGAAATAAACCCAAGCCTATATGGTCATTTAATCTACAACAAAGGAGGCAAGAACAAACAGTGGGGTAAAGATAGTCTAGTCAATAAACGGTGTTAGGAAAAATGGACAGGTACCTGCAAAAAAATGAAATCAGACCACCTCTTTACACCATATACAAGAATAAACTCAAATGGATTAAAGACTTAAATATAAGACCTGAAACTATAAAATCCTAGAAGAAAACATAGGCAGTAAACTCTCTGACACTGCTCTTAGTAATATTTTTTGTCTTCTGATCTATCTTCTTGGGCAAGGGAAACAAAAGAAAAATAAACAAATGGGACTACATCAAAGTAAAAAGTTTTTGCACAGCAAAGGAAACCATGAACAAACAAAAACACAACCTACTGAATGAAGATATTAGCCAATGATACACCCAATAAGGGGTTAATATCCAAAATGTGTTAAGCACTCATACAACTTAACACCAACAAACTCCAATCCAATTAAAAATGATCAGAGGACCTGAATAGATATTTCTCCAAAAGGGACATAGAGATGGCCAATAGACATATAAAGAGATGCTCCATGTCACTAATCAGAGGAATGTAAATTAAAACCACAATGAGATATGACCTCGCACCTGTCAAAATGGCCATCATCAATAAATCAACAAACAATAAGGGTTGGGGAGGATCAGAGAAAAGGGAACCCTTGTACACTGTTGGTGGGATAGCTAATTGGTGTAGCCTCCTTAGGAAACCATTTGGAGGTTCTTAAAAAAATTGAAAACAGGACTACCTTATGACCCAGCAATTCCACTTCTGTGTATTTATCCAAAGAAATCCAAAACACTTATTTGAAAAGACATATGCACCCTTATATTCACTGCAGTGCTAATTGCAATAGCCAAGATATAGAAACCACACAAATGCCCATAAAAAGACGATTGGATAAAGAAGATGTGGTCCATATATGCAATGGAATATAACTCAGGCATCAAAATAAAATCTTACTATTATTTGTAACAACATGGATGGACCTAGTGGGTACTATGCTAAGTGAAATAAGTCAGACTGACAAAGATGAATGCCATATAATCTCACTTATATGGGGAATATAAAGAACAAAATAAACGAACAAGCAAAATAGAAACAGACTCATAGATGCAGAGAATAAACTGATGGTTGCTAGACGGGAGGGGGGTTGGGGAGCTGGGTGAAAAAGGTGAAGGGATTAGGAGTACAAATTGGTAGTTACAAAATAGTCATGGGGATGTAAAGTACAGCGTATAGAATATAGTCAATAATGTTGCAACAAGTATGTACAGTGCCAGGTGGGTACTAGACTAATCAGGGGGAATCAGTGGATAAATTATATAAATGTCTAACCACTATGCTGTATACCTGAAACTAATATAAAATAATACTGAATGTCAACTGTAACTGAAAAAATAATTTAAAAAAGAAATGAAGATAAAATGTATGTCAGAGATTAAAATGTAAGTAAATAGCATTCAAATTAAATATCTGAAGTGCAGCCAGAATCTTAATGTACTTTACCAGTGTGTCAAATTTCACTCCTCTCCCACTCCACAGCCCTGATACGGAGACCGAAACTAGGGAATCTAGGGAGAGTATAGGGCCTCTGGCCCTGAGCCTGGATTAAAGATAGCTGTTCTTTTCTGACTCACGGATGACAACGTGACTTCGCTTTCAGATTTGAGCCACAAAAGACAGTATGAAAGACTTATTTGTTAGTTTCTTTAAACCTATTTGAGAGAAGAGTGTTGGCATAAGGTAACCAAGGCTATCATTTTTTTCTCCCACAGTGATAGTTGAGAATACATCAAATATAGTTGATAGCTATTTCCTACAAATGACTGGAAAGAAGTGCATACTCATTGAAAGAGGTTACAAATGGGGAAGAATAACTCTCTCATGGTCTGATGTGCCCTACGGGATTCCATCATCACAGTGAATGTGAGCTGATCAGCAGGAACCCTGGATTCCCTTCTCCTGCAGGAGAGGTAAAGACCTGGCTTTTGCATGTTCAGGATTCCACTTTGTAACAAGATTTGAAAAGCTGATTCACCATTTTGTGAAGCATTAAAATCTGTGATTTTTGAAATCTAAGGCACATCCAGGAGTTTCTTTGTTGAGCTTTGGAGAAAGATTCCCTCATCTATATGTTTTACAGGCCTTTGAGGCCTGCTTATTTTGTAATCCCAAACAAAAATGAACTATTTCATTAATGGAGCAATGCCTTTTCTATTACAAGTGTAAAGTAGAGTTGATTGGTTCCTTGAAAAGTTCACTTGGGTTCCACAAACTGTAGATCAAAACTGGAATCTCACAAGTCTAAATGGAACCAGGGTCACCAACCCAGAGTGGGAAGGGCCAATAGAAACAACCAGGCAATGCTGGAGGGCAAATCCCACATTACAGAAAAGATAGAGCTGTCTTTGGAGTATGCAGTCATCATAATGATGTCCCTCTGCAGCAACTCACTCCTATGCCAAGTTTTCATGAAGCAGAAGGAAATCAACAAATCAACAGGCCTTCCTATCTTGAATCTGGCAATATCTAACATTTTGATAATTCTGCTCAACAGTCCATTTGTGTTGTTGAGTGACTATAGAGGGTTGGTTCCAGCATACAGGGCAAATGCTGCTCCAGTGCAGGGAATAGTGATGGGACTTAGAGAAAGAAGGGATATAAACCCATCTCAAGGCCCCATTCTTTAAGCTGCCTGCTGTGCAAGGCCAGACGGGGATTATTTGAGTGGTTAGCCAACATCCGCTTTGCTTCCCTCCTCCTGGCTCAATTCCTGAGTGGACAGTGGATGTCTGGCAGGATCACGTGTCACCTCAGCTGATTCACTCAGTACTGCTCCTTCCACGTCTCAACTCTAACACTGATGGTGGTCGCCATTGACTGACACTGGGTAAGGCTTCTGGAGGGAATTTATGAACAAAAAGGCAGAATGGACTGTGCTGAGGCAGATTAGATACCTCCTCAAGCTCTTCAGGATGGGGCAGGTCTTGAGGACAGGTTATGTTTAGAATGGCACACAAATATCTTCCCACCTCCACACTTCCTCCTCCTTTGGCTGGATTCCATTTGGAGTTCAGGCATTTTCAGAGCCGTAACATTTTGAATGTATTTTTCCTTTTGTTTCCTAAGCTACTTTTAATCCAAATGTATTCATACTGGAATGAGGTAAATAGTATTAATAGTCCAGGTAAATCATGTAAAGCAAGTAAGAATGCTTCAATCAGTATTTGACCATACATAACACATAGACCAGAGCAGTTATCAAGAAGGGTGTTGTCTCTCTGTTCCAGGTAATTCTGTATCCAATGAAACTGAGGGAAACACAGCCCCAAAGCATGCTGACTGTAGCTATGATCTGGAGTATAGCAGTGTTCCTTGATCTTCCACATGCAATTTATGAAAACCTGTTCTTTCTCATCAGCATATAAGTCAGTCCAGTCACTTAAGATTTTGTTGTCTTTCCAAAGACCGTAAGGAAGGTGACATTTTAGAAGTCCCTAACTTCATGCTTGTCCACTCAATCTTTCTTTAATAGAGGACATGTAGCTTCTCTCTGACTCTAAGCTGGATTAATGGGACCAAGATGATAGGCTGCAGGTTGCAAACACTAGTGATTAGGAATCTGGTGGGCCTCAGTTTGACCACTGCCTGGACCAGGACAAATTAGAGAATAATATAGTGCAGTCTCTTAATTTTAAAATTAGATAAACTAAGACCTAGAGATTGGAGAGGGTGGGATTTAGTTAAGGACATACTGTGGCAGAACAGGGACTAGAACTAAGGCCTCCTGATGTGCATTCTACTGGTCTTGTTATCATAACTTCCATTGTCCTCTGTTCCACTGATGCAGTTGTCATGAGTCACCTCCTCCCTGCTGTACCGGGCCCAGCAAGTTGGTTGGGAAGTATGTGGGTCTTGGGACATTTGGCCTGCTTTACATCCTGCAACTGCTGATGATTGTTATAACATACTAACATCTGGGGAAGAGGTTGTGGATACAAAGTATGGGTAACAGTGCATCTGCTCATCAAATTTTGGCACACTACCAGAAACGAAAGAAGAGCATCTGAATGTTGATTCTCACTGTAATATTCTTCACAATACATTGGCTTCCTCTCAGTTGTTATGTGGTTCTTATTTCCAGTGCAAACACAGAAACTGAGAACTTAGTTTTCTATGCCTTTTATAGTTTTGCTATGAGCGGTACATGCTACAATACTTTCACCTACTGCTGTCTCACAGGAGATTTCATACCAAACTCAGATCTATAGCATCCTGGTGCACAACATTCCAGTTGTTATCGTAGGACTCCAAGGTGCCTCAAGTGCAAGTGCAGGAGAGTGATGAGCTCCAGTAGCTCCCATGGGTACCTCTGGCAATTCCAGAACTCCAAGTGTTTAGGAATCTCAGGTTAGCCACAGGGGTGGGACAGTCCCAGATCCCTGTCCAGGGAGACTGGGATGATCCAGAAGTCTTCATGGAGCAAGAGGAGGAGTCTTCAACCAAGGATGCCTATTTCTGTATCCAGGTGCAGACTGCTAATCTTTAAGATGGGCACCCACTTTGGAAGACCACCTGACCCCTTGGACTTCTGTTGAGAGGAGTTCCTCGGCATATGTACCTGTGGACATGCTAGCTGAGAGCATCTCTGAGCCTCAGGCCATGACTATTCCATTTTCCTCCCAAGGAAATGGCCCATCTCCTTAGCTCAGGTTAGATGTTCATACTCAACATGATGACAACAAATCATCCAGAAATGGTATATCCCTTAAGCCAATGTTTTCCAATCATGGACATCCCTGCAGGCACAGCCTGAGTCCCCTCTCTAGTTGATGACTCTGAGTCTTAAAGAAGTGGTCATACTATACCTAATGGGGCCAGTGTGTCACTATTGGGGCAACTGGCACCACAAGACATCCTGCAGGAGTATGACAAGTCTCACCTACGTTGCTTTAGAAATGGTGTGTGAGGGAGGGAAGACTATTTAAAAGCCCCTCCTTACCAGTAGGAACAGCTTATTTTTCTTCACTGTACCCCTAAGCACCAGCTTGGTGCTCTCGTATATTTGTTTTCTGCCTCAACGTAGCCTGGCCACATCAAAAGGCAAAAGGTCATCACAAGGAGCAAGACCTACCTGTGACTGGCCCTCATCTTCTATTACCCCATCTTCTCAAATGTGACTCCCCAAACTCAGAAATTTTTGCAGTTCTTCTGGTTTCTGCTTTTCTAGGTTTCAGATTTTCCATCTTATTATTCAGAACCATGGGCTCTCTCACCTGGAGTAATACATTGGTATTTGTATTTTACTAGTGTGTATAATTACATATCTGGTCTCTGATGAATTATAATGACTTTTTCCCATCTAAAACTCTTGATCCCAGTTGGCTGTTGTACTCACTCTCAGTAACATTTTCTCCCAATTTTTGCATGAAAATTAAATCAGCCCCTCAACCGTAACTACTCATGAAGTACAATTTGTTGCTTCCTAATTTGGAACATTGACACAATGAGGTGCATGCATGCACACACACTCATACACATTCGTATTCACACAGGTACAAGCATGTATACACTGCCTCAATCATATAGATCTATAACTCAAACTCTCATGCTACTCTCCCGCTTGGTGCTCTCACTTATTTCTACCTGTAATTTCCATGCTAACTGGGCCTGAATGTAATTTCATGCCTGAAAGTGAAGTCTTGCAAGTTCTCAGACTGTGGCATTTTTTTTGCTCTAGGAATCAGGGTTTCTTTACTGCTGGTGCTTCACTTCCCCTTCCCCTGACTTGACTTTTCTTGATGTCGTGTACTTCCCTGTGACAATTCTATAGATCTATAACCCAAATTATTGTGCTCTTTTCTGCTAATTCTCTTCCTGTGTTAATTCTATGTTTCCACCCCAATTATCTCTTGTTAAATGTATATAGCTTTACTTCAGTTTATCTATAAAGGTTTTATTTTTTTTACCCTTCTCTCACATCCTCAACTCAACTCACTTCAGTTCAAACCCTAAATACCCTGCCACTCTTTTTGTGAATTTTTCTAGTCTCATCTTCTCATTTGACACCATTGCTATCACACGTGCCCCAGACATGCCATACACATCCATTCAGAAGCACCCTCTTTGGGTACAAAACCGTGTCTCTCTCCTTGCGACATTCCACCAGGTGCTCACCTTTCCATATATGTTTTTGTTCCTGCTACTCAAGCTTGGGTTTCAGCTATTGTCTTAACCAGAGGTTCAGAATTTGCTGAGCTAAGGATTGTCATCTCAGTAATTAGGGTTTCCCCATTTCTGGTGCCTTTTTTCTACTCTTTAGATTCTTTCCCCTTCCTCCTCTATTTTTGTATATTCCTTTCTCTCTTTTTTTACATTTTCTTTCTTTTTAAAATTTTTTTTTGTCCCCTGCTTGCCTCCTTAGTGTTAACTCTCTCTTTGGTGTTAAGCTACATCTAATCTTACTTCGGTATCACAGTTCTCTACTTTTCCCTGTACATAGATCTTCTTCTTGTGTCCTCCACCACCCACACACACAAATTCATGTGATGCATGCATCCAATCATACACCTGAACATTTTTTCACCTTTTATGTCACCAATTCTGGATATTTCTTTTACCTCTGAATCAGAACAGGGCCATAGTGACAGAGCCAGGACACATTGTGAGAGCTCCTTTAGGAATGAAAAATATGGCACAATTTCTGTTTCAAGCATTTTGCTTGTGATATAGCTTTCCTCCTTACCCTTTGAAAGGCTAAATGACTCTGGTCTCATGAAATATCTTGGCATTTTTTTTTGCTCAACCACATTCATCAGAGGGCATTATGCAAAAGAATATTAATGAGAAAAGCAAAGAGTGTGATAGTTTCCCTGAGATCTCAGTCTTCCTTAATGAGATTGTTCTTTCTAGCTAAAGAGGACTTTTTGCTTAGTATGTGCTTATAGATTAGTTGTAGTTTTGTATCTGTTTATAAATTTTGGTCAAAAGCCATGGTCACAGCTTCCCTTTTTCACCAATGAAATATCTCTATTAATATCTTGCTACAGACTATGAAAACAACACGATTTAAACACCAACTAGGAGAGCTAGGCTGCAGTTGTTTTTCACTCAGTTAAAGGTTGGCATTTCCTTCCAGCACTGAAAAAATTTTCTGTTATTATTAGCCAACTCCAGGGGATGAGCATATGGGGAAGAGTGCAATCTCCTTCCTATGTTGACTTCACTTTAAACCGGTGGGATGACCTAGACAGAAGCAGTCTTCTCCTAAATATCTTTATTGCCTTCTAAGCTGTTGAAAGGTCAGAATTTGGAGGGGAACATAACAACATTAATATTAACAGTAACACTAATAATCGGGTCATAATCAGGTAGTAATATAGTAATAATAGCAATAATCACAAGATAAATAACAAGAGAATGAAACTATTAACAATGATAATTATAATACCTTATATTCAAGAAGGCATTGTGATGTTAAAATACTTCTAAATGGTTCATTCTTTTTCACAGATAACCGTCACAAC
This sequence comes from Rhinolophus ferrumequinum, assembly GCF_004115265.2. Taxonomy (NCBI): domain Eukaryota; kingdom Metazoa; phylum Chordata; class Mammalia; order Chiroptera; family Rhinolophidae; genus Rhinolophus; species Rhinolophus ferrumequinum. The sequence goes on along the minus strand of NC_046284.1, from coordinate 4,778,736 downwards.
AGCCTTATGAGGTAGGTACGGGTTATTATCTCCATTTTACTGATGAGAAAACTGAGGCACACCAATGTCAAGTAACTTGCCCAAGGTCATGCAAATGGTTAATCCAAGAAGGTAAATCTAGTCCTCTCACTCTGAGTCCTGTGTTTTTTCCATTGCACATACCATCCTGCCTCTACATCTAAACTGAAGCACAGAAGCACTGCCTTTCATTATACAAATGGTGTTTCTATAATAGGAACTGGACATGAAAGAATATCTCTAACTGAGCAACCCAAATAATGTATCATTCATTGACAAAGAAAGCCCTCTCTCACCCATAATCTCTTTTCCATAAGCTTCCAATGAAGACATGTTAACTCTCCCAGTGTAAAGGTTAACTCTTCTACCTGTTTTCTGAATTCCATTTACTCATCTGGAACCTGGCTTCATTTATTATTGTTACAAAATTTTCTATGTTTTCAACTATTCATTCTCTATAGAATTCTCCCTCAAATTTAAACATGCTCTGACTTTTCCTCTTTTAATAATAAATATATAAAACAACAACAACATGATCTTGAATGTCCTCTACTTGGTGTGATCAAAAACTACAGTGAATGTTTAAATAAGAACATTGTTACAGTAAAAGACACGTTGCCATTAATCTCCCTCAAAATACTCCCCCTCACTTCAAACACACTTATCCCATCGTTCTTGCCACTTTCTGAAGCAGTTCTGGAAGTCCTCTTTCGTGAGTGTCTTTACTTCATCCTCCAACATGACAATGCTCTGTATCACACATTGCTTCTGGTATGGCAATTTCTGTCAAATAAAAACATTACGGTGTGTCCTCAATCCACCTTATTCACTGAATCTGGCACTGTGTGACTTCTGGCTCTTCCCCAAAGTCAAAATGATTCAGGACATCGAAGCAGCCATGACAGTGCAACTAAAGACACAAAAGACGGCTACTAGAATTGCTTCAGAAAGTGGTAAGAATGATGGGATAAGTGTGTTTGAAGCAAAGGGGAGTATTTTGAGGGGGATTAATGGCAATGTGTCTTTTACTGTAATAATTTTAAAAAATTTAAACATTCACTGTATTTTTTTTTTATCACACCTCATATCTTTCTTTTTCTTTCAAAACCCAAGGTCAAGTTCCCTGGTGGTCTAGTGGTTAGGATTCGGCGCTCTCTCTCTCTCTCTCTCTCTCAAAACCCAAGGTCAATGAAATAGTAATCTACACTCACTTGTCTTTATGTCATTACCTCCTTAACCCCCAGCAATATGGCTTCCTCCTCCATTTTTGCGCTAATAATGGTTACCATTGATTTTCTTTCTTTCTTTTTTTAATTAAAGTTTATTGGGGTGACAATTGTTAGTAAAGATACATAGCTTTCGGGTGTACAAATCTATAATACATTATCTATATATCACATTGTATGACCATTGATTTCCTAATTGGCAAATCAAATGGACTTTTTGACTCTCCAAGTAATTTGACCTTTCTTCAGATTTAACTGTTAATCACTCTTTTAAACTCCAGTTTTCCTAGGTTTCCAAGAAACTGCTTTTTCCTGGTTCACTTTATGTTCATTGGAACATTCTCAGTCTTTTTAACCCTCTTGTTTTCTCATAGGTGATCACACACATGCTCAAGGCCCAAATTATTGGCTTATATGTTCATGTCCTCCAAATCAGTATATGTGGGGTTCCAAAGTTATATGGTCAGTTGCTTCCTGAGTATATCCCACTTGGATGTCCACACTTACCTCCAAGTAAGGACGTAAGGACGTCCACAAGTAAATTTATTACATTTCCCATCATGTCTGGTGAAGTGTACTATCTTTCACTCAGTTGTGTAAGACAGAAACTTGCAAGTCATATTTGACTCCTCCTGCTCTCTCATTCTCTACAGAACATAGTCTTCTCAATTTTACTTCCTCAATATTTTTTAAAAATCCATCCTCTCCTCTCCATCTCCACCATTCCAGTTTTGGCTGTGCTGTTCATTATGGTAGCTGATAGCTATACAGATGGCATAAGTTCACTGCCTTGTGGCTGGCACAAGCACTCTCTGATATCAGCTCTGAAAAAGACAAGGTCTACATATGTGACAACCCTTCCTGTGCCTTTATCACCATCCATAAATTAGAGGACTAAATCTCCCCTACCATACCAGCACTCAAAATTTTGTTGAGTGAGAATGGGAAGACTGGTTGGGCAAAAAGGTCTTTTCTGACACAGAGCCAGGACAGATTCAACACAAGTCTTAGCCTATTACCGGTCAGGTAATTCCCATTTACTCCTCCCCCATTTTGTGATGGTTACCTCAATAAACTCCTCTGTAGCCTGTGATGTCTCCCAATATCTCTTTTCCTGACTCATCCCTGAAGCTGTAGTGATTTTCTTTGTTGTTCCTCCTTTGGTCTGAGTGCTACCTCCTAAGTCTTCCTCCTCTAAGTTCCTTATAGATGCATCCTCTCTTTCCTTCAGGCTATATGGAAAGCTCAAAATGAAGAGAACTGAATAGGACTCAGATTCTCTTTTGTCTAATTGAGTAACTCGGTGGTGGGGGTGGGGTAGGAGAAGAGAGGGATGGGAGGTGAAGGGGAGGAGGACAGGGGAGGGAAAGAGGAGAAGGAGAGGGGGTTGAGATTGTTTCTGGCAAAGCAGGTGTTTGTAAAGAAAAATCAAATTAGTAAACCAATACCAGTCTAATCAGAGATCAGTGATCATAGAATTTTTTTTCAAAAAAACAGCTTTATTGAGGTATATTTTACATATTATAAAGTTCATCCATTTCAAAGATTTTTTTTTAACTTTATTGAGTGCTGGAGCCATCATCCTAACTCAGTTTTAGAACATTTTGATCCCCAAATAAAATCCCGCAGGCCTATTTACATCCAATTCCCCTTTTCACCTCCAGCCCCGCACCGCCACTAATCTACCTTCTCTCTATTCATTTGCCTTTACGGACATTTTATATAAATGGAATCATCTGAGATCTTGTGTGTCTGACTTTTTCACTTAGCATGCTTTGAGGTACATACTTTATGTCAGTTCAATCCTTTTTATTACTGAATAGTATTCCATTATTTGTATATATGGCAATTTGTTCTTCATCAATTGATAGACATGTGTGTTGTTTCCACTTTTTGGACATTAAAATAATGTTTCTATGGATATTTGTGTAAAAGTTTTGTGTGGATGTATATTTTTGATTATCTTTAGATACATAACCTAGGAGTGGAAGGTAAATGTCACTCTAACTTTTAGAGGAACTGCCAGACTGTTTAAAACTGGATGCACCATTTAACAATCCCACCAGCAATGTATGAGGGGTCCCATTTCTCCACATCCTTATTAACAGGTGGTATTTTCAGGATCACAGAATGTTAAAGATGGTATAAAACTTGATTTCTCTAGCTTTTAAATAAAACTACAGTAAAGCACAGCTTTCAAAGTTAAATAGTACCTCTTTAGGTGGTTCCTTGAATCCAATGAGATTTTAAATACAAACACAGATTCTGAAATGGCAAGGAAGAATTTTTAAGAGGTAATCAATCATCCTGATGGTTTAGATGGAATATGCTTATATTTCTAAAAATATTATGATCAATATGAAAACATACACGTACAAATTCCTAGAGATTTTACAGAACTCAGAAGACATGTGCACAGTCCACATAGAGCCATGGAACCCTGTTTGAGAGGTATCAGTTTAGAACACAAAACTTTCTAGTAGATCTGTAGCCCAGATGAGAAGATAAATGTGATAAACAATTAAAAAAAATATAGAAGGAGAGCTTGGACTATGTAGCCCATATCTCTTGGGTGACAAGTCAGTGGATCCCACTACTTGGCCTTCATCCACTGATAAGAAACACATTCTCTTGCTGTTCTCACTGAGCAAAGACACACCAGCCAAATGAGGCACCTTGGTTCTTTGAAAGTAGAGGAATAAACATGGTATTTGGATGTATTTATGTTTATTGGCTAATATGAAATATATCCAGAGCACCAGAAACAAAACACAACTTTGTCAGTAGACACACATGCATATGGCTCAAGATCTAATAAAATCTCTATAAATATCCAATTTCGATGGAAAAGTAATTAAAAGATACCTATATACAATGTAAAACACCAAAGACCTTGGTAGTGAGGCAGGCAGGGAATTAGAGGCATGAGAAATTACCTTCTCAGCACAGTAAGGCAGTGTGTTGGGGAGACGGAGCTGCAGTATTGACACTCTTACCAAGTCTGGATCTGAGAACCTAGGAGGAAAAGGTTGCTCTCCCAGACTTATCCCTGTCAAAATCCAAATCAAAATATACAGAGAGAAAAATACTGAACCAAAACAAAACCAAACTCATCCCCAGCAAACACCTCCACACTGTTACAAACAAAAACAACTTTCTTTTGCTAGTTCAAATATAGAGAACTCAACTATTATCTAGGCTTGGGGGTATGTTGAAAATATTTTATTAAGTCTCTTTTGGGCTTCCACCGACCAATAAACCCCAAGCAGAAAAGATACATGAAAGCAAGGTGCTGAAACAAAGATGGCTACACTTTAAAAGCAATGAAAAGAAAATCTTTAAAAAGCACTCTTGAGGAGCAAACACTTGAGTGTGACATTTGCCATGGCCAAACAGCAATTTTAAAGAAGAAATACATGCTTTACCTCACCTCTACCCAAAATACTTAAAAAGCAAAGTAAAACTTCGTTTCCATTTCCCAATTGCCAACTCCAATTTTTCAACTTCAGAAAGAAAGTTAGAACCCTTACATGATTCTGGGTATGCCTTGGGATGGCCACACTGTTCACACCATAAGGACCTTGCTCCTGGCTGGCACAACTGTGAATTGAGCTAGCCCCAGCAACCAAGGCTGGCATATTCATTGGTACAGGAAAAAGTCAGTGCTAAGAAGCTATTGAGGGCTGGGTATTCCAGGAAGTTTGTTGTGATAGTGTTCATACACCATTGGGGGATTTTGCTACATGGCTGCTGGCTTTTCTGCAATGATGTCCCCAGTGCCACTATGGTAACTGTACCATCCTAAAGCAGTTGTTAAGGGGAAGCCTTGAGCAGTAGAGAAAGTCCTGGACTGGGAATCAGGAGACCTGGGCCAGACTGACCTCTCGCCTGAAAAGCCATGTATATAATGTGAGCTGGTTTTCTCTTCTTTAAAGGAGATATAATAGCCTCCAATTCAGGGGCTTGTGAGGATGAAATGAGACCATGGGTGTAAAAGAACTCTGTAAATTATGAAGTCTAGAGCAGGCACAGTGAAGAAGGCGGACTATGTTATCTGATCTTTATATTATTGCTATTACCGTGTTATAATTACTAGCTTTCCTGTAGAGCAGCAGTGTTAGACTTGGGCTTGAACCACTGCCAGCGACATGGTGACCTTTGAAGACCTACGGCCTGCTCAAGTTGAACTGAATCATCTTCTGTTTGGGTACCAGTTCTTACCCTATAAGATGTAGACATGGCTAATAAAGCCAGTGACAAGTACCCCAGAAAGAAAAGAACAGAGAACCCAAAGGCCAAGGCCTAAGCCCTTAGCTCATACATATTTGCTAATACCTATGTGAGGCCAGGCTGCTTGGTGTAGGCTTGTAATTCAATTGCTTCTAATCCCCAGGCCAGTACAATGGAGCCTTTCTACTTTTTCCCAGGGTGCTTTTTACCACCCTGATCAATGGGTTGCCCCAGGGGACTTCAATCAGCGTTTATAGAGACTATCTCCAAAGATGCACTTAATATGATCCTGAAAGCAGAGGTCTTGCTGTAGATAGAGAGCATTCTTTCGACATGGCTAGTACCTCATGATGAAGCGCACATGCTGCCTTATGCACTTAATTAACCAACAAACACTTGTGCAGCAGGAACTAACTATACAGGCTTCAGAAAGATAACCAAATAATAAAGAAGAATACAGCTTCCAAGGAGCTTGTTCCTCCCTGGTCCTGAGATGTATAGATAGGAGCTAAAGCAAAAACACTTCAGGAAGAATCAAATGGTAAGGGGTGGTGGGAGAGCTGGGATCGAATTAGTAACATGCCAGTAGAAAGAGGGAAGTGGGGCTCCTTTCATCTCCACACTCAGCTGCCCCTAAATGGATTAGGGGGTATATCTTGGGTGCTGGGGGGTAGTTTGGGGGAAATCAGGCCCCAGAGGGAAAGTTATGTTAGCACAGAAATATTCTGTAAGGTTCCAAGAAGGCAAAACCCAGCCCTGCTCCCTGCTGGAGGTGGAGAGTTATAGCACCTCAAATAAAGGGTGAGGCCCGGGAGATCCACACACACACAAAAAAAACTGCTCTTCAAACATGCATAAGACCTTCCAGCTGACCCAGGGAATGCAGTGAATCTAGAGGGACCTGGAAGAAGGCAGAGGAAACCTTATAGCCCATAGAAGTTAAGAGGTACAGGGAGAGAGAAGCAAAACAAAATCAAATAAAAACTCTTTCCATCTCTGATGCAGATCACATCATGTGCTATTTTTCAATGGAAGACTGCCTCAGGACCACTTAAAAAACTATGCGGCCTGGTGCATTTCCTGATAGTGGGGATGAAGGGCCTTAATCTCCTAAGTCTCTTTCCTATACTCCTTAGTGATCTTTTAAGGGCTATTTACGCAGTGGAGAGAATTAACCATTGCCCTCCAACACCTCTGCCTATCACTCCGCTAGAGTCAAGAGCAGTGTCTGCTCTGTTTGCCCTTCTTGGTCTCTGCTCTCAGCCATGGTATCTACACTTGGGTCTAGGGGTGGGTATATGGGCCAGGCTGCCTTTCCCAAATATGAATTGCTTTGTGTAAGTTACTACTCCTGTCTGGGCCTCAATTTCCTCATCTTTAAAATAGACAAAATGTATGAATAAGTATTTTTTAGACTGTAAATCACTGAAATGTTATGATTGACAGATTTGCTCAAAGATTTGCAATCTACCTAGGGGAGGCTTTTAAAGATGGTACAATTGGCCCCCTCCAACCTCCACATAAAGTTAAAGTCTCAAGGCTTCCCTATACTAAGATCAGAGACTCTTAAATTGAACTGAGAAATGTGTGTGGGGGGGCAAGTAGGATGGATGTTCCTACTGGCTCCAGCTTATATCCCTTCTCTCCGCACTCCAAGAGCAAAAGGAGATAAGACAGACAGGTGGAAAGAGTCTTGTCTAACCTTGCAGCCCTTCTTTTTGACCTCTTCAGAGTCAGTGCTGAATAAAAAGTCTCTTAGCTTCCCACTCGGGTCAGCCCAGGCAGAAAATGTATATCCTGGCTGCTTGAAGGGTGGGGTGGGGGAGCTACGGGGCAGGGAAGAGGATAGGCATGGTATGGTGGGAAAGGCCATTACCTTATTTACAGAGGGTGCCAAAAACTGTATACACATTTTAGGAAAGGAAAACTGTATTTAAATTGTAATCCTCAATATATACCAATAACAAAAGATGAATACAAGTCACATTTGACTTCTGCAGTTACAAGAGATGCTCAAAGTAGTTACCATCAGCGTCCAGACACTTCTGATTATGGTGAACTACTGCTTGAGCAACGCTGACCAAAGTGTCCACTTGTATACATATTTTTGGCACCCCCGGTACATCCAGGTATAAGGGCCTTACTTGTCTCTCCACCATTTTTACTACCAAAGAGAGCTGTTTTCTGGAACAAATATGCCAGAAAACCAAAATGCTCCTATTCCAAAACACTATCTTACATAAAATGAAGATTTCAAGATATTGGAGAGCCCCCTATCCTTGCTATTTACCCCTACATCACTAAGTAAGGCCAGTTACTTTCCATCTCTGGACCTCAGTTTCCTCACCTATAAACTGGGGATTGTAATCCATACCTTACCCACCTTAGGGTCTGTGTAAAGACCCAATGAAATTATGGCTGTGAATGCACATTGCAAACTGTAAAGTGCAGTACCATATATGTAGTAAATTCCAGCTTTCCCATACCAAGATAACAGAGCCCTATTTCCAATCTTGATTATTACAAATTAAGTCACATCCAATATTCTGGACTATATAGACTGCTCCCAAACAAAGAAGACAGTTACTACACTCAACTGAGCACATTTTCCTTCCAAATCTGACCCACTGGGAGGCAGTGGGCATCAGCCCAAATGGCCCATTATGGAGATAAGGTAGACTTAAAAACATTCCATGATGTCCACATTCTGAGCCCTGAGGTTCTCTGCGCCATCAGTCATGGAGAAAGATGTTCCATTTCTTTCTGAGAAGCATGTAAAACTGGTGGTGAAGGATTAGAAATTGATTGTTTTTTTCTTTAAACCAAGAAAGCACCAATGCTCTCTAAGCTGTCCTTAGGGTCAGACCTCATTGGAAACCTTATGTCCTGAGTGTCCCCCTCATAGATCCCAGGAACTTCACTGTAACCATAAAGGCCAAAGCTCTGAGCTGTCAGTTTGGCCCTGGGGAATCTAGAAATTCAACCTTAGGCTTCAGAAGACCAGGAAAAAAGGAGGTACAAAAGAGGCAATAGTAGAAAAGAAATAAAAATGAAAGGAACTTTAGAAAGTACCATTTTAAAGATTAAAAAGACACTGAGTTGACTCCCCACTAAAGAAGGGTACAGACCTATTATGTGGGGAGGAAGACCCTGGCAAATGGAATAAGTCCAGAGCTGTCACAGTCATAGATATCTATGAGATGAATGGAGAATAAAGCTGTCAATCCTCACCCAAGATTTGTGTGTGTGTGTGTGTGTGTGTGTGTGTGTGTGTGTGTGTGTGTGTGTGTTAGGGAAGGGAGCAGTGCAGAGGATCTAAAGCGGGGAGGGTTTGATTTTGTCCCTAAAGTGCTAGGTAGATATATCAATAGAATACTGAGAGGTCATTTTTTCAGGTCCACCCGATCAAAGATGCAGGCAGTAAAACTCTACCCCATTCATTGTCATCCACTCCCCTCTTCTCTATAATCAAGCTGAACTAGGAACATGTCTGGTAGCCCCAGGGCTGGGGAATCCAGCTCTCCAGGCTAGCTAGAATAGTGAAGCAAGAAATGACACAGGTCAGTCTTAGGAAAATAGTGAAGAATCAATTCTCTGGTGGGATGGGATAGGATGTGTCCCATTCGTAGAGTACTGGCTGTTGTGGACACAATATCCCAGGCCCCTGCTGCTTCTGTGGTATAAGAACAAGGCAGAAGAGTCCAGGGAGAATGACAGGGCAAGGCTGCCAGGAGCCCAAGAGACCTAGGGAGGGAGCAGAGCAAGTTAGAAACCTGTGGGGCAATCTCACTAGCGCCCTATTCTCTCCATCCCTTAAAAAAATGGTTTCGGCCAATGATAGTTCTACCCTATTCTACACTGGTGAGACCATTCCTCACGAAACTGGGTTCAGTTCTAAGCTCCACATACTTTACAGGAACCAAAAGTGGTACTTTCCAGAGAGGAGATGCTATCTTCAGACTTCTTCAAGGCTATCACAAGGCAGGGGAAGCAGATGAGGTCTGTGCGGCCCAAGGAACAAAGCCAGGACCCACTGGTGAGTACTATAGGGAGACAAAGTTTTTCTTTACATTGAGCTCAAATTCACCAGTCAGAGTTTCAATACACATTGGGCAGTAGTGAGCTCACTGCCACTGCAAGTATGTCCGCAAGGATTACACAAAATTTGGTGGAAATATAAAAGGGACTCAAGCATGGATTGGAGTACTTTGAGGGTAAGTTGGACTAGGTGACCTTGAAGGTATCTAGGCTGACTGTTTTAATAGCTGTCTTGGCTTTCATCTACATATGCTCACATTTTCCTAGGTAGGGTGTAGGGAGGGGGGTGTGATTGAGGGACCTGGACAATACCTAAGCTGGAGAAATACAGAAATGGATGGTGAAAGGTAGTTGGTTAGTTGAAAAGTAGGAAACTACCCACTCTGCTGCCTCATACTACTTAAGCCTTTGAGAAAGCAGCATTGGCTATGGAATAGTTGCATTGATAGAGTTGGACAAGGTCTGGATTAGAGCTCCCAAACCTGGGTTGCAGCCTAGTTCTGCCACTGATTTGCTCTGGGACTGTGACTTTGAGCAAATCACTTTCTCTCTCTGTGTCTCAGTTCCTGCCTCTACAAAATGAGGCTAATAAACCTTGACCTCCTTACCATAAAGGGATATTATAAAGATACAATGAGTAGTGGACATGAAGGGATGTGTAAATTATGACTGAGGGTGACAGAAGGAAAGAGAAACTAACATGGTTTCAATATCTCTAATGCATCAGATATTGTAAAAGGCACTTGCACATGCATTTCTCATTCAACCCTCACAAGAACTTAAGAGGTGAGCAGTGCTTTCCAGACTTTCCAGATGAAGGGCCTGAGGCTCAGATAGGTAAAGGGATTTACACAATATTCACATAGCTATTAATGAATGGAGATAGTTTTGAAATATAGGGCTCCCAGATGCCAAGGCCTGTGTATTTTTCTACTGGGCCATGGTGCTTGTACACACAAGGGGATATAACTGAATAACTAATTATTAGATAGTGGGGCACTGAGAGAGCTTGCCAAAGGCTGAGATAGTGAGCCTGGTGTCATGTCAACCCAACTACTTCCTTGACAAATGGAGGCCCAGAAATGTGATTTCTGACTGGCTCAAAAAATTAGCATCACCACTGTTGCCCTTCCATCCATCAGTGTTCTTAGCTTCCTGTTCCTCTACTGCTAGCCCTACTGAATAACATTACTCCACAGGATTCCTTGGGGGTGGTCCCCAATTTCTGGTCCTTCTTCCCCACCTTTCCAGCTCACCTCAGTAGAGTTAAGGGCTGGGGACTTCAAAGGGCACATTGAGTTCCAGCCTGTCTCCAGAGCTTTCAGCTGTGTTCCCCCCCAGGGTCTCAACTCCAGTATTGGAGGCAGAGCTGGAAAACTTTTGCAGGTCCAGCTCTGTGCATTCGATGGGAGTGTGGACCCAGTGGGAGTGGCTCTCTGAGGCGCAGGAGGCCATGGTAAAAGACTCTTGGGTGGGGAAGCCACGAGTCGAGCTGCTGTCGTCATCCAGGATGGGGTTAAGTGGCTGGGTCTCAAAGATGCTTTCACTCAGTGGGGACTCAGGACTGGTCTCCTGGCCAGGTGGCATGGGGAAGAGAGATTCCTCCTCCGCTGCCTCGTCAGCCTCAAACTGCAGCGAACCTCCTGCAACTCGAAGCAGAAAGCCACTGGGTCACCCAAAGGCAGAGGCTTCTCTCAGCAGGGCACCTGGTCCTGAGTACAAGATAAGGAAGGTTCTGGGAGCTAGTGCTCCCCTTCCCCTCCCTGGGGACCAGGGCACCTAGCACCAGGCTGAGGTGACACAGTTGAGAAACACACTTACATTGAGGTATCATATTGAGGCTACCTGGTGGTGAAGCAGGGAAAAGAGACAATGTCTCCAGAGAAAGAGAAACCCTTTGTGGGTAGTAGGGTTTCAACACCCAACCCAAATCATCTTCATCTTCTGGTGTCATGCTTGTATATATGTTATGTTATATGGTAAAAAGCACTCTGCATATAAAATTATGATTATGGACCTTAAAATAGACAGATTACCATGGATTATCCAAAGGGACCCAATGTAATTGCATGTGTCCTTAAAAGTGGAAGAGAGAGGCAGAAGAATCAGAGAGAGTGTTAGAGAGATATGTCATCAAAAGGACTCAACCCACCATTGTTAGTCTTGAAAATGAAACAGGGTGATGAGCCAAAGAATGTGGGTGGTCTCTAGAAGTTGGGAATGATGCTCAGCTGATAGCAAGGAAATGGGACCTCAGCCATATAAAGGCAAGGAACTGAATTCTTCCATGTTCCTTAATGATCAAGGAAATGGATTGTACCCTGGAGCTTCCAGAAAGAAATACAGCCCTTCCAACACCTTGATTTCACCTTTTGAGACTCTAAGCAGAGATTCAGCTGAGCCTACAAAGCTTCTGATCTATGGAAATGGTGAGATGACAAATGGGTGCTATTTTAAGCTATCAGATTTGTGGTAATTTGTTACCACAGTGATAGAATAGTAATACATTCTTCAGGCCTAAATTTGATTCGACATCAAGTTAAAACTAAGAGCCTACGGGATGTGTGTTTGCTTGACTTCCACATTGTGCTCGTGGCTTTGTGTGTGGTTTTTTAAAAAATTGTTTTTTATAACTCACTGCCAGAGCTTAAAATGATTTCATACAAAAATCCAGATTTTTGGCTTCTCTTGAAAATCCAGATCTTGAAACATTGAATATTCCCACATGATAGCAAACAGCTGGAGCTAAGTAGTAGAGTCCCCATTTGACAGGAGATGAACTCTTCACTTTCACACAGTCCCTACTCCTTTCTCTTGTACCTTACATTGGATCTACTTCATGCACTAATCTTGCCTATACAACTCCAGTATGCATGTAAGTCAGTGACTCCTGATAAACACCTTCCTCAAATGAGAAAATGTCTAACCCTCTTTCCCCTATGGAGACCCTGAAGGAGCTGTCTGCTCTCATATCCCCAAAAAAGCGTACTACATTATTATCTTGAGGACAGAGGAAAATCATATAAGGGTTATCCATTTCTCCTCTTCTGAGTCAAGAAGAGGGAGACAGGCAGCTCTCAGACGGTGCCTTATCTTTCTGTGCCCTGGGGCTCAAATGCTTCATTGTCCATGTTTCACACCCATGCCCAAGGACTGGGCAACAGCTCTTATCTGAGAAACTGACCTCCAAAGTCAGAACCACAATATTCCAAAGAGTAGAGGAGAGAGAAGTAGAGTTTGATAAAAGTCATGAAGGGACTGCTCATTAGTACATAAAAGTCTTGTGTCCCTGAAGCCCACGAAATGCTAGATTCATCTCCAGTTAAGCCGGGGGTACAGCGAAACATACTGTTAGGCTTTTTGAAGATCATCTGGCAGGGCCTATAGTCAAAATCACCAAGGTAGGTCTATATAACAGGGATCTTCTTATACCAATAGAGACAGGTAAAAGTTGTGTATCTAGTGGGCTGAGGAGAAGTCCTGAGCATCCCTGTATCTAGTAAACTTTATCCTCCCTCTTCCTTACTAAATCAACATCATTCACTAGCCTGTGTTCCTGTTTTGGTGTTTCTGCCTAGCTTTCAGTTCCATGATGGCACTTAAGCTGTATTGAGCCTCAGTACACTTGGGTGGAGTTCTAACACCTTGCCTGGTTCTGGTCAGCCACCATCCCACCTCTCCCATCTTTGCCCTTAGTGACATGGACATTCTGTCTCATATTCTTGGCTGATGGCTGGAGGTGTGCTGAAAACAGATCACAGTGTTGTTCCCGACTTAAATATGACCTTCTAGAATTTCACATGGCCATCTCCTAGGGACTGGGCCAGAACTCTGAAAATCATTATTGTTGGGGGGAAAAAAGTCTAAGTTTGCCAACTCCACTGGACACTGGGCTCTTAGTTACCCATATCTGGATTATTACTATACTAAATACAGTTACGCAGGACCTCACCCACTTTTATTACAATCATATCTCAAATCCATCTAGCCTTCCTTCATTCCTGACATGTTCCAGAATCTGTACCTATTACTAGAAATGAAAAAATTGGAAAAGAACTTAGAAACCAACGAATCCAACACAATCTATCATTTTAAAGATTAGGGAAAAAGAGGCCCAAATAAGCTAGATGACTTGTTTAAAGTTACACAGTGAACCCACGCTTGCAGATTCCTTTCCCAAGGATTTTCCCATTATGCTGTATTCCTTTATGAATCCCTGTACCTTAATGAAGCAGGTTCCAATAGCCTCAGTCATCTCTGAAGCCCTATGCTTTCTATTGCCACCCCAAGATAGTCCACCCCTGGGGTTTTCCAGCACTGTGTGGAAGGCCTATTAACTCTCAGCCCCAGAAAATTCATCTGTTCTGCTAATCAGAGCCTTGTTCCTGATTCACGTAATGTGCAAAGCAGCTACCCTTACCATGCTGGCAATGTGTGTTGAAGAACTGCTTGCAGTAGAGGAAGAAGAGCCCCAGGAAGGCCAGGGTAAACACCACGAGCAGACTGCTCATCAGTACAAGTGTGGCCTCCTGAGGGGGCACTGTGGGTACATCTGCCTTCACTAAGCTCAACTGGAAGGCACCTGTGAGACAAGAAAGTGGGGGAGGTCAGTCAGTGTGGGCAGTCAATAGTCACCTTGACACTAGGCCTGGTCTTTCTCAAGCCATCACCCTCTCCCTAGGGCCTTCCCCAATTAGGGTGGCTAAGCTGCTTTTACTTCTTTGTAGAGCAGGCAAAAGCATAAAGAACAAAGCAGAGAAACTGGCATACACTGCTGGTATGGTATGAATTAGTACAATTATTTGGAGATGCTCAAATCTTGTGGTCTTTCCATGTCACATCTAGTTATATAACCTAGAGAAGTGGAAACAAACTAAAATGTTCATGATTAGGGCACAGGATAAATAAATTATGGTATAATCCTATGATGTAATATTATTATATAGCGCTTAAAAAACCTGCATGGATTAACATAAATAATGCAGAGGGAAAAGCAAATTGGAGAGAAAGCATATAGCTGGATATCATTTACATAAAACATTATAAAATATAAACTAATAGAATGTCTTTCCTATGAATATATACATAATAAATATATCACAAAAGAATACAAGTATTAAAACATGGGTTGACAATATGGCAGAGTCACAGTGCTCAGCAATGATTCAAATGGTTCCCTGCATATCCTATATACCCTTGTGGTAAGGCCATCAGAGTACTTCTGGCCTAAGGACTATAAGTGGAAGTAATGTGTGTCACTTGCAGACTGAAGTAGTTAAGAGCCAGTAAGCCTTCTCCATCTCTTCCCCTGTCCCATTAACCTGGATGCCACATGGTCTAAATGGTATAGTCACAAGATGAAGGAAGGTCTTTGTATAGTGAAAAACAAACTTTTATTGTATTATATCACTGAGATTTGTGGGTTTGTTATTGTAGCATAGTCTACTAACAAGATACATACAATTTCATGATAATGATTACTTGTGGGAAGGTAGGAAAAGAATGAAACTCAGGATGAAAAAAGGAATTCCATTAAACCTGTGGAATCTTTGTTTTTTTTTAAAAATCTGAAGCAAATATGCAAAATGTTAAAATTTATTAATTATGGGTGTTGTGTAACTGATCATTTTTATTTTTATATTTCCTGCATTTAAAATGTTTCTACATATTTGAAATATTTTATATTTTAGGATTTAAAAGACACCAAAAATTTAAAAAGAATACATGAGCAGATATATAGATAGTAGATCAATAAAAATGACAGACAGACAGATAAATAGGCAGTGAAATAGGTATAGACTAGATCCTAGTATTTCAGTGAGACTTTTACTAGTTCTAACCATTAGGGACTCCTATAAACCTCATAGCATCATCGTCATCATCATCATCACCATCCACAAGTACACATGTTATAATTTATAAGGTGTTTTCTACATCTATTATTTCATAAGGCCTACACAACCATCCCATAAGGTATGAAAAACAATGATTGTCATGACTTAGTACTTTTTTTTTCAGATGAGAGAAATGAGGTTCAATAAATTTCCATGATTTGCAGAGGGTTACAGATAATACATTGCGAAACCAGGATTCAAATCTGATTCCCTTGCCAATCTACTCCACAGAAAGGAGTATGAGGGGGTAAGTCTTTACTGCCCTGTCCTGCTACCACCCAATGGGTTGGGGAGGAAAAATGAGAAGAGAACTGGATACACACATTGAACCTCAGAAGTGGGGGTCTGCTTCGTGCATGGGATGCACTCTTGATCCTGCACACCTCCAATGCGTGTCTTTTGGTAGAACCTGTGGTCAGAGCAATAAGGGATGGCAAGGTGATCAATCAATGCCCTTGGACAGGTCCTTCCTGAGACCATAGGCAGCTTCTAAGAGTCTTGCTCTCCTGGAAGCCAACACTCACCACCACACCTCGTGAGTTCTCTGCCTCAATGTCTCATTCTGACTCAGAGTCCCAGACACTCCAACTCTTCCCCCACTCACCACACCCTACAGACAAAAGGGAAACTAGTCTCACAAAAGAGAGGAGCACTGCTTTGACAGTGCTACTCTCTTTTAGGTCTACAGTGAGATTTGCGTTGAATCTTGGACCTGGGCTAAGCATGCCAGCATGACAATAAAGCTGCTAAGTACTCATCTGTGGTTGACTATGTGCTAGGCACTTTACAGAGGCATCTTGGGAAGACACTGCTTCTTCCTCACAGGAGTTTAAAATCATCATGATATAAAGTTAGAATATTTCAAGTAGGCTGTGAGAGATAAGGTTGAGAGAGAACTCCAAGGCCTAGAGAAGGCCCTGAAGAGCTTGGCTTCATAAAGTGGGCTCACCTGGGCAGACAATCCCCACAGACAGCATTAGAGGTAGCTGTGCAGTTGGTTTTCTGGACACGATTGATGACAGCACAGGTGATGCAAATCTGACATCTATGGTGGCCCCAGCTGCTTTTGTATCTGCGGGGAGGGCAGGCTGTGCAGTATGCATCTCCACCCTCTCCATAGCCACAATCCTGCAGAGAAATGGGAGTTACTAACACTGCTTTATAGGAACTTGGAGAGAGTTATCAGATATGGGACAAGTAGACATTGTATAGAGTAGTGTTTTACAAACTGCAAGTTGCAACCCATTACCAAGTCATGAAATCAATTTAGTAGGTTGCAACCAGCATTGAAAATTCAAATAGGATAAAATAAAACAATGGTATCAAATACCAGAGTGCATACGTAGCATATACGAAAGCTACGTATTTATATCACTCAGCATAGGATAGGTTACGCTATGGCAAAAAGCAAAGTTCAAATCTCAGTGTCTTAAAGTAACAAATGTTTCTTTCTCATTCACACTATTTGCCTACCACAGGTTTACTGGGGGCTGGGCATTATATTTTCCTCATTGGGTTACCCAGGGTGACAGAGGCTTCATCTTTGTGCTGCCAAAAGGGAACATTGTAAACTGTGCACTGGCTCTTCCTATTTCACTTTGCTTACATATCCTTGACCACACATATCACCTGATCATTAGTAATTACAAAAGTAAAAGAAAGTGCAATTCTACAATGTGCCAGAAGGTGGGGAGCTGGAAATATTTGACAAATAGCTGTAATCACTACCTACCTCAGTATTGTTTTGTAAATCTTTTACAGATAAAATATATGTAAATATATGTTGGACTGTAATGAAAAATATATTTCTTACTCTTGGTAATGGTCAAAAATGTTTGAATGCCAATGGTATAGTGGAGAGATGAGTAATTCAGCTGGCTCTTGTCTCAGGTCTTGTATTGACTCAGTGTGTCTCTGGCCAGCCCCTCTCCACTTATGGGAATCAGAGGAGATTGAAATAGATGGTTTCTAAATATTCTTCCAGCTCTGAAATTCTAAGCTAGGAGCAAGGCTCCCGCCAGATATGTTATAGCTTTTTCTCAAAGACACAATTTTAGTTATCAATGGATATTAACTATTTAGTAGCTGTGGCAGAAACTGATTGGTTGTTCACCAAACTCATTCTCCTTTAAACCTGGACCTACTATAGCCAGTACTCCCTCATCCCACTGCAGTTAGGTAGAGCCATGTGCCTAATTTCTAGCCAATGGAATAAAATTATGTATGCCTCTCCTAGGTCTGGCTCTTGCAAAATGCCTGTTTTTTTGCTTTATACTTTATTTTATATGTAAAATATACTTAATTTTCTTTATACTTTGATTTTATGGTGCATAGGGACACCCAGGATGATGCTGAAATCAATGTATTAAAAATGACAGAGGACATCAAGACAATGGAGGAGGTGGCAGCTCCAAGTTTTAATTTCCTCACAGAAACACAGAAAAGCAAGCAGAAACTGTCAGAATCAATGTTGTCAGAACTCTTGGAAACAGGTAAGGGTTACAGAAATGAAGCAAATGTTGAATCAAGAAAAAGGCAACTTGAAAATGATAGGAAAGGTTTTTGGCATTTTTACTTGCCCTTACCATAGCCCTCTCCCCAAAGCAGCACCAGTCCTAAAGTGGAGGTAATCTTGAAGTGGCATCAACCTGAATTCCTAGTTTGAGGCCCTTATGTCTAGTTTCAGAGTGAGCTGAGCAAAACTTATTCACAAATTATTGTGTATGTCTGTTTTAACCTGTCTGGGGGCTACCTAAAGGAATGATACAATGAGATCACCTCTGTTTCACTCAATACAGAATGCAGACTGAAAAAGGGGTGGGCATTTGTTTTAAAATGTTACAAAGCAAACTTAACAAACCATAGATGCCTGGGGCAACAAATTATGGGTGAAAACATACAATACACTGCCTAATTCTGGGAGCTATATCTGGGGGAGATTCTTTTGGAAATTAGGACATTTAAAAGCACCAATACATATAAGGGGATTCAGAAAGGCACACATATGCCTAGAGCAAAACACATGCTCAGAAAAGACTGGAAAAGACCCAAAGCTTACACATTGGGTGATCCATAGACTAAGTGTAAATTTGGCTAAGTGTTGAAGGAGGGCTTCAGTACAGAATTAATCCGCAAAGACTTGGAGGGGTGTGTGTGGTTTTTTCTCTCTCTCTTTTTTTGATTGCTGATGTTGTTTGGCTTTTTTAAACTCCTGGCACTCAAGGAAATCTGTCAAAATATTAAGTGAACACAATCTAAATGAACACAGATTTCAGTGACCATGTGTGGCAAGGAATACAGTCTTTACAAAAATATATTTTGGAAAAATACCTAAAGAAATAGACTACCATGGCCTTTAACAAATAAAGAAAAAAAAAGCTAAATATGGACAAGGGGGGAAATCTGATTTCCAAAGTTACCACATTATAATTTAAAAAATGACCAGTTTTCAACAACACCACCACCAAAATCACAAGACATACAAAGGAACAGGAATGTACGTCTCATTTTAAAGGAACAAATACAATTGACCGAAACTGATCCTGAGGAAGTGCAGACATTGGACTTACCAGACAAAGACTAAAAGTACTGTCTTAAATATGTTCACACTTGTCTTATTAGAGAGACCACTTCAGGGACGGTGTAGATGCCTGATTACTGAACAGTACACCTGAAGCTAAAGCTGAATAATAATGAATGTCAACTATAATTATATATATATATTCATTCACAAGAAGTGGAGTGCAATATAAGGAATAGAGACAGTGGAAATGTAACGGCTGTGTGCGATGTCAGAGGGATAGTAGATTGGGGGAGGGGGTTATCACTTTGTGAGGGGTACAAATGTCTATCTATTACTTGTTTTGTACACCTGAAACTAATAATAATAATAATAATAATAATAATAATAATAATAATAAAGACAGGTAAAAAAAGTATGTTCAAAGAAAAACATGGACAAAAAACTAAGAAAAATCAGGAAATAAATGTATGAACATAATGGGAATATCAGTAAAGAAAAAAGTTGAAAAAAGAAACCAAATATAAATACTGGAGGTGAAAAATAAAATAACAAATGAAAAAATTCACTAGACTTGTTCAAAAGCAGATCTGAGCAGGAAGAAGAAAGAATGAACAAAGTTGAGGGCAGAACAGTTGAAATTATAAAGAGGATAAAAACAAAAGATGATGAAAAAGTAAACAAAACCTAAGAGGTTGTAATATAGAGTAACATATGCATTATAGGAATCCAAGAAGGAAAAGAGAAAAATGGAGAAGAAAGAATATTTGAAGAAATAATACTGAAAATTTCCCAAATTTGATGAAAGACATAAACAAACACATCCACAATGCTGAAAGAATTTCAAGTAGGAAAAACTCAGACATCCATACTAAAACATATTATAAACAAAACATGGATAACTAAAGACAAAGACGATATCTTGAAGCAG
Organism: Rhinolophus ferrumequinum; assembly: GCF_004115265.2. Lineage (NCBI taxonomy): Eukaryota > Metazoa > Chordata > Mammalia > Chiroptera > Rhinolophidae > Rhinolophus > Rhinolophus ferrumequinum. The sequence goes on along the minus strand of NC_046284.1, from coordinate 4,758,879 downwards.
CAAGAGAAAAACAGCTTGTTAAGTACAAAGTGTCCTTAATAAGATTAAAAGTTGATTTCTCTTCAGAAACTGTGGAGGCTAGAAGGCAATAAGATGACATATTTAAGTGTCAAAATAAATAAATTGTTAACCAATAATTCTATAATATATCCAGCAAAAGTATCCTTCAAAAATGAGGGAGAAATGAAAACATTCCTAGATAAACAAAAACAGAGGGAGTTTGATACCACTATACCTGTAATACAAGAAATACTAAAGGGAATTTTCAGGTTAAAATCAAAGGACACTAGATAGTAGTAAATCAATGCCATACAAAGAAATAAATATCCCTGGTAAAGGTAAATATATGGACAAACATAGAAGGCAGCATGATTGCATTTTTGGTTTTTAACTCCACCTGTTATTTCCGGTATGATTTAAAAAATAATAATTATAAATCTGTTATTGGGCATACAATGATTAAGATAATAAAAGTGACAACAGTAACATAAAGGAAGGTGACATGAAGCTGTATAAGAGTAGAGTTATTGTATGCTATTGAAGTTAAATTGGTATCAATTCAAACTGCTTTGTTAAAATTTAGAATGTTAGGTGGAAGCCACATGGTAACCCTGAAGAAATTATCTAAAAATATACACAAAAGAAATAAGAGAATTAAAATTTTTCAATGAAAAAAAATCAACTATTACCAAAAAATGCAGTGATGTTGAAAATAAGGGACAGAAAACGGTATAAAGCATACATACAACAAATAATAAAATATCAGACGTACTCTCTTATAGTATTACTCTTCACACCAATTGATTAAACTCTCCAAAGGCAGATTGGGAGACTAGATTAAAAACAAAACAAAACAAAAAAAACCTGTGGCTCAGGTGGTTGGAGCACCGTGCTCCTAGTGCCAAAGTCTCTGGTTCGATTCCCACGTGGGCCAGTGAGCTGCGCCCTCTATAGCTAAGACTGAGAACAACCACTCTCCCTGGAGCTGGGCTGCCCTGAGCAACCAGACGTTAGTGTGAGCTGCCCTGTGCTGCCATGAGTGGCCAGTGGCCAGCGTGAGCGGCTGGCAGCCAGCAAGAGCTGCCGTGAGCTGCTGTGAGCAGCTGACCGGCGAACGACTGCCTCAGCCAGGGGGAGTGCAAGGCTCAAAATTCCATGGGCCAGGGAGCTGCGTCCTACACAACTAGACTGAAAAACAATGGCTGGAACCGGAGTGGGGGATGGGGAGGTGGAAGAAAGGGAAAAAAAAAAGAAAAAAGATCTCAAATCAGTAATCTAACTTTATACCTTTAGGAACTAGAAAAGAGAAACAAACTAAACCCAAAGCTAGTAAAATAAAGGAAAAATAAAGATTAGAATGGAGATAGATTATAAAAACAATAGAATACACGAAATAAAAAGTTTATTCTTTGTAAAGATCAACAAAATAGGCAATCTTTTAGCTATACTGACAAAGATAAAAAGCTCTGAAAGAAGATGCAAACAACTAAAATTAGAAATGAAAATGAGGATATTACTACCAACCTCACAGAAATTAAACAAAAGGATTATAAAATAATTTTATGGAAAAAAAATAAAATAATTTTATGAACAATTACACACCAACAAATTAAATAAGATATGAAATGTACAAATTCTTAGAAATCCACCAATTACCTAAAGTGATTCAAGAAGAAATAAACAACATCAACAGACCTATAAGAAGTAAAGAGATTGAATCAGTAATCATAAACCTCTCAATGAAGAAAAGTCCAGGACCAGCTTCACTGATGAATTCCTCCAAACATTTAAATAATTAACACTAATCTTTCTCAAAATCTTCCAAAAAATTAAAGAAGAGGGAATATTTCCTAACTCATTTTATCACAGGAAAAGGAAATTACACAGCAATATCCCTTATGAATATTCATGTAAAATCCTCAACAAAATATTAGCATAGTGAATCCTACAGAATAGTAAAAGGATTATACACCAAGTGAGATTTATCAGAAATGCCATGGTGATTTAACTTAAGAAAATCAATCAATCAATGTAATAAAGCTCATTAATAGAATGAAGGGAAAAAATGATCATTGCAATTGCCAAAGAAAAGGCTTTTGTCAAAATCCAACATCATTTCAAGAGAAAAACATTCAGAAAATTAGGAATAAAAGGGAACTTCCTCAACATTAAAAAAAGACACGTATGAAAAACCCACATCTAACATTATACTTAATGGTAAAAGACTGATACCTTCCCCCTATGATCAGGAACGAGAGAAGGATGACCACCTTCACCACTGCAATTCAACATTGTACAGGAAGTCCTAGGCAGAGCTATTATGAAGAGAAGGAAAATAACTGAAATGCATCCAAATTGGAAATGAAGAAACAAAACTATATTTGCAGATCACATGATGCTACATATAGAAAACCTTAAATTCTCACACAAAAGCTACTAGAGCTAACAAAATGTTATAGGCTGAATTGTGTCCTACTCCCAAATTCATATGTTGAAGTCGTAACTCCTGGTATCTCAGAATATGACTTTATTTTGGAGACAAGGCCTTTAAAGAGACAACAAAGTTACAATGGGGTAGTTAGGGTGAGCCTAATGCAATACGCCTGTCCTTAGAAAAGAGATTAGACACACAGGGGGAGAGAGAGATACCAGACACAGACATAGAGAAATGACCATGTGAACACACAGCAAGAAGGCAGACACCTGCAAGCAAAGAGAGAAACAGAAGACACCAAATCTGCCTAGACTTTGCTTTGAGAATTCTAACTTCAAGAACTGTGAGAAAATAAATTTCTGTTATTTGAGTCACCCAATCTGTGGTATTTTGTTATAGCAGCCATAGCAAAGTCACACATAATGAATTCATAAAAGTTGCAGGGTATAAGATCAACTCACAGAAATCAGCTGTGTTTCTATATGACAGCAAAAAACAATAAAAAAATTTAAAAAGCAATTGTGATAAGTTTGTACAGTGACAGATGATTACTGGAATTAGTGGGATGATCCCATAGTAAGGTACAAAAATGTTGAATCACTATATTGTATATCTGAAACTAATACACCCAGTACAAGATTGTATAGCAACTATACTTAAATAAAAATACTTTTTCTAATTGACATAATAAAACTGGACAATAACTAACACACAATTACATTTCATAGCATTGAAATGAATAAAGTACCTAGGAACACATTTAAACAAGGATGTGAGAAAATTGTACATTAAAAAGTACAAAATCTTTCTGAAAGGAATTAAATATGACATAATTAATGAAAAGACATCCTGTGTTCATGTTTAGGAAGACATAATATTGCTAAGATGTCAATGCTACTGAAAGTTGTGTATAGATTCAACAGAATCCCTGTTGAAATTCCATCCATACAGAAATTGAAAATCTGATCCCCAAATTCACAGGGAATTACAAGGGGCCTCAAATACCCAAAACAATGTTGAAAAAGAAGAAAAAAATTGTATTTCAAAAATTACTATAAAGCTACATTAATCAAAAAAGTCTGGTACTAGTATATTGGATATACAGACCAATGGAAAAGAATTGAGAGTCCAGGAATAAACCCATACATTGGCAAGGGTTCCAAGTCCATTCAATGAGAAAAGAACAGTCTCTTTGACAAACAGTGCTGGGACAACTGGATTTCTACAGGCAAGATATGAAGTCAAAATAAATAAGCGGCCTAAATGATTTTAAGAGTTAAAATCATAAAACTCTTAGAAGAAAACAGGAGTAAATCTTCATGACCTTGAATTTTGCAAAGGATTTTTAGAGATGGCACCAAAAGCACAAGCAACAAAAGAAAAAATAGATACATTGGACTCGATAAAAATTAAAAACTTCTGTGCATAAAAGGACATAATCAAGAATAAAAAGAAATCCACAAAATGGGAGAATATATTTGTAAATCATGTCTTATAAGAGTTTAATATCCAAAATATATAAAGATCTAAAACAAGCATCCTAATTAAAAAATAGACAAATAGAAATTTCTCCAAAAAAAATATACAAATGGCCAATAAGCACATGAAAAGATGCTCAGCATTATTACTCATTAGGGAAATGCAAATCAAAACCACAATGACATACCAATTCACACCTATTAGAATGGCTTATAGAATGGCTTTTTATTTTTATTTTTTAATTTCTAAATATGTTTAATTTTTTTCAATTACAGTTCACATTATGTTAGTTTCAGGTAATATTGTCATAACTATATAATGTCGGATGGCTACTAGAGTTGCCGGGTTGATCACTTCATAATTCATATAACTGTCTAATCACTATGTTGTACACCTGAAACTCAAATGGCTTTAAAAAACAAAAAAATAAAAAATAAATGTTGGTGGGGATGTTTAGGACTTGGTATCCTTGAGCATTATTGCTAGAAATGTAAAATGGTATAAGATATTGAGTAATACAGTCTGGCCATTCTTTAAATAGCTAAACATAGAACTGCCATATAACCCAACTATTCCACTCCTAGTTATATACCTGAAAGAATTGAAGTAGGGATTCAAACAGATACTTGTACACCAATGTTCATTACTCACAACTGTCAAAAGGTGGAAACAATCCAAGTGTCCATCAATAGATGAATGGATACAGTATGTACATTCAATGGAGTATTGTTCAACCATAAAAAGGAATGAAGTTCTGATACATGCTACAATAGAAATGAACATTGAAAACATTATGCTAAGTGCAATAAACCAGACACAAATGGAAAAATATTGCATGATTCCACTTATATGAAATATATAGGCTAATCAAACTCATAGACAGAAAGTATAATTGAGATTACCAGAGGCTGCGGCAAGAGTGATTGAGGGAGATATTGTTTTATGGATACAGTTTCTGTTTGGGGTGATGAAAAGGTCTTAGGATTATATAGAGGTGATGGTTTCACATTGTAAATGTGATCGGTGCCACTGAATTGCATA